>NC_133415.1:78108500-79407000 GCF_049350105.2 Macaca mulatta | reverse complement strand
GATCTAAAACAAGATTTGAGCTAACGTAACATGAATATTTTGTCGGGGAGGGAAACCATTGGAAAAGTATGTATTTATTTTAATCTTTACCCAATCTATCTCTCCTTGCCATACCTGCCTGACATGGTTTAAGTATATCCCTCAAGAAATTCAGGTGTTGGGAACTTAATTCCGGAATGTAGCAGTGTTGGGAGGGGGTGCCTAATGGGAAGTGTTTGGGTCATGGGGTCCACCCTCATGAAGGGATTAATGCAGTTCTTAAGAGGCTGGGTTAGTTCTCCAGAGAGCAGGTTGTTATAAAGTGGGTCAGCCCACTTCATTTCTTTTCTTTTCACAGGCACTGGTTTCACCTTCCACTTTTCCACCATGCTGTGAAAGCCATGAGGTTCTCACCAGATGTGGCCACCCGATCTTGGACTTCCCAGCCTCTAGAACTGTAAACAAAATAAATCTCTTTTTATAAATTATGTAGTCTTGAGTATTCTGTTCTAGAATCAGAAAACCAACTAAGACAGTGCCCTCCACCTTCATTGAAATATTAAGTTAGCCACTCCCAATCTTGTTTCTTGCCTTTATAAAGTTCTAGCTTTAATTGTGAGCTCACCATAGAGACCAGAGTTATGAACAATAGAAAATATCATATCCATGACAACCAGGAAGCCTAAGGCAGTGGCTGATTTCAACCATCTGGTTCTAACCTCCTTCTTTCTCTTTTCCTCGTGGGCTTCCCTTACTTATCTAAAGGGCAGACACTGCTACACAGACAGGCAGGAAAATGTCCACAGTGTCTGCTGGAAGAGGTAATCCAAGTATCTGCATGTGGTAGATACCATGTGAACAATTGAGAAGAGAGGAAGCAACTACTGCTAAATATATTAGAAAGGCTTCCTGGTTTCCTCATTTAAGCTCAGCCTTCAGGATGGCAAGTGAGTTTTGTTGGAGGAGGTCATACAAGTAAGCATTCTAGGAAGAACATTACCAGTGTGCAAAAGGTGCAGAGAAGGGAGAAAGGAAAACTATGCTTATAAAATGATGATGGACTCACAATGGATTTGTTTAGGGGAGTGAGGGAGATAAGAACAAAAAATGGCTTAGCATCACATTGTGGAAATTTTTGAATGGCCAACTGAAGAGTCTAGACTTTTTTCAGAATCTTTTGCTTTTTAGTATAGTACTTGGAATACTTTGTCTCCTTGAATTACATGCTTACCTCTCCTGAATGGCACAGATGATCTTTTTTGTGCCACATCATTTAACACAGTGCCTTGCCTACTGATGGTCCAAAAACAGTTGTTGATTTCTATCGAAAGTGCTGACTAGGTAATGAGAAGTCGTTACTACCTAACTATATAAGAGAAGCCAGAACCTATAACAGATCCTACTGCCTTTTCACCATCTCTCCTTTCTCTACTTTTCAGGCTTAAATTTTGTGATTCACGTGTATAATCACTCACTTACATACACCCTCAACTCTCTAGTCCTCACTCACCTGGCTAAATCCCAACCCTGGTTTAACCCAACTCTTACCTGCTGATTAACATTTCAGTGCTTACATGAGAGGAGGCAGAAGACAGAGCCCTTGCCTAAACAAACAGGTTAGGGCTTGGGGACTAACTCACTCATCACCCATTGGGGTTCAACCTGAGGAGCAGACACACAAATTTCTCTAGTCTTATGGTAAACAGTTTTTCATCCATTCAAGCACCTTTACAAAAAACACACAAACAAGCTCCTAGATGTAAAGAGCCACTAAGTCATCATACCTGTGTATACCAGAAAAAGCTGGACAACTTGAAGATAATAAACTCTTCTTGGAACCATCAGAGACTGAGGTCACAGGGCAAACCACTATCTTGAGCTCTGGAGAGACAGATGCATCCACAGAGCTATTGCCCCTGAGATCTACTTACCTGGAATAAAAGCCATTAGAATCAGTAAGCTGGTGGGAACACTTAAATTACTACTCTGGTGAATTGCAGGAGGCTGAATGCAGATTTGTATGAGAGTGAGAAACTCTGGTGAGGGTCTGCAGCCATGAGAGGGGCTCAACACTCACATGGATTGTCACTCCAGAAACCCCACTAGGTTCCCATGGGGATAATCTGAGAAAGAACCCCTTCTAATCAAGATGGGAGAAGAGAAGAGTAGGCATCTTAAAACCTGCCCAGACTTTCATTCCTAGCACAGGCTTAGTCCCCGGGGATAAAGAACACATGGCCCGCAGAGAAACAGGATTACAGTGAACTTCTCATGAGAAACCATGCAAGCAAGAACAAAGTGCAGCAAAACCCTTAAAGGGTTAAAAGAAATTACCAATCTAAAATTTTATATCCAGAGAAATTATCCTTCAGAAAAGGAGAAGAAATAAACACTTTCTCAGACAAAAACTGAGGGAATTCATTATCAGCATGGAATGTTAAAGTTCTTCAGGCAGAAAGAAAATTATTTAGGTCAGAAACCTTGATCTACATAAAGAAAGGAACACCATCAAAGGCTAAACAAAGATAATACACAATTGTTTAAAATTCTTAATTGTTCTAAAGGAAAACTTGAAAATGGTAATTAACAGTATATTGCATGCTTGGACTTCCCAGCCTCCAGAACTGCAAGCTATTAGATATTTAAAAATACCTAATGTGGATAAGTGAAATAAATGATAGTAATGTCACAAGAAATGGGAAAAAGAAATTGGGGATGCTGTATTATGAGGTACATATACTAGATATGAAGTGGTATAGTAAGTATTATTTGAATGTGGGCTTAGGTTATTTTTAAGTGCATATTGTAAAAACTTGAAAACAACCACTAAAAAGATTTTAATAGTATAAGTGATACTCCAAGATAAAAGATAAAATGGAATCATACAAAATAATTAAAACAAGAGAACACAGACGGAGTGAAAAGAAACAAAAAACAAATGAAAACAAAAATAGTTATGAAGATGGTAGCTTTTCATCCAACTATATCCATAATCACTTTAAATACGATGTAAATACTCCAGTTAAAACACAGAGATAATCAAGCTGAATTAAATTTAGAAAAGAAAAAAACAAGACCTAACCATATTATAGAAACCACTTTAGACATAAAGGCCCAGGTAGAAAGTGAGGAGATGTACCACTAACATAAGGATAAATATATAGGTCAATGGAATAGAATTGAGAGTCCAGAAATAAACCCTCATATTTATGGTCAATCAGTTTTCAAAAAAAAGTAAAACAATTCGGTGGGGAAAATTGGCTTTTTAATAAGTGGTATGTACTTGGGCAACTGGATATACACATGCTAAAGAATGATTTGGACCCCTACATCAAACCATACACGAAAAAATAACTGAAAATGGATCATAGGCCTAACCTCAAGAGCTAAATTATATAAAATTTCTAGAAGAATATATTGGAGAAATCTTTGTGACATCGGGTTAGGCACTGGTTGTCTGGATACAACACAAAATACACACACACACACACACACACACAGAAAAAATAGGTAAGTTGACTTCATCAAAATTTAAAACTTTTGTGCTTTAAAGGACATCATCAAAAAAGTAAAAAGACAACCCACAGAGTGTGAGAAAATATTTGAAAATCATATATCTGATAAGGGGCTGGTATTCAGAATATATAAATAAATCTTACAACTCAACAACAAAAAGATAAAAAACTCAATCAAAAGTGGGCAAAGCATTTGAATAGACATTTCTCCAAAGAAGAAATACAAATGGCCAACAAAGGAAAAGACACTCAACATCATAAGTCACTAGGGAAATACAAATGAAAACTACAATGACTGTCACTTCACATCCACTAGGAGTACTGAAATTAAAAAGACAGACAATAACAAGTGCTTGTGAGGCCATGGATAAATTGAATCCTCACACATTGCTGATCCTAATGTGAAATGGTACAGTCACTGTGGAAAACAGTCCTGCAGTTCCTCAAAATGTTAAACATGGAGTTATACGATCCAGCACTCGCACTTTGAAGTATAATGAAAGAGAAATAAAAACACAAGCCTACACAAAAACTTGTACATGAATATTCATAACAGCATTATTAATATTAGCCAAAAAGTGAAAACATGTCCATGAGCTGGAGAATAAATAAGATGTGGGTATCCATACAATGGAATATTATCCAGCAATAATAAAGAACGAAGTGGGCCAGGCACAGTGGCTCATGCCTGTAATAACAGCACTTTGGGAGGCCGAGGTTGAGCCCAGGAGTTTGAGACCAGCCTGGGCAATATGGTGAAAATTTGTCTCTACAAAAATACACAAGCTAACTGGGCATGGTGACACATGCCTGTATTCCCAGCTACTCAGGAGGCTGAGGCTGGAGGATCACCTGAGCCTGGGAGGCAGAGGCTGCAGTGAGCCAAGATCATGCCACTGCACTCCACGCTAGGCGACAGAACAAGATCCTATTTCAAAAAAAAAAAAAAAATGGGAAGTGCTGAGACATGCTAACTAAAACCTGCCCAGAATATCATTTGCCTGCAGTGATGCCTAGTAGAGATGGGGTTTCACTGTGGTCTCGCTCTCCTGACCTCATGATCCGCCTGCCTTGGCCTCCCAAAGTGCTGGGATTACAGGCGTGAGCCACCGCACCTGGCCCAAGTTTCTTTTGAAGTCTTATAGTGACTACTGTTGGAGACAATAGATGAGAAATGTTTCCTAATCAGATCTTTAAAAGGCACTAGACTCTTAATTAATCTCTTTAGGATTGGGAGGGCCTGGAAGAAAAAGATCTAGCTTTGCAAATAGAGATTCTTTACAGATACACATTTTCCCCCACAAAGGACAGCTTTGCAGGGCCATTTCAAGAAACATGTTTTGGGATAAAATATTTTTATTTTCTTTCTTGCCTCATAATGTTATGCCAGAGTCAGTTTGGAAAGTAAGTCACGATATATAGGGTTAAATAAACCCCATCTGATGAAAATTTATAGTTTGTAGGGCATGACTCCCCAGACCTCTTAGATAGAAACTTGGGCAAGATAAAAAATCAAAGCTTAGTCCTCACCAGTCACAAAAGACTACACAGTGGATGATTTGATTTATATTAAATGTCTATAATAGGCAAATCCACAGAGACAGAGGCAGGTTAGCGGTTGCCTGGGGATGGGGTGGAGCAAGCGACAGCATGAATAAGGAATGGCTGTTCATGTGCAAGGGGTTTCTTCCTGGGGTGGTGAAGTGTTCTCAAATTAAATGTGGTGATAGCTTCACAACTCTATGAATATACTAAAGCCACTGAGATAGACACTGTAAAGGGGCAAATCTTATAGTGCGTGAAATATACCTCAGTAAAACTATGTTTAAAAGTGAGGGGTAACTATATTAATAAAACCATGGGTGTCCAATTTCTGACTTCCCTGGGCCACATTGGAAGAAGAATTGCCTTGAGCCACACATAAAATACACTAACACTAACAATAACTGAGGAGCTAAAAGAAAACTACACACACAAAAAAGTTTCATAATGTTTTAAGAATGTTTATGAATTTGTGTTGAGCCTCATTCAAAGCCATCCTGGGCTGGTCTCGAACTCCTGAGCTCAAGCAATCCTCCAGCCTCGTCCTCCCAAGGTGCTGAGATGACAAGTGTGAGCCACTGCGTCTGGCCACCTGGACTTCTATGGAGTGCAGGAGTCCATGGTAATGACCCGAACTTAGCATTTCATCAGACTTGGTGATGAAGCCAGGAGACAGGGCAAGCACTGGGCCCTGAGAGACAGCTCCCCATGGTGAGGGCAGAGCAGGAATGTACTCAGCAGGAGGGTGCATGCTGCAGGGAGCAGTGACTCCTGTCACTGTGAGGCTATGCTGGGAAAGCCTCTGCAAATCAGCCCCATGGGGCACCACACACCCTGGGGGAGAGATCCATGTTGTAAAACCAAAGGGTTGTATCCCCAAGGCCCAAATCTCACAGTGCTCCAGGAAAGCTGGCTAGTACAACCAAAATAATGGAATCAGTAGAGGCCCAGGTGGCTCTGATGGGGGACCAATTTTGGTGACAAAAAGAAAATAACATTTAAAAAAATATTTATAGATGTAGTGCATTTTTGTTACGTGGATAAGTTGCATAGCGATGAAACCTGGACTTTTAGTGTAACCATCACCCAAATAATGTAAATGGTACCCAATATGTACTTTTTCATCCCTCATCCCCCTTCCACCCTCCCACCTTGTGGAATCTCCAGTGTCTATTATTCCACTCTGTATGTCCATGTGTGCACATTGTTTAGCTCCCACTTACAAGTGAGAATGTGGTATTTGACTCTCTCTTTCTGAGTTATTTTAGGTAAGATCATGGCCTCCAGTTCCATCCATGTTGGTGCAAAAGACATTATTTCATTCTTTTTTATGGCTGAGTAGTATTCCATGGTTACGTATGCCACATTTTCTTTACCCAATCATCTGTTGATGGACACTTAGATTAATTCCATGACTTTGTTGTAAATAATGCTGCAATAAACATACAGATATCTTTGTAACATAATGATTTATTTTCCTTTGGGTAGATACCCAGTAGTGGGAATGCTAGGTCAAATGGTAGCTCTAGTTTTAGTTCTTTGGGAAATCTCCATACTGTTTTCCATGGAGGCTGTACCAATTTACATTTCCACCAATAGCGTATGTGTTCCCTTTTCTCTGCATCCTCACCAACACCTGTTGCTTTTTGACTTTTTAATAATACATTGACCTAGGAAAAGAATTTATGACAAAGACCTCAAAAGCAATGCAACAGACAGGGTGCAGAGGCTTATGCCTGTAATCCCAGCACTTTGGGAGGCAGAGGTGGGTGGATCACTTGAGGCCAGGAGTTCAAGACCAGCCTGGTCAATGTGGTGAAACCTCGTCTCTACTAAAAATACAAAAATTAGCCGGGCATGGTGGCATGCATCTGTAGTCCCAGCTACTTGGGAGGCTGAGGCATTGAGGTGAAATTTTTCCCTTGACCCCCTTCATGGGCAGGAACTGGAGTGGCTCATCTCACCCTGCAGTCCACGGATGGCTGTGTTAACAACTCAATGAAGGGTCAGGGTGACAGCCTCCTGCACTTGCCCTTTTTGACAATCAAGTTCTTGTTTGGTGTCCAGGAATAATCAGGTCATATGAACTATTTGACAGGTAGTATGTGAAGGATTTTATTGGGCAGTAAAAGTGGCTGTCAGCGGGATGGGGAATTGGAAGGGGGATGGTGCAGGAAGGTGATCTTTCCCTGAAGCCACACTGTCTGAAGTTAGCTGTGTCTATCCATAGTCACCGACGCTCAGCCACATGTATCCCTGATACTCAGCAGCTTGCATCCCCGACCACTTGCATCAGCCACTTATGTCGTTCTTTCAGCTGAAGTCTTTTTATGGGTACAGCATAGGGGTGTGGCAGGCCAAAAAGGCAATCATTTGGGCAGAAAAATGGGGTCAGCTGTTTTCACTTAGGGCTGAGGTTCCAGGCTTGAGGGTGGAGTTTAGCTGGGAACCCAGACCTGCAGGGTCAGCTGCTTTCACTCAGGGCCAAGGTTCCAGGCTTGAGCGTGGGGTTTAGCTGGGAACCCAGCCATTCTGTATCAGCAGGAGAATCACTTGAACCTAGGAGGCGGAGGCTGCAGTAAGCCAAGATGAAGCCACTGCACTCCAGCCTGGGCAACAGAACAAGACTCTTTCTCAAAAAAGAGCTCCTCCTGGAGGGAGGAGCTGCGGTGCTGGAACTCTGGAAACAGCTCTTTCCGTGTGTATTAGCATCTGTGTATCAGGGCTGGTCCCAGCAGATCTGTCCTGTGACTCTCTTTCCCCTGTGGCCTCCCCTCCCTAGGAGGCAGATGGGGTTCCCAGCCAGCTCCTGGGCCCTCGTGTTCGCCTGTGCTGCCACGCTATCCTAACTGGTCAGGCCTGTGGTTTGAGCTCAAGCAGCCACATGCTCCCAGGGTTCTTGTATGTCGCTAAAACCCCTCACTTCTTTTACATCATTCCATTGGGCTGCATTCACAGACTGTTTCCCAATTTCTCCTCTAAACAGATATGAGTTTCTTATAATACCATTTCCAGAATGAGAGAGGCTCTCCCTTGGGCACTGACATGGAGGATCAACTTGCAAAGTTCTCCCAGATAAAGAGAAAAATGATGAAGTGATGAAAAAATGGGAGAGAAGATGACAGATATAAAAGTATAGAGACCAGAGATCAAAACCCAAGAACAGAGGGTGTTCCTGAGTAAGAAGCAAGAACCATTAGACTAGAACAAATAACCAAAGGCATAATTAAGAAAAACCGAAACTGCCGTTGCAAAATTATAACTGAAACAGTGGCAGAGATCTGAGCTAACCCACTCCATCTTGCTTCTAACCTCCAAGCTGTCCTTGCTCATTCCTGGGTATAGGCTGAGCTAACTTTCGGAGGAATTTTAGTTTATAGTTTATTGTTTGAAACAAAGATAACAGCCCTTTGAAAACAAACCCCCTTCTCGCCTGGGGACTAGACTGCCACGTATTGCAGGACTAACAAATTAGTCAAAAAAATAGAAATTATGGTTTAAGAGTCATGCAGCTGGAGACAAATTCTGACCCTCCCCAAACTGCTCCTGGGGATAATATCACTATTGTAAAACCTAAGATCGGTGCTTAGGATATTTTGCAGTTCCTGCACTTGGTGAATCAGCTGGCACCACCCAGACTGATAACTGGCTCATCTGATCTTGTGGTAGGAACTGACTCAGTGCAAGAAGACATCTTCGACTTCCTATGATTTTATCTCTGACCCAACCAAGGAGCACTCCTAACTCATTGCCCCCCACCACCAAATTATCCTTAAAAACTCTGACCCTGGAATACTTGAGGAGACTGATTTGAGAAATAATAAAACTCGGGTCTCCCACACAGCCAGTTCTGCGTGAATTACTCTTTCCCTATCGCAATTCCCCTATCATGATGAATCATCTCTGTCTAGGCAGTGAGCAAGGTGAACCCTGCTGGGCAGTTACAAAACTGTCTCAAGAATGAAAAGATTAAATCTGAATGTTTAAATTCAAAGAACTCTTTATGTTGCAGGAAACGTCTGTGAAAAAAAGAGCTCCGTACCCAGGACATCCTGGCAGAATTCTACTTACTTTATTAAAAAGAAAATCGGCCGGGCGCGGTGGCTCACGCCTGTAATCCCAGCACTTTGGAAGGCCGAGGCGGGCGGATCACAAGGTCAGGAGATCGAGACCACGGTGAAACCCCGTCTCTACTAAAAATAGAAAAAAATTAGCCGGGCGCAGTGGCGGGCGCCTGTAGTCCCAGCTACTCGGGAGGCTGAGGCCAGAGAATGGCGTGAACCCAGGAGGCGGAGCTTGCAGTGAGCCGAGATTGCGCCACTGCACTCCAGCCTGGGCGACAGAGCGAGACTCCGTCTCAAAATAAATAAATAAATAAATAAATAAATAAAAATAAAATAAAAAGAAAATCAACTTTTCCATTATGAAAAGAATAAAGAATATACAAATATATTCTAAGAAAATACAGATTAGCAAAAGGAAGGAATAAAAATCATCCATTGCCCTACCACCCAGGAAAATGCTCTGTTAATGTTTTGGTACATTTCTTTTAGTCCTATTAATATACATATTATTTTTTACATAATTGCAATTTACACAATATACAAAAATTTAAATTTTCTATCATTTAAAAACACTTGTAAAATTATGAAATTAATACATGCTAATGAAGAAAAGGTTTAAAATTGGAGGCAAAATATGAAGAAAAAAGTTACCCAGAATCCACTTACCCAGAATTAACCACAGTTAATAGTGGGGTGCATTTCTTCATAGCCTTTCTATCTACACTTTTGTACATAATCTAATCTAATTCTTTTTTTTTTTTTTTTTTTTTTTGAGACAGAGTTTCACTCTTGTTGTGTAGGCTGGAGTGCAATGGCGCAATCTCAGCTCACTACAACCTCTGCCTCCCCGGTTCAAGCAATTCTCCTGCCTCAGCCTGCCCAGTAGCTGGGATTACAGGCATGTGCCAACACTCCCGGCTAATTTTTGTATTTTTAGTAGAGACAGGGTTTTACCATGTTGGCCAGGCTGGTCTCGAACTCCTGACATCAGGTGATCCACTGCCTCGGCCTCCCAAAGTGCTGGGATTACAGGCGTGAGCCACTGCGCCCAGCTAATCTGATCTAATTCTTAAACATTGTTAACATGGAACATTTCAGAGACTCCAGACAGTAAATGATATGAAGGCTTATGGAGGGGATAAAAGGTTAGCCACAAGGTGATTTAAGTCTTTCATATTAAATAAAGCCTAAATACTCAGATAATTCAAATGAGTTTCAAACATGCAAAAACCCATACAAAGCATGTAGTAACTCTTCTATTCATCCCTGAGGTTTAAATGGCTTAGCCACGATAAGCAGCACTGGAATGTGACAGCACACACTTGTTTAAGTTCCGTGAAGTAGTGAAGCTTTCGTGACAAGCCTGTCTTCTGGTTCTAGGAGAGCCATACAAGTAGGAAAGCAGGAAGCAGAAGGGCCAGGCCTCATTACTACCACAGACCCCACATCATCCCATTAGAATTTGGACTTTGGGGTCCAAGCTGAATAAGTTCTTTTGTACCGCAACAGTTTCATGGGAGAAGAGAGGCAAGAGCGGTACTCAAAGGGAAATGCATCGCCTTAAATGCTCTCATTGTGACATGAGAAGAAATGGAAAAATTAACCCAGCACTCAACACAATAACATAAAGAAGACTGAAAGAAGAATGTAATAAAAATAGCAACTAATGATGGAGAAAATGAAAAATCTGTAAATTGATCAATCCACCCAAGAGTCGGTTTCTGGGCTGTGGGTCAATTCACCAGAAAACTATTTGCTGACAGTCAAATGCTCCCTCTGCCTTTGCACACTAGGGCCATCTTCTCATTGTGTCCTCAACATGGCCTTTCCTGGGTGCACACATGTGGAAAGAGAGTTCTCTGTCTTCCTGCTCTTTTTTTTTTTCTTTTTTTTTGAGATGGAGTTTCCCTCTTGTCGCCCAGGCTGGAGTGCAGTGGCGCCATCTCAGCTCACTGCGACCTCCGCCTCCTGGGTTCAAGCAATTCTCCAGCCTCTGCCTCCCAAGTAGCTGGGATTACAGGCACCTGCCACCACACCCAGCTAATTTTTGTATTTTTAGTAGAGACGGGCTTTGGCCCTGTTGGCCAGGCTGATCTTGGATTCCTGACCTCGTGATCCGCCCACCTCAGCCTCCCAAAGTGCTATGATTACAGGCGTGAGCCACCACACCTGGCCTATCTTCCTCTTCTTATAAGGGCACTAATCCCATCAGGGATTCTAGTTACTTCCCAAAGTCCCCACCTCCAAATACCATCATATCGGGGGTTAGGGCTTCAACATATGAAGGGGCGGCGATCGGGGGCAGTGGAGGGAGAACACAAACATTTGGTCCATAGAAGATACAATTCTAAAAGACTGAATTTATCATTTGATGAATTGACCGGGCCTACATGGGTGCATTTTTAAAATAAGCTAGGAAGGGGGAAAGCCTTCTTAAGCCTGAACATGAAACCTGGAAGCCACAAAGGACATGATAAATGAAGGTGACTAACAATTTTAAATGTATTAATTTTTTTTTTCTTTGAGACAGTCTCGCTCTGTCACCCAGGCTGGAGTGTAGTGGCACAATCTCGGCTCACTGCAACCTCTCCCTCTGGGGTTCAAGTGATTATCCCACCTCAGCCTCCTGAGTAGCTGGTACTAAGGGTGCGTACCACCACACCCAGTTAACTTTTTTTTTATTTGTAGTAGGGAGGGGTTTTGCCATGTTGCCCAGGCTAGTCTGAAACTCCTGATCTCAAGTGATCTGCCCTCCTCGGCCTCCCAAAGTGCTGGGATTTACAGGCATAAGTGCCTGGCCACAATTTTAAATTTCTACATTGTAAAGGTATGTTTGTGCTTGTGTGTGTGTGTGTCTTAAACGAAATCAAAAGAAAATATCTGTAATACATGAAAAAGACCAAAATTAATTTCCCACTTACCAAAAAATTTGCATAAATCAGTAATGAGAAAAACCACCTTATTAAAAAATTAGAGAAGTATGTGAACAGACTTATTACAGGGCAAAAAATACAAATGACCAATACACCTGAAAAGATGTCCAACCATCCAATAATGTAAATTTGAATCACTAAATATAACTTTTTAATGTATCCAAGTGCCAAAATGTAAAAGATTGATAATAAGTTATGTTGGCAACAGCATGGAGAACACATGTGTTCCAATACCAGGAATGCAAATGGGTGTCCTTTTTTGTTGGGAAATCTGGCAATATCTGTGAAAATTTTAAGTGTGCCCACTTATGGAATGTGTCTTACAGAAATCACTTGCACAAGGAGGCAAAGATAACGTACAAATATAATGTATATAGAAGCATAAATTCTTGATGTTGGAAAGGAACCTGTGGGGTACCCAGTCCAAGCTTTGAGGTCCACTCCAGTGCCAGGATGCCCTGGGCTACATCCCTGATACTCTCTGCCTGGGTGTCCCTTAGATCTCCCTGGTCGGTGACTATATAATCTAGTAACATACAGGCCTTTCAAACCAGGAGCAGAACATCTTCAGGAACTTGTGTGAGCATCAGACACCTACTCTCCTCCGAGTGCCCAGTGGTCCTTCACTGGGAACGCTTAAGGCAGCGTTTCTCAAACTTCAATGTATAAACGAATTATCTGAGGATCTTGCCAAAATGCAAATGCTGATTTTGTCTGGGATGGGCCTGAGATTCCACCTTTCTAACCAGCTCCCAGGTGATGCGGATGCTGCTGGTCCAGGGACCACAGTCTGAGTAGCAAGGTCATAAGACGTACTCTATTTTCTACCTTTGGTCTTCTTGTTTTCAGACATGGCTTTTCCATCAAATGTGTAGGCATCAGTCCTGTGACGCTCATGTCCTACAGATAGGCCCCATGACTTGGTCATGCCCTTAGCATTGACCTCATACACTCATACTCCACTCCACTGTTTTCACCATCTGTTCTCCTGTAGAGCAGGCTAGTAGGTGATGGCTGTGGCTACTGCAGACTCCTAACTCAGACACCAGACCATATGTCCTTCCTACTCAAGGTCAGCCCAGCTGCTCCTCAACATGCCAGGCAGACCCCGTCTCTGGCACCAGCACCTGTTGCTCCCTGTGCCCAGAATTCCACTCTCCCAGACATCCATGGGGCTTGCCTCTCATTTCCTTCTAGCATCTACTCAAATAGGAGAAAGCAGGGCTAGAGATGCAAATCTGGACATCACCAGCAAACAGATATTGCTTAAAACCATGAGATCAGATGAGATCACTTGGAGAGTATAGACAGAGGCAAATGGGAGCCTTGGCCGAAGTCTTGGGGCAGTGACCATGTATAGGATGAGGAGGAGGAGGAGGAGGGAAAGGGGGAGGCAACAACAAGAGGAGTGCCAGTGGGAGACAAGGCAACCAGGAATGGGGCGCTCAAGAAGCCAAGAGAAGAGCATGGCTGGAGAAGGATGGCGTGATCAGCACTCTTGTGTAAAAGCAGCAGCTTGAACACTCATGAAAGTACCGTGGGCTGTGAGCACAGGGAGAATGGGGGAGGAGATGCAGCAAGGGCAATTTGGAGAGGTCACTAAGGTCACTGATCCCTGGAGTCGAATGCTGGGCTAGCAGTGGGGAAGCCAAAGGCCTGCCCTATTTTTGCCATTGAATCCCCAAAAGGCTGATTAATTGGTGATACCTGGTCCCTCTGGACATGAAGATGGAGGAAAAGGCTGAAGTAAGGAGTAATGGAAAAAAAAAACTGTTTAAGAAATTGTCAGATCCCCAGATCTCCCCAACTCTGTTTAGCCAGATCACTGACTTCCTGCCCTCCCCTGCAGAAAGCCAGAGATTCATTTCAAGAGGGTGAATACAGGATCTGGTTAGGAGATACTGAACTCAGTGGAAAGCAGGGTGTCACACTGAGAACAGGAGAACCACATGAGTGTGGGCATTGTGGATGCTGGGGCAGCCCTATCCCCTCCCCCGGCCTCGTTCTTCACGCAGTTCCCAGAACGCTAGCCACCATCCCAACAGGAAGCGGAGAGTTTTCCAGTGAAAAGGGCCCAGACGTTTGAAACTGCCAAGCCCCACCTGTGCACTCGGAGCATCCAATCAGCTGTGAAGGGCTCACCCTTCCACGTGAGCAGATTGCCAGATGGCTGAGGAAAAAAACATACATGAAAGATAAATCCCAACAGACACAAAATAATCAACTGGAAGACACTGAAACTATACAAGGAGACGAAAATTTCAAAAAAAAAAAAAAAAATCATGAACACTTTTGAGCGAAGAAATACTATCCAGGAAATGAGATAATGGAGCAATGCCTACTGAACTCTGAGTTACATTGTATGACACTTAGTTAATGTCTACCAGAGAATTGGGTTTTGGTGGGAAGAAATCCCCACACATGTTGGTGACCAGAGGTGAAGTATTGTGTAGTGAGTGTGAGTAGAAAATCTGTTTAAAGTTTGGGTGCTTTTCAAAAAATATCTCTTACAACTATATTTAGAAGGTAGAAGAAAACAAATCCAGGAAGATTGTATAGCAGATGTGATATTTGAATGTGGAGCTGGAAGTATACCAAGGATTTCACCCAGGTGGACAAAGATAAGGAGAATATTCAAAGCAGAGACAACAATTTATACAAAAAAAAAAAGATGAAAGGGGCCAGGCGTGGTGGCTCACACCTATAATCCCAGCACTTTGGGAGGCTGAGGTGGGCAGATAACCTGAGGTCAGGAGTTTGAGACCAGCCTGGCCAATGTGGCGAAACCCCATCTCTACTAAAAATACAAAAATTATCCCGGTGTGGTGGTGGGTGCCTGTAACCCTAGCTACTCCTCAGGAGGCTGAGGCATGAGAATTGTTTGAACCCAGGAGGTGAAGGTTGCAGTTAGCTGAGATTGTGCCACGGCCACTCCGTCCTGGGCCACAGAGTGAGACTCTGTCTCAAAAAAAAGATGAAAGGGTAAGTGTGGTATGAGATAGCACATCAACCCAAAATTCACTGGCATTCAACACCAAATAATTGATTTTTCACTCCTGCATCCTCAGGTTGCCTGGGATTGGGCCAATATAAACTGAGTTTGGCAGGCTTGGATCTCAACTGCAGGTTGGATCCAGGAGTGTTTCATCCTCTTTGGACCAATAGCTATCTAAGGCAGGCTCTTTTCATGATGGAGGCAGAAGAACAAGAAGACAAGCACATTTCAAGCCTCTGGACACACTGCGTCCACTAACATGCCATTGGCCAGCATAATTTATATAGACAGGCTCAACACTAATGAGTTGGAAAAGTATATTCCTCACTCACAAAAGTTTAGACTTCATTCCTGAACAGTAAACTCTAGCCAGGTGGGGTGGTGAGCACCTGTAGTTACAGCCACTCAGGAAGCTGAGGCAGAAGGATTGCTGGACCCCAGGAGTTTGAGACCAGCTGGGCAACACAGTGAGACTACATTTCAATAAATAAATAAATAAATAAATAAATAAATAAATAAATAAATATAAATAAATAATAAAAGCCAACTCTTTAAAGTGTGTTTGGGGAATAACATGAACATATGCAACTTCTGTTTTTCAGTTACTTTCTGTGTGCATTTCCCTTGTTTCCTTCTGTCCTTCCTTCCTTCCCTCCCTCCTTCCTTCTTTCCTCTCTCTTGCTCTCCCTCTTTCTCTCTTTTTCCATTTCTCTCTTTCTCTCTTTTTGAGATGGAGTCTCACTCTGTTGCCCAGGCTGGAGTACAGTGGTGTGATCTTGGCTCACTGCAACCTCCGCCTCTTGGGTTCAAGCAATTCTCCCACCTCAGCCTCCCCAGTAGCTGGGATTACAGGCAGTCACCACCATGCCCAGCTAATTTTTGTATTTTTAGTAGAGACTGAGTTTCACCACGTTGGCCAGGCTGGTCTCGAATTCCTCCCAAAGTGCTGGGATTACAAGCATGAGCCTCCACGTCTGGCCCCCTTGTTTCTTGTATGAGATGAGCATGTGCAGCTACAAAAGGCAACACAGGAGAGGCTCAGGAAAAAAACCAAGTCTCTTGGACTCACAGGTCCTAGAGACAGGAGGCACGGCAAGCCATGAAGGGCCACATGGGAAAGACACCAGAGTGGTCAGGAGGCAAACGACAGGAGGAGAGAGCTGAGGCTAGAGCCTTCATTGGAGCTTCAGTGGGAAAAGCAGAATGGGGCAGCGTAAACAGCTTAGCATTGGTTCATTTGCATAATTTTGTTGATCTTTGGCCTACAGTAGTGATCGCTAGTTGCCCAGGACCTGGCCCTGGGATGATTATGGCAGAGGAATATTGTTTCCTGGGCTGCATGGGCCAGATAGGGGAGGTCTGGTTTAGGACTGGTTTGTTTTCATATCAGAGGCACGTTCCTGGCAGGGTCCTTTGCTATCTCTAAAACTGGCTGGCCCAGGGAGGAGCAGTCTCTCTCCAGCTAAAAAGGTTTTTCAAGATCAAAATATACAGACAACTTAAAAATACATACAGTACATCCCTTAGAAACAAGAGTGAAAGTTATTCGACCAACATCAGCCATGTGTGGCTAATGAACACTTAAAATGTGACAGGTGTGATTAAGGAATTAAATTTTAGTTTTATTTAAATTTTTTAAGGTAAATTTAAAGAGCACATATGGCTTATAGCTATGGAACATGCAGCTGTGAACACTATAGTTAAAACCACATTTTGATCTCAGGATTCCTTTTATTTAATCAGTTCTGAAACTGTAGTTTTCTACATTTATATATTTGCTCTATTGTGAATTTTAGGATTTATTTTGATGATGTACTTTTCCTCTGTGAAGTTTAGAAGTGGCCATGGGGGTCATGTGGGCCAAATTAACTCAATTCCTGGACAAAAACTACTTCCCCGACCACCCCAAGCTTCTTGCCAATGTGTGCCCTTGGGACAAGAAAAGCTAGGAGAAGCTGTGGACAAATTAAGATAAATCTGGCAATATCATTAGAAAAATAACCCAAAGTGAATCCCTCTTGTGATGGTCAACATCAGATGGTCACACAGAAATGTTATTTTCCTACGAGTAATCTTGCATTATTGTTATGTGTAATTTCCACTTACAAATTCCACAAATATTAAGCAAGTACCTCTCTACTGGGAAGGAATATAACAATTCCAACAAATAAACATAAAAGCAGTGTATACATAAGAATGCCTCTATACAATTTTTTGAGCACTAAAATCTTAGAAAGTTGAAAAATACCAAGGAAATATAGCATTCTTATTCTTTCTCATTTCTTTTGTCTGTTCTTTAGAGAAAAAAAGATGGAGCAGAAAGCAAGAAAATTGTTCAACAGAATTATTGCAACTGACATAGTTTCTTATAAACAAAGAATGCATTGAAAGAGAAAACCTTGCCTCAGCAAAGTATATTACACAATAAGAAAGAAGAATTTCAAAGATAATAAAGATAATTTCTCACAGATGTCTGATCAGAAAAAAATTCTCAACTTTCTAAACTTTTCTATCATAATTTCACATATTTCTCTGGTTCATGTATAAAGGGAAAATAACTTGAGAATATTCCAAGATGAATACATCAGCATTCACATAGGTAACCAGAAACATGGGTGTTAAATCAATCACAGGAGTAGCTGGGTTCCTTATCCAGATAAGACAGTGAAAAAAGACCAAGAAACCAATAGCCAGTGACTTTAAAAATTGTTCAAATACGCTTCCTCGTCACTTTGTCTCTTGAGGTTCTTTGTAAAAGCCAGAGTTTCACAATTAACTTTACAGCAATCAAAAAACTTTAATCATTCACTAAAACAAATGCCATTTTCACTCATCAAATTGGCAATAATTAGGAAAAAAGTGATAATATCATGCTGGGAGATTCACAGCACGCTTTTGTGGGAATCTAAATTGGTACAACCACTTTGGCTGCATGCCTCAAAAGCTTAAAAACATGCCCATTTTTTCTGCACCTTCTACTCCTGACAACTTATTTAACTACAGGGATGTTCTTCCCAGCTATGTGATATACAGCCATTAAATGGCTGAATGCTATGCAACCATTCAAGTATTATTGCAGAATATATCGTGATATGGGGTGGAGGCAGAGTCTAGCTCAAAAATTATGATTGTATTTGGGTAAGGAAAAATTATATGTACACATAAAAGTAATATGAAGGGTAATAAAAGTAATATGAATATTTTATAAATATTTTAGATATTTTCTTCATTTTCTTTTATTCTTGTTTTCTTTAGTCTTATCTATATTTGCTAATATGTCTATTTGATATGTATTGCTTTCACAAGAAAAAATAACTTCAATGATCATATAAAAGGAGGGAGGGGGAGCAAGTGTTTTAAATACTGTGACATGAGGCTGTGAAAGCTCTCAGAATCAAAATAAAGTCACCTATGTTAAAAATCCCAACAAACAGAGCCAGATGAGGCCTTGAAGAGAGGGTTGTCAGGTACAAAAACTATCACAAAAGACTGCAAAAATCACAACCTTGCACAAAGTCCATCTCAACCTTACACAAAAAAATACCTCTACAAGGACATCTGCCCAGCAACTGCCTGTCCAGCCTCAGACTGGTGCAACCCTTGTTATTGAAACTTGTAGTCAAGGATAATGATCCCAAAGCAGTTATGTAACCCTCCTTATTTTTCCTCTAAAAACCCTTGTCTTCCTTTACCTCCCTGAATAGGCACACAGCGTACATGCATTTCCATCGCAATGCCTATTCCCAAATAAATATCATTTTCTTTTCAAAATGTTTGTAATTTAGGTTGACGAGGCCTGGCTGCCCACTCTGTGGTAGTTGCCATCTGTTGCTTTATTATAACAAACTGCATTTAACTCAAGCCAGGCTGAGTGGCTTTCTTTATCTTGCCATTGATGCTCCCTAATACTCTAATCCAAACTTTGTATCATCTGGAATCTGGAGATCGTTTTTAGCCAAAGAAGAAACCCACGTGTTGATTTGTAACATTTCAGCACCACCACCTGCATCACCAAATAATTTAAGACTTGTGGAAATAAATTCAAATCCTCAACATCTGGAATGGTTGAGACGCACGTATAAAGAACAGACATTTATTTCTCACAGTCCTGGAGGTTGGGAAGTCCAAAATCCAGATGCTAGCATGTTTGGTGTCTGGTGAGGGCTGCTCTTTGCTTCCAAGGTGGCACCTTGATGCTGCATCTTCTAGAGGGGAGAAACAGTGTGTCCTTACATGTTAGGAGGCAGAAGGGCAAGACGGCCAAACGCTGCTGTGTGAAGCCTCTTTTAAAAGGGCCTGAATCGCATTCACAAGGAAAGAATCCTCGTGACTGAATCACCTCTTAAGGCCTCCAATTCCTAATTCTATGCCATGGGCCATTAAGTTTCAATACCTGGGCCGGGTGCAGTGGCTCACGCCTGTAATCCCAACACTTTGGGAGGCCGAGGCGGGCAGATCACCTGAGGTCAGGAGTTCAAGACCAGCCTGGCCAACATAGCAAAAACACTGTCTCTACAAAAAATACAAAAATTAGCCGGGTGTGTTGGCACATGTCTATAATCCCAGCTACTTGGGAGGCCGAGGCAGGAGAGTCACTTAAACTTGGGAGGCAGAGGCTGCAGTGAGCCATGATCATGCCACTGCATTCCAGCCTGGGGAACAGAGCAAAACTCTGTATTAAAAAAAAAAGTTTCGATGCCTGGATTTTGGAGGGGACACATTCAAACCGTAGCACCATTTTATATTATTTGTATATTAGGGTTAATACCTTGTCATCTCTGACAAACCATTTCTAAGAAGGTAGAGGTTTGCATGTGAGGCTTGAGCCATTATCCTGCACAAATTGTTACTTCCTTAAGATATGATCTAATAGACCTGGAGACCTGAATGCACTTAACACAAATGAAAGTTTCTGCCTCCTCCCTCAGCCCATTTGAGCTTCCATTTCCCTCTGACCCAGTGCTCCGTCTACCCTTTGCAGTCTCAAGATGCTTCTCCCTGGCAGAAAAATCAAAAGCAAAATATGAAAAAGTATAAGCCGGAATTTTCAGAGTAATTGTCCAGAGTGCTTCAAATGGCAGCATTTCCAATCCTGGTTTGTCTCATTTGCCTTATTCAATAAAAGAACAAGAACAAGAACAAAAGAATACTACTCCGTATGAGCTTTGACATCACCTCTGACCATTTTTACTTTCATGTTGTTAATTTTGCCATTTGACTGTTTCCATTATATGCTATTAACTTCTGTTCAGATGTCACTCACTTAAAAATCTGGGGGCATTTTCCATTGTTGTCCCAGTCAGGCAATTATAACTTAACCTAAAGCCAACCCTGCTCTCAGGTCAGCCTTGGCATAAAATCCCATTCAGAGAAATAACAATCCATCAGAAAAATGAAAACCATTAAAATCTTTGTGTGTCTCTCAAGAAAATACCACAGAATGAGTAAGCAAAACTGAAAACAAGATAGAGAATAGAAGTTGATACTGAGTTAGAATTTTCCCTCCAAACACTTACTATTGACACGTCAATAGTAAATGTTTTGAACACCAAGGGTTTGGAGGGAAAGAATGGCGTGGTCAGGACTGCAGGCCTGGAAGCTGACGCTGGCTGGCAACACTCAAAGTAACAAGACAAGGATCTAGCTGAGGGAGGAGGCTCAGAGGGCCTCAGGATGCTGCCATCCTAATGAAGAACAATCACACAGAGGGTGAAGGCAGTGTTCTAAGAGGATGCACTGTCCTCCTCATAGAACACTGTGTGAGGAATCCCAGCCACCCAAGGTCAGGAGTCACATGAAAGCTGCTTGAAGATGTTCCTTGCAAACCTAGCATCTGAGAATATGGACCCACAAAATACATTCATTAAGGAGAGGCCCATTTTACATAATGTACATTTACAAAGCTAATACACTTTTGACATATTTTCACACTTTTATTTCAAAAACATCTTGAATTACATGCAAACTTTCAGGAACTCGTCACCAACAAGGTCCATTCATGATGTAGTGGGAAATAACCACTGTGTAATGATAGCATAAGCAAATCGAGTTTTGATGAGAGGAAAGAGGGGAAGAAAGCTGAAGAGAAAACATGCTTCCTTTATAATGCTTCTTTATTTTATTGTCCCCATCCCCAACCCACCCCCAAGGCCAAGTAAAGAGCTGGGAGTAAAAAGTTAGAGCACTGAAGATAGATTTGGGACACATCTGGGTTTCTCACCTGCTAATGCAGGATCTAGTTTCTCACGAAGCAGCGTCTGCCTGTCCAAGGATTGTGGAAATACAGGTGTATGTTCCTGCATGTGTATCCATGAAGAACAAGTCCCTTTCTCCGGCTCGAGGCCCCTGGAGCCAGGCCCTCCTTCATAGGCCACCACAGTCACCACCATGCAGGTTCTGGAAGCCTCAGGATGCCCCAGGGACTTCCCACTCCCAAGCCAGGTAGTGCCCCAAGTGGAAGTGATAAAACCCTTTTTTCGCTCCTTCGTTTCCCTAGAAATCCGGCAGCTTCTAAGGTTCATGTGCTACAACTCTTTCCATTTTCAATATCCACACACATGCAGGTGTGGTAATGGATCAACTACTGCGTGCAACTGGGGCTTCACCCCACCCAGAACATTCTAGGGGACAGAGGGTGGTAGCACATTTCAGGTCATCCAGCCACAAGAGTGGGGAGTTGGAGCATTTATCCAGAGACTCCATCTACCACTGGAGAGAACTGCCCTGGGACCCCTGACAGCACACACTTTGGGGGTGCTCCTGGGGGGAGTACAGCAAGTTCAGAAAAGTCCTCAGGCAGAGAAGAGAGAGGCAGGCATCAGGGTGGGAAGGTGTCAGCATTCTGGAAGCCTTAGTTACATGTGAACTCAGATGGGCCAAGGGGACACAGGACAAGGTATTGACAGCATCTGCCACAACTCTCTTGGGAGGTACACAAAACCACCTGAGTAAACATTTGTATTATTTCCTGGATATAGGAGCAATACATTTTACATAAAGATGACAATTCTTCACAAATTTGTTCTTAAGTGCAATGCCATTTCAATAACAAATCCCAACCATAGGTATCATGGAATTTGACAAGATTACAAAATTAATCTGGAAAGAAATAAACAAGAATATCGGGCTGGGCACAGTGGCTCGTGCCTGTAATCCTAGCTCTTTCGGAGGCCGGGGAAGGTAGATCATTTGAGGTCAGGGGTTCGAGACTAGCCTGGGCAATATGGTGAAACCCAGTTTCTACTAAAACTACAAAAATTAGCTGGGCATATTGGTGCATGCCTGCAGTCCCAGCTACTTGGGAGACTAAGGCAGAAGAATCACTTGAACCCAGAAGGTGGAGGTTGCAGTGAGATTGTGCCACTGCACTCCAGCCTGGGTGACAGAGCAAGACTCCATCTAAGAAAACAAAAAAGTCAGAAAATATTCTGAAACAAAGAGAAAGTAATGGGCGATATGAGTCCTACCAGGCATTGAAGTGCATTATACAGCTTTTACCTACCTCATGGGTCTAATAAAGCATGAAAGGAGAAGCCTCTCCCCACGTGGTGTCCCCTCCCTTGGTTGTATCAATTTGAATCACACTGATATGCCTTATGCAGAATCTACATAAAAAGAAACCTTTTAGGCACACACCGAGGAAGGGGCTGAATGAGGGTAGCTGCTGATCGTTCACTGGTATTGGGGACAAGAAAATTACCATTGCCTCAGGAACTGCCAGTAAAGACATAGGAAGGTTCTGGCTCCCAGAAAAACAAAGTCAGAAGCCAAGCCCAGGGTGGAAACAAAGAAGATCAGAAAAAAATTAGACTATTTCATAAAAGCTATGATGCAGAGGAAGTCCAGCGGAGGAGGGCCCAAGTGTAGCACAAGTTTCCAGGTGACACTGAAATTGTATCAGGTAACTGAGACACCTCACACCTGCCTAGATAGTTAGACATGGCTAGAAAGAGAAAAGGAAATTTTTTTAGATACCAAGGAGAAAATAGGAAGAAGAGCAATATGAGTGGATGGGAGAGGTAGCCCCACATACCATTTAACTGATTTTCCGGGCAAAGCACTCAGGGTCATCTCCCAAGGAATTTATAGTCTAGTTAAAGACCAACAGGGCTCTAAATAATAATATTTTTTTTGAGATGGAGTCTTGCTCTGTCACCCAGGCTGGAGTGCAGTGGCACAGTGTTGGCTCACTGCAACCTCTGCCTCCTGGGTTCAAGTGATTCTCCTGCCTCAGCCTCCCAAGCAGCTGGGATTACAGGTGCGTACCACCATGCCCAGCTAATTTTTGTATTTTTAGTAGAGACGGGGTTTCACCATGTTGGCCAGGCTGGTCTCGAACTCTTGACCTCAGGTGATCCACCCGCTTCAGCCTCCCAATGTGCTGGGATTATAGGCGTGAGCCACTGCACCCGGCCAATAATAAATTTTTAAATAATAAAGCAGTTTAGAATGGGACTGGATGATACAAGCCAGTTGCTACTGGAGCTAGAAGGAAGGCAGCTGACTTCTGATGAGAATATATGGAAGGATTTCAGAGAAAAGGACGCATCAGAGCCAGAACTCCACAGAAGAGAAGTAGGGTCAAGAAATTCAGGGCTGAGAGAACTACTTAAGTGGACCTTCAGCAAGGCAATTAAAGGAGGACAAGCGGTCCTGCAGCACTTCCGCCAGGGAAGATGCAAAGAGAAAGAGAGAGAAAGAGGCATCGTTAGAAATGTTTCACAGAGACCTTGACGGTACACTTGAACTGCAGACATTGAAATCTAGCCATTAAGGAAGCACTGAATGCTTTTAAAGGGAGGAGTGACAGGAACCACTCTGTGCAGCAACAGTGCAATAGCTTCTCCTTAAATTCATGATTCACATCTTTAGAGAAAACATTCCTCACGCCTAAGAGAAGACCACACAAACAGGCTAGCTGTTTTCTTCCTCTGTCTGAAGTGCTATGCCATGTGATGCCTCAAATTGCTACAGCCGTCATCAACAGCTTGGGTAGGGCAGAGTGGAAAGAGGGAAGAAACGAGGTTTGTGAGGACATAAATATGCCACTGAATGTACTCCGACCCGAAAAGGACCCTCCAGTATTGGAGTTCAAAACACCGTCTCTAACATCCACCTTCTCCTCCAGCTCCTGCCCACTCCTCTGCTCCCACAAGGTAAAACTCAGAAGTGTCGTCGCTACTCGCTCACCTTCCATTCCCTCTTCAATTTGCTTCTGCTCCCACCAGTCCATTGAAACTGCTCTCCTCAAGTCCCCAAAAACCTCTCTGTCACCAAATCCAGTGAGCACTCCCCTGTCTTCACATGACTTGGCCTCTCAATAGCTGGCTCTGCCTTCTCAAAACACCCTCCTCTCAGCTTCCAGGACCCTCCTACTTCACTGGCTGTCCCTTCTCAGTCTCTTCCTCTGGTTCAAAGTGTGGTCTCTGGACCAGCAGCATCAGCATCACCTAAGAACTTGTTAGAAACGCAGGTTCTTGGACCCCATCCCAGACCTGCTGAATCAAATCTCTGGGCGGGGAGGGGCGAGGCAGCAATCTGTTTCAGCCAAGCCTTCCAGGTGATGCACACTAGAGATTGAGAAGGACTAATCCGAAACTGTCGGCATTCCTCATGATGAAATCCTGATTCCTTTCTTTTCTCTGGCTACATTTTCTCCCATGATGATGTCATCTAAGCCCGTGACTGGAAATCATCTATATGCTGACAACTTCTAAATGTGTATCTTCAGCACCCATCTGGGGATTACACAGCCATCTCAAATTCAACATGTCCAAATGGAAGGAAGGAACTCCAGATGTTCCCTCTAAAATCTGGTCGCCATCCATTTTTTTCCATTTAAGAAAATAGCTCCACCATTCCCCCAGTTGTTTATTAAAAAACTTAAGTCATCCATGAGTCTTCCTTTTCCCCAACTCCTTATCTCATTAGCAATAGTACATCTAGTGGGTCTATCTCTAAATTGTCATGAATCTGTCCTCTATTACCACTATAGGCCAAGCCACAATTTCTCCCCCCAGTCCACTGCAAAAGTCTCCACCCAGGTACTGCTCACGCCCACAAAACAACCAGAGTGGACTTTTAAGAAGGTAAATCAGGCTAAGCATAGTGGCTCACGCCTGTGATCCCAGCACTTTGAGAGGCTGAGATAAGTGGATTGCTTGAGCTCAGGAGTTTGAGACCAACCTGGACAACATAGCAGGACCCTGTCTCTAAAACAAACACAAAAATTAGCCAGGCATAGTGGCTTACGCCTGTGGTCCCAGCTACTCGGGAGACCGAGGTAAGAGGATAGCTTAAGCCCAGGAGGCAGAGGTTGTAGTGAGCTGAGATCATCCCATGGCACTCCAGCCTGGGCAACAGAGTAAGACCCTGTCTAAAAAAAAACAAAAAAGAAGAAGGTAAATCATGTCGCATCATTCCCCTTCTTAAATCTTCAAGGGCTTCCTATCATATTTAATTATTAAAACCCAAACATCTGTCATGGGCTGTCAGGCCCTATGGTCACTTTCTGTATGGCTTCCTATATCCTCTCTGAGGTCTGAGGTCAGAGACTATAACTATTTAATTCACACTAGGTGCTCAATAAAGTAGAGGAAATAATTCTTCTGTTGTGATAAGATGAATTCAGAGTCTAACTTCTTTAGCTTCTCCTTACTTGCTGAGGAGGATCTACATGATGTGGACAAATCACTTTCCGCCAGGACACAGGAGATGGGAAAGGAGACTTCCAAAGAATGATTTGATGGTGCTGTGAACCTCAGCACAATCGGGCTCCGTGGGCAAACACAATAGGGTTTGACCTCCAAAGACAAACCCTACACCCCACTCCCCACTCAGTCCGGAAAATGACCTTCACTGTTTATAGTGAGATATGGGTGGTTGTGGTCATGGGAGAGGCAATGGGAGTGAGTCTGGAATGAAGAATTATGCAGGGCCATTTGAATAGCCACTTCCTGTGGGTTGTCCACTCTTGGAGTGGTTCATGAGGTCAATGAAAACTCCTAAGAATCCATAGGCCAGACCATTAACCCCATTGTGGCAGCTTTTAAAAATAGCAACAAGGTCTCTGATATTCCTCCTGTTGAGGAGTGGGCTCTGTGTCCTCTGTCCTTGAATCTGGGGGCTATAAGACTTCTTCTTTTTTTTTTTTTTTTTTGAGATAGTCTCACTCTATTGCCCAGGCTGAAGTGCAATGGTGCCATCTTGGCTCACTGCAACCTCCGCCTCCCAGGTTCTAGCGATTCTCCTGCCTCAGCCTCCTGAGTAGCTGGGATTACAGGCGCACACCACCATGCTTGGCTAATTTTTGTATTTTTAATAGAGGCAGGGTTTCACCATGTTGCCCAGGCTGATCTTGAACTCCTGACGTCAGGTGATCCACCAACCTTGGCCTCCCAAAGTGCTGGGATTACAGGCATGAGCCACTGCGCCCGGCAAGGGGGCTATATAACTATTATGTCAACAGCATACAGTGGAAGTGACGCTACATGACTTCCAAGCCCAGATGGGAAGTGGCATTGCAGCTTCTTGTTTGCTGAAACTCTCACACTTGGAGTCCTGAGCCACCATATAAGAAGTCCATCCAAGCCAAGACCACCAGGCCATGAGGAAATCAGGCCACACAGAGAAGCTACAGGTAGGCACCGCAGTCAGCACATCTGATCTTCAAGTCCTCCCAGCCCAGGTGCCACTCAGGCAAGTGCATAGGCTTCAGATGACTGCAACTCCCAGCTATCTAGGCACCCCTAGACTTAAAGTCTTCTCAACTGACACCCCAAACATAATGGGGCAGAATCAAGTTCCCGCTGTGCCTGTCCAGCTCCCTGGCTTAAACAATCTGTTGGCATAATAAAATGGTAGTTGGTTTAAACCACCTAAGTTGTGGGGTATTTGCAGCACATCAGTAATAACCAGAATAGGTCATAAGGCAATCCCCTTAGGTTCCCTAATTCTTCCCCTCCAAGAAATCCCAGGCTATTTGAGCCCTTTCCTGATGGGAGGAAAGCAGTCCACCAGAACATACGATTCTTTTGAGGAAAAGATGGGTTTTAGCGTCTTGGAATCAAGCTTCACAGAGCGCCTTCTACCAGTGGGCAGCCAGCCCCTTGCCTAGGCTGATCTGGTCACCCACTTCCAGCCCCACCCCAGCTCCATCCTCCCACCCGGTTCTGTCCTCCCTGCAGCCCCTGAGCCTCTAGGCGACTCAAAGAGATGCTGTGCTGCCTGCCAAGTTCATCTCCCAGTGAGCCATCTCTGAGGAAAGGAGGTAAGGCTCTGAATGCGATGTCAACCTAAGTATTACATAAGACTGATAGGTTGTAAAATGGCCTCGCTGCCTAGTGCTCATTCTAACTGGCCACAATCCAGTCCTCCCTGTTGCACTGAGTCAGCTCCCTCCAAAGGCAGCACTTTCCAGGCCTCCCGTTGCCCTTTCCCAGCAGACCTTTCAAGTGCTCACCCACACTCACATAAACATGGCCCAGGCACTGTTTACAGCAGCTCTCCTCTGTGCATTCTCCTGGCTTCTCCTGTCTCTCGCCATTTGTCCCTCCTCCCCTGCAACTTGAGTGACAGTGATTGGTCCTGAGATACAAATACTTAATGCAAATATGTTTACAATGGAGCAATGGAGCCTCAGCTTTTTTTTTTTTTTCTTTTTAAGAGAGAGAGAGTGAGACAGGGTCTTGGTCTGCAGCCCTGTGGCCCAGGCTGGAGTGCAGTGGCACGATTACAGCTCACTGCAGCCTCTACCTCCTGGGCTCAAGCAACCCTCCCACCTCAGCCTCCCCAGTAGCTGAGACTACAGGCCTGTGTCACTGTTCAGAGCTAATTTTTTAAATTTTTTTTGTAGAAATGGCGTCTCACTATGTTGCCCACTTTGGTCTCAAACTCCTGAGCTCAAGCGATCTTCCTGCCTTGGCCTCTCAAAGTGCTGGGATTACAGGCCTGAGCCACTGCACCTGGCTGTCAACATTCTTAAATCTCTTTCCTTACATGCTTCCTAAACCTCTCACCCAAAACGAGGAGACTAGATGTCCTATTTTCCCCAGGGCAGGCCTGGTTTATGCCCATTCCACTCTTAAAAGTGTCCAATTTGGGTTATAATTTATAAAATCCCCCTCCCTCTAACTCCTGCCCTTCTATCACTTCATCCCTCGCCGTCCTTTAAAATGAGACAAACCTTTCTCTAAGTTGTCAGCAGGAATCCTGGGCAAGAACACACCACCCTGTTTCATAGAAGATATCTCAGGTAATGTGCAAAGAGGGGTTTTTAAACGGAGTGCATTCTTCTCATTTGTTAATATCACCACCTAAATAACCTCTTGCCTAGAATAAGGAGTAGAAAGTGAATGAACGAAGGAACAGGTGATGGTCAGTATCCTTTCTACGCCTCAAAAATTAAAGAGTTTATGTGAAAATTCATAAATATTAATCTCAATCCAGAATAAGCAAAATTTTTGTTTTCCTCTTTAGAAATTTCTGGTTGCAAAAGTTCCAGAAATTTCTTCCTCATTCCCGAGACTTTCATTTTCTCGAGTTCTCTATTATGTAACGGGGAGCTGAAGCTTTGGGCCGAATTTCCAATTAAAGATGATTTTTACAGTCAATGAGCCACGTCAGGGAGCAATGGCACCCGCAGGCGGTATCAACTGATGCAAGTGTTCAAGCGAATCTCAACTCGTTTTTTCTGGTGACTCATTCCCGGCCCTGCTTGGCAGCGCTGCACCCTTTAACTTAAACCTCGGCCGGCCGCCCGCCATGGGCACCGAGTGTGCGCCGGGCCGCGCTACAATTGGTCCCCGCGCCGACCTCCGCCCGCGAGCGCCGCCGCCTCCCTTCCCCGCCCTGCGTCCCTCCCCCTCGGCTCCGCGCGTCGCCTGCCCTCCGCGCCAGTCGCTGACAGCCGCGGCGCCGCGAGCTTCTCCTCTCCTCACGACCGAGGCAGGTAAACACCCGGGGTGGCGGAAACTCGGGCGGGGACAGGGGAGCTGCGGGGGCCGAGTGAGGACCCCGGGCCTCGGGTCCCAGGCACAAGGATGCCCGGCCGGGCAGGGTCCGAACCCCAGTGAGGAGGGGCCGGGGGCTGCCCCGCGGGCGCGTGACGCGTCTCGGGCCTGCCCGGGTGCGCTGGTCTCGGCTCGGGTGAGGCGGCTCGGCTTCACTTTTCAGGTAGGAAAGCTCCCTTTACTCCGCGTGGGGGCTGGGGGAGCTGGCGGAGCCCCGGTAGGGAAGTCGGTGGCGCCGGGGTGTCCCAGCCCCCTTGTACCCCGCGTGGGTCCGGCCCAGCGGGCGATCGCCGGCGGCCAGGGAACGCCGGAAGGGCCGCCAGCGGGCTCCGCAGGGCGCGGGGCGAGGAGGGGCGCCTGGGGGCCGCGGGGCTCGCGCTCTCCGCCCGTTGGCCGCCCCTCGGAGGCCGGGATCGGGGCCCGGGACGCCCCTCGGCAAGGCCTGGCGCTTCCGCGATGCCCAGAGGGTGCTTGGGGGGGATGGAAAGAGGGACGCCCGCCGGGGGAGTTCCGGGGCGCCTCGGTCCCTCCCGCCGCAGCCGCAGCGCTCCTCCCGGGAGGCAGCCCCGCCCTTCATCCTCGCGACCGGAGCTTCTCCGAGGGAGGCCGCAGCCGTGCAGCCGTCGCCACCGCCGCCACCGCCTGAGGAAGGGGCCCACGCGGGCGGGCGGGGGCGGGGCCTCAGGCCTCGGCGGGGGCGGGGTCCAGGGAGGCTCCACCCTCTGTTCGCCAGTGGCGGGGAGAGAGTAGCTGCAGGTCTGCGGCCTGGCCCCAGGTGCGACGGCGGACCTCAGCTTGACCAGTAGTATTCCTCCCAGACCCCTGGAGGGAGAACACTGGCCATGGGGGGCTCCAAGGAACAACCAGCCTCGAATGACTACCCTTGGGTCACTGGCCTCCCCACCTGTGCAGCAGGCGCCTTCGCGTTTCGTTATTAAACAATGGGGAGAAATCCATGTTTACTGTACTTTTTAAGGAATTTTTTGCTCTTCTCTTTGTAGTGGCTGTAGGAAATAGATTTTTTTTTAACCTCGTAATTCCACCACCGTCACATCCATCTTCGCCATCGCAAAGCCACAGCTCCCTGTTTTTGTTTCCTAGCCTCCAGATTCTCACACAACACAGTGCAGTTTCACTGCCATAATGCTGAGAATCTTCATGGCTGCGTTATTTTCTTGTTCTTAGATCATCACGGTTTAATTAGTAGTTCCCCATAGGCAGAACATTTGAGATGTTTCCCGTTTCCTTAGGAAAAACTCCTGGTAGAAAAGGATTAAGGATTTTTACAAATATAATTGTCAAAAACATAGGAACAGGAAATTGGGTGAATATGTTAAACCTCTGAAAAAATCAACAACGCTCTTAGATCTGTAGAAGAGAGGAAAAAATCACCAGTGGGAAGAAGCAATTTTACTTACACAAGCACTGAGAAGGTCTTACAGTGAAAAAAAGCTAACCAGTAAGGGGAAAAGCAGGCAGAGAGGTAGGATGTGATTTGTATGTTATTTGTATCTAGCACAAATCTTCCACACTGAAAGGAAAATATTAAGATTATAATAGATAAATGACAAAATGATGAATAATTTACACAATAAAATGCAAATTAAGCATGTTTGGGTTATCATTTTACATTTATTAAAATAACAAAAATAATTAATAGTAACAGCAACCCTTGCTGGAAGGTTGCCCAAAACTTGACATTTTCAAGTATCCGGGGAGGTGGCAGGGCTTTGAGATCACAAAGATGGTTCTACAGTCAATTTTGTGACTTTGGACAGGCTACCTAATTTCCTGATCCTCCTTTTGTCCATTCATAGAATGGAGGAAATGATAGCTACTTTCTGCATCTGTATGTATGTGTTATTTGGGGCATTTTGAACCAGTACAAACCTTTTGTAAAGCAATCTGGTGATGCATTAAGAAGTTGGAAGCTGTGACCTAGAAACCCCACTCCTGAGAATTTACCTGCAATGGAAGAAACAAACAAAAAAAAAAACAGGCACATATTCCCAGCAGAATGATCTAAAATTAGAACAGCTGGAAAACAGTCTAAATGTATAACACCAGGGCAGTAGCTAAGAAAATTATGACAGATAAACTGAAATAAACATTACGTAACCATAAAAAAATCATGATTTTGGAGCCTGTGATATGTGGGGAAAAACTGGTAAGTAAAAAAGTGGGTTACTAAACTGCACCTGCTTGCTCTAACATGAACGCATATGTGAAAAATCTGAAAGAAAAAAGCACAGAAAATGGACGTTTTCATTGAAATTATAGGTGATCTTAATTTTCTTTTGGTGAATATATTGCTGTCACTAAATAAGGACATTTAAAAAATAGTTCAACAGGTTTTAATTTTTTAAATGAAATGGACCCACAGTTTTCTGTGTGTAAAAAGGAGAGATTGTTATATTTGCTACTTAGAATAAAAGATTTTTAGCCAACCTTGTTTCTTTTTTCAAATATTGTTCCATTTTTTTTTGTTGATTAATGATTTAGTAATTTGTATATTGGGTTTTTTTTAAAGAATCAGTTCTTAGATTCATTTATCAATTCTAGTTTTTTGCTGTCGTTGTTTTTAAGGACTCCTGAATATTTTTCAAAACTGAACAATTTCAGCCATGTCTAAGCTTTCTGTCTTCCTGGAGGCACAAATCTAGTTTAGCTGAGCCACAACAGATTGTACATATCCGGCAGAACCTCTGTGGTCTTAGGAAGGTTGAAAGTCACCAACTGTCACAGAAAATGAGGGTCAGGAAAGGCTGTGATCACAAGCTCTTGATCCAGAGGCCACTTGGGTCCATCTGTGTAACTCACACCTCACTGCATCATCATTTCTTGTAAAATCAGTTTAATTTTGCAGAGAAATGGCCACAGATTTTTAGAATTATTCTGAATTATGTAAGGGAGCAGCCATTTTAAAAATAATGTAATGAAATAACAATAATAACAGAAGTTTCTGCACCACATTGACCCTGAACATGGCTCTGAACCAACTGGCCAAACCAAGGTAAAAGATTCTCTAAACTTCAGTTTTAACTTACTTTGTCCATTCTCCCTTTTCAGATCTTATTTCTTCTTCCAAGGCAACTATATCCGCTGTGAACTGCTGCATATTAAACATTCAAAACACGTCTGTGTCTAACCCAGTGATGGCTACAGCATTATAAAATAACTCCTAAGTGAATTGTGTGTGCAGCAATTCTCACGGCTGGGAGAATTTTTTTTCTCAATGTGTTAACTAGTCCTTTTTCTCCAACTGCATTCTACTTAAACTGTTACAGTATTGTGTGATCACTTTAAAGGAAGTAACCCTTCAATGAAAAGCATTATAAATGTTGAAGATTAGACCCCTGAGACCTAGCACTGAAGCCTGATCGCGGGTGCCAATTCCCTGAGAAGCTTTTCTAGATTCCCAAAGCCTGTCTCCCATCGCTAGGCACTCTCTGACTGGCTTGGGATGGGTTCCAGCAATGTTGTTTTTTAAAAGTTCCTCAGGTAATTTTGATGATGGACCAGGTTGGGAACCCCTTGCTCTATTCAGTTTGTGGCTTCTGGGTGCCAGTGAGAAACCGCTACCCCCAATTTTTGTGCAAAATTTTTTTTCAGCTTACATCAAGTTCTTTATGGACCTCAAAAAAATTAAAATATAACAAGGGAATTTACTTAGCTCAGAAAAGACAAGGGACACTATGGGTTGAAGGTGGGGGACTGTTTGACATTTGCCCCTTCCCAATGTAACTAATTAAGCTTCAAGTTGTAATGTGTTATATGGGCTGGAAGGCTTTGGTGGCTATATTTGGATCTCAGCTCCAACACCTTGGGCTGTTACAACCTTGGGATAAGTTCGTACCAGCTCTGACTCTCACTCCCCATCTATAAATGGGAATAAGATGAATGGGGTAATTTATGGATTTTTTTGTACCCTCTCTCTAGTTCCATTGTTTTGCCATTCTGCTTATGCACCAATGCCATGTGATCTTATTGTAGCTTTGCACTCTGACACCTGGCAGGTCAAGTGCACCCTGGATTATCTTCTCATTAAAAGTTTTCTTCAGTCTTTTAAGTTTGGAGTATAATTTCATAATGTCTTTTAAAATCCCTTTTGAATTCTTTTTCAAATTTATTTATTTTTTAATTTGACAGATAAGATTATATGTATTGTGTACAAAATTAGAAAGAGAGCTTTTCCTCTAAGATCTGAAACAAGATAAGAATGCTCACACACACCAGTTCTATTCAACATATAGTACTGGAAGTTCTAGCCAGGACAGTTAGACAAGAGAAAGAAATAAAGAACATCCAAATTTGAAAGGAAAAAGTTAAATTGCTCCTATTTGGAGATCACATGATTTTATACTTATAAAACCATAAAGACTCCACCAGAAAACCATTAGAACTAATAAATTTAGTAAAGTTGCAGGATACAAAATTAACATACAAAATTCAGTAGTGTTTCTATATGCCAATAGTGAACTCTCTGGAAAGAAATAAAAATAAAGTTCCATTTACAACAGCTACAAAATAAAATATTTCAGAATAAATTTAGCCAAGAAGGTGAAAGATCTCTACACTGAAAACTATAAAACACCGATGAAAGAAATTGAAGGAGACACAAATAGAAAGATAGAATGTGCTCATGGGGGAATAATTAATATTGTTAAAATGTCCATACTACCCAAAGTGGTCTACAGATTCAATAGAATCCCTATCAGAATACCAATGACATTCTTCACAGAAATAGAAAAAACAATCCTAAAATTCAGTGAAGGTGGCATCCTTGTCTCATTTCAGATCTAAGAGGAAAAGCTCTCAATTTTTCACCATTAAGTATGATGTTAGCTGTGACCTTGTCATATGTGGCCTTTATTGTGTTGAGGTACAATCCTTCTATACCTAATTCATTGAGAGTTTTTATCATAAAAGAATGTTGAATTTTGTCATATGCTTTTTCTGCGTCTATTGAAATGATAGTATGGTTATTGTCTCATTCTGTTACTGTGATGTATCACACTTATTGATTTGTGTATGTTGAACCATCCTTGCATCCCTGGGATGAGTCCCACTTTATGGTAGTAAATGATCTTTTTAATGAGCTGTTGAATTTACTTTGCTAGAATTTTGTTAAGAATTTTTGCACCTATGTTCATCAGGGATATTGGCCTATACTGCCATTTTCTTGTATATTTTTGTGGGACTTTGACATCAGGATAATGCTGGTTTCTCCTGTTATTAATTTCTAGTTTTATACCATCATGCTTAGAAAAGAAACTTGATATGATTTCAGTCTAATTAAGTTTGTTAAGACTTGTTTTATGACCTAACATATGATCTATCCTGGAGAATGCTCCATGTGCTGTTGAGAAGAATGTGTGTTCTGCAGCTGTTGGATGGAATGTCCTGTATTTGTCTGTTTAGATCCATTTGGTTTAAGTGAAGTGTAAGTCTGATGCTTCGTTATTTATTTTCTTTCTAAATCACGTGTCCAAAAATCTAAGAGATCCAAAGCAAACAAGGGGTTATAAAATTACCTTTGAATGCTGACTGAAATTATGTTTACTTTATGGATTATTTGCTGGTGACTTGGTATCTTTCAATACTGGTTTCCAGAACAAAAAAAGTTGTATGTCTTTCTCTTTTTCCAGTCTTCTTTTATGTCTCAGTAAAATTTTGTAGCTTTCCTACTATTTATTTTCAGGTTAAATCCTAGATATTTTCAATTTTTACTGCCATTGTGGATGAATGTTTTTCCCCATGAAATGTTTAACTACAACTGATTTAGGGACTCACTGAGTTTTGATTTGTTGATTTGAAAAACTACCACCCTGTTAAGCTCACATATTTATTCTAAGACATTTTTTGAGATTTTCCTGAATTTTCCAAGTAAAAAAATTATACCTAGATGAATTTATAGAACAACCTAATAGCATAAAAGCAATAGATTATTGTTCACCACATTAATGGGAATGCCTTTCCTCTTAAAATTACGATATTTTGGGCTTTGTGTTTGTGACAGCATTTCTTTATGATGGAAAGAGACTATCCTTCCAGTTCTATAGAAATGTTTTAAAAATAGCTTAAATTTTCAAAAATTTAGGAATGATACTGATTTTCATTGAAAACTTTTCAACATCTGAAGAAAATCTTTTTTTCTTCCTAACCTATTAATAGAGTTCCTGATTTTCAACCAGTCTTGTATTCCTAAAATAATCCATAGTGGTCATAATGTATTCTTTTACTAAACTGTTAAAATAAGTTGGGTGCTATTTTTTTGGATTTTGGCACCTGTGTGAGAGGAGGGTGCCATAGCAGGGTGGCTAAGCGTGCCCACCTGCATACTAGCATTTGAATCTTGGCCCTTTATCCCATTGGCTCTAAATACTGCATCTCAGGTGAAGATGCCCAAATGTTTATCTCTACTGAGTTACAGATTCTTATAACAATTGCCTGAATTGATACTCCCACTTGGATGTCTCATATATGTGGCAAAGTTTACATGTCCATACTGAAACTCTTGGTTTTCTTTCCCAAGCATGACCCTCCACCAGTTTGTCCTATTTCAGTAGATGGCATCACCGCCATCTCCCTGGTTATGGAAGCCCCAGACCCGGGCAACTCTCACTCCTCCATCCACTCAACCAGAAAGTCTTACTGGCTCTTTCTGTAAAATATGTCTCATTTATTCACAGCCTGCCAGCTGCATGGACTCCATCCCAGGCCACGCCACCATCTTTCTGCAGTAGTTTCTTAACTGGCCTCTCCATTCCCTTTCTTGTCCCACTAAATTTTCTTCTATTTAAGAAAAAATATTTTGTAGACATGGGTTTTCGCCATGTTGCCCAGGCTGGTCTCGAACTCCTGGCTCAAGCAATCCTCCTGTCTGAGCTTCCCAAAGTGCTAGGATTACAGGCTTGAGCTGAGCTTTAAAAAAAACAATTTTATGATGTTACTGTCCTACTAAGACCCTTTAATGGCTCCCCACTGCTTTCAGAAGAAGATAGGTATTTCTCTCTGTGGCCCATGAGGCCCTCATGATCTGACCCTCACCACCTCCCTAGTCTCAGCAGTCCACCTGCCGCTGTCTCATAGGGCTCCACAGATTTGATCTCCTTTTTGGTTCTTAAGCCCACCAAGCTAAGTATCTTATTCCAAACTGTGTCCCCTGCCCCTAGCACAATTCTTGACCCTTAGAATTCTGACACTTAAAGTATGTATTAAGCTAATCAATAAATTATTGTGCCAGGCATGGTGGCACAATAATGTGTTGTGGGTCACCTATATATAGCTGTGGCTCACACTTATAATCCCAGCACTTTGGGAGGCTGAGGCATGCAGACTAGTTGAACCCAGGAGTTCGAGACCAGCCTGGGCAACATGGCGAGACCCCATCACTACTAAAAATACAAAATAATAACCGGGCTTGGTGGTACATACCCGTGGTCCCAGCTACTCAGGAGGATCACTTAAGCCCATTGGGTGGAGGTTGCAGAGAGCTGAGATCATGCCACTATACTTTGGCCTGGGTGAGCCCCTGTCTAAAAAAAAAAAAAAAAAAAGGTTATGGTACTGTAAGTGTTATATTACAGTGTATAATTTTTGACAGCTTTTTTCCTCCATTTCTTCTATGGTTATTGGTCAGTTTAGTCTTCTTTTTTTTTTTTTAAGCTGACACATACTGGTTGGGCATGGTGGCTCACACCTGTAATCTCAGCACTTTGGGAGGCCAAGGCGGGAAGATCTCTTGAGCCCAGAAGTTTGAGACAAGCCTGGGCAACATAGCAAGATCCCATCTCTACCAGAAAAGAAACAACAACAACAAAAAGAAACTGGCACATACTAGTTATTCCATAAATATTTGTTAAATGAATTAATTCTAAAGTTGATTTTTATAATTTATATCTTAACAGAAAGACAATCCATTTCGGAAATATTTTTATTCATTAAGGAAAGTTGTATATAGTAATTTATTATCCTTTTAAAGCATTCTCTAAGGCTATTTCCCCTTATAGAGATGTTTTCTAGTGATGTGTGTGTGTGTGTTGTATTTTCAAATAACTCTTAATTTTATTTAGAAATTCCACATTTTTCTGGGTTTTATTTATTAAATTTGATTTTCATCTCTATTATTAATTTATAACTATGACAGTTTATTTTGAAGTTTTCTGTTTTCTTCTTTTTGAATTGAATAATCATTTACTTTATTTCACTTCTTGTATTCAGTTGTATTATCCATGTTCCTCTGATAGCCATGTAGGTTCCAAATCCTCACATTTTCAACTTCCTTAAAAAAATTTTTTTTGTGCTATCCTGATAAGCGTGAATGTTATATCATTTTTGTTTCAGTTTTATTATATTCTTAATGATTTTGATTATCTTTTTCTATCCTTTTGGGTTTCTCTCTTAGGTAAATTATCGGTTATATCTTTTGGCCATTTTTTCTGTTGGAATTACTGTCTCTTACTGCTCTGTTAGAATTCCTTGCAAGTTCTAGAAATGAATCCTCTGTTGATTTTAAGTCCCTTTTACCATTGTGTATTCTTTCTATTAACTTTGTCCAGAGTCAGCTTTATCGTGTTGAATAAGAATCTTTAAATTTTAATTTTTTTTAATTTTTAAGTTCAAGGGCACAAGTGCAGGTTTGTTACATAGGTAAACTTGTGTCACGGGGGTTTGTCATACAGATAATTTCATCACTCAGGTACTAAGCCTAGTACCCATTAGTTATTTTTCCTGATCCTCTCCGTCCTCCAACCCTCCGATAGGCCTTGGTGTGTGTTGTTCCTCTCCATGTGTCCATGTGTTCTCATCATTTAGCTCCCACTTATAAATGAGAACATGTAGAATTTGGTTTTCTGTTCCTGTGTCAGTTTGCTAAGGATAATGGCTTCCAGTTCCATCCACATCCCTGCAAAGAACATGATCTCATTCTTTTCTGGGGCTGCATAGTATTCAATGGCATATATGTACCACATTTTCATTATCCAGTCTATCATTGATGGGCATTTAGGTTGATTCCACGTCTTTGCTACTGTGGATAGTGTTGGCAATGAACATATACGTGTATGTGTCTTTGTAATAGAATGATTTATATTCCTTTGGATATATACCTAGTAATGAGATTGCTGGGTCAAATGGTATTTCCGTCTTTAGGTTTTTGAGGATGTAATCAAATTCATCAATTATTAGACTTATGGTTTGTGCTTTTTGTTTTAAAAGTTCTTCCCCCATTCCTCCTTCAGGTCACAAAGATATTTGCCAATATTTTCCTCTTCTAGCGCCATTCTTGTACCTTTCACATGTAAGTCTTGGATCCATCTAGAGTTCACTTTTGTATGTAGTTAGGGATCTAGTTTTTTTTTCTTGTTTCCCAGAAGCATGAAACCTTCCTTCTGTATTGATTTGTGGTGCCCACGTCAGCACACATCAAGTCCCTGCTAAAGTGTATCTACGTGGGTTTCTCTCTCAACTTGCTTTTCTGTTTCCTTTGGTCTCTCCATCTATTCCTTAGTTTTACCGTCCAGTCTTCATCACTGTGGTTTTGTAGTGATTTCGTGTCTGCTTTGGCAGATTCCCTCCTCTTTACACTTTTTTTTTTTTTTAAGTTGACCTTGTTATTCATGGGCATTTTCTTCCCCATATAAGTTTACTGAACTTCTCAAAAAATCCACCTGGAATTTTAACTGGCATTTTATTGAAACTACCAGTACAGGCCGGGCATGGTGGCTCACGCCTGTAATCCCAGCACTTTGGGAGGCCGAGGCGGGCGGATCACCTGAGGTTGGGAGTTCAAGACCAGCCTGACCAACATGGAGAAACCCTGTCTGTACTAAAAATACAAAATGAGCTGGGTGTGGTGGTGCATGCCTGTAATCCCAGCTACTAGGGAGGCTGAGGCAGGAGAATCACTTGAACCCAGGAGGCGGAGGTTGCGGTGAGCCGAGATCGTGCCATTGCACTCCAGCCTGCGCAACAAGAGCAAAACTCCATCTCAGAAAAAAAAAAACGAAACTACCAGTACATTTGAGGATAATGGACATCTTTATATAATACTGAGTTATTGCAATCAAGACCATGGAATGCCTCTCCATTTTTTCAGATCATCTTCTATGTTCTCTGTATTAGAGTTAAAATTTTCACCCATTGGAAGTCTTTTCTTAGTTAAATCAGTTCCTAGACACTTTACAGTTTGGTTGTTACTTTGAATATCTGTATTTTCTTCTGGTCAGTTATTAATAGTATAGAGGAATGCTGTTGATTTTAGTAGGCTGACCTTCAGTCCCATAACCTTGCACTCTAGCGTTGGTTCTCATGTTACTCCTGTTATTCTGTTGGATTTTCTATGTGCATGATCACACTAATTGCAAATACTGTCAGCCAGAGCACTTTTCTTGCCATTCTTACACCTGTTACTTCTTTGCATATGGCCTTGGACAGCACCTTGAGTCCCATGACAATGGATGTCCCTGTTGTGTTTCTAAGTGTATTCTTAGTGCTCTTCTTAGTAATAAACAGGTATTGACCATTACCATATACTTAATAGGATATCTTGAAATATGCCAGAGGACTAGGCCACTACCTGACTCATGACAGAGAGTATCTTAGATGAATAGGCCTCCAGACATGCCAGTGTCCTTTCTCATCACCCATCTCCACTCCAGAGTTGTCTGGCCCCACCCACCTTCTGTGCCTGGTTCTTCTCCTCTGAGCTTCTCTCACTATGCCATGTCCTCGCCTGTTCAGGTGTATCTAAGAGCTCATAGATCCTTAACTCTTACAGCTTTAAATAAGGCACGTTCAAAGCCCGACTCAGTGTCATTCCCTGCAGTCTCCTCTTCCTCCCATCTTGCCCATTTCAGGTAATATCTCCAGCCAGCCAGAGTCTACTGCAGGAGCTGGCACATAAAATAAATACTAATTTAACTGAATTGAAAATGTTAGCTGGCCATTGTCAAAAATACTATTTTGTACATTTATAAATATGGTTCTCTTTGCGTATCTATTATAAATATTTAATATTTAGTTTGATTATTCCTTATGCTTTATAACATGTGTTTTCCCACTCATTCATTTGTCCAGCATTTATTTTGCAAGTCTATGGGTCAAGCACTGTGTCTAGGAACACTGCTGTGAACAAAACCAAACCCCTGCCCTCAAGCAGCCTGCACTCCCGTGGAGAATATGAACAATAAGCACACAATAAATAACATAATATCTCAAGTAGCTGTAACTGCTCCAGAGAATAATGAAACTGGGAAAGGGGGTGGGCTAGGGGTGCTATTTTAGGTAGAGTGATGGGAAGAGCCCCACTGAGCAAACTTGAGCCACATGAGTAGCTGGAAGAAAAGCCTTCTAGGCCCAGAGAACAACAAGGGCAACAGCCCTGAGACAGGACGTGCTTGTCAGGTTTGAGGGGCAGTGGGAGGCCTGAACCAGGTCACATGGGGCCCAGCCAGCATGGCCTCGACCTTGTGTTTTATCCAGAGTACAAAGGAGCCTCACTGAGGGACAAGGGAAGTGGCACGATGTGACCCGCATATTAAGAGGAGAGCACTCAAAGGCAGCCAGGGGAGGAGCAGGTAGGCTGGTTGGGAGGCTGTTGAAGGAATCAGATGAGAAGTGATGGAGGCACCGAATAAGATGGTCATGTTGGAAAATGTGAGAAGCTGAGGTGCTTAGGATTGATTTTCAAGGTAGAGCTGCTGAGATTTGCTGATAGATCCAGTGTATGCTGTGAGAGAGAAAATTCAGTCACTCTAGAGCTTTGGCTGGATTTGTCACCCATTGGAGTGAATGGAGAAGGTGCTGACATAAAAGCCCCTTAGATTGAACGTTACTGACTGAGGGGATGGTGCCCTAGTTTGATTTCCTGGGGTGTGTGAGTAGCAGGGAAGCCAAGAGCTGGGCCTCATGAGATCATGGGACCTACATCAAGGAAGCAAGCCTGCAAAGAACCTGCCCCACAGACCCCCACCTAAAAGAGCCTCCAAAAACCCTAACTGGCATGACCAACTCTGCTTGTAACTTTCAAATATATTTTGATTTGCTTATGACCACCAAGGCAAAACTTCCCATTTCAATAATGTTAGTAGAAACATAAACAGAATGTTAATTTATTTATTTGATAATTCTTTTTGTGAATATTATCCAATTCAGTCATTAGCTCTGAAGGAGATGAAAAATAATTTTCTAATTTTTAAAAGAATTTGCAGCTAATTGGGTGATAGTTAAAGGTAAGGGGTTTCTGAGTTCACAAAAATGTTCTAAAATTGACAACAGTTATGGTTGCACATTTCATTAAATGTTCTAAAAACCATTGAACTGTACATGGTACATGGTGGATTATATGGTATGTGAATTATATCTGAACAAGCTAGGTATTTTTTTTAAAAAAATAAAAATAAAAAAGGAGAAAGAGGGAAAAATATTGCAGATCATCCCAGCACTGAGGACAAGACTAACTTCAGTGTTACAGTATATGCCATTTACAGTATATGCCATTTTAGGTTTTATGGCACACAGTGATGATTTGGAGCCTATGATTTGACCTAGGGTACAGCAGGTACTATTTAGCAATCATTTTACTATTGTCATAGGTCTCTGCTCTGGGAGCTAAGTATGCAGGGTAAATGAGATCTTTAATTTGAAAAGAGATTTTAATTTGATGAATATACATTCTCCAAAGGGTCGTAAACTGTCATTCTGGATGTTTGATTTGTTTGTTGTTTTAGTACAAAAATTAGAAGAAAATAAATCACTCATAAAATATTAAATAATGAACTAAAACTCATTCATCAAGTCCATAACTTAGGGTCAGATTTGTCCTTGGAGCAGGAGAAAGAGTTGTGTTCACGCTTTTCTTACCTTTGCTTTTGTCCTAAGTGCTTCAGAGAAGTACAGGGCGGGAACAGCGTTTCACTTGAGCAGCTGATGCCATTGCTATGCACTCATTCATTATGCACCAAACATTTAGTAGTTTCAACATAAATATGGGACTCTGATATTCTCTTCTTCATTTTACAGAACAGTCATCATGGCGAACCTTGGCTGCTGGATGCTGGTTCTCTTTGTGGCCACATGGAGTGACCTGGGCCTCTGCAAGAAGCGCCCAAAGCCTGGAGGATGGAACACTGGAGGCAGCCGATACCCGGGGCAGGGCAGCCCTGGAGGCAACCGCTACCCACCCCAGGGTGGTGGTGGCTGGGGGCAGCCTCATGGTGGTGGCTGGGGGCAACCCCATGGTGGCGGCTGGGGACAGCCTCATGGTGGCGGCTGGGGACAGCCTCATGGTGGTGGCTGGGGTCAAGGAGGTGGCACCCACAATCAGTGGCACAAGCCCAGTAAGCCAAAAACCAGCATGAAGCACATGGCTGGTGCTGCAGCAGCTGGGGCAGTGGTGGGGGGCCTTGGCGGCTACATGCTGGGAAGTGCCATGAGCAGGCCCCTCATACATTTTGGCAATGACTATGAGGACCGTTACTATCGTGAAAACATGTACCGTTACCCCAACCAAGTGTACTACAGGCCTGTGGATCAGTACAGCAACCAGAACAACTTTGTGCACGACTGCGTCAATATCACGATTAAGCAGCACACAGTCACCACCACCACCAAAGGGGAGAACTTCACCGAGACCGACGTTAAGATGATGGAGCGCGTGGTTGAGCAGATGTGTATCACCCAGTACGAGAAGGAATCACAGGCCTATTATCAGAGAGGATCGAGCATGGTCCTCTTCTCCTCCCCGCCTGTGATCCTCCTGATTTCTTTCCTCATCTTCCTGATAGTGGGATGAGGAAGGTCTTCCTGTTTTCACCATCTTTCTAATCTTTTTCCAGGTTGAGGGAGGGAGTATCCATCTGCAGCCCTTTTAGTGGTGGTGTCTCATTCTTGCTTCTCTCTTTGTCCCTGATAGGCTAATCAATACCCTTGGCACTGATGGGCACTGGAAAATATAGAGTAGACCTGAGATGCTAGTCAAGCCCCCTTTGATTGAGTTCATCATGGGCCGTTGCTAATGCCGGGCCAGTAAAAGTATAACAGCAAATAACCATTGGTTAATCTGTACTTATTTTTGGACTTAGTGCAGCAGGTTGAGGCTAAAACAAATCTCAGAACAGTCTCAAATACCTTTGCCTGGATACCTCTGGCTCCTTCAGCGGCTAGAGCTCAGTATACTAATGCCCTGTCTTAGCAGAGATTTCATAGCTATTTAGAGATATTTTCCATTTTAAGAAAACCCAGCAACATTTCTGCCAAGTTTGTTAGGAGGCCGCATGATACTCATTCAAAAAAAAATCCTAGAAATTGTTAGCTCTCGGGACACTGGCTTGGCCCACTGGAGCATGAGCTCTGTATCTACGGAGAACTGGGGCAATGTTTTACTTTTCACAGTAAGGGCTACACAGCAGCTGTTCATCAAGAGTAAATATCGGTACAACACTAAACCTCTGGCTAGAGGACATATTCACAGTGAACATAACTGTAACATATTTGAAAGGCTTCTGGGACTTAAAATCTAATGTTTGGGAATGGTGCCGTTGGAGGCAACCTCCCGTTTTTGTTTAAAGGACCTATGCGTGGCATTCCTTTCTTTAAACTCTAGGTAATTAAGGCAGCAGAAAAGTAAATTGCCTTCTAGACACTGAAGGCAAATCTCCTTTGTCCATTTACCTAGAAACCAGAATGATTTTGACATACTGGAGAGCTGCAGTTGTGAAAGCACCATCATCATAGAGGATGATGTAATTAAGAAAATGGTCAGTGTGCAAAGAAAAGAACTGCTTGCATTTCTTTATTTCTGTCTCATAATTGTCAAAAACCAGAATTAGGTCAAGTTCATAGCTTCTGTAATTGGCTTTTGAATCAAAGAATAGGGAGACAATCTAAAAAATATCTTACGTTGGAGATGACAGAAATATGATTGATTTGAAGTGGAAAAAGAAATTCTATTAACATTAATTAAAGTAAAATTATTCCCTGAATTGTTTGATATTGTCATCTAGCAGATACGTATTACTTTTCTGCAATGTTATTATTGGCTTGCACTTTGTGAGTATTCTATGTAAAAATATATATGTATATAAAATATATATTGCATAGGACAGATTTAGGAGTTTTGTTTAGAGCAGTTAACATCTGAAGTGTCTAATGCATTAACTTTTGTAAGGTACTGAATACTTAATATGTGGGAAGCCCTTTTGCGTGGTCCTTAGGCTTACAATGTGCACTGAATCGTTTTGTATAAGAATCCAAAGTGGACACCATTAACAGGTCTTTGAAATATGCATGTAATTTATATTTTCTATATTTGTAACTTTGCATGTTCTTGTTTTGTTGTATAAAAAATTTATAAATGTTTAATATCTGACTGAAATTAAACAGGAGCGAAGATGAGCACCACCTCCCATGTCTGCAGTTGTATTTCCTGGTGCTTACCCTGTGCTGGGAACCATTTTGGGGGTTAATCTGAGCCAAGTGGCACTTTCAGTTCTCCCTTCTCAAGTGATGGCTGATGGTTCATGCACCTCCCCCTGCTCCTGCCCTTGTCCTCACTTCCCTGTCACCTACTAGTTCATCCCTGCTGCTTTTGCATTTTCTCCACAAGTATCTATGTGGGCTTAGCCCTGGTAAACAGCAAAGGCGCTATTGCAGCAGGAGGAACAGTCTAGGAGCTTTTATCAGTCCTGGATTTAGAAATAGATTTTCTTGATTAAAATGAAAATTAACAAGCTCTAAAGAACTGTTGACCCTTGAACAACACAGGGATTAGAGTCACTGACCTGCTGCACAATCAAAAATCTGCATAGAAGTTTTTTTGGTTTTTTTTTGTTTTTTTTTGTTTTTGTTTTTGTTTTTTTTGAGAGGAGTCTTGCTCTTTCGCCCAGGCTGGAGTACAGTGGCGCAATCTTGGCTCACCGCAACCTCCGCCTCCCAGGTTCAGGCGATTCTCCTGCCTCAGCCTCCTGAGTAGCTGGGACTACAGGCACCTGCCACCATGCCTGGCTAATTTTTGTGTTTTTAGTAGAGACGGGGTTTCACCATGTTGGCCAGGCTGGTATCAAACTAGGCCTCAAGTGATCCGCTCACCTCAGCCACCCAAAGTGCTAGGATTACCAGCATAAGCCACCGCACCCGGCCTGCATAGAACGTTTAACTCCCCTAAAACTTAATTGCTAATAGACTAATTGCCTGCTGTTGGCCGGAAGCCTTACCAATAACGTAAAGAGTTGGTTAACACATATTTTATATGTCACATATACTGTATTCTCACAATAGAGTAAGTCAGAGAAAATGTTATTGAAACAATGAGGAAGGAAAAATATTTTTACTATTCACTGACTGGAGGTGGTTCATCATAAAGGTCTTCATCCTTATCATCCTCACATTGAGGAAGGCTGAGGAGGAAGGGGAGGGGTTGGTCTTGCTGTCTCATGGGTGGCAGAGGCAGAAGAAAATCTGTGTCTCGTGGACTCAGTTCCAACCCATGGTGTTCAAGGGTCACCTGAACCTGCTTTATACACCCCAAATCAGGCCCTAAAATAGTCTCAGGTCCTGTGAGCCCTAGTGACACAGTCTCTTCAGATTCAACACCTTTGATCTGACAGGTGACTTTGATTGGTCATAATCTTCCAACTCATTTTCTACACGTTTTGACGCACCAGCGCTGTGGTGCTCTTGGTTATCCTTGGCTGAAGTTTTCTTCTGCAACTAATTTGCTAAAGGCAGGGGGTAATCAGAAGTGACAGTGGTTGAAATCACAGGCCAATATCTTAGCAAATGTTTGTGTTGTAAATGGGGGAGTGCCTCTGGTGGGGTCTTCAAGGATCACTCCAGCCTGGCTAGGGAAACTCTAGGGGAAGGGCACTTGAAATTATTGTACTCACAGGTCCTAGAGAGGGAGGCATGCCATGCCAAGCAGGGGGCCGGATTGGAGGAGTGCCCAGGGATTGGGAGCAACTCAGCATGTATGAGAGAGAAAGAGAGACAACCGCTGGGTAAGTGCCTTTACTGGAAGCCAGTGTGGAGGACACAAGCACAAGGTGGAGGGGGATCTCACTGGTGTGCTTGAATGTCACTAAGTCACAGTCAGGAGAAGACAAGAAGTGGAACTTGTGGCAGGGACCAGCCTTATTACACTGGCACTTGGTTACCTGGACAGGGTGCCCACTGCTTGTTTGTAGGATGTCAAGGCATCAGGAAAATATGAAGTTTTTAAAAATTTACAATGCAATGTTAACCTCCTGCAGTGATCAGAGGATCAGCTTTGTATTAAAGATGAAAAGATACCAATCAACTCCTTGAAACCTCATCACCCACAAAACTACTAAAACAGAATGACAAATACAATTCTCGGCCAGGCACAGTTGCTCACGCCTGTAATCCCTGCACTTTGGGAGGCCGAGGCAGGCAGATCACTTGAGGTCAGGAGTTCAAGACCAGCCCGGCCAACATAGTAAAACTCCCGTCCCTGCTAAAGATACAAAAAATTAGCTGGGAGTGGTGGCACACACCTGTAATCCCAGCTATTCAGGAGGCTGAGGCAGGAGAATCGCTTGAAACCGGGAGACAGAAGCTGCAGTGAGCCGAGATCACGCCACTGCACTCCAGCCTGGCAATAAGAGCGAAACTCTGTGTAAAAAAAATAAAATAAAATAAACTTTTCTTTACCCCTGTCTATAATAATTTCTCAAAAAGAGTCAACTGAGGAGACTTAAAATGTTCAAAGCATAGCTATTTGTAGGACCAAAGGGAATAATATCCACCTGTATCTTTCCCAGGCCTCATGTTTTCTTTCCGTTATTTCAAACTTGTGTGAGTTATGCAAAAGGAATTTTTACTAAAAGAGAAGAGAAAAAAATTTTAAAATGACCACATAAGCATAATTGAGTTCAATCCCCCAGAAAGCGTTCTTCGGAGAACAGCCAGGCACTGCCTTTGTTTTTCCCCCTCCCCATCTGGGGTTAAGACCAAAAGCCGTCTGTCTTTGGAGGGAAATCTGGGGCTGTACAGCTTCTCACTCTAAGGGGAGCTTTAATCCCGGCCAGAACCTGAGCTTCCCCAGGCAAAGCCTGACCTTGCTTACTGATCTAAGCATTCTGTGCTTCATTTTCACCCAAGAAAGGTGACTTCCTCCCAGCCAGGGAACTCCTCCCCTAGGACTCAGCTCATCCTGAGCTAATAACCACGTATGTCCATAATTTGTTCCATCCTTTGAGTCCCACCCATGTTCTTCAGGAAAGCTGCAGCTGGTCCACGTGCCTTGCCTGTGCTTCTGTAGAACTGCCCCTCCCTTCTCTGCCTGCAGCAGGGCTCCTGGAACTTGAATGTGCACTTGAATCTGCAGGTCGTGACTGGAGGTGTTTGTAACATGCTGCTGGGTGACGCTGTGCCGGTCCTGTGCTTGGCATTGTAGCAAGGCTCTGGGGTTTCCCACACTGGAGTCTGCATCAGAAACCTCTGGAGGCCTTGTTAAACACAGATGGCTGAACCCTATCCCCAGAGTTTCTGGTTCCCTAGTACGAGGGTGGGGCCTGAGAATTTGCATTTCTAACAAATTCCCAGGTGATACTGATGCTGCTGGTGCAGAGAGGACACATGGAAACCACTGCTCAGCAGGAAGATGCGAAAGAAGCAGAAGCCGCCCTAACCTTGAAATACTCACAAAGCTGCTGTGGAGACCAAAAGACACCTGCCAGGGGAATAAGAGCCTGGGGATCCTGCCTGGGAGGAGGAGAGAGCTAGGAGCTCTAGGGGTGAATGCCAATGGGGGTGCAAGGAGGTGACTGACTCCTGCTGTCTGAAAATGGTGAAGCACAGCCGAGGCCTGAAGCCCACCCTTAGTGACAGATTTAGTTAAACTTGGAAATGGTGCCCAGTCAGTTGAGAACGGCACTTCTCAGACTCAGATGTACACAGGAACCACCTGAGGAGCATATGAAAATGTGGGTTCTGAGGCCATAGCTCTGAGGTGGGCTTGGAGATACTGCAGCTTTAGAAGCTTCCAGGTGATGCAATGCTGCTGGTGCAAGGACCGCTCTCTGAGAAACAAGGACCTAGAGGTCCAGGTCATCTTGGAGAGCTCTTCTAACCCTGGCCAAGAGCTTCGGGAAGCGCTGGGGCTCAGGCACCCGGCAGGGGAGTCTTCCCTTTCCTTGTTTGAACTCTCAGTGCTGCCTCTCACACACAATTCTGGACCCAGACAACAGGATTAGCGCAGGAGCTTATTTCAGAACTAAAGATAGTTGACTGCTCCTGGGGGAGGAAGGGCTCTCAGGAAGTCTCAGACGCCCTGCTGCAAAATTTTCACCCTCAGGATCCCCAATTTCCCTGAACCTTAACAGACTCGCTTGTTCTGTAGAAATTGCCTATAATTTCAAAGATAAAAGGACTAGAAAGGTAGCCTTTTCACCTATGTGGCTTCTCTTTTCTTTTGAGAGAGGATCTCGCTATATTGCCCAGGCTGGTCTCAAATTCCTGAGCTCAAGCAATCCTCCCATCTCAGCCTCCCAAGTGGCTGAGATGACAGGCACGTGCCACTGTGTCTTGCCCTATGTGGCTTCTCCAAGGTGAATATGGGCCTTGTGGGGCTCCAGGTGGCACATGTAAGGTGTGTATAGTAGTTTCATGTTCAGACTTAAAAGAAACTCAAAATTATGCTGGGGAATTCTCAGGGGCAGCCCCCTCCAAAATCAAAGACCTGTGGGGCGAAGCCCCAGCATCCTGCCCCAGTGAGCTGGGGCTGGCTCCAACAGCTGCTGCTCCTTGGTCTCTCATCTCCTGAAGCTTTGACAGGCCAGCTGGGGTAGGGGGTTAGCCTCTGAGGCCTGTCCTGTCCTATGCGGCCCCAGGCAGCGCTGCTCCCTGTGCCTGAGACACTGGCTTCTCCACATAGACCCCAGACCCAGGACTGGGGCCACCGCCCTCACTGTGCACTTTACAGGGTCCTCCTCCAGGCCTCCACTCAGAGCCTACCATCCCGCTCTTCCTAAACCACATTCCAGGTGCCCAGAGTGTTGGAATTATCTGCCTCAGGGCCCCGGTTGTCCTCCTATGTGTCTGTTCTCCTACAAGTGGACCACACCGCCAGAATACACAGCTCAATGTCCAAGAGGCAGCCACGGCATCACTGTTTGGCTCTGGGGCTAAAAAGAAACTTGGACACGTAGGCTGGGAGTTCACTTCTACGAACGCGAGGCCCGCAGGAGGCACAGGATGAATTCAAGCGGGAAGAGAAGGGGCTGGGCCACGGGACAGAGACCTCCCTCTGGAGTCTTCCTCTAGGCCCTGTAAATGTTAGAGGCAGTTCTGCTCCCTAAGCTTCCAGGGGAAAAGAGTGAAGGATTTGGCAATAAAGTCCTTAGTTTTTGCAAATGTCTGCAAGTCGTAAAAGTGCTTTTAAGTTCTCCACAGGTCAGGACTGGTCACGTTAGGCTCTTACACCTCTCCCACGGTCCTTCCCCGACTAGACATTGAGAGACTCCCAGTCAATTCACCACCCTAGATGGCTGCCCCTCACCTTCTTCCCAGGGCCCCACATCCAATTAGTCCAAATACACCCATGTTTTCAAGCACCTTTCTGATGAACCTCCAGAAAGTAGCCAGCACTGCAGAAGTTTCTTGTAGCACGTACTCAAATGTCTAGGATCCTACCAGCCAAAGGACAACAGTCTCCTTGCTTCCACCAGGGAATTTGCTAACACTTGCTTCTAAGATCTGACCCCTCAGAGCCACTGTGATCCATCAATCAATTCAAAAATTATAGTGGCCTGGGGCTGTGTGGGTGAGGTGGCTGCTTGGGAGGCTGAGGTGGGAGGATGGCTTAAGCCCAGGAGCTCAAGGCTGTAGCAAGCTGTGATTGCACCACTGCACTCCAGCCTGTGCAACACAGCAAGATACCATCTTTATAAAACCAAACCAGTGGCCAGGCACAGTGGCTCATGCCTGTAATCCCAGCACTTTAGGAGGCCAAGGCGGGTGGATCACGAGGTCAGGAGTTTGAGACCAACCTGGCCAATATGGTAAAACCCGTCTCTACTAAAAATACAAAAATTAGCTGGGCGTGGTGGTGTGTGCCTGTAGTCCCAGCCACTCGGGAGGCTGAGGCAGAAGAATCACTTGAAGCCAGGAGGTGGAGGCTGCAGTGAGCCAGGATCGCGCCACTGCACTCCAGCCTAGGTGACAGAGTGAGACTCTGTCTCAAGAAAAAACAAAACAAAACAAAAAAAACACCAGAAAACATAGTGAACTACATTTAAATTTATTTAATCACAGTACTAAATGCTACACAGCAACTGTGTAGAATGCTACATAGCAATGAAAAGCCATGCTTTAAAAGAGCTGTGCATTACATGAGGAAGTGTGCATAATATAATTTTAATGGAAAATTAGATTGGCAGTATACTCATTTTTTATAAAACAAAAAAAAAGACAATGGCCGGGCGCAGTGGCTCATGCCTGTAATCCCAGCACTTTGGGAGGCCGAGGTAGGCAGATCACGAGGTCAGGAGATTGAGACCATCCTGGCTAACATGGTGAAACCCCGTCTCTACTAAAAATACAAAAAATTAGCTAGGTGTGGTGGCGGGCACCTGTAGTCCCAGCTACTCGTGAGGCTGAGGCAGGAGAATGGTGTGAACCCGGGAGGCAAAGCTTGCAGTGAGCCGAGATCGTACCACTGCACTCCAACCTGGGCAACAGAGCAAGACTCAGTCTCAAAAAAAAAAAAAAAAAAAAAAAAATATATATATATATATATAGAGAGAGAGAGAGAGAGAGAGAGAGAGAGAAAGAGAGAGAGGGAGAGAGAGAGAGTACAAATACACAGGAAAAAAAATACCAGAAATCTGCAGGCCTTAATGTTAACAGTGGTTATTGCTGGGTGGTGGATAACAGGTGATTTTTTTATTTCCTTCTCTATTGTTTTTATATTTTCCAAAACATTTACAGTGTATCAAATTGACTGGATCAAGGGGTGTGTGTCTGAGTGTATGTCTATTCTGAGTGTGTCTATGAGGATGTTTCCGGATAAGACTGGCATTTGAATCAGTAACCTGAGTGAAGAAAATTGTTCTCACCCATGTGGGTGAGCGCCGCCCGATCTGCTGAGGACCTGAGTAGAACACAAAGGCAGAGGAAGGAGGAGTCCACCCCTTTTTGCCTCCTGCGTGCCTGCTTCAGCTGAGGCATCCATCTCCTCCTGCCCTTGGGCTGGGATTTACGCTACCACTCCCCTGGTTCTTAGGCCTGTGGACTCAGGCTGGAAACACACCCCCGGCTTTCCTGAGTCTCCAGCTCAAAGACAGCAGCAGGTCATGGTACTTCGCAGCCTCCATAATTGCATGAGTGAGTTCTTCCTGTATATATGTCCTTCTGGTTCTGTTTCTCTGAGAGGTCTGGCTGATACATACATGACCAAATCTTGCTTTTACAATGAGAAAAAGATTGGTAACTATTACTTTTAATTGGTAAATGGTATGCACCAAACCTAGCCAGCCTGCCTTCAGGGGCGTCTCTGTAGCATTTTCTCAGACATAAGTACAGCTTTTGAGAGTGTAACATGCCAAGCTCTGTACCCAATATTTGGCATATATAACCTTATCTGATCTTCACAATGCTCTCCATTTTAGGAAGCTGACATTCAGAAACATTCATTCTGTCACTTACCCAGGGTACACAGCATGCTCCCCAAAACTATATTATGAAAACACATGACCATTGAGTTGTGATGATATTTAATAGTTTGGCATAGAGGTCCTGAGCCTGGAGTGCTATGGACACAACTCATGACCTATGTGAATGGTGCCTCCTGGACTTGTGCAGGGCACCAGCTTCAAGGGACTCTGCTGCCTCCAAGCAGTACCTGGGGGAATTGTCAGCAATCCTAAAAGCAAGCTCAACCTGCAAGGCTGCCTACCCCAGACAGACGATGCCCCCTCCAATTGAGCCATGATCCCATAGAGCCGTAGAAAATTGATCACCTCCTGCAGGAAGTCACGAGGGTGCTCGCATGGCTGGGAACTCTTTTTTCTCTAACTGTCCCAGACAATCTGCCACTTTCCTCCCTACTTCTAAAAAAAAAAGTCATTATCTAAATTTTTATCGTAGGCAAAGTTATCAGTTTTTAGTAGGCCCATCCCTTAGCTCCCTTACTTGATGCATCCTCTTCAGGAAACCTTCCAGGATCCCATCTTCATTGTCTTCCTTGCTGGTTACACCATCTGGATCAGTTTTCTAGGGCTGCCATAACCAAGTACCACAGATTGGGTGGTACAATAGAAATAGAAATAGAATTAGAATTCTATTTCTTCACAGTTCTGGAGGCTGGAAGTCCAACATCAAGGTGCCAGCAGGTGTGCTTTCTTCTGAGGCCTCTCTCCTGAGCATGTAGATGGCTCCTGCCTCTTTGTGTCTTCTCATGGTCTTCCCTCTGGGTATGTCTGTGCCCTAAGCCCCTCTTCTTACAAGGACAGGAGTCATATTGGATTAGGGCCCACCCCAATAACTTCACTTAGTGTAATTACCTCTTTAAAGACCCTATCTCCAAACACAGTCATAAGAGGTTAGGGCTTCAACATACACATTGGAGGGGTGGGGAGACACGATGCAGCCTATGACATCATCTTTCTAGAAGTGTCATAAGAGTATGTCTGTGTCACTCTCAATGCAGTTCAAAGGCACTCTCAGGACTGTGAGGGCCTTGTGAGGACCCCACATTCACACACTCCCCATGCTTCTCACAATGAAGATGCCATTGTCTGAGTCACTGTGTTCCCCTGCACAGACTGGGTCAGGGCCCACCATTCACCTTAGGATCGCCAGCAGTGCCTACCTCATAGTGCCCATGGCAGAGCAAATCGCAATGTTTCCATTCTGGATATAGCTCCTAAAGTCCAGCCACCACATCCCTAAGTCTGGCACAAAGTGAAGAGTTTCATGATCAACCAACTTGGTTTAGTTTGGCTCAGACCTAGGAAGATCCAAAACTTTACACCGGATCATGTTCCTCCCACACACAAATACACTGCAAACACACCTGGTTTGGAGTTATGCTGATTAGAAGTTAATTAACATAAAGCTGGGAGTGTTGGCTGTAATTCAGTGGGTGCTACAGAAAGACTGGCAAGGTCCCCTTCCTGCATGTTGCCCAATTCCAAATGCTGGGCGTGCCCACCACCCTGCATACAGCAGCTACCCACACATGGAATGTGTCCACTCAGGTTTCTTCATGGCCGAGACTCACCTTCCTGAGGCCCCAAGTCCAAGGTCAGGCGAAGCACCGCAGAGAGTATCAGAGGATCTCAAAGGCCCAAGTCATTCCAGCTGGGTGCCCACTGGCCTCGCCCACTGTCCGGACTCACAGACTGGAGAATCCAATGAGAAGCCTATAATTTTGATTTTCTTCTTTTCCCTGAATGACTCTGAATCTCCTTTTACCCCAATCCCTGGAAGAGGCCTTTTCTCACCAGCCAATCTGAAGACCCCTTTCTCTACACCGCCTTTCAGTGATGGAATGACAAGTGCTGGGGTTGCTATTTCTGTCACACAGATAGCAAGACATTTATTGCGGACCAGACTCATCCCAAAGGAAGGTTTCCAGTCTCCAATGAGGGTCATCCAGCACAGCTGTTTCTTGAAGAAACAGCTCTGGACCTTTGATGAACAGAAAAAAGAACGAAGGAATGATTCCACGTGTGATCAGGCCCAGATCCCCCACATAAAGTCTGTCGAAGGCCATTCTTAGCTTGAGAATTTTAAGAGTAAGATTTTTCTCTGCCTCCCAAGGAAAAGGTCCATTGTGGTTCTGCTACACATTTGATTTCTTTTTTTTGAGACAGGGTCTCACTCAGTCACTCCAGCCGGGGTGCAGTGGCACAATCATAGCTCGCTGCAGCCTTGACCTCCCCCTTTTCAAGCAATCCTCCCACCTCAGCCTTCCAAGTAGCTGGGACCACAAGCATGTGTCACCATGCCAGGCTATTTTTTAAACTTTTTTTGTAGAGATGGGGTCTCACCACGTTTCCCAGGTCTCGAACTCCTGGGCTCAAGTAGTCCTCCCACCTTGGCCTCCCAAAGTGCTGGGATTACAGGCAGAAGCCACCACGCCCGGCCCACATTTGATTTTGACCAGCCACATTCGAGCTGCCACATTCCCCCAGGCTGCCAGGAGGTGGAGATGAATCCAACAAACAAACCAGGATGGGCTGTTTGGCTCTGTCCCGCCAAGTTATGGAAAATGCGAGGAAAAAAACCCACCGTCTTGCTCCTGACGTAATCACCCTAAAGAGTAAGTAATTGGACAACAAAAACGTTGTTTAAGTAGGCTTCTCCCAGTTCCCAAAAGTAAAACCACAATATAAAATGGCAGAGTATTTGCATCCTCCAAGGTGAGGGTCAACCTTCATTATAAAACCACACAGACCAGACAATATTATTCAGTAATAAAAAGGTATAAAGGACCGTTACATGCTACAACATGGATGAACCCTGAAAACATTACGCTGAGTGAAAGAAACCAGTCACAAAAGACCACACATGAGGAGGTTTCATTTATATAAAATATCCAGAAAGGGCAAATCTGTAGAAGCAAACCGTGGATTAGTGGTTTCTAGGGGTAGGAGGGAGGTGGAGGATGGGAACTGACTCCTAATGGGTACAGGGTTTCTGTCTGGTGTGAGTCTGGTGTGATAAAATGTGCTGGAATTAAATGGTAGCAATCAGTGAATAACTTTCTGTCTGTACCAAATATCCCTGAGTGTACACCTTGAAGTGGTGAATCTCATGTTACGCGAATTACCCCAATGGGGCTACTTTTTAATTTTAATTTTTGTTTTTGTTTATTCATTTATTTTGAGACAGAGTCTCACCCAGGCTTGAGTGCAGTGGCGTGATCTTGGCTCACTGCAACCTCTGCCTCCCAGGTTCAAGCAATTCTTCTGTCTAAGCCTCCTGAGTAGTTCGGATTACAGGCTCGCGCCACCACCCCTGGCTAATTTTTGTATTTTTAGTAGAGATGGGTTTTCACCATGTTGGTCAGGCTGGTCTCAAACTCCTGACCTCCAGGGATCCACCAGCCTCGGCCTCCCAAAGTGTTAGGATTATAGGTGTGAGCCCCAGCGCCTGGCTGATGATGCTTTTTTTTTTTTTTAAGCACAGAATTACCTACCCAAGCACAGAGGTGACGAGAGGGTAGGGGGAGGGTTAGGCAGTTGATTGAGGTTTAATCTGTTGTAATAACATTTCTGCCCGCTTGCTTTTCTCACGAGTGTTCCAGGAAACGGTATATAGAGAAGAACAAATAGCTTTAGGTCTAGCACATTTCTAGACACTTGGTCCTAAGCCTTTTTTGGTTACAAAATCGAAGTTTAAATCAATGAAGGCTGAAAAATGAAATATGAGATTCTTGACCTTTAAGAAGGTAAGAAAAGTGAAAAGGAACACAGTAATGTTTAATTATGGAGCAGCTGAGTTTAAAACCTGCTTGCCCCTGCTGTGATATGTAATACTTACAAGGCCTGCTGGTATCAAGAGCTGATGGGATCGTTACCACGAGAATAGGCCCTTTGCCCATATGCGGCAGAAATGTGGTCCACTTTATTCTATCTAAAGTACTAAAATTTCCTCAAGAAAAAACTCTGGACCATTGGTGAACTAATAAATGCTCGGGGGTCTGGGAAGTGGCTTCATGCACCTGTTTTTGTGACAAGTTTAATACTGCCTTTTCTACTAGGTTATAAAATACCTCTCATATAGACTATTCTTTTTTTTATTTTTTGTTATTTCACTTTAAGTTCTGGGATACATGTGCAGAATGTGCAGGTTTTACATAACCTACATGACAAAACCTGTCATCTAGCTTTTAAGCCCCACATGTATTTGGTATTTGTCCTAATGCTCTCCCTCCCCTTGCCCCCCAACCACAAATAGGCCCTGGTGTGTGATGTCCTCCTCCCTGTGTCCATGTGTTCTCATTGGTCAACTCCCACGTATGAATGAGAACATGTAGTGTTTGGTTTTCTGTTCCTGTGTTAGTTTGCTGAGACTGATGGCTTCCAGCTTCATTCATGTCCCTGCAAAGGACATGATCTCATTCTTCTTTATGGCTGCATAGTATTCCATGGTGTATATATGCCACATTTTCTTTATCCAGTCTACTTCTCATGTAGACTATTTCCACGCCTTTCATTCACCTGGTGGAAAGTCTATCCTTTTTCCTAAAGACGGCATTTCTCCTGACATCTCCATCTGCCCAGCTGTTCCTTCTCCACCTCACAGGAAAGTTATGCTGATGAGTAAGGACACACCCTTGTCACACACTGAGCTGTTTTGGCAAGACTAGGTGGTGTGAATACCAGGCCTTGTGACGGGGCGGGGGGGCGGGGGGCCTTGCTGGAGCATCAGTTTCTTCACTGCCCACGTTGCCTCTCTGCCTTACTCACTTGACCTACTTGCTATGTTCAGAGGCCTTGCTCGATCCTGTAAGACCCAGATGTCCCTTCTGAGTCACCGTGTGGCATTTGGCCTTGTCTTCCCTGACCTGCATTTACACCCAGTCCTCCTTCCCTGTGTGTCATCACATACCTGTGTGGCACTTCCAGATGGAGTCGGGAGAGCCGAGAAGATGGAAGCGAGGCATTGGTTCCTGTCCAGTTGGAAAACCAGCAATGTTTCCATGTGGCAGCTACCGTGGAGGGAAGAGAACACCCAGTCAACCTTTCAAATCAAGGACCTCCATGGTGGAGGTGGGCGTGGTCTACGAAGATGCTTGCCCCTGTGCTGAAGGGATCACTCCCCTCCTGCCCCACAGTAATTACCATTATCCAGAGATGGAAAGGAGAATGCATGGTTGAGCAAATGTTAGCTCTTTTCCTCCTTTTCCTGGACCACAAAGCTAAGCTGGATAGAAAAGCTTGCAGGGCAGAAACAGGTGTAAAACAAATCCATTGGGACACCCTAGATGTCCGCTGTTCCCATTCTGTTCCTTCCTCCCCACCCCACTCTCTTTGGCAAGCCAGTCCTCCACGGGGGCACCTGCAATGAGTTACTCCCCACTGCACAGCCTCACTTGTCTCCAAGAACTAACCTCATCATTCAGACTCATCATGAATCCATACCTTAGAGTCTCTTGAGCCACCTCTAGGGTGCTTACAATCCTCTGCTTATGTTGTTCCCTCCACCTAGAATGTCTTTCCCGATCCCTATCTCCAGCTGGCAAACTCTTAATGTATACATCAAGACCCAGCTGAGGCCAGTCATAGTAGCTCACATCTGTAATCCCAGCACTTTGGGATGCTGAGGCTGGTAGATCACCTGAGGTCGGGAGTTCGAGACCAGCCTGGCCAACATGGTGAAACCCTCTCTCTACTAAAAATACAAAAATTAGTCAGGTGTGGTGGCACATGCCTGTAATCCCAGCTACTTGGGAGGTTGAGACAGGAGAATTGCTTGAACCCGGGAGACAGAGGTTGCAATGAACCGAGATTGTGCCACTGCACTCCAGGCTGGGCGACATCGCAAAAAAAAAAAAAAAAAAAAAAAAAGACCCAACTGAAATCTGAAATGTCAGCCTGATGAAGCCTATGAATCCTGCTCAGTATAATGTTTTAAATGCATAAAATAAGATACATAGGTTATAACATAAACTGATTAAACTAAAATATAGTTATCAAAATATGTTAATGCTCACTAAACTTAAATATTTTAAAACTCACTAAATAAGATATACTGAGGTGAGCCTAATAACAAACATAATGTAACAGTGATATGTGTAAAGGATATTTTGAGATTTGTTACGCCTGGAATTAGGTTGACCAACTTGTCCTGGCTTGTACCATACTTTCCCAGTTTAGCACTGAAAATCCTGTGTCCTGGAAACTCCCTCCACCTCTGGCAAACTGGCACTTGAGAACCCTGTGTCCTGGAGAATCCCTCAGTCCCTGGCGAACTGGGACCGTTGGTCACTCTCCCTGTAATGTGGCATGAAAGCATCTGTGATTGTTAGTGGTGTTATAATCACGGGTACGGCTAATGCTACTGTGAGTTGCTACCTGCATTCTTCATGGAGGAAAAGCTCTATTTCAGGTAGAGGTGAGTGAAAATAAAGATGTGATTGGTTTTTCCCATCCAAGTTCATGTATTTTCCAATTTCTGTCCATGGACAGCCCCCTTCCAGTTAAGAACCCCTGCAATTGGTAAGATGGAGTTAGGTCTACTCTCCTCTAATATTTATACTTTGTTCTTATACAATAATTTACCAAACTGTTGTAATTGTTTGTTTAAACAACACAACAAAAATTCTCCATTAAGCACCTTTCTTACAGGGTTTAGGGGAATTAAAAGAAATGTATACAGGAGAAGCTGGCATGAAACAGGTCATTGTGGTACAACCAGAGCCCTCTTGCATGGTTGAATCTAAATTGGTTGAAAAATTTTGGAACACTGTTTGGCAGGTTCTACTAAAGTTGAACACACCCCATCCTATGACCCAGCCTTCTGACTCCTGAGTATTTCCCCAACAGAAATGAGAGCTTATAGTCATCAAGAGACATGCCTAAGAATTTTCTGGCAACTGTATTCACAATAGCCCCAAATGAAGAATAACCCAAGAAGAACAGATCAAGAAGTTATGACCTTTTTAAACAACCATATACCACACAGGAATGAGAATTCACATATAATATCTCAGCCAGGTTTGATGGCACACACCTGTAAGCCAGCACCTTGGGAGGCTGAGGCTGGAGGATCCCTTGAGGCTAGAAGTTCAAGACCAGCCTAGGCAGCATGACAAGACCTCACTTCTACCAAATGAAAAAAAAAAATAGCCACTATGACTACATGTGCCTGTAGTCAATAGCTACTTGGGAGGCTGAGGCAAGAGGATCACTTGAGCCCAGGAATTTGAGACTACAGTGAGCCATGATGGCACCACTGCACTCCAGTCTGGGTAAGAGAGCGAGACCCTGTCTCTAAAAATTAAAAATTAAAAAGCAATTTTAAAAAAACAATAATAACATCTCTAGGGAATAATATTAATAAATCTCACAAGCATAATTTTGAACAAAAGAAACCAGCTACAAAACAATGCATATTATGCATATTGCTTGATTCCATTTGTATAAAAGAAGGGTGAAACACCAGCCTGGAAGCTAGAAGTCAGACAGTGGTTATTACCATTGAGGGGGGTGGGAATATTCTGCTGGTTACCTAAGGGTACTGAGTTTGTGAAAATCTACTGAATTTTGTACTATGGCACGTGCATTTTTCTATATTATGTTATATTTCAATAAAAGCATTCAATACGTTGGGTCCCCATTCCCACCTCTTGCCAGATCTCACCTGTAGCCACCACCACCAAGAAGTGACCTCTCCCTGCATTTTCCACTTGGGTTAGCTCTGCGGCTTGGCAAAGACTTTCCCCTGCTGAATCCATCCCTTTCTCCACAGTGCTTTGGACGTCCCCCTGGCCAAGGGCAACCACAGCCTCTGGCACGAACCTCTTTGGTTGCCTTCACAACCATCAGTGCTTCATTAATATTTCTGACAGGCCACTAATTAACATGTTAGCACATACCTGTGTATTCAAAGCAGCTTTTAGGCCTGAGCTTACTACCCTTTACACTATTTCAGGGAAGGATTTGTATTGTATTCTGCGGTTTCAACTGTGCCAAGCAGCAATTGATAAGCAGCAACCATAACAATGATGGGAGCAGCAGGCATGATACCCCCTGCATAGATGAGAAAACTGATTCTCAGTATAAACTTACGCCACCCCAAAGATGCCCAGCAAATTTACCATTTATTGTCTGAGGTGGAAATCACCTTCCATGAGAGTGAAGGCCAAAGCTCCCCTGTAACTGACGATGACCAAGCCCTGCAAAGCCAAGAGTGGCAGGCTGGGGATTAGAACTCATGTCTTTGGCTCATGTTCACTCTCTGTGCAGCACCCTGGGACCCGCCCCCCTGAGAATGAACACCAACCTGAGCAACCCAGGTGTCCCCACTCTGACACAATAAGAACTGGACCCTCATCTGGTCCAGGTAGCCTCATCCTGGGGGATGCCTTTCTCCATTTGGACATTTTACTATGTATTTAGGGAGAGATGACAAACTGCAGAACAACTTATCAGGTTAATTATGCTTTTAAAAACATCACAGACAAGGAGCAAAGTGATGGGGAGGCTAAATGAGGAACTCGGTGGTGGCTGAGTCTGGCATTCTTTGCCCTTCTTCGAGTCTGCAGGTGGGCGTTTCTGCCCTTTCCTGGGCCTCTCCCTTCTGGACAACACGAGAGACAGATCACCTTAAAACACAGCCTTCATCCTGTACATGCCGAAGCCTTCAGTGGCTCCCCATCTTCTATCTTCTCACCTACAAACATCCTGTTCCACATACACTGGGTGATTCCCGCATGAGAGGAAGAAATGCTTCAGTGGTCTCAGCTGAGCCAGAAGGACTATTGCTCTTCCTCACCTCCCATCCTTCCTCACCTCCCTCCCATCCTCCCCTGTCTCCACCCTACTCCCTGCCCTGAGTCAATTCCTCACAGCCAAGTTCCAAACACTGACTGCACTCTGACCAGGAAGGGCAGAAAACTGCAGAGGAAATGATCCATGAATATGCACGGCATTTGCCTCTCCAACCTGCGGTCACCCTCTGGGCTCCTGTTTTGCTTCTAAAACAACTCTATGCCACAGAACTTCAACTACCACCAGGTCTTCAACATGCTGCGCTTAAGAAAACAACAGTAACAACTGTAAAACTGTCTCCCTTATCCCTGTAAAATGTTCTCTCGCTGCTTTTGTATATTCCAACCAACTGCGATTTGGACCATTGAGCCTGCCCTCTGGTATGCGTCACCGACCAACAAGGGATAAAGGGAATCTAGATGCATCTAGATCCCAGGCACTGTGCTAGGTGCCAAGCAAACACATGTGAATGAAACACAGTCTTTCAACTTCTATGAGCTCAGCAGAATGTGTGAATGGGAGGCTCCGGTGACTACAGTAATAGGCTCTGTGCCAAGTGACAAGGGAACCACATGGAGACTCCTGGCTGGGTTTGGGAGGAGAATAGTGGTCAAACCATAAAGGAGGGTGAATTTAAGATTTTTGAAAAGCTATAGTCCAAATTCTAAGACCGTAAAAGCTGAAAAATAGGCATGTTCTACGACCCAGTAAATCTACTCCTAAGAGTATATATTCAACAGAAATATGGGCACCAAGAAGAACATGCAAGAATATTCACGGCCACCCTATTCATAAGATCCCAAATGAGAAACCGCCCAAATGTCCATCAACAGGGAAATGGATAAGTAGGTTGTGGAATATTCTCACAATGGAATGAATGATCTATAACTACACACAATGTGGGTGAACCTCAAATATGTAATTTGAGCAAAAGGCAGACACAGAAGATTATATTCTATATAATTCTATGTATATGAAATACAAAATCAGACAAAACTAACCTATGGCATAGGACTCAGGAGAGTGGTCAGTATAGGGGAGGGAATCATGACGTGAAGAAGCCATGAGGAGCTTTGTGCTGTCATGCTCAGTTTCCTAATCTGGGTGTAGGTTACAATGGTGTGTTTAGTTTGTAAAAATATATAATGCTGGGCTGGCGGTGGTGGCTCATGCCTGTAATCCCAGCACTTTGGGAGGCCGAGGCGGGCAGATCACAAGATCAGGAAATCCAGACCATCCTGGCTAACATGGTGAAACCCCATCTCTACTAAAAATACAAAAAATTACCCAAGTGTGGTGGCACGTGCCTGTAGTCTCAGCTACTCGGGAGGCTGAGGCAGGAGAATCACTTGAACCCAGGAGGTGGGGATTGCAGTGAACCAAAATGGCACCACCGCACTCCAGCCTGGGCGACAGAGTAAGACTTTATCAAAAAAACACCAAAAAACAAAAAAACAAAAAACAAAACAAAACAAAAAACATAATGCTGGACATTGCAAATATGTGCACCTTCTGTGTGGACCTCAGACTTGAATAAAAAGAAAAAATTAAGTATGTCTATTGCCTTAGTCCATTCAGATTGCTATAATAAAATATCATAAACTGGATGATTTATAAACACCACATACTTATTTCTCACAGTTCTAGGGGCTGGCAAATCCAAGATCAAGGCACCAACAGATTGGGTGTCTGATGAGAACCCACTTTGTGGTTCATAGATGGCCATCTTTCACTGTGTCACCACATGGCAGAAGGGACAGGGAGCACTCTCAGGCCTCTATTATAAGGGCACTAATCCCAATCATCAGGGCTTCACCCATATGACCTAATTGCCTCCCAAAGATCCACTTCCTAGTACCATTATCTTGGGAGTGAGAATTTCAACATATGAGTTGTTGAGTGGACACAACATTCGGACTGTAACAGCTGTTTAGGTAGCTACACAGCTAAATAAGTATTATTTTCCAAATCACATTTCAACTGTTTCTCTACCATTAAGCCATGGGCCAGCAACGGAACCTGGCTTATCCTTCTTGTGTTCTTCCTTTCTTGGCACAAATATGGTGGGTCATCTTCCCAAACAGTAACCTCCCTGGTATAGTTCATTTGGCCTGGTAGGTTGTAGTCAAACAATCACTGTATTCACTTATAAATGCTCTCAAACTGGTCCAAGGTCTAATCAAAGCTGGAAATTGATCAAATAATGACTCATTCATGCATTCTAGAATTCAGCCATTCCCTGCTGCTTTTTTAGAAATTAGCATAATTTTCTATTATTTACACGTTCTAGAGAACTATATCATAGACCCCTGCATCATGGAACACCCAGATCCCTGGTCTCCATCTCATTCTCCCTGCTTTCTCAAAGATGATCCATACACAATTCTATTTCCCAGACTATATAATGTAATCCACTTTATGTAACATAGTATAATTCACTTGGCCCTGGTCTTTCAGTTCTTTTGAAGAAATGAATGTTCTCACACTAATTCCTTGGCCTGTTTGATCTTTACAGGCAGGAAAGGGGGATGCGAGGCAGGATTGGGTCAGCTCCACATTCTCCACATCTGCTCATTGTTTTCTTGCCTTGTTTCAGCTTCCAGAGCTCCTCCCTGCTTCTCCAGCAATTTCAGTCTTCCACACTCCTCTGTGCCTTTGTAAACAGCCTTTTGTTCACTAACAAGAGGAATCTGCAGCCACGTCAGCTCTAAACCAACCTCCCACCATTCTCTGGGTAAAGTCCTACTCAGAAAGAGAATAGGAGGAAGAGGGATGGAGGGGGCTGGAGATGATTGTGTCTGGTGGGAACAGGCAGGGGGACAGTACACAGAGTTCAGAATGGGACAACGAGCCCGCCAAGGCTGCTCTGCCAGCCTGGCTGGGTGACCTTGAGCCTATCTGGGCCCGTGACCTCACCATGCAAAGGAGCTGGACCAGAGAATTCTGAGTCCTTTCTAGCTCTAAACACTCTGGCCCTAAGCATCTATATGTTAAACAAAATTGTCCTAACGTTTGTCTCTGGGTACTGAAATATTAGGAGATTTTTATTTTTTCATCTCCATTTTGCAAACAGTCTGTTAAGATTACACTACTGTGTTTCTGTTTTGTGTGTATTCAGAAGCACAAAAAGGCTGTGGTTCTAGAAAGGAAATAGAAAAGTTCTTTAAAAACAAAGAAGTGGGGAAATGAAACAAATGTTAAAAGCAGAAGAGAAAGAAAGGCCCAACTGGAGGCCCCAAATCCACCCAGAGCCCTGAAGCCCGGGTTTCCCACCGACAGGCAGCAGTCTTTGTCCGCTCTCTGGCGCCCTCTGCTGGCCTTCTTGGTAACAACAGTTTAATTTGGTTTGCAAAAGTGCTCTGACTCGAAGCCACCGTGAACACTGACGGGATTCACGTTCAGCATAAAAATCGCTTTCTGTTTACAGGAAAATCTTGCCCCATACTTTCCTCCATAATTCACTTTTAACTTTGCCTTGCAGTACTAATTGTATTGACCTTTGGGATAATTCAGTCCTTCAAGCATTCCCGGTCCAACATGCCAGGAAGTCTTCTCACGTGTCTTCCACTCCATACCTACCAGTCCTGTTTCCCCATTATCCGATGAAAGTGTGATCCCCCACCCCGCGCCATACACACACACACACACCCCGTTGGTCCCACCGTCGGGGCGTGGTGGTCCAGGTGAACGCTTGCCTTCTTTTTGAGCTAAACCTCCCCCACAGAGGCTGTCAGCAAAGACTCCTTTGCTGTCCGAGGCTGGCCTTTAGGTGCAGGACACTATGCATGTCCAGCGAGGCTTGTTGAAGCCACATCTGTCATAGATATTGATGGGAAAAGCATTTTCCTTCTAACATGCCTAATTCCAATTCTAAAAGGCACCTCTCAAGTCTTGCTGAACTTCATCAAGATTTTCACATAGTTTCCTTAGTAAAGTGTGATGAGAAGGTCCACCCTTCTTAAGATGAAGGAGTGGTCCAGGAAGCCCTGATTGGTCCTGCCAGGGAGGGAAGGGCTGCCTTATTTGGAGACCTGCAGGAATGCAGCTCCTATATAGCCGGGCGGACCTGGCTGCCAAGAGGGTGTGCTGGGGGACTGTGCAGCTCGAGGCTCCAGAGGCACGCTCCAGAGAGAGCCAAGGTACGTGAAGGGCCACTTCTGTGGTCAGGGTTGCTGGTTGCTTATCAAGGCTTTACTCCGGACTGAAAATCATGCAAGGATTTCCTTACTCCCACATCGGGGATCGGTCCCAAGTTCAGGGGAGACTTGCGAGGATACTCAGTCACCACCGGGCTTGCCTTTCTATAAGCTGGTGCTATAATAAAATGCTACTTTAGGTTTGTTGGTTGGGATTTTTGTTTTGCCTTTAAGCCTCTGCCTATGAAAATTAATTTCTTTCTCAAGAATGCTGTGCTTTTATTTTTTTTATTTGACTCACCTGAAATGATCTATTATATCATTATTCTTATTTAAGATTACTCCTTAAAAAAGGAATGAAATGGAGTATGGCCCGCTATTTAGGAGACTAATGAATGTTTGCTTTGTGCTTGGATCTCTTTGGAGAAAGCCAGTCTGAGCTGACTGTGCTCAGGGGGCAGAGAGAGTGGGGTGAGGGGGCCCAGGTGCTCATGAACACCCTGGGACAGAGACGAGGCGATGTCTCCGAGCAAGGAAGGGTCGGCGAGGCCTCTTCGCAGGCTTCTAGAGATGACTGGGTGTGCTTCTAGAGGTCACTTCAGCTGTGTTTTGCCTTTTTTTTTTTTTTAATATAAGGACCAATGTGGCATCAGAGTTGAACATTTTAACAGAGGAACATTAGCCACTTTTAGGGATGCTGCAGGGGGGGCGGTGGAGGGTGTGTGAGGGGCTTAACAAGCTCCCTGTCCGCCTCCTCCAGCTCTGGGGCCCCGCGGCCTCACAGTAAATCTTCGCCTAGGAGACAGCTTAGGCAAGCTCCACTCTGGGAACTCTTTCCGTTTCCCTCATCCACACAGACAAAGACCCAGGTGCTGGAATGCCCTGACAGTTGGCCTTGGGAAGTGGATTTCCCGGTGGCTATTGTAGTTTCAGGAGCCGAATGTGACAGGCAACCTCGAGGGGTGGGGTGAAGGGTTTTCCATGACATCAGTGGCAGCGTTCGGATGTCCCAGGGCCACCTTGACCCAGGACCCTCCTGGTGTTCCCCCAGGCCCTCCTGTCTTCCCTTTCATCTCGTTTTCTCCAAAATTCCTCAAGGGCTCTGCCCTTTGCCCTTTGCCCAGCTCAGGGGGCATCAGGCCCAGTGAGTGAAAAGCACAGTGTGTGAGCACTGTCTTCTCCCGAAACCCAGATGGGCAGTGGGGCATGGCTAGTGGACACATGCAGTGCAGCATTAGACTGAGCCCAGTGCGGGTCTGCCACCTCCCCCCTGTGCAGCCTTGGGTAAATTACTTAACTTCTCTGAATCCCAGGACAACATTTATAACATGGGGATAATAATGCACCTACCTCATGTGAGAATTAAGTTAGGCAATGTCATAGAAGGGCTTAACACAGTGGCAGGCATGAAGAAAGTATGTAACAAAAAGCCAGTAGGATAAGCAGATGGTCACGCTGTCCCCCAGGCGTGAGATTGGAAATGATGCCTGGAGCGCACTTGACCCCTGGACATAGGGGAGACAGGGGTCCCTTTACTACGTTTCCGTCTTTCCCTCTCCCCCACCTTCCTCCTCCTCTCTCTCTCATTACTGCAAAGGCCTTTAGGATCAGCAGCCAGTGAATTCCTCAGAATGGATGGAAGAATGCACCCAAGACAGTGCCAGCTCACAGCAATAAAGAACAAAGAGGGGAGATTAAAAGTACAATCTAAAATCAGGCACCGTGGCTCGTGCCTGTAATCCCAGCACTTTGGGAGGCTGAGGTGGGAGGATCACTTGAGCCTGGGCAACATCGTGAGACCCGTTTCTACAAAATATATTTGAAAATTGGCTGGGTGTGGTAGTGTGCGCCTGCAGTCCCAGCTACTCTGGAGGCTGAGGCAAGAGGATTGCTTGAGCCCAGGAGTTCAGTGCTGCAGTGAGCTATGATCATGCCACTGCACTCCAGCCTGGGGCCTGGGCAACAGAGTGAGATCCAGATTCTGTCTCTAAAATATGTGTGTATATATATATGTATATGCATATATACACACACACACACACACACACACACATAGTCCATGCCCACAAGCATTTGATTCCAACTCTTCTATTGTATTGTATTTTCCTCCCAGGGATTTCTTGATTTGAAAGACTTGGGAGTATCAAAGAAAACTTACATGTATTAAGTCACCACTCCTTTATTTCCCATGCATATTCAAAGCCTCTGTAATTGCCCTTTGCCGTGCTTGTCTGTCTAGGAAAACCAGGACCAGGGCCCTAAGTGAATGTAATCCTAGCAATAGCAAAGGAGCTCAGTGTTCGAGTTAACCTTGCACAGCCCAAACATGGGGAAACAATTATGCTTTTGAGACCACATAAATAGCACAAGGATGCAATTCCTTCCTTAAAGTCTCCTGCACTCGGGAGGGGGCAGGGGAGCCCGGGGAGCCTGGTTGGGAGCTGATCCCTGCTGTTTCTCTGGCAGGTTCTTACACGATGAGGCAGCACCTGAGCCGGTGGTGGCTGGCCACTGTCTGCATGCTGCTCCTCAGCCACCTCTCCGTGGTCCAGGCCAGGGGCATTAAGCACAGAATCAAGTGGAACCGGAAGGCCCTGCCCAGTACTGCCCAGATCACGGAGGCCCAGGTGGCTGAGAACCGCCCGGGAGCCTTCATCAAGCAAGGCCGCAAGCTCAACATCGACTTCGGAGCCGAAGGTAACAGGTACTACGAGGCCAACTACTGGCAGTTCCCCGATGGCATCCACTACGACGGCTGCTCCGAGGCCAACGTGACCAAGGAGGTATTTGTCACCGGCTGTATCAACGCCACCCAGGCGGAAAACCAGGGGGAGTTCCAGAAGCCGGACAACAAGCTCCACCAGCGGGTCCTCTGGCGGCTGGTCCAGGAGCTCTGCTCCCTCAAGCGCTGCGAGTTTTGGTTGGAGAGGGGCGCGGGACTTCGGGTCACCATGCACCAGCCAGTGCTCCTCTGCCTGCCGGCTTTCGTCTGGCTCATGGTGAAATAAGCTTGCCAGGAGGCTGGTAGTGCAGAGCGCAGCAGCAAGCAAATCCCCGCAAGTGACCCAGCTCTTCTCCCCCAAACCCAGGCATGTTCTGAAGGTGCCCAGGAGCGGCGATGCACTCGCACTGCAAATGCCGCTCCCACATATGCGCCCTGGTATGTGCCTGTGTTCTGATAGATGGGGGACTGTGGCTTCTCCATCACTCCATTCTCAGCCCCTAGCAGAGCGTCTCTATCACTCCATTCTTAGCCCCTAGCAGAGCATCTTATTTCAAAAGAAGGGTAAGTGCTTGCTATTCCCTTCCCTGAATACATTACTACTACTAGATTAGTAGTAATTGCTTGATGAGAAGAACACGTCAGGCACTGCGCCACCTGCTTCACCGCACTTCCCAACAACTCTTAAAAGTAGGTGTATTCCCATTTTACAGACAAGGAAACTGAGGCTCAGAGAGCTGAAGTAGTGCACCCAGCATCACCAGCTAGAAAGTGGCAGAGCCAGGATTCAACCCTGGCTTGTCTAACCCCAGGTTTTCTGCTCTGTCCAATTCCAGAGCTGTCTCGTGATCACTTTATGGCTCACAGGGACCCACATCCAAACGTGTATCTCTAATGAAATTGTGGAAGCTCCATGTTTAGAAATAAATGAAAACACCTGAGCTGGTGGCTGTGTACTTTGGTACATGGAGGCTATTTTAATCCTTCTAACTAAACTAAAATAGAATAAAGAAATTAAACTAAAATAGAAGTAAAGCTAGACAAAGGCCCAGAAATCATATTGTAAGGAAATATTGGAAGCTGATTCCCAGAGCAGACCACATATACAGCAGGATATGTCTGTGGCATGAATATGTTCTTTCTCTTTTTCTTTTCTTTCTTTTCTTTTTTTTCTTTTTTTTTTTTTTGAGGTGGAGTTTTACTCTTGTCCCCCAGGTTGGAGTGCAATGGCACAATCTCGGCTCACTGCAACTTCTGCCTCCCAGGTTCAAGCACTTTTCGTGCCTCAGCCTCCCGAGTAGCTGGGATTACAGGTGCGTGCTATCATGCCTGGCTAATTTTGTATTTTTAGTAGAGACTGGGTTTCACCATGTTGGCCAGGCTGGTCTCGAACTCCTGATCTCAGGTGATCTACCCACCTGGGCCTCCCATAGTGCTGGGATTAGATTTTTTTTTTTTTTTTTTCAAAAGAAGGGTAAGTGTTTGCTGTTCCCATCCCTGAAACATTGCATATATTTAAGAAAAAAAAGAAATTTTAATGGCATATTTGCTTCTAATGTCCCCTAAACCTACGTGCATGTTTTATGTGCACCCATACGAGTATCTTTAAATATAATCCCTTTATATCTGTGTTCTGTGCAAAGTCTCTCAGTTCTTTCAAGACAGCCTGGTGAAGGCCATCATCTCTGTAAACCACTTAGCACTACAAAAATCCAATTATTCACCAAAAAGGTTAAAAAAGAAACAAAACTGTGTCTTTAGGGAGACCCAATAAAGAATCCAATCCATGCCATAAGCAGGAATTGATACACCACCTTATTAGCTAAAAATATATATAACAAAATATGAATAATGTTTAAAATCTGTTTTAAATTTAAAACAATGAATTGAATGCTCTAAGAGGCTCCTACAGGCACTCTAGGCCACTCTCAGAGACTCCCAGGAGGAGTTGAACTATAGAGAAAACAGCCACTGAATATTATCAATTCTCCTTTAAAGAGAGTTTGTAAGGGGGGAACATGCATTTTATCAGACAGTTGATCCAAAGCATTTCAGAACATGAGTGCTGATGAGGGCATCTCTTGTGCTGAGTCCCCTCGGCTATCAGTGTTCTTCTCAAGGACACATTTGGAAGGTTTTAACATTGAAAGTGAGCGGAGGACTTGGGGGCAGAGCAGCACAAAGAAACAGCCTTACACTGGGCACATGGAGGAGATGTCCACCCTGCAGCCAGGACTGGGGTTCACGCTGCTGCCAGCACTACACTCGCCTTCTGATTCCACAGTCCTGTTAATTCTAGATCAGAGAGCAAGAAAAAAGTACAGAACATATCCTCTAAGCTTATTTCCTGCTTTCTAATTTAAAAAATAACAACAATGGCAAGAGAGAAAGAAAGAAAAAGTACTCAGAGGCTGACACTGACATTTCACTTCCTCGCTCTCCTAAGTTTAATTACAACAGCACGTGCAGCCACGTCAGCCAAATGACTTCATTTCTGATGTGAAAACGCTTAGGCCATGATGTCGTTCATTTTCTGTAATTGCTGTCTTTTCTCATTCTGTTAATAGTCCCAGCAACCAGACTTCAGTGGGGCGTGACGTGAATGTATACATGGTGATTCAAATGCAAAATTTGTTTATGGAGCTTTTAATCAAAAGCGTGTGTGCTTGAACATTCTTGCTCAAGTAGATGAATCATGGGGTGGAATAAAGGCTTAGTGAACCTGGTTTTTCACTTTAGCAAAGAGGCATGGAGTGCCTACTATGTGCAAGACATTGGGAGGGGCTTCGGAATTTTTCTGGATATCGTCATTTTGCAGTGTGAATAATTTTGCCAACCATTGCTTTCTCAGCCCCTGCTAAGTGTTGACTTTTTAAAATATAAGTTTATTGTAAAAGTGACATGAAAATTACAACAGATATTCCAAACCAAAATAATACAATGATCCCAGCATCTGATTGGGTCAGTGTTTGCTGCTTCCCCTGTACTTTCCTAGTTTTTAACCATTTGCATATATAAACTTTCATATGCGCAATAAAAAGGTGTGGTTTTATATTCTAAATTTTTACTTAACTTCATTCAATGCTTTTTACTCATTTTTCTATACCTTTTTTTTTTTTTTTTTGAGGCGGAGTCTCATTCTGTTGCCCAGGCTGGAGTACAGTAGCATGATCTTGGCTCACTGCAACCTCCGCCTCCCAGGTTTAAGCAATTCTCATGCCTCAGCCTCCCAAGTAACTGGGATTACAGGTGCCCACCACCAAGCTCAGAAATATTGTTTTTGTGTTTTTGGTAGAGACAGTGTTTTGCCGTGTAGGCCAGGCTGGTCTCGAACTCCTGACATCAGGTGATCCACCCACCTCGGCCTCCCAAAGTGCTGGGATTGCAGGGGTGAGCCACCATGCCCTGCTTACTCTTTGTTTTCTTTCCTCCCAATCCATCGTCCCCAGTCCCGCCCCCTCCTTCCAGCCTCCACCTTAACTGTGCTCAGATACATAAGTGAGGGTTTTTTAACTTGATTATGCCTTTTAAAAGTACTATGTTTGTAAAATATTTATTCATCTGCAATTTGGCTTACCTAACTTAACATTGCCTCATGAAACTCTTTGGAACAACAGCTATCTAGGTAGCTGGCTCATGCTTTTGGATTGCTACATAATCTCACTTAATACAGATGTATGGATTGATTGAATCATTGCCTGTTGATGGGCCTTCAGATTACTTCCAGTTTTTTGCCACTGCAAACAATAAACATCCTTGTACATACTACACTGCAGTCTGGTAGTTTTGTTTCTGTGGAATAGATTCACACGTGCAAATTTTCTGGAACAAAGCCCGTGTGTAATTTAAATTTTACCAGCCGTGACCGGGTTATGTTTGCACATAGCTGGAGCAAATCCTATTCCCACCAGCTGTTTACGGCATTAATTTGGAACAGTTTCTGTCATCTAAGCATGAGAAGCCACCTTTTCTACAAATGTTGCCTAAGCATCTTCTCTCTTCTGCAAATGGCACACCTAAAGCTCTCTAAAACTTTTGGCCATGAGGACCGTTTGAAAATCCTCCTAAAACTGTTAGCAATTCTCATTCTAAACCTGGTCCTTGGCCCAAAACATCTGCCTGAGAAGCCTGGAAAACAGGCAGTGAGTGGACGGGCTTCCAACTCAGAGGGTGGTGTATCTGCACAGCTCCACACACCCCAGCCACTGGGAAGGCTTGAGGTGAGCTTATGCCCTGGCCTTTTTACTGACTTTTACTAAAATTACACATGCAAGTATTTGCATTCCAGCCAGAATACCCTCTAGATCCAAAAGCTCAAAAGGAGCAGAGAATTGAGAACACTATTAAAGTAGCCCATGCTGTTCCTCCCCTCCAGGCTCTGGCAGACAATCAGCGTTTTCCTGGAGCCCCTCACACCCCACCTTGCTTAAGATATGCCTGACAGTGTCTAGAAACTCCACCCTCTAGTCCTAATAGGGTGTCCCGAGCAGTGGCCTTAAGTTTGTCTTGAGCTGCCCGCACTCTCTACCTCAAGCTTTCTGACAACAAGTGACTGGATTGGGGTGGTGGCTGACTGGGTCAAGGACTCCAGGCCCTACATGGTACCTATGATGTGGTCACATCTTGTTCCTTCACCCAAGACTTTTTTCATCATGGCTGGAGATGGATGGACACGTGTACCCTAAGCTGTCTCTGTGATGGTGCATGGCACATCCACATCCTGAGTCTACCAGGGTGTCTACTGAAATGTGGCAGCAGGGCTCGTGTGCCCTCGTGTAACCAGCACTGTCACAGACCACACCTGCCAGGCGAGTGATCAAGAAGACTTACACAGACTTGGCATCATGACCAGTTTCAGTTTTTCCAGCTCAGACACTGCCCTGCTGAGGAACAGACCTCTTGGTGAGCCTGGCTCAGACCAGAGGCTAAGAGTTTGCTGTCTACCCGGAGACCACGAGTCAGAGAGGAGCGAGGGCCTCCTCATCCCTTATCCTCAGTGCTGGCAGAGGACCCCACTTCAGTGGGCATCCAGCTTCCCCAGTGGAAGAAAAAGGAGCCCAACCCTCATGCCTCTGGGAATGCATCCCTACAAAATGGGAATAGCTCAGATATTTCCTGCAAAAATGAGACTAAAATACTATGCCTTTGAGAAATCTCAAAGCACATTCCAGATCATCCAAAGACTGCCCCGGAAAAATAGACTCAGCTGTTTCCTTTGGCAAATGGGAGACTTCCCCTGGACCCGTGGCTTTAGGGAGCCTCACTTTGGAGCAGGAGCATGCATGGGGAAGCAACCGAGATTCCACCCCCAGAGCACTAAAGCCCCAAGGCCTCCCTCCCACACTGAGCCCCAGACCCCAAATAGAGGGTGGGAGAATCTGTTCCTCTGGTGTTGGGTGAGAGGCTTCAGACTGAAATGAGCCCCATGCACTGACCATGCCCCTTCTAAAGGGACCTTCCTGGTCAGCACAAAGCCGACCCCCAAAAAGAGCTTGTCCTCCAATACTCAAGTGTCATCCCTGTACCCTGGACTGAACTGTAATGAGCACACAAATTCCCTGGAATCTTGGTAAAATGCACCTTCTGCTTCAGCAGATTTGGAGTGGATCAGATTCTACATTCCTTTCCTTTTCTTTTTCTTTCTTTTTTTTTTTTTTTTTTTTCCCAGGCTGGAGTGCAATGGCGTGACCTCAGATCACTGTAACCTCTGCCTCCCAGGTTCAAGCGATTCTCCTGCCTCAGCCTCCCGAGTAGCTGGGATTATAGGCATGCGCCACCACGCCTGGCTAATTTTGTATTTTTAGTAGAGATGGGGTCTCTCCATTTTGGTCGGCCTGGTCTGGAACTCCGGACCTCAAGTGACCCGCCTGCCTCGGCCTCCCAAAGTCCTGGGATTACAGGCATGAGCCACTGCACTGAGCCCCAGATTCTACATTTCTAACAAGTGTCACCGCCTCCTCCAAGATGCCCTGAACCCTGAACTGAGCTTCATCCCTCCATCCGCCCCCCCACCCTCCCATTCATCCTGGGGATTCCCAGATCTTATTTTAATGCAAACCCTTTTGTGAGAAAGTATTGCAAGAAAGCGTTGCTTTATTAAACAATGCAAATTGTTTTGACTCCAACAGGTTTGGCCATAATCTGTGGAAGGAAATTGGCAGAAGGCCAGAGAGGAACTAGAGGAAGCTGGAAGCAGGCAGGTCAGGGCCAGAGGAACTCACACAGCTGGCCTCCCTGGATGGTGAGAGGTGGGTGGTGGGGAGGGAGAGGGGAGGTACTGACTAGGGGGAGGAGACCATCCATGCACCCCGTGTCCAAGGGAGAATTACATGCACAGGCTTATCAGAGGTGACACCAGCATGCAGCAGGGAAAGGTGTTTTGCAACCAGGAGCTCCATGCTCAAAAAATAACATTCAGCACCAAGGAGAGGGATTTTCAAGAACAAAGCAGAGGTTAAGGTGCAGGCAGGGTCCTGGCTAGGTGCAAGCCATGTCGATTGTGTTGTACTGGTATTTCTAAATCTGTAACTAAGATTCTAATTTTTTTAATTGGCTGTTTTGGCTCGGGGCTACTTAGCAATCAAGAACAAAATGGGGGCACTTATGACATCTCTTAAATATCGTTTATTCCTGACGGTGCCCAAGCCAAATCATGTCATCACCTCTGATGTCCTAGGGAAAACAAATAGAGGAAGCAGGAAGCAAAGGGCTGGTGGGTTTTCCTGAGCTTTGGGCCCACTTAGGACAGCCAAATGGTGGAAGCCTCCACCCAAAGTTAACGGGCTTTCTAGGCTCATTTGCACAAGAGCAGACTCCAAGAAGTTTCTTCTGGAATTTCAAATGTGATGTGATCTGCAAATCTGCTCCCTGTCAGCTAGAAAGATGCTGACCTGTGCAGACGGCTGTTTCCAAAAGTCGAGCTGTCAGACTCTCTCCGAAGGCAGGACCCAGGCCTCCCTCATCTGTCTGTGGAGCCCTCATAGGCAGCATCCTGCCTTAGAGATGGGTTTTACTCAGAATTACAGAACATTTTTCCTCTTTGCATTATCTCAGCTCCTAACTTATGTTTAACATTTGAGCTAATGTCCTTCTTTGCCTCAACTTGGGTGTTTTGTGGATTTGTTCGTGCCTCCACTCAACAAACACGCATTCAGTTCCTTCCATGAGTCTGTCTGCTCCGTGCGGGAGCCATAATGGTGGGCAACAGAGGCAACGTGCCTGCCGTTAGGTGTTTTGTTGTGGTGGCACACGCATGCACATATAACCAGAGGTGTGCTAGTGTATCAGCTCTATGCCAGAGTAGGGGTGAGGGAGCCATAATTTGTACCATTTGCCAGTTTCTATGATGTAAATGGTGACCCGGCCAATTTCAAATTACCCACATGATGTCACTGAATGTGGAGTTAATACAGATGCGTATGATCATCTCTCAGGAGCCTGTATGACCTGCTCCGGAACAATTAATTTAATTTAACTGTTTACTTTGTAGCCTTTACACGTATTAATTTACTCCTACAAACAATATCATAGCTCTTCAAAGTCAGAGCTGAAGTCATCTCAGCTGGGAGGCCATTGACGGATTGGCGATGGTCCTCCAGGTCCCTCTCCCTTCCATGCAGACACCTAGGTGAAGGCCCAGCCCCAGGTAGACACAGGAAGAGGCGAGGCCAGAGCAGAAGAGAAATGGTACATGGAGCTACCGCTGGAGCTGAGGATTATTTAGCAGTAAATCTTTTTTGATTTTCTATTGCATGCCTGGCAGTCCACGGGAATCCACAGAAGCCACAATGAATGAGTCACTGCCACTGCCTTCAAGGTGCTCACAGTCTGATGCAGAAGGGATAATGACCATGCACTGTGGAAAAGTGCTGTGTTAAACATGGGAATTAGCAAGAAAGATTTGCTAGAGAAGGCAAGTCTGAAAGGATGAATGGGGGCGTCCAGGTGGAGAAGATGGGAAAGATGCAGAATCACTGCAAAAAAGAAAACAAGACTATGGTGCATTCAAGAAGCTGCAAGCGGTCCAGTACAATGGGAATGTGGGCACAGATGGAGGAGAGTGACAGGATGAGGCTGGAGAATGAAAGGAGCAAGATCTGCAAAGATCCCTCCTGCTGCTTGCCCTGTGTCCTCTTGGGAAGCACTTCTCAAACTATAATGGGCACACAAATTCCCTGGGATCTTGGTAAAATGCAGCTTCTGCTTCAGCAGGTTTGGGGTGGACTAGATTCTACATTTCTAACAAGCTCCCTGATTATGTTGACGCTGCTGGTCCATGGACTATCCTTTGCATAGCAAGGGTGTAAGGAAGAGGAGAGCGCTGAAGGGTGTTAGGAAGGTGGAGTCCACGATCAGGCTTGCATCTCTAAAGATGACTCTAGTTGCTGGGGGCAAGATGGGCTGCAGGCAGCCACAGCTGCAGGAGCAATGGTGGAGAAAAAGAAGGTTAAGAGTTAAAGTCTAGGTTAGGTGCGGTGGCTCATGCCTCTTATCTAAACACTTTGGGAGGCTAAGACAGAAGGACTGCTTGACCCAGGAGTTTGAGACCAGCCTGGGCAACATGGCAAGACCCCATCTCTACAAGAAATAAAAACTCAGCCAGGTGTGGTGATATGCACCTGTAGTCCCAGCTACTTGGGAAGCTAAAATGGGAGGATTGCTTGAGCCCAGGAGGTCAAGGCTGCAGTGAGCCATGATCCTGCTGTTGCACTCCAGCCTGGGCAACAGAGCAAGACTCTGTCTCAAAAAAAAAAGAATGAGTTAAATCTGGCACGTTGATGAGCTTGAGAGGTACCATTTGGATGCTGCTTTGTGTCAGGCTTCTTGTCCTCACCACCTGTCTCACCTGTTTCTCCTCCCAAGGTGGATCTGGAGCCCCCAGGATCCCTCCTACTCCAGGACATCTTCTCAGGCCTCTGTGTGCCAGCCTGCACGGCATCACTTGGCTTTAGAGAATTGGGCAAAGTCATGCTTAATGTCACTCAGTCCTGTTTCAGGGTGAAGTCATTTATTTTAGGGGCAGATCTATTTCAGTAGCTTTATTTTTTTAATGTAGTAATTTTTATTGTTTTTCCTTTTCAATAAAATAAGTACTTGCTACATAGTTTCTACTGAAATTATAAATTAACTGTTCAGGGTTAACAAGGCTTGAATTATCCTATTGAATCTATAAAACATTCAGCTTTATAAGAAACAGATTTTTACTTTTTTTTCTCATTACACATTATTATATAACCTTTAAGGATAATAAAACTGTGTTAAGATTTAAAATTTAAGAAATCTATCTATACCAAGTTTTTAAAAGTGCATTAATCAAGGCTAAATTTTAAATATTGATATATACATATTTCATAATCTGAATCTGTTTAACATTAACACTAGCCTTTCTCTCTGTTATTTTTTTTCCCTACAAGATGACTTGACTTTGCAGAATAGTGGTTCCCAACTAGTGCTGACTTTGTCTCCCTGGGAACATTTGGCAATATCTGATGAAATTTTTGTTGTCATCGGTAGGGGAGCTAATGGCATTCAGTGAGTAGAACCCAAGATGCTGCTAAACATCCTACAATGCACAGGATGGAACCCCATAACTAAGAAATATCCAGCCCAAATGTCAACCGTGCCAAGGTTAAGAAACCCTGCTGCAAAGTGCAACTCAATTCCCATTTTATGAATATCCTCTCTGTTCAATGTAATTCTGAAAACACAGACCTGACTAACTTGCATATACTACTCAGAATATTTAACCTATCCAATGTCATTACCAAAAGCAATTGTTGACTTTAAGTATCAAGTGATACTTCCAGAATGATTAAACCACAAAGTCAGCTTAGAAAGATAGAAATCGGGACGCATTATTTATATACCATTTAATTGTTCTTGAATCTGCGCTACCAGTCTAATCTATTAATATGGAAAGTTAATTAGAACTGTTTTGAGTTAGCTAAGCACATAGTTTCCTTTGAACACTTTTCTGAACTATGATAAAAATTAAATTATATATAAAGCACCTGGAAAATAGAAAAGCACTCTACAAATGTTCTCAAAATGTTTGTTGCAACATGTGAAAAGTGAAGAGCTTCCCTTACTTGTCCAAACTTGTCATGAACATGTGTTTGGACAGTTAAATTAATTTTTATTTGTTCTCTCTTTTTTACAATGATTTTTCTTACATGTCTTTTACAAAGATCAGCGCATATATATAGTATGTGTGATACAAAAGAAAGCAAATGTGTTTTCACACGAATGAAGTATCAAGGTGGCATATGAGTGTTCTAATTGGGAGCCAATATTTTTTTCAAATTATCCTAAGTTTAGGGGTTTTTTTTGTTTGTCTGTTTGTTCGTTTGTTTGTTTGTTTTGAGATGGAGTCTCACTCTGTCACCCAGGCGGGAGTGCAGTGGCACGACCTTGGTTCACTGCAACCTCCGCCTCTCAGGTTCAAGCAATTCTCCTGCCTTAGCCTCCCACGTAGCTGGGATTACAGGCACCCGCCACCATGCCTGGCTAATTTTTGTATTTTTAGAGAGATGGGATTTCACCATGTTGGCCAGGCCGGTCTCAAACTTCAGACCTCAAGTGATCCACTCACCTCGGCCTCCCAAAGTGCTGGGATTACAGTCGTGAGCCGCATGCCCGGCCTTTTTTTTTTTTTTTTTTTTTTTTTTTTTTTTTTTTACAGGATTTCATTCTATCATCCAGGCTGGAGTGCAGTGGCATGATTATGGTTCACTGTAGCCTCGACCTCCCAGGACCAAGCGATCCTCCCGCCTCAGCCTCTCGAGTAACTGAGACCACAGACATGCATCACCATGCCCGGCTAATTTTTTGTATTTTTAGCAAAGACAGGGTTTCCTCATGTTGCCCAAGTTGGTCTCGAACTCCTGGGCTCAAGTGATCTGCCTGTCTCGGCCTTCCGAATTACTGGGATTACAAGGCGTGAGCCACTGTGCCCAGCTTATTCTAAGTTTAAGTAGAGAAAGTTTTCAGTACTTTATTAATCATTTATCTCCACATCCACATCCTATTTATTTTTTCATGGTCAATAAACTGATTCAAATGATTTAAGTTATCCCACCATTTAAAGAGAAAAATCTCTATAATAACTTGAAACCATGGAGTTATTTTAATTTCACCAATGACTACTTTTTTCAGAAGTTCTAGCTCTTCCTTTGATACACTGAAAATAGTTTTTGTCTCACTGGGATCTGAATTCAAAGTTCTGTTCTTCCTCACAAACAAAATATAATCAGTTTTATGTTCTCCCCAGATGTCATCAGATTGAATTTTGTTGCCAGTTAATGCGAGATAATAGGTTTCTTCTGGAGGAGCCTCTTCCATGGGAATTCCTAATTCAGCTTTTAGATGCCTCTGTGCTACTCAACTTGTGCCAATGACATCATTTCTCTCAAGCTTGTCTGGATTACTTAATGGATGACTACAAACAAGTATTGGTGAAACTGGCTGGAAGGGTAATTTTAGCATCTGATCTCTGCTGTCACAGGAGCTCATTTTGGTGTTGAGTAAGAAGACACTAAGAGCTTGATGCAATAATCCATTCCCAATGTTTTCATTCAGGTGACAATTCTTCTTGGTCTCAGCTCTAATATTACTGTCATTTTCGTCCATAAGAATACACTTATCTGTGGTGCACGGCGGTTCACACCTGTCATCCCAACATTTTGAGAGGCCAAAGTGGGAGGATCGTTTGAGCCCAGGAGTTTATGACCAGCCTGGGCAGCATAGCAAGATCCTGACTCTGCAAAAATTTTAAAAATTCATTGGGTGTGGTGGTGCATCCCTGTAATCTCAGCTAATCAGGAAGCTGAGGCAGAAGGATCACTTGAACCCAGGAGGTCAGGCTGCAGTGAGCCATGATCACACCACTGCACTCCAACCTGGGTCACAGGGCAAGACCCTGACTCTAAAAAATAAATAAATAATGAATTTTTTTAAAGAACACACTTGTCTACGAGGAGTTGCACTTGTTGCTCTTGGAGATGTCCAATACCTGTCTGAGGCATCGTCACAGTATGTCTGATCTGCCCCCAGAACACAGGCCTGGCACTAGGGTGGCATCAGTGCTGGGCTCAGGTATGCCTTGGGAGCTTTATAAATGGCTGTCCCTGGAGTATATGTTCAAGACCTAAAGAGAGGCCGTTTGTGTTTTCTAATCAAGCTTTACTGAATTTTATAGGGGAATGATGTATAATGAGATTTGCAAAAATCCTAGGATGTCCTCCTCTGGAATGTCCACAATCTGCTATAATGGGGAAACATCAGAGGCTCAAAGGGAACTTGGGGAGTTGCTATGGGAGCTCAAAGGCAGACACGTAGCTGCTCCTGGGACATTAGAAATGAGACTTGGGCAGAGTCCAGGAAAAAGTGAGAGAATGGAGCAGAGAAAGGTGCCCCGATAAACCTGTACCAGCCTGTGTGGCATGGGCAGAACTTGCCATCTCTTTCTAGCTCTGTAAGCCCAAGGCTTTCTATTAGCTTTTAGGGCTTGATATTTGCATCATTTTATGAGTCTATTAGGCTCAAAAAAGTCTTTGTTAAGCATTTACAAAACATTTATTTGAAAACTGTTCTGCATGAAAACATGTTGAATTCAGTGAAAGAAAACAGTACGTTATCAAGTTTGTTGGCACAAACCGTACTTTTAGGTTTTAGGGCTGGATATTTGTATCATTCTATGAGTACCCACTGGGCCCAAAATTGTCTTTTCTGAGCTTCCACAAAACGTGTGTTTGAAAACATGTTTTCTATGTGAAAACATGTTGAATTCAGTGAAAGAAAACAGCATCATCAAGGTTTTTGGCAGAAACCAGGATTTTATCTTTTAGGGCTGGATATTTGTATTTTCTTTTTTTATTATTATTATTTAGATGGAGTCTTGCTCTGTCACCCAGGCTGGAGTGCAATGGGACGATCTGGGTTCACTGCAACCTCTGCCTCCTGAGTTCAAGCGATTCTCCTGCCTCAGCCTCCGGAGAAGCTGGGATTACAGGCCCGCACCACCATGTATGGCAAATTTTTGTATTTTTAGTAGAGATGGGGTTTCGCCATGTTGGCCAGGCTGGTCTTGAATGCCTGACCTCAAGTAATCCACCTGCCTCAGCCTCCTAAAGTGCTGGGATTACACAGGCCTGAGCCCCCATGCCAGAACAATATTTGTATTTTCTATGAGAGTTCACTAAGCTCAGAATTGTGTTGTCTGAGATCCCACAAGAGGTCCTTTGAAAAGAGTTACACAGCTGTAGCATAGACTGTGAGCAGGGGAGTGGTGAGAAATGAAACAGGGCAATCACCAGAGAACAGAACACAGCGAACCCTACGTGCAGGACCAAAACGAGGGCAGCTAAGTTGCAGGATGCTGGGCTCTACCCAACTGGCCAGCCTGTTGGGAACAAACATTGGCTGAGCCTGTCTCTGTGCTGGGCTTGGCGGCCAGGCCTGGGGATGCAGGGTTGGAGGCCACTGTCAAGGAGCCTCGAACAGGCCAGCAGCTGAGCAGACTTGAACAATGCATGCAGGTCTTTAATTAGTTCATCTGTGATTAGGGCCATTAACAAGGGGATCTGGATATAAAATATGGGGTTTTCTCCTAGTCTGGAGGGCAAGGGAAGACCTTCCTGTGGAAATGATGTTTGGGTTGAGACCTGAAGATTAAGTGAGAATGAGGCATGTTAAAAACCCATTCCCAGTTGTCCTTACTGCTGATGGGAGTGCAAAATGGTACAATGGCTTTGAAAAACCATTTGGCAGTTTCTAATAGTTAAACATATGGGCCAGCAATCCCACTCCTAGCTATATACCTAGGAGAAATCAAAACATGTGTCTACACAAAGACTTGTATCCAAATGTTCATAGCAGCTTTCTTCATAAAAGCCCCATCCTGGAAAAAAGAATGCAAATTCCCAGCCGGGCACCGCGGGCTCATGCCTGTAATCCCAGCACTTTGAGAGGCTGAGATGGGTGGATCACCTGAGGTCAGGAGTTCAAGACCAGCCTGACCAACATGGCAGAACTCCGTTTCTACTAAAACTACAAAAATTAGCTGGACGTGGTGGCGCGTACCTGTAGTCCCAGCTACTTGGGAGGCTGAGACAGGAGAATCTCTTGAACCCAGTAGGTGGAGGTTGCAGTGAGCTGAGATTACACCACTGCACTCTAGCCTGGAAGACACAGCAAGACTCCGTATCAAAAAAAAAAAAGAATGGAAATTCCCATCAACAGGTGAGTGAATAATAATAGTGAGGTATATTCACACAATGGAATACTAATTAGCAATCAAAATGAATGAATTACTGAAACAGAACAACATGAATATATCTCACAGGGAAGCCAGATACGAAAAAGCACACACTGCATGATCCCATTCACCCGAAGTTGGAGAAGAGACAAAAACCAACCTACAACAACAGAGGATGGAAAAGTGATTCTCTTTGGAGTGGGAGGGGCTGTTGACTGGAAAGAACTTTGTCGGGGATGGAAGCTTCTATCTTTGAATTCAGGTAGCGGTTACATGGGTGCACACACACACAAATACCTTTTTCACCTTTTATACTCAAAATTTATACATTTTACAGTATGCAAATTCGACCTTCCTTTTTTTAAAGCTCCTAAAATCCCAACACTCACCACCCTCAAAGCAAGTGAACTAACCGGCTGCAAGTCCCCACACTCTTCTTCAGCTCTTCCCTCCCACTTGCCCCCACCAAGGCCACTCACAGTGTCCAGCTGCACACAAACAGTATGGCTCTGACCACTGGCCCCTGGGGTGGGGAGCTCTTTGCTGGCTACACATCTGACATGGGGAGCTTTCAGCCTTGCCCAGCCACTGGCCAGAGCAGAGGGGGCCTCCCCAGTCCTGGGTGTCTCATGGACACTGACCAGGCTGGAAGGACAGAAGGTGGGTGGGTTCCTGTCCTTGGGCTCCAGGGAAGGCCCAAGTTCTTTGTTCTATCTGACTGGGCTCCAAGTGCCATAACAGAGCCTCTGGCTTTGTTGTCAAGATGTTAGAACCCATTTGATGGAGTGGTGGGGAGGAGGACCTCCTTGTACTCCTAGGGACCAGGGTGAGTCCCATGGCCAGCTGACCAAGTCCCCTGGGAGACTGACACCTGTCAGGACGGCTCAAGAGACCAGAGACAGCTCTCAGCCAACCCTGTGGTGTGGGTAGCATCCAGACAAGGGCCAGCAGACCAGAGTCTGAGAGTCCGGACCACAGAGGCAAAGGCCCAGGGAGAAAGGCTGGGAGCAGAACCTGCAGGCAGTTTGGGGTCGAGACAGACCCACAACAACAGGAGGATGAGGTGCAGGCACCCAGAGGCAGCAGGCTGGAGCAATTGCTAGGCCTCACCCTGCCGTGAGCACTTTCAGACCAACAGCACCTAACCTGAGGCTTGGCATACAGATGGCATTCAATGTGTGCTTTTATTTTTTTAAACAAGGACATTTTCTCAAGGTCCAGGGTTTGTCTTTGCTGCCTCAAAGGTACAGCTACAGAATTTTCTAAGCTTCAGCTCTCACCTTGCCACAGTCCCATGCTCAAGGCCTGGGGCAGGGCAGTGAGCTGTCACCAGGGACTGTGGCCCCAGTGGCTTTGGTGTCCCTGCTTTCTCTAACACTCCCCTTGTCAGCTGGAGCTGTGCCTTTACCCTTTTCCACGTTCCCTCTGAGTGATCCTGGCATTGGCTTGGATTTTCGAGACATTTTCTGCTGTCTGCTTTTTCAAGGCTCCCTCTGAAGTTGATCTTACCTTTAAAAAAAAAAAAAAAAAAGCACGGAAGAGTGAAGATCTCAGAACCAGATAGCCCAGGTTCAAACTCCAGCCCTTCCACATCCGCTGTGTGATCTTGGGGGAACTATTTAACCTCTCAGATTCTCAGTGTTTTCATATGTGAAAGGGGAATAATTGCTCCTGCTTCATGGGCATCATGAATATTCAACCAAATAACCCATGCAAATTGTTTGGCAAGTGTCTGACACATAATACATGCTTTATAAATGTTAGCTTTTGTCACAGGTCAGGTTCCCCAGAAGCAGAGCCTGAGAAGGAAATTCTAGAGCTGCCATGTATTGGGGCGGGGCGTACAGGAGAAACCAAATGGGAGCAATAGGCAGAGGATGATGCCAAGCAAAGATGTGGATTCCACTGGAGCCGGTTCTCAACTGGATCCCAGGAAGCTCTGTTGTGTGATGCACACTCCAGAGTTTGTGACTCCTGGAGGTAAGGGGGCTAGCTTTCCATACCCTGCACACTAGCTGTGCATTAGGAGAAGCAGGACCTCTTGCCCAGGGGTCATCCTCTGGAAAGGGCTGCAGAGATATGTGAGACGCTGGCCACAGCCAGTAAAAGAGATTCCCAGGGATCTGGCTGGGAGGGTCTGCTACAGGGGTTTAGCCACAGCTCATTCTTTTTATTACTTTATTGATTTTCCCTGCATTCCCATGTTGAAAGGAAGGGCAAGTACTCCACAATCCAATCTCGTATCTACACTCCCTTGGCCTGGCCCTGGACCTACATCCACACGTCGAGGACCTTCCAGGCTGTCATTTCCCCACAATCTCACTGTTCTCCAGGGCAGTGCCGCCAAGGCATCTGACTGCTTCCTAGCCCATCAAGATAGGAGAAAGAAGAGGGGCTTATGTGCAGCAAGTTGGCAGCCTGTCTGGAAGCAGGAGGCTCCTCTTAGCCTTCGTACTGCTGTGCTTGAGAGGAAATCTGTTTCTCAATAAAACAAACTTTCTCTAGCTGAATGGCCAGCTGAGGTCCACTGCATACATTGTGCTGGGCTTTCTTCTTAAACTCAGAAAGGTCTTGGGATGAAGTGGAGCATGTCAGGGGCAGTGGGCCGGAGTGGTAAAGTATGTAGAACTTGGAGAGACAGAAGACCCAAGCTCCAGCACGGCCCCTTGCATGGGAGTCTTTGGGAAAATCCTTTAATGTCTTTGAACTTCAGTTTCTTCATCCATGCACTGGGTGTAATACCACCTACCTCATGAAGCCTTTGTAAAAATGAACTAAGAGGATGAATTTGGAACTACCAGATACAAAATAAATGTCAATTGCCTCAGAACTATTGGATATATCATTGTGACAATATGTTTTTTAAAAGTGGGATTGTGCCAGGCTTGGTGGTGGTTTATCCCTGTAATTCCAGCACTTTGGGAGGCTGAGGAAAGAGGATCATTTGAGGCCAGGCATTAGAGACTAGCCTGGGCAACATAGTGAGACCTCATGTCTACAAAAAATAAAAATAGATTAGCTGGGTGTGGTGGTGTATGCCTGTAGTCCCAGCTAATCAGAAGGCTGAGGCAGGACGATTGCTTGAGCCCAGGAATTTGAGGTTGCAGTGAGCTATGATTGCACCACTGCACTCCACACTGGGTTACAGAGCAGAAGAATATAAGTGAAATCTAAAACTGAGATTGTAGGCCTGGTGTGGTAGCTCATCCTGTAATCCCAGCACTTTGGGAGGCCAAGGCAGGTGGATCACTTGAGGTCAGGAGTTCGAGACAAGCTTGGTCAACATGGCAAAACTCCATAAAAATACAAAAATACAAAAAATTATCCGGGTCTGGTGGCACACACCTGTAATTTCAGCTACTCTGTAGGCTGAGGCAGGAGAATCACTAGAATCCAGGAGATGGAGGTTGCAGTAAGCCAGGATCACACCACTGCACTCCAGCCTGGGCAACAGAGAGAGACTCAGTCTCAATTAAATAAATTAAATAAATAAATAAATAATAAAAATAAAATCAAGATTGTAAATAAACTGGACCAAATCCAAGGAAAATAGAGTTTTCCTTCATCTTCGCTTATACTTAGATAGCAGGCCGTCTCTATGTGAGTTACTCATTGCCTGAGGCTGGGTTCCCCAAGAAGTAGATGCCAAGTCAAGGATTCATGTACAAGTGGTTTATTCGAGAGGTAATCCCTGGAAACGCTGCAAGTGGGGAATAGAAAAAGGGAAAGGAAGGTAGCCCAAAAAGGCTGTGTTAGCATGTTTATTGCATGGGCAACTGGAGCTTCACTCTGGTTGGGGGGCCCCTGGATGCCAGAGTAGAACATGTTCCTCAGGGTTATCCTGCCTGCAGGGTGAGGGAGCTGGGGAATTTATACACCAAGATCTGTCCATCACTGGTTAAGGACAGCTCCCAAAGACTGTACTTTCCTAATAGTTCCAACCTGCTGAGTGCATAGGCTGAGTGGGCTTCTGAACATGCTGGTCCCATCTCCTAATGATGAGAGGTGGAGGCACAGGAGAAGGCAAACAAATGGCAAAGACACTTAAATACGTGAGAAAATGAGTCCAACCTGAACTTTGACTTTTCTGGGTGGCCCACTCATGCCACTAACTTCAATATCTTCATTTTGTCTGCTTTTACAAAGACAGACAATTCCAAACAGCCAAGCCTAACAAGTAGCTCATCTTAGCCTCTGGATTCAGAGCACTGGTGGCCTCTCCACCTCCAACTGACACCAGAAAACATATAAACACCTCTAAGCATGCTTTGGGTATTTGTTTTTCTAATTGCAAATATTATGCCATAACTTAATTTGAAGACCTTGTAAAGAATATGCCAGAAACATCTAATATTAGCCTAATATTAGCCCTAAAAACTAGGGCAATCTTTTTTTAACGGAAGAGTGTGCATATAAACATCAAAAGATGTGATGAGAGTAGTTTCAACTTCTAACTATAGAAATTATAGAGATATTTCATGAAAGAGGTACTTTATCAGCTCATCTTGAGTGATTGTTAAAGAAGAAGATACGGCTATTAACTCCAGAGTCCACTGTCTCAGAGATGCAGCCCAAAGTTATAAGACTGAGTGCCTCGAGGTAGGGAATAGGAAGCAACAGGGTCTCCAGGCTCACTGAGGTGTACTGACCTGCCATGCAATTCCTACATCAGCAAAGATCCCCTGTCCATGGTTACAGGACCCCTGGATTTGCTATGCCTATCTTGATGGCTTCCTACATGAGACCCTCCATTCACACTTGGCCCTTATCCAGGCCTGAAATTCTCCCCAGTCGCACTCCACCCACTTATGTCTATCACCTAGCTCAAAGCCAGTAAAACTCATCTCTGAACCAACAAAAATTTCCTTTATCCCATCAAAACGTCCTTAACATCTATCTTGAGGTCATGCAGCACGATCTTACTTTGCTGACATTGTTTCCTTCTTCTGTGGATTCCCAAGCAGAGTACAGATTCTTTGGGGGATAAGAGCTGGAATTTCAGCTTCTTTTTTTTTTCTTTGAGATGGAGTCTCGCTCTGTTGCCAGGCTGGAGTGCGGTGGCGCTACCTCTGCTCACTGCAACCTCCGACTCCCTGGTTCACGCCATTCTCCTGCCTCAGCTTCCCAAGTAGCTGGGATTACAGGCACACACCATCACTCCCAGCTAATTTTTGTATTTTTAGTAGAGACAGGGTTTCACCATGTTAGCCAGGATGGTCTCGATCTCCTGACCTCATAATCCACCTGCCTCGCCCTCCCAAAGTGCTGGGATTACAGGCGTGAGTCACCGCGCCCGGCCTCAGCTTCTTTTATATCCCACACAGCACCCAGCACAGAGCAGAAAGCTAAGCGCATCGACCCACTGACTGACTGACTGAATAAATGAATACATGCTGTCTCACTTGTAGAAGCCCAGATTCCTCCTTCTTACGACTCCCACACCCACTTAGGAGATTCCATTATGTCTTAAAAGAAGTTACATCTCCATTAGTGTCAAAGCAACATCACATAAGTGGCTTAACGTGATCAGGCATGAATTTCTTTGTTTTCCCACTCACCTGAAAGCCCAAGTACTCCAGAGCTTGCCTGCACCATAAAAAGGCAAAGTACAAAATTGTTGAAAAGAGATATGGCGGGTTTATGAGAATATCCTTCAGATGTAGCAGAAACAATCCAGGTGGTAAACACTTCTGATTCTTCAAAGAAAACGGAAGAAAGGGATCCCTACCGTCTATTTTGAATCTACCATTTTTTGTTTCTGAGTGTCTTTTAAATCTATTCAAAATCCTTTAAGGACATTTCACCATGCATGGGAGAAGTTCATGACTCCTCAACAAATTGCAAGAGATCTTTTATAGGCTGGACTCTGCCTCATTCTCCAAACTCACCTGCCATAATCCTGATGTGCTCCACATTGCCAGACTCTTTCAAGCCCTTCCCCGCCCTGTGGAGAATCCCTACTCACACCTCAGGACTAGCTCAGACATGGTCTCCAGGAGACCTTTTCTAAGATCCTATGTGAGGGAACTAACCCCCTTAGCACCTTGGGACATAATTATTTACTTTCATGTACATGTCCCATAGTGAACCATGAGCACCTCCAGACCTTACCCTGTGTTTGGTCGCCTTGCTCTGCTCTCTACAGCTGGCACCCAATCTTGCCAGGCTGTCTCCAGGGACTCGAGCCCTTGGAATGGGGTCCTGGATGCTTTTCCACCTGCCTGACTTCTAAATTCCACTAAGATCCTGTCCCATTCTCTTGGAAACACCAGAACTTACTCTGACATGCCCTGTGGAAGTTATTTCTCCACCACTGTTCAAACCCACTCCCAGACCTAGCCTTCCCTGAGGAGAGCGTCTCAGCCAAATCCAGCTGCCTCTTGCTCAAGTTTCCTTGCGGGGGCCACTGGCCTCATCCTGTTAAGTCTTCTTAGAGCCACAGGAAGAATCAATATTCCAGTGTCAGCCAGCAGGGGGCAGTGTGGAAAGACACACACTAGGCCCTTTTTTCAAAGGGTCAGCTTCCCTGAGGGTGTCTATCTGTGCCTCCACGGAGCATGGCTTGGGCTATTCCTCCAGTCCCATGGCCAGGTGGATCCTTCTTTTATGCTTCATTTCTATTAAATGAGAACATTCTCAATTCACTAACTGGATTGTTGGAAAGGCAGCAAGCTCTGCTAGATAGTTCTAAATATTTGCATCAAATGTGGACCAGAAATTATGAATCTGTCTTTCAACGCGCTCAGATCTGAGTCAGCAAGCCTGCCACATGCAAAAGTAGGAACATTAAATACTTGAAGCTGGGAGAGAATAAGTGGGTTTCTAATCCTCTCTGGTGCATTCAGTTCTAGAAAGTGGTTCTTTGTATTCTACTGGAACATTTCTATGTATGATTTTTTTTGTTGTTTGTTTGTTTTTTGAGACAGAATCTCCCTCTGTTGCTCAGGCTGGAGCACAGTAGCACAATTTCAGCTCACTGAAACCTCTGTCTCCCAGGTTCAAGGAATTCTCCTGCCTCAGCCTCCCGAGTAGCTAAGATTATAGGCACGTGCCACCATGCCCAGCTAATTTTTGTATTTGTAGTAAAGTCAAGGTTTCACTATGTTGGCCAGGCTGGTGTATGTATGTTTTAAACATGCTTTAAGACAAAATTTCATTTTAGAGATGGGATCTCGCTATGTTGCCCAGGCTGGAGTGCAGTGGCTCTTCACAGGTATGATCATGGCGCACTGCAGCCTAGAACTACTAGGCTCAAGCGATCCTCCCACCCCAGCCTCCCACATAATTGAGACTACAGGTATACACCACCATGCCTGGCCTTAAACATGCTTTTTAAATGTGTCATAAACCACATTTCTCTGATGAATAAAAAGAATTATCTAATGTTGAGAAAGAGTCAATCTTTAATCATTTACCTCACAGGGCAGATTTCTTAATGAATTCTTTTATTGAATCCGCAGAATTTAACATCATGTTATTTTGGCCCTGAAGGCATAACTTCAAGCCATTCTGGACACTGAATGTGTTGCTGACATACACGTAAGCAAATCACTCAGAAGCACATACACTTTACTGCATTATCAGTACCATGAAGAAACATTTCTATATCATGCTTCATTTGAAAAAGAGCACTTTCTTCTTGATATGTATGTAATCCCTTGGTCTTGGGAAGCTAAGGCACAGCTTACTAAGGGGTTTTGTATACTCCACTAATTACGTAGCTTAAATCAGGCTGAGTAAACATGTAAACCAAATGCAAATCATCAATCTACATATGTTTAAGAAATAATGTAGACATGCTGCTGCGGCATACCTCCCAGAGAGTTCTGGTTTTAAGCAGCATCTTATAAATCACCAGCAAGAAAAATCAATTCATATCTTGGCTGAGGGTCTTTACCGGATTCCCACATACCACTGGAGTTAAGCACTGAATCCATACAAGCCAGCTGCAATTAAGACCCATTGCTATGGTTTGGATATTTGACCTCCCCGTAAAAAAAATCTCGTGTTGAAATTTCATCCCCAGTGTCAGAGGTGGGGCCCAGTGGGAGGTTTGGGTCATGGGAGCAGATCTCTTGTGCATGGCCTGCTGCCATCCTCACAGGTGTAAGTTTCACCCTTAGTTCCCTCAAGAGCTAGTTGTTGAAAAGAGCATAGAACCTCCTCCTGCCTCCTCTTGCCTCCTCTCTCCCCATGTGATCTGCACACAGTGGTTCACCTTCCCCTTCCGCCATGAGTAGAAGCAGCCAGAGGCCCTCATCAGAAGCAGGTATTGGTGCCATGCTTTTTGTACAGTCTGCAGAATGATGAACCAAATAAACCTATTTTCTTTATACATTACCAAGCCTCAAGTATTCTTTTATAACAACACAAACAGGCTAAGATAACCCCATCTGTGATCAGTCACCAAGGCTTCTTCTCTCATATGAGTTTTGGACCTCACTCTATTTGATAAAGTTGTTTCTCGTGAGGATATGCATTAACAATTCTGATATGTGCACACTGAAATTGAAAATTAATTAAACAAATGGTGGGCAGTAGGAGCCAGGTCACTCACTGTTGGAATGCAAATTTACAGAGAAGCCAGGGAAGGAGGCTAGAATGATCCACTTGGTAATGGAGCAGAATTTGAGATGTCAGTATGAACTCATGTCTAACTAAACACAGGGGCAGAAGATTCCACATAGAAACATGTATACATATGTGATATTCACAAGTTAGTATACACACGAATATTTCCTTGCTCTGTCATCCGAGAAGGACTAAAATAAACAGCACCCAGTAGCGAAAAGCATACCTAGCACCCAGACCTTGGTTTCTAACAACACTCTTCAATGAAAGGCTCCTTGGAGAAATGGCCAATTCTATGCCTCTGACAGAAACATGCAAGAGGAGCCTGGAGTATTTTGTAGTGCCAGAAAATAAGAAGGCATTCAAAAACGAACAAAAACAAATGCATATTAATGAAGCTACATCAAAGAAACACAGGAGCCAAGTGAGAGCGCTCCCAGAGGCCAAAGGTGGAACTATTTGAGCAACAAAATAAAGCAGTGCTGGATTATCATCCAGAGTATCAAATAAATACCCCTGAGTCCTCACTATTGCAAGTAAATGATTGAATAAATTAATAAATGGGGGAGGAGGGACAAGTCCCTTGGACAGAGAAATTTCAAATAATTTATGCAGATGCTCTGCCTCAAGGGGGTGAGGCATAACTTCTGACTCATTAAATGTGGAGTAAGCCTAGTGACTTCCTTCCTCAGAGAACAGTATGGAATGGGGAAGAAGAGTGACCTTAGAGTGGAGGACCCTGACACACACGACCTCAGCCAGGTGACGAAGGTCAACATCAGTGGTGATCAATCATGTTGATCGTACATACTTCTGATGTGATGTGAGGAAAACAGCACTTTACTTCTGTGGTCTTCCTCTCAAAAACTCATAACCCCAGTCAAGTCAGGAGAAAAACATCAGACAAATCTAATAAATCGGCATTCAGGAAAATATCTGAGCAGTACTTCTCAAAACTATCAAGGTCATCAAAAACAAAGACAGTCTAAGAAACCGTCACAGCTAGAGGAGCCCAAGGAGACGCGATGACTAGATCATGTATCAGTGTTGGTTCATTCCTTCTAACAAATGTGCCATACTCATGCAAGATGTTAACAAAGGGAACGTTGGCCATGAGCATATGGGAACACTCTGTACTATCTTCTCAATTTTTCTGTAAGTTTGAAACAATTCTAAACAAAAAAAGTATTTTAAAAATACAATCAAGGCCAGGTGCAGCGACTCAGGCCTGTAATCCCAACACTGTGGGAGGACCCCTTGAGCCCAAGGAGTTCGAGGCCAGCCTGGGCAATGTGGGGAGACCCTGTCTCTACAAAAAATTTTAAAAATTAACCAGGTATTCTGGTGTACACCTGTGGTCCCAACTACTCAGGAGGCTGAGGTGGGAGGATTGCTGGGGTCCAGGAGGCCAAGGCTGCAGTGAGCCATGATCGTACCACTGCACTCCAGCCTGGGTAACAGAGCAAGACCCTGTCTCAAAAACAAAAACAAAGAATATATAAATAAATGAAAAAATTAATATCTACAAAAGGACAAATATTGTATGATTCCAGTTATATGAGTCAGCTGGAATAGGCAAATTCATAAAGACAGTAAGTAGAATAGAAGTTACGAGGGGCTGGGAGGAGGAAAGAATTAGAGGTTAATGTTTAACACACTGCACTCCAGCCTGGACCAAAAAGCGAAACCTTATGTGAGAAAAAATAATAAATACATAAAAATACAATCAACAGAAGAAAAGAAAGTATTTGCAATATGTAACAGATAACAGATTCCTATACAGACTGTATTAAAAACTTCCAGAATCAGTGAGGAAGAGAAACAACCTGATTTTAAAAATTGGCAAAGGATGTAAAAAGACAATACATGGAAGAAACACAGGTGTCCAAAAAACATAAGAAAAATGCTTAATCTCACTAATAATCAGAGAAATGTACATTCCATTAAAATATCAGTAAGACTGATTTCTTTTCTCAGTTTAAAGGTCAGTGTTAGCAAGGGTGCGAGGTAACAGTGAAAATGTATCCATACAATACTTGTGTAATTAAGTATAAATTGACGAGGGTGAACTTTTAAGGAAACCAAGAGAAAAAGAAAGGCATGATCCCTTTGCCCCATTGTAAAGGAAACTATGACTCAAAAGTAACAGGTACTATCTAAATGCCAATAAACACATAAGAAGGTCCCTAATCTCATTCACCATCAGTTAAATGCAAATTAAAACTATACCCAGATGCTACTATGTCCCAGAATGACTGACACCAACATTGATGAGGATGTAGCAGAATTAGAGCTCCCAAGCACTATTCGTGGGATTGGCACAGCTCACTTTGGAAAACAACTGGGCAGTATCTACTAAACGTGCTCATTTTACGGCCCACCAGTCTTACTTCTCAGTAAATACTCAACAGAAGTGAGAGTTTATGGCTCCCAAATGATACAAGCAAAAATGTTCATATCCACCTTATTCACAATAGCTACAAGTAACTCAAATGTCCATAGATAGAAGAGTAGCCAAATGGTGGCATAGCCATACAATGGAATGCTACACAGCAACCAAAAAGAAGAGACTACTGCCACACACAGCATGAGTGAATCTCACAGGTTGATTCTAAGCAAAAATGTCATGCAAAAAATAATATATTGTACAGCTCCATGTCTATGAGGTTTAAGGGTAGGCAGAGCTAATCTAAGGTGATAGAAATTAGAATAGTGGTTTCCTTGGAAAGGAGGTACGGGCACATGTATGGCCTGGGAGGAGGCTTGAGAGAGCCCAGTGGGAGGATGAAATGTTCTATGTCTGCATCTGGCTGGTGGTCATTCAGGTAAAGACGTGTGTCAAAACTTAGCAACCTTCACACTTGAGATGTGTGCACTTTATATCTGCTCTACATCAGTTAACACATAAGTTGAAAAAAGGAAATAGGTGAGTCTTCGAAGATGGAATAATTGCTATAAAATGAGAGTCATTGACTGTACCTGCGGCATGTGTGGAGATCAGATTTCAAAGGGGAACATTAAAACAGGAGGATGATAAACAAAATGTGGTCTATCTGTACAATGGAATGTTATTCATGCATAAAGGGAAATGAAACACGGGAAAATCTTGACAGCATTAAGATAAGTAAAAAAAACAGACACAAAGAACCATATACTGGATGAAATGTCCAGAATAAGCAAATCCATAGAGACAGAAAGTAGCTTAGTGGTTTCCAATCTACTTCCCACGGGGAAGAGAGGAATTGGAGAGTGACTGTTAACAGATATGGGATTTCTTTCCAGGGTGACGAAAATGGTCTGGAATCAGAGAGTGATGATTGTGCAACTCTGTGAATATACCAAAAACCACTGAATTGCACACTTTAAAAGGGTGAATTTTACAGCATGTGCATTTTATTTTATTTTATTTTATTTTATTTTATTTCATTTTATTTTATTTTACTGAGACAGGGTCCCACTGTGTCACCCAGGCTCGACTGCAGCAGCGTGATCACAGCTCACTGCAGCCTCAACCCCCTGGGTTCAAGCAATCCTCCCACCTCAGCTTCCCAAGTAGCTGGGCTACAAGCATGCACCACCATGCCTGGCTAATTGTTTTATTTTTTTGTAGAGATTGGGGGGGTTCTCACAATGTTGCCCAGGCTGGTCTCAAACTCCTGGGCTCAAGTAATCCTCCCCACTCAGCCTCCCAAAGTACTGGGATTACAGGCATGAGCCACTTTGCCCAGCTTGTATGTGAATTATATATGCAAAAAGCAAAAACAAACACACATAGGCAAAGAGCTTCAAAAATCCAGGAAGATGCAATGAGCAGGGTGTGCTCCCGTCATCACTGGGGGATCTTCCCAGCATGCGCCTGGTGTAGCAGTCACAGGGCCTTGCCTGCACTTGTTTAAGCTCTGTCATCACCGCCTTGAAATTCTTAATGATTTTTTAACACAAGTGCACACTTCATTTTGCACTGGGCCCCCACGAATTAAGTGGCTGGTCCTGTCTGCCAGGAAGGCATCAAACCGAAGGGGCTGAGTTGGTACCAGTGCTCAGGACACCACGAAGACCCTTCCTGATTCTGTCCTGGGAGGTGGGGCAGGGGAGGGGAGACACACAGGAAAAGCCTGAGACATCATTTCCTTGCTCCACCTGGGCCTGAGAACCTGGGCCACTGTGCAGTGGCTCTAAGGCCACCTCTTTTTTTATTTTGTTTTGTTTTTGTTTTTGTTTTGAGATGGAGTCTCACTCTGTCACCAGGCTGGGGAGCAGTGGCGCGATTTGGGCTCACTGCAACCTCTGCCTCCTGGGTTCAAGCGATTCTCCTGCCTCAGTCTCCCTAGCAGCTGGGATTATGGGCACACTCTCAGTTAATTTTTGTATTTTTAGTAAAGACGAGGTTTCACCATGTTGGCCAGGATGGTCTCGATCTCTTGACCTCGTGATCTGCCTGCCTCAGCCTTCCAATATGCTGGGAATACAGGCATGAGCCACTGCGCCAGGTCGAGGTCACCTCTTTGCTCCAAGCTGCTAAGGAATGAAGACTGGGAAGCCAGGGGAGCCGTTCTTGGTCCTGGTCCTGGGAGCGAGAGAGGTCCCTGAGCCACTCCAGAGTGCACAGCTGGGATCTGCTCAGGACAGGGCAGGAGGCTGCATGGGAGCAGAGCAGAGGCTCAGATAGAGTGGGGGGTCACAGCATCCCCTTTGGTGAAGAGTTACCCCAACACATGTAGCTCCCACTAAGGAGCACCCCTGCCTCTGTCAGGGGGCTATAGAGGAAATTCCTGCAGCAGGGGTCAGGCCCCCAGAGGAACCCAAGTCCCTCTAACTCTAGATTCTACAAGCAGACAAGATGGAGACATTGACTGATTCCGTCTAATGAGCTTAAAAGGAGCAGCCAGACCTTGAGGAGGCTACACAAAGGGAGAGAGGGCCTGAGCAGGGCCGACACGGTCCCTCTGAGGTTAGTGTCTTGTTGTTGGATGTCCCTGTTGATGCTGATGAGGGTGAGGCAGGGGGGCCCTGGAAGATGGGGCGGCCCTCAGAAAGCAGGTCCAGAAGAACCCCGGACAGGTCTGCTTCATGAGGGCAAGCTCAGGGTCTTGGGGTGTGGTCACTGCCTTGTCCACCCAGGAGCTCCAGGAGCAGACACACGGAAGCCCCCTTTCCTGCTCCAGGTCTTCATTAAATTACACGATCTCACCTGTCCCTGCCCATCCTTTTATGCACTTGACTCTCATACTGACTTTGCAATGATTTTAATACCGAGTTTAAAAAGAAAAACAGGCTGGGCATGGTGGCTCATGCCTGTGATCCCAGCACTTAGGGAGGCTGAGGTGGCTAGATCACTAGAGGTCAGGAGTTCAAGACCAGCCTGGCCAACATGGCGAAACCCCATCTCTACCAAAAATATAAAAATTAGCCGGGCATTGTAGCGCATGCCTATAATCCCAGCTACTCAGGAGGCTGAGGCAGGAGAATCACTTGAACCCAGGAAGTGGAGGTTGCAGTGAACTGAGATCGTGCCACTGTACTCCAGCCTGGGCAACAGAGTGAGACTCTGTCTCAAAAAAAAACAAAAACAAGCAAACAAAAAAAAAAAACAGAAAAATAGAAAATTAATTAATTAATTAAAATTTAAAAAGAAAAATGAAGACACAAATTAAAATATTTAACAACTGCAGATGCTAATTATGACTTTCAAAGTTTTAAAAACAGCAGCTAGCATTTATTGAGTGCTTAGTATGTGCCAGGCCCTGTTCTAAGGGGCAACATGTATCTTGCTTAACCCTCACAACAACCCTTGCAAGAAAGCAAGACCTTTCTTGCCTTTCCAGGCAAGAAAGAGGGCTGGCCTTGAGCTCTGCCCTCTTGTTTGGGGGACCGAAGAACCAGGGATGCAGTACACTGAGAAATTCAAGTGCTTGGACTTTCCTCCCCTTTCTTAGCACACAGCGTCCTTCTCCATATGGACACAGGGAAACCTCACCCGCAAGGCAGCACAACTGCCAACACCTTTCCATGAGAGCAAAGCAAAGTGACTTCAGCAGAAACATCAGGTGAGGATGAAGATTGTCCAGAGGAAGCTGGCCCCAGGCTCTCCAGGGCTCCATTGTTCTCTGCATGTCTCAGAGCTGTCCAGGGCACGGAGCAGGCAGCTGAAGGAAGCTTTGGCTCCGGGTTTTGTCCTCTCTTCCTGCTGGTGGGAAGAATGGGAGCTGGCAGGAAAGGAAACCAACTGAACAAAGACAAAGGAAAATCAGAGGCCAGTTACAGCTGGCCTCAGAGCTCATTGTGTCAGAGTGGGGGAAACAAGCCATTCCCGGGAATATACCTAAAAACTGCAAGAGACTCCCATGCCCATCACCATCAAACCAGGCGCTAGCCTGAGAATTTGACTTCTCAGATCTCAAATTTGACTTCCCAGATCTCAAAGGAGACTTAAAACTTTGAGTCCAAAAGACAAGATTTTTTTTTCCATTTGCTTTAAAACTCTTGTTGAAAAGCAAATGTTAAGTCTGGGGACTCATGTGTTAACCAAGAAAGAGGTTTCTTAAGTGCATCAGCCACCATCCAGAACTGGGAGCAAAACTAAGCTTGCAAGTTGGGGCCGGGAATACGTAGACAAGGACTTGAAAAGGTTTATGCCATGAACCTACACACGAGAGGGACTCAGGGGCCTTCAGCATCCAGGTATCCAAGCTCTGGTGCCACAGTATTGGGGGCCATTGCTCAGAACTGAAAGCCTTTCAACGGCAAACCTCAACACCATTCAGATACCTGAGGCACTCCTCTGGGACATGGCCGTGACAGAGACTGTGGCAGGCCTCAGAACACTTTGCTCCTCTTACCAGCTGCGTGTGACTTTGAGAAAGTCACTTATCCTCGTGGTGTCTCTGTTTCCTGATCCATAAGGTGGAGATCGTGACCTGCTTCATGGAGTTGTGAGAATGCCAAGTGCTTAGTGCAGTGCTTAGAACATAGTAAGTGCTCCACAATATGAGTTACTGCACTGATGCAGCATGTGTGCTCACAGTCGAATGCCACATGCCCACCCACCATCTACCTTCCTTTCTCTCCTCTAGATTTCCAGGGATGGCTTTTTGGGGGAAAGGAATCGGTAACTGATGGTAGTTTTCCATCATGCTCCAAACCAGAAATCTTGAGATCCTATGATATCCACTCAAAAATGCATTATTAATCCAGTTCCCAGCAACCTCCACTCACTACCATCATCTTTCATCTGGATGTCTGCGACAGCCTCCTAACTGATATTCCTGCTTCCATTCACAGGAACAGAAATTATTTATTAAAAATCTAAAATCTGACTCACCCTCTCTCCTTAAAACTTTTTTTAAAACTTCCCATTGTACCTAAATAGAATCCAAACTCTTGTACTGGCTTCAAAAGCCCTGTGCCTTTCTACAAGGTCACTAGACCCCTATTTCCCTGACAAACTCTGTTTCAGCCATGCAGTTTCTCTATCAGTTCCTGAAACACGACAAGTTCCTTCCAGCCTCAGGACCTTTGTCTGTTTCCACTCCCTTCCCTTCGTTATGTGACAAGCTCCTTCTCAAACGTCAGATCTCAGCCTAAATGTCAGCTCTTCACCAGGCCTCCCCAGGCCATTCTCTCTAAAGTAGGTTCCTTCTGCTGCTGCATCATTATCTGTTTCCACTTTGCCCTTCTCTTCCTGTATCAGTCAGCTATTGCTGTGTAACAAGCCACCTCAAAGCTTCATGGTTAAAAACAACAGGCATTTATTATCACTCGCAACTGCAGGCTGGCTGGGGTTCAGCTGGGCACTTGTGGTCCTCATGGAAGGGCTGTGGGTCATGGAGGGCATTTCCGTTCCATATATCTCTCATCCTCCTGCTGGAATGAGACTGGGCACATTTTTCTCATGGTAATAGCAGAGGAACAATAGAGCAGGCAGAAAGATGTGAGCTCTCTCAAGGCCTAGGCCCAAAACAGACACAACATCCTTTCTACCACATTTTATGGGCCAAAGCAGATCCTTGTGATCAAGCCCAAACTCAAAGAGTGGGGAAATGCCCTCCATCCATAGTGAGGCCAGGCAGGCCTGTGTCCACAGAGAGGAGGGATAAAACATGAGGGCAGTCATTCAACTGCCATGATTTGTGATTCATGATGAATATTTTTGTTTCTCCACCCTCCACTAGAATGAGCAAGCAGGAAGCTTGTCTATCTTGTGTACTTTCCCTGGTATCCACTGCACCTAGAGCAGTACCTGACATGTGACAGATGCTCAACAAGTCCCTTATTATACTTTTGTTTTGTTTTGTTTTGTTTTTGTTTGTTTGTTTGAGACAGGGTCTCACTCTTTTACTCAGGCTGGAGTGCAGTGCCACAAACACGGCTTACTGCATCCTTCAACTCCTGGGCTCAAGCAGTCCTCTTACCTCCTTCTCTCAAACTGCTGGGATTACAGGCATGAGTCAACATGGTCGGGGCCCTTTATTATACATTGAATGAACTCCTAGACGGGAAGCCCATGTGTTACTTCTAGATGACAATTGTACTATAAAGCCATCATGACAACAATTGGCTTTTCAGATATGGCTTTTTAATTTTTTTATTATTATTATTGTTATTATTATTATTATTTTAGCTCTGTTGCCCAAGCTGGAGTGCAGTGGTTTGATCTCGGCTCACTGCAACCTCTGCCTCCCAAGCTCAAGTGATTCCCCTGCCTCAGTCTCCCAAGTATCTGGGATTACAGGTACGCACCACCACACACAGCTAATTTTTGTATTTTTAGTAGAGATAGGGTTTCACCATGTTGGCCAGGCTGGTCTCAAATTTCTGACCTCAGGTTATCCACCCACCTTGGCCTCCCAAAGTACTGGGATTACAGGCATGAACCAGTGTACCCGGCATCAGATACGGCTTTTGTTGAATATGGACTCAGATACAAACTTTTGCTTAACAATGGAGTCTTTTATTAATCAACAGGCAACTTCATACCTACTTGTTGGCAATTGTTTGGACATGGTCCTAAGGACTACGACAGCCACCTCCTGATCCAGAGCAGAAGAAAAAGCCCGCGGACATGGCCCTGACTGGGTCAAGGACCATGGACACAATATTTTCTACCCTGGACACAATAGAACTGATAAAATTCAGAGCAGGATCCAGCTCCAAATTCCCCTCATCCCAAACCTGCTTATTCTTCGAGGGGGTGGGGGCTGCAGAAGGTAGCCAGTGGCCAAGGTGCAAAGGTTGTTGGGGGTCCCTCTTTATACCGCCAAGAAGAATGGGGCAGACAGGAAAGCAGCTGGGAGCTGGCTTTGGAGTGAAGAAGCCTGGTTTGGCCAATGAGCACCCGTGTAACTTTGGACATGGCTGTTGACCTCTGAAGTCCTTACCAACCCAAAGAGCAGTAGAGTAATCAAAGGAGAGGAGCAAAAGGAAGCCCACACCTATGCTGAGGCTCACTGGTCCTCATCCAGGTACAGAAGCAGTGTTCTCCAAACTTTTCAGATTGGACACCCACTCAGTGAGCATTCTCAATATGTGCTGATGCTTATTTATAACATTACATACATGTATTTTTAAATATCATTCATTTTAATGGTTCATCTTCTCACCCTCTTGCACTTGTGTTACAGGATTATCTTGATCTATATTTTTTGCAGTCATGCTTAAGCCTCTTAGGATTTTTGTGACAGTTTTAGTCTAAGTAAAACTGAAAAAAAATACCGAAAAAGTAATCATTTCTGCCACTTGTATGGTCCCCACTAAGGCACTTCTCTAAATTATTTTAAATGCATTTAGATCAGGGGCAATAGCTCACACCTGCAATCCCAACACTTTGGGACACTGAGGCAGGAGGATCACCTGAGCCCAGGAGTTCAAGGCTGAGCCCAGGAGTTCAAGGCTGGAGTAAACTATGATCACTCCACTGCGCTCCATCCTGAGTGACAGAGAGAGACCCTGTCTCTCAAAATAAAAATAAAAATATATGCATTTAAATTTTTTTTATTTTTTATTTTTATTTTTCCATAAGTTATTTGGGTATTGGGGTACAAGTGGTGTTTGGTTACATGAGTAAGGCTTTTAGTGGTGATTAGTGAGATTTTGGCACACCCATCACCTGAGCAGCATACACTGCACCATATTTGTAGTCTTTTATCCCTTGCCCACCTCCCACTCTTCCACCCAAGTCCCCAAAGTCCATCATATTATTCTTTTGCCTTTTCGTCCTCACAGCTTAGCTCCCACACATCAGTGAGAACATACGATGTTTGGTTTTCCATTCCTGAGTCACATCACTCCAATAGTCTCCAATCTCATCCAGGTCACTGCAAATACTGTTAGTTCATTCCTTCTTATGGCTACGTAGTAGTCCATTGTATATATATACATATATCAGAGTTTCTTTATCCACTCATTGATTAATAGGCATTTGGGTTGGTTCCACGATTTTGCAATTGTGAATTGTGCTGCTTTAAATATAAATATATGTGTACAAGTATCTTTTTCTAATAATACAAATTTCTTTTCCTCTGGGTAGATACCCAGTAGTGGGATTGCTGGATCAAATGGTAGTTCTACTTTTAGCTCTTTAAGGAATCTCCACATTGTTTTCCATAGTGGCTGTACTAGTTTACACTCCCACCAGCAGTGCAGAAGTGTTCCCTGATTGCTGCATCCACACCAACATCTGGTTTTTGATTTTTTGATTATGGCCATTCTTGCAGGAGTAAGGTGGTCTTGCTCTGTGGTTTTGATTTGCATTTCCCTGATCATTAGTGATGTTGAGCATTTTCTCATATGTTTGTTGTCCATTTGTATATCTTCTTTTGAGAACTGTCTATTCAAGTCCTTGGCCCACTCTTTGGTGGGATTGTTTTTTTGTTTTTTTGTTTGTTTGTTTCTTACTGATTTGTTTAAGTTCATTGCAGATTCTGGATATTAGCCCTTTGTCAGATGTATAGATTGTGAAGGTTTTTCCCACTCTGTGGGTTGTCTGTTTACTCTGCTGACTGTTGTTTTTGCCATGCAAAAGCTCTTTAGTTGAGTTAGGTCCCAGCTATTTATCTTTGTTTTTATTGCATTTGCTTTTGGGTTCTTGTTCATGAAATACTTGCCTGAGCCAGTGTCTAGAAGGAGTTTTCCAATGTTATCTTCTAGAATTTTTATAGTTTCAGGTCTTAGGTTTAAGTCCTTAATCCATCTTGAGTTGATTTTTGTATAAAGTGAGAGATGAGGATCCAGTTTCATTCTCCTACAAGTGGTTTGCCAAGTATCCCAGCACCATTTGTTGAAAAGGGTGTCTTTTCCCCATGCATGTTTTTGTTTGCTTTGTGGACGATCAGTTGGTGTAAGTATTTGGGTTTACTTCTGGGTTCTTTATTCTATTCTATTGGTCTATGTGCCTATTTTTATACCAGTACCACGCTGTTTTGGTGACTATGGCCTTATAGTATAGTTTGAAATCAGGTAGTGTGATGCTTCCAGATTTATTCTTTTTGCTTAGTTTACTTTGGCTATGCGTGCTCTTTTTTGGTTCCATATGAATTTTAGAATTGTTTTTTCTAATTCTGTGAAGAATGATGGTGGTATTTGATGGGGATTGAGTTAAATTTGTAGATTGCTTTTGGCAGTATGGTCATTTTTACAATATTGATTCTATCCATCTATGAGCATGGAATGTGTTTCCATTTGTTTGTGTCATCTATGATTTCTCTCAGCAGAGTTTTGTAGTTTTCCTTGTAGAGGTCTTTCGAGTCCTTTGTTAAGTATATTCCTAAGGTTTGTTTTTTTGTTTGTTTGTTTGTTTTGTAGCTATTGTAAAAGGGGTCGGGTTCTTGATTTGATTATCTGCTTGTTCGCTGTTGATGTATAGAAGGGCTACTGATTTCTATACATTAATCTTGTATCTGGAAGCCTTGCTGAATTATTTTATCAGTTCTAGGAGCTTTCTGGAGGAGTCCTTAGGGTTTTCAAGGTAAACAATCATATATATCATCAGCAAATAGTGACAGTTTGAGTTCCTCTTTACCAGTTTGGATGCCCTTTATTTCTCTTCTTTTTTTTTTTTTTTTTTTTTTTCCTCTGAGACGGAGTTTTCACTCTTGTTGCCCAGGCTGGAGTGCAGTGGCACAATCTTAGCTCACTGCAACCTCCGCCTCCTGGGTTCAAGTGATTCTCCTGCCTCAGCCTCCCAAGTAACTGTGATTACAGGGGCCTGCCACCACGCCCAGCTAATTTTTGTATTTTTAGTAGAGACGGGGTTTCACTATGTTGGCCAGGCTGGTCTCAAACTCCTGACCTCAGGTAAATTGCCCACCTCAGCCTCCTAAAAGGCTGGGATTACAGGCGTGAGCCACCACGCCCGGCCTGGATGCCCTTTATTTATTTCCCTTGTCTGACTGCTCTAGCTAGGATTTCCAGTACTGTTGAAGAGAAGTGGTGATAGTGGGCATCCTTGTCTTGTTCCAGTTCTCAGAGGGAATGCTTTCAACTTTTCCCCATTCAGTATTATGTTGGTTGTGGGTTTGTCGTAGATGGCTTTATTACATTAAGGTATGTCCCTTGTATGCCAATTTTCCTGAGAGTTTTAATCATAAAGTGATGCTGGATTTTGTAGAATGCTTTGTCTGCATCTATAGAGATGATCATGTGATTTTTGTTTTTAATTCTGTTTATGTGGTTATCATATGTATTGACTTGCATATGTTAAACCATTCCTGCATCCCTGGTATGAAACTCACTCGATTAGGGTGGATTATCTTTTTGATATGTTGTTGGATTCAACTAGCTCATATTTTGTTAAGGATTTTAGCATCTATGTTCATCAAGGATATTGGTCTATAGTTTTCTTTTTTGGTTATGTCCTTTCCTGGTTTTGGTATTAGGGTGATGCTGGCTTTATAGAATGAATTAGGGAGGGTTCCTTCTTTCTCTATCTTGTGGAATCCTTTGAATGTCTGGTAGAATTCTGCCATGAATCCATCTGGTCCTGGACTTTTTGTTGTTGGTAATTTTTTAGTTACCATTTCAATCTTGCTGCGTGTTACTGGTCTGTTCAGAGTATCTAACTCTTCCTGATTTAAGCGAGGAGGGTTGTATTTTTCCAGGAATTTATCCATCTTTTCTAGGTTTTCTAGTTTATGTGCATAAAGGTGTTCATAGTAGCCTTGAATGATCTTTTGTATTTCAGTGGTGTCAGTTGTAATATGTCCTGTTTTGTGTCTTAGTGAGGTTATTTGGATTTTCTCTCTCATTTTCTTGCTTAATCTTGTTAACAGTCTATCAGTTTTATTTATCTTTTCAAAGAACCACTTTTTGTTTCATTCATCTTTTGTATTTTTTGTTTGTTTGTTTCAATTTCATTTAGTTCTGCTCTGATCTTGGTTATTTTCTTTCTTCTGCTGGGTTTGGGTTTGGTTTGTTCTTGTTTCTCTAGCTCCTTGAGTTGTGACCTTAGATTGTCTGTGCTCTGTCAGTCTTTTTTATGTAGGCACTTAGGGCTATGAACTTTCCTCTTAGCACTGCCTTCGCTGTCTCCCAGGGATTTTGATAGGTTGTGTGGTTATTGTCATTCAGTTTGACGAATTTTGAAATTTCCATCTTGATTTAGCTTTTGATCCAATGCTCATTCAGGAGCAGGTTATTTAATTTCCATGTATTTGCATGGTTTTGAAGGTTCCTTTTGGAGTTGACGTCCAGTTTTATTCCACTTGTGGTCTGAGAAAATGCTTGATATAATTTCAATTTTCTTAAATATATTGAGGCTCATTTTATGGCCTATGATATGGTCTATCTTGAGAAAGTTCCATGCACTGTTGAATAGAATGTGTATTCTGGAGTTGTTGCATGAAATGTTCTGTATATATCTTTTAAGTCCATTTGTTCCAAGGTATAGTTTAAATCCATTGTTTGTTTTTTGACTTTCTGTCTTGATGACCAGTCTAGTGCTGTCAGTAGAATATTGAAGTCCCCCACTGTTATGTTGCTGTCTATCTCATTTCTTAGGTCTATTAGTAATTGTTTTATAAATTTGGGAGCTCCAGTGTTAGGTGCATATGTGTTTAGGATTGTGATATTTTCCTGTTGGACAAGATCTTTTACCATTATGTAATGTCCCTCTTTGTCACTTTTATTTATTTATTTATAGACAGAGTTTCGCTCTGTTGCCCAGGCTGGCATGCAGTGGCACAATCTCGGCTCACTGCAAGCTCCGCCTCCCGGGTTCATGCCATTCTCCTGCCTCAGCCTCCCAAGTAGCTGGAACTACAGGCGCCCACCACCACACCCGGCTAATTTTTTGTATTTTTAGTAGAGACGGGGTTTCACCATGTTAGCCAGGATGGTCTCGATCTCCTGACCTCGTGATCCACCCGCCTCAGCCTCCCAAAGTGCTGGGATTACAGGCGTGAGCCACCATGCCCATCCTCTTTGTCACTTTTAACCACTGTTGCTTTAAATTTTGTCTTGTCCGATATACGAATAGCTACCCCTGCTTGCTTTTGGTGTCCATTTGCATGAAATGTCTTTTTCCACCCCTTTAAGTTTATGTGAGTCCTTTTTTTTTTTTTTTTTGAGACGGAGTCTCGCTCTTGTCGCCCGGGCTGGAGTGCAGTGGCCGAATCTCAGCTCACTGCAAGCTCCGCCTCCCGGGTTCACGCCATTCTCCTGCCTCAGCCTCCCGAATAGCTGGGACTACAGGCGCCCGCCACCTCGCCCGGCTAGTTTTTTGTATTTTTTTTAGTAGAGACGGGGTTTCACCGTGTTAGCCAGGATGGTCTCGATCTCCTGACCTCATGATCCGCCCACCTCGGCCTCCCAGAGTGCTGGGATTACAGGCTTGAGCCACCGCGCCCGGCCAAGTTTATGTGAGTCCTTATGTGTTAGGTGAGTCTCCTGAAGGCAGCAGACGGTTGGTGAGGTGTTTTGTTTGTTTGTTTGTTTGTTTGTTTGTTTGTTTGTTTCTTGATACAGTCTCACTCTGTCACCCAGGCTGGAGTACAGTGGTGCAGTCTTGGCTCACTGCAACCTCTACCTCTGGGGTTCAAGCAATTCTCGTGTCTCAGCCTCCCAAGTAGCTGGGACTGCAGGTCTACAGATGCATGCAACCATGCCTGGCTAATTTTTTTTTTTTTAGTAGAGATAAGGTTTCACCATATTGGTCAGGCTGGTCTTGAAATCCTGACCTCAGGTGATCCACCCACCTCAGCCTCCCAAAGTGCTGGGATTACAGGCATGGGCCACTGCACTGGGCCAGTTGGTGAGTTTTTATCCATTCTGCAGTTCTGTATCTTTTAAGCGGAGCATTCAATTGTTAGTATTGAACTGAGAGGGACTGTTGCTTTCATCGTCCCCTTTGTTGCCTGTGTACTTTGGTTTTTGGTTTTGCTTTTTAACTTATATTTCTGTTTTATAGGTCCTATGTGATTTACGCTTTAAACAAGTTCTGTTTTGATGTGTTTCCAGCATTTGTTTCAAGATTTAGAGCTCCTTTTAGCAGTTGTTGTCATGGTGGTTTGGTAATGGCAAATTTTCTCAGCATTTGTTTGTCTGAAAACGATTGTATCTTTCCTTCATATATGATGCTTAGTTTCACTGGATACAAAATTCTTGGCTGGTAATCGTTTTGTTTGAGGAGGCTAAAGATAGGGCCCCAATCCCTTCTAGTCTATAGGGTTTCTGCTAAGAAATCTGCTGTTAATCTGATAGGTTTTCCTTTATAAGTTACCTGGTGCTTCTGTCTCACAGCTCTTGAGATTCTTTCCTTCCTCTTGACTTTGGATAACCTGATGACAATGTGGCTAGGTAAAGATCTTTTTGTAATGAATTTCCCGGGTGTTCTTTGCGCTTCTTGTATTGGGATATCTAGGTCCCTCACAAGGCTGGGGAATTTTTCCTCGATTATTCTCCCAAATATATTTTCCAGGCTTTTAGAGTTCTCTTCTTCCTCAGTACACCGATTATTCTTAGGTTTAGTCGTTTAACATAATCCCAGACTTCTTGGAGGCTTTTTTCTTATTCTTTCTCTTTGTCTTTGTTAGATTGGATTAATTCAAAGACCTTGTCCTTAAGCTCTGAATTTCTTTCTTCTATTTGTTCAATTCTGTTGCTGAGACTTTACAGAGCATTTTGCATTTCTAACAGTGTGTCCAAAGTTTGCTAAATTTTTTATTGTTTTTTCTTCAAGCTACCTATTTCCATGAATATTTCTCCCTCCACTTCTTGTATCATTTTTTGGATTTCCTTGCTTTGGGTCTCACCTTTCTCTGGTCCCTCCCTGATTAGCTTAATAACTAACCTCCTGAATTCTTTTTCAAGTAAATCAGGAGTTTTTTCTTGGTTTGGATCTATTGCCGGTAAACTAGTGTGATTTTCGCGGGTTGTTGAAGAGACTTGTTTTGTCATATTACCAGAGTTGGTTTTCTGGTTCTGTCTCATTTGGGTAGGCGCTGTCAGAGGGAAGGTCTAGGGCTGAAGGCTGTTGTTCAGATTATTTTATCCCACGGGCTGTTCCCTTAATGTAGTTCTCTCTCCCTTTTCCTATGGATGTGGCTTCCTGCGAGCCGAACTGCAGTGATTGTTGTCTCTCTTCTGGGTCTGCCACCCAGTGAGTCTACCCAGCTGTGGGCTGGTACTGGGGGTTGTATACAGAGTCCTGCGATGTGAACTGTCTGTGGGTCTCTAGCCTTGGATACCAGCACCTGTTCCGGTGGAGGTGGAAGTGGCAGAGGGTGCAATGGACTTCCTGAGGGTCCTTAGCTTTGGTGGCTTAATGCTCTATGTTTGTGCTGGTTGGCCTCCTGCCAGGAGGTGGAGCTTTCCAGAAAGCATCAGCTGTAGTAGCGTGGAGAGGAACCAGTGTTGGGTGGGTCTCTAGTACTCCCAAGATTATATGCCCTTTGTCTTCCACCCAGGGTAGATAGGGAAGGACCATCTGGTAGGGGTGGGGTTAGGCGTGTCTGAGCTCAGACTCTCCTAGGGTGGGTCTTGCTGTGGCTGCTGTCGGGGATGGAGGTGAGATTCGCAGGTCACTGGAGTTGTGTACCTAGGAGGATTATGGCTGCCTCTGCTGAATCTTGCAGGTTGTCAGGGAAGTGGGGGAAAGCCAGCAGTCACAGGCCTCGCCTGGCTCCCATGCAAACTAAAGGGCCTGTCTCACTCCCACCGTGCCCCCACCAACAGCTCGGAATCTGTTTTCAGGCTGCAGGTGACAGGCTTGAAAACTTGCCCGAGGCTTTACACCTCCCAGCTGGGAGACAAAAGGGCTTTAGTTCTTCCCCTGCCTGTGAAGTCTGCAGGCTGCATTCTGACCAGGTTTCTTGCCCCGTTCAAATTGTTACAAAGTTCAGCTGGGGAATTCCTTCTCCCAGTGGAGTTTTATCCTCTGCTCCTCTAGCCACCCTCCCGATGGATCCCTGTTGTGCTAGGCAGGAATGGGCTGCTTGGGGACCCAGCGAGCTCCCAGGGCCTTTCTGCTACTTCCTGTACCCCTGTCTTTGCTCGGCTCTCTAACTTGACTCATCTCCAGGTAAAGTCGGAAACTTCCCCCGCCAAACAGAACTTCAACTTCTCCACTGGGGGTGTGTGTTCAGGAGAAGAAGTCTCCCTTTCCCACTTCCTCAGTTGGGACGCTCACAGTATTTGGGGTGTCTCCCAGGCCCTGCAGGAGCGCCCTGCTTCCTTCAGAGGGTCTGTGGGTCTTCTTGGGAGTGCTGGTTTGTTCTTGCAGTGGATCTGGAGCTAAAATTCAGTGTAAGCCCCCACATGCTGCTCTGTCCGGAGGTGCAATCTAGTCCTGCTTCCAGTTCCACCATGATCCCTTCTAATCTGCACGTAAATGTTTTAAAGATGTTTAATCCCTGCAGCAGTCCCATGAGATGAATACTAATATTATGTCCATTAAGCAGATGAAGAAATGGAGGCGGGCAGAGAGTATCCAGGGTCTCACCGCAGGAGAGACAGGATTTGAACCTGAGAAGTCTGGTTCAGAAGGCATCAAAACACACCAGGAATGTGTCAAAAGCTTTAGGTACCAAACTACTGAGCCCAGGAAAGGTGCCTTGTGATGCGGGGCTGACACACGAACCAAGTATAGACACCAAGACCAAATGTCACTATTTTTAAGATTTAAAAATGTGAATTATATCAAGATAGAAGTTATAGTCTTTTTCCTCCTCATTTTGGCGCCACTGCTAGGAGAGCAGGGGAGCGGGCGTTGCACCGCGTCTGGACCACGAGGGGGCGCGCGGACACCACCCACCCCGTGGGGCAAGGCTACCTTCCCAGCCGCCTGGCAGCTGGAAGAACCGCAGGGACGCCTTCTGCAGAGCTGGCCCTCGGGAGCCCTCCAGTCCACCCAAGTCTTTCCTAGCCCCAAATCCTTCCCAGGGACATCCTCGAGACAGGCAAACCTGCTGCGATATTCGGCTGATATAGGAGGTGGAACCCTCCTATAGTCACAGAGACAGAAAGTGCCCCGAGGGCGTCGCTCCCGTCCTCGCGGAGATGGTCTCTGAATGCCTGTCTGTCTTGATGACTATGGGGACACCTGTCGGGGGTTCTGCTAGACAGAAAGGTGCAGGGCGCCCCTCACGCGTGCAAACTCTAGCTCTCACACCCAGACGTGCTCCCAACATTCCAAAGGCGCCAAAAACGACGTTTGGCTTTTTCCACCGCGCCTCCTGACCCGGAGAGGAAAGCCTCTGGCATCCTCATCCTCAGGGCCAGAGGGACTAGGGGTGCCCTCCACCCCGAGTCACCTGCGTCTTGAATTCCGTCCCTCCACGGAGAGGGCAATGCCTAAGCCCACGGAAGTTGGGTCAGGGGCAGCATTGGAAGTCAGAGACTGCAATGCTCACGTAAATGCAAAAGACAGTTCCTTCCTTCAGTGCCAGTAAGAAGGGTGTCTTGAACCTGAGGAATACAGCCTCGAGCAAGACAGAGAGGTCCCTGCTTTCCGGGGAGACAAACAACAAACAGATGAATAAGCCCGACACTGTCCTGACGAGCTAAGTGACATCAATGAAACAAGGTAAGATAATAAGAAGAGGCTGGAAAAGGCTTAGCTGTGATTTTGCTTTCTGCAGTTTGAGTTGCCCATGTTCAACCGAGGTTCAAAAATATTAAATGGAAATTTTCAGAAACAAACAATCCGAAGTTTAAATTGCATGCCATTTTGAGCGGCGTGATGAAATCTTGCGCCATCTCTCGCAGTCCTGTCCCTTTGTTCAGCCTGTCCACATTGCACGTGCTCCAGGCCCGTTAGTTACTTAGTAGCCATCTCAGTTTTTCAGATGACGTCGAGGTGTGGCAGTGTTTGTGTTCAAAGTCACCCTTATTTTACTTAACAATAGCTCCAAAGCACAAGCATAGTGATGCTGGCAATTTGTATATACCAAAGAGAAGCTGCAAGGTGCTTTCTTTAAGGGAAAAAGTGAAAGTTGTGGATTAATCAGCAACCTTAGCTGAGGTTGCTAAGATCTAAGATAACAAGGAAGCTTCGATTCATGAAATTCTGAAGATGGAAAAAAGAAATATGTGCTAGTTTTGCTGTCACATCTCGGACTGCAAAGTAGTGGCCATGGTGCATGATAAGAGCTTAGTTAAGATGGAAAAGGCATTAATTTTGTGGATAAAAATGTGAAGAGAAATGTGTTCTGATTGATGGCAATAAGGATCAGTATTATCCATGGTCCCAGGTATGCACTGGAGGTGTTGGAATGTATCCTCCATGGATAAGGGGAGACTATTGTATCCTTGATTGGGGTATTGCTACAAGGATGAATACATTTGGCCAAGCTCTCCAAACTGGACACTTAAGATAGGTGTGTTTCATTGTACGCACATTTTTCAACAAAAATATTTTCTATATAATAAGAAGAATAGCTGGGAAAGGAAGACATTAACTTGGGTGATCAGGATGGTCTCTTTGCAAAGGGGACATTTGAACTGAGACCTGAAAAGTGAGAATGAACTAAGAGTTAGCCATGCCAGGATCTTGTCTCTTCCTGCCAAGATGCTGCAGGCAGAGGAAACGCTGCATTGGAAGGGCCCATGGTGAGAATGCAATGAGAGCATGGAGAGGCCATTGTGAGCAAAGGGAACAGGAGGGCAGGTCCGAGAGAGGAGGTTGAGACCGTAGCCAGGGGCTGCAGATGAGGGACTTGAAGTCTGTGTAGGAGGTCTAAGTTCATTCTAAGTGCAATTGGAAGTCACTGGGGGACCACATAGAGGAAAGATACAGGTCCCCAACCCGATCAGCCTTGGGACCACCTCCAGGCAGAGTCTAAAGAAGGATAGCCAGGCACGGTGGCTCACAACTATAATCCCAGCATTTTGGGAGGCTTAGGCAGGCAGATTGCTTGAGCTCAGGAGTTCGAGACCAGCCTGGGCAACATGGTGAAGCCCCATCTCTACAAAAAATACAAAAATTAGCTGGGCGTAGGTACGCCTGTAGTCCCAACTACTCAGGTGGCTGAGGCAGGAGGATAGCCTGAGCCCAGGAGGTTGAGGCTGCAGTGAACTGACGTTCTGCCACTTCACTCCAGCCTATACAACAGAGCAAGACCCTGTCTCAAAAAGGAGAAAAAAATAAATAAATAAACTATAGCCTAAATTCCAAATACCAAATACCAGAGACCAAAATTATTGGCTTTGCTAAGGGAACATCTCAATGTTTGAAACTTCATTGCATTTTTCTTTGTTTGTAGAGACAGGGTCTCACTATGTTGCCCAGGCTGGCCTCAAACTCCCAGGCTCAAGCAATACTCCCACCCCAGCCTCTTGAGTAGCTGGTACTACAGGCAGGCACCACTGCTCTCAGCTTACTGGGTTGTGTAACAGGTCGTTCTCTGTACTAGTTTGTTGTGGTTACAAAGCCACTAAATGGCTTACGTTTGTATTTATTTTCTATTCCATACTTCTCTTCCCGATGTTTTTCCTCTCAAAACCCCTTCCTTTAAAAAATAAATCTGTTGCAGATGTGGGAAAAAAAAAAAAAAAAGAGCCAGAAGGAAAGGGACAAAGCCGAGTGCTATCAGCAGGAAGGGCATTGCCCAGCCACTGGCCTGAATTCTGTGAATATCCCCTCCTCGGGGTCCACAGGATGGGCCTAAGGAGGTCTGGCGTTCCAGGGAACAGACACCTGGTTGGTCCACACAGGGAAAACTAGGGGTTTCTGTAATGTCAGTAGGTGGCTGAAAACTCCTAAGAGTGTCTGCAAAATGCCTTCCCTCATTCTTTCTATCTGGCAGGTGCCTTGGAGTTGACAGCCACGTGCTCAGAGGAGAAGGAAGCAAACCAACCCAAAGTCAACCCCAAACACCCAATGGTCTGAGTTCCCCAGAGCAGGAAAAGTCAAGTTGAATGTCTCAGATGGGGCCATCAGAGAATGGAGATGACCTCATCCACAGTGGGACAAACTGGAGCAAATCACTTGGGTGGAAAGCAAGGAAATAGAGGGGCAATTTCAGCAAGTCTCTCAGGCTTCTACAGAGGAGGGTTTGGCCTTCCAGATTCCCAAAGGGCTCCTCTCCTGAAATGAAAACACTCTTTCTTGTCTCTCTCTGCCTGGGATCTTAATTATTTCCAGTGTCAAATAAAGGACTGAGGAAAGAACCAAAGCTTCCCCAGTTCACTAACTGCTCTGGGATTTACCCAGAATTTTGACAGCATTGAGATTTGGAGTTGGCTTAGAAGAAGAGAAGAGGGGAAGTGGAGGTGCTGAGAGCTGGTCTGGAGTTAGCCCTGCTTCAGCCACATTCACTTCCCTTTGTCTCTCGTGACTGGGCAATGCAGTAGACTTCCCATGTTTGTATCTTCTTGTCTATTAAACAGGGTTATCTGACTGATTGAGGGCATTTCTTTTTTTTTCCAACCTCACTTTTTCCAAACTAGTTCAGATCTTCCAGAGTGTGATAGGCTGAAAAATATCCCCCAAAAATATCAGGTCCTAATCCCTGGAACCTAAGATTATTGTCTTATATGGGAAAAGGGTCTTTGCAAATAGGGTTAAGTCAAGAATCTTGAGAGAGGAAGGTTATTTTTGATTATTAATATTTAGGTGGACCTTAAATAAATTCCAAGAATGTCATCTGGAGTGGAAGAAAAAGGTATTTCTTTTTAGAATGTCCAGGAAATTAAAACATGATGAAATGCCAAAACAAGTTCACAAAAGTGTAGAATAGTTTAAATGCTGATTTAAACTATTGTAATATCCACTTGCCATGCCTGTGCACATATGCCTCTAATAGCAATCAACCTTGTCGCTTGGTCTTCAGGGTTTTTTGGCCACCAGAACCTGCTCTGCTTGTGTACACTGCAGATGTCTCAGGCAATTAATGCCTCTCCAGCCCCCAAGAGCAGCCCTCAACCAATGCCTAATGGAAGTTGGTATATAAATACCCCAGCTCCCTCACCCCTAGGTGGAAAAACTCTGAGGTACCTTCTACATTGGCTCCAAGAGGTCTCCGCTGGGACTGAACTCCAGTTGCCCACCATCAGAACTTATTTAATGACATACCCTCATAAGCTTCCTTCCCCTCCCTATTGGACTTCCCCACTCCACTTCCATTGTTTTCTAGAATCAAGTCCCAAACAAACTACTAGCCCTCAAATCCTGGGGTTTTTTTCGTTTGTTTGTTTTGTTTTGTTTTTTGAGATGGAGTCTCACTCTCTCACCCCAGCTGGAGTGCAATGGCACCATCTCAGCTCACTGCAACCTCTGCCTCCCAGGTTCAAGCGATTCTCCTGCCTCAGCCTCCTGAGTAGCTGGGACTACAGGCACGCACCACCACTCCTGGCTAATTTTTTGTATTTTTAGTAAAGATGGGGTTTCATCATATTGGCCAGGCTGGTGTCGAACTCCTGACCTTGTGATCTGCCCATCTTGGCCTCCCAAAGTTCTAGGATTACAGGCATGAGTCACCACGTCCGGCCCCATTCCTGGTTTTAATGTCTGCTTCCGAAGGAGCCCAAACTAAGACCCTATTGCATCTCATTTAGTGAGAATGTCAAAAGCATGCATTAAAGGCCTTTCATGAATTTGGACCTGAGTCAAATGGCCCTCCTGGCCCTCTCATATAAGGAGGCAACTGGGGCAGAGTTGGGAAAGCTGACCCAAGTCAGGGTATAGTTTCAGTGGCTTGAAGGTGATAGACTGCATAGCTGTGCGTGAAAATGACCATGCGGGCCTGTGGGACAATTGTGCAGCCAAATGACCTTGAGGCAGGCATGCTCCCCTGCTGGCACTTCAGGAGAGAAGTGCTGCCTCCCCACATTCCAGGCCCCAGGGACATCCAGGGTGTTCTGCTGAGGTGGAAGGGTTGTGCCCTATTAGACAAGGGCATGCACCTCACCTGCAGTGGCTGGAATGATGGACATGCAGGAGGAATGAACTTTATCTCAGGGAGGGGGCAAACCCAGGTTCCACAACCAGTACCTGCCCCAAATGTCAAGCCCCAAGCCAAACCCTTGTGATTAAAGAAACCTTCAACAAATCTTGTAAGGCCAGCAGCTTCCGTTCATTTGTTTTTGGATGGGGAAACACATGTGTTTTCTTCTATAATCTTCTAAACATATAGACTTCTAAAGTCTAATTTTTTTTTTTTTTTTTTTTTTTTTTTTTTTTTTTTGAGACAGAGTCTCACTCTGTTGCCCAGGCAGGAGTGCAGGGGCACAATCTTGGCTCTCTGTAACCTCTGCCTTTCAAGTGATTCCCCTGCCACAGTCTCCTGAGTAGCTGGGACTACAGGCATGTGCCACTGCACCTGGATAATGTTTGTATTTTTAGTAGAGATGGGGTTTTGCCATGTTGGCCAGGCTGGTCTCAAACTCCTGACCTCAAGGAATCAGCCTGCCTCAGCCTCCCAAAGTGCTGGGATTACAGGCATGAACCACCGCGCCCGGCATAAAGTCTTAATAACCTTGAACTATAGAGCACAAGGATACAGGCATGGCCTGGGAGACCAGTTTAACTTTAGTCAGATTGAGTTAACTAGAGTAGGGATAACAAGTGGTGGCCTACAAGCCAATCCAAGTGATACTCTTTTCCTGTCTAGCATAGTGTTTTTAAAACCCAGAGATTCTGATAATAATCTGGGTTTCTGGATTTTCTTGAAAAATCAGGAATTCCTGAATCCTGTGGGGCTTTCACTTCTACAGGGCAGCATTGCCTGAGAAGTCAGAATTTGCAATCCTGCTAGTAGCAGAAAGTCAGTCCAAAAGAGGAAGGTGTGGTTTGCAGGAAAGAGGAAATAAAGATAGGGAGAGAGAGTGTGTGTGTGCTGCACGAACCCCAGGAGATGACGAAGACAGACCCCTGCTGACAACCAGCACCAGGCTGAGAGTCACCCCCAGGAGACAGGTGCTGAAGGAGACACAATGGATAGAATGCTGGGGGAGACTGAACGTATGAGAGGTTTAGAGAACTTGGAACAAGTATGAGGCTGAATTCATGAAAAATACATTGAAAGCATAAGCAAACAAATGGACAATTTTTAACGTCAAGGAAAACAAAAAGTTGTGCTAAAAATGGAAAAATAAGCCCAATTCAGTACACATTCGGCTTTCCAGAGCATGTTTATACAGTTATACAATGTAAAGGCTGGATGCGCACTAACCAAAAATTATGATTGGCAGGATGGAGACCCAAGAATCAGGGAGGGAGGTAGAGAAGGATAAGGCCCCAGAAGAGCAAATCAGGAAGAGAAACACCAACATGCTACTTACAGATAAGGTGGCAAGTACCAAAGAATCAGCTAGAAGAACTGAAGGCCATGGGAAGGAAGGGGAGGTAGAGTGTGGAAGGAGCAAGAGACAGCTGGTTTTATTTGACTTTCTTAACCATGTTCATGTCTATCATTGAAGAAAAGACAAACTTTTGAAAAAAGTTAATTGATCACAGGTAAGACCACCACCTCCAACCCCCATCCTTGAATCACGATAACCCTTAACAATTATATCCTTCCAATCTTTATATATATATAAAGACCATTGGGGTTTAGAGTCATTTAAAGCAAATTTGAATTTTTAAGGGTCCTTAGGGAGATATAAGGCTTGAAATCTGGCCGGGTGCAGTGGCTTATGCCTGTAATCGCAACACTTTGGGAGGCTGAGGCGGGTGGATCACCTGAGGTCAGGAGTTCAAGACCAGCCTGGCCAACATGGTGAAACCCCGTCTCTACTAAAAATACAAAAAATTAGCCGGGCATGGTGGCAGACAACAGTAATCCCAGCTACTCGGGAGGCTGAGGCAGGAGAATCATTTGAACCTGGGAGGTGGACATCTCAGTGAGCCGTGATCACACCATTGCACTCCAGCCTGGGCAACAAGAGTGAAACTCCATCTAAAAAAAAGGGGGGGTGAGGGGCTTAAGATCTCTTAGAGTCTATTGAGATCTATCTGCCTATGTATTAATATATGTAAGGAATATATATATATATATAAAGATTAACTTTTGTGTGTATATGATACATAAATAGTATCATCCTGTATGTATCTTTTACCAACTATCTATTTTCACTTAACATTATATCTTGTCATCCGCTTTTAGCTAGTGGAATTGGTGTGGTGATAGGTCTGTAGGCTTTAATATCCGTCCTCTACAAATTCTGAATAAAGAAATTATTACACAGACCCATCTTTATTACCAGGACTTGAATCTCATTTATGTAGTCCATTGAAACTAAAATGTTATCTTTCAATATGTCCCCCCAAGAAAGATAGTATTATGGATCTTGAATTTTCTGGGAGATGCATTTTTGGAGCATCCTCCTTGAGGGTATAAAGCAGTTTAAGTCATTATCCCTCAGCATAATTCATGTATAATATCCCACATGAATTATTATTCTTTAAGTAGCTACCCTTGGGACTCTTTCCCCCTCTTTTTCAACATGTTGAATGTCACACTGGCCTGAAGAGCAACTTTACTGCTGCTGGGGTAATTTATATTTCATCTCATAAAGCCCCAAATATGCATTATTTTTTACCTCAATTCAGGGTGAATTTTGGTGATTAAAATGAGAAAAACATGGCTCGTGGTCCTCAAATGGATTTTTGGATCCCAGTTCAAAAGTGGAATAAATTTATTTTAGAAATGTGAGTTCATATTAATTTCTAATAGCATCCTCAGGTGATGGGCATGCACATGGGCTGAGGGTAGGGAGTGCTGTGGTGAAGAGTCTGATGATGTTCATCAGGAGTATCAGAGTTAGCCTCACAGTTGAGTATCTTTTTCTTTTTTTAGACGGAGTCTCGCTCGGTCACCCAGGCTGGAGTACAGTGGTGCGATCTCGGCTCACTACAAGTTCCGCCTCCCGGGTTCACGCCATTCTCCTGACTCAGCCTCCTGAGTAGCTGGGACTACAGGCACCCATCACCACACCCGGCTAATTTTTTGTATTTTTAGTAGAGATGGGGTTTTGCCGTATTAGCCAGGATGGTCTTGATCTCCTGACCTCATGATCTGCCCGCCTCGGCCTCCCAAAGTGCTGGGATTACAGGCGTGAGCCACCACGCCCAGCCACAGTTGAGTATCTTAATAATGCTTTAGCATTATTTAGGGTTTAGGGTTTAAGATTGGAGTTATTAGATTTTAGAGCCCTTGGGATCAAAGTTACATTTGAGAACAAGAAAGCCTCAGGGTAGTCACTCTTCTTATATCATTTGGATTATTAGGGTGAAGGTATCTGATCATTAAAAAGAGAGATGTAGGGTTCAGGTTCTGGTCAGGGTGTATGTGGTTCTGCTCCAACTTCTTCACAGAGTTTAGAGCTCAGGGTCATTGGTTTATAGTAATTAGGCTTTTAGGGTTGTCATTGTCAAGGGGGTCAGGGTCAACCATCCATTAATTTATCATCATTTGGAATTTGGGGTCTTCTGGTGCAACATCAACAGGATCCCTAAGGCAGGGTTAAAGTCCAAGTACACAAGCAGAGCTCTGCTCTTTGGGTAACAGATGAGTTATTGCGGTATGGGATAATGAGGGTCAGGACAGGTAACTGATGAGGTGTCTGCTCCATTGCCTGTTAGGGTTTAGGATTGTTGAGCCATTAATGTCAAGGGCGTTGGAGTTAGCATTGATGTTGTTGAGGCTGAGAAGGTTGGGCTCATTAGACTTGGGTTCCTTTGAAACTATTTAAGGTCACTTTGGGTTTAGGATAATTTTGGATCAATTAGAACGGTTTAGAATACTTGGGGTATTTTAGGTGCAATTATGATTTCTTGGATCTTTTAGAGTCTTTTGGACTGTTGGGGTGTAGAGTCATTTCAAGCATATTTAAATTTTTAAGGGCCCTCAGGGATGTATAAGGCTTAAGATCTCTTAGAGTCTATTGAGATACTTAGGGTCATTTAGAGTTGTTATGGTTAGTTTAGGGTCATGTGAGATAATCTGGGGCTTAAGGTTTTAAGCATCATTTAAGAAACTTTAGCATGTTTAGAGTTGTTTAGGATTTAGGATTGTCTGGGATCTCTGAGGGTGTTTTAGACTTTACGGTAGTTTTAATTGACTTAAGATCCTTTGGGTTTATATAGCTTCTAGCTTTGCTATTCCAAGTGTGGCCTGTGGATCAGCAGCATCCACATCCCCTGGGAGTTGGTAGAAAGGCAGTGTCTCAAACCGCGCCCCAGGTCTGCTAAATCTGAGTCAACGTTCTAACAAGATCCTCTCCAGAATCACAAAACTTGCATATTCAAGTTCTGTGGTAGTTTACAGGCATCGGAGGCCACTTCCAGATATTAGGTTTGTAAGGTTGTTAGACACATTACCATAGGGTCATTTAAATGACTGAGCTCTTTAGAGTGCTTAGACTCTAAAAATATCCTGAAATTATTCATTCAGGATATTTTATGCATTTAGAGTTAGGATTATTTAGGGTTCAGACGTCTTGAAAGTCTTAAAGAGATTTTTAAGGTTTAGGTTCTATTTTGATTGCTTAGAGCTTTTTACAGGTGGTTTATGTTTCTTAGAACCATTTATAGTCATGAAGATTATTTAGCAGTTAAAGTTGTTTTGAGTAATTTATACCTCTTCAGAATCTCTAAGAGTGTCTGAAGTCTTATACCACTTGGGGTAGTTTAGGATCACAAAGGACTTAGGACAATTTGAGGTGATTTCAACAGCTTGGGATCATATAAGGTCATTTTAAGAAGGATTACACTTGTTAGTGAGTTTGGTTCAGGACTTAGAGGCTGTTAGCATTGGCACACTTGGTGTTTGAGGTCTTGGTGTTTATGGTACGTTTGGATATTTATTCGTTCATTACGCAAATATTATCAAGGTGTGGTAAATCAAAGAAAATGACCGAGATGGGTCTCAATCATTTTAAGAGGTTTATTTGTCAAGGTTAAGGACACAACCTGGAAAAGAATACAGAAGCTCAGGAAAAATCTGTGGTCCTTGCTTTTTCCAAAGAGCATCTGGAGACCTCAATATTTAAAGGGAAAAAAAGCAACTATTGTGGGAAAAAGGAAGGGACTTTAAAAAAGGGTGGGCAATGAGAAAGGCAAGCAGTTGCCTTCTTTTGAGTCTTCTTCTGTCAGCATTCACTGAATACACATTATACATATGAGAAAGGGGTAGAGGGATAGTCAGTTATGCATTCGTCTGGTGCTCAGTGAATTGGCATTTTTACATAAGATAAAACAAACATAGGGCAGAGGAAGCAGTTACGCATTTGTCTCAGGTGAACAGAGAGATGACTTTTCGTTCTGTCCTTTGTCCTGTACATGTGAAGATCAGGGTGAAATTCAACAGAACTGTTTTAAGGTAAAGATCTTGGGACCCACAAGGAATTTCCTTGTGGGCACATCGTGAGAGAAGTATGTAGCTCTTTTTATCTTTGTAGCTATCTTTTTCTGAACAAAATGGGAAGCAGGTTTGCATGACCCATTTCCTAACTTCACTTTTCCCTTTGGCTTAGTGAGTTGGGGGTCCTGAGGTTTATTTTCCTTTCACAGTGTCTACCAAGGATCAGGTGCTGCTCTAGGTGATTGGGATGTCTTCACAGAGCTTAGGTTCTAGTGGAGGAGATACATAAATCAACAAATACATTCCGACTGCAAAAAGCACTTTGAAGAGAGTGGAAGCAGAGGATAGCTGGCAGGAGGGCAGCTGATTTGGGTGTTCGGGGAAGGCCTTGCTGGGAAGGAAGAGTTGATCTGAGATCTAAATCAAAAAGGAGGCAAGTATGTGATGGGCTGGGGAGAAGAGTAACCGAAAAAGCCCAAGTGGCAAGTGCAAGTCCCAGAAGCAGGACAGGTCTGGACATGCTTGAAGGGCAGCAAGGCCAGTGTAGCTGGTCCCAAGAAGAGGCCTGAGGTAGACCATGTAGGTCTGAAACTGACACAGTTGTCCCATAGAGCTGATGTTTATGGTTTCTTTGAATAAACAGAGAAATTGATCCTCCCAGTCTTAAAACCTGGGAAAATGACACTTGTCTTATCTGAGTTCCTTTCTCAGGAAACCAACTATCAGGCCTTCTAGATAGCATCAAGGATCTGACACTCACCAGATCATTGCATCTGGACAATGAGAGGCGAGACCCCCCTTACCCATCATGGTTGCCTAAGTGACCACCTGCTTCTGGTTGACCAACTCCTCTTGCTTATCCCTTGCTAATTCCTGTTTTCCCACACATGGTTACATTTCTTTCCTGCTATATAAACTTCTAATTTTAGTCCCTCAGGGAGATGGATTTGAGACTGATCTTCCATCTTCTCAGCTGCAGCACCTGATTAAAGACTTCTTCCTTGGCAAGGCTCATTGTCTCAGTGATTGGCTTTCTGGGAGGCAAGCAGTAGAACATAGACTGAACCTCTGGTTCAGTAGCAGGTCCAGGTAGGCTACATAAGGACTTGCGATGTTTTTTTAAAAAGGTTTACAGTCATTTAGGTCACTGAATATCATTTGGGTTCTTTGTTTTTAAAGTTGGCTCATTCAAGGTTTAGGAACCTCTAGGGATGTCAGGAGCCACCAAAGGCCATTTAGAATATTTTGTGGCTATTTAGGATCTTTTACTATTATTTATGATTTTTGAAGTTCATTTGGGATGATTTAGGGTTATTGTTGTCAAGGATTTGGTTTTAAAGTTTTTAGGTTTACAGTTGGTAGGACCCTGGCTGGTCATGTAGCATTTGCTGTCATTTAGAACTTTTTATTGTATCTTGACTTCATTAAGGTTATTTAGGATCTTTTTCAATTATTACAGCATTTAAATTTTTTTCTAGAGTTTATGGTCACTAAAAGTTATTTTGCATCTTTTAGGGTCCTCTGGGATCATCTAGGGTTTATTAATAGCATTAGGAATCTTACTGTCATTTTATTGCTTGTCATTTTAATTGTCTACCACCTTTAAATGTTTTACAGGGGATCATGTTTCATTGTTAAGGATTATTTGGACTCATTTAGGATCTTTTAAGGTTCATGAAGTGGTCCTCAAATTCAGTGCATACAGGAATCAGGGAGGAGGTTAGTGTATTAGCCTATTTTCATGCTGCTGATGAAGACATAATTGAGACTGGACAATTTACAAAAGAAAGAGGTTTAATTGGACTTACAGTTTTATGTGTCTGGGGAAGCCTCACAATCATGGTGGAAGGCAAGGTGGAGCAAGCCAAGTCTTACATGGATGGCAGCAGGCAAAGAGAGCTTGCACAGGGGAGCTCCTCTTTTTAAAACCATCAGATTTCATGAGACATTCAATATCAAGTGAACAGCATGGGAAAGACTTGCCCCCATGATTCAATTACCCACCTTCCACCCCACCAGGTCACCCTCATAACAAGTTAGGATTCAAGATGAGATTTGGGTGGGGACACAGCCAAACCATATCAGTTAGTAAGAAAAAGGCAGTGTTAAAAATTCTGCTGCCAATGCCACAGCCCAGAATTGAACCACAATCTCTTGGTGTGGAATACAGACATCAGTGTTCTAAAAAACTCCCTGTGTGGTTGCAGTGTTCCCCTTAGGCTCGTTTAGAACAGTGAGTGCACCAGAAACATCAGCATCACCTGAAAACTTTTATTAGACACGCAGATTCTCTGCCCTACTCTATCTGCTGAATCAGGAACTCTGGTGTTGGGGCCTGGCAGTCTGCATTTTAACAGGAACCCTGATTGATTCTGATGCTTCCTAGAGGTCAACCCCACTAGCATGAAGTTTACAGGGCTCTTCAGGATCCTTCAGGTTTTTTAGGGTGGGGGAGTTCTAAGGGCATTTTAAGAACCTTAGAGTCATTTGGGTTATTTTAGGGTTGTTTATTGTCTACTTAGTGTGTGTATCCTGAGAAGGTACCAGTAGGCACCTGAGTGAACAATTTTTAAATTCAGTTTATTTGATAATCATCTGAGTCAGCCCAGAAATCACGCTTACTGCCAGTGTCCTGGCCTCTATGGGAACGAAGATCAGAGCAGCTCCTGAGCTCCTAGCTCAGGCCTCAGGTGCATGGGGTGGGCAGAGTGGGCTAGGGGAGTGGGGGTTGTCCCACGTGCCCAGGCAGGGCAAGGCACACATTTATCCAGAAGACACCAAGCAAAGGGCTTGATTTGTGAATCAAGCACCGCATCTGGTACCCAATTCCTAATCAAGAGAACTTCAGAATGTAAAAAACTGAAAGTGGAACTGTCTGACAGCACATTCTGGCTAACTTCAGGTTTCCAGGATTTATGGTGTGTATTTTTCTCTCCTTTTGAAAACTTGTGTGTGTCCAATTTCTGAAAGGAGAATTGAGAGTACAATTTGAAAGTGCATTGGGTATCCAGGGTGACTGATCCTAAACACAAGGAATTTCCCAATTCCTCACATGGGGTCTCCGTCCTCAGGCTCCTGCGTACTCAAGATGGCATGATTGGTGGCTGGTTTTCTCAAAGGCCCTAGAACTATTGGTGCAATCCTTCCATTTTGTGTGTGTATTACATATGTGTGTGTTTACATTACATATATATACACATGTATATATGTGTGTGTATATATATGATATTTCATATATGGGATTGCATTTCCATTGCATCACGGGCCTCTTATTCTTCTAGGAATTCTGAAGTCTAGCGCTTGGAAAAACTGACCCTACCAGGGACACAAAGGCCTGACTGGCTTTAATCTTCTGGCCATTGTTTTGTTGTTGTGGTTGTTTTGTTTTGTATGTGTTTATACGTTTTTGGATTCTCAATATTTTTGGAGTTACTAAGCAGGAAATTTTAATTTTAAAGCCAATGTAATAGAAGCACTAAGAAAATCTAATGGCACCACCCCCATATAACTTTTTTCATAGGCCTTTACATGTAGGCCTGCAATCATATTAAACGTACTATTTTATTTACTTTACATAACAATATTTTCCAGGTTTCTACATAAACTATTATGTAATTTCATTCCGAGTCTCACTCTGTCGCCCAGGCTGGAGTGCAGTGGCACAATCTTGGCTCACGGCAGCCTCCGCCTCCCAGTTCAAGCGATTCTCCTGCTTCAGCCTCCTGAGTAGCTGGGATTGCAGGCACCCACTACCACACCTGGCTAATTTTTGTATTTTTGGTAGAGACGGGGTTTCACCAAGTTGGCCAGGCTAGTCTCAAACTCCTAACCCAAAGTGCTAGGATTACAGGTGTGAGCCACCACACTTAGCCTTCTACATAAACTTGATAATTATACTTCCAGTAGCAGAATAATATTCATGCTTATGTTTTTTATTTTACCTATACCATTATCACAAAGAAGGAGGAAAGAAAGGAAAAAAATACACTTGGCTTTTTATTAGGATTACTTGAATGTATAGATAATTTGGGGGAGATCTGCTAAATTTTCAATCCATAAATGAGATATATCTTTCCATTTTTAAATTTTATTTTTAATCTTTTATTAGATTATACACCTAGAAATACATAGAAATAAATGTTTATATATTTTCCTTGTTTTAGCAACCTTGCAAAATTCATTTCATATTTCTAATAATTTATCTCTAGATTATTATAACCAACTCGAATTCAACTTTTGTTGGTTTCTTTTAATGGGTCATAGATGTTATAATTTGCTTTTTTGCTTAGTGATTTTTGTGACAACTTGTGTTATAGTCAACATTTGGCTAAGGAATTTTAACGATTGAAGTTGAACACTACATTAAGAAATGGGAAAGGTTCCCTTATTCCCCTCGCAGGGCCTGAGACAGAGACTGTGGCTCGCTTCTTCAGTGCCCTGCTGCTCAAACCTCTAGGGAAGCATACAGACGGGCAGCTGTGGGGCTCCGACCCTACCCCAGTGTCTAGGGGGTGAATGCAGCTCCTGAAGCCCCAGTGGGCGTGTGTTACAGGGTGCTCTTTTAGTTTAACCGCCCATAAGCGGCTTGTGTTAACCAGCTCAGTTAGACCCTCTACCTTGTCGCAGGGACAGAGGGCTTTCTCTATCCCAGGGTTCTTGCCTTGGTGTACCGGATGAATCGGATCACACGTGAGCTTGGAGAATGAGTGCAAAGTTTTATTGTGTGAAAGTAGCTTTCAGCAGATGGGGGGCGCCAGAAGGGAGATGATTTTCACCTAGAGTCAGGCCACTCGGTCCCCTGGGCTCTCCTCCAACTGCCCCAGCCAAACTCCATGCCCTTCTGCCAGTTGGTGGCCTGCCGGCATGCCAGTGCCCGCTGATGCTCTCCTCTCCATGTCCAGCCCCCCATGTGTTCCTCCGCTGATGTGCTCCTCTCGACCTTCAGCAGCTTCTGTCCCTGCCTTGCTAGGGTCCCGGGTTTTTATAGGCATAGGATGGGGGCACGGCAGGCCAGGGTGGTCCTGGGAAATGCAACATTTGGACAGGAAAGCAAAAATGCCTGTCCTCACCTAGGTCCGTGGGGGTAGAGCCCTAGTTAGGGACCACGTGCTCCTCTACCCAGCACTTCACTTCCCCACTTCTGTGTCATTTAAAGGGACCACGCTCTTCCCTTCCCTCTTCCCTTCCCAGCACGTCCGTATCAGTTAAGATCTTTCCTTGAGATCATTTTGGAATCAAGGCTCTTTGTAGTCCCAGACATTCAATATTCACAATGTGTGGGAGTTCTAAGTAGTCTGTTCCCAAAATTATACCCTAGACATCACTGAGGCATAATTACTTTCCATCAGCAAGATATACCCATGCTGTCATGTTTCCTCTGTCCCAGTATTTGGCACCAACTACCCTCTTAGAAACCCTGGGTTGTCCCAGGGAAGGATGTTGTAAGATACCCCAATCTTGGTGCTGTTGACACCATAGATGACTCTGCAGGTGAGGGTAGGTGGCATCAAGGGCAGCTTAGAGGGGCTTAGTGACTATCAGGGGACATTCAAAGTCATGAATTATTGAGTTGTGGAAATTCCTTATGTATTTTGAATGTTAACCCCTTATCAGATACATGGTTTGCAAATATTTTCTTCCATTTTCCAGGATGTCTTTTCATTTCATTGTTTCCTTCGCTGTGTAGAAGCTTTTTAGTTTGACATAGTCCCACTTGTTAATTTTTGCCTTTTTTTTTTTCTTTGAGATAGTGTATCGCTCTGTCACCCAGACTGGATTGCATGTGATTTCGGCCCACTGCAACCTCAGCCTTCTGGGCTCAAGCGATCCTCCTACCTCAGCCTCCCAAGTAACTGGGACTACAGGTGCATGCCACCATGTCCAGCTAATTTTGGGGGGTATTTTTTGTAGAGATGGGGTTTTGCCGTGTTGCCCAGGCTGATCTCAACTCCTGTGCTCAAGCAATCCACCCACCTTAACCTTCCAAAATGCTAGGATTACAGGCATGAGCCACCATACTTGGCCTAGTTTTGCTTTTGTTGCCTGTGCTTTTGGTGTCATGTCCTAAAAATCAGGGAACAAATGCTCAGTTTCAAGGTAAGTTCTAGGGATCTAATATATAGTGCTGTGACTATAGTTAACAGTACTGTATTGTTTACTTGTAATTCACTAAGAAAGTAGATCTTTGACATTTTGGGCTGGATGAAGAAAAAAACAGTAGATCTGAAGTGTCCTGACATTGCACGCGCGCACACACACACACACACACAATGGCAACTGTGTGATGATGGATGTGTTAATGTGATGTGGTAATCGTTTCACAATGTATATGTACAACAATCATCAGGTTGTACACCTTGAATATATGTCGTTTTTGTCAATTATACCACAATAAAACTGAAAAATAAGTACTTTTTAAATGAAAAAATAATATTCATGTTTATGGCTTATGAATTAATAAGTCCAGGCTTAAAACTCCAATAAGAAAAATGTGTCTTGCTCTAATGCAAGAACAATTAAATCAGGGTTAATAAAACACTGATATATAAATATCCATATTATATTCTGCATTATGCCAAAACACATGTTTAGATTTCAGTTTTTCCTAAAGTTTAAACTTAACACTTAAATTCCAACTTATAGCTGCTGCTTACAGACTTCTCATCAAAATTATAATAAGCTGCTCTTTGGCCACCTCATAGGGTGATCGTATTTATCATCCATCCTGGATCATTTTGAGAGTAAAGGGGGATGCTGTTAATAATTACATACAACCACAGAATAAAGTGGAAGTGTCCCAAGCAAACCAGGACTTACGATCTCTACCAGTGGGGCTACCTACCATTTGAAAACTTCTAAAGTTAACTTATATACTTATAAAGCATATACTTACAATTTATCACTTAGATAAAGTTAACTTACTTATATAACATATACTTAAACTGTAAGTCACAATTTCTATTTTGCATTATTTCTTCTTTTCTTCTTTCTGCCCCCATATGATCCACAGAAAATTTTGCATGGTTTTAAACTGAAAATAGTAATGTTAATTTTACTCAAGTTCAATTTTCAGCAGTGTTTTCTTGCATTTAAACATTTCAGCAACCTATTCAAATGTCTTCAAAACTTGACAGTGAAGTCTTGTACTCACAGCAAACTTCATTCAGTAATAACTTCATTACCTAAAATAGATCATACCAAATTACTTCATAAAATCTGTTTCCATAAAACAAGCCAAGAACTGCCAGCACCTTTGGCAGAAGGCTATTAGAATTTTTTTTGGTTATTTTAGGCACTGTAACTCCTACAAGGCTTACCGCCTTTAGGGGGGTCATGGTTGGACCCCAAATGAGCCATTTATCTTCAGTCTATATCACCTACATCTACATGATGCACTGTACAAAAGTCTCACTACTGTGGAAGGGTTAACTGCCTGCTCATCTGTTTCCCCCAACTTAAATCCAGCAACTGAAAAGCTCTCTTTGAATTAAAAACTCTAAATATGGGAAATCGAAACAACACTCGAAGGGAACTGTGACTTATCCACACTTTCTTTCTGTCTCTCTCTCATACTTACATATGCATTGTTTACAGAAGCATCATTAAAAATCTGGTCTTGGTTGTTACCTTCTTCTAGAGGCCAAATTATGATGGTCACTATTTATGCTCCATGGCCAGGTTTCTTAGGAAGACAACTGTCAAATCTCATATTAAACTTTATGAACCAATGAAATTATTTCTCTGTATTAGTCAGGGTTCTCCAAAGATATGTGTGTGTGTGTGTGTGTGTGTGTGTGTGTGTGTGTGTGTGTGTGTGGAGAGAGAGAGAGAGGTGCGGGTGTGGGGAGACAAAGCTTAAGGAATTGGTTCACATAATTCATCTTGTAACTCAAGTCCAAAGGCAGTCTTGAGGCAGAGTTCCTTCTTCTCTGGGATCTCAGTCTTTTTTCTTAAGGCCTTCAACTGATTGGGTGAGGCCCACCCACGTTATGGAGGGCAGACTGCTCAAAGTCTACTGATTTGAATATTAATCTCAACTTTCAAAAAACAAATCCACAGTAACACCTAGACGAGTGTTTGACAAAATATCCGGGCTCCATGGCCTAGCCAAGTTGACATATAAAATTAGATATCATACCTTCCCCGTACCATAGGGTGAAACTTGGGTCCTAGTCTGAAAATCTTACACTTGGGGACCCATGGGGGGGGATGCTTCCTACAGAAGCAAGCCCAGGTGCCCAACCCCTGCAGGGTGGCTTAGCTATTTTACAGGTGAGAAAACCAAGTCCTAGAGAAAGGATCATTGAGTTGGTCCCAGGGTCCAAGAGCTGGGGGTGGAGTCAGAGCGGAAATCCAGCCTCACTGAGTAGAAATTCCAAGCTCTTTCTTCTGCAGCTCCTGGCTCTCCAGAGTCCTCGTCTGGGAGCTCCTAAGACGACCTTCTCATTTCACTTCTTATTTGGGACATAACAGCCAGGCCCAAGCATGTTCAAACCATAAACTCAGGGAAGAAAATTAACTAATCTGGTGGGTGCTCCTTTCTGGTCCTGTCACCCACCTTGCCACCACCTTCTCACAACACAGAGCTCATGCACCCAGTAGTCACACACAGACCCATCCACGGGGCGCATCTCTTTGAAAAGTGCTTTATTTCGGTAAGATCTAAGTCAGGTGCATTAAAACATATCAAAACGTTACAAAAATGTATGGCTCCCTACTGAGGCCTTGTCAGATTATGTTAGATGAGTAAATGCATCCGTGTATAAGTTCAGAACCAAACGTTGAACCAAGTCATGTACCATCGCTGAAAGGCAAGTTATAATTAAGAAAAGAATACTTCACAAGGCTGAAACAATTCGGAAAACCCTTCAGAAACACTTCAGCAATTACACACCAGAAACATCAGCCTGGAAACAGGTCTGCGATCTGCAGGGAAGACTCCAAAAGTAAACTGAGGGTTTCCCATCATAGCCTGTGCATCTTGTGCTCAGTTGAATACAGTTAAAACACAAGGCGCACTTAAACACCCTCCTTGGGATACGGCAAAGCTTTCTATTACATCTGGAAGAAGGGGTGCCACATTCATTCTTATTTTTACATCTCTAGGAAATCATATCTCATTTCGTCTGAGTGAAGCAAGACTTTGTGCAAAATGATTGAAGTGGAAACGTGAAAATGTGTGCTGCTATATCAGGGACGCTCATGGTGATCTCCTGTCTCCTATCTCGTTCTCCACGTCATGGTTTGGCCACTGTAAGACACTGAAATTGCCTTGTTCATGTAGAAATCTCTCTCTTGGCTGGGCTTTGTGGCTCACGCCTGTAATCCCAGCACTTTCGGAGACCTAGGCGGGTGGATCACGAGGTCAGGAGTTCAAGATCAGCCTGGCCAAGATGGTGAAACCCCATCTGTACTAAAACCACACAAAAAAATTAGCTGAGCGTGGTGGCGGGTCCCTGTAATCCCAGCTACTTAGGAGGCTGAGACAGGAGAATCGCTTGAACCCTGGAGGCGGATGTTGCAGTGAGCTGAGATCGCGTTACTGCACTCCAGCCTGGGCAACAGAGCGAGACTCCGTCTCAAAAAAACAAAAGAGAAATCTCTCTCGGCGATGTATCTACGACACCACATTCTCTGTGCTACAGAGCTTTGACATAAAACATGGTTTTTGGTTGTTTTGTTGGTGGTGGTGGTTTCTTTAAAGAGAATTCCCTTTTCTTAAGAGAGCTTCTTGCTCTTCTGTGGCCAATTTCTCTCTCCACCCTCCTGACACTTTGAAATAACCACTCAACTCCACAGAATTCTCATTGAGACTTTTTTGCATGGAGAACAGATTTCTTTGCGGGTGGGGGGCATTATATGCCACCGATATTAGGATAAAATGTCTTTACCTAGAGGTTTCTGGGAGAGAGTACTGTTTTCTTTTGGTGAGGGAAGAGAGGATGGTGAAAATATTTTTCCTTGAAGCATCAGCATGTCTCAGATCAAAATCCTGACCCGAGGCCTCAGCATTTTTCTTGCAGATGGGTGGCTAATATCCTGAAATCCTCTTGCTTCAACTCAACTCCAAGTTGAAGTCCATCCAGCCTGGAGACCAATGTGCACATTCTTCACCAACACGTACAGGCAAGACTATCTTTTGTGCTTTTCAGCCTCTCCCCAAGATAACCCCCTTGCCATTTAAGTCATCACCTTCCCTCTCATGTGATCACAGAGAATATGACCTTGTGCTTAATTCCACCATCCCAGCCAGATGGGCTCAGGTTTTTCCTTCACTTGATCACCTTGTAACATAAGCCCCTGCCGAGCGGTTGGGGGGCGTGGTGCGGGGGGGGGGCGGTGAGCCAGATGCAGCTAAACTGCTTTTCACAAGTTGGGGAAAAAAAAAAAAACCCAACCCAATAAATTGGTCTTTTGTTCTTTACGCAATTTCAGGTTCATTGCACACAATTACGTAAACTCCCACAAATCGGTTGAAAAGTTCAAAACTGCAAGAGCATGTGATACCAGTGAGAAAATCTGCTCCACACTGTGGCAAAGCGTCTCTTTTTCAACTGCTGCTATTTCAAAGAACCTGTCCAAAATTTCTGATCAGGTTCTTAGGATGTGAGAAATGACCTCTAAACAGGGCAGGACAAAATGGAAAAGTGTGCTCTGCATTATGTGGAAGTGTGTTGTGTAAAATGGGATCTCCTCTCACTTCCACCTCCTGACCTCCCATCTTTAAAAAGGTGAGTCTGCCTTAGTATTGCTCCCTTGGAAAGTTATCTGGCCAACTGGACATGTTGCAGTATTTCCACATTTAACACTATTGTAGTGCTAGTGCAAATCAAAGAGAACTCTTAAAAGCCAGAAATCGCTGTCCAACAAGAGCCAGTGGTTAGTAGTTTGCCTTGTGGAAATTCTCCCAAGTCCTCCAGGGAGAATTACTGGGGCCAACTGAGGCTTTGAACATTCAAAATAAGAATTACCAGAAGAGAAGTTCCCCATATCATTTTCTCAAATGCAAGATTCAGGTGTTTGCATTCACAGAACTGTTCTTTCCCAGCTGTAACAAAGGAAGCCTCTCGCGGTGCCCACTCCTTGTCTTCTTACCCCAATTCTGTGCAGTTTGCAGAAGCCCTTCTGGGTTTCCACTCCATGCCCCACAGGACTGGTGCTGCTGTCCCTATGGAGGAACGAGACTTGCTATAAAACCCCCGGCAAAATGCCAGGGGCAGCGTGCCATCTTTTTGCAGTCTACATTGAGACCACAGCTGTGAGCCTCCTAAGGAAGCCATAGGTATGAATGGGGGGCAGGAGGGTGCCCGGGCCAGAAACATCTCCACCAAAAAGGCCCAACTTTGGGCACCAACCAGGGACTGTCCTTTCCTCAACTGCCCAGCTCTGCAAACCTTCCGTGGAGAGAAGGTGGAGAAGAGACGGGCAGTGTCTCTACCTCAGCTAGACTCAGAGACGCCCACTCTTAGGAGCTGCTGGTGTTGCTTGGTCAATCTCCACAGCCAGGCACCCAGGTCCAAGCATCTGTCTCCCTCCTCAGACTGTATCAGCTGCACTGATGCCCAGCTGTCTGGCAAGCTTCCTGATGGGAGTCCCAGGGCACAGACCGTTCTTGCCCTTTCCCCCTCATTGGGGTTGGCTCTAAAGACCACCTAGGTGGCTGCTCAGAGAAGCTGAGGAGAAGTTCCATCCTCCCCATGCACCTTCACCAGGTGGCCTAAAGAGCTTTCCTGAACCCCACACTCAGCAGCAAGATGAGGCTTCATTCTTGGAATGCATCTCCACACACAAGGTGAGGGCAAGTTGCAAGAACCCAGAGGTTAGAAAGAATGAAGTCTTGACTGCAAACATGGCCCCAGCTTCAAGTGCAGGAAGACCCTTGATGACGTGAAGATGGGCTGGGTTCAAGGCACCTGTCATTTCTGCAGGTAGCCTTGACACTTCCCTTCAACCTGGAACTTCCTGGCCACCAGGCCACCAGGCCCTGGACACACTAGCTGGTCAGCACTGTGTGCACACCAGCGAGATCTTTGTTTCTTGAGACCTTTCCTTCCACTCAAGGAAGCGCCGGAGAGATGGGTTGTCAGCTGGGTACAGAGAAACACACAGGATCCTCTCTGTCTCCTAAAGGTAGCCATGGAGGCAGGGATGGAGGCAAAATCCACTCTTCACAGGTTTCCACAGAGAACATCACATATGTCTTTGTCATTTAAAACAATCAAGGTTTCCAGTGTAAAAATATGTGGGCTTATTGCATCTACCCTATGGATGGTTTATCTTTTTCTTTCCATCAGACTTGCCGCAAGTTATGTGGCTGTTATTTTGTTAATTTCCAAGGCTGTCACATTCACTGATCCTTCTAGGCATACAGGGAGAGTTTCTACCAACATATAAACAACCCAAATGGTGAACCTGGAGAACCCTCTTCCCTTTCTAAACACAGGCAGACACATGGCTGCTCCCTGGCACTTGAGAGGAGAAATCTTTCCTTCAACCTAAATACCACTCAGATCAGTGGCTCCTCTGATTTCCCTGCCCACGAGCTGCACATTCACCAGGCTCAGGCTCTTGTGCTGGTTGCCTGGAATTTAATTTCATGTGAAAGTATCAGGTAGGCACATGGACACGTACCATGCGTGCGCACACATGTACACACACACATTTTGGGTCCTCCTTATAACTAAAATCAAAAGTCCTTGTGAGTGGAAGAAAGGAGGGCAGGGGTCCAGGGATGGGGAGCTGTCTGCTGACTTCTACATCCAGCTCCAGGTAACAAATGATGGCTTGGCCGGAGCTGGGGAGGTTTGTGTCTAGATGTTTCCATGGAAAGAAAGTGCCCAGCTTCCTGGGGGTTTTATGGCAATGGTGGCTCCTGGGGTACCCGGATCCCCTCGTTCTCGTGGCTCAGATGGTTGCTGGGGTCTCGGCTATCTCCTCCAGCCTCTGCCGAATCATTAACCGGAGCACGGTGTACCTGGAGACAAGAAACAAGCTCAGGTGGAGAGCAGCCAGCAACACACCCCTCCCCAGGACCTTCCCGGCCACCTGGGTAACACCACGGTCACACCAGGTAACAGTGTGGTCAAGCGCCTTGCTCCTTCGCTTCCATTACTGACCCCTCTTTAGCTACTTTGTTGCTTATGTTCATTCCTACAACACGATGAGAGGCAATAAAGAGGCCAAATCCAAATTAGATTATTTTACTATGGGTAGAACATCTGGCCAAAAAACATCAAAAAGGTAAAAAAAAAAAAAAAAAAAAAAAAAAAAAACAGCAATAATAAGCATACTACAAATTCTGTGTGTTTGCTTACTGTGTCCAAGACACTATGCATAGTACTTCATATGCACAGTAGCTCATGAACCCTCACCGAGGCTAGATAATATAAAATTGCTAACAGTTGACCCTCTTGGGGATTGCCACAAAAATGGCAACCTTAGAACCTGTGTTTTGCAGAAGAGGCCATAGCAGCTACTAGGCATGGAGGTCCGTGGCTTGGGGGAAGTTCAGTTTTCCCACGACTTCCCTGAGCTGTGGCACTGCAGCTATAGGAGTGGGCACTGTTGTGCAGGGATAAATGGACATATTCCTTATGTTCGGGACTTTGTGGTACACAGAAAAATCTGTTTTTAAAGTTTAGGACATAGTTGACTGAGCATGGTGGCTCATGCCTATAATCCCAACACTTTGAGAGGCCGAGGCAGGTGGATCACTTGAGGTCAGGAGTTCAAAACCAGCCTGGCCAACTTGGCAAAACCCCGTCTCTACTAAAAATGCAAAAAAAAAGTAGCTAGATGTGGTGGTGCGTGCCTGTAATCCCAGCTACTGCGGAGGCTGAGGTGGGAGAATCACTTGAGTCTGGGAGGTGGAAGTTGCAGTGAGCCGAGATCGCGTCACTGCACTGCAGCCTGAGCAACAGAGCAAGACGCCATGACAAAAAAAAAAAAAAAAAAAAAAAAAAACCCAAAACTTTAGGACATAGTAAGTGTTCAGTGTGTTATCAGACTAGTTATGATCATCGATACAGCAGATCCAGCCGTGGCTTTATTCTCCATTGGCAAAAATGAATCATTTATTCCACCACAGCGATGAAAGGCAGTCTCTTCTATGACTAAACATAGCAAAAAAAATCACAAAATCCTTCCCAGAAAGAAGCTTTATTTTTCAATCCAAATGCAATTTCCAGAAGATAAATGTTACAAAGGGAGGAAACGGGAGAAGAAAGGATTTTAGAGGCCAGTAGCTCAGGCTACATCCACTGCTAAGACAGCCTTCCTGAAATCCCTGGAACCTCTGGGTCTTGGTTAGCACTCCTTGCCCTCACCCCTTCAGGCAAGGGGTGGTAACACTAGCCCCAGGGACTGCACTATCCCTTGAGGTTACTCCAGACTCTGCCCAAGTCTTTGTAAATAGTCCCTTCTTCAAACACCCCTCAAAGAACCTCATCAGAGTCTCCTGCTGGGAGCCTGATCATATACTTAAGAAACCAGCGTACAGTCACCTCCCCTATTTCTGAATCTAGACGCCAAAGAAATTTTAAACCAACACCTTCTTTTCAGAGTCTTTCCATAAGAGGGAGGACAAGAGACACTTTGATGTCCCACATCAAAATGAGAAGCTGACACAAGAAGTAGACGAACACACTTAACTATCACGTCCCCACTTGAAATCCAGGTTTGTCAATGGGCAGCCCCTAAAGAAAGCCCAGAGACCCAGGCCCATGCAGCAGCTCAGCACAGTCCTTGCGAGGACCCAGCAGGGGCCCCTCTGTTGAGGCCCCGGGAGAAGTGCACCCAGCACCCCAGAGGCCACGCTTACTTGCGCATCAGCTTCTTTACTTCCCGATCTTCTTCCTCCTGGAGCTTCTGAATGAAGCTTTTAAGTACCGGCATCTCAAACTTTATATACTGGGCCACCTGGGGAGAAAGAAGCAAGTCTGGGTGAATGCCCTTCCCAGCATTACTCCAATTCCTTTCAGGGTTGTCCTCATACAAGGCACAAAGTCTTGGCACAAAGTCTTGGAAAGTCTATTTTTTTCAGAAACCCAGGATTTCCTTAAAGGCAGGAGCCAAGCCTCATTCCTCACCAGGCTGGGAAGGAGTCTGCAACAATCACTTCACTTACATGACACCATCTCAAAACTTTTCATTTTTCATGTCATGCATTCAATTCATGATGAGGTGACGCCAAACACAGAAAAGCACTTTCTCTTGATACAGCGATGCAGAGAAAGAACTGAACCCGTTATGTCTAATAAACCCCTTTGTTCTCCCCTAAGAGAATGGAAGGAATCAGGGTTCAGAATGATGATTTGGGTCTCAAGGTTCAAACAAGCATCCAAATAAGAACTTGCTTTGGAGAGGCTGTGGGTGGCTCTGGGGTGAGTTAAAGTTTAAAAACGGCGCCAGGCATCGTGGTCCATGCCTGTAATCCCAACACTTTGGGAGGCTGAGGCAGGCGGATCACTTGAGGTCAAGAGTTCAAGACCAGCTGGCCGACATGGTGAAACCCCATCTCTACTAAAAATACAAAAATTAGCCAGGCATGGTGATGCACACCTGTGGTCCCAGCTACTCAGGAGTCTGAGGCAGGAAAATTGCTTGAACCAGGGAGGTGCCACTGCATTCAAGCCTGGGCAACAGAGCAAGACTCTGTCCCCCCGACAAAAAAAAAAAAGTTAAAAAATGGCTTCCCTTTCCCCACCAGAATCCCCACCCTGCTCTATCAACTCTTCTCCCTGGGAGAAGTGTATTTCTCCACAATTTTAATGTTGAGCTTGTCCATGTGACTGGCTTTGGCCAGTGGAATGTGTGTGGACATGACACACCAAATCTGAGTGCAGGCTTCAAATATGCTTACATGATTTGGCCTGGTTTCTCGTGCTCCACCATCTGCCATGAGGAGCACAGCCATGAGCAGTAAGTACTGCCCCAACAGCCTGGGCCTCTGGGTGAGTCACACAATGCAGACTTGAACTCAGCCCACACTTAGAGTAGAGCCATTGCTACTAGACCATAGAATCACGGGGAAAAAGTAAATGTTTGCTGTTGTAAGCTACTAAGATTTGGAGATGTTTGTTACTGTAGCAAAAGCTGACTATTACATGGCTTACTTCTTGTATTATTTTTTTGTGACAGGGTCTTGCTGTATCTATCACCCAGGCTGAAGTGCAGTGGTGCCATCACAGGTCACTGCAGCCTAAACCTCTTGTGCTCAAGTGATCCTCCCACCTCAGCCTCCCAAGTAGTTGGGACCACATGCACACACCACCATGCCCAGTTACTTAAAACTTTTTTTTTTGGTAGAGACAGAGTCTCGCTTTGTTGCCTGGACTGGTCTCAAATCACTGGCCTCAAGCAATCCTCCTGCAGCGACCTCCCAAAGTGTTAGGATTACAGGAGTGAGCCACCGCAACCAGCCAACTGCTAACTTCCTAGCATTGCTAAAAGAGTGTTTGCAGACACTTCCCATCCCTCTGACAGTACCCTAGGAAGGCTCAAGCAATTTAGTCCTTCTATGGAAATCACTTTGTGCCTGGGCATTCCTCCAGCAACTCCCTCAGGGCATACCTTCAACCTGGCTTCAAGAGAACCTGGCACTGAAGAAGTAAAAGGGGGCATGGTCATTGGTCAAAAAAGTCATTCTATACCCCAGTTACAGGTGATCCAAGCAAATCCCCACCCTCCTGAGGACAGACCACCTGACCCAAAGGGAACTCACATCATAGGTGACTTCCTCCACCTGGTCCTTCTCCATTAGGAACACTTTGGAGACCTGCTCACATGGGCCCTGGAGGATTCGGGCAATCAGCGGGTAATCGGTGGCCTTCAGCTTCTGTTTCTCTGCAACCACACACAACCAGGAGCAGCCCTGAGTTTGGCCAGAGGCCTTTCTCACATTAAGTAGTGGTCAATGCAGGGGTCCAAATGGACTAGGCACCTTAGGAGATGCACCATATAAGTCAGGAGACTGATTTATAAATGAACTATTGCATCGGTATTGTGAAAAGCAACCTCCTCCCACTCCCTACCCCTCAACAGTACCACCATGCCTCCAACCCCTTGGAGGAACTGGGTTTATCTGTCTCTTGAGAAAATCTAGTTCCTGTTTTAATAGACAGGTTTAGAATTTGTTTACTGGCCATATAAGGCAATCCCTAGTGGACTCCCACAGCAAGCCCATCGGCCTTGAAGGCAAACAACATTTGGAAGTTTCCAAAACCCAAACAACAAGCAAAGGAGGCAGAGGTATTTTTTTAACTTGCTATTTTGAGTTAATTAGAAGTTTGAAAGTACACTGTGGTCTTCAGACTTACCACCACTCGTATGCACCACGTACAAGGCAAACTCCTCCGCTGAATTCTCAATCTGAAGCAGGAGCAAAAGATACTTGTTGAAAGTATCTATTTAAACATCCCAACTTCGAGGCTTTTCCTCTTCTTTAACAATGCAAAGCTAAGTCGATTTTAGGCTGTTTTGAGGGGAGAGCTATTTATCTACAGCTCTCAGAATTGATGAGAAGATCGAGAAGGTAGATGACTTTATCAATAATATAGTCACGTGCTTAACCACAAGGATGCATTCTGAGAAATGGATCACTAGGCAATTTCATTGTTGTGCAAACATCATAGAGTGTACTTACAGAAACCTAGATGGCATAGCCTACTACACACCTAGGCCATGTGGTATAGCTATTGCTCCTGGACTACAAACCTATACAGCATGTTCCTGTACTCAATGCTGTAGGCACTTGTAACACAATGGTAAGCATTTGTGGATTTAAACATATCTAAACACAGAAAAGGTACCATAAAAAAAGGATTATAATCTCATGGGACCATTGTCATATACGTGGTGTGTCATTGACCAAATTGGTCGTTCTGTAGCACACAACTAGAATGGATAATAGCTATCATCTATCACAATGTGCCAGGCATAGTTCTACAAATGTTAACGGTTTCATCCCATCTAATGTTCACGACAATACTGTAGCAAAGTCCCGTTATCTTCATTTTATGATGACGAAGCAGAGGCAGGGGCAGGTTAAGTAACTTGCCCAATTCATCCAACTAGCGTGTGCTCAATGGAGATTTGAACCCAGAGCCTGTGTTCTTAGGTTGTTAGGCTACACTGGCTTCCATTAAAAGTAAGAATACCTGGTCTGCAAAAGATCTCTGGTTTCCAAGAGATTGTGGAAAACACAGAGCAACAGAACTTTAAAAGCACTCCTGCACTATAATTTGCACAAAGTGTCATATTTCAAAGTAGGTCTCCCAACTGTGTCCCAGAAGTCAATCTTCACACTGAGCCCAAAACCAGTCAGCAGGCCCCAGGGTCCTTCTAAAGTAGACCATAAAGGATTTGAGGGTTGATGCTTCTCAAACTTCGGTAGGCATCCAAATCCCCGGCAGGCTTGTTAGACGGTGTCCCTGGCCTACCCCTCAAAATTTCTGATTTAGTGGGTCTGGGGTGGGGCCTGAGAATCTGAATTTCTAACAAGCACCCAGGTGATGCTGATGCTGTGGACTTTGTCTTGGATCACGAGGATCTAAAGAACCCAAGCCCTCTGCTCAGCATCCTGCAAACCACGCAACTTCCATAACTCCTCGCACAACCACTCTAGGGGCCCGAGGCACACCTGTGACCCCATCTGTGGTCAGCCAGCAATGGGAACTTGCCTTAAATTTGTTGAGCAGCAGCTTCAGGACCTGTGGGGTGGTCATGGTGCTGTTGATGCGGACGTTGGTGACAGAGCCATAGGCTGGCGTGAACACAGACGTCTGTCAATAGAAGGATCCAGCTCAGGGTGGGAGTGGGAACAAGGACCCAGTGCTAAAATCCAGGTGCGGTACAGGGCACAGTGACAATGATACTCAAAATGTACTTCCTGAGAGACCCCGGCAGCCTGGCGAGCAGCAGGCTTTGTAGACAAAGCAACCCTCGGGGTTTGCATAATTCAGTTCATGCTCCACTCTCAAAAAGACCCTTCCGCTGGGACTCCAGCACAAGGCTGTCTCTGACCGCTCTCCCACCGTGCGCTTGCTTCCTGGGGTAGGATTTGAACAAAGCGGGAGAAAAGGAGGGATCAGCAAGCTCGGGTGGGGTGGGCGGTGCACTGACACCCCAGGTCTGAGACCTGCAGCTCTGCTTCAGCTCTGGGAAAAGCCAGACCATACACCAGTTGGGGGCACAGTGTGCGTGAGAGGGTAACACGTGGATTTTCTTGGGAGAGACTGATGAGCTGTGTTTATGGGGTCTTCAAGGCTACAGCAGGGACTGCTTTGTACAGCCCCACTGAATTCACCCACCACCTTAAGGGGGACCCACAGAAGGACTTTGAGCCTTCTGACCTGGGGTCCCTCAGCCCTCAGGAAGCCAGCAGGGCTTGCAGCCCACCCACAACCCAAAGACTAAACAGCAGCAAACACTTGGCTTCCCAGGCATCACACCACCCACCATATGGCTGTAGCCCTGAGGTGGCGTCTACCCAGGAAGAGGTCTTCCCCCCTCCCCTATCCCCCGTCCACCTTACCTTATGGTTGTAGAAATGGCCATTGATGGAGAAGCGGTGGCGTCTGATTCGCCGCTGGTCACTAGGCGTCCTCACATTGCCACGGCGACGCACCCCAACATCACTGCGTGTGCGCATCAGCTGTGGGGTGTCCTCCTGCAGGGGCTTCAGGCCCCTGGTGTCTGAGAGAGGAGAGGGAAATGAATTCTGTCTGGACCTGCAACATGGCACATGGTCCTCACTTTGTGCCCAGTGCTACAGCACCCACTGTCTCCAAAAATATATATTTTATACAAATAGTATTTTCTGCTGGGGAAAAACATAATGCAGAATTTACAGAGAAGCTATATGGTGATAAGTTCAGAGCACAGACTTCCAAGCCAGACTCCCTGGGTTCAAATCTCAGCTCCACGATTGCCATATATCACTAACCTCTCTGTGCCTCGGTGTTTTTATATATAAAATAGGGATAATAGTAACACCCACCTCAGAGGGTTTAAATGAGTTAATATGCATAAAGCACTTAGAATAGTGCCTGGCACAGAATAAACGTGACATAAGGGCTAACAAGATACTGCAAACGAACTCTGACACATGCTACACACGGATGAATCTTGATGACATTACGCTAAGTGCAACAAGCCAATTACAAAACAGCAAATATGGAATGATTCCACATATATGAGGTACTTAGAGTGTACCTCATGTAAGTGTATCTCATATAATTGAGGTACACTCTAAGTATGTTCTAGGTACATTCAAAATTACAGAGACAGAGAGTAGAATGGTGGTTGCCAGGATAGAGAGAAGGATATGGGGAGTTACTGGGAGTTCAATGGGTACAGAGTTTCAGTTTCACAAGATGGAAAGAGTTTTCGAGATGGATGGTGGTGATGGTTGCGCAACATTATGAGTGTATTTAATACCACTGAACCGTACCACTTAAAATGGTTATGATGGTAAATCTTATGCTATGTATATCTTACCACAATAAAAAAATTAGAAAAAAGAATGCTTAATAGAACATATATCTAAAAATATATGGGGTTCCCATGGCATATTTCTATCCTTGTATGTGTATAAATATAAAATATTGACATTAATCACAAGTAGGTTAATCTGCTCTTATTAAAATATATTTAATCCATGTAATATAAAAAAGATTTTGCAAACTGACAATATCTATGAAAATTAAAAATGCATATGACCTTAAGAAATTCCACTTGAAAGAATTCTACACGCTGACAAATGTGTGACATGACACATGTATAAGGCCACCGACTGCAAACTTATTTGTCATAGCAGAGGCTGAAAATGACTTAAATGTCTACCAATAGGGAGTGATTACATAAATTATCCTTTTTCCATACAATGAAATAATGCAGAGCTGTAAAGAATAAGGAAGTTCTTTACAAATTTATATGGAAAAATTCCCCAGATAACCCGATAAATAAAAACTGGGATCTGCACAATGCTACCACTTGTATAACTAGGGGAAGAAAATAAAATGCATCCGACCAGGCGTGGTGGCTCATGCCTATAATCACAGCACTTTGGGAGGCTGAGGCGGGCAGATCACTTGAGGCCAGGAGTTCAAGACCAGCCTGGTCAACATGGCAAAAACCCGTCACCACTAAAAATGCAAAAATTAGCTGGGCATGGTGGTGCATGTCTTTAATCCCAGCTACTCAGGAGGCTGAGGTGGGAGGATCACTTGAACCCAGGAAGCAGAGCCAAGATTGCACTACTGCACTGCATCCTCCTGGGTGACAGAGGGAGACAAAGGGAAGGGAAGGGAAGGGAAGGGAAGGGAAGGGAAGGGAAGGGAAGGGAAGGGAAGGGAAGGGAAAGGAAGGAGAGGGGAGGGCAGGGGAAGGGAAGGAAGGGGAGGGGAGAGGAAGAAAGAAACTACATCCACCCATAAAGGTATGTGAGTGTGTTTTGCTTATATTTGCATGGGCCATCTCATGAAGGATGTTCTTGGGATGCTTCTAGGTGGGTGGATGAGGTAGGTGATTTAATTCTCTCCCTTTGTATCTTGAACCATATACATTTTACATTCTCAAAAATAAGTAACAGTTGACAACATCTATCACAGCGGTCTTGACACAGTTGGTTCCTAGCTGGAAGCACCTTCTACTTGCATGTACCTGTGGGGCCTGGCATCTGGTCACCCTCCGGCGGTGCATCCACCTCTGAGATCTGAACATTGGGCACAGTCAGGGGCTTCAGGGTGGTTCTGTGGGTGGAGAAGACAAAGGGGAGGGGAGAGACTAGTTTAACCCCTGTGGAAAGATGCCCTGCACCTGCCAGACCCCACTCCTGCAAAGGGAGCACTTTGCTAGTGCCAGGCTGGGTACTGGCACACATCAGAAGATGAAGGGTACAGATGGGCTGTGCTGAGCATCCCATGAAAGGCTGGCCCAGCTCCCAGGTCAAGCAGTGGGTGGTGCAGGGGGCGTTCTGGAGGGGAGAAGATGTTCTTTTCCAGCATCTGCAGCAACACAAGCATCCAATTCATCAAGCCCAGGATGGAGAATACCAAGGAGAGAAACCTATGTGCTGCCTGCACTGCTTCTAAGCATGTATGGGTTCTATAGCTTATTTGGAAAACTCTAATAATGGCCATTTGTTTTGCAGGGTAAGATTCCAGTTCAGACTCATTGCTGTTGAAGAAATAACTCATAATTGATTCTGGCATTTAAAAGGAATGGAAAGTAAGAGGTTGGCCACCACAAGGGCAGGGGCAGCTTTGGAAGGGGCACTGACAGTGTTCTCAGGGTTGCAAGGACAGAGTCCTCATCCAAGCTAAAGAAAGGGTTACAAGTAGGCTGTCTAAGCTGAGACCCTGGTTTGCCATCATAACTGGCAAATAACTTCTCAAAACCAAAAAGGACAAAGGGAGCAGCTCATAAAAACATCTAAAATCAACAGAGGATTTGGCTGTAAAGGAGAATCATATTTGACCAATTAGGACCAACCCATGGTGAGAAGAGCATGGGCTCCCTGGGACCCAGTAGAGATAAACCTCATGTTCTGGGGAGGATCGTTTTGAGGAAGGACAATTAAGATGGAAAATCTGAAAGAACTTCCTATTGTAATTTAACTCATATACTTCTGAGCCACAGAATGGGCCTGGTCAGAGCTTCTGGGGAATGGTGAACACTTGGGACCCAGAGCAGCCAGTCCCACTCCCTGATTTAAAGCCCTCATTCTTGCTGAAACAGGAACTGGTCTCAGCATCCTTTTTTCTTTTTCCTTTTTTTTTTTTTTTTTTTTTTTGGTGGGGCAGGGGGACGGAGTCTTGCTCTGTCACCCAGGCCGGAGTGCAGTGGTGCGATCTTGGCTCACAGCAATCTCTGCCTCCCAGGTTCAAGTGATTGTCCTGCCTCAGCCTCCTAAGTAGCTGAGATTATAGCCGGTTGCCACTGTGCCTGGCTTTTTTTTTTTTTTTTTTTTTGTAGAGATAGCGTTTCACCATGTTGCCCAGGCTGGTCTTGAATTCCTGAGCTCGTGATCCGCCCGCCTCAGCCTCCCAAAGTGCTGGGATTATAGGCGTGAGCCACTGTGCCCAGCCTCAGGATCCTTATTCTTAAGACAGTAGTCTAGGCATTCACTGTATTATAGCTGACATCTAAAAGACATCATTTACTATTCCTGAAAATTCTACCAAAGTATTTTGCAGGTTTCAAGAGTCAACCAAGACCAGCTTGAGGCCACAGAGAAGGGAGAAGAAGCAGGCAGAGTGAAGGACCCCTTAGCAGCCCAAACCAAAGGCCACAGGGTCAAACGAAATCTTAAAAATCATCTCACTTAGGGAATAGAATAGTGTGGGGGTCAGGGTCAGGCTGTGAAATGGGCTTGGCCATTGGAAATCAAATACAGAGATAATATAGTATAGTATAACAAATACAGTACAGTGTAACAAATACAGCTGGGCATGGTGGCTCACACCTATAATCCCAGCACTTTGGGAGGTCAAGGTGGGAGGACTGCCTGAGGCCAGAAGTTTGAGACCAACCTGGGCAACATAGTGAGACCCCATTTCTACAAAAAATACGAAAATTATCCAGGTAGGGCCAGGAACGGTGGCTCACGCCTGTGGTCCCGGAACTTTGGGAGGTCAAGGAGGGTGGATAGAGATCATGAGTTCAAGACCAGCCTGGCCAACATGATGAAACCCCCTCTCTACCAAAAAATACAAAAAATGACTGGGTTTGGTGGTGGGCACCTGTAATCCCAGCTACTCAGGGGGCTGAGGCACAAATCGCTTGAACCCGAGAGGCAGAGGTTGTAGTCAGCTGACATCGCACCACGGCACTCCAGCCTGGGCAACAGAAAAAAAAAAAGGTGATGGGGGGGGTGCACCTGTAGTCCCAGCTGCTGGGGAGCCTGAGGTGGGAGGATCACTTGAGCCTAGGAGGTTGAGGCTGCAGTGAGCTGTGATTAAGCCACTGTACTCCAGCCTGGGAAACACAGCGAGACCTTGTCTCAAACAAAACAAAACAAAAATGCGGTGATAATGCTGAAAAGCAGAGCATGAAACCAGCAAAGTTAGATGAAACCAAAGAACGTTAACCAGACATCCTAGCACCCATGGGGTAGGCAACAATTTTCCTCTTAAATCCCCTTGGAAAGAAACCAGACCGGCCCCAGGGTTTGGCCACATACTAGGTTTCTCTCAATAGTAGAGAAACATAGATTTGGCTATGGAGTTTAGCAAAATGTTCAATGTGACCAACAGAGAGGGCTTGGTTCTCATTTAAACCAGAAAAAAAAAGGTCATTGTGGTTTTGGCTGAGAGGCGAGCACACTCCACCCAGGCTGGGGCCGAAGGCAGTCAGCATCAGCAGGTTTCAGGATGGAGCCAGGCTAGTCACTTGATCCTAAAACTCAAGTCCCAGAAAGACAATGAAGAAGGCACGCCTTGCTAGAGGCATCTGGCGGTGCATTCCGCGGCTTATTCAGCCATGGAGGATAAGGAGGGATGGACTAGGTCTTCCCAGCCCTTCCGGTGGGGACTTGGACTACCCACCATCACACCACACCCTGGCTCCCCATGTGGTCTGCAGAGAGCAGACCCCTGGCTGATCTCGCTTAGCTGACTCTGACAGAGCCTGACATTCCTTTTCCTCTTCCAGGTTCCCCCAAGATTCAGAGAGCTTTGGTCAGAAGGTTCAAGTCGTAAATGCCTTGGAGCGGGGCCATTCTATGAGGAGTGGTCCTAGTCGGGAGGATGCTGGGGCATGGGGCGCTCTGTTAGAAATCTGCAGACTGGGCCTCACTAGCCACTAGCAACTCCACCCAGAGACTCCTGAGTTCTCCCTAAGGGAGGACTCTGTGACTCAGCATCTCCCCTCCTATGACTCGGCAGCTCCCTTCTGTGACCTCATCAGTGATTGTGGTGACAGGAAGGGGGTCCAATCACAACCATGTCTGCTCCTTGTTCCTCATTCCAAGGCCAAGGCAGGTGGGCAGTAGAGGTGGCAGGAGGAGGAGCCAGGGTCAGGGCTGGCTGGAAGAAGGCAGCATTTATCTGCTTGAGAACACACAGAACCCCCAGGCATCCCGGTCATCTCCCGGCACCATCTCTTCTGACTCACCCCTGAGCCCCCAGGTTACAGCCGGAGTGCCAGGAGGAGGAGGACGGAGGGGGCCGAATGCGCTCGTTGTCATCCTGCATCTGCAGGCGAATGGGGCGGCGCAGGCCCCAGGAGATGTTCAGGAGTCCCTCCACGATGAACTCGTCTTCTTCCTGCCCACAAAGCAATCAGAGTGGTGAGCCTGGAAAAGCCCCCACAGACGCCAAGACCATGCTGAGGTACAAATGACACATTCTTCATATGTCCTAGTTGGGTGCCCCAGATTCTATTCACAGGATGGGGGTAGCTGCCCAGTTCACACCCCAGCTCTGAGACACTTTCTAAGGTAAACTACCCTAGATACTGAAGCGGACCTCACAGGTCAGCACAAAAGTTGCTGTGAAATTCAAATATATAGGTGCAAATTATAAAAGCATTGTTTTTCTTTTTATCCTAACGACTTTTAAAGAAAGCAGAATACATCTCTTAAAATACATGAGATTAGCCTTGCTAACAGAAGCAAGAACTGGAGTTAGCTACGTCCCATCCCCTACTATGGAAAATGGTGTCTCTGTAGCTATAACATATGTTTAGCAACCCAACCTGGTGGTTGAAGGAAATTTAAAGCAACATTTGCCGAAGTTTATTCTACAGAACACCACCTCCTCTAGCAGATGAACTGTTGTCTTTAAAAGGGTGTCAAGTGATCATGAGCTGGGAGAGGCTGTGCTAATCAGATTTCCAAACAGCAGAACGTCCCAGGTTCTGTAATCAACTAACGGGCTAAATGACAACTCTGCAACAGGTGAATAACTCTTGCAGGAGTCCCCAGTTTATTCTCAAAGGTTGCTGACTAATTAGACGTTAAATACGTTAAATGTAAAACCATTCTAAAGGCATTTATATGTTCCATCCCAAAGACTTGGGACTCGCTTATGACTATGAAATCCTTTAATCATGGAGCACTTTTAATCATTTATTCGATAGGACATAACCCAGGAAAGCTATTTACAAACTATTTAAAATCTTGCATGGCCCAGTTGCTGATGAGTAAAAGCTTGAAGGGCAATCCCGAAAAGAATCCGTTCTCCTCCCTTCAGTCTCAGAAGAACCTTTTTGAAGCCATGTTTTATGGGCTGATCAAGTGGTAGATCTGGGTCATGAGCCACATCTTCAGGACAAGCCCCATAGGTGAAAATGACATCAGCCCAATGAGGCCCAACATCATCCTCAAAGAGGGAGGAAGGAATAAAAGAGGGAAGGAGAGAAATGAAACAATTTTAGGGCACTTAGGAGTCCCAGGGAGGAAGGCTTTATGTAAACATTGGCAATTTACATGGCCTTCCCCTCGTCAAGGTGGGCATCATCACTTTACACAACTGTAGGTCAAAATTTAACCCAAAACAGGATTTTATCTAAGTGGGGTGGTTTGAGGGACAGAATAGGCCACTACATCCCACATACTGTCCCCAAGCAACCTGCCCTAGCAGCTGAAATTCCACCATCTATTATCTGTTTCTATGGATTAAATCTCCACAGCCTGATAACCTGAAAATGTGTTTCAAAGGGCATTACACATATGGACCTTTTTATCAGTCACGAGTGCTTGGGTATAAAGTACCCTACCAGACTCCTTTATAACTCACCATCTATCTGATAACAGGCTTTAGAGAAATGGATACAGGATGAGGAAGCTCGGTTTCGGGATGGGAACCAGATGAATAACAAAAGCAAACTAGGATGACCAGGTGTGGGGATGGGCCAAGTGCTACCATCAAGAGCTTATGTGCTTTGCCCAGGTCACTGCAGCGACAGGACTTGGGCCCAAATGTTTAAACACAGAGGACTGGGTGGGGCTCCCGAATTGCCCAACGAGAGGACGCCTGCTTGGGAGCCACCTGGAAAGGTCATTTCATGAAAGCTCCCTCTGGAGAATCTCCCCCATGAGACTGTGCTAGCCCAGCCACACTTCTACAGGAATGTCTCTGGAACACATCTCTGAAACATTCACCCTTTTTACAACAAAACTGGGCCTGGAGTCTTCTTCCAAAGAACCCCAAGGACCCCCACTAGCATCCTAAATGAGAAGCAGGAGAGGCAGGGATCTCTCGGAACCTCAGGGACCTTCAGATCCAGGACACACGGGGACAAGGTCTGGACTAGCCAATCAGGGCCTTCCCTGGAGACTCCTCACCTCCCGGTGCCGTAGCTGTAAATTCTGGCCTTCATAGTACAAGTTGTAGGTCTTCAGATGCAAGAGAAGTTCATTTCTTAGGGGGAAAATATAAGAGGTAAAACATGATCAGCTGAAGCCACTTATAATGCAGTTGTTCCCTCTTTCTCTCACCTCTCACCTGGCCTTCAGTCACCGCACTTTGGTGTTTGTCCACATGTACGTACACACACATGCACATGCGCACAGAGTTCTGCCACCACCACCCCATAACCATGTTCCCCCAGGATCAAAGTCAAGAGTGAGCACCACCCCAGAACAATGCTGAATGTAAAGAGCAATTCCAGGACACCAAGGCAGGCCTCGTCTGCTGACAATACTCCCAAACTCAAGCCGAATGAGCAGGTGTTAATAAGCCATGGATTCACTGAGGCAAGCACTTCAGAGCCCACAGACAGCCATTCTCCTGCCTGGCTGTGGCCTCTTCTCCCTCAAGCACGCTGTGTGTGAGGAAAGGACAATAATGACAGGCCTTCGTAAGACTCGGAAGCTAGCCAGGCACGGTGGGCTCACGCCTGTAATCCCAGCACTTTGAGAGGCCAAGACCAGCAGATCACTTGAGATCAGGAGTTCAAGACCAGCCTGGCCAACATGGTGCAAACCCATCTCTAATAAAAATACAAAAAAATCAGCCAGGCATGGTGGTGCACGCCTGTATTCCCAGCTACTCAGGAGGCTGAGGCAGGAGAATCACCTGAACCTCGGAGGCAGAGGTTGCTGTGAGCTGAGATCATGCCACTGCACTCCAGCTTGGGCGACAGAGTGAAACTCTGTCTCAGAAAAAATATAAAAGACTCAGAAGTTTCCAGGCTGTTCAGAAGCGATCATGTGTTTAAAAACTTGTGGCCAGGAGCAGTGGCTCACACCTGTAATCCCAGCACTTTGGGAGGCTGAGATGGGCAGACTGCCTGAGGTCAGGAATTCAAGACCAGTCTGGCCAACGTGGTGAAACCCTATTTCTACTAAAAATAAAAAATAAAAAAAAAATTAGCCAGGCATGGTGGCATGCACCTGTAATACCAGCTATTCGGGAGGCTGAGGCAGGGGAATTGCTCGAACAATGGAGGTGGAGGTTGCAGTGAACCGAGATCGTGCCACTGCACTCTAGCCTGGGCAACAGAGCGAGACTCCGTCTCCAAAAAAAAAAAAATTGCAAACCCCCATCAGCGTCAGAATGGGTGAATAAAGGAAGTAATAGCTACACAATGGAAAACTCTCAGCGAAGAGAATGTGAATGAACTACACGCATGTGTGTAACTCATGGGAATTACAGGATCTGTGCTTTTCTTGTGTCTAGTTTCTTTCACAAAAAAGCACAGATCATATTCAATTGATATAAAGTTCAAAATGGAGTGTTAGAATTCAGGATAGTGGTTCACCTTGGGGAGTAGTGACAAGAAGTGGGCATGAGGTGGCTTCTGGGCCCTGGCAATACTTTTTCAGTTCATAAAAATTTAAAAAATAAAAAATAAAAATCCTTAGAAACTCCCACTCTGAAGCCCAGTACTAGACCTCGTTAGCCATCAAGTTTTCCAAGTGGCTGCCCTGAGAGTACACAGTTCTACTGCACGTGGCCAGAGAGGAGATTTCACCCACTTTGTGATCAGGGAAATCCCTCATCAACCCTGAGAATGCATGAGTCAAGTTTCATCTGAAAGTGCGTGTTTTGCACTCCAGGTAGGATGAGAGTGGAGAGAGGTGGGGGGGCCGCTGCGCGCTTTTGTCTAGTCTCAAGTAAGGGGTAACAGAGTTCAGTCTCTCTGAACCTAACCATTCAGTGGAGAGATTTTGGACCATGCCAGGAGTCAAAACCCACTGGAAATGCCAAGAAACTCCTGACAAGTTAAACCTAGATAAATCAACGTGGTTCTAGGCAAGCTGAAATGAATTCGTGGAAAATGTGATTCCATATAACCTAAGACAAAAGGCTGTTTGGTACTTTTGAACACACAGATCTGAACCGGGATAGAAAATCACTGGTTGGTAGAAGTCCCTGGGGAAATCTGTCCATAAAGAGGTAAGAATGGTCAGATGTTACAAAACATGTGTTAAGTGTGTCTAAGGACTTCAAACAATTTGATCTCAGATAAATTAAATATTTCATTAAGAGAGAGAAATTCTAGCTGGGCATGGTGGCTCACGCCTGTAATCCCAGCACTTTGGGAGGCTGAGGCAGGTGGATCACTTGAGGTCAGGAGTTCAAGACCAACCCGGCCAACATGGTGAAACCCCATCTCTACTAAAAATTAAAAAATTAGCTGGGTGTGGCGGCGCATGCCTGTAATCCCAGCTACTCAGGAGGCTGAGGCAGGAGAATCACTTGAACTCAGGAGGCAGAGGTTGCCATGAACTGAGATGACGCCACTGCACTCCAGCCTAGGTGAGGAGGGAGATCCTTTCTAAAAAAAAAAAAAAAAAAAAAAAGATAAAGAAATCCCTATGCTGGACATGAAAATACGTCTTCGAACTTCCAATTCAAGGGTCTATTTTGGCTCAAGCCCAGTCACATTAGCAAAAAGCCTGAGCTCAAGAGACTTCAGTGCATAGAAAGCAATTAAATTGTCCCCTTCTATTCAGAGGGCACCTGTGCCAAATTCAGCGAGAACCAGAGAAGCCCAGGGACACATTACCCCAGCCAGGACTCCCCAGGAACACCACAGACAGGACGGGGAGCAGTGTCTCTGTCCGTTCTGGCTGCCGGACCATAGACTGGGTGGCTTCTAAACAACAGAAATTCATTTCTCACAGCTCTGGTGGCCAGGAAGTCCAAGGTTAAGGTAGAGTCAGTGTCTGGTGACAGCCCTATCCTCACAGACAGTGCCTTCTCACTGCGTCCTCACACTGTGGAGGAAAAACAAGCTCCCTTGGCCTTTTATAAGGATACTTAGATCTAATCACATCCCAGAGGCTCCACCTCTTTTTTTTTTTTTTTTTTGAGACAGAGTCTCGCTCTGTTGCCCAGGCTGGAGTGCAGTGGCCGGATCTCAGCTCACTGCAAGCCCTGCCTCCCGGGTTCACGCCATTCTCCTGCCTCAGCCTCCGGAGTAACTGGGACTACAGGCGCCCGCCACCTCGCCCGGCTAGTTTTTTGTATTTTTTAGTAGAGACGGGGTTTCACCGTGTTAGCCAGGATGGTCTCGATCTCCTGACCTCGTCATCTGCCTGTCTCGGCCTCCCAAAGTGCTGGGATTACAGGCTTGAGCCACCGCGCCCGGCCTAGGCTCCACCTCTTATACCGGCACCTTGGGGTGAAGTTTCCACATAGGAATTTGGGGGAGACACAAACATTCAGAAGATAGCAAACTGCCACCAGCCAACTGCTCCTCCTGGAAGCCTTCCAAGACACCACATCTTTTGAGCCCCCAAAGGTACTGCGTCTTGACATCCCCTTTACTTCACCTCCAGGCCAGGCTCTGGGGGCATGTTTTTATCTATAGCAGCCGCCCTGATGCTCTCACAAGTCCAAGTTCAGCCGCTTGACTCCTTCCCACACACAGGAGCCCCGCCAGTCTGATACACAGGGGAGGCCCCTGTGCCAGCGGCTGCGGTCCACCCACAACATCCCAGCGTGGGACTGGTCACTGGGGACAAAACTCTCTAGCAAAACGTCTTACTTGGAAATGTATTTATCTTGTCCACACGGGACTAGGGACGTTTGGTGACTGTAGTCCATTCTTCCTTTCTCTTTTCATCGGAAGGAGAGGCCTATATTTGGAAGGAGAAGACAGAGGTTAAAGTCAGGTTGTGTCCTTGGGAGCTCAGCAGAACCTGGGGTGGGGAGCGGACACAAAATTGGATGCCATGGCTCTCCATTCCTCCCCACCCAGATCCACAGCTAACACTGACCCACGGCTGTGAGAGGCAACACTGCTGGCTGCTGCCTTGGCTTACCACAGCCTCTGAGAATAAACATCCAAAGGAAAGACGACAACCCTTGGACAATCCAAGCACGAATGCCCCAGCCACAGAGCACACTGACACCCACGTTGGCTCCAAGGACGACTGATGAGTCCTCCTCTCGGAAGAGACCACCACAACACAGAATAGAGAGTTATCTCAGGGACAGCCCGATTCTACTGAGGTCTACTGAGGATGGGTAAACCACCTACAAATGCCCAAATATAGCCGAGTGTGAGAAATCACAGTATGTGTCTACAGACACCACTAAAATATGACAATGTGAAAGACAATTTAATTATAACTATACATTACAAAAACACAGGTAACAAAACTATGGGTCCAATTTTGTTTAAAATCTATGTAAGTATAAAATATGCATATACATACACACATTTACATGTATAAATATTTATTCAGATAGGTATATATATATGTCAGGATTTCTCCACCTTGGCACTATTACCATTTGTTTTGTTTTGTTTTGTTTTTTGACAAGGAGTCTCTCTCTCTTCGCCCAGGCTGGAGTGCAGTAGTGTGATCTCGGCTCAGTGCAACCTCCATCTCCCAGGTTCTACTGCCTCAGCCTCCCAAGTAGCTGGGACTACAGGTGCCCACCATCACGCTTGGCTAATTTTTTGTATTTTTAGTAGAGGGGGGTTTCACCATGTTGGCCAGGCTGGTCTCAAACTCCTGACCTCAGGTGATCCACCTGCCATGGCCTCCCAAAGTCCTGGGATTACAGGCATGAGCCACCACGCCCAGCAGCACTATTACCATTTGGACCTGGCCCATTCTTTTTTTATTTCTATTTGTAAAGATGGGATGTCACTTTGTCACCTGGGCTGGGAGTGCAGTGGCATGATCATAGCTCACTGCAGCCTCAAATCCCTGGGCTCCATCGATCCCCCTGTCTCAGCCTCCCGAGTAGCTGGGACTACAGTTGTGCCCCACCGCCCCTGGCCTGGGACTGTTCTTTGGCGTGGGACTGTCTTGTGCATCGCAGATGTTTAGCAGCATCTCTGGCTTCTACTCACTAGATGCCAGCAGCACTACCCCAGTGATGACGACCAAAACTATTGCCAGACACTACTAAGTGCCCTCAGGGGCAAAATCACATTACTCACAACAGCCCAAAGGTGGAAGCCACCCAAGTGTCCACTGATGGGTGAGCAGATAAGCAAAACGGAGTATATGCATCCAGTGGATCATTATTCAGCCTTAAAAAGGAAGGAAATGCTGGCACATGCTAGAACATGGGTGAACCTTGAAGACATTATAACAGGCCACACCCAAAAAGAAAAATACCGTATGATTCCACTTTTATGAGGTACCTAGAGTAGACAAAATCAGAGACTGATTTTATAGAATGGTGATGCTTCAAAACACAGAACAGTGGTTGCCAGGGGCTGAGAGGAAGGGGAAATGGAGAGTTTCTTAATGGGAACAGAGTGTGCAAGAGGAAGAGAGCTCTGGAGATAGATGGTGGTGATGGTTCTACAACATGTGAAGGTACTTAATGCCACTGAACTGGACACTTTAAAATGGTTAAGATGGTAAACTTTATGTGTATTTTACCACTATATACATATATATGTGTGTGTGTGTGTATATATATATATATATATATATATTTTTTTTTTTTTTTTTTTTTTTTTTTTTTTTTGAGACAGAGACTCACTCTGTCACCCAGGCTGGAGTGCAGTGGCATAATCTCAGCTCACTGCATCCTCGACCTCCCCAGGCTCCAGTGATCCTCCCACCTCAGCCTCCCAAGTAGCTGGGACTAAAGGCATGTGCCACGGATGCCCAGCTAGTTTCTTGAATTTTAGTAGAGACGGGGTATTGCCATGTTGCCCAGGCTGGTCTTGAACTTCTGGACTCAAACAACCTGCTCAACTCGGCCTCCCAAAGTGCTAGGATTACAGGTGTGAGCCACTGCACCCACTCCACAATATATGTTTTAAGTGGAAGAGGGAGGAATGGGAACCAGTATTACAGTGACACCATGTGAGAAGGATTCAACCTTCTGGAAGAAGGATCCATGACCCAAGGGACACAGACAGCCTCTAGAAGCCTGAAGAGCAAGAAAATGGACTTGTCCTAGAGTCTCCAGAAAAGAACACATCGCTGTTGATACCTTGATGTTAGCCCAGTGAGATTCATGTCAGACCTTTGAACTACAGAACTGTGAGATAATCAGTTAGTGTTGGCCAAGCGTGGTGGCTCCTGCCTATGACTGCAATACTTCATGAAGCCAAGGCAGGAGGAGTTCGAGACCAACCTGGGCAACGGCAGGAGACCCCGTCTCTACAAAGAAATTTTAAAATTAGCTGGATGTGGTGCCACACACCTGTAGTCCTATAGCTACTTGGGAGTCTAAGGTAGGAAGATTGCTTCAGCCCAGGAGCTCAGGGCTGCAGTGAGCTATGATCGCACCACTGTACTCCAGCCTGGGCAACAGAGTAAGACCTTGTCTCTTTAAAAAAAAAAAAAAAAAAAAAAACAATAAAATAAGGCCAGGCGCAGTGGCTTACACCTCTAATCTCAGCACTTCGGGAAGCCAAGGAGGAAGGATCGCTTGAGTCCAGGAGTTCAAGACCAGCCTGGGCAACATGGGGAGATCCCATCTCTACAAAAAATAAAAAGTTAGCCAGATGTGGTAGCGTGCACCTCTGGTCCCAGTTACTAGGGAGGCTGAGGCAGGAGGATAAACTGAGCCCAGGAGGTCAAGGCTGCAGTGAGCCACAATCACGCCACTGCACTCTAGCCTGGTCAACAGAGTAAGCCCATCTCAAAATTAATTAATTAAATAATAAAATAAAATAAAAGTGAATTAGTGTTATTTTAAGCCACTAAGTTTTGGTAAATTGTTACTGCAAGTTACCATGGGCTGATTCCATTCAGAAAACTTAGACCCGGCTGGGCGCAGTGGCTCACACCTGTAATCCCAGCACCTTGGGAGGCCGAGGAGGGCAGATCATGAGGTCAGGAGATCGAGACCATCCTGGCTAACACGGTGAAACCCTGACTCTACTAAAAATACAAAAAATTAGCCGGGTGTGGTGGCAGGCGCCTGTAGTCCCAGCTACCCAGGAGGTTGAGGCAGAAGCATGGCGTAAACCCGGGAGGCAGAGCTTACAGTGAGCCGAGATCATGCCACTGCACTCCAGCCTGGGCGACAGAGCAAGACTCCATCTCAAAAAAAAAGAAAACTCGGACCCTACCAGTGTACCCAAAAGTGGTACCCTGAGAACACAATTGGTCTCTCTAAATTTTAAATTTTATGGTTTTTTTTTTTACTTTTCCAAAAAAGAAGAAGAATCTGATCATGAAAACCAGAGTGCACATGTAATGCAGAAAAAGGAAAGTCAAGCTAGTGAGAAAGACTTTTTTTTCTTTTTTTTTTTTAGACAGAGTCTAGCTCTGTCACCCAGGCTGGAGTGCAGTGGCACGATCTCAGCTCACTGCAAACTCTGCCTCCCAGGTTCTAGCGATTCTCCTGCCTCAGCCTCCTGAGTGGCTGGGATTACAGGTACGTGGCACCAAGCTCAGCTAATTTTTTGTATTTTTGGTGGAGATGGGGTTTTACCATGTTGGCAAGGCTGGTCTCGAACTCCTAACCTCAAGTGATCTGCCCGCCTCAGCCTCCCAAAGTGCTGGGATTACAGGCATGAGCCACCACACCAGCCAAAGCTTTTCTTTTTTAAGTGACAATTACCCATAACTAGTCAGTGCCCCTTTTTGTAAAAAGGTGCCGCTTCTATACATGTGTAAATTTATACATTCAACAAGCATTTATTGTGTGTCTACAACGTGCCAAGCGTCGTGCTCGCGATGGTGGCTCAGCAGCCAAGGAAACCTGTAATCCCAGCACTGGTACATGGTGCAGGAGGAGGGGGATGTGTGGGGGCAGAGGGCTCTGTCAAGGGAGGGTGAGTGCTATGGTAGCAAACAGGAAGGACACCTACGGATAAGGGTGGTATCCTGGGGGAAGGGACCTCTAAACTGAGACCTCAGTGTCAGCAAAGATGAGAGGCAAGTGGGTCCAGGCAGAAAAAGCAGGCAACTCGGAACTGTGCGAGATGGGGTGGCACGAGCAGAACCCCAACCTGGAGAGGAGTCTGGACTTCATCTGGTGGGCAATGCTGGGCCGTGTGTATGTGGAGGATGAAGAATGGCCCCCAGAGACACCTGGGTCCCAACCTGGAGCCTGTGAATATTACCTTATATGGTAACAGGGACTCTGAAGATGTGATTAAATGAAGGATCTTGAAATGAAGAGACTATCCTGGATTATCAGGGGGGCCTTAAATGTAACCACCAGTGTCCTTATAAGAGGGAGGCTCTGCCCCAGCAGAGAGAAGGCGACATGACAACTGCGGCAGAGGGAGAAATCTGAAGACACTGCACTGTGGACAAAGACGGAGAAAGGGGCCATGAACCTTGAAGGCAGCTCACAAGCCAGGAAAGGCAAGGACACAGATTTGCCCCAGAGCCCCTGGTGCGAGCAGAGCCCTACCACGGGCTCAGTTTTGGCCCAGAGAAACTGACTTCAAACTTCTGGACTCCAGAATATGAGTATTACATTTCTGTTGTTTCAAACCACCAAGACCGTAGTCATTTTTCTCGGCAGCAAGAGGAAAACCAGGGGAATTCCGAGGGCAGGGATGCGATCTGATGCGCATTTTAGAAAGGTCACCCACCCAACGCCTTGCTTTGTGGAGAAATAATCCGGGAGAAGAGCGGCCAGGGGACCAGTTGCCAGGCTGGAGCCCGAGTTGGAGAGACAGACTCTAGAGAGTTCGAAGAGGAAGAGGAAAGTCATGATGTGGAAAGCACACCCTCTTGTGCTGCCGGTGTGCCAGGTGTGCTGCAGGATGAAACGTGGGGTGACAGGCAGAGTCCTGGTGATACACGGGCTGCTGGCGAGGACCGCAGTGTAGGCAGAGGTGCCACCTTCACAGTCGCTGATGTGAGGACCGAGACTGAGTTTCAGGCAGGCCCATGGAAACTTCCAGTGCAGATAACCAGAAGCACAGCAGGCCTGGGACCCCAGAGAGCGATTCCTGGCACGTGAGGTCAGGGAAGAGGATGAAGTCATCAAGAAAGAACAGAAGGGGCGAAGCGGGCAGGGCTGAGGGCAGGGTTCTGATTAACCCAGTGGGTCAGCATGGCCAGAGGAAGGAGTCCCTGGAGAAAGAGGGAAAACAGGAGACATGGTACCAAGGAAGCCCAGGAAACCAAGGAAGCCTAGGGGCCTTGAGAAGGAGGCCAAGGTCAGCAGAGCCAGGAGCTGGTGGTCGGAGTCCAGGGAAGGGGAATCCTGAGTAGCCTCTGTTAAACCACATAAAGGTCATGGGGGATCTCAGCCAGGCTGATGGCACAGCCTGGTTGGAGTGGAAATCAGGTGAGCAGCGACTGCTGTCAGCAGCCCTTCTCACTCTCAACACTGGAGTCTTTCTTCAGCCAGAGGAAATGTTATTCTATCTTTCTTTGATTATTTTCCCTCTTCCTCCCACTCTTGGTTTTTTTTTTTTGAGACAGTGTCTGGTTCTGTCAGCCAGGTTGGGGTACAGTGGAGCCATCATAGCTCACTGCAGCCTCAAACTCCTGGCCTCAAGCGATCCTCCCACCTCAGCCTCCCAAAGGGACTGCAGGCATGAGCCACCACACCCAGATAATTTTTTCTTAATTTTTCTTTTATAGAGACAGGGTCTTGTTATGTTAACCAAGCTGGTCTTGAACTCCTGGCCACAAGTGATTCTCCCACCTCAGCCTCCCAAAGTGCTGGGATTATAGTGAACCACTACACCCAGTCCATTCTTGGTTCTTCTGCGATCTCTTCTCTAGCACTATGCATCCATCCATCCCAGCAGCTACCCTCTATCTCCTTATTTTTCTCAGAATTCTCCAGCTAATCTAATTCACCAACTGAATTTTCTCCAGGACTCTTTCTTTCTTTGCCTCCAACATAACCTATCATTTGGTAATTTAGTTCTGCATCTATCCTGCTCTTAAGACAATTATTTTTGATACCATGTCTTCTTAAATCCACTGAGAATACCAGTTAGAGAATTTGATTCTTAAACCTATTTGGTTGTGCAGAAAAAAATAGAGCAACAAAACAATAAACATAGAGAAATAGACCCAAATATATCTGGGAACATGGATTGTAAGTAGCAGCTCTAAATAGCAGGGGAAAGGTAGCTTAATTTTTAAAAATATCACTAGAGAACTGGCTGGCCTTTGGAAGGGGGAAGACAGGGAAACGAAATCACTACCTTACTCCTTCCACCAAAAGAAATAATTGAATAAAAAAATTAAGCACTAAAAACTAAAATGCTGAAGACATTGATACCAATCTGTGAAAATTTTCAACTTCTGTTTAGAAAAAAGAGTACGCTATACAAAGTCAAAAAGGCAAATTAAAAACTGAGGGAAAATATTTACAAAACATACGATAAAGGGCTAATGTCCTTAATACATAAAGGGCTTTAATAAATCAGTAAGAAAAAGGTCCTATGCTCATGTATAAAATGGGAAAAGGACATGCACAATAGTTCATGGAAAACTCAATACAAGTAATTAATAAATCCGTGAAACGGTGTTCAACTTCCCTCATGTCCCTCCTTTTTACTTACCAGATTGGTACAAATCAGTCTGATGGCCCCAACTGTGGGAATTTTCTAGGGCTCAGCCACTCTCTACCTGTTGGGTGATCTCACGAAAGCCACAGCTATAACCCCGACCTATGGGCTCATGTTGCCCCATCTTTGTCTATGGCCTGACTTCTCCCCACCTTTTTTCTTACTTTTACATTTCTTGGGAAAAGAGTGTTAAGAAAATATTTACATAGGCTACCCCATAGTTGAACTGAAATTATAGGTAGGTGACTCTAGGACCCAGTTCCTCTTTTGCCCACCTTAGGGCATCTGCAGCTTTCTTCACAAACTTTCCAACCACCCTCACAAAGCACTGGCTCCCTGCAGCCAGCTAAAGAAACTAAGCTACATTCACATCCACCTTAGGGCAAACAGCAGCAGCAGCAGCAGCAGCAGCAGCAGCACTAACAGAGGACCGGAAATTCACAGTTAATTCTGATATGCCTTAAACAGAGCATTGTTCTCACACAAGGAAGGTCAGAGGAAGAAGCTTGGTGGAACAGGAATGTGGACTCAATTGGATTCAACTGGACACTTCCTCTGAGGGTGTCTGCCAGTATCTGTGGCCTTGGAGACAGGGATTCGTTCAGCTGGCTGGTTGCAACGCTTCTGCCTCCCCTGTTATTATCCAGAATTTATGGTGCTCTCCTGGGCTCCAAAACGCCTTGTAAGAACCATTTACGATCATCACTTCCCACAGTGCCTTGGGAATACAGACTAATGGTTGTTATGTCTTATAGGAGGGAAACTGAGGCAAGGAGGAATGAGGGACTTCCCACATCAGCCAGCATCTAGGCACAGAACCAAAATACCTCATAGTCTACCACACAGAGAAAGGAGAAAGGGGCAGAAAGGGGACAAGAAAGAAGAGGCAGAATTTACACAAATCCTTTTTTTTTTTGAGACAGGGTCTCATTCTGTCACCCAGGCTGGAATGCAGTGGCACAATCACAGCTCACTGCAGCCTTGATCTCTTGGGCTCAAGTGATTCTGTCACCTCAGTCTCCTGAGTAGCTGGGACCACAGGTGCACGTGGTCCATACCACGTGCACCATACCTAGCTAATTTTTTATTTTTTGTGGAGATGGAGACTCGCTATGTTGCTCAGGCTGGTTTCAAACTCCTGGCCTCAAGTGATCCTCCTGTTTTGGCTTCCCACAGTGCTGTGATTAAAGGTACGAGCCACCTCTCCTGGCTCAAAAATCATTTTTAATATGGAGCCGGTCTTTGGAAGTCAAAAACATATTTAAATCTACTGAACTTCCTCTATGAACATAGTTACTTACCCCATCTAGAATTATAAATCAGTACTTCTTTTTAGAAACAACACTTTAGAAAATAAAGCATATATTGAATGTCTACTGACCACAAAGCATGTCTACTAAAATAGCTAGAGATGTGAGCTTGCCTCATTGAGACATGAGCCTCCCAGGTTCCAGTCATGCTGGAACCCTGTTGGGGCTACCAACCAGTCAGTTTTCCCTCTGGCACTGGCTTCATGCTTCGGCAGAATGTTCCAGATTCTCCTCAGCTCCATTAAATGCCCGGGCAATGCATTCTGCTTGTCAGTGGAATTCAGCTGGTTACGTGGAGACCCATTCATGACTTCCTGACTGCCTGAAAGACAACTTGTGGGTAAGACCTTCCCTAAGACCCAAGAGCACGTCTTTACAAAGGGAAGGTCTTAGCAGGACAAAGGGAAGGTCCTCTGGCCGTTTAATATGATGACATCCCAGTCACAGAGAACTTTCTGAGCCTACTTTTTATGCTCTGTGAGTGTGCCCATGCACCCCCTCAGACCCAGATTCACATGTTCTAGCCTCGACCCTCATCAAAACTTACCTCCCCCTATAAACGAACCCTGAGGCCCCTGGACAACGTAGGGACAGGCACTCCCACTTCGGCCTGCCCTTCAGCACAGCACGTACCCCACACAGAAGTCACCTGCTGGTGTTTCTGTCCCCCCGTGGGCCTGGAGCTTCCTTTCTGGTCCCCAGCCCCCAGCTCCCAGCCTGGGCCTCTCTCCTGCACCTGGGTTATCGTGATTACTGTTTCCAGGAAGGGGATCAGCAGTCTGTCCAGGGACACTAACCTGCTACCTTAGGCCAGGGGATTCCAAGAAGCCTAGCCTGAGAGAAAGCTTTGGCATGTGATTTATTGTGCAGGTGTTTTCAGGAGAAACCGGTAAGGGAGTTGGGGAGGCAGGACGGGGGCAGCAGGAGGAGCTAGGAATGAGGTGGGTTCAGCTGGAGCCCAGCCACAGCTGATCCCTTGGGGAGCTCTGTGGTGTGAAGGGCCCCCAGAGTTGTCCTACTTGGAGGCGGGCAGGTGGCGCTTCTAGACCACTGCGTGTCCGTTACTGGCAGAGAGCCAGCCCCTAGGCATTTCCCTGCAAGAGCAATTCTCAGGAAACGTGTGCAGCTAAGACCCAGCACCGTCAACACGCACAGCATGCCACAGATTAAGGGGGCCTGGGTGGTACAGCAGCATCCATTACACCTGCTCCATATCAAGATTGAAGCAACTACTGGGTCTCTCACTGTCCCCCACTCACTCTCCGGTTGGGAGGAAACAGCTGCCCACTCAGGACCAGCCTGGTGCTGGAGCCTAGGCTGCAGGAACAGGGTCAGCATCGCCCAAGCTCTGGACCAGCTGAAGCTGCAGCAATTGCACAAAGCATCCTTTCCCTGCCTTCCCGCAGACCCCACTCGCAGGTGTTTCCAGCCTCCCACACGAGGCCTCCTCAAGAATAAATGCAGGGCTGGCCAAGCCTTTGAAATACACAGGCTCAGCTTCCTGAGAGGAGAGCACACACCAAGTCCTCAAGACGCTCTCGGAGGTGGGAGAGGCATCTGGAGCTCCCAACAAAGACAGTAGAATCCCCTCTGCTGTTAGGTCTTGCTTCCTCCAAACGCTCCACGGTCAGGATCCCGGAGAATGTGCCACCTTTCCTTGGTCTCAGAGCATCCCCAGGACGCTGGCTCAACCTACATGGTTTCACTTCCAGCCTGGAGACCCAGCACCTCTCATTTATGAATTGGAAAGTCCTCCAAGGGAGGGGCAGCCCTGGCAGGAAAGTCCAGGGTGAGAGAGGGGAAGAGCCCCCCTTTGGTGGTCACTTTTGCTTCTTGTTTTCTGAATTGTCTTCCTGGTTGTAGAGCAGGGGCCAGGCCCCAACCACCCCCCTCTCAGCTCCCAGTGGGGGTAAGGGAGGGAGAGCAACAGTTGTTCTATAGGATCCAGGCAGCCCCAGTCTCTGAGACAGGCTTGGGGAGGAGAGGGCTTTCCATGGAGAATTCCCGGGGTGGCAAACCCCACAGAGCCACCACCTGACCAGTGGGAGGGCTGGGCACTTGCCAAAGCCTTGACTGAAACCAAGGATGGGAGGCAGTGGGAAGAGGTGGCTTACAGACACCCGACATCGCAGGGATTCTGACTCTGGGTGCTCATTAAACTCCCAGAGCGGGGGCAGGGAGGGAGTAGAGAAAGGGGTTGCTTTAAAAATCCTGATGTCAGGCCGGGCGCGGTGGCTCAAGCCTGTAATCCCAGCACTTTGGGAGGCCGAGACGGGCGGATCACGAGGTCAGGAGATCGAGACCATCCTGGCTAACACCGTGAAACCCCGTCTCTACTAAAAATACAAAAAAAAAACTAGCCGGGCGAGGTGGCGGGCGCCTGTAGTCCCAGCTACTCCGGAGGCTGAGGCAGGAGAATGGCGTAAACCCGGGAGGCGGAGCTTGCAGTGAGCTGAGATCCGGCCACTGCACTCCAGCCCGGGCTACAAAGCAAGACTCTGTCTCAAAAAAAAAAAAAAAAAAAAAATCCTGATGTCAGCGAGGGCATGGTGGCTCCTGCCTGTAATTGCAGCACTTCGGGAGACCATGGCACAAGGATGGCTTGGGTCCAGGAGTTCAAGATCAACCTGGGCAACATAGTGAGACCCCATCTCTACAAAAAATTAAAAAATAAAAAATTAGCCAGGCACGGTTAATGCCTGTGGTCCTAGCAACTCAGGAGGTGCACCCCTGTAGTCCTAGCTACTCAGGAGGCTGAAGTGGGAGGATCGCTTGAGCACAGGAGTTCGAGGTTGCAGTGGGCTATGATGGTACCACTGCACTCCAGTGTGGGTGATGGAGTGAACCCCTGTCTTTAAAAAATAAAATAAATTAAAATCCTGACATCCAGATTGCAGCCCAGATCAATTACATCAGACTCTAGGGGAGGGGCCCAGGCAGAAGCATTTTCAAAGCCTCCCCAGGCCATGCCAGTGTACATCCAGGGCTGAGCACCACTGTGGAACCTGTAGGAAAGAACTGTGTAGACTGAGGACATCACCATAAGTATTTCAAAGCAGCCCTTCAAGAAAGGAAGGGGTGGAATTTTCTAAAAACAAACTGAGTTGGGTATTTAGCACCGTCTCCCTGCTACTAATATTTCCAAGAAGAAAGGGGACAGTGTAGAGCGTCCTGCAGGGTCCATGTGTGCAGGCACTGAGCTGATGCAAAGGGCTCCTTCTTGCAAGCCAGGGCACCATGTCACAGAAGCCGGACCCCAGCCCCAGGCCCCAGGTCTGATGCAAAGGAAATGCTCACTGGGGGCCTATAGCTTCCCCTTTTGGGGCCTGTGCACGCCTCTTCTCTGAGCCCTGCACCTCCCTCTGAGGACACCCTGGATCTCCTGGGTTGGAGAAGAAAGTTGCTGGGCACAGTGCTTTCCACTACAGTGTTAAAGACCAACTGGCCAGGTCTCCTGAGGGAATCTGCTTTGTAACCAAGCAATGGCAGAGGAGATAGTGCTGATCCCTCTGCACTTCAGACCCCTCGTAGTGGGGCAGGAAGTGGTGTGGATGGCAAACAGGAAACCCCAGCCCCATTGCACCACATGAGGAAGGAGACTTGAGCTGCAGGCTGGGGCCCTGCCAAGACCTAGAGATGGTAAGAGATGCCAGATCATGCTTCCCAAACCCAAGCCTGTCCTGGGCATGGGCGAAATGCAGGCTGCCTCAGAAGGAAATGGCACACTCTGCCTTCTGCCTTCCTGCATTATGGAACAGAAGCCCCATCACTGCTTGGACTCTTTTAACCCCTACACCAACCTCATTAAGAAAGAAACTTTATTATCCTCATTTTGCAGCTGAACAGTTGCGGCACAAAGAAGCTATGCCACTTGCCCCAAGACACACAGCTAGGAAGGGGCGGAGCTGAGGCTCAAATCCAGGGCGGTGCAGCTGCCAAGCGGAACCCAACAATAGACTACAACTTCTCTTGAGGTGGTAAGGAAGAAAGTGCTTTCAGCCAAAAATCAGTCAACCCAACTGTATTCTGGAGGAGTGGTTCTCCCACTTGAGTGTGTATTGGAATCCCTCTGAGGGCTTGTTAAAATACAGATTGCAGGTCCCTTTGTCCCAGTTTCTGATTCAGTAATTCTGGGGTGGGGTCTGAGAAGGTACAGTCCTAATAAGCACCCGGGGCTGCTGCTGCTGCTGCTGGTAGCTGGCTCTAGGTGCTTTATCTTAGTCCCTCCAAGAACCTCATGGGGAAGGCTTCACTTTAGCCATTTTACAGATGAGAAACAGAAGGTCCCAGAGGTTAGGTGGCTTGTCCCAGGTGGCAGAGCCGACACGAAGCCCAGTGCTCTCCTATGGCTCTCTGGCTGAGCACTGGATCTGAGAGGCTCACTATGGAGCAGCAGGAGCAGGTTGGCTCCAGTTACCAGCCCACAGCAGGCTGGGGGGTCCTGGGGATGGGAGGTGAGTGAGTGACCAGCCTAGAGGACAAGCTGTGGAAAAAGCAGACCCTGCAGGGGCCAAGGAGAGAGGCCCAGAGCCACAGGTCGAGGACGTGGGTACTTGCAGTCACAGAGCCATCGAATCTCAGTCCCGTATCACACACTGGGTGGGACACTGAGGGGACAATGAACTACCCCTCCCACTCACAGACCCCACAGACCATCCCCACCCCATTCCCAGAAAAGCCTCGATGCTTGGTAAATGACAGGTACAGGCCCTTCCTGGCAAGCTACCCCACTCCCATCCCCGGACCTGCCCCTGCCTGGCCCACCGACACAGGAGGAACTGAGACGCACCAAGAGCCATGCTGGGGTTTCTTCACGCAGGTCAGCCTACGAAGACCCGGCTCTTCCACCACCAACTGCGGCCCAGCCCAGCCCTCCCTGCCCAAGCCTGGGTTCCCAGACGCGACTGCGGGAGATGGGAGGAAGCAGTCCTGGGCCCACCCAGACAATGGCCTCGCAGGCCAGAGAAGCAGCCACATGTTTACAGGGAAGCCCCACCGGCGTCCACAAGTGCCTGACCTTTAGGATGGATGTTGTAGAAGGAAACTCAGAGCTCTTAGCCTCTAATCAGAGAGCCAGGGCGCTGAAGCAGGACAAAAAAGGAAGCATAGAGGAAGCACAGACTCCAGAAAGAAGCAGCTGTGTGTGCGTGGGTGTGAGCATAGCTCCCGGTGTGTGAGTGAGAGTCCAGTGTGTGGATGGAGCGTATGGTTGGGGAGTGGTGTATCGCTGTGTATGTGTGTATGTGTGTGTCCACATGCATGGTGTGTGTGCTTGGTATGTGTAGAACTAGACTCTGGCTCAGAGAAACTAAAGACCTAGAATGCTAACCAGCCAAGACAGCCTCTTGTGGGTTCCAATTCAACCAAGTGACAAATTCCCTGTGGCTGTGGAACCCAAGGGGAGAGTGAGAAGTTGGCGGAGACAACACTGGCCCCAATAAAGCAAATAAGACGAGATACTCCCTGGCCTGCATTTCTCAAAGCCAAGCCAGTTTATAGGGTAGTTTTAATGTCTACCTGGGGAAGAGCAAGGTAAGCTTTCCTCCCATCCAGTAACTACGGGATTTAAGGGAGGCCACCCTGCAGAGAGAGCCCGAGGCCTGTGTCCCCAAGTGCTCCTGCTGGCCTATCTGAGGGTTCTTCTCCCAGCTTCGCAGAGAGAGAGACAGACTGATCCAAGCAGGTAAGGAGGGGCTGGCTCCGGGTCCCCTGTTTCCTACAAGTTCAGATTTCTTTGGTAGCCACACTTCCTGTTTACTGCGTGATTTCCAAGTCACAGGCCACTCAGACTCATCTCTGACTTCACATCCCCTTCCTCAAGGGAACCCCAGCATTCTTCCTTTTTTGGTGCTATAGGCTGAGACTCTGAGCTCTGTGTGCAGTGATCTTGGGGTTTCCTCTACTCGACACCTGGGGACAGGACTGAAAACCTAAAAGCTAAGATCGCTGGCCTCCACCCCCAGACCCCAGCAGGTTCCTTGGACTTGAAAAGCAGTGAGTGGGAAGAGCAAAGGAAGTGCTGGGTGTGTCCAGAGCCCTCCGGTGTGGTGGGGGCAGCAGTCACTGCGGCGCATCTGACATCCCCCCTCCTTTAACCTCGAGTTAACACACCCAGCAACATGTGTGGGGAAATTCCCCGCTCACAGCAAATCTCAAACCCCTCCTAGTGCCAGGAGAAATGGCACATCGGGGGGTTTCCAGACCATTTCCAGGGGAAGTTTGCCACAGTAGCACATTCACACCTTCCTCTGTCTACCCTGGGCACAGCTGACCAGCCCTAAAGGAAAGTCAGCCCCATGTAAAGCAGAACTGCTCCTCCACACGGCCGGCAGAGGCGGCTCTATCAAACCTCTGTACACCCCCACGACTGCCTAAGATTCAAAGGGCAGCTGCCCACTAGGCACGGCCAGGTGAAGAGACCGTGAGTGCTCTCCCAGGCTCACGCTCTTACCAACTCACTGGAGGAGCCGCGGGCACTTCAGGGAACTCACCTAACAAGGAACTCACAGCATTTGCCTCAGAGCAAATGTCCCAGAGAAAAGCCACCTGACCCACTCCCGTGACCCCTGAATACAGTCATGTGACCTGGTTTCCCAGTTCTGGGTCCCGCAGTTTCCTGAGCTGACCTGCGGGCACACTCTGCCTCACCAGCCCCCCACTCCATGGCACCATGGCCCCGACTGTACACAAAAGAGCCATCCTTGCCCCAAATGTCTGTGTGATCAGCTGTAAGGCCCTACATGGCACTCTAGGAAGGGGCACTGATTATCTGAGGCTACCACCCATCTCCCCAGAGTACCTGAGGCCTCGTGGACCCCACCAAAGCCCCCTGCATCCCATGCCATGCTATGGACAAAACATTCAACAGCCAGCCCTACAGCCGCTGGGATGGGTGTTTAACAGGGCAGGGGTTTGGCACACACAAAGGATGCTTGAAATAGAAAGGCAGAGACCCTCCTTCTCGAGCTTCAAGGAAGCTAGTCTCCACACAACTCCACCTCTACCTGGTTTGAATCTCTCTCTCTCTGCATGGCAGCTGCTCCATCAAAGTCACGGCGAATCATGAGCCCACCCTTCCAAACCCATCACCACACAGAAAACCCTGAGATTCAGCAGCAGGGGGTCTGGGCCCCATGGGCCAGCAGCCAGCAGCCAGCAAGCCACGCTGTGGTCAGCTCCCAAGCCAGTGGTGCTGCACACCTGCACCCTGGCCACTTTCATCCTGTGAGGCTGAGATGGAGGCAGCACCCTGACACTGCCCGGGCCGGGAAGGATAGTCAGGACCACATGACCCAGCTTGAGACGGAATCACCAGGGGCCAAATACCACAACTGCCTGCCAGGGCTTCCCTTTCCTTTCTATTACATAAGTAAAATAAACATTTTTTTGTTTTATTTTTAAAATATAGGTCAGGTTCCATGGCTCACACCTGTGATCCCAGCAATTTGGGAGGCCAAGACAGGAGCGTCGCTTGCATGCAGGAGTTCAAGACCAGCTCAGGCAACAAGGCAAAATCTTGTCTCTACAAAAAATAAAAAATTAGCTGGGTTTGGTGGCATGCACCTGTAGTCCCAGCTACTTGGGAGGCTGAGGTGAGGTGGGAGGATGACTTGAGCCCGGGAGGTGGAGGCTGCAGACAGCCATGACTGTACCAGTGTACTCTAGCAAGGGCAACAGAGTAAGACCCTGTCTCAAAAACAAAAAAGAAAAATATATATAGATAAATGAAAAGATTAATATCCACAAAAGGACAAATATTGTTTGATCCCATTTATATGAGGTAGCTAGAAGAGGCAAATTCATAAAGACAGTAAGTAGACTAGAAGCTACCAGGAGCTGGAAGGAGATAGGAATGAGGGGGTTATTGTTTAATGGGTACAGAGTTTCTGTTTGGAATGACAAAAAAGTTCTGGACGTGGATAATGGTGATGGGTTGTACAACATTGTGAATATAGTTAATGCCACTAATTTGTACACTTAGAAATGGTTAAAAGGGTAAATTTTATGGTATGCATATTTTACCACAATAAAAAATAAAAATAAACTATTACATATGAAAAAAGATGAAGATTGAAATCTCCCAAAACTCCACCACCCAGAGATAATCACTATTAACATTTTACCATACATCCTTCCAGATGCTAATATAAATGGGTGATACAGTTTGTAAAAATAGCACACAGTTTGGTAACCTGCTTCTTAAAAATATATCCTATTCCGGTGGCTCACACCTGTAATGCCAGCACTTTGGGAGACCAAGGCAGGTGGATCACCTGAGATCAGGAGTTCAAAACCAGCCTGGCCAACATGGTGAAATCCCATCTCTACTAAAAATACAAAAAATTAGCCGGGCGTGGTGGTGCACCTGTAATCCCAGCTACTCGGGAGGCTGAGGCAGGAGAATTGCTTGAACCTGGGAGGCGGAGATTGCAGTGAGCTGAGATCACACCATTGCACTCCAGCCTGGGCAACAAGAGTGAAACTTCGTCTCAAAAAATATATATATCATATTCTTCCATGTTAATAGCTACACACCGGCAGCCTATGTTTTTGTAGCCACATGGTATTCCAAAGTATAGATATGCCATGGTTAACTAATGTATGACTGTTGGGCATTTGGTCTCCATTTGTCACTATAGAGTGTTGTCATTATTATAAATAATGCTGCGAGGGACATCCCCATATACATACTTTTCTGCATTTATCCAATTACATCCCTAGGGGAAGAATTCCTAGGGGTGGAACTGCTGAGTCAGGGACTTGTTTGGGAGGGTTGTCAACAGAGCATTAAGAGTAAAATTACACCAAGATGTTGAATTTTGTCACAGAAAGTTCTCTTTCTCCACACAGACTTTTCTCCAGACCTCCTTCCAAAAAGAGCCAGGTATTAAACATTTACCAGCACATCACTGGTCATAACCTAGGAATGTAAACCGTGAGCAGACTCCACTCGGGTGTCTATAATGTTGCATAGTGATTCAGAAAGGAAGGGACCATCCATTCCTTAAGAAACCAGTCCCTCCCCCCCGACCTCTCCAGTCCTCCTCTGGAGACACACCATGCTGGAGCCCTGAGGTGAAACTGATATACAAGACAAGCAGGATTATACTGGGTTAATGTCCACTGAATTCCCAGCAGGAAGGACTCTAGGAAGGGCCAGTGCCGGGGGTCTCATGGTGGGTGCCACATATGTAGTCCACACAAAAGGTTTTTTGTCATTAAAGGTTTTTAAAGGTTTTGTTCTTGTATAGACAGAAGGACAAGGCGATGACTCTTCTGAAAGAGGTCAAGGGTTAGAAGGGACACGTGGAATCATTTAATCCCTTGCCTTGGAGATGGGGAAACTGAGAGTCAGAAAGTCTCACAGCATAAATATTTCAATAATCATTAGCCAGACGCAGTGGCTCATGCCTGTAATCACAGCATTTTGGGAGGCTGAGACAGGTGGGTCACTTGAAGTCAGGAGTTCAAGACCAGCCCGGCCAACATGGTGAAACCCCGTATCTACTAAAAATACAAAAATTAGCTGGGCGTGGTGGCATGCACCTGTAGTCCCAGCTACTTGGGAGGCTGAGGCAGGAGAATCGCTTGAACTCAGGATGTAGAGGTTGCAGTGAGCCAAGATCATGCCACTGCATTCCAGCCTGGGCAACAGAGTGAGACTCCATCTCAAAAAAACAATAATAATTATAATCATTAAATGTACCCCAGAAGTATCTCACATGCAGGTGAGGTTCAACTGGTTCAGGGCAGCGCTTGAACATATCCCATGTCTTGGATGCATAGTACAAATCTTATCCTCCCCTTCCCATGTACAGAACTGGAAATTGAAATCACTGGGGTCACATGCTGACTTAGTCATGGCCAGATGTGTGCTGGGGCCAGCTCCTACTGGCTCTCAGGTGCCAGTGGCGCACAACTCTTCCCAACTGAGTGTTCACTGACACCAGGTTGGTAGAGTGAAATCAGCCCTAGTGGGAATATTTATTTATATCACACAAATTGGAAAACACCACAAAGCAGGGCTTCCCCCAAAACCCTTACCAAGAGCCAGGTGTTAAATATTTACCAGCACATCACTGGTCATAACCTAGGAATGCAAACCATGTGCAGGTGACCTCAGCTTCCTCAACTAACCTGAGAGCAGCCTCTCTTTCCAAGCATTGTAACTCTCTATGTTCCACCAAAATACACACTCCCAAATCCATCATAGCCTGCTTCTAGCCGGCAAATGGTTTTCTACTCGCTTGCTATGTGCCAGGCTGAGCACATATGATAGCTCATTTGACCCTCACAATATTGCTGTGAGATAGTTATTATAATTTCCATCTTACAGTTGGGGAAACTGAGTCTTTTCTTTCTTTTCTTTTCTTTTTTTTTTTTTTTTTTTGAGAGGAAGTTTTGTTCTTGTTGCCAAGGCTGGAGCACAATGGCAAGATCTCAGCTCACTGCAACCCCTGCTTCCCAGGTTCAAGCGATTCTCCTGCCTCAGCCTCCTGAGCATCTGGGATGACAGGCGCCCGCCACCATGCCTGGCTAATTTTTGTATTTTCAGTAGAGACGAGGTTTCACCTTGTTGGTCAGGCTGGTCTTGAACTCCCGACCTCAAGTGATCCACCCGCCTCGGCCTCCCAAAGTACTGGGATTACAGGTGTGAGCCACCGTGCCCGGCCTGAAACTGAAACTTTTAATGACTTTTAACTATAGATTAAAACCTGTCTTAGGTTGGTTTCACCCAAAAGTAGATCGTGAAACAAGAACTCAAGTTCAAGTACAAAGGGAGTGGGAAAGTGAGATGAGGAAGTGAGTGAGCTAACACTATGAGCAGTCGGGATTCAGTCCTGCAAGGGAACTCTTAGAGACAGCACAGAACATGCCCCAAACTTATCCCAACAGAGAGGCGAGGAAGCTGGAGTATTTGCACACCTTCTCCCATCAGTCATTGGTTGAGACCAGTGGAACATGGGCAGGAGGCTGACAGCATCTATTACATTATCCAGTATCCCACAGCTAGGAAATGGTAAGATGCAATTCAAACTCCAAATCCAATATTCTTTTCATGACATTTATAAAAATGAGCACTTCACTGGATGCCAGCGACGGTTAAAGCACAATGCCGATGAAGTAAATCGACTTTGCCAAATCACTTTGGGTCGACATGTTCAAAGAAAGCACAGGTATTTCTCTGCCAGTTTTCACCAATTGAAGGAATAGGAAAAGCCCTTGGAAGTCACTTTGCCTGTTCCACAGGAATGGATGAGAGGGTCTCTCTGGTACCAGCACAGCTGCCTTGAGCAGCAGTTCCCCAGCCCCAAGCCGTCACCCCAAACAGCTGCATCAACCTGTAATGACAGGCTTTAGAGTCTGCCATCCCAGAAATGATAAAAAATGACCCACTGGCTGCCCAGCCCAAGTCAGAGGATGTGCCACCCTCCTTCCCTGGTGCTTCCTGCCCCATTCCCAACCCCCACCTCACACGGCCACGTGGTCCATGGGAACCCACAAGAGGCCAAATAAATGAAACCAGCAGGGAGACCTGTGGGGGCTCACTCCACCTTGAGGACATTTATACATTCTTCTGGGCCAGGCACAGTGGCTCACACCTGTAATCCTGCAGGTGTAGGCTGTGGAGGCTGAGGCAGGAGGATGGCTTGAGCCCAGGTGTTTGAGACCAGCCTGGGTAACATAGCAAGACTTCATCTCTATTAAAAAAATAAAATAAAAACGTAACTGGGTATGGTGGCCTATGCCTGGGGTCTCAGCTACTCAAGAGGCTGAGGTGGGAGGATTGTTTGGGCCCGGGAGATGGAGGCTGCAGTAAGCCATTATTGCACCACTGCACTCCAGCCTGGGCAACAGAGACCCCATGTCAAAAAAATAAATAATAAGGCCGGGCGCGGTGGCTCAAGCCTGTAATCCCAGCACTTTGGGGGGCCGAGGCGGGCGGATCACGAGGTCAGGAGATCGAGACCACAGTGAAACCCCGTCTCTACTAAAAATACAAAAAATTAGCCGGGCGCGGTGGCAGGCGCCTGTAGTCCTAGCTACTCAGGAGGCTGAGGCAGGAGAATGGCGTGAACCCAGGAGGCGGAGCTTGCAGTGAGCCGAGATCGCGCCACTGCACTCCAGCCTGGGCAACAGCGTGAGACTCCGTCTCAAAAAATAAATAAATAAATAAATAAATAAATAAATAAATAAATAAATAATAAATACAAATAAAAAATAAAAATTCTTCTTGTAGACAGGGAGGTATTGAAATAGGACAGTGTGTCATTGGAGTAAACAACTGGACCACATTGTGAAGAGTATTAGGGAGGTAGCAGGAGGGAATTGCTACCCTCGCTTTATAAACCCAGCTGTGGCAGCTCTCAGCTACTACAGATTGAAGATAGACGCTGAACATCTTGTTCCATTCCAAGCACACTGCTGAGACCTGCCCTGTTTCTCGCTCTGGGGGAGATGAGTCCTGGGACTACTCATGGGGTCACTCAGTCCATCTCCCAGCCTCTCTGTGAGACTCTCTGGCAACCTGACCCTGCCTCTCTGTCCCCACCTCCCACTCAGTAAGGACACTTCCTGCCAAAATATCCTGAAGAGGTCTGAAAGCAATAATCAGGCCCAGGTTCTTTTGTGCTTTGATGACAGGTCCCTTCTCTGGCAAGCAACGTCGTCCAGCCCTCTGAGACAGCAGATGCACACCCTGGGCACCTCTCCAGCCGAGTCGCTCAGCCATTCCTAAGCAGCTCACGCATGGAACGCAGACATGAAGCCTGACTCCGGGGCACCAGGAAATAGACCAAGAAGTAAAAGCAAAACCAATAGCAACTGGGATGTCTCAGGTGGGTCAGAGCATCCAAAGGATTGAAAACAAGGCATAGGGTTGTCCACCACACCAACTGACTCCTAAGATGACACAAACTGGCGAGAAGACCTGAACCTCCAAACAGAAGCCATGTAGAGACGCAGAGAGGTAGGCTGTGGAGCACCAGGTACAGAGTGAGGCCACGCTCGGGAAAGTGGGGATGATGCTGGCTGGAGATGCAGCAGATGCGGGCACAGCCCCAGTTGGCCAGATGTGGAGGGCACACAGTCCCCTTCCCCTGGAGGAAGGCATGAAAAGGGACCTCAGATCCCTGGTCTCCTCTCAGCCAGGCTTCTCAAAGGGGCCATCATGATTCCAACCCAATTTCAACAGCATAAAAATGAGCGGAGTGGAGCACTTGGGATATGTCTAGGCTGCACCCCAAGGCTTACCATGTGTCTCCCCGATATTCCACCTCTGCTCTTCCATCTGCTGAAGGAGGAGCGGAACTCGCCTTCCAGCCTCCCCAGCAGAGGGACTCCCAAGCTGTACCAGTCCACACTGCAGGTGCCCAGGCAGGCTGTACACTATGCCTCCACCTTCTCCCAGGGGAAGAGCTCCCACTCTTTCCCAAACTACCCCCTCTCCAAGCTCAGCCATCATTTGAGGCCCTCTTCTACCCCTGTGAGGCCTGCTGGACTGCCACAGCCCCTAGGCATCAGGCTGACCTGTCCAGAGGAGAAAACGCAGCTGCTGCCCACACCCAATGCCCCCACGCAAGGGTCTCTGATCCCAAATGGCCACCACCCAGGTAGATGCCACACTGTGTCCCTGGGACACTACATTTGAACACGAGTGTTTTGGTTTTTTTGCAAATTGACTCTCCTCAAACAACCCGATATATCTTTGCCATGCGAGATTTCTTTAATTCTTCAGACCACCTGCAGAAAAAGTGCCTAGTAAGTAAATGTGGATGTATTAGTCAAATAAGCCTAGCTGCAGATTCCTCATCCAGATGTTCCTGAAAGAAGGCCCCTGGCTGTGTCTTCCCGGCTGTTTAAAAGAATCATTGTTTCTAATTCTTTCCTCCCATTGTACTAAGATCAACTGTGGCAGGAACTGGGTCCCCCTCCAGGACAAATTGTTGTTTGTCAGCTGATTGGTTCATACATTCATTCACCATTTACAAGGTACTTACTATAACCCCAGCCTGCCCTAGACACAGCCTCTGCTCTCCCGAAAAACACGTTCTAGGCGCCAGGATTCCAGATACCTGGGAAATAGAGTACACGCAGTGATGAGAGGCCTCGTGCTCGGCTTCTCCTGTCACTGAGGCGCGGTGGGGGCTGTGGACAGCCCGGACCCATGCAGCGCCCCAGAGGTGAAACAGAACCCTCAGTCTCCCAGTGAGGCCACTGGCACTCTCGGCTGTCCCCAGAACTCTCCGACTTAGAGCTGAATGCAAAGTAAGCGCTGGAAATGCAGAAGTAGCCGGGGCCGCCCACGGCACCTGCCTCGCTTGGGGCGAGAGAAGACGCCAGGCTGAGGTCCCCAGCGACCTCAGGCACCAGCTCCGAAGGAGGGCGGGGAGACCGCAAAGGGGAAGTGCCCGGAGGCCAAGGGCCCCCGCTCACCCTGTGCCCTTCTGAAGCTCTCCGCCTCCCCGAGCCGGGGACTAGGACCCGCCTCGGGGAAATCTGCCTAGAAGACGGCGGCGGATTGGGGTCGGGCACTCTCCGGGTCTGTCAGGGCCTCTGGAATCCTGCACCTGCCACGCCGCCCCACCTCGCCAGGAAGTCTCAGAGACCCCGGGGATGGGGTGGGAGCACCTTCCCATCGTGGGCTCGAAAAGAAGTAAGGACACCCCCAGGGGTCCGAGAAGCCTCCTTTCTCGGAGGCTTTCCAAGCTCCAAGCCACAACTTTCTTCGGATGCAAGGCAGGCCGGCTGGGGCTCTGCGCCTACATGGCCCCGGGGAGGGGGCGAAGAGGGGGAGTCGGCGCGCCCCGGGAGCTCCACGGCTGGGGGAGGAAAGAGGAGACAAGAAGCAGGCGAGGATTAAGGGGCTGACCCAGCCGGGATAGGGACCATCGTGGAAAAACTTTGGCGAGGTCGGGGGACGCGGAAAGAGAGTGGCCCGCGCCCTGCACCTTGCGCCCAGCATCCCGCGCCAGTGCCTAGCTCCCAGTGCCCCGCGCCCCGCGCCTTGCCTGCACCCCGGGCCAGCTGCATCGCGCCCGCGCCGCGGGAACCTTGGAGTTGAAAAGTGGGGGCGCCTCGGCCAGCGATCGGCGGGCAGGGCTCAAATCCAGCCAGGCTGGGCAGGCGGTGGCCGCGCGATTGGGGACCGGGCGCCCCGCCCTCCTCGCTCCCCTCCTCTTTCCTCTCCCTCCCTCCCGCCCCTTGGCCTTTTTCAGCCCCTACCGGGTCTGCTAGTCCGCTGTCCCCTCTTTTCTCTCGATCTTCATATCACTCCACACCCCTTCGCCTTGCCTTCGCCTTTCTTCCTCCCCTTGTCTCCCGCCCCCTCCTCTTCTCCCCTCCCCTCTAGGGGCGGAGCTTCTCCCCTCCCTCCCAGACAATGCTGTAGCTGCGTCCCCTTCCCCGCCAGCTCGTCCAGGCTCCCGCCGCCAGCGATTCTTCCGGGCTGGGGGTGGGGAGGGGGTGGGAGTGCAGGGTTGGGGAGGATGAGCTGGCTCCCCTCACCTCATTGCTGCTGCCCTCTCCAAGAGGGATGGAGACTTGGCCCAAGCTGCTTGGTTCACCCGGCGCTGTGACAGCCACTCCCAGGGAACAAACACGCTGCCCCACCAAGCCCACCTCCAGCGGCCCGGGTTCGCCAGGCAGAGGCTGTGGGATTTTTTTTTTTTTTTTCTAACACCCCAGCTTATTCCCTAAAGAGTTTGAGCCGGACAGGGGCTAAACAGGCCCCTTCGACTTGGCGGGCCGGCCAGACGTGACAGCAATGCCAAGGAGGCCAAGTTTCTTTGTCCATTTCTCACCTCCCCCTTTTCCATCCCTGGACCTCCTGGCGCCCCCAGCACACAGGAGGCCCTTGAGCAGCCCGGCTGCAGGTTCCCTATCTGTTCAGAGCTCTCCCCCTCACGTGCCTACCCCCAACCCTGCAGTGTCTACTGACCAAAGGGAAAGGGAGCCTCAGGCCAACCCCCAAGGTACAACCAGCCGAGCTCATCCAGCCTGGAAGCCAAGCATTCTTTGCTAAATTCATTGTTTGGATCTTGGAATGTGTCTCCCTTAGAAACAATGTTATAAATGGTGATCTGCTTCCCAGGCCAGCCACAAAAGTCTGTTGAACCCAAAATGCAGCTGTAGGGTGGTGCTGAGAACTGTGTCAGCTACCCTGAAAAAGAAAGCCACTGATCAGCTTTATTTGTAGAAAAAATATGTATATATCTTCTGGTTCTTTCTTCTTGAGCTATAAACACTATAAATTAAATAAGTTAAAGCTCTCCCATTAAGTTTCCCCATCTGGACCCACTACTCTATTAGTTAAGCTTCTTTCCTTTGCAGGTAATAGAAATAACCTTAGGGGAATGCATTTGCAGATGCAGTGGTTTCTAGATAATCTCATCTAATCTCAGTGTCAGAACTGCATGGAGAGCTCAGTATAAGAGGCAAATCCAGAGCCTAAAGGGCTTCCAGTAACCAGAAAGTCTTCCCTGAGGGGTTCTTTCTTCTCCTTCATCACAGACTGGCCCTCCCTGCACCCCAGACACTTGGTGAAGGGTGGCCATGACTTCTATCACTGGGGCTTGGAGCTCTGCTGTACAGGAAATCAGACAGATGCTGCTAGAATCCCTTATTCTCTAATCTCCCAAAAGAGCAGCTCACCCTCCTGTGACGGTGGGGCTAGGGATGAGCTCAGGTTGTCCAAACTGGGCTGCCAGAAATCCTGAACCTAGGCCCTATTTAAAACTAAACCCATTACTTTTGTTTTTGTTTTGTTTTGTAACTTTGAGATGGGGTCTCACTCTGTCACCCAGGCTGGAGTGCAGTGGCATGATCATAGCTCACTGCAGCCTCAATCTCCTGGGCTCAAGAGACCCTCCTGCCTCAGCCTCCCGAGTAGCTGGAACTACAGGCATGTGCCACCATGCCCAGCTAATTTTTCTATCTTTTGTAGAGATGGGGTCTCACTATGTTGCCCAGGCTAGTCTTAAACTCCTGGCCTCAAGCAATCCTCCCCCTCAGCCTTCCAAAGTGCTGGGATTACAAGCATAAGCCATCTTGCCAAGCCATGAACACATTTGTCTCTACTTAGATTCTCCATCTTAGTGAATAAATTGATTGATTGATGGATTCATTCGTGCATGACAACAGAAAACGTGTTCCCATTCATCAATTTCTGCCTACCAAAGCCACAGGAGAGAAAGGAATAGCCCTTCATCCTTCATCCTTCAAGGCAGAATTGAGCAACACATTTGAACAGGGATAATATTTTGCATATATTAAACTAATAATTAAAGTCTACCCTTAAACTGTATTTTCTTTTTTTTTTTTTCCTTGTTTTCTTTTTTTTTTTTTTTTTTTTTTGGATGCAGTTTTGCTTTTGTTGCCCAGGCTGGAGTGCAATGGCGTGATCTTTGCGCACCACAACCTCCTCCTCCCAGGTTCAAGATTCTCCTGCCTCAGCCTCCTGAGTAGCTGGGATTACAGGCATGTACCACCGTGCCCAGCTAATTTTTTGTATTATTTTTAGAGACAGAGTTTCACCATGTTAGCCAGGCTGGCCCGGAACTCCTGACCTTGTGATCCACCCACCTCGGCCTCCTAAAGTGTTGGGATTACAGGCATGAGCCACCGCACCCAACCAGACCATGTTTTCTTATAGGTTTCTACCACCAGAGGACAGTCGAAGAGGCTCATGGCCCAGGAAGCAACAGGTGAGCATTGTCTACAATTGTCTAAAATTCTCCAATAGAAACACAACTTGTGGCTTGGCGCGGTGGCTCACGCCTGTAATCCCAGCACTTTGGGAGGCGGAGATGGGCAGATCACAAGGTCAGGAGATGGAGACCATCCTGGCTAACACGGTGAAACCCCGTCTCTACTAAAAATACAAAAAATTAGCCGGGCGTGGTGGCGGGCGCCTGTAGTCCCAGCTACTCGGGAAGCTGAGGCAGGAGAATGGCATGAACCTGGGAGGCGGAGCTTGCAGTGAGCTGAGATAGCGCTACTGCGCTCCAACCTGGGCGACAGAGCGAGACTCCGTCTCAAAACAAAAAAAATCAGTTCCTCGGGGGTATTCGCCATGTTGCAAGTGTTCAATAACCACAGGCTACCAGCTTGGGACAGCACAGGTTTACAGAACAAGGAGGCCACTGATGAGTTTGGAGTCTCAAAGCTAAGTGCCTTTTTTCCTCAGCAAAACAGTAGTGGGAATGACAAGCGTGGCCAGAGAAAGAAAAAGGAGCTTCTACATTTCTTTGTCTCCCCCTATAACAACTGGAGAGGCAGATCTTGCTACTAGATCAGAGTTCTCCTGTGTGGCTTGGGAAAAGGAGGCTGGCTATGCAGAGAACTGAGAGGCCCAAAGCCCACTCCTCAGCTTCCAGTGGATTCTGGGAAAAGGGACAAAGACAGAAAGTCCTGGATGCTGCATCTCCCTGATTTATGACCTTTGACCTTAAAGCAGAGGTATGTTGGTGGGTTAAGTGGAGTTCTGGGGACAGAATCAAGGATTACAGGCCAGATGCTGTGGCTCACGTCTGTAATCCCAACACTTTGGGAGGCCGAGGCAAGAGAATCACCTGAGGTCAGGAGTTCGAGACCAGCCTGGCCAACATGGTGAAACCCCATTTCTAATAAAATTACAAAAATTAGCTGGGCGTGGTGGTGGGCATCTGTAATCCCAGCTACTCAGGAGGCTGAGGTGGGAGAATTGCTTGAACCTGGCAGGCAGAGGTTGCAGTGAGCGGAGATGGCACCATTGCACTCCAGCCTGGGCTACAGGAGCAAAACTCTGCCTAAAAAAAAAAAATGAACACCCCGGCTGCCCACTCGCTTCTCCTCCAACCTAGACAGCTTCATACCGGTCAGCTCAGTGGAGCACCACGAGTACACAGAGGTAGGGCCTGGGTTCAGCTTCCTGGGGTCACCCACAATCCCTGTGTGGCGTAGATGTGATGCCAAAGTTCCTACCTGCTCCCAAGGACCAGGGGCTTCAGAAGGAGGCTGAGTTGTGTGAGCCACAGGTGTTTTAACAGGGCCTATCTTAGTTTGAACTCCCTCAAGAGCAGAGCCTGAGACAAGGACTTGGGTGCAGATCATTTACTGAGGAGGACCCAGAAAGCAGGAGGGAGGGAGGGAGGAAGTGGAGAGTGGGGAAGGTGCATTATTGGACAGGTTACTGCTGTGGGCAACTGGGACTTGACTTCTCTGAGAACCGTCTAAGGAACTGTGTAGAACGCACCTTAGAATTATCTCATTAAAGGCCGGGGGTTGGGGCATTCATCTGCTGACTCCTCTCATTCTCCACTAGTTGAGCTCACCTCCTCTTACCTCCTGGTTTGTGAGGACTTATTTGGCCTAAAAGAAACAACTGAGGCAGAAAAACAGGAGTCAGCCGGGCGCGGTGGCTCATGCCTGTAATCCCAGCACTTTGGAAGGCCGAGGCGGGCAGATCACCAGAGGTCAGGCGTTCAAGACCAGCCTGGCCAACATAGTGAAACCCCATCTCTACTAAAAATACAAAAATTAGCCAGGCATGGTGGCCCATGCCTGTAAGCTACTCGGCAGGCTGCGGCAGGAGAATTGCTTGAACCTGGGAGGCGGGGAGTTGCAGTAGCAGTAAGCCGAGATCACACCACTGTACTCCAGTCTGAGCAACAGAACAAAAATCCATCACAAGAGAAAAGAAAGAAAAAAGAGAAACAGTAGCCATTGTCCCTTAAGGTGGAACGAGTTTCTGTTCGTGGAGCCATCCGCCACTGCTCTGCTGGGATGAGACATAGGCAAAGGGGATGCGACACAGAATACACAAATCCTCTGCTCTAAGCCCTAGGATGAAGAGGGGCAGGGAGACTAAATCAGGGGCTGCCTAAGTCAGGGGCTGGCAGGAGGACATAATGGAGACCCAGAGGGTGCATCAGCGAAGGCAGAGTGAAGATCAGGGAGCAGAGATCTGAAAGAGCCTGGAGCACCCAGACCCTAAACTGCACACGCTGCAGACGTCAGCAGTAGATGCCAGCCCAGTACTCAGGAATGGGAGCAGCATGTTCAGCATTCTGCTGTCAAGGGAGGGTCCGGAGCAGGCCATCTGCAGTGGGGCCCAGGGAGGACCCAGAGGCCTCCCTGTGATCCTGAGTACCAGCCTCACTTGCCACCATGAGATTAAGGTACAACTTCTCCCAAAGATGCATCTTAAAAAGAGCTGGGCAGGAAGGAAGAACTCTGAGAGAGTGTTTACATAAGAAGACCAGAGGGACTGTTTAGATTATTGCATAAGACTTCATTTACCAGACTAATATTCAGATATTTTTTCCCTCTGCTATCCAGGAGGTAAGAATTTACAGAGGAAGATCCAATGAGATATAGAGAAATAAGGAAGCCTAAGTGAGGTCTACCCCTGGGCTGCCGCCACCTCTTCACATATCTGGTGCACCAGCATGGCATGCCGGTTGGATATCTGCTTGACAGGCGAAAAAAGACCCTCTTGGGAGAGAATTTGCATTCTAAGGAAGGAAGAAAACAAGTGGTAACAAGGCTTGAGTTGACAGAAGGTTAATGAGATTGTCACTCAACTCTGCTCCCAATCTGGTCCCTTGGACACACAGTAGGGGGCTCCTGGAAAGAAGAAGGGGTTTTAGGTTACAACTGAAGGGGATGTTTTGTAAACTTCCAGGTACTCTGAGACCCAAGAAACTTAAGGGGCCAACCCTCCACTGTTCAGCTTCTCTATCTCAAGAGCTTGTTATGTTGACAACACGACCTAGAAAGAGACAGCTTGATTGCCAAAATGGTCACAACTACTGGCTCCCAGCACACATGCTGTTTGCAATATGACTCTGCAGTTCCTCCAATAAGGAAGTGGAGTCTATATCTCCACCTTGAATTTGGGCAGACAGTGTGGCTTGCTTTGGCCAATAGAATGAGGCAGAAGTCATGTTGTGCCTTTTCAGAGCCTGGGCCTCAAGAAGCCTTGCATTCTCCCACTCTCTCTATTGGAACATTACCTGTACCATTGAACAAGCCTGAGCTAGCTGGCTGGAGGATGAGAGACCACACGGCCCAGAGCCAAGTGGGCCTGGTTGTCCCAGCCAAAGCCCCAGGCATGTGAAAGAGCCCAACCAAGATCTGTCAAGTCCCATACCCAAACCCAGAGCTGACCACCAACGCATGAGGGAACCCAGCTGAGTCTAGCCCAAATAGCCAGCTGATAAAAAGCATAAACAAAACAGATGGTTGTCACTTTAAGCCACTAAGGTTTGGCGTAGTTTGTTTTATAGCAATAGTGAACTGTTAAAGAACTTAACAGGATCCTGCAGTCAAGGCTGACATGACCAGGGTATTGAGCAGATACAACTCTGAAGTCCCCTGGATTTGCTAATGAGCTTGCGCGAGTTACCTCTAGGAATTCGTCCCCACTGCCAGCCCTGTGCCCCTGCCCTTGCCCCCCACCACCAAAGCAGCATAAGAGGTATTTTCTTTTTTTTTTTTTCTTTTTTTTTTGAGAGGGAGTCTCACTTTGTCACCCAGGCTGGAGTGCAGTGGCGCGATCTTGGCTCACTGCAAGCTCCACCTCCCGGATTCACACCATTCTCCTGCTTTAGCCTCCCGAGTAGCTGGTGCCCGCCACCACGCCGGCTAATTTTTTTTTATATTTTTAGTAGAGACGGGGTTTCACCATGTTACCCAGGATGGTCTTGATCTCCTGACCTCATGATCTGCCCTCCTCGACCTCCCAAAGTGCTGGGATTACAGGCGTGAGCCACCGTGCCCAGCCTATAAGAGGTATTTTCAAATGGTTTAAGTCTGAGTGAGTTGGTGACATTTAGATTTATGGCTTTTAATGTGACTCCATTTGTTCTCATAAACTTGAGAGACCAAGGGAAATTTGAGTAACAAAGATTTTGTCACTGAACTCTACAAGTTTATCTTTCATGGGGCAGGACTATCTTAATTAAAAGAGTTCATTTTATCCACCACTAAGAAATTTCTATAGCATTTAAAATATTTATATGACACAGTGCCTGGATCCATCCTTGCAGATGGGAGAGTGGATTGAAGCTCTCGCTCAGCTGATATCTAAGAAGGCTCATGTGCCCATGTCTCGGGCCCCAGACAGGAGACCTATCTTACTAGGCTTTCCCTCTTCAGTTAAAACATGAACAGGTGCTGGTAAGAGAAAAAACAAAAAGAAAAGGACCTAAAGTACATAATCTAAACTTATTCATTTCCACCTTTTGTCTCTTTTCACAAAAAGTGTTTGATAGACAGCCTCAAGGCTAAACTCTCTCTTGGCCACCTTCCTGCTAAACAAAATGCTTATAAACAATTTGGTAACGGAACCATGTTTCAAATTAGGTGGGATATGTCATATAATTTTCCTAGGAATCCATTCAAGTTTTTTTAACCCCAGGGTTACATTCCACCAAAGCTCCCCTTCCATTTTTGGAAGGAAATACCAATTACTTGGTGGGAAAAATGTTACCCCATCAATACAAATTGCATACACATTCAAAATTATAGCTATTGAGAGAGATATATATATATATATATATATATATATATATATATATAACCATGGTGAACTATACAGTCTGTGTTTGGCATAGGAAAGGCCAAACTACCACCACACCCACCACGCACACACACAACTCTATTGTTCAGAGCTTTCCAATAAGCCAGAAAGAGACTTCTTGCTAACATTTGAGGAAGACTTTGTCTTGGATAGATGATCATTGGGACCAAGAATTTCCTCATGAATTCAGTAACTTAATGAAAACAAATTATCTGTAAACAATTACTCCAAGAAAAGTTACAGGCCAGGCGCAGTGACTCACACCTGTCATCCCAGCACCTTGGGAGGCCAAAGCACATAGATCATTTGAGACCAGAAATTTGAGACCAGCCTGGGCAACATGGCAAAAACCTGTCTCTACAAAAAAAAAATTTTTAAATTAGCTGGGCATGGTGGCGCTTGCCTGTACTACTTGGGAGGCTGAGGTGGGAGGATCACTTGAGTCCAAGTGGTCAAGGCTGCAGTGAGCCAGATGATGCCACTGCACCTGCACTCCAGTCTGGGCAACAAAGCGAGAGCCTGTCCAAAAAAAAAAAAAGAAAGCAAGAAAGCAAGCAAGCACAAAAGACTGAAAGAAGACAAAGAAACGAAAAAAAAAAGAGAAATTACAAGTATACCAGAAAAGAATTACAAGACAAGGGAAAGAAGAGAAATATAAGCTACCAGGACTCAGGAAAAAAGTGAAAGAGAAGAATAAAACTATCACAGAAATGAAAGACCCAATGAAAGAGCAAAACGCTATGAAAATTAAGCTAGAAGCCTGGAAAGTACATTTCGGAAAAATGAATGCAGTAACATGGAGAATAACCATGAATTTTAAGATGAGAAGAAATAATAGCTATGGAACAAATACAGAAGAAAGTCAACATATGAACATTTGAATTGGCATTCAAATATATACATTAAAAAAACTTCCCTAAACTGAAAATGTGAATTTATAGATTGAAAGACAATACTATATTCTGGGAAAATGGATATAGTTTTTTCTAAACTATACCCAATGTATGTTTACACCCAAATGTATGTTCTTTGAGATATGAGAATGGGGATTTTTGTCCTTTTTTGTTTATTGCTGTTTTCCCAATGCTTAAAATAATGCCTGGCATCTAGGAGCCCCCAGTGAACATTCACTAAATGAATTGCTAAAGGAACAGATTAACTAATACCAATATATCCTATTAATATTGCCCTAATTCAAAGATAAAGAGTTTTTGGTTACTCAGTAGAAAGATCAGATCATCCAACAAAAAATAACACCATGTCTTTGCTATTGTGAATAGTCCCATCAGGGCCAAGTGTGGTAGCTCACACTTGTAATATCAGCACTCTGGGAGGCCAAGACTGGAGGATCACTTGAACCCAGGAGTTCGTGACCAGCCTGAGCAACATAGTGAGACCCTGAATCTGCAAAACAACTAAAAAGTTTGAGAAAACAGTGCTGTGATGAACATATACACCATGGAATACTACACAGCCATACAAAAACAAGATCTTGTCCTTTGCAGCAACACGGATGGAGCTGTAGGCAATTATCCTAAGTGAACTAACATAGTAACAGAAAATCATATACTGCATGTTCTCACTTAAGTGGGAGCTAAACATTGAGTACTGGTGCCTACTTGAGGGTGGAGTGTGGGAGGGAGATGAGGATTGTAAATAGTTCCTATCAGATACAATGCTTATTATCTGGATAATGAAATAATCTGTATACCAAACCCCTGTGACACTCAATCTACCCATCTAACAAACCTACACGTGCACCCCCGGACTTAAAGCTAAAAAAATCAGATTGACTATAAACATCAGCACAGTAAGATTCAAAGCTAGAATACAATGAAACAATCTTGTGCCACATATGCTCCTATGGTGTCCTCAGAGAAAGAAAACATGATTCAGGAACTTCATATCAACCCAAACTGTAGTCCAAATATAGAACATGCACATATTTTCAAAACTACAAAAATTCAGCTACCTTGAAGAAAATACAAAAAGACCAAGTTTAGTAAACAAATGAGAAACAGAAGCAAAAACACCAGTAGTGAGCACTGAATACATTTATGTTTCGGGATTACAATTAAAACAACTATTGGAACTATGGTTGCGAAACAAAACGAATGTTATAAACCATTATAAAGCAGAAACTGTAAAAACCAATGAAGGTAAGAATGTGTTAAGTATCTTGATTTTCTCATTTTTTTGTAGTTGAAGGCCACAAAAAGATACGTTTAAAGTCTGTAGCCTAGCTATTAGAGATACAAATAAGTGTGAAGTTATACAAGAATCCTCTAGAGAGAGGCTGTTGGCCAGGGGTAGCGTCTGCTTCTTTGGTGGTCTTGGAGCTTGGGCAGTGTTGATGTCATTTAGTGTGTGGGGACCAAAGATAATGAGCAAACTGCAAAATGCTTGACTGTCTTGAACAAAGGCGATTTTTCTCATACAAACACTCAGTGTCCCTATGGAGCAGTAAAGCAGTAGAACTAATAATAGCAATAACCGGTCCAAACTGAATGGAGGAGAGAAAAGAGACGATTTGGGAGAAAAGGGTTTTGTCATTACTCTTGGTGAAGTCAGTTGATTGCATCCTAAGAAATGTAGGATTAAATAAATTATATACAAATATGAGTGTTCTTTTGTACTATTTGACTTCCTTTTGTTCCATGTGCATATATAACTAGTCAAAAAAAAAAGTTAAGCCAAGGCAAGAGGATTGCTTAAGGCCAGGACTTTGAGATCAGCCTGGGCAACATAGAGAGACCCCATCTCTACAAAAAATTAAAAAATAAAAAATTAGCCAAACATGGTGGCTTGCACCTGTCATCCCAGCTACTCAAGAGGCTGAGGTAGGAGGCTCACTTGAGCCTGAAAGGTGTACACTTCAGTGAGCTGAAATTGCACCACTGCACTCCAGCCTGGGTGAGAGTGAGATCCCGGCTTGAAAAAAAGGATTAAAAGGTAAAGATCCTAGGGGCAGGGAAGAGGGTCAGGGGGAAGGCAGGTAGGGAGAGGTGAGCTGAGGAAGCAAGTCATTTTGATGCTGGAGGGGATGGATCCTGAGAAAGTGTCCTGCATGCTACCCTCTCTCTAGGGTTATATCTAGAAGGATGGGAGTGGACAATAAGACCCTCAGATTTCATACGAGTTTGGGATCTGAAGGTAGAGACCTGCCCCACTTCCCGTCAGTCATCTGGTGTAACATGGTACCCATAGCATAGGGCTGTCCAGGCATCTTTGGCAGCAGAGGGACCTAAGTAGACCCAGAGAGCTTCTAGGGATTGCAGGATGTTATAGGAGAGTGGCTAACATTTCCCATAACCCTGAGAAGCGCATGGAAGTCAGATGGGAGAAAGTTGGGGACCTGAGGGCACCTCATGGTTGGAACAAGGGGACCATGAGTCTTGCCAGGGACCACATGGAAGCTCAAACATCTTGGGAGTAGCCAGGGAGGAAGAATGCTGTGCCCAGAACCATGATAACACCCATGTTCCATCAGCCCACCACCACCGAAACAGAGACGAGACTCTGGTGAGAAGGTAGGAATGGGACTGCAGAAAGGAACATTTCAGAATTAAGTGAATTTTAACCTAAAATGACCACATTTCTCAGAAATTGACCAGCATGATTTTTGCTGCCAGTCAAATCGAGGTTCAAAGTAGAGATTAAATTTTTTTTCTTTTTTCTTTTTTTTTTTTTTTGAGACGGAGTCTTGCTCTGTCACCCAGACTGGAGGGCAGTGGCGTGATCTCGGCTCATGCAACCTCCACCTTCTGGGTTTAAGCTATTCTCCTGCCTCAGCCTCCTGAGTAGCTGGGACTACAGGCGCCCACCACCGTGCTCACCTAATTTTTGTACTTTTAGTAAAGACGGGGTTTCACCGTGTTGGCCAGGATGGTCTCGATCTCCTGACCTTGTGATTCGCCCCCCTCGGCCTCCCAACATGCTGGGATTACAGGCGTGAGCCACTGCGCCCCACCTAAATTATATATTTTTTAAAAGTTTCAGGTGCTCTGTGTGGAGGTTAAAGGCAGAGACCGGGGATGTAACACAGTCACCACACAGAAGCCCCTAGGAAGACAGGACTCATTGTAGAAGGGGAGGCCTCACAAAGGAAGTAACAACTGGGTCAGGTCTTAAGGGTGAGATGGGAATGGACATTTTCAGCAGAGGCAGCAGCACGTTCAAAGCCGTGAGGGAGCCTGGCTCAACCAGAGAACAGCGTGTGGTCCAGTGTGACTGGAACAGAAGGTGGGAGGTGAAAGGCGTTTCATGTTCCACTTATGCAGCCAAGAAACAAAATTCAAGACAAGTCAAGTTCCCTGATTCCTGTGGTGTTTCAGGGACACAACTCACCTTCCCCTATGTGTGTACTTGGTCCAAACTGTAGGGCCAGACGGGGAGCCAACGCCACCTCTCACGGTGATGCAGAGCCGGCTGAGAGGAGCCAGCTGGGAGAAGTTTCTTGGAGGACAGACATGCTTCCTGGGCCAAGAAATCTCAGGAAGAAGCCAGGGAGGGGAGGGCTGGAGACAGCACAGCCAGCAAGACTGGTCCATTGACCCGTTCCAGCCTGTCATGAGATGCCTGAGATGCTGACCCTCCGCCCAGAGCTGGCCAAATCTCTGCAGAGGCAAAGCCAACTCCCAGGGCTTTACCACTTTGAGACCTTGACCGCCCATCCTTCCTGCCCCTGGCCCAGCCCACCCTCTTCCATGCACAGAGATGAACGTTCAGCATGTTCTCTCCCACACTTGACCTAATCGCTTTGCTATGGAGACTTCCCCGACCCAGCAAGCAGCCCCACGCCTTCCTGCTGTGCTCTGATTGAGAACAGGCCCAAGCTATCCAGGCCTTCCAACAAGCTTAACCTCTTCCTCCCCAGACTCAGGCAACCAGGGAACGTGGGGAGGAGAGCCTTGAAGCAGCTAAGTGACTCAACAGAGAATGTGATTACGATATCTAGTCAATTGGCTCTTGTTCTGAAGGAATGATGACACCGTACCCAGGCAAGCAGGGACGAGACAGACCTAAGATGAAATGGGAGAGGCCACGTCATGCCTTGTATTGCAGGCCATGATGAGGAGCTGGGGGTTTGTTCCTATTGCAATAGGATGCCCTTGAATCACAGATTTATTATAGGAGTTAGACCTTATGTCCTTGTGGGAAAAGCTGGTGAGGTAAAACCTGTAAGGATTACTTGAAGATCAGAAAGATGTCACAGGGGAAATGATGGAAAAAAATCGATAGAAGGCTGTTCTTTGTGTGTAGTGGTAAACCTGGGTCAGCCAGGGCAGTCTACAAAGAAAAGCTTGACACGAAGTGGGAAAAAGCAAACATGAATGGAGACCCAGGAAGCCACAGCAAAACCCATGAGGACAAATTGGAACCTGGCTGTCTTTCATACATCCAGGATGACCTACGGAAGATATCTGTGGGTTGGGCGCAGGTGGCTGACGCCTGTAATCCCAACACTTTGGGAGAGCGAGGCAGAAGGATTGCTTGAGCCCAAATGTTCAAGACCAGCCTAGTCAACATGGAGAAACCCAATCTTTCCAAAAAATACAAAAATTAGCCAGGCATGGTGGTGCATGCCTGTAGTCCCAGCTACTCAGGAGGCTGAGAAGTGAGAAGATTGTTTGAGCCCAAGAGGTCGAGGCTGCAGTAAGCTGTGATTGTGCCACTGCAGTCCAGCCTGGACAACAGAGTGAGACCCTGCATCCAAAAAATTAAAAAATTTTAAAAACCCTCAGAGCTGCACATGTAGGAGGTCCAGTGTGAGGAACAGGAGCTGTCGGTCTGACTGACCTCAGGCAGATGAGGCCATGGGGATGGGGACAGAGGCAGCTGTAGTGGCATCTAAAGCCTACACCCATCTTCCAAATGTAACAGCTGCTGCTGCTGCTGTCTGTCTCTTTCCAAATCTTGCACAAGTTACTCCTGTGGCCAGCCCTGACCTGGACGCACCAAGGGGAGGGAATTCTGGGAGATATGACTCCAGCTTAGCTTGGTTGACACAGTGCGAGCTACTGCAGAGTCCAAAACAGAGATGGAGTATAGAATAAATTGAGAGCTTTCTGTAATTCTAGTTTTGTTTAGTGTTACAAACACACTTGTATAAACTTAGCATTGTTTCTGAGTGTGGTTTTGATAAATTTTATTTGTAGAAGAGATGGCATAGGATTTCTTTGTTCCCAATATATTTTTTTTTACATTTCTTCCTTTACTTGATAAGTGTATTTGCCTTCTGTTTTTCTTCTTGAGATCTACACAAACCCTTTAATGACTAGACTGTTAGAAGTGCTTGATCTTAAAAAATTGATCTTTAAAAAAATTACAATGGGATGCCATTGAAATCATTTAAACTAGGAAAAGATGCAATTGAATTTACAATAAAAATATCACAGTGGCTGCCGTTTATACAATGGAGTGGCAAGGGGCAAAATTAAAACATGCAAACTGGTTAAGAGATTACTATGGAAGTTGAAAAACAAAACTGTGGTCATTTGGACTACAGGGGTATATTAGTCAGCTATTGCCACAATATAGCTGTGTAACAAACAAGCCCCTTAAAACAATGGTAATTGGTAAGGAGCAGTTGGGATAGCTCTATTTCCCGCTGCAGCTCTGCCCTGTACGTCTGTCATTCTCCAGGGCCCAGGGGCTAGCCAGCACGTGTTCTCTTGATGATGTCTGAGGTGCAAGTCAGCAAGCCCTGCCACACAAGCACATTTCAAGTCTTTGTGACATCTCATTGGCTGAAGTAAGTCAACATGGCCAAGCCCAAGGTCAAGGCATATGGAAGAACATACCACCTCTAGTGGGAGGGGCTGCAAAGTCACATGGCAAAGGATATGGACTCAGGGTGAGTGAAGAACTGAGAAAAGTGATGCGATCTACTGCTGGAGTGACAGTGGATGTGCAGAGACAAGGATAGACTCTGGAGGTGGTTGCAAGAAAAACCCATGACATGTGGTGATAGATTGAGTATGGAAAATGACAGAGAAGAAGGAATCACTCTGACAGCCAGGCTTGGAGAGAGGCTGATGGGGCTGGAGGAGAAGCATCTTTGGTGGAGAGGGAAGGCAATCTTCCAGTTTGAAAGGCATCCCATGGTGGCTTCAGGTGAGCAGAGGTCCCTACATTCTGGAACTTGGAAACAAGGTCCAGGTAAAGGTTTAGAATAGTCATTGGCTTCTCAAAGCCTACAAAGTGCTTTGTGAAGTATTTGCTTGTGGCAATAACTTGTGACACCACAGGCGATCTGCCCTCCTTTCCCCAGCCCCACACCCTGACACAGACCTCTGAAGACACCAGACCCCATGTGATTAAGTTCAAGGGGCATCGTGCTGCCGGGTGAGAAGACGATTCTCACTCAGGATCAGAGAGGCTGAAAGGAGATAAACTGCATTTGGGTGGAGAGAGGGTTTTTGCTATTTCATTTTGAGAAAATTATTTTTAGAAGTTCCAGAGTAATGTGCAACTTCTTCTTATCTCCACTCTTAGTAGGAGACATCTGTGAAATTCAGTGTAATTGTGGTATGTGTCATAGTTCCTTCAAATGCAGACACTGAAACACAGACTCGAGTACAAGTTGTAGAGCTGGAAGGTGCATGGTGGGGAAGTGAAGGACCCCCCACATGGGGTGTGTGGAGCAGGTTACCATCGTGGGACACTGGGAGGGCACAGTCCCACAAGAACTCTGGGAAAGTGTAGAGCATGGTTCTGATACCCCACTTGAGGGAATAAAGAGCTGACACTGATCCCTTCAATTATGAGTTGAAGACTGCCCTGTGGGCATTATCCCCTGGCACTTCCTATGTTGTTCAAAATGTTCCCATGAGCAGTTTCAGTCAGGTGAGTGCTAAGAGCATCTCCCATAGTGGGGAAAGAGGTCATCCTGTCCATCACACAGAGAGCATGAAAAGGTACCCTCCACCCTGCAACGTGGCCAGAGCCACAGGTGTTGGGAGGAGGGACAATAGTGATCACTTCCAGAGTTTCTGGGAGCCATGGGTTCTCCCTGGGATGGCCTGATGGAGAGGTACCTTAAGAGAGCATTCCAGGGATGCACATGGATTGTTCACCTAGGGTGGGATTGACAGGGGGGTGGAATGTGACTTCAGTTCTGGGGGAAGTGCCCCACTCAAGAATGCAGGTTCTTTGACTCTTCCAGATGAGAGAGGCAGCCTAAGTGGCCCTGAGGTGAGAGAAAAGGTCACCTGGACATCAGTAGCCACACAATTACTGATGTGTGTGTTCCTGCCTCTCCCACTTCTGGGGTACACCTGCCTTCGGTTGAGCAAACTCCCACGATGCCCAAGCCTTAAGCAGAGGAAAAGTAAGATGTACAGATACTTGTCAGTGTTGGAAACTGTCCTCTGCAGTTACAGGGGAATGCAGGTGGGCCAGGGGGATAGAGAACAGGAATCTGAATGCACAGTCAGACAGGGTCATGGAACACCCTGCCCCCAGACACCATACCATGGCCCCATGCTCTATGGGGCTGGTGTGCCTAGAGTGAGGGGGAGGAAATTAGTGGGTGGGGTGTGGCAGTGGAACTGTACCCAACAGATCCTGAGTGGGACTGGAAGCCCCCTACCAAAATGCCTGTGCTGGAGAACACCAACGGAAAATTCTAATGAATTCTCAACATCAAGAGAACAATCATAAAACAAATGTTTCATTTTTGAAACATTAAATTTGTGCTTCTGCTACCTTGGATGAGAATACGAACCATGGCCATGGGGAGAGTGGGCAGCCTGAACGGGAAAAAGACCCGAGGTAGGGTCTGCTAGTTGGGGGTGGGAGCTTCCCTTTAAAACCTTTTGTAACTTCCCCCACCTGTAGGATTATGTCCTGAAAGTTCATCACAGCTAATGTCTTAATTTGGCTTCACCCAACAGCAGCCCCTGCATATTATCTATTGCTACAGAACAAATTACTGCAAAAGTTTGCAGCTTAAAACAATAATAAACACTCATACAGTTATTGTGGGTTATGGATTTGGGAGCAGCTCAGCTGAGTGGTTCAGGCTCAAGGGCTCTCACTGGGTTGTCATCAGGATGTCAACTGGAGCTGTAATCATCTGAAGGCTTGACTGGGGCCGGTGAATCCACTTCTAAGATGGCTCAGGCACGTGGCTGTTGTCAGAGGGCCATGGTTCTGTCCCTTGATAGGCATGCTTGCATGTATGCATGGCATGACTCAAAGAAACAAGGTGGAGATTTGTAAAGTCTTTTATGACCCAGCCTTGGAAGACACACATCACGGCTATTCCTTAGAAGCAGTCACTAAATCTGCCCATACTCAAGGGGAGGGAAATTAGCTCCATCTATTGAAGGGAGGATTGTCAAAGAATTTATGAATATATTTTGAAATCATCACACCTTGAGACAAGAATCTGGGTGCAGATACTTTATTTGGGAGGTAGTCCTAGGAAGCACCAATAAGGGAGTGGGGAAGTGAAACAGTGGAGGGAGGAAGGCCCATCAGTGGTGCGATAATGAGCAGGATCCCCCTGTGGGTAACTGCAGCCCAATCCTGTAGGTCTTCTGAGATACTGCGTGGAACATTCCTCTGAATCATCCTGTCAGAGGGTAGAAGGCTGGGGCATTTTCCCACTAAGTCCCGCCTTGCATTGTTGAGATTAAGTTCCTGCCTCCCTCACTTCCAGGATATACCTGCCGTCAGTTGAGGAAATTCCCATGATGCCCAAATCTTAAGCAGAGGAAAAGCAAGATGTACAGATGCTTGAGGCAGGAAGCTGTCAGTGTGCTGGAAACTGCCCTCCTTTGCAGCTACAGGGGAATGCAGGGCCAGAGGTATAGAGAACAGGGAGAGAACATCATCTGCTGTGGCCTACAAGGCAGCCCATTAGCCAGCCCTTGCTGGAGGCTCCATTTTCATTACTTACTTCTCTCTGGTTCACACTGTATGCACCAACAAGGCTGAAGCATTTGTTGCTCCCTGCACCAGCTCTGCTGTTTTATGCTTCCTTGACTGTCAGACCCCAGCATGAGCAAAAAATTAGAAGAGTTTCTAGAAAGAGTTGAGAACAGCACCCAAAAAAAAATTCTGGAACTAAAAAATTTAGTTTTATCATGAATATTTACATACACACAGTAAAACATAATAGACCTCCATATGCCATCAGCCAGATTTAACAGCCATAAAGATTCTGCCACACATGCTTCATCAACTTCTTGTCTTCTCTAAGTATTCTTTCCCATTAATGTTTAAAACTGTGATAAAATGCACATAAATTTTCCATCTTAACCATTTTTAAGTTGATAGTTCAGTGGTATGAAATACATTCATAATGCTGTCATCACTATCCATTTCTAGAACTCTTTCATATTGTAAAACTGAAACTCTGTCCCCATTAAACAATAACTCGGCGGGGCGCGGTGGCTCCCGCTTGTAATCCCAGCACTTTGGGAGGTCAAGGTGGGCAGATCACAAGGTCAAGAGTTTGAGACTAGCCTGGCCAACACAGTGAAACCCTGTCTCTACTAAAAATACAAAAATTAGCTGGATGTGCTGGCAGGTGCCTGTAATCCCAGCTACTTGGGAGGCTGAGGCAGGAGAATCACTTGAACCTGGGAGGCGGAGGTTGCAGTGAGCCGAGATCGCACCACCGCACTCCAGCCTGGGAGACAGAGCAAGACTCCATCTCAAAAAACAAAACAAAACAAAACAAAAATAACAACAACAACAACAACAACAAATAACTCTCCATCTCCCCCTTGCTCCCATCCCCTAGCAACCGCCATTCTACTTTCTATGATTTTGACTACTCTAAGTACCTCATATAATTGGAATTATATAATATTTGTCTTTTTGCGACTCGCTTGTTTCACTTAGCATAATGTCCTCAAGGTACAACGCAGATAAATGTACTATAGGTCAGAATTTCCTCTCTTTTTAAGGTTGAGTGGTTATCCATTGTATATTTATACAACAATTCGCTTATCCATTCATCCACAGGTTGAATGGATTTGCTTATTCATTCAACCCATGAACACTTAGGTTGCTTCCATTTTTTTTAACTTGTGAATAATGCTGTTGTAAACATCAGTGCACAAATATATTTGGGACCCTGCTTTCAGCTCTTTTGGGTATGTACCCAGAAATGGGATTGCTGAATCATATAATTTTTTTTTTTTTTTTTTTTTTTGAGACAGTCTTGCTCTGTCACCCGGGCTGGAGTGCAGTGGTGCGATCTCAGCTCACTGCAACCCCCGCCTCCCAGGTTCAAGTGATACTGCTGCTCAGCCTCCTGAGTAGTTGGGATTACAGGTGCCCGCCACCACGCCCAGCTAATTTTTGTATTTTTAGTAGAGACGCGGTTTCACCATGTTGGCCAGGCTGGTCTCGAACTCCTGACCTTGTGATTCACCTGCCTCAGCTTCCCAAATCATATGGTAATTCTATCACTATTGTTTTGAGGAACCACCATACTGTTTTTCATAGTGATATACCATTTTATATTCTCACCAACCGAGCACAAGGATTCCAATGTCTCCACATCCTCGCCAACATTTATTATTAATATTTTCCATTTTTCTGACGGTAGCCATCCTAATGCACATAAAATGACATCTCATTATTGTTTTGATTTGTAGTTCCCCAATGATTACTGGGGTTGGACATCTTTTCATTGTTTATTGGTCAATTGTATATTGTATTGTATTCTTTGAAGAAATGTCTATTCAAGCCCTTTGCTCATATTTGAATTGCGTTGTTTTTGTTGTTGTTGAGTTATTAGGGGTTTTCTAAATGATCTGGATAGTAATCCCTTATCAGATATATGATTTGCAAATATTTTCTCCCATTGTGTGGGTTGGCTGTTTACTCTGATGATATTATCTTTTGATGCACAATTTAAAAATTTTTTATATAGCCCAATTTTGTCATGAAGATTTTGCCCTATGCTTTCTTTTACAAGTTTTATAGTTTCAGATCTTACATGTAGTTCTTTGGCCCATAATGAATTAATTTTTGTATATGGTGTTTGCTAAGGGTTCAGCTTATTATTTTGCATATGGATATCTAGTTTTTCAGCATCATTTGATGAAAAGACGGTCTTTTCTCCTAATAAATGGTCAAAATAAAAACCATTTGACTGGCCTGGCATGGTGATTCACACCTGTAATCCCAGCACTTTGGGAGACTGAGGCGGGTTGATCACCTTGAGGTCAAGAGTTCGAGACCAGCCTGGCCAACATGGTGAAACCCCGTCTCTACTAAAAATACAAAAATTAGCTGGGCGTGGTGGTGGGTGCCTGTAATCCCAGCTACTTGGGAGGCTGAGGCAGGAGAATAGCTTGAACCTGGGAGGCAGAGGTTGCAGTGAGTCAAGATCATGCCACTGCACTCCAGCCTGGGGGACAGAGCGAGACTCCATCTCGGGAAAAACAAAAACAAAAACAAAAACAACCATTTGACCATATGTGTGAGGGTTTATTTCTGGGCTCTCTATTCTATAACATTGGTCTATCTGTCTCTATGACAGCACCACACTGTTGATTACTGTAGCTTCGTTCAACTATGTATTTTAAAGCACATTTCGGACACCATGTCATATCACCCCTACATATTTCAATGCAGACATATTTCAGTGTCTCTTAAAAATATGCATGTGCTCTCCTCTAACTACAGTTTGACACATGCTTTATCTATCTACCTTTTTTTTGAGACCGAGTCTGCCTCTGTCACCCAGGCTAGAGTGCAATGGCATGATCTCGGCTCACTGCAACTTCCACCTCCCAGGTTCAAGCAATTATTCTGCCTCAGGCTCCCAAGTAGCTGGGATTACCACGCCTGGCTAATTTTTGTATTTTTAGTAGAGACAGGGTTTCGCCATGTTGGCCAAGCTAGTCTTGAACTCCTGACCTCAAGTGATCTGCCCGCCTCGGCCTCCCAAAGTGCTGGGATTACAGGCATGAGCCACTGTGCCCAGCCTTTTTTTTTTTTTTCAGAGAGGGAGTCTCGCTCTGTTGCCAGCAGTGGCAAGATCTCGGCTCACTGCAAGCTCTGCCTCCCAGATTCATGCCATTCTCCTGCCTCAGCCTCCTGAGTAGCTGGGACTACAGGCGCCCGCCACCACGCCCGGCTAATTTTATGTATTTTTAGTAGAGACAGGGTTTCACCATGTTAGCCAGGATGGTCTCCATCTCCTGACCTCGTGATCCACCCACTTCCGCCTCCCAAAGTGCTGGGATTACAGGCGTGAGCCACTGCGCCCGGCCTGTGCCCAGCCTTTTAAAGAGAATTCTTTAAGCACAATTATCAAAATGTAATTTTTTTATGGCACAGGATCCCGCATATAAATATAACTTTTAAATTAAAATATTTGGTTGATGAATTAAAGGAAAGGATGGCCAACACAGGAAGCTAACAGACAGTGGAATAACAAGTACTGATTTTTAAAAATAAATAAATAAATAAAACAGCAAACTAAGAATCTTTTCTACTAGACTAAGATATCACTGACATGTCAGAGTAAAAAAAGTTATGGACATGAGAAACTCAAAATGTACTGCACCTTAGAATGAAATATCTCAGAAAAGAACTCTGTCTAAAAACAAATGACTCAGGCTGGACATGGTGGCTCATGCCTATAATCCCAGCACTTTGGGATGCAAAGGCGGGTGGATTGCCTAAGAACAGGACTTCAAGACCAGCCTGGGGAGCATGGCAAAACCTTGTCTCTATACAACATATTAATATGAAAATTAGCTGGGTGTGGTGGTATATGCCAGTAGTCCCAGCCATTTGGGAGGCTAAGGTAAGAGGATCCCTTGAACCTGGGAGTTCAAGACTGCAGTGAGCTGTGATAATGCAACTGCACTCCAGCCTGGGTGACAGAGCAAGACCTGTCTCAAGAAAAGGAAGGAAGGAAGGAAGGAAGGAAGGAAGGAAGGAAGGAAGGAAGGAAGGAAGGAAGGGAGGGAGGGAGGGAGGGAGGGAGGAAGGGAGGGAGGGGAGGGGGAGAGGAGGGGGGAGGGGAGGGGGAGAGGAGGGGGGGAAGGGAGGGGGAGGGGGGGAGGGGAGAAGGGGAGGGGGAGGGGGAGGGGAAGGGAGGGGAGAGGGGGGAGGGGAAGGGGAAAATACCCAAAAGACTCAAAACAGAGATATCAAGTTGAGACAGAGTAAAGAAAAGAGGAAACAGTGGTGAGCAATGGACCTTTCAAAACACACAGTGAAATCTAACAGAATAATACTCTGTATAAAATTGCATAGTATAAGCACACAGTAAGAATTTATAGATAGAAGACAGAATACGAGAGAAATTCAAATAATCAGCTCAAATGAAGAGTATTACCTTATCTCTGCAAAATTTAGGAGTTATGCCACCCATGATGGCTCACGCCTGTAATCCTAGCACTTTGGGAGGTCAAGGCAGGCGGATTGCTTGAGCCCAGGAGTTGGAGACCAGCCTGGGCAATATGGTGAAACACCATCTTTACAAAAGATGCAAAAATTAGCCGGATGTGGTGGTGCACGCCTGTCAGCCCAGTAACAGGGATGCTGAAGTGGGAGGATCACCTGAGCCTGGGAGGCTGAGGACTCTTTGCCAAGATTCAGTATGGATTTGCCTTATTGTAACAGAGACAGATAGATAGATTAGTGGAACAACCAATCATGAATATAAATTCCAGAAGCATAAAACACTTAAATGTAAAATATTAAATGATAAAGATCAAGAATGAAGTATCGGACTACACATAAAACCTAGGGATGGAGAAATTATCTAAACCAAAACAGGAAACCCACTTGCTCTGCGGATCCAGATAGTTAACTAAGCATTTATAAAAGTGTTTTATGTATTATGGATATTCAAATCTGTATCTGTATTGCAAATATTTTTTCCCAAATTTATTTGTGTTGACTTTTCTTTAATTATTTCTTGCCAAGAAATAGCAATAGACAAATAAATTTGGGAAATAAATATTTGCAATACAGATTAAGAGTTAAACGCCCATAATACACAAATAACTCTTACAAAATAAAAGATAACCTAAAAGACAAATGGCAGATGACTTGTGCAGCAAACCACCATGGCACATTGTTACCTATGTAACAAATCTGCACATCCTGCACATGCACCCATGAACTTAAAATCAAAGTTGAAAAAAAAGAAAAAGAAAAAGAAAAATGGTAAAGAATATGAATAGAAAATCCATAGAAGGGCAAATTGAAATGGCTGAGAAATAGAAAAGAACTACTTGAACACATTAGCGATCAAGGAAACACAGCTTCAAGGAGATACCACTTAAGGTACCATGAAATATGTTATATTTATTAGACTGACAAAATTTAAAAGATAACAGCATTATTGACAGAGATGAAGGAGTGAGGAATCAGGTAAGGTACTTTCGTACTTTCTGGTGGAAATGTAAATTATTATAGTCTTTTGGAAAGCAATCTGGTGACAACATCCCTTAAAATTTAAAATACCCAGCCCGGCGTGGTGGCTCACGCCTATAATCCCAGCACTTTGGGAGGCCAAGGTGGGTGGATCACCTGAGGTCAGGAGTTCAAGACCAGCCTGGCCAATATGGTGAAACCCCGTCTCTATTAAAAATACAAAAATTAGCTGAGCATGGTGGCTTGTACCTGTAATCCCAGCTACTTGGGAGGCTGAGGCAGGAGAATCACTTGAGCCTGGGAGACGGAGGTTTCAGTGAGCCGAGATTACGCCATTGTACTCCAGCCTGGGTGACAGAGCAAGATTCCATCAAAAAAAAAAAAATTAAAAATACCCATACTATTTAGCCCAGCAATACTACTCCTGGGAATGTATTTTATCATTTGTTTAAACCTGGATAAAACAATGTTTGTTATAGCTATATATGATGGCTAAAAACTAGGAATATGAATATCTCTCAACTTTGAATAAGCTATGGTGAATCCACAGCAAAGAATATTGTGAAATCATCAGGAAAATTAATTAGAGTGATACCAGCTAAATTGTAGGGATTTCCACAAGATATTGCTCAGTAAACAATGCAAGATGCAGAAAAGTGTGTATGAGAGCAAACAATGACAAAACATGAAGGAATATATATGTGTGTGGTGTATATGTGTGCGTACATGTAGAATAGCTAGCTAGCTGGATGTTGACAAGGCGATGATCATGGAGAAATGTGTGAATGATACCAAGCCTATTGCTCACATGGAGCAAGGCAGGAGGATGGGCAGAAGGAGAGCGGGATGGCAGAGGAGAAGCAAACAGAAGAGATGAAAAAAAGGCTGTACTAAAAAGGAATCCATGTGCATAAGATCTTGGCTATGTTAAATTGTATCTTGATGCATAAAATATTAGATCTGTATCTTCCCATTGGTAGAAATGCCCACACTATATTGTCAAGTGAAAAAAGCAAGTGGCAGTGTAGTATGCTTCTATGTATAAGTGATACAAATTGGGATTTTGAGGCTCACAGTGCCTCAAAGGGGTTGGAAGGTTGGAGCGGCGATGGAGGAAGTCTTCTTGTCGTTTTGCTGGGGGACGTGTCTGGAGACAACATTGGTCCAGTTAACGCAAGGGCTGCCCTGGTGTGTGTGTAGGTTGGGGGAGGTGTGGGGGTGGTCATTGTAGACTTCTGGGTACAGCTCAGAGGCAGATGGGTAAATCCCACCATCTGAGTCATTCCTCCAGTCTGAACTTGTGGTTCCAAGTCTGTTTTTTTCCCCAAGGATGGAAGGTTCTGGAAGACTGTCTACTAAGCCATGTCATTTGTTAGGCAAAACCTTTCCCATCCTGGACAAAAGGTAGCAATATATATGAGGTGGCTTCAACACTCTCATATTTATACTGAGATATATTTGGCTGCAAATGTTATTTTAATGTCAAGCACAATCTGAGGAAGTACAAGTTTTCATATCGGTTTCAGAGAAGTACAGAGGATTTCCCATTTCTTGTGATACAGATTGAGGGTCCTCTATTTAAAATGTGTGGGACCAGAAATGTTTTAGATTTTGGATTTTTTTCAGATTTTGGAATATTTGCATCGTACTTACTGGTTGAGCATCCCTAATCTGAAAATCTGAAATCCCAAATCTGATATGCTTGGTCTCAATGGTCTCTCATGCTCATGCTTTGAGCATGTCGTCAGCGCTCAAAATGTTTCAGACTTTGGAGCATTTCAGGTTTTGAATTTTTGGATTAGGGATACTCAACCTGTATCAGCAAATACGGGCATGTGTTGACTAACAACAGGGATATGTTTTGAGAAATGTGTTGTTAGGTGGTTTTGTTGAGTGAACATCATAGAGTGTTCTTACACAAACTTAGATAGTATAGCCTATTACACACCTAGGCTACAGACCTACACAACATGTTACTGTATTGAATACTGCAGGCCAGGGGTCCTCAACCCCTGGGCCGCAGACTGGTACCAGCCCACGGCCTGTTAGGACTAGGCCACATAACAGGAGGTGAGTGGCAGGCGAGGGAGCATTACTGCCTGAGCTCTGCCCCCTGTCAGATCAGCAGTACATTAGATTCTCATAGGAGCGTGAACCCTATTGTGAACTGCGCATGCGAGGGATCTAGGCTGTGGCTCCTTATGAGAATCTAACTAATGTCTGATGATCTGAAGTGGAGCAGTTTCATCCTGAAACCATCCATCCCCTCACCCCCCAAATCCACGGAAAAAATTGTCTTCCACGAAACTGGTCCCTGTTGCCAAAAAGGCTGGGGACTGCTGCAGTAGGCAATTGTAACACAATGGGAAGTATGTTTCTATTTAATTTTTTTTTTAAGACAGGGTCTTGCTTTGCCACCCAGGCAGGACTGTAGTGGCGGGATCTTGGCTCACTGCAGCCTCAACCTCCCAGACTCAGGTGATCCTCCCACCTCAGCCTCCCGAATAGCTGGGACCACAGGCATGCACCACCATGCCCAGATAATTTTTCAATTTTTTGTAGAGATCAGTTGTTTTTTGCTTTTCCTCACATATCACAGACTTTTGTAAAAAATTTTTTTTTCTTTTTTTTTTTTTGAGATGGAGTCTGGCTCTGTCGCCCAGGCTGGAGTGCAGTGGCCAGATCTCAGCTCACTGCAAGCTCCGCCTCCCGGGTTTACGCCATTCTCCTGCCTCAGCCTCCCGAGTAGCTGGGACTACAGGCGCCCGCCACCTCGCCCGACTAGTTTTTTGTATTTTTTAGTAGAGACGGGGTTTCACCGTGTTCACCAGGATGGTCTCGATCTCCTGACCTCGTGATCCGCCTGTCTCGGCCTCCCAAAGTGCTGGGATTACAGGCTTGAGCCACCGCGCCCGGCCTGTAAAATATTTTTAAAAACAAACTATGGAGTTAAAGATAACGTTGGGCATGGTTGCTCATGTCTGTAATCTCAGCACTTTGGGAGGCTGAAGTGGGCAGATCACTTGGGCTAAGGAGTTCAAGACCAGCCTGTGCAACATAGAGAAACCCTATCTCTACCAAAAAAAAAAAAAAAAAAAAAAAGCCAGGCATGGTGGCATGTGCCTGTAGTCCCAGCTACCAGGGAGACTGAGGTGAGAGGATCACCAGAGCCCAGGTCAAGGCTGCAGTGAGCTGAGACTGTGCCACTGCACTCTAGCCTAGGCAATGGAGTAAGAACCTATCTCAAAAAAAAAAAAAAAAAAGCAAAAAATAAGCCCAGGTATTTTAGTATTACAGTCAGCACGCATAAAATGACTGTGAACTTGCTTAGAAACTTTTATGAAGTTGCTAAGACTCCATTTCTGAACATATCTTGTGGCAATCTTTAACAATCCCAGACCACACTTTGGAACACCAGTGTCATAAACAGGACATATCAGGATTTTGGTTTGACATTTAATCTGACAATCATTTAACTAATGAGTTTGATTCATTTATAGTTATTGGTACATTTGGGCCTGTTTCTAGATCTCACATCTATATGTCCTCTTTCCAACACCATAGTGACTGGGCCTCCAATTACATTGTGATATTATGGATATTTCTTTTTTCTTTCCTGTGGTCCTGGCTAATTTCCAGTGATCAGGCTTACCAAGATATTTATTGCTTACCTTCCCTTCAGTTATCTCCTACAGCACTTCCTAGGTTTGTTTCTCTTTAAGTATTTTACCACAAAATATTAAAATGTGGGCATTCAAGTAGCTAGACATAAAATTCTAAGTTCAAAGTTCTTTTCCTTCAGTTCTTAAAAAATGTTGGCCGGGCGCGGTGGCTCAAGCCTGTAATCCCAGCACTTTGGGAGGCCGAGACGGGCGGATCACGAGGTCAGGAGATCGAGACCATCCTGGCTAACACGGCGAAACCCCGTCTCTACTAAAAACACAAAAAATTAGCCGGGCGAGGTGGCAGCGCCTGTGGTCCCAGCTACTCGGGAGGCTGAGGCAGGAGAATGGCGGGAACCCGGGAGGCGGAGCTTGCAGTGAGCTGAGATCTGGCCACTGCACTCCAGCCTGGGCGACAGAGCGAGACTCCGTCTCAAAAAAAAAAAAAAAAAAAAAAAAAAAAGTTGCTGAAAAATCCGATGTTGATTGGATCAGAGCTCTTGAGGTTTTGATTCTGTTCATTCTCTCTGGAAGCTTTCAGAATGTTGTCTTTGTTCATCTTAAATTTTACTACCCAGTAATGAAAATGAAATGCACTACATTAAAGAGATGTATCAACATAAACGTATCTCATGAACAAAGCATGACAACACGTATCTTATTCCTTTTACATCATGTTCAAAACCATGCAAAGCTTAATAGATTACTTGGGGGTACTGTTATGTGACAAAATTGTGAAGGAAAGGAAAGGATACATTCAAAATTTAGGGGTAGCAGCTCTTGATGAGAATGAAGATGCAGTAGGAGAAGGGTTCGGGGGGCAGGGTGTCTGAAGCTCTGTTAATATGCTGTGGTCAGAGCCGGGGGTGGAAACGTGGGTACTCCTTATTTTTTAAATACCTTACAAAATCTTTTGCGTGTACTTAACTTCAGGTAAAATAATCCCCCTCGTGATGGACTCGCCCGCAGCGGTTCATAGGTCAGGATATTGGGAATGGTGGCGCTGGCTGCAGGTCTTGCAGGAGTGGCTGCAGTGGTCAGTCATAGCTCAAGGCGCCAGAGAAGAACCACAGGTGGAGATGGGAATGGGGTAGTTCTAGGTTTGCCCTAAACCAGAGGTGTCCAATCTTTTGGCTTCCCTAGGCCACACTGGAATAACTGTCTTGGGCCTCACATGAAATACACTAACATCAGCTGATGAGCCAAAAAAAAAATCGGCCAGGCATGGTAGCTCACACCTGTAATGCCAGCACCTTGGGAGGCTGAGGCGGGTGGATCACCTGAGGTCAGGAGTTTGAGACCAGCCTGACCAACATGGTGAAACCCCATCTCTACTAAATATAAAAAATTAGCCAGGTGTGGTGGTGCATGCCTGTAATCCCAGCTACTTGGGAGGTTGAGGCAGGAGAATCGCTTGAACCCGGGAGACAGAGGTTGCAGTGAGACAACATTGTGCCATTGCACTCCAGCCTGGGCAGCAAGAGCAAAACTTCGTCTCAAAAAAAAAAAAAAAAAAAAAAAGAATCGCAAAAAATCTCAGTGTTTTAAGAAAGTTTACAAATTTGTGTTGGGCAGCTTTCAAAGCCATCCTGGGCAGCATGTGGCCTGCGGCCTGTGGGTTGGACAAGCTTGCTCTAAGTGAAAAAACACATCTAATCACCTCTGGACCCATCATTATACCCCATCAGGGAGCGAGCCTGTGTATGGAATGGAGCTGCTCTCAGTCCCCCAAAACTCAGCATTTCCTGACCTAGTCTGAATACTCAGCCTCAAAGTGGGCATGGCTGGTGAGACCCTCTCTCTGGTCACCACTCCCAAAATGTCTTCCACCTCCAGATGTGTTACTGTAATAACAGACTCAGAATTTCGCCCCCAAAGTCCAAAATGGGCGCACTCTCTTTTTGAGGTCTCTGAGACTTTACTTCCTCCTTCCACATCCTCGCAAGAGTCCTGCCCACATCTCTGGTTCTCTGGGAACGAGGACTGATTGTCCCTTTCCTATAGCTTTCATTGATCAGTCTGCCAGGCACCTGACAATGAATAACGCTCATGAACTTGTTGAATTGAATTTCTTATCAGTTGATTTCCTCCCCTAGGTGATGACTTTTAATTAATTACCATCGGCTTTCTGTACCTGAGGCTTCCGTATCCTTGGATTCAACCGAGGATTGAAAATAAAAAGCAATAAAAAATAACACAATAAAAATGTAAATATAGAAACAATACAGTATAACAACTATTACATAGCCTCTATATTGTATTTGATATTGTAAGTCATCTAGAGATGATTTAAAGAATACAGGAAGATATGCATAGGTTATATCCAAACACTATACCATTTTATTTTTTTGAGACAGTCTCACTCTGTCATCCAGCCTGGGGTACAGTGGTACGACCATGGCTCACTGCAGCCTCGAGCTCCTGGGCTCAAGCAACCCTCCCACCTCAGCCTCCCAAGTAGCTGGGACCACAAGTGTGCACCACCATGTGTGCCTAAGCATTTTTAGAGACCGGGGGGGGGGGGGGTCTCACTATGTTGCCAAGGCTGGTCTCGAATTCCTGGGCTCAAGCGATTCTCCCGCCTTGGCCTTTCAAAGTGCTGAGATTACAGGGGTGAGCCCCCGTGCCTGACTTACTATGCCATTTTATATCAGGGACTTGAGTAGCCTCGGATTTTGGTATCTGAGGAAGTCCCAGAACCAATCCCCCACAGATTCTGAGGGACGACCCTTTATTCTTAAAGAGTAGCCCAAGAAGGAGGCACGTGAAGAGCAAAACTGTGTCCAGGAGAGCTTTTATTTGTACGGAACAGTTTTAAAAATACAGAATAAAATAGCTTTATCTCTACTATTATTCACAACATCTGGTCCAAATATTACATATTTTTAAAATACTTAAACGTTTAATGAAGCCATGTTAGAAAAACAATATGAAAATTCTTTTTAAAAACTCCATAAAAGAATTACACATCTCAAAAAACAACCCCACCCCAAATACCCTCGATATGCAAAATAAAAATAAAAAAAAACAAAACCCCAGAAAGGTATACATAGCCAAAGTCAGTCACAAAAACTCAAGGAAAATATAGGCATCCCCACTGTTTTAAGAACAGTCAGAAATGTATTAAGGTGTCAAATGAAGACTGTTACTAACGAACAGAAAAGGAGGGTCATTTGAACTGTCAGTAAGATGGCAACATGGGGAAGGGTGTCCTAACTGCCTGGAAACACGCACAGCAATGCTAAGGACGTGGGAGGGTAGAGTGACGCTGAAACACAGTCAACACCAACCAGAAAGGATGGGAATGTCTGTGAGGCTGCTGAAGAGACCCCCAACGCTGGCAAAATCAGGTGGCCCTTCTTGCACTACTCAGGTTTTGACTGCAGGAGGGGCAGAGGGTGGTCTATGTCCTAGTCCCTGTGTCTAAAAAAGTAATGAGGGGACAGAGTACAACAGGCAGCACGTAAGTCCCTGGGCTCTTTTCTAAAGCCAAGGGGAGGCTCCCTGGAGAAGCGAGCTTTGTGAATGCTCAGGCCCAGAGCCGCACACAAACGCGGCGTGCAGCAGGTGTGGCTGGGTGTGCACAGCTGGCGTCCAGCGACAGCCATGCCAGGCCTGTGCCTGTAGCGAGTGTACACCCCATGCATGGCCACCCCCAGGATGCTACTTCTTCTCTGGCCAGATGGGTTCTGGAATGAGGCTTCTGCTATCGCTCCATATTCACCTTCAGTCTGGCCTGGCCACTCCCATGGCATCCGTATTACTGAAGATGAGACTTGCCAACTTTAAGTTGCTAGTACCAGTATTTCAGCAGGGACATGAATGAAAGAAATAACAACTTAGCTCATGGTCATAAAATATACGTATGGGAAATAAAGTATACACACATACTAGAGATTCATCAATGGAGAAATTCTATCATCACATGACATTGTCATGAAAATTATATCATTCCCTCCCTGGAAAACTGTGACTATTATCCTGGGTAGAAATGTTATTTTGCTATATGGAAATACTGCAATATTCATGCATAAACCAAGTTGTCATCATGAAAGTCAGTATTCTACAGTATAAAGCAAAACCTGTGTGTGAATTTGTTACCATGAAAACGGGAAACCATCAGGACCTATGATGCTTCATTCTGGCTTGCCTTGATCAATCCCAAGAAACTAAAAGTTAGCACTTGAAATCCTCTTACAGATTCTGAAAGTAAATGTATCAGTGAATCTACATTTAACTCCCTAATGAGAATGAAAATTGCTTACAAAGACTAGAGTCACTTCCCATTATTCTGTGAAGCAGGGGTGGGGGTTCCCCATCCCCCACTGTGAATATGGCATCACCTCCTGTCCGTATTCACACTGTCTACGTTTCATGTTGGCATCACCCACACAAATGCTTTCTTTTAGGGACCAGGCAGGTGACCTGGGAAGGTGGTGAGGAGGTGGTCTCTGTGGAAACTGGAGACTAACTGGCCTGCAAGAACATTCACGTCCAAAATATTTTAGAACACTCTACAGGCAAAACAAAGTATGGGGTGGTGGTTCAAAGCCCCAGCAATGCAGGCCAATAATGTGAATGGGAAGTGTCATGACGCAGACTGCGGATGGCCATCGTGTCCCCCGATATCTCCCCTTCAGGTGTGTGCTTAAACCCAAGAAGCAGATGAATACGTTCTTTTTCTTTCAATTACAAACTTTCATTCTGTAGCATATTTTCCAGCAGGAGAACCACTTCCTAAAATGGTGTGTGTGTGTGTGTGTTACATGTTCGAGTTTATTAGTCATTAGGGGACTCCAGTCACTCAAGGCTGTGCACAAAGTACCAGATTCAGCAGGGGTATCTAGTCAGGCTGCCCTCTTTGCTCCCTACCTCCTATCCCCTTAACCCTCCTCGGACAGAATATCGGGTTGGCCCCAGTGGAATAAGAAGAACAGGAAACTCTCATTCCAACAGGAGTTGAAAGTGTAGGGCTTCCTTCCCCGTGTGAAGGCCCACAGAGGGCACCCCACACGTTAGCAGAGTTGAAGCCTCCTGATAAAACCCGGCCCAAGGAGGGGCTTCAGAAGGGAGTGGGTTTCTGGATGGCTAGAGCACACACCTTGAGTGTTATACAGTGGAAGACGCCCAGTCAAGCTGAAGAGAAGATGCCCCTGGATCACCAATGGCTTTCAGGCTTTTATTTGGATATTTGGTCTTTCTGCTCACCTGGAGAGCTAGAAGATTGCAAATCTCTGGGATGTTTAGCAGTTTACCCCACTTTTCGGAGCAGAGAAACTGGAGATGTTGAGCAAAATCCAAACAGAAGGAACTGAGAGCAACCCAGTGCAGGAGGGCTGCCAGCCTCAAGGGCGTCCCAAGGCAAGAGGGATGGAAACCATGAGCCAGTGTGCTTCTAATGTATGCATCAAAGACACATTTAAAAGAACGTACAAAATTAGATGTAATTTAGCATCTAAGTTCTTTACTTAATCTGCAGCAAGGTTTTGGCAAAATAATGCAGTGGCTCCAAGGTGTTCTTGCCAGAATAAACCTTGAAGCCCCAAACTTCCAGGAGTGAAGGGGGCTACAGTGACATGGCAATGCCGCGAAGACAGCGCCGCCGCACTGGAGAGCTGAGCCAGCCTGCGGCCGAGGGGGACAGGAACGCACCGTGTGGACACCAGGCTGCCAAGAACCATGCTCTGCCGCTGGAGACAGGAGACAGGCACCCACGCAGCTGACCAAAGCTCGACCAGGCCAACGGCCACTGAAGATGCAGCCACCTCATGAAGCGGGGGCACTGCTTCATATCTCAGGCTTTTTCCTTCTCTGAAAAACTTCAAACCAAACCAATAGGAGTCATTTCTCAGGAAGGATTTAGTGTTATTAATTAGAACTCTCTTAAGTGAGATGGAGCCTGTTGGCTGCTTTTATCATCACCTTTGGCCATGACCTTCACCTGTAAAATCAAGATCTAATGGACGTGCAACATGGCAACCCACAGGAAGTCTCCTTAAGCCACGATTGCCAAAAGCGACTTTCAACAGAAGCCCTGGAAAGTGGGACCAGCTGGCCGACAGACCGTTCCACGTGGCGGCTCTGCATGTTACCTGCCCCAGCTTCCCTTCTTCACAAAACAAATTCACGTGTAACTTGACCCATGGTTTCTGGGCTCTGGTCCAGTAGTCAGTTTTGATAAATAGATTAGGCATTACAGTATTTACACTTTCATGGTATCAAGCAATACAAAACACAACCACAACAATGGTTACTGGCCTTCAAAAGCCGTTACAACAAGCTTCCCTGATGGCATCCACAGCTTTACAAATGCTGGTTCTTTTCTTGATGGAGGGAAGAGTGGGGTGGGGGACAAGGAATAGAGATGCAAGGAAAAAGGGTCACATGGAAAACACTGATTTCCAAAATCTGCTATAGTCAATAACATTAAATAGGAATAAAACCTTGTAATTATAGACGCGCGCGACAATAACATCCACATGACGGCAGAGCCAAGACGCCCATCAGCTTGTGTGACTGGTGCCTTGGGTGGCACTCTACACTCATCACACCGGCCAATAGTGATAAATGCCAGAGAGGGTGTCTCGGCCACTGGTGAAGTGAAAAGAGGCCAGTGTGCACGTGCTGGCCTGGTCAGGGCCAGGGTGGCCAAGAGAAGGCGCAGCCAAGAATCAGATATTGGCTTCAGGGTCCTTTCCTTTTCCCTCCAATGCCCCAAACAGATGTTCATTCAACATCTGTGCAGGGCTTACCCATGGCCTGACCTGGGCACAGGGCAGCCACGCCACTGTTTTCAGGTCAGCAGCCTCCTCCTCCAGGAGATCAGCGACAACAGAATCATGCTGGGCCAGTCAGTCATGACAGCGCGAGGATACTGGTGCCCCTTGGTCAGAGGAGGTCTCTGCGGGCACAAACGAGGGTCAAATGACAAGGAAGCAGGTCCAGGGGCTTCGGAGAGAGAGAGAGAAAGCCCTTGGACTGGACCCTGGAGGTGGCTTACAGGAAAGCCAGCCCCGGGCAGTGGAAGGGAACTGAAGCAAGGAATTGCTGCAGATTTTAAATGCCCACTCCCAAGGGAGGACTGGAACTTCAAACTTAGTGACCACGGCCAGCAATGGACACTCAAAGGGCAAGGGGTCAAGGGCTTAAATAAGGAGATAGGCGAGACACCGTATTAGGCACTATCACCCCCGCAGAAGAAAAGTGATTCGCAGTCTGTCTTAGCTCTGGGGCGCAGAATGTAAATGTAGATATACAAACATGTATTTTACTTCTTGTTACCCAGCAAGGAACTACAGATACATGCCTCACTGCGGCCGGGCCACAGGGCACAGCAAAGGCTATCCCGTGGCCTGGGAGTCTTCGTCTGAACTCCGGCTGTTGTCGCTCTTCCTGAGGCCTTTCCACGTGTAGCCCACGAAGGTTGGACTGATGGGTAAGTAGCTGAAGCATCTGTATTTTTTTATAATGTTCATGCCAAATGGCAAATTGTATGACTCCATGCCGTCGAGTGATTTGTTCCCTTTGCCCACGCCCTTCTTCCATTTCCGGATTCCTCTTTCCTCTGGAGTACCTGTCACACACATCCCAAGATAAAACAAAGGAATGCTTCGTTTAGCAGCTCTACTGAGAATGAAACTGTCGTTACACACACACACACACACACACACACACACACACACACACACACACACACACATCCCAAGATAAAACAAAGGAATGCTTCGTTTAGCAGCTCTACTGAGAATGAAACTGTCGTTACACACACACACACACACACACACACGGTCCTACAGATCAAACCTGCCCAGGTGACAGCTAAGAACACCTGTGGAGTTCAAGGTGCTCAGCTATCCAGTGCCCAAACCAGAAGTCTAAGAAGCACTAACCCCTCCATGTCCCTCATTCAAGCAATCACCTAATGGTCTTCCGACCTCCCTATTCTTCTGTGTGACCCATATTCTCAATTATCACTGTTAGGGTCCAGCCCAGGCCATGTTATTGCTTTCCTGGTTCATTCTATTGGTCTCCCAACTGGTTACCTAAGTCTTCCGGCTCAGCACCTCCTGCCCTAAGTCTGTTCAAAAACTACCTCTCTAGGCCAGGGGTGGTGGCTCACACTTGTAATCCAAGCACTTTGGGAGGCTGAGGTGAGAGGATCACATGAGGCCAGGAGTTTGGACCAGCCTAGCCAACATGGTGAAACCCCGTCCCTACTCAAAATACAAAAATTAGCTGGGCGTGGTGGTACACGCCTGTAATCTTAACTACTCAGGAGGCTGAGACAGGAGAATCGCTTGAACCTGAGAGGCAGAGATTGCAGTGAGCTGAGATCATGCCATTGCACTCTAGCCTGGACAACAGAGCAAGACTCTGTCTTAAAAACAAAACAAAACAAACAACAACAAAACACACAAAAAAACTCTCTAAAATGTAAATCTGAGTTAAAAAAAAAAACAACCCCTCTTTAAAATGCAAATCTGAGTTTGCAAAACAGGGCTAAGTCTTTATTGTATCACACTATGCCTTCATCAACCAGTCACTGCACACTCACCCCCCATCCAGACAGACCCACACTTCATGCTGCTTTGCTCCATTTTAGTGTGTCTGGTGCTGTGGGGGACACACAGGTCATGTATCTGTCGTGCTTCCATGGGGATGAATATCCACCAGTTGGACACTCCTGGCCACTCTGCACCCTGACAGATGGGTCAGGGAGAAAGCTCTGAGCACACAGGGCTCAGCAAGGAAGCTCATGATTTTTTTTATATCTAAGCTCTGCTCTCTCATTAGTATTTCAGAAATAAAGCTGACTTTAATTTCCATCAGCCTGACTGTTGCACCCCTCTCTCAATTCCCTCTGGCTTAGGACAGAAAGAGGGTAGTCGTTATGGACTCTCTTAAATCCAGTGCCTTCCATCTATTCATGTGTGTGATTCCTTCTGCCTTGGTTTCCCCAGCAATCTCTTGATTGAAGTTATTTTTTGGAGATTTTTATTTTTATTTGTTGTTTCAAGGGGAAAATGTCAACAAAACCTTCAAGCCTAAGAATAAGTATCACCCTTCCTTGAAGGCAGGGAAATCTGCCAGTATGTCCATGGCAGCACTTTACAGTGGTCCACAGCAGCCACCTCCAAGGCAGGACCCACATAACATCCTCGTCTGCCACCCCAAGCTCAGCACAGATGTATCCATAAACAGGGATCATGGGTACTGGAGAGGCAGCTGCTTCCAGGCATCTCTTGTCAATGATCTTAGACCCCTGATCTCAGCCTTTGCCCCTGGTCTTCTACTGCCTTTTGGTTTTAGTTGGTTGGAAGCCCACCTTAGTAACAACTCATTTAAAGGACAGTCTCCCCAGGTAGAAGTGCTGCAGGCTGTGCCCACCTCTCTCAGATCAGACGAAAGCCACACTGCAGGGCCTCTGGCACAGGCTGTGCAGGGGGGCAGGAACCTGGCCTGTACCCATCCCACTGCCATCTCACCACACGCAGCAAACTCACCTGCTGTCTCCCAAAAGTCCTTCAGGAGAAACAAAATTAATCAGTTTATTTAGCAAAAAACTGATCCATACGCAGAGGCTGGGAGTGCCATCGCAACTGTTTTAGAAAACAGTTATAATTAGTGATGGCTTTGAACTCACTGACTCTTCCCGTTTTCCATTTCTATTTGGCAAAAAAGTAACATATATGTTTAAAAAAAAAAAAGTGTGTTTGATATATACCACATACCTGGGATGGTGTTATCCAGGATAAAAGCCACACAGCCCCCTACAAACATAGCAGTTGTGAGAAGGACGTTCAAGACTTGATCGATTCCTGTTATCCCTAGAAAGAGAACACAGCCATAGAGGTCAGTGCCATGGCAGCGGTGAGCCTGCCCTTGACTTGGGAAGGGGCAATGATGTGGGAAGAACTCCGCCAATCAAAGCAGTAAAGGAAAGTGTAAATTTCTTAGTTGTGCACGTGTAGATGAATTTTTGCTGGTAATGTTTTAAACTACGATGAACACCTTCAACAACAATCCAAAGGTATCTTCATAAGAAGAATTCCCAACAGTGGTGCATAGAAGGTGAATCTAAAAGTGGCGTTCACTCTACAACCAACTGTGAAGCCACAGGGGTGTAGTCGGTGGATTAAAAAAATTCAAAATAAAAAGAAAATGGTAGTCATAAGGCTGAGAAAAAAATTACAAAGTGAATAATAAGATGACAAAAATATTTCTGGTACGTACAATCATACAAGACTTTTCAGTATCCTGGGTTACCAGTTAGTGCTCAGCTGCTTTTAATCAGGAGCAACTGGATTTATAAAGATGTGCTCCCCGTTTTAGCCAGGACGATCTTGATCTCCTGACCTTGTGATCCGCCCGTCTCGGCCTCCCAAAGTGCTGGGATTATAGGCTTGAGCCACCGCGCCCGGCCAAAAAAAAAAAAAAAAACTAGCCGGGCGAGGTGGCGGGCGCCTGTAGTCCCAGCTACTCAGGAGGCTGAGGCAGGAGAATGGCATGAACCCGGGAGGCGGAGCTTGCAGTGAGCTGAGATCCGGCCACTGCACTCCAGCCTGGGCGATAGAGCGAGACTCCGTCTCAAAAAAAAAAAAAAAAAAAAAAAAAAAAAGATGTCCTCCCATGAATATGATTTTTTTTTTTCGAGATGGAGTCTCGCTCTGTCGCCCAGGCCGGAGTGCAGTGGCGCCGTCTCGGCTCACTGCAAGCTCCACCTCCCGGGTTCACGCCATTCTCCTGCCTCAGCCTCCCCAGTAGCTGGGACTACAGGTGCGCACCACTGTGCCCGGCTAATTTTTTTTTTATTTTTTAGTAGAGACAGGGTTTCACCATGTTAGCCACGATGGTCTCGATCTCCTGACCTCGTGATCTGCCCGCCTCGGCCTCCCAAAGTGCTGGGATTACAGGCGTGAGCCACCGTGCCTGGCCCCGAGTATGACATATTAAATGTAAAAAGCAGCAAGAATCTCGTTTATCCACACAGTTTCCACATTGAAGACAGAATGATCCTCAACAGAAAATCATAGGCACTGGTGAGGATGTGGAGAAACAGGAACCCTCCTACATGGCTAATAGGAGAGTAAAATGGTGCAGCCGCCATGAAAATGTTTGGTGGTTCCTCAAAAGGTTAAAAATAGAATTACCACATGACCCAACAATTATTCCACTCTTAGGTATATACCCAGGAAAAATGAAAACAAATACTCAAATATGGCCCACACTGATTATTTGTGAATTACGTGTTTGTGAAATTGCCTATACACTAAAATTTATTTGTAAACCCAAAATGAATACCCTTGGTGCCTTCATGGGTATACAGAGCCGTGAAAAATCTGAGCCACGCCACACACATTCCTGGCTGATGTCAAACAAGGTGACGCTCTGCCTTGTTCTGGTCTCATCCCGTAAACAAGAGTCCTTTTTGCGGACTATGTAGTGCCATGTCTGTCATACCGTGTGCTTTCCGTTGGTGATCTCACTGTTTAAAATGTCCACCAAGTGGTGTGAAGTGCTCCCTGATGTTCCTACACATTAGGTGGCTGTGGTGTATGTTACAGAAGATCCATCCAGACAGGAGCTGTGGCATTGCTGGCTGTGTTTCCCCAGCAATGGTTCAACATTTGCTAATACTGCCTGTGGCAACTCTACGGAACATAACTTCATGAATAATGATAACTGACTGTACTTGCACATCAATATTCACAATAGCCAAAGGCCAGAGACAACCCAAATGTCCATCAGTGGGTGAATGGATAAACAAATTATGGTATATACACATGGTAGAATATTATCTAGTCATAAAAAAGGAATGAGGCCATGCACAGTGGCTCACGCCTGTAATCCCAACACTTTGGGAGGCCGAGGCAGGTGGATCACTTGAGGTCAGGAGCTCGAGACTAGCCTGGCCAACATGGTAAAACCCCATCTCTACTAAAAATACAAAAATTGGCTGGGTGTGGTGGTGGGTGCCTATTATCCCAGCTGCTTGGGAGGCTGAGGCATGAGAATCGCTTGAACCCAGGAGGTGGAGGTTGCAGTGAGCTGAGATCACGCCCAGGCCTGCACTCCAGCCTGAGCAACAAAGTGAGACTCCATCTCAAAAAAAGGAATGAAGTACTGCTACATGCTACATGGATGAATCTTGAAAACATGCTAAGTGAAGGAAGCCAGACATAAAAAGCCCCATATTATGACTATACCTAGAATAGACTGTGAATCCATAGAAAGAGAAAGCATACTGGTGGCTGCCGGGGGATGGGAGCAGGGGGTGATGGGGATTTACTGCTTAATGAGTTTGAGGTTTTATTTTGGGGTGATGAAATGTTTTGGAAACTGGACAGAGGTGATGGCTATACAACACTGTACTAGATGCCACTGAACTGCTTGAAGTGGTTAATTTTGCTATGTGAATTTCACCCACAAAAAATATCTGTATAAACAAATGCTCCTCAATTCTGCACTGGCTAAGATATTACCAGTAGCAATGGCTGTGTCTTGAGATGGTTCCTCCTTTCTACATTCTTCACGACATTGCAGTATTAAAACAAAAGGAGGAGTTAAAAAGGTTAATCTTGAATGCACAAGCCACATGATTTTGCTCTGAGGATTTAATAGGATGGATATAAAATTGTAGAATAACGTGTTCAAAGTCTATGAAGTTGAGTTTCAAAAAAAATATCTTAATGGAGCATTAGTCTATTAAGATAGACTAATGAAATCAAAAGGATTTAGAGAGAGGTGTTGTCTCAAAGGAGAGGGTCCCAGTGAAAAAGAGACCTCAGAATCCATGACTGTCACGTGTACACACCAGTGGGAAGCCCACAGGGCTTCCAGGTAACTGCCGAAAAGTGAGATTCAAGAGAGATCCACAGACGCATCTGCACCACAGTTCCTGGAGGCCCAAAGTCCTCTCCAATGGGCAAAGAGCTGCGTGTGGACTGGTGGCTGTGGTTCCAGCTCCCACTCCAAGATGTAAAGCCCATTTCCTTACCTGTGACCAGAGGGTTCTGTCTTAGGTAACTTGGAAGGACGAGCCCAAAGAAGATCGAAAATCCAAGCACAAAGAGGTTCCGGGAAGAATTTAAATCAATGAACTGCAGGTTAGAGAGGCCAACAGCTGTGATCATTCCTGGAGAAAAACAAACCAGACCACAAGCTCTAGCACCACTGCAGCGCAGATAGCCCACTGCTCAGGGCAGGTGAGGGCAGGCTCCCTGGCACCCCTTCTCTGTCCAGCAAAAACCAATGAGACCAGTGCAGGGACAGGAACGGGGATGTGTGGGGTCAGACTGTGGCCACCCCAGGCTCTAAGCAAAATGACCCTCAGCCTAAGCACTATTTAGGCTTATATAGGAGCATAAACACCACAAGGCATTTTGTTTGTCAAATAGAAAACTAAGGACATTGGTTCCCTCTCTACACACACATTGTGATTAAACAAGGAGACCTACCCAGATATCTGGTGCATGTCTCTGGTTATTACAGCGAAATAGCGCAGAGATCAAATCCAGAGTCCCACTGTAAAAATGGTCAGTTTTAAGTGGCCCATTCAGAGGGATGGTATTTGAGTTAAACTGGCCAGAAATACTAAAGAGATTAAATTTAATCTAAATGTTCATAGCACAATTACATCTTACTGTTGGTTCCATCTTTAATATAACTTCAACTCAGAGAGTGATAAAATTTTTCATTTTTTGAAGGCATATCCTTTGTATTTTAAAACAGAAATTTATCATTACCTTCTTACTGAAGGGAGTCAGCAAAAACACCATGATCCCTATTAAAAATTTGGAAAAGTAAAGCAAAAAGCCAGAGAGGGGAGTCTTACCAAAGAGCGTGCAGAACAGGGCTCCCAGCACAGGATCTGGAAGGGACGCAAAGAGGGCACTGAACTTCCCGATCATGCCCAGGGCGAGCATGAGGGCTGCTCCACACTGTATCACGCGGCGGCTGCCGACCTGCAGGACACACGGGAGACCGGGAAACAGGGACTGATCTCCATGCAAAATCACCAGGAGTTACTAAAGAACACAGACCGGAGATACCCATGGCCTGGCTCGCTACCTTCCCCTCCTCCTCAGCCCACTCTTCTCACCTCCACTATGGGGACCCTGAGGGTCGCCCTCTGCATCTCCACGCCTTGGTGACACTCCCTGCACTCAAGCCCCTGGGGTCTACCGCCCTGGCACAGTCATGGGTTGGGATGGCCCTCTGTGTCTCAAATGCAAAGGCCACAGTTTTCCCTGCCTATCCCCTGGGTTCCCGGCACCACACGTCACCAAGGCAACTTTCCCTGAAGCGCTTCAGCCTCAATGCCAACTTCCCCACACCGGAAATCAGACCAAACCCCCAGACATGTCTGGAACCTCCTCTCCTCATGGCGCCCTTCCTGTGAGAGGTGGAAAAGAGAAGGGGCTACAGGTGAGGACATCTGGAGCCTGACTGTGGGCTCTTCTCCCAGCCCGCGTTTAACTGTATGGTCGGGCAGTCCCATATCCTCTAGAGTCTCAGGATCTTCATCTCAGTCATGCACAAGCCTTGTGGTTTTGTGTTTTTGAGGATTAAACAGGACCTGCATAAAACTGCCTGAATGGTAGCTGGCACGCAATGCCACCTGACAGCCGCCCACATGGGCCTGCTGCCTCTGGCCTTTCCTGCACCCACTCCATGCTGCCACGGGGTGACCTTTCTAACACATGGAATTGGGGAGGTTGGTCCTCTGCCTGCATCCTCTGGTACTCATGAAATAAAGCCCACTTCTGAGGCTCTTTCCAAGCAAGCCAGGCAGGCCTTGGCCTGTCTACCTGGACGCCCTTCCCTGTGGCCCCCTCCTAGCCAGATCCCAGACGCATCGTTTTAAACATCACCCAAATGCTCCTCTGAAAAGCATCCTGACTCCAGGACTATTCTCCCATTACAGGCTCCCACAGCACCACGTAGGGCGTATCTGCTACTCCTGATCTCTGCCTCGAAGCAGCTTCTGTCTAGCCTGCTGTCACCCGGACAGTGGGAGGTGGTGCTGGCATCGGGCTCAAGAATCCTGCACTGCGGGCCCCTATTCTGTGCTTCCTCTTCCAGGAAAACACCCTAAGAATGTAAAACTGGGTAAAGCAGGTTCTAGAGTGTTTGGGGGAGTGTCCACAGGATTTATGTATGACCCCAGTGAGGAGAAGGGGGTTGCTTACATTTTAATTAAATAAAATAAGACGAAATTTTAAATGCAATTCCTCACGCACACTGGCCACATCTAAAGTGCCCACCAGGCACACGTGGCTGGTGCAGCTGTGTGTGACATGGTGACCACTGCACAGAACTCTCAAAGGACCAGGGTCAGCCGGTTAAGCCTGATCAGAGCCTGATCTGAGGCTGTGCACATGAGAGACAGCCGCCCAGCTGGACTCAGTCACTGTCCCATTATCCCAATGTGAGACTCCCCACACCACAGAAGGCAGGGAAGCAATGGAAAGATCACTCAAACTGACAAATCAAGCAAAAGTGACTTGTGTTTGCCTGTTACTATGTAATAAGGAAGGCTTTCATTTACTAACGGCCCCAACTTCAGCAAACATTTTTGAGGAACTATGTAATTATTTGATCAAGCTTGTGACTTGTTAGACTGGGGCAGGTGAATGCAAAGATGAGTAAGTCACAAGCTTGATCAAATAATCTCACTGCTGTGCTGTTCCTGCTGTTGGGGGAGCCCAGCAACAGGGAAGAGAACATCTGAAGAGTAGGGGAGGGTTGTTGGAGATGGTCCTGAGGGGTGAGTAAGAGTTCGCTAGTGGAAGAGCATCCAGGCAGAGGAAAGAGCCTATGCAAAGACTCCTGGCAGGGCCAGGCAGGCCTGTTAGGTATAAGGGGCCAAACTGGCCCCAGGGATACCTGAAACTAAATCTGACACGAAAGTGACATCTGGAAGACTGATCTGCCTTTGACGCTGTCAAAAATATATGCAGCAACTAAGCCATTCTTCTGTTTAGTGAATACTGACCAAGTACCTATTATGTTTTATTCTAACTACCAGAGATAGAGCTCTAAAATCCCAGCCCTCCTGGTACTTCCCCAGGACCTTTGTGTCCCCTCTCACAGGGTCCATTCCCTGGAATCTCCTTGGCACCTCCCTCCTGAACTGTGGCTCTGCCTCTAGGACCTTGGAAAAATAGATCCTGGGTTTCTGGTCTTCAACGGTGGTGCAAAATGCAGCAAGGAGAAATGACCTTCCTCTGGACACCACCAAAGAGATGACAGTCAGCGAGATACTACTTGCTCTGTTCCTAGAAATAAACTAAGGGCTAAATAGCGATAATGAAAATTAATGATAATGATGGACTTTGCTGGTCCAGGTAGGGAGGCCCTCAGGTACCATCATTCCTTCATGCAATATAGATATTTATGAAGCACCCACTCTGCCAGGCTACTGTTCTAGGCACTTGGGATACATCAGCTCATTAAAAAGTGTTGGCAAGGTAACTTGTCAGAGTAAGCTAGCACCCTTCAAATTTTAATAAAAAGAATGATTTCCCAAACTACCTTGGTGGTCACATTATATGATGATGTGTTTTAAAGGGGTGCAGAAAGAGGTGGCTTGTTAAACCATCTTCCCCTAAGAGTGCCTTCATCTACAACAATTTTACTCCCACAGTTGTCCCTAGGGATCCTTGAATTAGTTCCAGGACCGCCACTCTCCCCGCCTCAGATACCTACAACCACAGATGCTCAACTCCCTGATATAAAATGGTGTAGGATTTGCATGTAGTCTACATACATCCTCCCATATACTTTATTTTTTCATTTTTTATTTTTTTGAGTCAGAGTTTCACTCTGTCACCCAGGGTGGAGCGCAATGGCACAATCTCGGCTCACTGCAACCTCTGTCTTCTGGGTTCAAGTGATTCTCCTGCCTCAGCTTCCCAAGTGGCTGGGCTTACAGGCACCAGGCACCATGCCTGGCTAATTTTTGTGTTTTTAGTGGAGACAGGGGTTCTATATGTTGGCCAGGCTGGTCTCAAACTCCTGACCTCAGGTGATCTGCCCACCTTGGTCTCCCAAAGTGCTGGGATTACAGGTGTGAGCCACTGCACCCAGCCAACATCCTCCCATAAACTTTAAATCATCTCGACATTACTTACAATCCTTAATACAATGTAATTGTTCTGTAAATCGTTGTCAGACTGCATTGTTCAGAGAATAATGACAACAAAAAGTCTGTACATGCTCATGCAGAACAGTACAGAAACAAACAATATTAGTTCAGAAGCAATATTTTTGACTTGAAGTTGGTAGAACCCACAGATACAGAGGGTTGGCTATCTTATTTGGGATTAGTTATATGCCTGCAAGCTCATGGCAGCAAACTGGCTAAAGAGTGGCATGGCTTAGGCCCCATTCTGTGCTCATGAGATCATTCCCTCATCTCCCCGTGCTCAGCACTGGCGTCTCACCATGGGCAGCAATAGGACTCCCAGGACGATGCTGGAGCAAGTGCCCCTCAGACAGCCTTTCCTCGCATCCCCCATACCAGGAGCAACAGGCAGATGGGGCCATTGGCACACCTGAGGCTGAGCTCTGGCAGGGTCCTGCCAACTTGGGGAAACCAACAAACAAACCAGACATGTGCGTGCATGCCCGGCGGCTCCCTGTCACCTGGATTTGCAATCAAGATTAATCAAACTTAGTATCTGATTCTCTTTATCTGATTATAGAATCTTACATGGCAAGCGAGAGTTCTTTCGAAATCCACTCCCTCCTCCCAGTTTGACAGAGGTCAACCAGTTCTAGAAGGTTTCTGGGCTCACCCCAAGTCCTCGGTGAGGGAGACCTGCGAGACGGAGGCCATCGAGGACAGTGAACCAATTTTCATGGTCTTAGTTTCACAACGTACAATGGCCAATGGTGGGTCATCTCTTAATTTAAAACTAGTGACACCTCCCAGTTGAGATCCCATTTCTCCTTTTGCCCAGCCCCCCATGGTCTATTCTCATCACTGCAGTCAAAGCCATCCTTAAAAAAAAAAAAAAAAAAAATCAGACCAAGCTGCTCCCTGCAGCACCCCCTTCCACTTAGGCAGTCTGTGACTGCCTACCTACCTGCCTGCCTGTGTAACCTGGTCCTCAATTACCTGGCAGACCCCACCTGCTCTGACTCCCTGACCCGCACTGGCCTCCTTGCTGACCTTCTACTCCCAGGATAGGGCTCTGCCCTGGCCACACCCCGGCCTGGAAGGCTCTTCCCCAGGTTATCTGCAGGCTCCCTCCCTCCACCCTTCAGGTCTGTGTTCAGGTCACCTGATCACCCTATTTAACACCTAATCCCCCTCTCCCCAAGCTTCCTGTCCCATGTTTCCCCCGGTGCTTGTCACTGGCTGACATACTGCATCATTTATGGACTTAGTATGCTGACTGTTGGTTGTCTGTCTTCCCTTGCTAGAATGTAAACTCCACTTTTTAATTCACTGATGTATCCCAAGTGCCTCGAACAGTGGCCTGGCAGAGTCGGTGCTTTATAAATATCTACACTGCGTGATGGAGTGACAGCACGGAGTGCCTCCCTACCTGGACCAGCAAGAGAGGAGAGACTTCCAAACAGGCATTATAAACACTTAAAAAAAAAAAAAAGGAGATGGAGAGAAATAATTTTTTAGAATCAGAGGCCCACTCATTTGGAACTTGCAGTGGCCAGACCGATCAATGAAATGGATGAATGTTTAGAAGCCCAATCATTTAATTAGAAAAATCTGTGTACCTTTGTAATTCCCAAAACTCCAATGTTGGGACTGGATGAAGTAGAGCCATTCCCAGTACCAAATATGCCATCAAGAACACAGGAGAGGCCTTCCACGAAAATTCCCCTAAAATGTAAAGAAATGGAGGAAAGAAAAACATTCATTCAATGGGATAATGCATTCATTCTGAAATAGCCTCTACACATCTGCAATCCAAAAATGTGGTCCAGAGCCTGCAGCTTCCACATCTCCTGGGAGGGGGATTAAAAATACAATCTCAGACCCCACCCCAGACCTGCTGAAGCAAAAAAGAATCTCCATTTTTTTTTTTTTTTTTTTAAGAGTATCTCTGTCACCTAGGCTGGAATGCAGTGACGCAACCTCGGCTCACTACAATCTCCACCTCCTGGGTTCAAGAGATTCTCCTGCCTCCCAAGTAGCTGGGATTACAGGTTTGCACCACCATGCCTGGCTAATTTTTGTATTTTTAGTAGAGATGGGGTTTCACCATGTTGGCCAGGCTGGTCTGGAATTCCTGACCTCAGGGTGATCCGCCTGCGTCAGCCTCCCAAAGTGTTGGGATTACAGGCGTGAGCCACCGCGCCCGGCCAGAATCTGCATTTTAATAGAACCCCCAAAGCTCATTCCATTTTGAGAAGTATCCCTCTAAATCACACGTTAGATTCGAGTGTTTTTAAAATCACTGCAAATGAAAGCAAAGGATTTTAGCCAGAAAATAAAGCCATCAAGACAAACATGGGCCGTCTATGGAAATAAAACATTGATGTGATCCTTTACTGTTAAAATCCAGTCTCATCAGGAAGGAAATGGTTTATAATTTCACAAGTACTGACACTTTCAAACATATTGATATACAGGTATTTAATCATATGCAGCAGCTCCACTAGAGAAAGATGTGGATATTAGGACTGAAAACCCTCTAACAGAGCCAAGGCCCAGTCCATTGATCTCATCACACACAGTCCCTTCTGGGGTGGCAGAGCTGGCTGGAGAACAGAAGAGGATTTGGGCTGTTTTCTTTTCTCTGCAGACTCCTCAGGGGCAATTATCTAACAACTTCCAAAAGCTAAAGACCAAATGTTTTGAGATCATAAACCCCATAGTTCATAAACCCTAGATCCCCCAGATTTCATTCATTTCTGCTATCCCTGTCCCTGTTTATATAAACTGTAACCAAGCATAGATTACACAGTGCTTACCCTTGGGGACAGTTGGAATGTATCTAATTGACAGACTTGGAGCAGTTACTACTGCCTGCTGCTAAGGTTTCCACTACAGGGGAGAGAAAATGATATCCTTTTGCTTTCTGTCTGTCTGATTATGGCAGCCAAGATTGGGTGGGGAAACACAGGGGAAAAAAACAGGTAATTTTTGCAACGTAGAAATAGTGCTGTATAGCCAAATACGGTGGTGCACACCTGCAGTCTCAGCTACTCAGGGTGCTGAGGGGGGAGGATTGCTTGAGCCCAGGAGTTCAAGCATGTGGTGCATTATGACTGTGCCTGTGAACAGCCACTGCACTGCAGCCTGGGCAACAGAGTGAGACCCTGGGTCTTTTTTAATTAAAAACAAAAAGAAACAAACAAAAAAAAACCTGTAAACAGTGAAGAGCTTGTTTTGCTCGCAAGAAAAATTTCAGTTTGTGTAAAAAAAAAAAAAAAAAGAACAGTTGGAAAAGCAAGATAACAGAAACTCAAAGTAGCACTCACTCTCTCTGTGTGTGTGTCTGTGTGTGTGTGTGTGTGTGTGTGTATATATATACACACACACACACACATATATATATACACATAGAGCTACACTGATTTTACCTATCTGTCTCTCCAAATGACACACACACACACACACACACACACACACAGCAAAGAACAAGTATGGTGCTTGCCGTGTGGTTTTTGAATTTAAGGCTTACAGTGGTTTCGCAGAGAGTGTTTTATTTGATGTCACTGCAGTTAAGGAAGGGTAGGAATTCTGTTCCACGTCATGGACGAGGAAGATGAAAGTGAACAAGGGCAATGATGTGTCAAACAGTCATGAGAGTCCTGCTGCTTGGCTGGGCTGTGCTGAAACTCTTGGTTTTGTCTTCAAGGTAATCTGAACCTAACAACAAAGAAACAAGGTGCTGGGACCAATCAGGAACTCGCCTTCTCAGGAACATACCTGTTTATTGCGTGGATGGGGGGTGGTGGGGCACAGGACAGCCGTGCACAGGCGTAGTAGTCACCAATAGACTCGATGATGCTGGCGACCACCGCGCTGAGCATGCCAATGACACCAGCCGCAGACACGGTGGGCAGTCCCCACTGAACTGTGGGAGGAAAACAACCATGAATGCTCCTAGAGAAGCAGGCCAAAGTGACCAGGACCAGTTAACCAAAGTCCTTCTGAACGCTGCAAGACTCTACAAGATCCACTCAGATTCTCGAGCTGGTGGAAACTGTTCATTTTAAAATCTTAAGCACCAGAGGCCTGGGACAGTTGCTAAGTTAGATGAAGAGGGCCATAATGAAGACTGATCCACACTGTATCTTTAATTAAAAGAAGACATCGTGACTGGGCGCGGTGGCTCATGCCTGTAATCCCAGCACTCTGGGAGGCCAAGGCAGGCAGATCACGAGGTCAGGAGTTCGAGATCAGCCTGGCCAACATGGTGAAACCCCATTTCTACTAAAAATACAAAAATTAGCCAGGTGAGGTGGCGCGTGCCTGTAATCCCAACTATTAGGGAGGCTGAGGCAGGAGAATCACTTGAACCCAGGAGGCAGAGGTTGCAGTGAGCCAACACTACGCCACTGCACTCCAGCCTAGGTGATAGAGCAAGACTCCATCTCAAAAAAAAAAAACAAAAACAAAAACAGGAAGAACGCTGGGCTGGAAGAGGCCGTAACTTCTCTTTCCTGCTTCCAAGCCACACTCGGCGTCTACTAAATAACAACTGAAAGTGGCCTGCCGTGTTGGGAAGTTTGCATGAGGGATTTACAACCCTGCTGCACAGAGCAGGGTACAAAGCAGCAGTGGCCTTCCCCAGGGGAGGGCATCAAGTGAAAAAGCAGTGAGAAATCACCAGCTAAATTTAAATCCCAACAGTAAAACATCCATAATGTATGGATAGTCCTTCTCTACTATAATACCAGAACCTTATTTTTAAATCATAAACCAAGTTATGAAATTAAATAGTTTCAGAAAGCAAAGTGAGGCATTTACTTAATCCCTCATTAGATATGTTTTTCTTTACAAGTATATTTATTTGGACTTGAAAGCCATAGATCTTATTTAATAAAAACAGCATGGGTCTCTTTCAGTGTGAGAATGAATAGATTCCTTTGATAAAGGAGTAGCCCTTCTTTACTTGAAGCATTAGTTATAATACACCCACTGAGGAGAAAGCACAGTGGAAAAAGAACGATGGCTAAAACATGGTCTCTCATGCAGGAGCCAACAATGTAGCTGGGGGCACACGACACTCCAAAAGATCCGGGGAGAGGGCCATGGCTCAACTTCAAAAGTGGATGCAAGCCGAGCTGGGTCACAAGGAACACCAGTGAGGAGGTCAGGAAAAGGCAAAGTGAGGCCCTGGCCAGCAAAGGATCTGAGGAGGAGGTGGGAATGGAGGTGCCCCTCCAGGGATGGGGAGGGTCGAGGGGGTGGGGTTTGAAAGAAGGTGTTCTGGTGGATGCAAAGCTCTCATGCAGAGCATGGGACAGGAGGCAAGTTCGGGAAGGGTTCCAAAAGCCATCTAAGCCATCTCAGGGGTTTGGCCTGTGTTGTAGGTAGCCTAGAGCAACCACTGGATTGGGAAGAGAAAGGATACAAAGTCAGACGTGCAGAATAAGCCTGGAGTGTGGTTAAGGGCAGAACTGCTCCTGCCTCGGGCTGGTTCACTCTGTGGGAGCAGCCAGGGGATGCAGAGGCGGCCCTTGGTCAGGGGTACAAAGTACACAGGTTGATGGACGGGGCTCGACACACCCTATGCCACCAGCAAGAAGCCTGCTCAACATATCAGCTCCAGGTTAATTTGGAATGGATTTTCCTTGTTCAGAGGCCTTCGATACCAAGCAACATTTTGCTTTTTCTAAATTATCTTTTATACTGTTATGTTATTGTTGTAGCATTCTGGTTTCAGTTTAGTGTCTTGATTTTGAGGGGGGATTCTTATTTTGATCCTTTTTCCTTTGGATCTATATCTATATATATTTTTTTTCTTAAAGACCCTGTTGACTTCCAGCCTTCTATCTTGAATCTGTTATTTCATATCTCCTTTTACCAAGAAACTTCCATTTAGTTTGTTACTTGACAGCAGGGCTTCTCAACCTCAGCACTGTTGACATTTTGCTCCAGGTATCTATATTACAGATTATGAGTCCAGATTATGCCTAGTGTACTAAACACTGAAAAGTACGGCTCAGGTATTCGAAAGCCTCTCTCCGGACTGAGACAAAGCACTGGAGAGCACTACATATGTACAGAGTAGTACGACTATATCCCTGGGGGTGGCCTTCTAGCTAGTGGAGCTCTGGTACCGCACCAGCCCTCAGCAGGCCAGGAGCCCTACGTGCTCGCTCATGGCCAGCACAACCTCAGATGCTCTAAGTTTTGCCTTCCTGTGCAGGGCCCCTTGGGTCCTAGTGAACTCCCTTTGGCCCCAGCACCTGTACAGCTGCCCTTCCTGGACAGCCCAGCTTGTGTTCCCACTGGCACCCACCTTGGGAGTTGCCCACACAAGCAGAAGACCACCGTGTAAGTGCTGTGGGTGCTTCTACCCACCCGCCACCCCCGCCTCCCCCCACTCCTTGCCCTGACTGCCTCATCAACTAATTGTAATTTCATTTTATCTCAGACTATAGGTATGTTTATGAGCCATGCACATTCTTTCTTGGAGAAAGAACAGGTCTGTATAAGTGCATACTTAAACCATACCATCTGATAGAAAGTTATTTTAGAAAGATAATTTTTTTTTTTTTTTTTTTTTTTGAGACAGTCTTGCTCTATCTCCCAGGGTGAAGTGCAGTGGTGCGATCTCGACTCACTACAACCTCCACCTCCCAGATTCAAGCGATTCTCCCGCCTCAGCCTCCCAAGTAGCTGGAATTACGGGCACCCGCCATCATGCCTGGCTGATTTTTGTATTTTTGTAGAGATGGGGTTTCACCATGTTGGCCAGGCTGGTCTTGAACTCCTGACCTCAGGTGATCCTCCCGCCTCGGCCTCCCAAAGTGCTGGTGTTACAGGCATGAGCCACCGTGTCCCGCCTGAAAGACGAAACTTTTTAAAGCTTTCCCAAGTGTATTAAGAACAAAAAGAACAGCCAACACTCATCATTCAACATGCTCAGAGCAGTCCTCTTTAACCCAACCTTAAAATTCTTGGCTTCTCTCTTTTTCTCCTTGCCATTATAAAAAATGAAAGTAAGATGGTTAAACAGGGAAAGAAGTGGGCTGAACCTGACTAAGCTCAGGCCCCAATTCTAATAAAAACCCAAACGCTGGGACTAGAGTCTTCACAATGGAACCAAGTGGGTAACAACCACTGGGATCACCTAGACAGGGCTAGCTACCAGTCCAGGTGACACCCCAGCTAGGGAATGCATTCACACCCCCAAGAGTTACACAACACTCAAATTAAGATGCAGCTTTTGGCCACTAGTGACTATCAACTTACCTCTACAGCTGTGGCCAAATTTAAAAGATTATGGCTGCCCATTAAGAGATTATATAAATTCCATCATGCTTGAGCAGGTTGCTTGCTAATCCCCAGGCTGTTCCCACTCACGTCTTTCCACTTTGGCAGCTCTGGGACCAAGCAGCTCTATACTTGCCTATCTAAACAGCTGCCCTCAAATCCTGGCCACCAAAGCCTCAACCTGGCAAGAGACACCTTGTCCCGGATTTCATCCTAGCAGATCCAAAAGAGACAGCTAGCTAATCTGAGAAGGGAGCCAGTCAGTCTCTGTGTGTTGGCTTCTGCTCTCTGGGGACAGGGCCTCTCTTACTTGCTGTCTAATCCTCTCCTGACCAGAATGGCAAGACCCTCAGGACACATTCTGGGACAAAGAAGGCTGTTCTGCCAACTTCCAACCCCTCTCGGTTGGGCCCTCCTGGGCTCCTGACCCCTCTGGCCATCAGAATACTTACATGGGTACGGAACCTTAAACCACGGGGCTACCAGCAGCACGCCCTGCCTGGCATCCGTGCGAGCGTAGAAGCCATACTTCGTGCTGTCGGGAGGGAAGACGTCTGTCACTGTGAAGATGAAGCAGAGCAGCCAGGATACCAGGATGGCCAGGATGATCTGGAGTGGTCAAGGGGAAGCTCTGTCAGGCCAGCAGGGCTCACAGGTATTGGCAAAAAACACTTCTTCCCGCGGTCTGAACATCACACCCCAGAGCCCACCACAGTCAGCACTCTGCAGACGTATTCTTCCTTGAATGGAATCTCACTGAGAGAGCAGTTTCATTCAGGTGAATTTATCTTACCCATTCCAAAGTCTGGCTAGTAAAACAAGCATGGACATTGTGCCTGCAGAGGCCACGTGGAGTCGAATCTCACTCAGTCCCAACGACAGTGTCCCCTTCCTGTGGCACTGCTAAAAGGATGTGCTCTCATTTCACAATCAGAACCTTTAAGTCTATGATGATTTGAGTGGTCATTAGTACCCTGATATCACTGCACAGACGTGATCCCCCAAGGGGCGCCTGCTTAAAACCCTCCCTTCCCTTAATCATCTTACGTATTATCCAAAGGCAAAAATATCAGCAGGGGAAGAAGCCAGCTACTCACGGGGAACATTTTGAACAGCTGTAACTTGTACGCAGTCCATCCTTTCTTAGATTTATAAATCGGGAGAGGAAATTTAACATTTCTGGCATATTGAGAAAACAGTAATACTAGGAATATTGTCCTGAGGAGAGAAAGAAAACAAACTAGGTCAAAAGCTGTTATGTCTCTGTTGTAAAATAACACTCGAAGCTTCTATGGCAAAACTGACATAGTGTTCAATTTATTTACCTAGAAAGCTGCTAGTCCTCTGAACTACTATTTGAGAAACAGTACATCTATTGGAACGTACATCTTTTTGAAACACTACTTTAGGGGAAGATGTTACAACTAACTTGCCTAGCATTTCTTGATACCGAAATGAAATTCTGAGGTAAATGCCTTAGGACAGCTCTTCCTAACTAGAATAAGAGAACCCAAAGAATGTATACATTGATGGGAAAAGCTTACACTATGGAAGGGGAAAGGATGCCAGATACAACATAAACTGTAAGATTCGAACTACGAATTAACTACAAAGCAAACCAAGAAACTACTGCATGTACACACAAACAGGTAAGAAGGACATGATCCAAAATTCTCCCAGGGATTCGCTTTGAGTAGTTACATGATTTGCAACTAGTTTTCCCACTTTTCTGTATTTTCCAATTTACTTACAGCACGCATAAATTACTTTTAAAAGAGCAAAAAGTGAAGCTTCACTGTTTAAGAAAACTACATACAGTAGAATTCAGTATTAATAACATTCCTGAGAGGCTTCTGTGTGCCAGACACTACACTAATGTCTTCCTGTGCATCATCTCAACCTTATGGGGTGGCTTCTATGATCGTCTCCTTTTCACAGAGACAAAGCCAGAGGTCAAGATCACACGGCTAGGGTTGCAGCATTGCGAGGCCAGGAATCTAGCTCTGTGGCTTGAACTGAACTCTTTCCTTCTGGCACCCTGGTCACAGGGCAGGGAGGCTGGGCTGCGAGAAGTCCCTCTCCTTGAGCCTCACGGTCCTGACTGAACTGCACTAAGTGCTATGGGAGGCAGCGACAGGCGCCGACTCCTCCACAGCAGGACCACGGCACTTCCTGACACACCAGTCCGTGACATCGGTCTGGTGTCCCATGGAGCTGGCAGATGTGGGGCCACTTCCCATTCCCCAGGTGGATTTACTCATCACCAAAACAAAACTGGTACCCAACAATGCGTCTAAGCCTCCACGTGGTCTCGCTCCTTCACTTAAGACCTGAAGTAGAGCTGGCAGCAAGAGTAGGTTCTCAGTCAAAGCTAAGCTTAATTGTTCCTGGGCACAGTTCCAGCTGCTGAGATGGCATCATTAGCTCCATCGACAGCCGGTCAAGTGTGACTCCACTGTCACATTCCTCATGAGGTGTGGATGGCATCCCGGTTGGAGAACAGGCGTGTGTTGCTCCACGGGTCTCCCCGCCTACTCAGGCACTTCAGTGAACTGGTGATCCATCGGGGGTCTCCGCCAGTACCAGTTCAAGGTTGAAAACGCACACAGTGCCCATGTTATTTCAATTCCTCCGGGATAGTGAAGTTTAACACAAAACAATATGGTAACAAGGGATACTAAAACTGGAATATTTTAAATTTAGACCTACATATAATTTTCATGTTGGGAAAAAAAAAATGCTACCTATTTGTTTCAGAGTGAATATTAGGAGATCCGAAGATGCCCCAAGTCTGCTATTTTCGTCATCATTATTTCAGGCAACACACCTGCACATTTAAGAGGCGACTGAGACCACACAGAATTTGAGGAGGGACACTCAGATCTCAGGCCCAAATCGGCAACTCAAATTTAGAAAGCAGATTAGGCAGCGGATGAACATGACTATTTCTTTCTGCTCTAAAACCTGTCTACTTTGAGTTTATTTTTAGTCTCAAATACACCTGGGGGCGGGCACCCTGGGACAGAGAGGCAGCAGCTTAGAGATGCAGACCTGCCCATGTCCACACATCTTAACTGAGCAAAGGGATGAAGCGTTTCAGCCTCAGCTCTCAGGATGGGCTGCTGTCTACTCCACTGCATGCTTTTCACCTCATGTTTACCTTTGCTAACTTTTACTTTAAAATGTCATGCAAGTAATGCACACTAAATTGTAGAAAAAATTTAAAAGACAGGTAAGCAGAAAGAAAAAATAAAACCCTGAAGATCATCCATAATCCCCCTTGAGTGATAAAACCATATAATATTGTGGTCTATCTGTTCTGAATGGCCTTCATTCCCTGGATATTTGCTGGGTGCTGGAGGAAGACACATTGTCATCTTCCTTGTCCCCAGACATGAACAGGTTATCATCTAAGCCAAACTGGCATCAAGTTTTAAGCAGCTTCCTGACCTGCCTCACCTATTTGCTTTTCCACCTCATCAGACAGAGATTTGCATTAGCACCTCAGTAACTGCTTTAGTATTCTGTTTTATGGACACACCACAGCTTGTTTAACAATTCCCATACTGTATGACATCGGAAGCAACATAAACAGCTTTAATTGAAAAACTGTATCATCATTGCTTCTAATACTCAGTCTTTACACATTGAGGTATATATTTCAACAATTTTTTTTGTAGCAGCAAAAATTTAAGCTACATGCATGAGTATCAATTGAGAAATGGTTGAATAAATTATAGACTATATTAAACACTGTGCAGATTTAGAAAGAAAGAGATCAGTGTAAACATGCTGTCTAGGAGCAGTAAACCCAACAAATTACTGGGGTAAAAGCAAATAAAATTATGTTGAAGCTGTATATATGCTAGTTTGTGCTTATTTGCATAAAAATATAAAAATATGTAAGGATAAAAACAAACTTTTTTGCTAGTTAACAATCATGAGGTTTTTTTTGAGACATAGAGTAGGAGGTGACTATTTTACTTTAGATTTCTGTGCTCAATCACTGTTAAATTTCAAATACCTAGAATGTAACTGAATTGGAGGGGGATGAAAAACAGTGGGCTATAGATAAAAGTATACTGTTTTGGAGTGCCTGGGATTGACACATGGCGGTTCATTAAACTATTGTCTTCACTTCTGGATAGGTTTGAAATTTTCCATAAGAAAAGTCAATTTAAAAAAAAAGGTTTTAAAATGCAGGTCCTACCAAGGACACACGCACTGTGCCAGAAAGAGCAGTCACTGACCGGCCGCACTAACCTCCCTGAGACTCTGTCTTTAAACCCCATCTGTATTGGAATGACTTGGTTTGTACCACTCATTCACTCTCAATTCCAACAGAATCATGTAGGTAATACACATTTTAATAAATTGGGAGCATAAACCTTTTTCACACATTAATGAGCTAGGTGTAGTTCCTTTTTTGCTAAATGGCTACTCCTATCACACTCCTCATCCATTACTCCACTGGGATTCTCTCACTTTTTTTTTTTGAGACAGAGTCTCGCTCTGTCGCCCAGGCTGGAGTGCAGTGGTCGGATCTCAGCTCACTGCACGCTCTGCCTCCTGGGTTCATGCCATTCTCCTGCCTCAGTCTCCTGAGTAGCTGGGTCTATAGGCGCCCGCCATGTCCCCGGCTAGTTTTTTGTTTTTTTTTAGTTGAGATGGGGTTTCACCGTGTTAGCCAGGATGGTCTCGATCTCCTGACCTCATGATCTGCCCGTCTTGGCCTCCCAAAGTGCTGGGATTACACGCTGGAGCCACTGCACCCGGCCTCTCTCACTTTTAACTAGTAGAACTCTTTACAAGTTAGGGATATTAGCCTTTCTTGTGACATTTTTATGAGTATTTTCCCAGCTTTTTTTTGAGACAGAGTCTCATTCTGTCGCCCAGGCTGGAGTGCAGTGGCGCAATCTCAGCTCACTGCAACCTTCCCCTCCTGGGTTCAAGTGCAATCTCGGCTCACTGCAACCTCCACCTCCTGGATTCAAGTGATTCATGTGCCTCAGCTTCCGGAGTAGCTGAGATTACAGGCGCCTGCCACTACACCTGGCTCATTTTGTATTTTTAGTAGAGACGGAGTTTCACCATGTTGGCCAGGCTGGTTGAGAACTCCTGAGCTCAAGTGATCTGCCCACCTCAGCCTCCCAAAGTGCTGGGATTACAGGTGTGAGCCACCATACCAGATTTGTTTTTAATTCAGTGCTTTTTGATGTTTTAAATGTGTCAGTAGTAAAATCTTTCTTTCTCTCTCTCTTCAATATCTGCTTTAAGAAAGATCTTCCCTCCCTTAGGATTAAATACTTATTTAGGTTTTCTTCTAGCACTTTCGTGGTTATTTTATATATTTAAGTCTTAGTTCAACTGAAATATAATTTGATATAAATTAGGAGTCTAACTTTTTCCCAAAAAGTTAGTTTTTCCTACACAATTTGTCCATTCCCTACTGGTTTCAAATATGACTGTCATCTATACTAAATACTTATTTTTCTTTGATTCTGTTCTTCTTACTCTGCTCTACCGATGTCTATCCCTGTCCCAGGACCACCATATTATTTACGAAGCTGTGGAATGTATTTAATTCCTCTACAGGCAAGTCACCATCCCCTCTCCTCTCTGATCTTTTTGGTATGGATCCACATTATTTTACTTTCTTGTTTTATACATTGATTAGCACATCTAGAATAACTTTAAATGATACCAGTGATAATAAACAAGCTTATTTAAGTTCCTGATTTGAATATTTCATCATTCAAGTATGAGGCATTTTTATCTTATACATAAAGATCCTTCTGTACAGCCGGGTGCGGTGGCTCACACCTGTAATCCCAGCACTTTGGGAGGCTGAGGTGGGTGGATCACCTGAGGTCAGGAGTTTGAGACCAGCCTGGCCAACATGGTGAAACCCTGTCTCTACTAAAAATACAAAAAATTAGCTGGGAGTGGTGGCAGATGTCTGTAATCCCAGAGACTTGGGAGGCTGAGGCAGGAGCATTGCTGGAACCTGGGAAGTGGAGGTTGCGGTAAGCCGAGATTGCCCTATTGCACTCCAGCCTGGGCAACAAGACTGAAACGCTGTCTCAAAAAAAAAAAATTCCTTCTGTTCTCACATTGCTAAGTTTGCAGCAAGGACGTAGGTTGAATTTTACAAATAAAATTTAGGGGAGGGGACTATTACCATAGTTTTTATCAATAAGAGCTTATTAGTAAAATCTACCCTGTAGTCCCAGGTACTCTTGGGAGGCTGACGAATAAGAATCGCCTGAACTCAGGAGTCAGAGGCCGCAGTGAGCTGAGATCGTGACACTGCACTCCAGCCTGGGTGATGAAGTGAGACCCTGTCTCAAAACTAAAAAAAATAAAATAAAACCTACCATGCAGCCACGATCGATTTCAACACACTTTAATATCTGACCATCTGTGAATTATTGAAATGACACATTATGCCTTGTTCTTTCATTGTGTTATCCGTAGCAGCATCTTCCCAAACATGCTCTAAGGAATAGTCTACCAAGATATGCTTATAGATGTGTGGCATTTAAAAAACAAATGAAGGGTGGACAGGGCTGGACACTAAGGCCCTTTTCTGAAGGTGAATAGAGTCTTTTGCACATTTGCATTGTTAAAGATTGGAAGGAGCCTTACAGTAGAGAATGATGCAGAACTTGAGCATGCTACCTGAAGACATTTGAACTCAGGGCTCGTTGCTTAGAATGTGCCACAATACATCCATCAGCTCAGGATCTGTTTGTTTTTAACACAACCCCAGGAAAGAAAACGATGGTCCATGGCTCTCCTTTTGTATTAGTTCAGTCAGAATTTGCTGCTAAGATTGGCTGGGGAGTTTCCCTCCTTTCACAGAGCTCTGGAACAGTTTAAACGGTGCATATCTTCTCTCCTCCTTGAAGACTGAAAGAACTTGTTGTCTAACCATCTGGACCCAGGGCTTCTTTTAGGAATCAGAGTCCTTCAATAACTATTTTGGTTGCTCTTGTGGTCATGGGTTTACGGGGCTTCCTGAGCCTTTCTTCATTAGTTCACAACCTGCTCACTGAGCGCCAGCTCAGCCATGGGAGGGGCAGGTGCTGGGGGTACCGAAGTGACCCGCCCAGCACATAGGCCCTGCCCTCACAGAGCTGACAGCCCAAGGACACAGAAGAGCTCTTAGAAACTGAAAAAACACCAGGGCATAAATGACAGTCTTGGCAGAAGGAATAAGAGATAAAGCAAAAGATAGTTCTCACAAATAGAGAAGAAAGACAAAGAGAGAGAAAACAGGAGAAGAAAGAGGAAGAGTCCAGGAGGCTTCAAGAAGAGGTTACAGAAAGAGACAAGTAAGGGTGGAGTGGAGGAAGGCATCTAAATAATTCAAGATCATGTCCCACCTCTGCATGCCTGGGTGCCCAGAGCAAAGGGGCTCCAGGTATCCAGGCCAAGAGATGCACACACACCCACCAAGGGCAGCACGTGAGGCTCCACACATTGGAACAGTAAGAAGACCCCAAAGCTTCCAGAATTCTAGCTTGTGTCTAACTGATGTTTCAAAAGGAGGGGACAGAGGAGGACCCCTGGGAGACATGAGGGAGAAGTTGGGGACAGTGAGGAATCAACGGCCGAGGGCGAGGCTCGCAGACGGTGGTGGCAGTGAAGGCCTGGAAAAGAGAGCAGCTTTAGAACTTGTTCTGGAGGAGGAAGGGCAGGACGGGCTGTGTGAGGGATGAGGGGAAATGAAGACTCAAGAGCAGATAGACATTTCTGGCTGAAGCAACTGAGAGCACGGTTGTGCCATTTACCGAAAGGAGGAAGGCAGAAGAAACTGGTTTCGGGGGTTGGAAAGGAGTCAAAAGTCTGGGGCTTTTTTCATTTACAGTTGAAGATGTCTTGTGTAACAGCAAGTGGAGAGGACAAGCTGGGGGCTGGCTCTGTAAATCTGGAGTTCACAGGTCTGACTGAACTACAGGTTTCCGCGGAAATATTCACCTTCAAAGAAATGCGATCTCCTCGGGGGAAGTGCATGGAGAGAAGGGCCAGGATCAAGTTTGGAGGCACCCCCATACTTACAGTGAGGAGGAATCAATTTTGGTTACTTAGGCTTTTCTGAAAACCACTATTTTCTTACTTTTTGTTTTAATTTGCGGGGAGGTAACAGTTTAGCTCCCTCTGACGGGATCTGTGGCAGATCTACCTGCACAGGCATCCTCTTATCCTGCTTAGCTTTGCCAGAAGTTTGTCTACGTTGGGTTTTTTTTCCCCTCAAGAGACCAGCTTTCAGATTTACCACTTCTATCTGTTTCACATTTTCTGTATCTTTATTAATTCATTCCCCCTGCTTTTACTAGGTTCATTTTTTTGTACTGTTTTCTTAGCTAGTGAAATTCTTCATGTGCTGTAACTGCTTTAAAGGCTGTGAATTTTCTTGAGAACACCTCTGGCTACTAAGTGTGACTGGTGCTATTCTTGCCATCATTTCCTAAACTATCAGTAATTAATTGCAAATTTTCAATTTCCCCTCTGAGAGAGATATTTAACACTTTTTTTTTTTAAGCTTCTAAGTGCTTTGTGGGTTTTGTTCATTCTTTTGTTACTGGTTTCAAATTTTACTGTACTATACCTACTATTTTTCCGTTTTGGCATTAATTATATTTTGCTGAAAGAATATTCTTACATGCCATCTTCCCACCTCTGCTGGTGTGAAGAATGTTTTGACCAACATTTGGAGAAATGAGAATATTAAGAACAATTTTGGGCTGGGCACAGTGGCTCACGCCTGTAATACCAGCACTTTGGGAGGCCCAGGTGGGCAGATCACATGAGGTCAGGAGTTTGAGACCAGCCTGGCCAACATGGTGAAACCCCGTGTCTACTAAAAATACAAAAACTAGCTGGGCGTGGTGGTGGGTGCTTGTAATCCCAGCTACTTGGGAGGCTGAGGCAGGAGAATTGTTTAAACTCGGGAGGCAGAGATTGCAGTGAGCCAAGATAGCGCCATTGTACTCCAGCCTGGGCATCGGAGCAAGACTCCATCTCAAAAAAGGAACAGTTTTGGGAAAGCATGATGATGAATATTCATGCTTATGTGTGAGATGTGCCTCCTTCAAACCTTGTTTAAAGAAAAAAACTTGGTATTTTCACACACCTTAATTTGTAAAGTGTAGAAAACAATTCTGCTATGGTTCACTTTTATTTGTACGTCATGTTCTAATACACAGAACAGGATTGAGTAGGATGGGTTCAGGCCCATTTCCAACACTTGGGTTTTGAAACCCACGTTGGCCACTTAACTCACTGTATGACTCTGGGCAAATAACATTACATTGTGGTGCTCAGTGTCCTCTGCTATTAAACGGGATTACACTAGGATGTACCTTATCTGATACTATATACAAGTGTTATATAAAGGACTGATGCGTAGTAAAAGATCAATAAATACCACCTGTTATTAAATAACTGCAGAATATTTCACAAAACAAAACAAATGAAAAATCCTCTTATGTGATGACTTATTTTGTTTTAGGAATTTTACTCAGGCCGGGCGCGGTGGCTCACGCCTGTAATCCCAGCACTTTGGGAGGCCGAGGCGGGCGGATCACAAGGTCAGGAGATCGAGACCATGGTGAAACCCCGTCTCTACTAAAAATAGAAAAAATTAGCCGGGCGCAGTGGCGGGCGCCTGTAGTCCCAGCTACTCGGGAGGCTGAGGCAGGAGAATGGCGTGAACCCGGGAGTCGGAGCTTGCAGTGAGCCGAGATTGCGCCACTGCACTCCAGCCTGGGCGACAGAGCGAGACTCCGTCTCAAAAAAAAAAAAAAAAAAAAAAAAGAAAGAAAGAAAAGGAATTTTACTGGCTGGTTAAATTCCAGAGTAATGGAACCATATACCCACACATAATCAATTCTTAAACATGCTCTGCAGACACACAGAGAATGTGGGCTCTGTGTTACAAAGAGTTCTGTGGCTCTAATCATCAGTAATATTATCAAACTCCCCTGTGACTTCATTAACACAAAATGTTAACTTTACTTAAAGGGCAAGGGACATCTTTAATGGATGTGACATTCTATACAAAAGGACAGGCACTGACTAGCAGGACCCCAGCAGAAACCATGTCCCTCCCCCAACCACCCACCCGCCAGGAGTGCAGAGCCCAGTGTGGCGTGGGGAGAAGAGCCACATCATCAATGCCAACAGACCTTTCCCGCAACTTCTCTGGAAATACTCCAGACTCCTGCCACTCTGAATATTTTTGAGTCTCATGATATAAAAATTTGGCTTCTCGGCCGGGAGCAGTGGCTCACGCCTGTAATCCCAGCCCTTTGGGAGGCCGAGGCGGGCGGATCACGAGGTCAGGAGATCGAGACCATCCTGGCTAACATGGTGAAACCTCGTCTCTACTTAAAAAAAAAAAAAAAAATCAGCCGGGTGTTGTGGTATGTGCCTGTAGTCTCAGCTACTCGGGAGGGCGAGACAGAAGAATCGCTTGAACCCGGGAGGTGGAGGTTGCAGTGAGCTGAGATTGTGCCACTGCACTCCAGTTTGGGTGACAGAGGAAGACTCGGTATCAAAAAAAAATTTTTTTAATTGGCTTCTCAGTATGTCACCATGCACATGAGACTTGGCAAGACCTCAAAAGTCAAAAACAAATGGTGCCACCACCTTACCCCATTACCAAAGCTTAAAACCTTACAACCCACACTCTTCATACGGCTGCTAAGTGTGTCTCTATAATACCTCAACTGTATGTCACTTCCCAAACTCTGGGTCAAAAACCCTTTGACTATTCCCTAGCTTGAAATAAATAAAGTTGAAACTGTCAGACCATTCTTATTATTGAAAAACATTATCTCCTGAAGTCTATGTGAATGTTCCTAAAGGCTGCCCCGCAGTGGTGGGACGAGGAGAGATGTTTCCACTTACAGCATGGCAATGCCCCAGTGCTTCCCGGCTCTCTCCCCTGCTGCCTGGAAACCAGAGAGGCCGATGAGGGCCACCGTAGGTGTAATGGTCAAGGGACCGATGTACTTCAGCAGAGCCCCAGGCAGGCCTAGGAGGCCGATGACTACTTCTATCAGTGAGGACATGATGATGGCCCCCTGGATCTGCAACAAGAGATGGCACAGACATGAGAGTGAGCTGCTTGTACATTGCACGCTCAGAATGTCACCTACAACCACGACTGATAATTCTGCAAGGCAGTAAGTTATTACATCATCTACCTTGGGAGAGACAGCTGGAAAACTCCCCAGGACCTGACAAGAAACTTCAGTGGGCGCTAACTGGGGCCTGCATTCCTGAGGCAGGTGTATTACAGAAATGGGTCCTGGACACACGGCCCACATGCCTTTTCCACTGCTAAATGATGCAGGCAAAAATTTGTAATTCCCATTTAAGAAACACAACATTTAAAGACCAGCCTTAGAGGAACACTGCAGCATAAAGACTCTCAGCTTTAAAGAGTGAGCCCCCAGGATGTCGACAAGACAGTGTTGTTGACAGAAATTCTGAAGGGATGTTTTTAGTGTGCAGAATGGCCACATCTGTGCTCATTCTGAACTGATGGTGAATTATCTCACAGGTTTTGGAAAACATTAATACACTGTCAGCTGTACTTCATGTCTGCTTCTGTTCAATTGCACTTTGGCAGACAAATATCTTTAGCTCTTTCAATGAACACAGGCAGATGCTGAGGCCAGGGTGAACAATTCTATCTGTCGATGATGAGCCTCTGTAGCTCTGTCCAGGGAGCTACCAACCTCAGCTAGTTGTGCTGGTGGGTGTGAGTGCACAGGTCTGTGGGTGTGCAGGAGGGAGGAAACCATTCCTTCTGGTTGCCCAAAACATTTCCATATGCTTTATTCTAGAGTGTTGCTTAACTACATTTACTTTAACGAGAGAAATAAACGTATCAGTAATTGAAAAAGAAAAGAAGGGCTCAGTAAAAGTAACTGCTATTTCCTGGGTCAACCAACATTGAAGCTGAGAAGAAACATGAAGAAGCCAAAAGCAGACAACGCTTGTCTTTTACCTCTTGGATCCGGGGATACCAGATGTGTTCTGTGTGCAACAGCTCTGCCGTTCCATTGGCAACTGAAACATCTTGAAAACAAAAACAAAGTTTTTCTTGGAGTGACACTGATGTCTCACATGACATACTCATTTTACCTTTTAAGAAGAATTTTCTGCCTGTTTTTACTGTATCTGTGTCAATCCCCATCCCTAAAATTCAGCCTCTAACAGTACAGCTTATCTTACTGAAAGGTGGATCCTCAAATGCTAATTTAACCAAATGAATTCATCAACTGAGAGCTCCCCAAATTGTCAAAAGCTAACTGAAGTGGTGATACACGTTACTAGTACCAGCCTCACACAAAAAAAACCAACCTTTGCACACAGCTCACTGAAATGCCCGACAGCAAGGTTGCTGGACTGAGGTTTGAAAAACTTAGATAAAACAGAGGGCCTTTTCCAGTTCCCAGATCAAATCAGTGGTCACAAAGTAACTCCTAGGAGCAAGGAAGGAAATGAAGGCTGGAAAACTTTGCTCCTAGAAGGTCAAAATGTAACTGTATTTTTGAGAGTACAGGTCTGACTCTGATTTTCTCAAATTCCCTATCTTTTCCTGACCTTATCGGGTTCCTTAAGGATCTTTGCAATCACTAAGGAAGGGGAATGAAAGTCATTTGCAGCAAACCACAGTAGCCAGATCCTTAAAAAGCAAAGACGTTTCAGAGAAGGGATGCTGACGCAGCAAAGAGAGTGATTACTGGTGGGTCATAAAATCCACTGAAAGAGAGAGGCAGAAAAATAGCACAAATATTTTTCTATTCCATTCCCATATTTGTCAATTTCATTAACAGAGAAATGAGGTCAATTCTGATCCTTTCTTGCTCTAGGGTTAGGGATGAACAAGTGGATAGAAAGAGAGAGACAGACACGGTCCACAGATGGAGCATTCTAAGCTGTTTGTGGGTTTGTGTGCTTTGTCCCTAATTCCAGAAAGGATTTAGCGCTGCTGAGGACAGCATGTCCAGGCCTCCCTTTACACCTGCATTAAGGGACCCCAATGACATATGTGGAAATAACTGCAATTACCTGTGGTGTTACATTTCCATTTATCTAAAGACAGGATGGCTCGAGCAGGGGCCAAAAATGCAAAAGCACTGGCCTGAAACAGGGGTAACCTAAAAGAAACGAGACCAAAACCATGATCACGGCATCGGGAACTACCGAGGTAGTTCACTATTTGACAGCTTAACAGTCTTTTCCATAGACATACAGCACATGAGTAAATGCAGGCACACCTAGAAGAAAAAGCCCCAGTCTGCAAAGGTCTCCTGTGCCATGCAGCCACAGCCAGTGGCTTCTTCATCCTCCCCATTGCCACTCTCCTCCCACCCAGGCAGCTCCAGGGTGGGCCCCGTGGTCAGTGCCAACACCCCAACACCGGCCCCTGCCATCACCACCTTTCCTCTTGCAGGTGGGGGACTGCGGGCATTTGAGGTTCCCTCTTCCCTGCTGAGCTTATAAACTCCTTTTTAAACATCAGTGTATTTCTGCTTTTTTACTTCCCTCCTCCTCCCTTTAAAATTATTATTGGTTATCATAGGAAAAAATTTCCCTCCGTTGTTTCATTTTGTGAATCAAAAATTGCCCTAATCACCGATTACAGATAAATCATAATAGTGATCTAGATCTACAGAGCTGTAAGTTACAACGTGATAGCAGACATAATAAATATTCTGCTTAATCATAAAAATACTTAAAGGTATTCGAACATATTTTAAAGGGCCCAGAAAACTTGCAGAATCTCCATTAAATTTGCTGCCCACATCCTCAAACTAAATGCAGAGATCCTCAAATGACATTTGATTATATTTTAGATATTTCACATTGACTTCACGAACACTTAAGCTATTCAAAAAGACTACCATTTTTTAATGAAAATGTACAGCATTTCAGCTAAGTCACATTAAAGTGGCTTTATGGGTTAGCATCAGAACTTAATCACTATTTTAAATATAATTTTGAGGGTAAAATATTAAACTGGCTCCTCCTGTTTGCAGGGCTGGGAACTCTCACACATCCAAATCCTGAAAGGCCCCAGGGAGCCTAGTCAGTGGCCTTGCCAGCGACACAGGGACCCAGCATCCTTCCCTTTGAGCGGTCTGGCAGCAAGTCCTACCCACAGTGAAACAGGAACTGGACTGAGAAATCCAACTGGCTCTGGCTAAAGAACAAGCAGTCTCGCTGCAAGTCCAGAGCCCAGCACACACCATTCTGAGCCAGGGAGGTCAAGACGTCCTTGTTACAGATGCTCTCCTGGCTGTTTAATCATGCAGTGACATCAATCCAGAGTATGCAGGGTGCTGGCTTTAAGGCACAGAGGCAGGCTACACCACACAAACCGGATGCATTGCTGATGGTCACTCCCATAGGCATGCCCTTCAATAACCATCCAGTTATAATTACCTGCCAGAGGGGCCCAGAGGATAGCAGAAGTGAAGGACACCTGAAGTGGGAATGTATGTCAAAGGGAAAACACTGTTTGACTTCTAAGTATTCCATAAGCACAAATTTTCAGGACTGTACTGAAAGGACAACATATAATTAGGGATGGATGCTGTATGGAATGGTCCAAATGCCATTTGGTTTACTATGGTTTCCGACTTCAACCAATGCATCCTAGGGCAGTGGAATACAAATGGTGAACTGTGTTTAGAGATTTTATCCTTAGGAATGTGGCCATCACACATCACACTGCATTGGTGATTCACTGGAAATGGCAAAAGGAAAGACTGGATCTGGCTTCCACTCTTTAGTCAGACCTCAGCCTGAACCTGACCTTGGCATCTGACCTGGCCACCTTTCGGGGTGAGCATTTGATGGCTTAACTAGGACTAAAGGTCTCGAGAGCGCTGCTGCAAAGACACTCGCTCATTTGCTAGCTGCTGGGACCCCCCTGAAATAGATGACAATAGAAAAAGTCTCCCGAGACAATCTGGAAAGGGCTGCTCATGCCAGCATTACGTGTTCACATCTAGCCAGGCAACATCGCCTGACACAAGCTGTTAAGACGCCAGCACTAAGTGTGGGCTCTGTCACAGGCTTGACTGAAACATTCTCGGGGAAAGTTGCAACAAGAGCATATGAACACGTTAAACAAACGAGAGCTTCCCTAGATCACAATTAACAAAGCCAATTTTCCAAGAAAACGACTGAAGGTGATAACAGTGACCTTTTTAGGTGCTTTGCCCAGTGTGAAGCTGGTCAATTCTCAGCTCTTCTCTCCGCACCCAGAGTACGGCCCCTATGACCACGTAAACCTCAGGCGCCCAGGTGGGTCTCCCCAGGCCAAGAAGACTGCCTGCTCTTTTATTTTGTACTAAAGACTGGAAAGGAAATACATTAAACTGTGCTTTTCTTTACACCAGGGGCTGCCAAACCAGCTAGTGGGTCAAATCTAGGGTGCTACCTGTTTTGTAAGTAAAGCTGTACTAGAATAGAGGACAGCCATTTATTTACTCATGGTCAACGGCCGCTTTCACGCAGTCACGGTGGAGCTCAGCGCATTAACAGAGGCACGCAAGGCCTAGGCTATTTATTGTTGGCCTTCTACAAAAGAAGTTTTTCTGACCTGTCTACAGGGAAAATATATCTTAAATATGTGAAGAGGCAGTGGGTTTCTGCAGCTGGAAATTCTCACAGTTAATAGTGGCCACTAGACATTAGTTTAAAAAACAAAATCCAGCAACTGTGACATGATGAGATCCCATGTCAGGCTCCAGCCTCAGGACAGCAAGAGAACCTAAGCAACTCCCCCACAGTCCTTACGTTATTTGAAACCCTGCCAGAGCCCCGCCATGTCCAGCTTGGTGCCCAGGTAACCTGAACCCCACTCCCAGCCTGGTATCTCTCACCAGCTCCTTCATACGAGTTCAGTTTTCATTTGTCATTTAAGGCACAGAGAAAATATCACCTCCTCCAGTAAATATTCCAGGATCTCCTTTGAATCTGTAATGTGTTCCCCTACAACTTAGGGCTTTTTGTCAAGATTTTTGCAAGTCACCTCCCAAGTTACCAGGAAGCTGCTTCAGGGTTCTCTGGGAGTGCTGGTTAAAGGTGGAGATTTCTGCGTCTTGTCCTGGTTAGCCAGATTCAGGGGTGGGTGGCACCAAATCTGCATTTTCAACAATGCCTTCTAGGGGTGGCTGAGACTGACAACCCCTGTGCCAGGTAAAGGGATTTATCATTTTGTCACTTTATAAACAATTCTTGGCTATCTGCTTCACACCAGCACAATTATAAGCAGATACGACGATGGAAAACACTTCCTGAGCCCTTCTGTTTCTGCTGCGTGAAGAAGACACTAACCACGGTCACATATGAGGGGCGGTGATGTGATGGTGTGAAATGCTGTGGGGCTCTGCAGGTGCAGTCGCTTGAGCGAGCCTTAAAGCATGAGAAGTGCTTCGCCATGTGTGTGAGGGTTTCAGGTATTCCGGGCAGAGAGAGGGGAGGTGCAAAACAAGAGCCACAGGACGGACCCAGGAACCCTCAGAGGACTGCAGATTCTCCACTTGGGCGAAAGCACAGGGAGCTCATATGGTGAAGGTCAGTGGGGACCAAATGACAGATGCCCTGTGTTCTTCCTGCAGCAAGAGGAAAACGAGTGAAGGACCTGCTCTGAAAGGACTACTGTAGGAGAACTGGGAGAGGTGACCTTAACCCTGAAGCTATTCTCAGTCTTGAAGGAACCAAGCCACCGAGGACATCCCAACAGGCTGTGGCATGGCTCTGTGTGTCGTCTTTGCTTTTTAATTCCCTTTGGCATCCGCTCGAATGACGAGCCAGCCTGAATCAGATCTCCACATGCGCCCAGCCTCTATCTGCTCCCTTCCTCGGGCTGCTGCTGTCTGTGCTGGTGCACTTCCCATGAGCTGTCCTGCCCACCTCAACTTTGAGGTAGGCATCCTGATAGTAGGAAGTGGATTGGCTTCACCCACCGTCTTGACCCACCATGTATCCTCAGCACCAATGAATACTTAATGAAATGAAGGGGCTATTTACAAATATTCTCAGAAAGGAATTCTATTAAACTAAAAATAAGAGGTTAAGTCTTTCTGGCAAGTTGATTTTGACTGCAAATTTGGAAGAGTGGTGATTAGATTAAAAGCACTCAGAGCTGGGGATGAAATGTGCATGGGTTTTCATGATTCACCCAGATAAGCCTCCAGTCGCCAGGCAGCTTGCAGTCCTCCTATGGTGCCATCAGAGAAAGCTTAAAAGCCAATGGTTCCTATGGGAAGCACCATGAAGGTACAAAATGTATCTGCCAGAACTAAACTGTTAATGAAACTGAATAAAACAAAAACAAAATTCACCAACGCAGAGCATATATACTCTGTGCCTGGCTTCTTAATCTACAAGACAACCACCAAAGTTGGTACAAAACCTTGCATTGTCAAAGGAACACTCAAGAGTCTAAACTGCAGGAAAAGTTTTTGAAAAATAATCCCTGAGAGATGTAACAGGTTTGGCTTTGAGGACCTATAAGTTCATTATTGAATCTACCACTAGGAGTGTGTGTAAAAAGTACTCTTAAAGAAAAGCAAGGCCAGGCATGGTGGCTCATGCCTGTAATCCCAGCACTTTGGGAGGCCAAGGCAGGAGGATCACCTGAGGTCAGGAGTTCGAGACCAGACTGGCCAACATAGAGAAACCCCATCTCTACTAAAAACACAAAAATCAGCCAGGCGTGGTGGCAGGTACCTATATCCCAGCCACTTGGGAGGCTGAGGCAGAAGAATCGCTTAAACATGGAAGGTGGAGGTTGCAGTGAGCCTAGAACACGCCACTGCACTCCAGCCTGGGCAACAGAGCGAGACTCCATCTCAAAAAGAAAAGAAAGACACAATGTGTTAAAGAAAACTTTTTCTTAATTGATGACATGTTCTATCATTTACTGTATCCATCCATCCATCCATCCATCCATCCATCCATCCACTGACCGGCTGAACTGCTGGAAAGTAGCCTGCACTGTCCTATCTGTTCATGGTGATGGTGATGTGATTGCACACATCGGTATAAGCTCATCTAACTCTACAGCTTAAGGGTGAATTCTACTGTGTATCTATTGCCCCTCAATAGAGGCGACATTTTAAAAAACTCTATCAGTCTATCAAGTGTTTTCAGGGGGTGGGACTTAGGGGGGTGGGGGCAGCAGAGACAAGGAGATGACGACATATTCCTTAAAACACCAGAGTCATGCCAAATATTGAAAAAACTCCCCAAATTTAAAACAGGAAAAGAGCTTCCATCCTTATTTGGTGATAAGTACTGTTCACTCCTGTGTAGAGCTGCTTTTGCCAGGGCAGTCACCTGCCTAAAAAGGAAGAATGGGGGTTAGGAGAGGGGAGGTGGTGGAAGCAAAAGGCCATGAGGAGGAGGATGAACAATTCAGAGCCTGGGGAAATGTTTGGGACAAGAAGGACCTGCCAGTCGAAGAAGAAAAGTTGTAGAGAACCAAATTCATTAAACTTACATGTAACAAGAGGACTCAATCAGATTCCTAGGCCCTTGAAACATCACAAATACCAGCTAACAGAGCAAGGGGGGAGTAACTGAAGGGAGACCACCCAGAAAAGCGAGAGTTGCAGGGACAAAAGCAAGTAGACCCGCCCTAGAGAACAAGCTCGGCTGAGGCAAGACGGTCTCCAGCCTCAGGAGGGGCTGGATCAAATGCCCTTACAGTTTTCTGATGGCCTCTGACACAGATTCCAGGGTCAGTGGGGCCCACCCTGGCCGGGGACACTGGCAGTGTGGCCAACCCCAAGCCCTGCTGCACTCATCAGGTCCGCGTTGCTCCAAGAGGCTGCCCAGCCCTTGTTCGCTGCACACCCACTACAGTACCTGCCTCCTTCCCTCCCAGTGGAGAAAACTAAGATAAATAGAGTCAGCCACTGAGTGTGGACAGGTACCAGGCATCATCTCACTTGATGCTCGCTAACAATCTTCCTTTTGAGACAGGGTATCGCTCTGTCACGCAGGCTGGAGTGTAGTGGCGCAAATTACGGCTCACTGCAGCCTTGACCTCCTGGGCTTAAGCAATCCTCCCACCTCAGCCTCCCGAGTAGCTGGGACCACAGGTGTGCACCACCACACCTGGCTAAATTTTTTAATGTTTTTGTAGAGACAAAGGTCTCCTTATGTTGCCCAGGTTGGTCTTGAACTTCAGGGCTCAAATGATCCTCCCACCTCGGCCTCCCAAAGTGCTGGGATTGCAGGCACGAGCCACGGTGTCCAGCTCACTAACAATCTTATGGTTAGTTTACCATTGAGGAAACAGGGCTTGGAGAGACTTATCTAGGGAGAGCTTGTCCAAAGTTGCGTGAGTACTGAATGATGGAAAGGGAGCCCAGCTGCCTCTGCGTCCAAGGACTCAGTGCAGCTGGCAGGGAAGACAGGGCAGAGACCCTCAACCAAGGTCATCACCTCTGCATTCTCACTGGTCTACCTTATCTCGGCTCACTGCAACCTCTGCCTCTTGGGTTCAAGCAATTGTTCTTGCCTCAGCCTCCCGAGTATCTGGGATATAGGCACCTGCTACCATGCCCAGCTAATTTCTGTATTTTTAGTAGAGACGGAGTTTCACCATGTTGGCCAGGCTGGTCTCAAACTCCCGACCTCAGGTGATCCACCCGCCTCAGCCTCCCAAAGTGCTGGGATTACAGGCATGAGCCACCGCACCCAGTCCGGTCTCCCATATTAATGTACAATTTTAAATTCTTTTTTAGTTAAATGAATGGTAAAAATTTTTTATTTGGGCACAAAACCCTATAATGTGCCATTATGTGCCTGCCTGCTTGACATGACAGAATACAAAGGATTTGAGATCACCTACACAGTAATTTTGGCAACAATGTTTACCCTAAATCAATCATGCCTCCAGCCCCATCTTCTGGTTGACAACAAATGAAAGGGATTGTGGGGCAAATCAAACAATGTGACAGGGACACAATCAAGACAAAATCAGACACTCACGAGACACCAGGTCTGGAATCTTTTTAAAAAGATGATGATGTGGGGAGGAAAAAGGTGGAGACAGCAAAGAGACACAACAAACAAAGGCACCACACGAAGGTGACTGGTTTAGAGAGGGAATAACGGGGAAAGGTATTTTACGAACAACTGGGAAGTTAAATACGAACTGCATATGAGATGATGAAACAGAGTGATTGTTAATGTTGTTAGGTGTGACAAATGGTCTCCTGCGATACACAAGAGACACCCGCATTGCTAGGAGAGTATGTAGGGGTGAGCCATCATGCTGTCTGCAACTTTACTTCTTTTTTTTTTTTAGACAGGATCTCGCTCTGTCTCCCAGGCTAGAATGCAATGGCTTGATCGTGGCTCAGTGAAGCCTCATCTCCTGGGCTCAAGTGACCCTCCCACCTCAGGCTCTTGAGTAGCTGGGACCATAGGTGCACGCCATCACACCCAGCTAATTATTTTTATTATTTGTAGAGACAAAGTCTCACTATGTTGTCCACCAGGCTGGTCTCAAACTCCTGGGCTCCAGCAATCCTCCCGCCTCAAACTCCCAAAGTGCTGGGATTACAGCTCTGAACCGTCTTGCCCAGCCTGCAACTTTACTTTCAAGTGGCTCAAAAATAAAAAAAAAAATTACACTTGTACCCCAACATACATATACAGAAAAAGAAGCGGGGTCTCCCCTGCCCCAATCTAATCACCGCATCCCTCCGTGCTTCTAAGTTTCATAAACAATCATGAGTTCGAAGCCCCCAGATTTAAGACCTTAAAGTCTCCTGGAGCCACCCCTTGTACTCAGTGAGCACATATCATGGACAAGGTTCCATTACGGGCCCCAGGAACCTGACAGGACGGAAGACAGAGGAACTCTCTCTCCTTAGGGCAATCTGGTTAGAGGCCAGGTTCCTAAACCAGCTACAATGACTCTCTTGGCCAAACCCTACTGTTTCTCAGCACATGAATGTGCTGTGTGCCTATAGCAGGCCTGAGAGTGGCCAGGAGGGGGTCCTCTGAGAGGGACATCCTATCCTTCATTTTGCTGGAGAGGCCAGAGTGATGCCTCTAAGAAAGGCCTGGAGTGAAAGGCTGAGGGTGGCCCCTCAGACACCGTAAGACTCCTTCCACCAGCCTGTGGGCAAGTCAGTGTGGTGACAGCGGGGCAGGGTCTTGGAGGGCCCTAGAGACACCAAAGGTCAGGGGTGGGAACTCTGGGAAGCTCGGAGGTGCCACAAAAGAATGACAGCTGCAGGCTGGTTAGGGGACTCTCGAAATGCTGCCCTCATTTCTCTGGATTTTAAAGGCTTTGTACTAATTCCCAGAACAAAGGTTAACTGGAATTGACATCACAGACCAACCAAAATGAGAACTGTTGAATCCTCGCTCAGGGGAACTTGGTAATGAAGACCTCCTTGATGCAAAGCTCAAGGGATCAAGGTCAAAGAAGAGGAGGGAGGAGGAAAAGCTAGGCAGGAAGAGGGAGAGGGAGAGGGAGAGGGAGAGGGAGAGGGAGAGGGAGAGGAAATGCCATGAGCAAGGGCCACGAGGAAGCCGCCTTTCCCTAAGCAAAGGCTTGGAAAGCACCAAAGCCTCCTAAAGGCCTCGACAACCGGGGCTAAGGCCCACAACCTCCAGTGCAAAAAGACAACGGCCCCTGGAGGAAAAGGAAAACTTTCATGCCAGGGGAGATGTGCAGTGAAGGAAGAAGGGTCTGCAGCCCGCACAACTCAGACATGCTTCATGTGGTCTCAGTCAGTCAGCCTTGGGAAATGTGCCCCCATGCTGTGGCATCTACAGTCGGCCTTCTGTGCTTGGGTAAGGTCTGCAAAGACACACATCTGTTTCACCTTCACGGGTTTCCCATCAACTCTGGTCATTTTTATAGAATGAAACAGGTTTCCAGGATAGCATTCCACACAGATCAAGAGCCCATGTGAAACGAGGGGGATGACTTGACCACAGCACCTCATTCCTTCCTGTACTCTAGACGCTTGTGCAGAATAGAGGGCCCGCCCCTGAAGGGCACAGGCCATGATTTGTCCTCAGGCTTCCTTCACCCACAACATCCAGCGCGACAGAAATACCGGGTACTCAGCAAGAGGCAGTCAGATGCACAAAGCTGGATACAGAACTGAAACACAACAGGGGAACGACCGGAGCTGGAGAAGTCTGAGACTGTGTCTTAGAAATCACAAAAGCTGGACATGAAAAATTTTTCCTTCTGCTCTAAGCCTAAGGAAATGAGTGGTGAGCTTCTCCAAAAACAAAAACACAACGCACAAAAGCCCACAGAGGCCATCTGCCATCCTTCCAGCGGTGCTGCTGGGAGGCAGGCCCACACTCCCAGCTGCGTCTGCCTTTCCTCTCCACCTCGCTCCCTGCTCGCAGCCTCTCTACCCCAACTGCTCTAGCTATTTCTTCCATCCTTTTTTGAACAGAAAATAAGCACAGAAGTCTAAAAGAAATGATAATTCACAGCCTATGATGGATCTATCTAAGCAACTAGCAGAACTAAAAGTCTAAAATATGAGTTCACATTTTCGTATGCAGAAACTCCCAAAAACTATTTTAAGAAACAAAATAATCTATAACAACACAATAGATTCATTAAAATAGGGCAAAATATATCATTCCCAGGACACCTGAGGGAGGAGCCTCCTTTCATTTTCACAAAGGAAACAGGGCTGGAGGGGTCACTTGTCCAAGGTCATAACGCCACATGCTGTAAACATCTCTCTATCCTCAGAAGTGTAGGTTTGATACCCAAGGGGTCAGAATTCCATAAAAGTATCCCAAAATCTGACTTTCACTTGCAATGGCCATGCGTCCAGCTCTGGCAGCACTGATCTTGGTGAGCAGCCCTAGAACAGATGCTGTCCTGAGTGAGATCTGGGTGTCCAAGTACCAGAGGGGGCCTCACCCTACTGAGGTCTGGCTGCCAACCTTGCTTTGCTGGATGGGAACAGGGCATATGCTCAAGGAGTAGTTGGCCATTTGGGGATTTCTGCTCTTCCCTCACTAACCCCACAGGAAACCTGAGGCAAGGCTGTGAGAGGCGGTGCAGCTGACAAGGTAGCCCAGCCTCTTCTGGCCTAGTGCAAAGATGGGAAGAGGACGGGTGGAGGAGTCTGGGTTCCAGCAGGAAGGGATGGAGGGTGGAGAGACATGGGTGGAGAAAAGAAGAGACACACAAACATGGGGTGCAGCAAACATGCCCCCCATGGTGACTGGCCAGTCAAGGGGGGAAATAGCAGCTTGTCTCATTGCCTCAGTGCCCCTTTGCTGTCTCAGACACGCAGCCCCCTGCATAGCAAGCCCCCAAGTGTGCTGAGGACCCACACAGAAGGTCTGCAAACATGGTCTGAGGCCGTGCAGAGCAGGAGCTCCCACCTGAGCCCACCTGCTGGTCGGAGAGGAAGCAAGGGGTGCAGGCAACACACAGAAGGCTCAGAAGATTCACAGCAAGAGCCCCCCTCAGCCTGGAGGGCCCGAGCCGCAAGGTGCCAGCAGGGACGCTCCCCTCCCCCATCCCAAAGGCTCTCTCTAAGCCACTCTGCTAGAAAGATTCTTTAATCAGGACACATGAAGCACATTCCATTCCGTGCTGCTTCTCTTTCCAGCTAAGGATTCAAAGCAGGAAGGGACCCCCAGAACGAGAAAGAGTGAGACTGGGGGATGAGTTCAGCCCCAGCACAGTCACCTTCCTACCCCACACCCCTGACGCTTGCCTGGGCCCCGTCACCTTTCTCATGGATGTCACTGATCCCCTGGGATGGTCCTCACCCCCTATACTTGGTTAAGTAACATCCTTCAAGGCACAGCCCCAGAGGGTGTGTCCCCTGCTAACAAAGCCATTGAATGCTCCCTGTGCCTGTTGATAAGTCCCAAGCCCCAGCCTCTGTGTGCCTGGTCAGGGGGATCATGCCAGGCTGTGACTTCCTGCCTTTGCCCCTGCTGGGATGGAAGCTGCTCCCTCAGCCTTCCCGGGCAGAGCTCTTGGAGCCTGCAGGCTCTGTCTCAAACCCCACCTCCTCCAGGATTCCCACCAAGTCCCCTAGAGGATGCACTGCATCTCCCTGATGGTGCTGCCATTCGTGCTGCAGGCCATGTGCTTCGATGTCACCGTTGCTCCCCACGACAGCCAGGCCCCGCACCTGCTACACAGACCAGTCACTGAACATCTGCAGGGCTGAGCCAGTACTCTTTCGCTTTGTCCAGGTTAAGAGGACGAGTACCACCCACACCCTGACAACCACAGAAAACCCCTATCACAAGCCCAACACCCCACCAAAGTCCCCAGCACACCCTCACCTGCCCAGCAGCACACAGCTGCTGACGTGATTAGAGTCAGCACCACCTGATTTATGACTAAGCAAATGGCCACACTGCGGGGAGGATGGAAGCAGGGGTGGGGCTGCCATTCTTTGCACAGCCAGAGGTCATGGGGGACTCACTCTGACTCCTCACAAACACGGCAAGAAAGGCTGCTTTCACCCAGCCTCGTGGACATGGGGCACACGGACACACACCCTCCTCCAGGCCACAGCTCTGCATTTTGGGTCCCTGAGCCATCTCAGTAGGGTGTCAAATGCCCTCTCCTGTTCTTACTCAGCTCAAACTGCTTCCCATGCCAGCAGGGAGGTGAACCACGCTGACCTGGGTAGTTCGATTTAGGTCTTGTGCCCCAACAGTGGGCAAGATGATGCCCTCCGTGACCAAAAGTATTTACCCCAAGTTCCCCCAGGCCCTCCCTTCTGTGTCCCATTAGCAACTATGCCCATCAGGCTCAGCTGCTGGCCAGGCCTGGCCTCTTTGGCATGAGCTGGGGCAGAGCTGCACACGGTGCACACTTCACTGCAATAAAGACAGCTTTCATTCCCTATTCAGGTCAACCAATAATGCTCAACTAGAGACACTGACCAAATTCACAGAGGGATTTGTGCCTACAAATCCATGGATAAGTCAGCTCTTTAGAAAAAGAACACCTCTCCAGAGAGCCAGTGCTCCATGGGCAAGGTAAGGATCCTGAGCCAGCCAACAAAAGCTTTGCCGGGCACTCTGGCCTTGAAGCACAGAGCCCTGAACACTGTGCCCAAAGAATGAAAGAGGGTGCTAGTCAGATTGAGCCCTTCTTGGAAGGCCCAGACCACATCTCCTCCCCCTAGTTGGTCAGTGATATCCCTGCCCTGCCCCCTGGGGGGCTTGAGGAGACCCTCTTCCCGTCAGCCCAGCTTGGTGGTTGTGGGCAGACTAGCAAGGGCTGGGATCTGGGAACCCTAAGAGCTTGCCAGCCCCGAAGCCTTTAGTCCACATAGCTTCTTTCCATCAGCAGACCTGCGGCCTGCCCTCCCAGGGTGTGGCCCACCCTGGCAACCAGAACACCTGCACATGGCTCACAGCCCTCCAAGGCTTCCCTATCCCCGTGCCGTGTTAGGGCAACCCCGAGGTCCCGAAGGATTCTAACTCATCAGAATGCAGTCCCTGACTTCAGCTCACACCCACCTCCCACAGCAGGAAGGGCCAGGCCTTACTCAGCCTGTCTCTGACGGAGCAAGAGACAGCTGGCGGTGAACTTAGGACAGTCCTGCCACAGCAGGCTTCACTTCCTGAGCCGTGCCCTGGGGTAAAGTAAGAGGCTGCACTGAGAACAGGGTAGCAGAGCAGGAAAGGAGAGGAAAAGGCAAGCTTGCAGGAGGAGGTAGGAAGGTAGATAAGGATGTTTCTTCTTCCTGTGCCAGCTTCATGACCATTTAAGTTGGTGGCTGGAAATGCAAAAGTGAACAAGCCAAAGCCCTGGCATCAAGGAGGAAGCACCGTGGGAAAAAGACATAGAAACAAAAAGGACAAACTGGAATAGGGGCCACACTGGAAGGATGAAAACAAGGTGGGAATTCAGAGAACAACGAAGGGCTCCACAGAGTCGGGAGGCAGGACAAGCTGGGTCTGGAGGATGAGCTGGTGTGTGCCAGGCGGGTGGGGAGAAGACACACAGGAAGATAGACAGTGGGCCCTCGGGAGTGAGGCCAGGGAAGGCAGGAGACAGGGCTCAGAGGCATGGCTGGAAATGTAGGTGGGGCAGAGAGTAAGGGCAAGCCTAAATGCTGGGTGCAGCCTGGTGTGTAAAAAGGGAGGAGAGCTGCAATGTGGCTCACCCTGAGGAGGTTGTGGAAGTAGAAAGATGGCACTGGGTGTGGGGCACAAATTGAGTCCAAGAGCAGTGCCCTGGAGGCAGGGAAGTCAACAGGGAGCCTGGTGGGACACTCCGGTCTGAACTCAAGGAATGGGGACACAGAGGGGTGCTAGGGAGCGAGCATGACTTGCCAAGGGGACAGGGGAAGGAGGGTGAGGCTGAGTTTCCAGCTTGGACCGTTCACCAAGAGAGGAAATGATTGGGAGGAACACTGCGGGGGTGGGGACCAATGGCCACTAGGACATTCCCCTGCCTCCATTCTGTCCTTGCAAACAGCCCTAGGCAAACGGCCCAGCTCAACGCCTTCTGGGGACTTTGGCATCCCCCATTAGTACCCCAATCTCACCTGCATCCAAATGTTGTCTGTAGCAAAGTAGTGATTCCCACACAGAAGAAAATGGTCCCAATGAGCTGGCTGGTGGCCCACTGGTCATACCCCACACACATGGCATCGGCCAACAGGAAGGGCACTGCGATCGTGCCGCTGAAGCATGTCAGGTAGTGCTGTGGGCAGGAAAAGGGTCAGAGGAGAAACAGTAAACCCTTCCTCATTTATTCTTGAGATCATCCTAATTCTTCTCTTTTATTGTCATTAAAAAATAGCCCCCATAAAGAATCTCCTTGGTTTGTTAGAGCAAGCCATTTTTTTTTCCTTCTTTTTCAGCATTTCTCCTTTGTTGTTGAGACAGTTTCATTCCCACTGCCCTGGACGGAGTGCAATGGTGCGATCTTGGCTCACTGTGACCTCCACCTCCCAGGCTCAAGCAATTCTGCTTCAACCTCCCAAGTAGCTGGGATTACAAGCACGCACCACCACGCCCAGCTAATTTTTGTATTTTTTGTAGTGATGGGTTTTCACCGTGTTGGCCAGGCTGGTATCACACACCTGGGCTCAAGCGATCTGCCTGCCTCTCCCTCCCCAAAGTGCTGGGATTACAGGCGTGAGCCACTGCGCCCAGCTGCATTTCTCCTTTTTATTACATTTTCTTGTCTTACTACACACTGTCATTATTACTTATTACTTGGATGAATCCATACCTCACAAAGGAAACAGTCAATATCAGCCCTGGTGATATTTTAATTACGTAATTCTTATTAGAAATATTTGGGGCTTTTTCCCCAAAATGCTTTTCTGGCATAAATTGCTAAAACCATAAGGCCTTTCTCCTCTAATCTGTTATCATGAATTGTGATGTGCTGAACTATTCTTGCATGCATGAAACAAACCCTACTCAGTCATGCTGTATTTTTCTTCTGCAATTTGATCTGTTAATATTTTATATAGAATTCTGCATCTACATTTCTAAGTTAATTAGTCTACTTCTTTAAAAAAGTTCTTTCATGTCTGGGGATTAAAGTTACATAAGCGTCATAAGTTACATACGCATGGAGTGTTTTCTGTCTTTTTCTGTGAGCTGGCATTGTTTTTGAAAACAAAGAATTCATCTGTTCCAGTCAGGGCAGGATTAAGGGCATATGGTAGCCATGGGAATCTTCCAGAAAGAACCCCATCCCACCTTCCTTTGGGACCCCCCCATGCCCGCCCAACGCCACACCTGTAGCCCTGGTAGGATAGTCCCAGCACTCACGACTCACTTCCCTCCCTTCCCCCGTTGACCAGTTCTTATTTCTGTTCTGCAAACTTCCTACTTTTCTTCCAGCAGCTTCCCATTCCTGCCCACATTCGCCAAACACGCCACATGCAGCCCAAGAAGCCCAACAGTAAAGGAGTTTCCTGAGGTGAAACATTCCTTTTCAGGATGCCTCAGGGCTGCTCACAAGTTTATGTTCTCTGAACCGTCAGGAAGGGCATGATGCAGGCAGGGTTTCCCACTCCTACCTGACCAGGGAAGACTGCTAGAAACATTTATAGGATAAACATTCCAAAAAGTGTGTTTCCTGAATCTGGTTCAGAATGCTTGGCCCAAGGTAGATTATTTGCCAAGGCCACTCAGCTCCTTTGGCTCTGACTCCTCCCCTACTAAACAGACACCTGCCAGTTGGGGTTACCATGTGCTTTGATACCTGAAAGCGGGGGTGGGAAGGGTGGGGCAACTGGAAATTCGACCAAAGTACCCAGCTGTTGGCAGGCACAGCCCCATCCCAGGGTGAATAAACCTCTCTGGACAATGAGATGGATTTTCTCAGCACCTGAGATACCTTAAGTTGAATGGACCACACACTTGAGAAGGGAAAAATAGTAAACCAGACCTCAGAACAGAGTCCAACTTAAAACCAAAGCAAATACAGCCCAGGGGTGTACATCTAAGAAAAGACCTTCCCCACATTGTCCCCTTTCTCCAAAACGTCCTGCGTTAATCCTATGAAAGGGAAAAGGGTGCTGAAGACAGAGGAGGGAGGTATCAAAGACGCTGGAGGCCTGCATCAGCTATGTCACCACCCACCTTGTCCCTGAGCCTGGTTGCCCTCCCCTCCCACTGGAAGCTACAGCAGACAAAGCTGCCGCTACTGTGGCAAGTTTCCCTTCCTTTAAAAAATAAGATTGAAAATCCACCATTTAGATCCTGGCCGACATGGCACTTTTCAGGGTAACTCATGTTTCACGGCAGAGGATACCATGATTTTGGGTGGGTTAACTAGGCCAGGGATGGGAGATGAAAATAAATTCCTCTTTTCTCTACTCTTCAACTTTTCTCTTTTCTCTATTCTTCCTTCTTTCTATAACTCTATCTCCTTTGCCTTCCTTTATGTCACTGCTCTTGCGTGCCCCTGAACATCGTCTTTCTTTTCCCTGGTAATCCATTCTACCTGTTCTTTTCCTCCTCCTGCTATGATGTCAACAATTCCCATTCATCCCCCCCCCTCCTTTTTTTTTTTTTGAGACAGGGTCTCACTATGTCAAGCAGGCTGAAGTGGAGTGGTGCAATCACAGCTCACTGCAACTTCAACCTCAAGCGATCCCCCTGCCTCAGCCTCTTGAGTGGCTGGGACTATAGGCACACACCACCACACGTGGCTAATTTTTGTATTTTTGTAGAGGTGGCCTTTTGCCATGTTACCCAGGCTGGTCTTGAGCTCCTAGGCTCAAGTGATCTGCCCACCTCAGCCTCCAAAACTGCTAGGATTACAGGCATCAGCCACCATGCTGTCCCTACTCATCACTCTTAAAAAGAGGAATTTATAAAAGTCTTCAATAAACAAAAATCAAACTTGAACTTGTAAACAATTCCAGATGGCAGACAACGCAAACACCTGCTGGTAGTTACATATCCTACAGGAACCATCTTACCTGCAGCCCCAAAAATATACACAGGTACCAGGGAGGAACATCTTCTATGGTATAAATCATGTCCGATCGCTGGGGGTCCAGACTGCCAGTGCTATCGAGGGTCTCGGCGAGAGAGCTCTGTGAGCGACAAGGAGAAAGGAGGGTACTCATTAAACCTGAACACCAATGTTAGCTTGGCCACGTGCAGGCCACCATTACAGAAAAACAACTTTATCAAGTGGCTGCCATTTTCCTGCAGTTTTGAGCCTTGGCTGTCGTTGAAGCCAAGTACACCCTTGGGCTCAAGTACACTCGCCCACTGGGATGGTCAATCCTCAGAATTTGGGGGGTCAGTGTCCTTTGTCAACAACTCATCCCCGAGAACACCAAACTTGCTCAGAGCTTCTCCCCAGGCCTGGGGATCCTCCTGCATGGACAGAGATGTTCCCAGGTTGAGACCACAAAACGATACCTTGGCATGAGCAGTCCTTGCGTGAGGCCCCAGATGAAGAAATCTTAGAAAACTTTAAGCACTTTCGAAGAGACAGCACACTGATCTGCCCCTCCCAGCCTACTTCATCCCTGCAGGATCTTTGTACTGTGAAGTTCTACACCTTTCTATCCAAACACTATTGCTCTTAGGTGAAAAGAGGAAAATTCAGAAGTATATAAACACAGTGATTTGAATTCTGTTTAAAAAACAAAACATTAAAAATGTATTGATAGTTTAGGTGACAGGTTTTTTTCTTCTTTTTCCCCTAACACTAGTAAAAAAACTATTTTAAAACATTAAGTGTAGCATGGTTTTCAAGCCAAAATCATCATAAAGACCAGTCACTTTAGGTTAGAGTCCAGCCTCTTCCAATCACCCCCAGCATCAGTTCTGAACTCAGGCAGTATCTGAGCCAAACAGAAAACTCAAGGTAGCCTTGAGTTCCCCAAGAGAACCTCAAAACTGCTCTGGTTTCAAACACCACACAAAGAATCTTTTCTTGGAATTTCTACAGTCATTTCTTGGAATCCAAGACATGTACCTCATTTGAAAAAATTTTTTATAATCTAGCAAACAAAGTGCTTAACAGAAATAAAATGAAAAGATATCCCACATGGGGAAAATGCTGATTCCATGTGTTCCACATGGAGGTAACAGGGGTTTCGGGTTTGGAGTTTGGGGTCCAATACCCTTAAACAAAAGAAGGGACACAGTTCACCCTCACCTTCCAAAGCCGGAAGTAAACGTCTGATGGAAGCTGATATCTGATCTAAACCAAATGTAACTGAATATGACCTTTTGGGTAAAACTTTCTCTTCCGTCCTCACAAGGGATACTGGCAAATTTACATTGTGTTGAATTCGTTACGATGGATTATGGATGTCTTTAACAACTTGTTGGAAGAAATGGTAGAAAAAGTACATATGTGTCTGAGGGGTGTGGCATACAGTGATGTACAATAAAGATTAACTCAGCAGGTCTGGGTTGTTCAAACCCTGTACATTTCAAAGGAAGGGTTGACTCTTGCCTGGTATGTGGGGGATAACCTGAGCTCTTGGGGTTTCTGCCTCTTAAATGTGTCTTTTTAGGCCCAGTGCAGTGGCTCACACCTGTGGTCCCAGCACTCTGGGATGCTAAGGTGTGAGGATCACTTGAGGCCAGGGTTCAAGAACAGCCTGGGCAACATAATGAGGCCCCTTCTCCAGTTTATACATTTTTTTTTTTACCTGAAACTTGGCCACACAGTGTCAGCCTGACCTCTGGAGGGGCTGGTGAGTAACTAAAGTTAGCCACACAGGCAGTCAGCCATACCTATACAACAGATCCCCACTTAAAAACCCTGGGCACCAAGGCTTGGGTGAGCTTCCCTGGTTGAATGAGTGTTACCACATATCACTGCTGGGAAAACTGAACACTGCCTCCATGACTCCACTGGGCGAGGATGGCTGCAAGCCTGTGCCTGGTGTCTCCTAGACCCTGACTCTGTGCCTTTTTCCATTTTTTATTTTAATCTGTATCCTTTCTCTGAAAAACAAACAAACAAACGAAAAATAAAAAAAACCCTTAACTGTGAGTAAAACAGCTCTGCTGAATTCTCTGAGTCTTCCTCATAAATCTCAGAACCTGATTTGGGACCTTCTGAACTGAGGTCATCATTTTGCTAACACGGTGGAATTACAGAGCTGGGGCTCAAGACACAAAGGTCAGCTCAGCAGCACCGCATTAGCTGCAGCCACACAGGCAGTGCTGCTGCTCACAAAGTAACATGACAAAGTATTTCATAACAAAGAGAAATGTCTGAAGACAGAATACATAACACTATCATAGACTAGTACAACCTGTCACACAATCATGTAAGCAACATTTTTCTAACAATTCCAAAACCACGATTGTTAATTATAAGGCAGATGAAAAGACTTTTTGGCCAGGTGCAGTGGCTGACATCTGTAATTCCAGCACCTGCCCAGCCAGGTAGATCACCTGAGGTCAGGAGCTCAAGACTAGCCTAGCCAACATGGTGAAACCCTGTCTCTACTAAAAATACAAAAATTAGCTGGGTGTGGTGGCGCACGCCTGTAATCCCAGCTATTCCGGAGGCTAAGGCAGAAGAATTGCTTGAACCCAGGAGATGGAGGTTGCAGTGAGCCGAGATCACACCACTGCACTCTAGCCTGGGCAACAGAGCGAGATTCCGTCACACACACACACACAAAAAGACAAGACTTTTCACATCCAGGCAGAGGTTAAGATGTACACACAGGCACATGTATGCACATGCACACATGCAGACTTTTCTTAGTAGTGAGGGTAGCCCTACAACTCAGAAACAAAACTAGTGTAAAGGTCCACAGCTGGTATTAAAATGATACAGGACGGGGGGGTTGTGTGGTCAAGGGGACCAGACAACACTGTGAGGCAGATGCTGTGCAGCCCCGCCTGATGACAGAAGGACCGGTCTGGCCATTGTGCACTCTGCACACTGTGGTGCCACACTCAGTGATCACTGTGTAAACCATGAGCTATTTCAAATACTGCAAAACCAAAAACCTCTAACAAGGTTTCTGCAAACGATGACTACATAAATAACTATGTCACTTTAAAAAGACTTTCCATCTTATTCTATGATCTGAAATAATGTAAAGAACAAAAAATTACCTGTGCTTCAAAGACTAGAGTGAACTCAGAATGCTGTTCTCTGCCTGGAGCCTTCTTAACACTTTTAACTACCTTTGCTATCTCCTCCGCAGTTCTTTATCTAATCTAGCACCTTTGGGGTCGACTGTAGTCTCTTTCTCTAGGAAATCATTCCCTCTACAGCAGAGTCAGCACTTTTTTTTTTTTTTTTAATACTTTAAGTTCTAGGGTACATGTGCATAATGTGTAGGTTTGTTACATATGTATACTTGTGCCATGTTGCTGTGCTGCACCCATCAACTTGTCAGCACCCATCAACTCGTCATTTACATCAGGTATAACTCCCAATGCAATCCCTCCCCCCTCTCCCCTCCCCCCTCCCCATGATAGGTCCCGGTGTGTGATGTTCCCCTTCCCGAGTCCAAGTGATCTCATTGTTCAGTTTCCACCTATGAGTGAGAATATGCGGTGTTTGGTTTTCTGTTCTTGTGACAGTTTGCTAAGAATGGTTTCCAGCTGCATCCATGTCCCTACAAAGGACACAAACTCATCCTTTTTTATGGCTGCATAGTATTCCATGGTGTATATGTGCCACATTTTCTTAAAAAGTCAGGAAACAACAGGTGCTGGAGAGGATGTGGAGAAATAGGAACACTTTTACACTGTTGGTGGGATTGTAAACTAGTTCAACCATTATGGAAAACAGTATGGTGATTCCTCAAGGATCTAGAACTAGATGTACCATATGACCCAGCCATCCCATTACTGGGTATATACCCAAAGGATTATAATTCATGCTGCTATAAAGACACATGCACACGTATGTTTACTGCGGCACTATTCACAATAGCAAAGACTTGGAATCAACCCAAATGTCCATCAGTGACAGACTGGATTAAGAAAATATTTTTTATAAAGGGCCATACAGTAAATATTTCAAGCTTTGGGAGCCACATAGTTCTGTCACTGTAGCATGGATGCAACCTTAGGCAACATGTAAACAAAGAAATATGGCTGTGTTCCAACAAAAGTCTACTGAGAAGAACAGATATTAAACCAAATTTGGCTTGCCAATCCCTGCTGTAGCATTTCAAACTGATTATCATAAAGTAGCATGTACTATTCTCTTATACATTTCTCCTTTTTACTATATTAATGTATATTTGTGCTTTCTACTTTTTTCTCTTAATCGGGGCCACAAAAGATCAATTTTGGCCAGGCATGGTGGCTCATGTCTATAATTCCAGCACTTTGGGAAACTGAGGTCAGCAGACTACTTGAGCTCAGAAGTTTGAGACCAGCCTGGGCAACAAACAGAGACCCTGTCTCCAAAAACAAACAAAAATTAGCTGAGTGTGGTGGCACATGCCAGTGGTCAGCTGCTCAGGAGTCTGAGGTAGGAGCATCACTTGAGCCTGAGAGGTTGAGGCTGCAGTGAGCTGTGATCATGCCACTGCACTCCAGTCTAGGCAACAGAGATCTTGTCTCAAAAAAACGAAACAGGCTGGTGACTCACGTCTGTAATCCCAGCACTTTGGGAGGCCGAGGCAGGCCAATCACTTGAGGTCAGCCTGGCCAACATGGCGAAACCCTGAAACCCTGTCTCTACTGAAAATAAAAAAATTAGCTGGGCATGGTGGCACACACCTGTAGTCCCAGCTACTCAGGAGACTGAGGCAGGAGAATCGCTTCAACCCAGGAGGCAGAGGCTGCAGTGAGCCGAGATCGAGCCACTGCACTCCAGCCTGGGTGACAGAGTGATACTCTGTCTCAAAAACAAAAACCAAAAAACCCAAAAATATCAATTTCATTATTCTTTTCAACAAGCCAGCTTTTGAGTTCTAGTTAAACATGGTAGATTGACTATATGTATCTTTTCTTCTAAGTCCTAAAAACACAGAAGGAATAAATATGATACACATCTACAAGGACAAAGCAAAGAGGAGATCAAGAAAATGAGATTAACAATTTTTTTTTTTAAATATGGAAAGTGTTTGGATGCTGTGTGACCAATTTGGGAGAGGGAAGGAATGCACAAGCTGGGTACTAATAGAAGGATGCTATGAAGAGGTGGGCTGGCTGACCAGCAGAACCCCAGAAAGTGCTATGCTTGCAAGCACCAGACAGGGTAGCAATGGGGAGAGGACAGGTCTTAACCCTGCAAACTGGTCAGACAGTGTGTTAACTACTGCTGTCCTCCTCCTTCAAGAAACAAACATGTATGGTCTGAAGAATATGAACTGGAAAGCCCTCCAGCTGAGGAATACCACACAGCGATCAAGGAAAACATCAGCAGCAGGATACTCATCTGCTTCCAGAATGCCAGAACCCAGGTCACAGAAACCAGACTTATACCCACAGGAGACTACACGATTCCTTTCTAGAGAAAGCTGATCAGCCCCAAAGACAAGACAGTGACATCTATACATCCCGCAGAGACAACACGGCGTTCCACCTGGTCACTCAAGGGCAGGCCCACAATTAGATAAACTTCATCACACATAAAGACCTCACGATCCTATCTTTTACTGCCTCCTATCCTGGGACAGTGAAGAAAGACTAAAAAAATGAAGGCAAAGAAACAAAATATAATCAATGTAGTATTTTTTAAAAAGCTTAAAATAAAGACTATCTTCAGAAAAATAAAGTTACTTCAATTGTGGGAGACAAAGAATGCTTTTTAAATACTTTAGCCAATAAACAAAACCAAAAAACAATAAAAGAGGTCTCAGAAATTAAGCACAGGATAGTTTTTTAAAACTCAACAGAAGGGTTGGAAGTCAAAGGTAGCTCTCAAAAATAAAAAAAAGACAAATATAAATAAGAGTAAGTGTTAAATGTCAGAACAAGGAAAAAAGAATAAAGAAATTAACCAAAGAAATAAGAAAAATAGGCCGGGCACGGTGGCTCAAGCCTGTAATCCCAGCACTTTGGGAGGCCGAGACGGGCGGATCACGAGGTCAGGAGATCGAGACCATCCTGGCTAACACGGTGAAACCCCGTCTCTACTAAAAAAACACACACACAAAAAAACTAGCCGGGCGAGGTGGCGGGCGCCTGTAGTCCCAGCTACTCGGGAGGCTGAGGCAGGAGAATGGCGTAAACCCGGGAGGCGGAGCTTGCAGTGAGCTGAGATCCGGCCACTGCACTCTGGCCTGGGCAACAGAGTGAGACTCCGTCTCAAAAAAAAAAAAAGAAATAAGAAAAATTTAAGAAACAAAGGACATGTTAACAAATTAGAAGGATACTACAGTATTCAATAGATTAATGAAAAAATGCATTTTGAAAACACAATAAAACAATCATTCTTACTAAGGAAGACCTTAAAATTCAAACAGACATTTAAGGAAAACTGGAAATAAACATGAGTTTACATAATTTGGCCAGATGGAAAGGAAGAAAAATACAAAAAATGTGAAAGTATGAGAAGCACAAGGAAGAACTGATAAGCTGAGAAACAGAGTAAGGGTCAGAGACTGGAATGAAAAAACTCGGTGCTAAGAGGAAAAAGAAAAGGTTAAAGAGAACTGATAGCTGGAGGAGGCAGGCAAAGAACAAACAAAACACGCATAACTGCAGCTCCCAAATCAGAAACCAAAAGAATAGACTGGAATTAATATTTAAAGATACAATTCCTGAGATAACAGCAGCCCCGAAGCTAAACATTGAAAGTGTCAGGAAAAACTGGCCCAGAAAAGGATATACACGTGGCTCTTGAGCATGTGTAAAGAGATGCAGCCTCACTAATGAAAAATCAGGATGAAACTACAGTGACAAACCTAAGCTGAGGGAGATTCTACAAAGTAATCCTGCTTCCTGAGAGCCTTCCGCAATTTTTGGCCGGGTATGGTGGCTCACGCCTGTAATCTCAGCCCTTTGGGAGGCCAAGGTGGATGAATCACCTGAGGTCAGGAGTTTGAGACCAGCCTGGCCAACACGGTAAATCCCCAACTTTACTAAAAATACAAAAAAATTAGCCTGGTGTGATGGTGTGTGCCTCTGGTCCCAGCTACTCAGGAGGCTGAGGTAGGAGAATCGCTTGAACCGGGGAGGCAGAGATTGCAGTGAGCTGAGACTGGGCCACTGCATTCCAGCCTGGGTGACAGAGTGAGACTCTGTTTCAAGGAAAAAACAAAACAAAAACAAACAAACAAAAAAACCAGTCAGCTGAGGGTCTGGCCTAATGATTAGCATTTTATTTTATTTTATTTATTTATTTCGAGTCAGAGTCTCACTCTGTCACCTGGGCTGGAGGGTAGTGGCGCCATCTCGGCTCACTGCAACCTCTCCCTCCTGGGTTCAGGTGATTCTCTTGCCTCAGCTTCCCAAGTAGCTGCAATCACAGGTGTGCGACACCACTCCCGGCTAATTTTTGCATTTTTAGTAGAGACAGGGTTTTGTCATGTTGGCCAGACCGGTCTTCAACTCCTGATCTCAAGTAATCCACCCATCTCAGCCTCCCAAAATGCTGTGATTGCAGGTGTGAGCCACCACGCCCAGCCCAACTAGCACTATTTAATATGTGGCAGCTCTTCTCACTGTCCTCTTCATTTCATAAAGTAAGAAAAATGGCCAGGGAAATATGAAGGTACTCCATTTGATCGGTATTCAAGGAAATGCAAATGTGTCAATGTTTAGACAATGAAAAAATGTTCATCCAAACCGGAAAATAAACATTTAGCATAAATGTGCTAGAGACATTTTCCCTACAACTGTATCCCTCCCATCAGTACAAGGTAAAGCTAAGCCCCAAAGCGTTAATGCTCGTTACTATTTATTTCTAAAGACGGTCTCCAGACAGAGAAGAAGGAAGTCTGAAAACACGACAGCCTGGAATCATGGCATACGGGATTATATGTGGCCCCACCAAGTCTGTGAAGAAGCCCTTTGTTACAACATAGGCCGTGTGAAAGCTGCAGCCCGGCGGTGTGGGACATGCCTCAGCTGCAGACCGCAGGCACTGATCCACATGCCAAACACCACTGCACTAACCTCTGGGGAGCAGCTTGGAACCCCGCACTTCTGGAATTTCAATATCTCTGCCTGAATCTACTTTAATTAACCTCCATAAAATTTATAATAGCTCCAAGCAGTAGGAAAATAATAACAATATGAGTTGAGAGGCAAAAAAGAAATTTCCATATCCCAGACCGGAATTTTGTTTAAAAGGGCATAAAATTTGGTTATTCTAGACTTTCAATACAATGTATTTGTTCTTGATCACTTTAGTGATTACACTGTGAACTCACCATGCTAATACCCAAGTCAGGTACTATATTTGTATGTGTCAACTTCTGGGTGGTCTGTCATTAGAATACACAGTATACACTGTGTAATACAGTGGTTCCAGAATAGAATTTCTCATTACATAAATTGTTTAGTTTCTTATTATGTAAGTTGAAAATTAGTAAATTTTCATAGTATAAATAAAACCTGTGTTTAAAATCTACAAGTAAAACTCAAATGAAAGTCTTAGAGCTGTGTTACAATTTGGAAATATCAGATTATTTAACTTTTCATGTGTTAGACACCATGGCAGATACAAGGAAAAAAGAAACCGGGATATCTGGACCTACTTTGTTTTATTTTTATTTATGAATTTATTTATTTTGTTTTTTTAGAGACAGGGTCTTACTCTGTCTTCCCAGGTAGAGTGCAGAGGCATGATCAAAGCTCACTGTTGCCTCAAACTCTTAGTCTCAAACAAACCTCCTGCTCCCTGAGTAGCTGCCACTCTAGGCACACATCATCACATCTGGATAATTATTTCCTTCTTTCTTTCTTTCTTTCTTCCTTCCTTCCTTCTTCCTTCCTTTCTTTCCTTCCTTTCCTTCCTTTCCTTCCTTTCTTTCTCTTTCTCTCTTTCCTTCTTTCTCTCTCTTTCTCTTTCCTTCTTTGTTTCCTTCTTTCCTTCCTTCCTTCTTTCCTTCCTTTCCTTTCTTTCCTTCCTTTCCTTCCTTTCCTTCCCTTTCCTTCCTTCCTTTCCTTCCCTTTCTTCCTTTCCTTTCCTTCCTTCCCTTCCTTTCCTCCCTCCCTCCCTCCCTTCCTTCCTTTCTTTTTTATTTTTTTGTAGAGACAGGATCTTGCTATGTTGCCCAGGCTGGTCTCAAACTCCTGGTCTCAAGCAATCTTCTGGCCTCAGCCTCCCAAAGTGTTGAGACTATACGTGTGAGCCACTGTGCACAGATTGGAGCCACTTTGGGCAACTCTTTCCTGACCTCTATGGTCACAAAGTCTGACCATTCAAGGAGATGGAATGAGGCACAGAGCAAAACAAAAATAAACAAAAAAAACCACAAACACGATTCTCCCCACCTTAGTGTGCCATCTCCATTGGTACACAAGGTGCCAAAAGTGCTAAGGTCAAAGCTCAAAGTCATTTTCATAGGCTGCATAAACCACTTGCTGATTTCCCTTATTCTCTTATTTACTGCACATGTATATGTAACAGGCACGATGCTAATAACTTCACATACATATTATTTGATTCAATCCTCACAACAACCCTAAGATAGATGTTGATATTTTTATTCCCATTTTAGAGACAGGGAACTGAGGCCCAGAAAACTTCTATAATTTCCTCATTCTGACTCATATTTGCACTCAGACCTGATGTCAGACCTCGAGCTCTTAACCACTTCCCTCTGGCGTCTTGGCCGAGGCCTTTTAAAATTTCTATTCCCTATGGCTCCTCCTGCTTACCTGATGAAGAGAACACACCCCCTTGGGGATCAGAGACCAAGCCCCAAATGAAGGACACGCAGGTGCCCGCAAGGGATCCGGATCCGGGGCAGCACTTGTGGGAGGGGATGGCGGTGGGAGTGGGGACACAGGGTGAGGGAAGGGGTACCTTTTCTGCAATGCCGTTTTCCGTAGTGTAGATCGCCATGAGCTCGGTGTCCTCATTGTCCTGCTCACCACTGGAGGTGGCGCCTCCATTTATCACCACCTGCAGAGACAATCCACTTAGAGGCTGTTTCAGCGTGAACCACATTTTCCCCCCCAAAAGCCTTTTGTAATTCTCCTGGTGAGTGCATGACCAGTCATGGTTTTGATGGAGAAACATACTCCATGTACCAGATGGGGAGGCTGCCTGAGCAGAAGGCTCAGCCGGGGAAAACAGAAATAAAACCCCAGGACAACCTCAGCAGGGGCACCCCCACATCCTCCAGGGCAAGGGAAGTTTGGCTCAGAGGCCCATGCTGTTTGTGGACAAGGCCCTGGCTGAACAGGTGAGAGTACCCCGAGCTGTCTCAGTTAAGATCCCTGCCCACATAACCACCTGAGGCCGACTTCCTGCCCCTAGAAGGGGAAATGTTCTAGCTGGAGGAACTCAAACTCTGCTGTTCACCAAAGTAAACCAGCCCCCGGGAGAGCACTCCTCACTAAGGGGCTACACCACCATCCCGGGTTCTGCCAGACAGTAGCAAGAGCCATAAAATGTTTTTACTTTTTAGCCAAATGGTTCCACTTCTAGGAATCTATCCTGGAGAACAATATTGAGAACAAAAGCTTTAACCCAAAGAAAGTAATCACTGTTTGTAATAACAAATAACTAGTTTTTGTTTTTTAGGTTTTGTTGTCGTTGTTGTTGTTTTGTTTTGTTTTTGAGACGATGTCTCGCTCTGTCACCCAGGGTGAAGTGCAGTGTCGCAGTCTCGGCTCACTGCAACCTCCGCCTCCCAGGTTCAAGAAATTCTCCTGCCTCAGCCTCCTGAGTAACTGGAATTACAGGCGCCCGCCATGACACCTAGCTAATTTTGATATTATTAGTAGAGACAGGGTTTCACCATGTTGGTTGGGCTGACCTCAGGTGATCCACCCACCTCAGCCTCCCAAAGTGCTGGGATTACAGGCATGAGCCACCGCACATGTCCCAAATAACTAGTTACAGGCCACTGACACCCAGAATACTACAAGGAAAAAGATTTTTACACAGGGTAACATCAAGGAAAACGCACATGTAATAAATATTAAGGTAACTGCATATATGGTTGACAGTGCAACTACATTTAAAAACTACAGATTAAAAAAGTATACAAAAAGTTCAAATTCCAGCATTGTGAAATACACTAAAAGCAAGCAGAAGACAAGTGATGGCCTAGGAGAAAATACACTGCAGCAGATACAAAAAGGGTCAGTATCAATATTCATAAAGAACACCTCAAACCAATAATAAAACCAAACAATCCAATTCATCCCTGAGAGGTCTAAGGAAAAAAGATGGAGATGAAATGGGCAAGGGCTAGGAATATATCATTCATAGAAGAAAAACATATATACAATAAAACACATGAAAAGCTGTTCTATATCATTTTAAATTATGGAAATAATGATTAAAATTTTATTTTTAGAAAAACAAATTTAGAGAGAAACTTAAAAAATGGAATCAGGTGTTGACCAAGGTATGGGGAGAGTTACTCTCCTGTGTCCTTGGAGAGAATCTGCTCTTGGTGGAATGGCCTTCATGGAGGGATAATTTGGCAATGGGATTTAAAACAGGTATTTCTGTGGATCCAGCAATTATACTGATAGAAGCTTATCCTCTAGAAATACCCATGCAGGTAATATGTAGGTTCAAGGATGATCACTGCTATAATTTATGAAATATTGAATACTTGGGGACAACACAAATGTTCATCAAAAAGACACGGTTACACTATTATACACTCATTTAGAGGAGATATTCAGCCATTAAAAATAATACAGCACCGGACACGGTGGCTCAGGTCTGTAATCCTGGCACTTTGGAAGGCTGAGGCAGGTGGATCACCTGAGGTCAGGAGTTCGAGACCAGCTGGCCAACACAGTGAAACCCCGTCTCTACTAAAAATACAAAAATAAGCCAGGCATGGTGTTGCACATCTGTAGTCCCAGCTACTCAGGAGGCTGAGGCAGGAGAACTGCTGGAACATGTAAGGCGGGGGTTGCAGTGAGCCCAGATCGCGCCATTGCACTCTAGCCTCGGTGACAGAGCAAGACATCAACTCTAAATAAATAAATAAATAAATAAATAAATAAATAAATAAATAGCTGATGTACTAATTAAAAAAAAAAAAGAACTCCAAGAAATACTGTTTTTAAAAAGTCATAAAACAATAAGCCTAGAATTATCCCAACTGAGCTAAAAAAGAAAATTGTAATGACCTTACCACTTGTCTAAAAAGGACAGAAAAGGATACCGGAAAATCACAACCAGTAGGAAGGGTGCTGCCTTAGGGACAAGAACAGCAATAGCAGACACCTTTCATTTTTTTACTCCCAAACTTTTGTAAGTGTTTGGGATCAGGATGTATTTGTGTTATTTGTATACTGCTTTTTTAAAGCGGATAATTAATAAAAAAAGACACACTCCAAAATGCTAACAGTGGTTGTCCTTAATTGGTAGGGCCATTTTTGCCAACTTTTTCCCCTTTTTATATTTTGGTAATTTCCTAAAATGAATAAGTACAATTTATTTTGATAACAGGGAAGAAATTTAAGACTAAAATCCTAGCAGCACAGCTTGGATTGAGGAGGTCCAGAAAGATTCCCACTTCATGTGTTTTTGTAGTCAAGGAAATTAGGGCAGTGAAAAATTAGATTTCTCATTCAAGGTCATACAGATTATAACCCAGGTCTGAAGTGGGTTTTTAAGTATGCCAGAGAGGCTGGGCACAGTGGCTCATGCCTGTAATCCCAGCACTTTGGGAGGCCGTGGCAGGCAGATCACCCGAGATCAGGAGTTCGAGACCAGCCTAGCCAGCATGGCAAAACCCCATCTGTACTAAAAATACAAAAATTAGCTGGGCGTGGTGATGGGCACCTGTAATCTCAGCTACTCGAGAGGATGAGGCAGGAGAATCGCTTAAACCCAGGAGGTGGAGTTTGCAATGAGCCGAGATTGTGCCACTGCACTCCAGCCTGGTCAACAGAGCGAGACTCCATCTTGAAAAATAAAAAATAAAATAAAATAAAAATAAAAAATATGCCAAAGATCTCAATTAATTAGTACATACTCATACAGAGCAGAATTCTTTTACATTACTTCAAATAAAGACCTGCTTTTAAAATTATTTCTCAAATATGTTACAGTTTTTTACACAAGCCAACTGAGTTTGTGGAGCTGGTTTGCCTACAAAAACTAGCTGCTGGGAGGATACACATTCCTGGCCAAGTTCAGGTCCACGAGATGAAACTCTTAAGAGAGAACTGTGCTCCAAGTCACATCGCAGCAGTGCTCAACCCACTGAGAAGCCAAGAGCAACACGCTCTCAGGATGAACTCTCTTAAAACACGGATTAGTTACTAAATCATCAGAAAAACCCAGATATGACTGAAAGTCCTACTCTAGCCAAACTAACCTTCAACTGCATTTATCTCGGGTTGCTGCAGGGAACAGCAACTTTACCAGTACGGGGTTTCCTTTGCGGGAGATGAAAATGTTTTGGAACAAAATGGAGGAGGCTATACAACACTGTGAGTATGTTAAAATATCACCGAATTGTTCACTTTAATTTCATGTTATGCAAACTTCACCTCGATACATGAAAAAAAATCATCTGTATACATGGCACCAATTATACAGATTTTGGAATGAGTCAGCAATTCCTACTGCTCCCCTGACACATTCCACTCCCTACTTATACACACACAAATAAAGTACAGATGATCCCCAACTTGCAATTGTTAAACTTAGGATTTTTTGACTTTACAGTGGTGCAAAAGTGGTGCGTATTCAGTAGAAACTATCAAGTACCCATACAACCACTCTGCTTTTCACTTCAGTATTCAAGAAACTGCAAGAGATATTTAACACTTTACAATAAAATAGGCTTTGTGTTAGATGCTTTTGCCTAACTACAGGCTAATATAAGGGTTCTGAGCACATGTGAGGTAGGTGAGGTTAAGCTATGAAATGCCAGTAGGTTAGGTGTATTAAATGCATTTTAGGAGTGTAATTCTGTCGTAAGTCAAGGAACATCTGTATTATAAAATGCAGACACTCCGAAACCTAGAAAAAAAGCTCACATATTCATTCATTCAACAAGTTGTGGTTGTATCCCAGGCAGTGAGAATGTAGTCCTGCCTCCCTGCAGGAGCTCAGTCCAGACTGAGTGCCCCGCCAAGGAATTCTGCTGTTACACAGGAGGCAGTCAGTAGTCACAATGAAATGCCAAGAACAGGAGTGCCACAATCAGATGCTTGCACTGGACAGCCACTCAGTGCGGCAGGAGAGTGGAAGGGTGGGGTAAAGGAATGACTCTTTGGCACACGAGGAGACAGTAGCAGGGCCAAGGTGTTAACGGCGGTCTGGGAAAGACGGTCAGCTTCAGGAGAGAGCAATGATGTGGACTTAATGCCCCCCGAGGCCGGGCGCGGTGGCTCAAGCCTGTAATCCCAGCACTTTGGGAGGCCGAGACGGGTGGATCACGAGGTCAGGAGATCGAGACCATCCTGGCTAACACAGTGAAACCCTGTCTCTACTAAAAAATACAAAAAAACTAGCCGGGCGAGGTGGCGGGCGCCTGTAGTCCCAGCTACTCGGGAGGCTGAGGCAGGAGAATGGCCTGAACCCGGGAGGCGGAGCTTGCAGTGAGCTGAGATCCGGCCACTGCACTCCAGCAAGGGGGACAGAGTGAGACTCCGTCTCAAAAAAAAAAAAAAAAAAAAAAAAGCCCCCCGAAGATTGTCTGGATGGGAGCTCTGTGGTGAGTACAGTAGAGAGATACCATCACAGCACAGCAGGGGGCATGGGGATAAAGTATCCAGGCTCCTGTGTAGGTTTCTCAGCTGGGAAGCTGGGTGGACGGAGGTGCCAGTCCCAAAGAGACTGGTGGAGGTAGGGGTGGAGTGTTTGTAAGCCAATTCAAAATGTGTTTGACCCACAGGAATCATCTGAAAAAGGAAGCTTTACTTTGCCAGGCTAGTCCAGGAAGTTTATTTAACTGTAAATACTACTGACCTAGATAACCTATGGTTTGCACAGGTCCAGCTGTCCCTGGGGACCTCAGAGCCCAGCCTCCCCCTGCTACCCTCCTGTTGCACAGCTGAGACATAGCTCTTCTCTCCATGCTACCCCTGTCCTCTAAGGAAACCTGTAATTAGACGGGGACACTAGCTGGAAATGCTCTTCTCTTACTGGCTGGTCTCTCATCTGCTTGCGTGCAGGGGGCTGCCTAAATGATTCCTGCCTAAATGGTTCTTACAGATGAAGAGTTCTACTGGAAGTACTAGTCTATTTTACTAATATTTTTTCCTTTGGCTTATTAAAATAGATATTCTAATGGTCTACTTTTAATGCAAAATTTAATTTTAAAAATCAAACGGTAAAAATCAGTTCTTGAGGACTGAATTTTTTTATGGGAAAAGGATTAAAATGTTGATGATAGTATCAAAGCTTCCAATTTTGGAACTTGTAAATATTATTTTAACTAGGAAATAAAACATGTCTTGGGAAGGTTTCTAAACTTAATAAAGTCTGGTTTTCTTTTGGGTAACTAATAGATAACAGAAGAATCTTGGCATCATTCACCTCAGGAAATTGATCAAGTTTTTATAAAAATACCAGCAGATTAGTATAACCCTTTTGGGAACAAGATGTCCTTTCTTCTCCAAAACTGTCTTAAACTAAATTCATGGCCTTAAGTTTTGTCTCCTAAACTAATATTATACAATCATTCAATCAGCTATGAAAGGAGGTTGTCTCTGCCTAACCAGATGATTTTGTTTGTCTCCAATATGCAATTGTATTTGCATTGTACTTATTGAACAATGGACACATTTCCACACTCAAAGTCAAGTCTTACACTTTGACTTTGAGTGTGGAAATCTAACCATTGCTTAATAAATACAATGTCTTTTTTGCTTGTGTTTTATTTCTACTAAACTAAGATAATGGTATTAAAGTATTTATTTCTAAACAGTTCTCCTGAGATGGTCAGAGGTATAGGAAGCAGGAGTGAAAGAAGTCATTGCCTAGGGGTTTCAGTATCACAGCAGCACCAGGTGAAACTGACAGTTGTATGTGCCCACATTTCTCAAGCAGAAGTGACAGTGCACGTGCTGCTTACTGACACCTGTCAAGCGGAGGGCACTGGCACCTGCGAAACCCCACACCTCCTATGAGAGTGTTCAGAACTCAATTTCTCACTTATTCAGGATGTGGTCATAATTCATCCACACTGTAACATGTCTGGCCACTAAGAAAACCCCTTTATACTAAGCCAATCACTTTCAGAATAGTAATCGTTCCCCAAATTTCTGCTTTCTAGTCTTTTAACAGAAAGGTAACACACACTGTTATCAATACCTCTCCTCAATGCATGCACACACCATTATTTCCTCTTGTATCCAAATCTACTCCACAATTAAAATGTGTTTTGAATACAGAATAAAGATAATAGATTAGTGTTTCCCAGCCTTTACTCCAAGCTCCTTTACTATGAACATGAAGACTTCCCACCTACTTTCAATATTATTAGAAATTTCAAAATTAACCACTATAAAAAATAAGTTCAAGTGAGTATAGTACAACATATTCTAAACATCCAAAGCTTGTCAATCTTAGATTACATCATCTCTAAAAGATGCGGCAGCAGATAGATCTAACATGACACTAGCGACCTTGCATCTGGCTCGTACAGCAAAGCCTCTAATTTTGTTTTCACTGCCTCTCCCAACAGGATGGCTCCTGTAACTCCCCAGTGCAGGTGATGCTGCCGGATGGCTCGGCCTCCACCACTTGCCTGACCCAGCCTGGTCTTCCTAGGGCCGCCTTCTCCAGAAGGCTAAGGCTGTGGCAGCCAGAAGCACCCTGGGGGTTCCAGGTGCATCTCACCTGTCCCCCAGCAGGGCGACAAGAGGAGGCAGAAGGAGCCTTACCTCTCCCCGTGCCGGCCCACAGCAGAGCTCGGGCAGGTGATGTGTCTGCCAGGGCCCACGCTGAAATACTCTGCAGTGTCTGTTCCTCCCACACCCCAGGCAGGTGGTGCTGGTGGCTGCTACTGTCTGCCTGGCACATACTCATGCCTGGCACTAGGCTGGGCACTTCAAACATCTTCCTGCTAGGTGAGGTTTCTAAGAGATGTCCCTGGGGATTCCGTCCCCAGATGGATTCAAGAACAGCTCCGGAGGCCACGCAGCACATGACAGCACTCCACCCGAAGCGGACCGCCCTCTCCCATTCTTTCCAGCTGCTAACACATTACAGATAACAAACCCATGTCTCTACAATGTAAAGAATATGGAAGGGACACAAATCCAACAAGAAAAGGGCTAACATCCCAATAGGAAAATGACTAAGGAAATAAACATGCTTCCTGAACACTGAAAAGATGCTCAACCTTACTCATAATAAGATATACATTAAAACTGTGATAAGAGGCCAGGTGCGGTGGCTCACACCTGTAATCCCAGCACTTTGGGAGGCCAAGATGGGTGGATCACTTGAGGTCAGGAGTTCGAGACCAGCCTGGCCAACATGGTGAAACCCCATCTCCACTAAAAATATAAAAGTTAGCTGGGCATGGAGGCTTGCGCCTGTAATGCTAGCTACTTGGGAGGGTGAGGCAGAATTGCTTGAACCTGGGAGGTGGAGGTTGCAGTGAGCCGAGAATATGACACTGCACTCCAGCCGGGGCAGTAGAACGAGACTCCACCAAACTATGAGAAAATTCTTTCTACCTGCTAATCGGGCAAAAGCCCAGTCTGACCATATGTTCTGCTGCCAAGCATGCAAAAAAAACAGGCATTCACACATTGCTGATGAAATTCCTGAACAGAGGGCAATTTGGTGAGTAGCCCCCTCAGCTTACGCACATCCCCTCTGACTCAAAAATCTCACTCTTGGAAATCTATCCTGCAATTACACCTGAGTGAAACAACTTATGTGCAAGGTTATTCAGCGCAATGCTATTTGTAATAGCAAAATATTAGAAACAGTCTAGAGGTCTATCTGCAATAATTAAATAAATTATGGTATATCCATACCATGGATCACTTTGCAGTTATAAAAAACAATGAAGATAATCCTTATACACTGACACAGGTACACAGAACATCATCTGTATATCAGAAAGTGAAACGAGCAAGAACGGAGCTACGGACACAGATCTGTAGATACAGACACTTCTTTCTACAACAAAAGCTGCTCCCCCTAAACAGAGACAGAGGAAACATCTCCCTATCCTAGGGCTACCAGTAATGACAGGCACAGATCTGGCTGGTGGTGCAGCTGGTTCTCCTTCTATTCCCTCAAATTGCTATCGGATCCAGGGATCTTCTCTGCAATTGTTCTGTATGATGCAGTATCTTTGATCACCAGTATTGCTCTGCAGGAATAAAGGGGCTAGAGAGAAGAATAGACACAATGAAAGAATATAAATGGCCAAGGAATGCTGGCAGAAGTGTTTGGCTTCACTGAAAGTCAAAATTAGAGCAATCAGATACATTAAGGTCAATATAAACTAGGCTGTCATTTATTAGAGCAAAGCGTTAGAAACAATCCAAAGTCCCAATGAAAGTAAAAAAGTTAGATACATGATTTGCTATATGTCACAATTACAAGTTCGGTTTCTAATAATATTGAGATGCCATGATATCATATAAAGTTAAAGGCTTTATAAAGCAGATTATGTGTTGATGAGAATTTTATAAAAGAACACTCAAACACTTGTTTTAAATCTCTGGAAAGAAATACATCAAGGCTGGGCACAGTGGCTCACGCCTGTAATCTCAGCACTTTGGGAGACCATCACTTGAGCTCAGGAATTCGACACCAGCCTAGGCAACATGGCAAAACCCCATTTCTACTAAAAACAACAACAATAACAACAACTAGCGAGTGTGGTGGTACATGCCTGTAGTCCCAGCTACCCAAGAGGCTGACATGGGAGGATCACTTGAGCCCAGGTGGTCAAGACTGCAGCAAGCTACGATCATGCCACTGCACTCCAGCCTGGGTGACAGAGTGAGACCCTATCTCAAACAACAATCATAACCAAAAAACAAAAGAAAAGAAATACACCAAAATATCAGCAAAATATTTTCTGTTACTAGCAAAATAAGAGAAAAGTGTCGTTTTTCTGGCTAGTGAGATTTTAAATTATTTGTTTTCCTCATTTTACCATTCTGTATTTTCTGCAGTGAACTTATTTCTCTTGTAAATGAAGAAAGTTACACAAATAATGAAAAAGGGACAGAAAATGAACATATGAGAACTATAAAAAAAGAGGCAGTAGAAGAACATACCAGCATTCTTGCTTCTTCCATTTCACCCCAACAATGTATTTTGACCCGTAAAACCTAGGGAGAACTATGGATGCTTAAAAACATCCATTTTAAGGGCAATTTAAGGGGGTGGGGAATGTGACAACTGAGTGATTACTGCCTCGAAACCTCCAATATCATACCTTCCTCCTCAAGTACTTTATCAAATCCTAGCAGGAATGAACTTTTTTTCCAATAGAATTATGGGCTTAGATTATGGTAAAGAAATCAATCTGAAATATTTTATCTCTAATCATTAAAACCAAGAAGCCTGCCTACCTAGCTTAGGCAAATAAAAGTTAGTGGGGGTGGGGATTCACCTAGAAGAAAGGAAATCTGAAGTAGTCCTAGAAATGCAAAAGGCACAGGCAGGAATAGCAAGACCCCATCTTGAAGGGAAGGAGGCAGAGAGGGAGGGAGGGCGGGTGGATAAGGAAAAGAATATCTTACCATGCACAAAAATCTTCACTTGCATCCCATCGTTTTGATGTTTTCATTTCAAAGCATACATTGGCATATTCCTTTTCTAACACTTTTTCCCCGCAACTTACAAATTTTAAAAGAGAAAAGGGTGCTCATCTTGGTTGTTCCACTTCAAGCTGTTAAGGGCATCCCCCGCCTAAATCATGGCCATTATGCAGTATATTAAAACTCTCATCTTACAGAAACAGGAGAATTAAACCAATTCCCTGGGCCGACTCCAGGAAACAGTCTCTCTTCATCCTTAGGCCCTTCTCGGAATCACAGTCAATCCCAAAATCTATTATTCTTACAGAAAGAACATTTTCCCAGACAACTATTATTACCATCCAACTGAGACTTTTCATTTTAAGAGCTAAGTACTCCAAATTCTCTATTTAGGGATGTACAAAAAGGAACTTCACAGAACCCGGTACTAAAGTCACAAGAACAAGGACATGTTCTGGGCTTCCTTGCTTGGTTTTTAGAATAAAAGTATTTGCACCAAAAAACCTTTTGCTTTCTTTTCACTGATGAAAATGGGCATATTCAAATCTGTCATCATATACTCAGGGGTTTAGAGGAACCGAAGCAGCCATTAAATGGTTTCTTCACTGTACCTCCCTACATCTTTCTGCCACGGTCACTTGTCTTAAAAGAAGGGACGGGAAGGAAGAAGGGAGGGAAGGGAAACAGGAAAGGAAATAAAGGAGCATGGGTCCCTGGTGCTGGTGGCTGCCTTCCTCCCCCCTGCTCCGGGGCATCCTCGCATCCCCCCATCCTTGCACAGGGCAACTCTGAGCCGCACCATCACTCTGTCCTGCTCACCTCCTGCCTGCTAGGCACACCCATCAGGACACAGCCCCACAGGCCCCAGGTCTCCTCCTGAAGCTCCTTCCAGGAGTCTCTTCCAGGACAGCACCTCGCCCCTTCTTTTCAAAGCTCTGGGCCACACCTCCAGCCAACCCTTCCTCCACTGTGGCTCCTCCCTGCCCTCCCTCCAGAGTCAGAATTTCTCCTGACATACTTTTCAACTGGAACGGGTGTTTGTTTCTGAAGGGACTTGCTCCCACCCTCATCCAGCCCAAAAGCACAGAGACCAGGTCTGCTCCAGAGCCTGAGGGCTTCTCCCACCTCCACAGGGCAAGCACCGAGGACACAGCTGCTGTCAGCACACCTGTCCTAGGGCCACCAGCTCCTGCCTGGCCTCCTGCTTTTCCTCTTTAGCCTACTCCCCACTAGGCAGAGCATGTCACATCTCTGCTCAAAGGCCTCCAAAGGTTTTTCTCAGGCCAACATCCTGGTCAGGCCCACAAGGCCTATAGAATCTCTGGTCAATGCTCACCCTGGTGGAGCAACACCAGCACCCCCCTGCCATGGGGCCTTTGCCCTTGAAGCCCACACAGAGATTTCCCATAACTCCTCCAGGACTTTACTCAAAGGCCGCCTTCTTGGTACAGCCTTTCCTGGCTTCCTGAATTTTCAGCATCCATACCGCTCCCTTACTTTTTTTCCCCAGTGTTTGTCAATATCGAACATCTATACATTTGACTTATTTCTATTGTGGCTTGCCTGTTTCCCACACCAGAATGGAAGCCCTGTGGCTGGGCAAAGTGGTTCCTGCCTGTAATCCCAGCACTTTGGGAGGCTGAAGCAGAAGGATTGCTTGAGTTCAGGAGTTTGAAATCAGCAACATAGTAAGACCCTGTCTCTACAAAAAAAAATAAAATAAAATAAAAATCAGAGAGCCTCACACGAAGCAGGTGCCCAATAATCATCTGCTAAATGGAAGAATTCCTTTCCTCCGCACTTTCCAGGTCAGGTCACTATCGGCTCACACCTGGACTGCATAAGCACCCTAACTTGCCTTCCTATCTCCAGACCCTTCCTGCCCCAGCACCCACCGCAGGAACTTCCTACCCCAAAACAAGCGAATTTACGATGACCTCTCCTCTGCATCACCACCGCTCATCTCCACCTCCACTGTACTCTGCACTAAACATGCGCCCCAAGCAAGTCACTGCCATGCCCACCCTAAGCTGAGAGGCCCTCAGTCTCCCTCCTCTTGACCTGCTATACCTAGACGTTTTTTAGGAGTTCCATGTTATCTCCCCTGGGAACCTTCATCTGACCGGCAAGGCCTACCCCACAGTACAGCTGGGCAAGGGTCTCACATGGACACTATCACAGCACCCATGTGGAATTCAAACCCTAACACTGATGGTATGCTGGCTGTCTTGCCATATGTCCCCCACTGGGCTGTAAGCAGCTGGTTACCAGACACGTTAAATCAATGGAGGAACATGAGGCTGTGGGCTCTTCCCATTACATGTTCTGAAGAACACACATCCAGGGAAGATGAGAAGTGGTCGGTTCTTATGAACACCCACGAGTATTTCTCCCATTCTCTGTTAAGACTGAACCTCATAAAGTTACTCCTCAGTCCATGCCGCTAATATCTCCAGACAGAATAATCTACTCTTGATATCCAAATATTCTCACAAAGGCTGTTAAAGAAGCTTAAGGAAGCTTAAACGCTTTCCCTGACTCTGAATGACGACGCGCTGAAACAACAGGCTGTGTGTGTCACAGCCGTGCCTGTGCTAACAGGAAGCTTGGGCTGTTAACTGGGCTTCCAGGTTTAGGTGGTCCAAGAACTGCTGAGCAAACACACAGCCTTTTTCTGGCCGTGCTTCCTGTCTGTACTTTGGGATCAATGTCCCCAGGGTATGATCGTTCATCAGGACTTTTTTTTTTCTGGTTCCTATTTCTTGCCATGGGCATTCACCTCTATTTAAGCATTTCCTAGCTGACTTTAAAACACAAGAATTTGCCTAACTAGAGTCCTGTGAGATAAGAAGAAGATCTTTTGCTATGTTCCCCCTATTTGATATCAACTCTGACCACATGACCTAATTTCCATGGGTCCTGGGGCTTGGCATGTCTCTTGTTCTTACTTTGACCTAGAGGACATTCTACTTCTAAGTATGGATTTGTTCTTTTTCTTTGTAAAATGTTTGTGTGGGTGTTTTGTTTTATTTTGTTTAAAGATCTGGGAAGCGCCCAGGCGCGGTGGCTCACGCCTGTAATCCCAGCACTTTGGGAGGCCGAGGTGGGCGGATCACGAGGTCAGGAGATTGAGACCATCCTGGCTAACACGGTGAAACCCCATCTCTACTAAAAATACAAAAAAATTAGCCGGGCGTGGTGGCGGGTGCCTGTAGTCCCAGCTACTCGGGAAGCTGAAGCAGGAGAATGGCATGAACCTGGGAGGCAGAACTTGGAGTGAGCCAAGATCGCGCCACTGCACTTCAGCCTGGGCGACAGAGTGAGACTCCGTCTCAAAAAAAAAAAAAAAGATATGGGAAGCACTCCACTCATCCAACACAGGATGCCTAAGAGAATCTCTAAAGATGAGATCCTTATCAGCCACACACCCCGGCCTCCCTTTCCAGGAGACACTCTACAAGCCTGGTTCTCAGGAACAGCCAGATTTGGTTACTGGTGCTCAACCTCGCTGCACTCCAGCACACCTTTCTCTAGATGCCTTAACAGCTGACAGCCTAAAGCCCAGCTTTGGATTCTAAGGCAAAAGAGCCAACGTTTCAGCCTCGCAATGCCCTAACCAGCAAGCAGAGATGGGCTAACCACTAGCCACGTGTGGCTATGGAGTGCTTGATGAGTGCAACCAACAAAGTGAATTTCACGTTTCATTTAACAGTATTTAATTTAAATGTAAACAGTCACGTGTGACTAGCAGCCATGATGTTGGACAGCACAGATCCAGACAAAAAGATAAAACCCAAAGCTGTCATGCTGGCTATTCTTCAATATTTACCTTTGCAAAGGCCAGGATGAAACAAGGCACTAGCAGGCAGCAATGTCCTGGCATGATCCTCCCAGTCACTCATCTGTGGGTATCTCCAACAGTGAGACCCTCAACCCTATCTTCCTCCGCCAGCTTTGCCCGGCAGCAGCACCCTCTCCCACGGATCAGTCACCACCCACATGAGCCGTCACAGTGAGTCTTTACGGCTCTCCTGATCTCTGTGTGCACCAAGTCCCACACCCCCAGTGCCTGCAGGCTCTAGGAGCACCACAGTTCAAATCCACAACTTCTCAAGTAAAACCCATCATCTTCCATCTTCCCCAACCTCCAAACTTAAGAGTTTTCCCTAGACTTCATATTTTCTCCAAAGCCACCATACACCCAATCGGGTTCTTATGTATAGAATTTTGATGGGAATCCGAAACATCTCCATCTTTGGCCCTCAAAACCTCCTATCATCTCTTCTATCAGCCTCACCTCTGTTCTTACTATTCCCACGCCTTTGGTATCTCCTAGACCCACCAATTCTTCCTGTCCTACTCCACTGCCCCTGCCTCCAACCAGCTGCCCCCACACTAATCCCATCCATCAGGCAGTGGGAAGCCACCCACTGTAACTGAGCCCCTCACCTTTCTCCTGTCAATGGGCAAATCATTCAAAATGCTCTTCTACTTTAAAAGCTGACCTACGGTAGCAATTTCACTAGTGATTCAATACGGGCAGTACTATGTTCCTGTTCTTATTTTAGATATATTTTGGGGACAGAGTCTTGCTCTGTCACCAAGGATGGCATGCAATGATACAACTGCTGACTCACTGCAGCCTCGAACCTCTGGGCTCAAGCAATCCTCCCACCTCAGTCTTCCAAGTAGGTAGGACTATAGGCACGCACCACCGCGTCCAGCTAATCTTTAAATTTTTTGTATGAATGAGGGTCTCGCTATGTTGCCACGGCTGGTCTGGAACTCCTGGCCACAAGTGATCCTCACACCTTGGCCTCCTAGAGTGCTGAGACTACAGGCCTGAGCATCCACACCCAGCCTATAACATATTTTCTAACAAAACTATCCACAACCCAAAACTCCATCCCACGAACTATTCCTTTGTGAACATTCTTTGATGAAGTTTTGTTTCCGTGTTTTCCTTCTTTTATGTAATCGACTTCATCTTGAGCTTTAGGAATTCAGACTAAGGCCCACCTTGGCATCCCTGAAGCCAAATCATCCTGGGAGCTCAAGTTTGGACTCTGCCACCTCTATCCTTGGCATCTCTCTCCTCCCAGCAGCTCCATCCCATGATTCCAACTCTGTTCCTACTCTTTGTAGTTCAATTTAGCATAACTTTAAAACTATTTTCGTCCCCCTTTTAAGGCTTCCTTTTATAGCCCTAGACTGGGATAAAAATTCCACAACATCCTTAATTAAATGGCTCTACTGTTAAATCAACTTTATAATTAACATCATATTTACACCCAACTATGGCTTACGTCCACATTCTCAGCTCCCATGTTCTCACAAGGACTCCTACTTAGGTTGGATCTGGAAATTAATGCTTTGAGCAGTATTCCTTCCCAACCCTGCCCTAAAAAATGTACAGGGATAGAGGGAAAAACCTCAAAATAGGCAAGCTTAAAAAGAAAAACATTTCCATACACAAGAAACATGTATGGGCTAGGCACGGTGGCTCACGCCTGTAATCCCAACACTTTGGGAGGCTGAGGCAGGTGCGTCACTTGACCTCAGGAGTTCCAGACTAGTCTGGCAACATGCAGAAATGCCATCTCTACCAAAAAAAAAAATTAGCCAGGCCCAGTAGCACACACCTGCAGTCCTAACTACTCAGGAGGCTGAGGTGGGAGGATCACCTGAGCCAAGGAGGTCAAGACTGCAGTGAGCTGTGATCGCTCCACTGCACTCCAGCCTGGGCAACAGAATGAGACCCTGTGTGAAAAGAAAAAGAAAAAGAAAGAAAAAGAGAAAAAAACACTTATGGAAAAAAATGGGGCTGACAGTGGGACCTGCTGGGCTGAGCCTGGAAGCCCTAAGCCAGGCAGCCTCGGCTCCAGCAGGGGAACAAGGTGGGGGCTGAACCAGGACAGGCAGGCTTCCCCCACTCTTCCATGCCATGGTTGGCAACCCTGGGGAAGACAATGAGGGCTCCACCCTAGGGTTTGCCTCTGGACTGGATCCATAATGAGAAGACACAAACCCCACAGGAGCACAGAGAAAGAGATGAAATTCCCAGAAGATTCCAGATGGAAAGAGAACTAGGGAGGGACTTCATAAGTATATGAGGGTTCCCAATGATTTAAATGAAGTCACAGTTAAAAGAAACGCATACGTACAAGAAATTAAGGGCCAAAAATAGGCAGAAGTTAACTGAATAAAAATTTTAGAAGTATAATATTGCAATAAAAATTCAACACAAATACATGACTGTATACAAAAAAATAAGTAAACTGGAAAATACTGAAGGATTCATCCAGAAGGCAGTGCTGGAAGAGGATACCTAAATCATTAGTGAAAGCAGCTAAAAAGAAATGAGGACAGGCTGGAAGGTTGGTGTGTATCATTCACAGAAGTCCGTATAATAGTGGAGGGCAAACTACAATTATTTCCAGATGTACAAAGACTAAGATGGTGACCAGACTATCGGTGTATCTTAAATGAAAAGCAAACTAAAAGGGAAGAAAAAGAACACAAGAAACAACAAGGAATGAGGAAGCTGACCACATACAATGACGAATTCAACTGCTAACGATAAAATACTACAAGCTTAACCTAGAATAAGTAAATCTTAAATTCTGGAATAATGACAAGGCTGGTGGTTGAGAGATGCTCAAGTTCTTGTCCCCAAAGTGAAGGGAAGTGAGAGTGAATCATCTCCTGGGCTGTAAGACAAAATAAAGCCACAAAAGAGACGAGGCAACCCCCATGCATGAGACCTTCCCATTCACTCTTCAAGTAGATGTAATTTAATCTTGAACAACTGACTGATGCCCCTTCCCCTAGAAAACCTGTGTCAACCCTAAGCCTTCAACAGCGAAGAAAATCCAGTTTCAAAATTTTTCATTATAGGAAAAAAGAAAATAGTAATGCCAGCTGTAAAATTAAACACCTCTCTGAGAATACAATTAAAAGAAATAAACAAATAAATACAGTGTGGATGAAAGTAGTCAATCAATGTACTTAAAGATGCCATGTTCAGCCAGGCATGGTGGCTCACGCCTATAATCCTAGCACTTTGGGAGGCCGAGGCAGGTGGATCATCTGAGATCAGGAGTTCGAGACCAGCCTGGCCAACGTGGCAAAACCCCATCTCTACTAAAAATACAAACATTAGCCAGGCGTGGTGGCACGTGCCTGTAGTCCCAGTTGGGAGTCCCAGCCTGTAGTCCCACTTGGGTGGCTGAGGCAGGAGAATCACTTGAACCCGGGAGGTGGAGGCTGCAGTGAACTGAGATGGTGCCACTGCACTCCAGCCTGGATGACAGAGCAAGACTTTGTCTCCAAAAAAAAAAGATACCATGTTCAAGCCAGGGTTGGTAGCATGCATCCATAATCCCAGCTACTCGACAGTCTGAGTGAGATGGCTTGAGCCCTGGAATTCAAAGCTGCATTATGATTGCACCACTGCCCTCCAGTGTAGGCAAGAGTGAGACTCAATCTCCAAGGCAGGAGGATTGCTTGAGCTCAAGCTCTTAAGTTCAAGACCAGTCTGGGCAACAACCCTGTCTCTACAGAAGTAATAAAAAATATTAGCTGAGCATGGTGGCAGGCATCTGTGGTCCCAGCTACTTGGGAGGCTGTGGTGGGAGGACTGCCTGAGCCCAGGAGGCCTGAGCCTTAATTGTGCCACTGCACTCCAACCTGGGCAACACAGTGAGATCCAGTCTTAAAAAATAATCCTGACACCTCTGTAGATCCATCTTCCCTCAAATGTCTTACTGTTGATTCCTTTTATCATTAGGCCATGGGGCATGCCAATAGCTTCAGACACAACATTGATAACAATAACTAATCTTGAAACCAGGCGTGGTGGCTCATGCGTATAATCCCAGTGCTTTAAGAGGCTGAGGCAAGAGGATCGCTTGAGCCCAGAAGTTCAAGACCAGCCTACGCAACACAGCGAGACCCCATCTCCACAAAAAGCATAAAAAATTAGCCAGCTGTAGTAGACTACAGGCTGCACACACCTATAGTCCCAGCTACTTGGGAGACTGAGATGGGAAGATAGTTTAAGCCTGGGAAGTCAAGGCTGCAGTGAGCTTTAAGGGCGCCACTGCACTCCAGCCTGGGCAACAGAGCGAGACCTTGCCTCAAAAAAAGAGAAAACAAAAAAAAAAAAAAAGAAAAAAATCCTAGAATACTATTCTTGCCATTAACCACATCTCCAATATTAAGAGGAAAACATCTTGAGGCAAGATCACTCTAAAGAGCATTTTTCTGTTTTTAAAACAACACATTATAGTTAACTTTATACAAATCATCATCCTATATCTGGGAAAAAATGTTCTTACTGAATATAAATGAATGTGTATAGTCTGCCTTATCTGACTGCTATCACTTATTCGGATAAAACCATCTCCATGCTGGACACTGCTACTGTAATACATATGGACAGTGGGGTTCCAAGCAGTAAGTCATTCATCCTCCCAGCTTGCAATATGAGTGTGATGTTGGGTTGCACATTATTTCCTAAGAGTACATTTTTGAAGATAAAATTAAGCCTTCAACATCCTCCAGGACACAGGTAGCAATGGGCTAGATTTAAAATGTTAACAGCAATGCATGCTTCCTTCCTGGAGTTAATCCCAGCAGATGACTCCAGGCTGACAGCACAGCTAAAACCCAAGAGTTAGCCCAAAGACTATCTCACATATAAAGTATTTGGTTTGCAAATGCCTTAACCTTCACTGAAAACATAAGCATTAAAGCCAATCCTATGTCGATTCCATATGGAAACTACTTTCAAGAGATTTAAGAAAGACAGAGAATATGATTACCGGAAGAGTGAAGAAAGCAGGGTGCTTTGCCTCGTCTTCGTATTTGCCTTCCGTTGAACTTCCAGCCTCCATTGATTTGGATGTGGTATTCTTACCAATACCCATCATTAAGAGAAGCGAGTAGTTTGCACAGCCGTTGGAGAGCAGCTGGAAGTGAAGGCTTATTTAAGCAAGAAGCCCAGGATCAGCCGGGTCTTCTAGTGCCTGGAGCCCCCGATTCTCAGGCAGAGATGAGGCCCGCAAACGGCATCTCTTAGCACCTAGAAAAGAAGAGCACAGCCAAATCACCCCAAAGCATGAAAACAACACAGGCCATGCTGTCACTAAGTTTCTTGCACAGAAAAAAAGTCATACTACACATTATCCACAAGCATCCAAAAAATACTTTACCTAAATACAGTTTTCAGGTACCCATCCCTTCTTCATTTAGTCACCCACTGATTCTGAATTGCCCACTAGAGACGGGGACCACTAAACCAAATTATCAAAAATATCACAATACTAGGGAGAAAAAAAATAGCTAAGGTACTTCTTTGATATGCATATGGTTTATATCTTATAACCCAGCATTACCTAATAGAACTTTCTGCAATGAGGGAGATGTTATATATCTGTCCTGTCCAACAGTCATGTGGCTACTGAGAACTTGAAATGTGCTTAGTGCAAATGAGTAAGTGAATTTTAATTGTATCTAATTTTAATTGAAATTTAAGATAGCTACTTGTAGTCTGTGGCTCTACTAAAAAAAAAAAAATTAGCCGGGAGTGGTGGTGCATGCCTGTAATCCCAGCTACGAGAGGCTGAGGCAGAAGAATCACTTGAACCTGGGAGGTGGAAGTTGCAGTGAGCTGAGATCGCACCACTGCACTCCAGCCTGGGCGACACAGTAAGTGAGAATCAGTCTCAAAAGGAAAAAAAAAGGAGAGGGCACAGAGGATCCCTCCAAGGAATGGCAAACATACAAGGAAACATGCCTAACTATACCTGAAGTTTTTTTTTGTTTTGTTTTGTTTTTTTTGAGACGGAGTCTCGCTCAGTCACCCAAGCTGGAGTGCAGTGACCGGATCTCAGCTCACTGCAAGCTCCGCCTCCCGGGTTTACGCCATTCTCCTGCCTCAGCCTCCCGAGTAGCTGGGACTACAGGCACCCGCCACCTTGCCCGGCTAGTTTTTTGTGTGTGTATTTTTTTAGTAGAGACGGGGTTTCACCGTGTTAACCAGGATGGTCTCGATCTCCTGACCTCGCGATCCGCCCGTCCTGGCCTCCCAAAGTGTTGGGATTACAGGCTTGAGCCACCGCGCCCGGCCTATACCTGAATTTTTATAAAGAAAAAAATAATGCAAACAGGTAGGGGTGGGAAGGGCAGAGCGCATCCTCTGGTACTCCAATTAGGGTGACATCAGATCTTACCACCAATTATCCTCCCACAAGGAATAAAGAATTCAACCAAGCTGTCCTGCAAATGTGAGGACAGGCCTGCAAGTAGTTTGGAAATACAAGTACAGAACTTGCTGTTCAAGGAACTCTTCATAGGATACTTCGTTCAATAAATACTTTGGATGAGCCAGGGGAAAAATGAAATGTAAAGAAATAAAAAAGAGAAAGAATTACACAAATTTTAGAGTTCAGCAATCAGAAGGCCAAAAAGGAAAACAAAAGAAACCACTGCCAGAACATGAAGTTCCATAAGTGAAATATAGAGAGCTAGGAACACACATCAAATTCTTCCGGGGTGGTTGTTCTCGTTTGCATATTCATGCACATTTTGCATTTTCATTCACATGCTATCCACATTCATTTAAAGCAGTGGTTCTCAATCCAAAGTAATTTTGCCCTGCAGGGGCCATCTGGCAATGTCTGGGGATGTCTTCGGCCATCACAACTGGGGGAGAGCTATTAACATCTAGTACGTAGAAGCCAGGGGTGCTGCTGAACATCCTACAATGCACAGGACAGATCCCACACCAAGATTTCAGGAGGGCTGAGATTGTGAAATCTTCGTTTAAAGACACTTCCCTTCTCCCGAGGATGGCATCCCAGATGTGCCATGTTGATTCTAAGGACAAGATCAGGTCCTCCAAGGGATACACTTGGCAGTTAGAGGAGCAGGAACATGCATATAGCGAAGCCCACACAGAAGCACATCTGTGGGACTTACTCCAGCTTGGTCATTATAAAAAGAATTTTCTGGCCAGGTGTGGTGGCTCGCGCCTGTAATTCCAGCACTTTGGGAGGTCAAGGTGGGCGGATCGCCTGAGGTCGGAAGTTCAAAACAAGCCTGGCCAGCATGGTGAAACCCTGCCTCTACTAAAAATATAAAAATTGGCCGGGCATGGTGGCGGGTGCCTGTAAGCCCAGCTACTCAGCAAAATGAGGCAGGAGTATCGCTTGAACCTGGGAGGCAGAGGTTGCAGTGAGCCGAGCTTGTGCCATTACACTCCAGCCTAGAAAACACAGCGAGACTCCGTTTAAAAAAAAAAAAAAAAATCTTGAAACTTCTTGTCATAAAAAAACCAAAAACATACAAATACAAGCAGCTTATTGACAAAGGAAAGATAGTATTAACATCAGACTTCTTATCATTAACAGTAAAAACTGGAGGAAAAAGTGATGAAGCATCCAGAGAGAAATGAATGAAAAGCCTAAAATGCCACATCCGGACCACCTCAGGGGTCCCACCACTCTGCCACAGCCCCCACCACATACAGGTCCTAACTCATCCATCACAACTCTGCTGTTTAATAAGGATATGAAACTCTACTGCAGGGATCACTACGACACTACAAAGTTTGATAGTCGTTAATACATAAAATCTGTGCAGGCCAGGCATGGTGGCTCATGACTGTAATCCCAGCACTTTGGGAGGCCGAGGTAGGCAGATCATGAGGTCAGGAGATTGAGACCATCCTGTCTAACATGGTGAAACCCCGTCTCTACTAAAAACACAAAAAATTAGCCGGGTATGGTGGCGGGCGCCTGTAGTCCCAGCTACTGGGGAGGCTGACGCAGGAGAATGGTGTGAACCTGGGAAGCGGAGCTTGCAGTGAGCCAAGATTGTGCCACTGCACTCCAGCCTGGGTGACAGGGCGAGACTCTGTCTCAAAAATATATATATATTTATATATAAATAAATATATATAAACATATATAGACATATTTATATATAAATATATATAAACATATATAGACATATTTATATATAAATATATGTATTTTTATATATAAATATATACATATATAAAATCTGTGCAAGTGGATAATTTTTCAGATATGTTGCTATGCATTGATTCACGAGTTTTTCATGTCTGCTGGCAACCACAGAGCCTCTTTTGTGGTTTATCCCCTTACGTCTTTTGCCTATTTTCTATAACGTTTACAGGTCTTTATTTTAAGGATATTAATCCTTTAAATCTCTGTTGTATTTGATGCAAACATTTTATCCCCACTTTTTGTTTCTGAATTTGGGGGATGACCTTTTGAGCTGCCAGAGTTGTCATCATGTTTGTGTAGCCAAATCCATCAGCCTTTTACACTGTGATTTAGCCACTGCCACCCATCATCTTCCCAAAATCTGCAAAAAACCCAGAGTGAAAATAAACACACCTACAAATAAAATCTGCCTGAAGGAGCCACAGTGGACCTCTACCTTGAGACCACCAGAAGTTTATTTTTTCAGAAGATAAAAGAGGATAGTGAAATACTGATAGATTTTTACCCGGCCACATGCCATATAGTCATATTTCAAGGGACCAATAAGCTCTTTGTCCCACATCTAGCAAGTCAGCAGAGCTTTCAAATCACCCTTATCTATATCAACTTTAGGGAAAATGATGGGACTTTTTTTCTTAAAGAGATGGGGTCTCATTACGTTGCCCAGGTTGGTCTCAAAATCCTGGCCTCAAGTGATCATCCTGCCTCAGCCTCCCACATAGCTGGGACTACAGGTGCAAGCCACCATGCCTGGCTAAGGAAACTGATGTGATTATTTAAAGCAGAATAAATTTACTCTCCTAGGTTAAGTTCATCTTGGTGTTCCAGACATGAACATCCATTGCAGCAGCAAACCCCTCACCACCATCCCCAGCACTAGGGACAAACAGAGACAGTTCCATCCCAGGAAGAATACCTTCCAGCAAGTAACTCTGTGCTCCATTTACTCCACCACGCATTTAATTGAACCTCACAAGCTACAGTGGGGGAACCACCAATGCTCTTCACCCACCCCTTCCAGAGTAGTGCCTGGAGTATCCTGAAGCCTTAGACCTGAAAGAGCACAGGAGAGGATGAGGCTCAGAAAGCGCAGAGCAGTGATGTTCTGAGAAAGGCGTCAGGGAAGAGGACTGCAGGGTTCAGGAAGAGGGGAGCACCTTTCATCAGGAGCAGTACAAGGAGGAAGAAGGAAGAAGGGGTGAATGCTGAACAAAGAAATGTGTCCTTGGACACTGCCATAAAAAGCCCAAAAGGACAGAGTATTCCACACCCCAGTGCACAAGGATGATGCAGACACTCTCAAGGTCAGAAAGTATGCGACAACCCGAGATCAGAGGGTTTATTCACACAGGATGAGCATGGTGTGCATAAATGCCAAGGTCCAGCGGCAAAATGCAACAGATAAAAGGGGAGAGGTGAGGGAAGAGTGGAGTTTAACGTCTGTATTAAAACAAGAAGCAAAATCTCCCCAGGAATCTGACACGGGGGAAACTGTGCCAACCCATGGTCCCTCACTGCCCCTTTTCCTACCCCTTGCAAAAGAGAGAAAGAGAATGAGCAAATCCACTCACTGTCTTGGCCTTAATACACGACAGTGGGGAAGGAGGAGTGGAGCGATGGAAGATCATGATGGCGACAATGGCAGTAATAATTGCAGTTTTCCAGTTGCTAAGTGTCCGTGTGTGCCAGGCACGTCTCTGACCTCTTACTAAATAAATGACAGTTATTTCTGGCCAGTAAGCATAATATTACTTGGTTTCCGCACAAACTCTACAAAAGTAGAAATTGAGCTTCAGAGAAGTAAAATAACTTGCCAAAGGATACACTACTATAAGCAGTAGAACAGGATTCAAACTTGAATCAGTAATTTGAACCTGCCATTACACTGTTTATACAAGCAAGACATAAAACTGTCCTTTTAATGCTCAGCTTACAGCTGTTCTCCCTGGACAAACACAGCCCAGGCCAGCTGGCCTATACACACTGCCTCTATGGGACTTGCTGGTGATTTTACCCTCCTTGTGATTTCTGAGGGGGCATTGGGGCGCAGGAATCACCTTCAAGCTCCTTTTCCAGGGTTGATACCCACCCTCCTCGGACTAGGAACTCTCTAACATATGCACTTCTATTCACCTGCACATCTGCTCCCTAGCACACATCACCATGGTCTCTCATCAACATCACAACAGCCACTTAACTTGTGTTCTCATTGCTGTTGTGAACAGCAGCAAAGAAGAACATGTGACTGAGATCACCTGGCCCCTAAGACGAAAGACATTTATAGAAAGGTTTGCCCATGCCTGACAACAATAGGATAAAGGAATCCTGCTCACCATGGCAAGAATAACATTAAATACTTAAGAATAAATTTAATTTAAAAAAATTTTTTTTGAGATAGGATCTCACTCTGTTGCCCAAGCTGGAGTGCAGTGGCGCAATCACAGTTCTCTGCAGCTGTGATTTCCCAGGCTCAGGTGATCCTCTCACCTCAGCCTCCTGAGTAGCTAGGACTACAGCCATGTGCCACCACATCTGGCTAGTTTTTGTAGAGATGAGGTTTCACAATGTTGCTTAGGGTGGTCTTGAGCATCTGAGCTCAAGCAATCTCCTACCTCAGCCTCCCAAAGTGGAGGGATTACAGGCATGAGCCACTGCACCTGGCCCTCATCCCATCTTTTTTTTTTTTTTTTTTTAAGACGGAGTTTCGCTCTTGTTCCCTCAGTCTCAAGTGCAATGGCGTGATCTCGGCTCACTGCAACCTCTGCCTCCCGGGTTCAAGCAATTCTCCTGCCTCAGCCTCTCAAGTAGCTAGGATTACAGGCATGCGCTACCATGCCTGGCTAATTTTGTATTTTTAGTAGATGTTGGCCAGTCAGGCTGGTCTCGAACTTCTGACCTCAGGTGATCCGCCCGCCTTGGCCTCTCAAAGTGCTGGGATTACAGGTGTGAGCCACCACACTCGGCCCCTCATTCCATCTTGACGGTTCTAAACACTTGTCCAAATGGTAAGCAGCATGATGCTTCAACAGAAAATTATCATGCTCTTTGATGGCTTCCTAATTTAGAGTGACACCCAAATTCCTTCACAAGAGGTGACTATGGGGCCTATCCAGGTCCCCTTTCTCAGTCCCTCATGGACCCTACTGTGATTACTCACAGACCTCTCCTATCTCTCAGGACCCTGCTCATGCCATCCCTCCAAAATAAGCCCCCTTCATCTCACCCCTTCTCACTGGGGTGACTCCCATCAATCCCTCCTCCGATCACCACCTCATCATGGTGTCGGAGGACCATGTGGAGGGCCGAGTGTGATGGCTCACATCTGTAATCTCAACACTTTGGGAGACCCAGGCAGAAGGACTGCTTGAGGCCAGGACTTTGAGACCAACCTGGGCAAGAGAGCAAGACTCCATCTGTACAAAAAAAAATTAAGGTAAAATTTAAAAAGATGATTGTAACAAAGCAAGATCATGTCTGTCTGTCTGCCTAGCCAGACAGCTGTGGGAAACAGAAAGGAACAGTATCACAGCCTCACCATCTTACCTCCACCCCTGGTGCTGAACTTGGCGTCTATATTAAAGGTTCTCCAAAGTTTGTGGATTGATAAATGATTTTTTTAAGGCATGTGCTATAATGTCACAGTGGTTTTGTTTAATAATCTTACTACATCAAACCTATCTGTGACACAACAGACGTCAGAACAAATCGGGGGTGTCAACGTCACCACCATCGACGGACACCGACCAAGACAGATGAGGGAAGTATTAGAAAAGTCCAAATTATAACTATATCAAAAGATACGAAAAATCTCAGAGAATCTACAATTAAATAGCGAGTTACAAAACCCATGAGCAAGCCTCTTTCAATGTGATTGAATCAAACATTTCCCAAAGGCCAGCGACAAGCATCTGTATCAGAAGCTGGCTAGCCACCACCTGGCCTGTTTCTGTTAAGGTCCCTGCTAAAAATGGTTTTTACATGTTTAAAGGATTGTGAACAACAGCAAAGAAGAACATGTGACTGAGATCACCTGGCCCCTAAGACCAAAGACAGTTATAGAAAGGTTTGCCCATGCCAGACAACAACAGGATAAAAGAATCCTCCTCACCATGGCAAAAATAACGTTAAATACTTAAGAATAAGTTTATAAAACTATGTGTGACCTTTATGAAGAAAATGATAAAATTACCGAGGGACATAAAAAGGATTTGAATAACCAAAGAAACAGAGGATACTCTTCGATAGGAAAGGTACTGTAAGAATATTCATTTTCCAATTAACATAATCTATACAGATTTAATAAAAATCCATTAATACCCCCCCCAACGAGTCAGAGGAGCTTGCTAAAAATTCCTCTAGAAGAATAAGCAAGGGCCAGGCATGGTGGCTCATGCCTCTAATCCCAACAGTTTTGGGAGGTGGAGGCAGGTGGATCATCTGAGCTCTGGAGTTTGAGGCCAGCCTGGGTAACCTGGCAAAATCCTGTCTCTACCAAAAATACAAAAAAATTAGCCAGGTATGGTGGCGTGCACCTGTGGTCTCCACTACTTGGAGGCTGAGGTGGATCACTTGCGCCTGGGAGGCAGAGTTTGCAGTGAGCCGAGATCATGCCTCTGCACTACAGCCTGGGCGGCAGAGTGAGACCCCATCTCAAAATAGTAACAATAATAAGAAGCAAGGATGGCCACAAGTATTTGAAAAACAGGACGAGTGTGGTCAGTGAGATAAGAGCCCTAATGTAAAGCTGTAATAAACAGAAGTTCAACAAGTATGAAAACAAAGTAACTATCAGTCATCAAAACAAAAAAAAAACAAAACTGATGAACATATGATACGGCAGCACTTCAAATCATAAAACAAACTACGGATTTTTCAATATACATGCCAAGACAATTGGTTACTAACAAATAGTAAAATCCAGAAAAAGTAAGACCTAAGGTCTACATTTTAACCTTGTTAAGAAAGCACAGAAATATTTATTGACATGGGAAGAGGTTCACCCTGTTATATATGTGCTATTTTTTAACTTGCCTTTTTACACAACACAGGGTGAACATCTTTCCATGAAGTGAAACAAGCCAGTCACAGAAGGACAAATACTGCATGATTCCACTTACGTGAGGCGTCTAAAATAGTCAAATGCAGAAGCAGAGTAGGATGGTGGATGCCAGGGACTTGGGGGAGGGGTCAATGGAGAACTGACATTCAACAGGTTAAAAGTTTTAGGTTGCTGGGCACGGTGGCTCACGCCTGTAATCCCAGCACTTTGGGAGGCCAAGGCAGGAAGATCACCTGAGGTCGACGGTTCAAGACCAGCTTGACCAACATGGTGAAAACCCTTCTCTACCAAAAATACAAAAACTAGCTCAGTATGGTGGTGCACACCTGTAAGCCCAACTACTTAGGAGGCTGAGGCACAAGAATCACTTGAACCCAGGAGGTGGAGGCTGCAGTAAGCCAAGATCGCACCACTACACTCCAGCCTGGGCGACAGAGCAAGACTCTGTCTCAAAAAAAATACCAAAAAGTTTCAGTTACACAACATGAGCAAATTGTAGAGATCTGCTGGACCACACCGTGCCTATAATTAACAATACTTTGGTCAGGCACGGTGGCTCACGCACGCCTATAATCTTAGTACTTTGGGAGGCTAAGAGTGGGAGGATTGCTGGAGGCCAAGAGTTCAAGATCTGGGTAACATAGTAAGATTCCATCTCTTAAAAAATGAAATTATTTAAATTAGCCAGAAAACAAAAAAAATATCATATTGTGCACTTAAAAAGTTGTTGGCTGGGCGTGGAAGCTCATGCCTGTAATCCTAGCACTTTGGGAAGCCGAGGTGGGCAGATCACCTGAGGTCAGGAGTTCGAGACCAGCCTGGCCAACATGGTAAAACTCCATCTCTACTAAAAATATAAAAAATAGCCAGGCGTGGTGGAGTATGCCTGTAATCCCAGCTACTCAGGAGGCTGAGGGAGGAGACACACTTGAACCCAGGAGGCAGAGGTTGCAGTGAGCCAAGATCGCACCACTGCACTCCAGTCTGGGTGACAGGGCGAGACTCTGTCTCCAAAAAAAAAAAAAAAAAGGTTGTTAATAAGGTAGATCTCGTGTTAAATGTTCTTATCACAATAAAAATAAAAAAATAAAAAGAATGGTAGAAGATACTAGTTTTGAGTGAAAAAAGTCCTTTTGTAAGTGAAAAGAATTAAAGGCAATATATATAATGAAACAGACGCTATGTACAGCATTAACCCACTGTGCATGTGTAAAGTATGTGGCCATGTATACACACACCAAAATGTTAACCAAAATGTTGAGTGATAGAAACACAAATGACATATTTTCCTCTTTTTAGTCCTCTATATTTTCTAAACTAACTTGACAACAAAAGATGGGCCCAAATTTCTCCCCTAAGAGCCTCATGGTGTCCACATTAGCACCAGTTCCTCCTTACTCCTCAGAATCAAGTCCAGGGGAAAGGCTGGTTCCCCTTACGGCATCTACCTCCTTTACAATGTAATGCAAGCAAATCAATTCAGTCCTTTCTGTTGTGAGCTCAGGATCCAGCAGTGTGGAATAATGTCCTCATGTTTAAAGTTCTAAAATAACTGGGTTTCAGAAGAGAGTGGAGAAAAGCCAAGGTTCTACAAATTATACTTGGCATCTAGATTTTTTGAAAGCTCCCTGTAGCCAAAGTTAAAAATCACTACCTTAGAGGAAGGAGATCACTACAGTCTTAAAAAAAAAAAAAAAAAAAAAAGGCACCTGGAAATAAATGTACACCTGACAGAGAAAAAAAATCACCAATCTGGAAAATTCTGTTACGAGAAAGTAGAAAAGTAAAATAAAATATTTAGATGTGTAATAAATCTTTCAATTCCCTAAGGACTGAATCACTAACTCTCCAGCCACCAACAATCATGCACAAATGCAGAATAACAGCAGCTTTTAATCAGTACTTGTTTCATCAGCTATTCAGCCTGTAACGATTTCTTTTGAGCTTCATTTTATCTGACCATTTCTCCCTGTCGAGGAAACAGAGTCACCCCTCTCACTGTGACTTAGCAGGGCCACCTGAAGGAGAAATGTGATGGCACTGTCCAGAAGTTTTCAGGGCTGAGCTATTCCTGGAGTTAAATACCAAAACCTTCTGTGTTTCTCGAAAGAACCACCAAACCCTAAGAAAAACCTGTCCTTTCATCATCAGTATCTAGCAGAGTCAGCAGGTAACATACAAAGCCTCCAATGGCTGAATGAGTTCATCACTAAGAGTCTTCCCAAAGAGCAGAAACCCCCTATGTAAAATTCATCTTTAAGGTTGAGCACAGTGACTCATGCCTATAAACCCAACACTTTGGCAGGCCTAGCTGGGAGGACTGCTTGAGGCCAAGAGTTCGGGACCAGCCTGAGCAACACGGTGAGACTCTGACTCTACAAAAAATAAAAAATAAAATTCATCTTTATATTCCCAGCTCTTAGCACAGAATAAGCAGATGCTCTTTACAAGGAAGTACGGCGGGGTGGGGGGGTGGGGGCGGCGCGGGGAGAAGACAGATGCTCCATAAATGCTAATGAAATTTACATTTACTCCACGTAAACGGCACTGAATAAATACTACATCAGAAATATAAATCCATGGCAAATCCATCATTTGCTCTAGACATAAAAACCTACAGTTCCCCAAAAGGATATGAGAGAGAGGAATAGCCAGAATAAGAATCACTGGCTCGTGTGCTTAAGACTCACTTGGGAAGCTTATTTAAAATGCAGACATCTGGGCCAGGCACAGCGAATCACACCTGCAATCCTAGCACTTTGGGAGGCTGAGGCAGGCGGATCACTTAAGCCCAGGAGTTCAAGACCAGCCTGGGCAACCTGACGAAACCCCATTTCTATCAAAAAAATAGAAAAATTAGCCAGGCATGGTGGTATCTGCCTGTAGTCCCAGCTATTTAGAAGACTGAGGTGGGAGGATGGCTTGAGTCCAGGATGTAGAGGTTGCAGTGAGCTGAGACTGCATGACTGCACTCCAGCCCAGGCAACAGAGCAAGATTCTGTATCCAAAAAAAAAAACAAGACAGATTTATTTGACACAAATGCACATAAGACAAAAATCCTCGACACTGTTTTATTTATAACAGTCCCAAACTGGAAACATCCAAAGAGCCATCAAGAGGTGGACGGGTAAGCAAACCATGGTGGGTCCATCAAAAGGCATACTAGTCAGCAACAAACCAGAGAGCGTCTGCTGACGTGCCTGACAGCACAGGGGAGTCGCACAGATGTTTCGTTAAAGCAGCCAGACACAAGACATGCAGTCTGATTCTCAAAAGACAAAACCATTCTACAGGAAGCAGAGAGTGGTTACCTAGGGCAGGAACGGAGGAAGGGGCTCCCCAGGGAAAGGATGGAACCTTTGGAGTGATAGAAATCTGCTGTTTTGACTGATTCTGGTGGCTCCATTTGGATGTATATCCACTTACTCTATGTAAACATTATCGCAATAAAATTGACTTTAGAAGACTAATCAAAATACCCTGTAATCCCGCCAATTTTAAAAATGTCCCCTTCTCAAATTCTAATCCTGTAGACCTACCTTGGGGGCTTGTGAACCTGTATTTTTGTTTGTTGGGATGGAGTCTCGCTCCATCGCCCAGGCTGGAGTGCAGTGGCGCAATGTCAGCTCACTGCAACCTCCACCTCCCGGGTTCAAACAATTCTCTGCCTCAGCCTCCCAAGCAGCTGGGATTACATACATGCACCACCACACCCAGCTAATTTTTGTATTTTTAGTACAGACAGGGTTTCACCATCTTGGCCAGACTGGTCTTTAATTCCTGACCTCGTGATCCACCCGCCTCGGCCTCCCAAAGTGCTGGGATTACAGGCGTGAGCCACCGCGCCCGGCCAGGAACCTATATTTTTAACAAATGCACAAATATTCTCATGCTAGAGGTCCTCAGATCACCCACACCTTGGGATAGGCAATTTCGGCTGGGAGAGAGCTATTGTCACCACTTCTTTAAACCGATCCAGACAGGGGAAGAATATGACTAAGAAGGAGTGCCCTCTGGGATAAGGACACTCAAAACCTCAACCTGCCAAGTGCTACTTTGGTTCTCACCAAGACGCAAGAGCTTTCAGGGTCGGCTAGGTTCAATGATGAAGCACATTTCAAAAGCCAATCCATGGCTCTCAGCTTAAATCCCATAAGGGGATTATAGTCAAACTGTGGCTGCCCCATTAAGTTCTGTTAAATGCTAACATTTGACCTAAATGCTTTTAATTCAAGTCAAAAAAGATTGTTGGAACATATACCCTCAACTTGTAGGTGTGGTGAGGGCTGGTTTTGAATGAAACGCTCTGAATTCTCAAAAAAAAAACAAACAAAAAAACAAAACAAAAAAAACTTCAACTTGTATATGATCAACTTCCTTTGAATGAAATGACTTAACTGGTTACCTAATACACAGAGTCCAACTTCAGGGAGTTTGCAATTCTGATGCTGATCCTAGCTATAATTATTCCATTTAAAGCTCTAAGCAGCAACGAAGGAACTTGTAAACAGTGGTAATTATTTGATCTTGTGATGACAACTATGCTCACAGCGTGTGACTGAATTAAAAAAAAAAAATCATCCTGCAGTCTTCTCCAAAACACTGCAGGAACTCTTGATCTCTCTTTATTTTTTTTTTGAGACAGAGTCTGGCTCTGGCACTCAGGTTGGAGTGCAGTCAAGCAATCACAGCTCACTGAAACCTGCCACACCTCAGCCTCCTGAGTAGCTGTGACCACAGGCATGCACCACCATGCCCAGCTAATGTTTGTATTTTTTGTAGAGACAGGGTTTACTTGTTGCCCAGGCTAGTCTCGAACTCCTGAGCTCAAGCAATCCACCCGCCTCAGCCTCCCAAAGTGCTGGAATCACAGGCATGAGCCACCATGCCAAGCCAGCGCTCATTTTTCAAACTGCAAGTCAGTACCTACTAGTGGGTCATGAAATTAAATTAGTGCATCTTGACCAGAATTCTTAAAACAATGGCATTTGACAGAACAAAAAACTTCAGAGCAAATCTCAAAAGACAGGGGTAACCGAGAGTGTCAAGGCAAAATGCTTCATGCTGTGGGTCAGGGGAAAAGAGTCTGGAAGTCACTGATGTAAAAGCTCTGCACACTGACATGAAAGGCATGTTCCAAGTGCCCAACTTACATCAGATTATTTACTGACCTTAAACTAACATGCCCATAGAAATATTGTGCCAAAGTGAGAAAGCGGTGCAAGATGATGGCACTGACGACAACATATCATCATATTCCCCCGCCACAGTGATGGAGAGAATACCCAGAATCGCAGCCGGAGGGTGGCCTTATAATTAATTACGATCATCTACCAGAGCCCTAAACCAAACTACCTCAATGACTGCAATGGAAGGAATCTCCTTTGCACCCTAATGTGCCATCTCAGCCTTCTGTCACTGTCTCGGTTTGTGGACTTAATTCTTTTAAGAGTTGGAAATGTTTTAAAGGAAGTCAGATAAAACCTGGATTTCTGAGAGGGAACCTAGGTACCACTGCCAAGTTCCACCTCAGAAACCAGTTTCCATCTGTAGCAAGCACCAGGAGTAATGATCCCTTAGGGGCCGCTCCCAGCGTCCCAAGAGGGGCCCTGACAGCAGCAACCCTGCTCCGACGGTAGGAAAAAAAAGGGTCCCTGGGCAAACACTGTACTAGTTAGGAATAATCTAAAAATGGGTTCTCAGGTCCTCACCAGTGGGCCAGAGAGGATGCAATGCCACTGGATAAACGTGGGAAATTTTCCTGAAACATCCGTGGGGTGAGTTAGGTGGGGAGGTCATTCCTAACGGACAGCAAATAGTTCATGGTGCATAAAGTAAAATGCACAACTGACAGAATGAAACAAGATGTTAAAGAATGGGCTCTGCCTGCAGAAGATCCCTTCAGTCTGGCCCAAAGACTTGGTCGCAGAAGCACTGGTATAGACAAGCTCTAGTCCCAAATGCAATGCTAAATCCTAAAAAAGCTCCTGAATCCAACCTGAGACACATCATTTTGCTGACATGGAATTATGCATGAGCCATGAGAGATGACGGTCATGGTATCTAGGTGACACCATGGTATCTAGGTGACACTCACTTGACTGCCTGTTCAGAAGAGCGATGGAGTCTGAGAAAGTAAAACGTCAGAGTGGTGGATGCTTTGTTTATTTGAGGGTTTATGATACAAAGTCATCCGCAATCCTTCTTTTTCTAACCTAATGCGATAGCAAACAGATGCTACAGGGCCTGCTGTGCCTGGTATCTTGCAGCAGCAGTTTTCTTTCCAAAACTTTATTTAAATACAATTATAACAAGACCATCTTAAGCCTCGTCATCCCGGCCATTTCTCCTGGGTGCCAGGTGCTGCCCACACTGACCTCCAGAGTTCCCAGGTCTGGGCTCAAGATGCCTCCTCCTCCAAGGAGCACTCCTGGGTCAGCTGTCCTGTGTTTCCATGGTTCCCAGCTTCCTGTACACTCCCCACCAGAATGAGATGGCAGCAGGGACACAGTGTCCAATGCATAAAAGGCATTCAAATACTTGGAGAATCCCTGACTCGTTCAGGGAAATCTTGTGGCTGGGACACGAAAGGGGAAAGGGAGGGGCAGTATAGCAAAAAGTGCAGCCTGCATGACAAAATTAAAATATGAATGTACATTTTAGCAAACTAAAGCAGAACAAAGATGAGTTTTATTGCATTTATTTCCACTACGTGATTTAACACATCACTTTTTGCACACATGGTGCTTTTTATTTAAACACTATTTAAAATGTATTAATCATCAATCATCACAGGAGCCACTGAAAAGCTAATTTTATATGGAATTTTTACAACAAGATAAAAACATATGCATAATGAACTATCAAGTCCCAGACACAAACATGGTTTCACTTAGCCCTTACAAAAATTCTGGAAGGGGTTGTTATTCTCTCCATTTCACAGATGAGAAACTGGGGCACAGAGAGGCTGATTTACCTCTGCACAAAAGCTCAGGGCCAATGTTGTGGGTCCAACAACCATTCTGAGAAGACAAACATTGCTTGTGTTACCTTCCACGCTAAGAGAACAAGGCTCTGAAGAAAACGCCCAAAGACCAGAATAGGCCTGAGAAGGTAATATCTAAAGGTCATTCTGAAGGAAGCCGAGCAAAACTTGTGAGTTACTTTCAGGGAATAGAAAAAATGCTTTCTTCTCTTCCAGGTCTCCAGATGCCTTTTGTCATTTGATGCTCCCCCCCCCCCCCGGCTTGCCCAATACAAAAACCTTGGGGGCTTGGGTATCTTCAAGGAGATGGCTCTGCCCTGCTGATTCAGTCCCACTGTGTCTGGGATCCCTGCTCCATCCTCTTTCCAGCACAGCCCCTAAAGAGGAAGCCTCAGCAGGACACTTGGTCACCTCCAGCTACTGTTGCCAGAGCTGCCCCTGCTGGGAGAAGGCAGGCTCGGGTGCTGGGAGAAGCATCTCAAATAACTCAACGGACTCACCAGACCTCTCTCTGATCTGCTCTTCAGACCACATCATTCCCCAAGGACCAAAGCCAAATTTCCTTCTTCCACCTGAAGAGAAAGGTCCAGTTCCACTTTGCCTCTATTTCTAACTACCCAATTACGCCTGCTCAGTTTTGCTGAACGTTGGCCCATCTATTCAGTCCTCTCAACACCACCAGCTTTCCTGGTCTCATCTGGAAGACATTCCATTTGCAAGTCTCTTTTGCATATCGTTTCTCCCCACCACACTCCACCCCTGCTCCCCGCTAGTCCAGTATACCAAGAGTTCCTCTTCCCTGGAGACTCTCCCAAGATAAGGAAAAGGGAGCTCTGATGGATTCACCTGCTCTGATGGATTACCTAATGACTGAAGAGTGGGTTTGCCTAAACTGCACTGCAATTATCTGGGGCTGGAACACTAATTCTTCCCCAGGATAACACCACATACATGGTGATCAAAATTATTGCAAAGCTTTTCCCTGATCTTTAATAAATGGGAGGCTTTAAACATTCCATGCCTATATGCTATACATTCTTTTTCCTGCAAAGGAGTGTGTTCTTCCTAAGCAATTCATTAAAAATGCATCCAGTAAATACAGAGACTGCAATCACTTAAAATTGTATGCTACAGATGTCTTGCTTTTTTCTGGTGTCTGAACCTGACATTTTTTAATAACCCAAAGACCTTTAAAAAATTAAAAATATTATCTGCACTCAGCTATAAGAGATTCTAGCTCTCCATGAAGTTTGTTTCACTTATATTCTTTTTTGGTTGTATACTTACTTTTCATCAAACGCCTGAAACTCCATATAGAAGGAAAATATAGGCTGGGCACAGTGGCTCACAACTGTAATCCCTGTACTTTGGAAGGCCAAGGCAGATGGATTACCTGAGGTCAGGAGTTCGAGACCACCCTGGCCAACATGGCGAAACCCCATTTCTACTAAAAATACAAAAAAAGTAGTCATGGTGGCAAACACCTGTAATCCCAGCTATTTGGGAGGCTGAGGTGGGAGAGTTGCTTGAACCTGGGAGGCGGAGATTGCAGTGAGCCAAGATCGTGCCATTGCACTCTGGCCTGGGTGACAGAGCAAGACTCGGTCTCAAAAAAAAAAAAAGAAAAGAAAAGAAAACATAAAAGAACACACAGCAGAGCTTTGGCAATCCTGGCACTGGATTGGACCCTGAAAATAAATAATTTACTTATATAGTTTTTATTTTATTTGCTCTGAAAGGTAAATAAGTACCTGAAAAACACAGAAATTTTACTTGCTGCAGGTAAGTTTTTATTGTTATTCTCTCACACATACCTAAGTAAAGGCACTGCCTTCTAAGAATTGCATAAATGTTAATGTTCCGTTTTTTATATTTAAATTATGTCTGACAGCACTAAGAAACCCTTTGGAGATTTTCTAGTAATGCAGCTGTGCAAAATTGGGGACTTCTCATCCACCTACACAGGCACAGTTAGTACACACACACACACACACAGAAACAGACATACATGCAGAAAATCAGAAACACCACCAGAGATACACTCAGATACTCACACGGAAACAGATACACGCAGACCCGAATGCACGCAGACACAAACAGGTATTAATCAATCTGTGTATCCTCACAACTCATTCCCCAAAGCAGAACCGCCAAATGGCCTTACCGTCAAAGTGAAACTCCACCCTTCCACAGAAATGGCCTCTAATCAGTGCCTCACCCACCACTTCTGTGCTGGTGTCTGGACAACCCTGCGACTGTCCTGGTACTCAGCATGAGATGCTCTCAGGTGCTGAAGGAATTTCAGCTTTTATAACCCACACAGGCTGGCCAAAATTGTATAACCGCACCACCTCATCAGAAATGCTATTTGTGTTACACAACAGCCACCACCCGGTTACAAACGTTACTGCATGCCTCTGTTACGTTCTCCTTAACATCAATCTGTACAGCCAGTTTCTCCATGGCAGGCTGGAGAGTCTACTGTAGAAACCAAGCAGCTGCTGAGAATATATGTCTCAAACCTGCACTAACAAGGAAAATTAAAACCTATCTTTATAAACCCTGCAGTTCAGATGAGTAAGTCCACCCAGGCTGCTTCCAGCTCAGTGAAAAGGGGGGTTAATTTTACTCCCTGGTAAGTTTCCATTTCCCCAATCAGGGTCCAAAGACAATTGTTTTCAGAGCTCAAAAAAATTCAGATCTCAAGGTAGGAGCTCATCATTAAAGGAAAAGCCAACAAATAACTGTCACATTGGAGAGCTGACTGCTGGGGTCCAGTTCAACATGGCATTCGGCATGCAGGTCCCCACTGATTCCTACCAAACAGTGGACGTACCCATGCAGACAAAAGTGGCGAAGGCACACTGACAGTCTAACATCAGGACTAGGAAAGAAATCACACCTGTGGCCAGACTTTGCCCTTCCCAGTCCTGACTCCAGGCCAGGGCCTGCCAGGAACCTGGGCAGTGGGCACCCTCTGCCCTGTGGAATATGCAAATACCTGCCTCCCACTCCCTAACACCAGACTGCCCTTCCCAAATCCAGAAAGGGAACTCGAGGCTCAGATGACAAACAGCCAGGCAGAAGGGGCATCGACCATCAGCAAGGGACATCTTAGAAATGGGAGTGCCTGAGATAAAGACAGAAAAAGAACCAGGACAATTCCTGGAGAAAAGCAGCTGTAAGTATTCCTCATTCACGGAAACTTTGAGGAGCTCAGCGTGGGGTAAGAGGATAACACCACCTAACCAGAAGTGATGCCTTAGTAGAAACTGGGGAGAAGGTTGGGAGCAAGGCGCTTCAACTGCTTAGGGCAGAAGACCCACCACCACAAATGCCCAGAACAAGGTCGGCACATGACACATCCAGCCCATCAGCTCAACACGTCTAGAGGAGCCGAGAACTGTATTCAGGACATGCTGTGAAGACTAACATCAGAGAAGATTTGTTGCAGGAGCCAAAAGAAAACTAAAACAAAAACACACACAAAAAAACCCACAGTTGGATTAAAGGAGGAAAAACATTTTTTAAGTTAGTATTTTTTTTAAAAAGGAAACAAGATCGACAATTATATGGAGAAAATGAATCAAGAACAAGAAGCTGAGGTAGGGAAGAACTGTAGGGAAATGAAGAGTCAGCATTAACTCAAAAGCAAGCGAGAGAAATGGCGTCACAAAAGACTGAAACGGGAGGTGGGTGACAGACCTGAGAAACTCTGAGAGACAAGGAAAAGTACAGAAAGGCTAAGGCTATTCCGAGACAGAGCTGGGCAGGAAAAAGCAAAGAGCAAGGCCAAACTGTGACTCATCAGTGTCTTTCAAGCAGACTTAGAAACAAAAGGGGTAATGAAGCCAGTTGTGCTGTACGATTCCATTTACACAAAATGTCCAGAGTAAGCAAATCCACAGAGACAGAAAGTTCATCAATGGTTGCCTGGGGGTAGGGTGGGAATGGGAGTGACTATTCATGGGTTTTAGGATTTTTTGCAGGATGAAAAAAAGTGCTAAAATTGTATTGTGGTGATGGCTGTACAGCTTTGTGAATAACTGTATACTAAAAACCACTGAATTGTATATTTTAAGATGATGACTATCATGGTGTGTAATACACCTCAATAAAACTTTAAAAAAAAAAAACAAATGAGGTTGGGTATGGTGGCTCACACCTGTAATCCCAGCACTTTGGGAGGCTGAGGCAGGCGTGATCACCTAAGGTCAGGAGTTTGAGACCAACCTGGCCAACACAGTGAAACCCCATCTCTACTAAAAATACAAAAATTAGCTGGGTGTGATGGCACGTGCCTGTAATCCCAGCTACTTGAGAGGCTGAGGGCAGGAAAATCACTTGAACCTGGGTGGCAGAGGTTGCAGTGAGCAAAGATTGCGCCACCGCACTCCAGCCTGGGTGACAGAGCAGAACTCTGATTCAAAAAAAAAAAAAGAACAAATGGAGCAGACTTAAAGAACCTAATATAAAAAATACAGACTAAAAAATTACTCTGAGATTAAGAAAAATCTGAGCAAAGGGACTACAAGGGCATTCTAGGTTCATGCAATAATCATATACTTGGACACATCCTAGCAAAATAATTTAACCACAGGATGAAAGAATCGTAGACACATCCAGGGAGAAGGAGAAAATGTTTGGTTTGCTTAAATGTTAGCTTGAATTAAGCTTAGCTCCTGGGTTGTCCATAGCAGTATTAAATGTCAGAAGACAGTAACACAAACACAAACTGAGGGAAAGGTCTTACCAAGGAATTTTACACCCAGATAAGGTGCCCTTCATGTGTGAAAGCCAAACAAGACAGTTTTAGATGTGCATGAGCTCAAAGGAAAAGGAGGGAAAGAAAGCCTGAAGCTGTATCCAACCAGGTTGGAATATAGAAGTGAAATTCACAGAGGCCACTAACTAGTATACAAGGCTGCTAAGCACGGACGCTAAAACCATCAAGGTAGGGACAAAGCTAAATAATGAGTGTAAATCTGGTTATAAAACTTAATGCATAAGCCAAATTGCTCTCTAAATATATGCTATATAAGAAGTGTAATTAAATAGGCCGGGTGCAGTGGCTCAAGCCTGTAATCCCAGCACTTTGGGAGGCCAAGGCGGGCAGATCACAAGGTCAGGAGATCGAGACCAGCCTGATTAACATGGCAAAACCCAATCTCTACTAAAAATACAAAAATTAGCTGGGAGTGGTGGCATGTACCTGTAATCTCAGCTACTCAGGAGGCTGAGGCAGGACAATCACTTGAACCTGGGAGGCAAAGGTTGCAGTGAGCCGAGATTGCACCCCTGCACTCTAACCTGGGTGACAGAACGAGACTCAAAAAAAAAAAAAAGTCAGGTGTGGAGGCTCATGCCTGTAATCCCAGCACTTTGGGAGGCCAAGGCGGGCGAATCACAAGGTCAAGAGATCAAGACCACCCTAGCCAACATGGTGAAACCCCATCTCTACTAAAAATACAAAAATTAGCTGGGAGTGGTGGTACACGCCTGGAATCTCAGCAACTCGGGAGGCTGAGGCAGGAGAATCACTTGAACCCAGGAAGTGGAGGTTGCAGTGAGCCGAGATAGTGCCACTGCACTCCAGCCTGGCAACAGAGACTCCATCTCAAAAATAATAACAATAAAATTAAATTAAATAAAAAAAGAAATGTAATTTAAATAAAGCAGACAGAAAAGATTATATTAATAAAGACTGAAAACAGACAGTAAGAAGATGCTAAAGCCCTTCTCCCAAAGAGAAAGAACCATAGATAGGCCTTAACTATGACAATTAGAGAAATGAGGTTTTTTTTGTTTTTCACTTAAAACCAGTATTAGAATTTGAAACAGAACACAGACTAAAACACAGCTAGACCTATAAATGAGTTAAACCCATTTAATTAAAAATACTCAGATTCCATCAAAAAATAAATGCCAGCCGGATGCAGTGGCTCATGCCTGTAATCCTAGTACTTTGGGAGGCTGAGGTGGGCAGATCACTTGGGGTCAGGAGTTCAAGACTAGCCCGGCCAACATGAAGAAACCCCATCTCTACTAAAAATACAAAAATTAGCTGGGTGTGGTGGCGCACACCTGTAGTCTTAGCTACTTGGGAGGCTGAGACAGGAGACTCGCTTAAACCCAAGGGGTGGAGGTTGCAGTGAGCTGAGATTATGCCACTGCACTCCAGCCTGGGCGACAGACAGAGACTCTGTCTCAAAAAAATAATAAATAAAAATAAAATAAATGCCAAGTTAGACCTTAAAGTGAAAAAAAGTAACACTAATGCTGCCTTATTATTTTTTAAATGTCAGACACAGTGGAATTCATGCCAAAAAGTATTAAGCAGGAAAAAGGAGGTCATTTTACACTGCTAAAGGATAAAATTCACAAGAAGAATGTGATGTCAGTCTTTACGTTCTGAACATTCTTTCACTGAAATAACGCCCATAATGGCTAGAAATAGAGAAGAAATGACCAACACTTCATAAACATATCTCTCTCCAAGAAGATAGGGGTAGGGAGGATATACAAGCATAGGCCCCATGTCCATATTAATTTTATTTTGTATTGATTACAGAATCTGACCAATAAAATGAATAAGGCTAATATAATAGATATCAAACTTTGCACCCCACAGGAAATAGCTTCCTTTTCAATGGCTAAAGAGCATTTACGAAAAGTGACCATCTATCATGCCACAAGCAAAATTTCAAACCCCACAAAAAAAAGGAACATTTCAGCTGGGCGCAATGGCTCATGCCTGTAATCCCAGCACTTTAGGAGGCCAAGGCAGGTGGATCACCTGAGGTCAGGAGTTTGAGACTAGCCTGGCCAACACGGTGAAACCCCATCTCTACTAAAAATACAAACAATTAGTCAGGCGTGGTGGCGGGCGCCTGTAATCCCAGATACTCGGGAAGCTGAGGCAGGAGACTTACTTGAACCTGGGAGGCGGAGGTTGTAGTGAGTTGAGATGATGCCACTGCACTCCTGCCTAGGCGACAGAGTTAGACTCGGTCTCCAAAAAAAAAAAAAAAAAAAAGGAACGTTCCTATTCCTATTTCTCATTGCCTGATCACAATGCCAGAAAGAAATAAAAATAATCAAGAAAGTTTTTAACAACTTCCACTTTAAATCTTTTTCCTAAATAACCATTGAGTCAAAGGAGACATTGAAAACTATAAAAATATCTCTACATTAAAGAAGAAAAAATAAGTAACAAAATGTACTAAGAAGGAAAAAAGAAATTAAAGAGAAGAGAGGGAAATTAGCTAGAAAATAAGCAACAAAACTGATAAATTTGATAAACACATCCAAAAGTGTTCTTAAGCCTCCAGAGGCCGAAGAGAGCAAAGACCTTCCCCTTAAACAGGCACCAGGCCTAGGTGGTTTTGCAGGCAAATATTTCCACGGCATCAATATCCACAATATCAAGGCATAGTCACACCGCATGCTACTCGGAGAGCTGCAAAGCACTGGAAAAAGATGAGAAGCTTATCAAAATCCAGTATAACCCTGATCCAAAAGTTGACAAAGCACAAGGAAAAGAGAAAAGTTAGTATTTTTATAACTCACATCAACAGATAGGAAGAAGAACTATAAGGTCAAAAGAAACCAAAAAGGCAGGCCAGGTGCAGTGGCTCACGCCTATAATCCCAGCACTTTGGGAGGCTGAGGTGGGTGGATCACCTGAGGTCAGGAGTTTGACACCAGCCTGGCCAACATGGTGAAACCCCGTCTCTACTAAAAATACAAAAAAAAGTTAGCTGGGCCTGGTGGCGCACGCCTGTAATCCCAACTACTCAGGAGGCTGAGGTAGGAGAATTGCTTGAACCTAGAAGGTGGAGGTTGCAGTTGAGCCAAGATTGCGCCACTGCACTCCAGCCTGGGCGACAGAGCGAGACTCCGTCTCAAAAAAAAAAAAAAAGAAAAAAAGAAAAAAACAGAAATAAACCAAAAAGGCATAAAACTCAATGTCAATTTTTGAATAAAACTCTTAGCACATTAGACATAGAAGAAAAAAGTCCTCGAAAAGAACCCCAATCTCATACCAAAGGCAATGAGATACATAACTCAAACAACACCCTGAAGGGTGCCCTTTAAAGACAAAAATAGGAGTCTGGTGGGTGGCATTATAGAAGACTGTTCTAGAAGTTCTAACCAGGACGATAAGAAAAAGATTTTGGGCTGGGCACGGTGGCTCACGCCTGTAATCCCAGCACTTTGGGAGGCCGAGAAGGGCGGATCACAAGGTCAGGAGTTCGAGACCAGCCTGGCCAATATGGTGAAACCCTGTCTCCACCAAAAATACAAAAGTTAGCTGGGTGTGGTGGTGCGTGCCTGTAGTCCCAGCTACTCGGAAGGCTGAGGCAGAAGAATGCACTCCAACCTGGGCGACAGAGGGATATTCTGTCTCAAAAAAAAAAAAAGAAAAAAGAAAAAGATTTTGTTTGGGCACAGTGGCTCGGGTCTGTAATCTCATTGTTTTGGGAGGCCAGAAGGATCACTTCAGGCCAGTTCAAGACCAGCCAGGGCAACATAACAAGACCTAGTCTCTATTAAAAAAAAATTTTTTTTTAATTAGCTGGACATGGTGGTGCACGCCTGTGGTCCCAGCTACTAAGAAGGCTGAGGTAGGAGGACTGGCTTGACTGCAGGAGTTTGAGGCTGCAGTGAACAATGACTGCATCTCTGCAATCCAGCCTGGGCAACAGACTAAGACCCTATTTCTAAAATGAAGAAAAAAATTTTTGAACATTCAAATAATGGAGAAGGGAAAGCAAAAGAATTATTTATAGGTAATGTGTCTGTCTACCCAGAAAATGAGTAAACACACACACACACACACACACACCCTAGAATAAGATACTTCAGAAAGATAGTAAGTTATAAAATGAATATACAAAAAATTCCCATACATGAGCACCAACTCCTGATTCCCCTCTCTTTAAAGTACTGTATAGGTTGTGTGCGATGGCTCATGCCTGTAATCCTTGGGAGGCCAAGGTAGGAGTAACACTTGAGTTCAGGGGCTCGAGACCAGCCTGAGAAACATACTAAAGCCCCGTCTCTACAAAAAATACAAAAAAATTAACCGGTTATGGTGGGGTGTGCCTTTAGTCCCAGCTTCTTGAAGGGCTGAGGTGGGAAGATTGCTTGAGCTCCAATTGGAGGTCAAGGCTGTAGTGAGCGGAGATGGTGCCACTGCACTCCAGCCTGGGTAACAATGTGAGACTCTGTCTCAAAAATAATTTTCTTTAAAAAAGTACTGTATATATACATGTGCAATTGTGCTTTAAAAAAAAAAAAAAAAAAAAAGGCTATGCACCAAGCAGTTTATGGTGGTAATCTCTAGAATATAGGGGTTACAGGTATTTCTTGTTGTGTTTATCTACATTCTTAAAATTTTAGTAATGCCCCTCTCCTTATATTAGGAGGAAAAATTAGCAATAGTTCAATTCTTAGTATGTATGTATGGTTAGTAAACTCAGAACAGAAAATAGGGCAAAACAACTAAAATGCTAAACATGGACAAATACAAGAAAAAAACTTCTGACTCTTCAGAAATAATTTTGCATTTGAAAATATCTAATCTGATTAACATAATCTCTGATTTGTTTTCCTTTTATGAATAAAATCTAAAACGTTTTTCTTTTAATTCCACATTTGGTAATCATCATTTTTGTCTTTCCAGATAATGTTAGATATTGATATTTCCATGCCCCTGCTGTTGTAAAACTGAGTAAAACAACAAAAGAGATTCAAGATTATCAGCTGGACAAAACCCACTTTGACTCTGTAATAAGACAAGGGGGCAGATGCTAGAAATGCTAAAAGCAAATGCATTAACAGCACCCTCTAGTGTTATAAAATCTAACTGGCACTTGGTAGAAGTAGGAAATCTAAATGTAGTATTTTTTAAAACCTCTTTTGGAAAATTTCAAACATACAGAAAAGTAGACAAAATGAAAACACATTTTCATTTCATATTCAATTTGTTTCCAATTGCTGGCTGTTCTTATTATTGTAGCAACTTTATATTTCATTAAGAGGTATCAGAGGCAACCAAGTGTCTCCATGGGCCCTTCTCTGCCATTGGATTAGTAATTCAACTAATAAAATCCTTGGTTTTAAGTTGGGGCACACAACCAACTGAATTAATTAAGGCAACATTTCCCAGCCTCCCTTGCAGCTAGATGCAGCCAACCTTAGCCAACGGATATGGGTGAAAGTAAGCATGACCTCTCCTCTCCCTTCCCTCTTCTTACTGGCTGCAGGAACCACCTTGGACTATGTAAAAGAATCAACACTCTAAGAAGCCAAGCATGGTGGCTTATGCCTATATTCCCAGTGTTTTGGGGGGCTTGAGTCAGGAGGATCACTTGAGGATAGGAGTTTGAAACCATCCTGGACAATATAGCAAGACCCCCATCTGTGCAAAAAAAAAAAAAAAAATTTTTTTTTTTTGTTTAATTACCTGGGCATGGTGAGGTGTGCCTGTTATCCCAGCTACTCAGTAGGGTGAGGCAGGAGGATGGCTTGAACCTAGGAGTTCAACGTTCAGTGAACTATGATCACGACACTGCACTCAAGCCTGGATGACAGAGCAAGACACTATCTCTAAAAGTTAATTTTAAAAATAAAAATCAATACTCTAGAAATTTTAAAGCAGGGGACAGATTATGTGAGGAAAACACTTTGATTGTGTCATCCCAGCATGTTACAGCAGCTAAAACTATAACCCCCCACCAAAAAAAAAACCCAACAGGCCTGGTGCAGTGGCTCACGCCTGTAATCCCAGCACTTCGGGAGGCCAAGGCGGGCAGATCACCTGAGGTCAGGAGTTCAAGACCAGCCTGACCAACATGGTGAAACCCCGTTTCTACTAAAAATACAAAAATTAGCCAAGCATGGTGGTGGGCGCCTGTAGTCGCAGCTACTCGGGAGGCTGAGGCAGGAGAATCCCTTGAAACCAGAAGGCAGAAGTTGCAGTGAGCCGAGATCATGCCATTGCACTCTAGCCTAGGCAACAGAGCGAGACACCATCTCAAAAAAAAAAAAGAAACCTGACATTCAGGCTGGGCACAGTGGCTCATGCCCTTAATCCCAGCACTTGGGGAGGCTGAGACGGGTAGACCACTTGAAGCCAGAAGTTCAAGACCAGCATGGGCAACACAGTGAAACCACCTCTCCACTAAAAATACAAACATTAGCCAAGCGTGGTGATGTACACCTGTAATCTCAGCTACTTGGGAGACTGAGGCACGATAATCGCTGGAACCCAGGAGGCAGAGGTTGCAGCCAGCTGAGATCGTGCCACTGCACTCCAGCCTGGGCGGCAGAAAGAGACTCTGTCTCAATAAAAAAAAAAAAAAGAAAGAAACCTGACATTCAGGCCGGGTGCGGTGGCTCAGGCCTGTAATCCCAGAACTTTGGAAGGCCATAGCGGACGGATCACTTGAGGTCAGGAGTTCCAGACCAGCCTCCAGCAGGGTGAAACCCCATCTCTACTGAAAAATACAAAAATTAGCTGGGCATGGTGGCGTGTGCCTATAATCTCAGCTACTAGGGAGGCTGAGGCAGGAGAGTCTCTTGAACCTGGGAGGCAGAGGTTGCAGTGAGCCAATATCAGGCCATTGCACTCCAGCCTGAGCAACAGAGTGAGACTCCATCTCAAACAAAAATAAAAAGAAACCTGACATTCAAGAAAAAAAAAAAATTGTATACTATGTCCATTCTAAGAATAAGAATTCGGACATTAAAAAAAAAACAACACAAAATCTGCAAAGTGCACTAGTAAGACATCACATTTGGAACAACCCTAGTTTCCAAATTTTTCAAAGGAAATACAAGATCAGTACATATTCTTAACCTGGGGAGTATGGTGGGGGAATAGAGGGTTGAAGTTATTTTTCTTCAGACGAACCAAATAGCAGGTTCATGGTAAAAGCTAAGCATCCGGGTGAAATGAATAAATTCATTGTTCACCTTGACTATCGAAAACTTATTATGGGCTTCTCTGGCAGACACTTAAAGCCTGGCCACTCAACCATAATCTCAAGGCATGATTCAGAATGTATGCTGACAAGCACATACCACAATTCCAGCAATGAAGCAAAAACACTTCATCCAACTCTCAAAGCAAATCCACTGTGAAGACTGCCTGCACGATTCCAGCTCAAGACTCACATTACAATGTATCCTAGTTAGCAGGCTGCAGTAGAAGGGTTAGTGGTGAAGCATCACTGCACTGGCATCTGTACCCCTCACTGGACACCATGCATGGTGCTGTATGTGTAGGAAAGTCATTAACCAGTGAGCCGAAAATGCCTCTGTAAAATAAGATTGCTGCCCTACTCCTGTAGTTTCTGCACTTTTGTTTTTAGTAGTGGAACGAGTATCCTCAAACTAACTCTTATTCAAAGCCTGGAGGGGAGGGGGAAAAATCACACCAGTAGGTGGATTAAAATGGAGGTTTAACATTAAAATGGAGGTTTAACATTCTTCACTATAAATGAAGAATGTTCATTTAACATTAAAATGGAGGTTTAACATTCTTCACTATAAAGTTTTAATACACATTTTCCAGAAATAAAATAGTCCAACTAGTAAATGAAAAATTCCATGTATTTCTCAGCAAGAAAATACATTTATCTAATTTTCTAGCAGTAGCTGCAAATATTTACTTTTTTTTTTTTTTTGGAAACTGGGTTATGAGACTGGCTAATTTTTGTATTTTTGGTAGAGACAAGGTTTCACCATGATGCCAAGGCTGGTCTCAAACTCCTGGGCTCAAGAAATCCACCTGCGTTAGCCTCCCATATTGCTGGGATTATAAGTGTGAGCCACCATGCCTGGCCGAGTGGTTGCAAATGTTATGCTGTACTATACCATCTCTTCACTATTTGGTTACCCTAACACAATGCTCTGATTCTGAATTAAAGAGAAAGAAAAAAAGATCATCCAAGAGCAAGAAGGGCAAAATTCAATTACTTTAAATAACTTTAAAATATAATCTGATTTTTAAATTTCATTCTTTGGATTAAAAAGCTGTATGAAAGGGCCAGGCATGATGGCTCACACTTTGAGCACTTTGGGAGGCCAAGGCCGGCAGATCACCTGAGATCGGGAGTTCAAGACCAGCCTGACCAACATGGAGAAACCCCATCTCTACTAAAAATACAAAAAAAAAAAAAAAAATAGCACATTCCTGTAATCCCAGCTACTCAGGAGGCTGAGGCAGAAGAATCACCTGAACCCAGGAGGCAGAGGTTGCGGTGAGCCAAGATTGTGCCATTGCACTCTAGCCTGGGCAACAAGAGCGAAACTCTGTCTCAAAACAAAAACAAAAACAAAAACATGGTGTATGACATACCTATTAAAATGGTTAGAACAAAAAAAGACAAGTTACTGGAACCCTCATACTCTTGAGTGGGTATGCAAAATGGTACAACTACTTTGGAAAACCATTCGGTCATTTCTTATCAAGTTAAACATATATTTCCATAAGATCCAGCAATACTACTCCTGGGTATCTATGGCTGAATGAAACATTATGTTCAGACAAGAACATGTACATAAATGTTAATAATGGTTTTATTTTTTATTTTTATTTATTTTGAGACAATGTCTCACTCTGCTACCCAGGCTGCAGTGCCATCACTCTCACTGAGTACAATCATGGCTCACTACAGCCTCAACCTCTCGGGCTCAAGTGATTCCTCCCACCTCAGCCTCCCAAGTAGGTGGGACTACAGGTGTGCGCTACCACACCTGGCTAATTTTTGCAATTTTTGTAGAGACGAGGTTTCATCATGTTGCTCAGGCTGTTGCCTGGGCTCAAGTGAACCTCCCACCTTGGCCTCTGGCTCAGGGATTACAGGCATGAGCCACTATATCAGCTATTTTTATTTTTAGACACAGGGTCTCACTCTGTCACATAGGCAGGATTACAGTGACAGGCTCATAGCTCATTGCAGCGTCAAACTCCTGACCTCAAGCAATCCACCCGCCTCAGCCTCCTAAGTAGAGAGAACTACAGATGTGTACTGCCATACTCAGCTAATTTTTTTTTATTGTCATTGTTTTTGTAGAGATGAGGTCTTGCTATGTTACCCAGGCTGGTCTCAAACTCCTGAGCTCAAGTGATCCTCCCACCTCAGCTTCCCAAAGTGCTGGGATTATAACTGTGAGCTACCATACCTGACCTCTAGTGACTTTATTTATACTAGCCAAAACCTGGAAACAACATTCACCTTGAACTAGTAAACATCAACTAGTGAATATCCACAAACCACATAGCATATCTCTATTAAAACACAATTATCATTTCACATTCATCAGATAAGTCTAGAATAAGAGTTTAGTAATATGAAGTATTGGCAAGACTGTGAATAAACAGGAATTCCTCTATCATGTTGCCAGAGAAGAAAGTTGGTTCAAATACTTGGGAGAACCACTGGTAATATTTAGTTGGTTGAAAATGTGTATGCACTATGATCCAGCAAGGCCAGTTAGCATACTCTACCCTTGAGAAACCCACCCAGGTGAGGACAGTCATTCTGTTCATTATGCTATTTCAAGAGGAGAATATTTAAGTAAGTTATGCTACATTTAATCAATGAAATAAAATACTGTAGTTAAAATAAACGAACTCTAGCTACTTGTACCAACATTTGGGAACATTTTCCAGAGTGATTAAGTAGGTGGTAGTACACACACATGCACACACACGAGATCTACTATTTAAGGTTTTAAATCACGCAAGCATTATTATATGTTGGTTTGTGAATATATAAGTGTGTAACACAAAAGTAAAGATATGGACTGTAAAGGTACCTCTGAGAAGAAGAGAAAGAGGGAGATGAGGCTAGCGGAGAGGACAAACCAGGTATCGGAAATGTTTCAATTTCCTTAAAAAGCAAAAACAAAATACCTGAAGCAAAAATGATAACATGTTTAGATTTATTAGGTCTCGGTATCCAGCAGGTAAGTTTCATTCTTTTATTTTCTTTATATTTGAAATGTCACAATTAAAAACAAACGTTTAACCAAAGACTCTCTTTAAAAGGATACACAATCTGAACACACAAAAACTGGTAAAAGTGGCTGCCTCCAGAGATGGAAATGGGACCAGGACCAGACAGGAAGAAGGCTTATTCTCTGATTATGCATCCTTTCTTTTTTGAGACAGAGTCTCGCTTTGTCCCCCAGGCTGGAGTGAGGTGGCAAGATCTCGACTCACTGCAACCTCCACCTCCCAGGTTCAAGCAATTCTCCCTACAAGTGCATGTCACCGCTCTTGGCTAATTTTTTATATTTTTAGTAGAGATAGGGTTTCACCTTGTGAGCCAGGATGGTCTCGATCTCCTGACCTCGTGATCTGCCCGTCTTGGCCTCTCAAAGTGCTGGGATTACAGGTGTGAGCCACCACACTTGATCTATATATTTTTTTAATTACAAATAAGTTTGACGCCCTCTTTACCTCCAGCCCCCAGAGTGGGGCCTATTTAAAGCAAGCTTGTCCAGTCCTTGGCCTAGGACAGCTGTGAATGCAGTCCAACACAAATTCATAACTTTCTTAAAACATTTGAGATTTTTTGCGATTTTTTTAAGCTCATCAGCTATCATTAGTGATAGTGTATTTTACGTGTGGCCCAGGGAAGCCAAAAGATTGGACACCTTTGATCTAAAGTATTTTTATTTCACATAAGGACAGGCCACTGAGGACACGATTGAGATTCCAGCCCTGACTGTGCCATTGATGAGTTCTATCATCTTGGGAGGGGATTTAATTTTGGGGATGATTTGACCCCCTCCAAGTGTCATATCACTTCTAAAATACTGTCTTTTATGAAAACACAAACATATCCCCCTCAGCCAGAGATTCTCTACGCCACAGGGAGCAAAAAGCAGTTCTCATGTAACCTTGATAGTAAAACTTGTGGAATTTGTTCGGACAGTTCCACACAGACCATCTCCAGTGATTGCCTCATAGCCTCTGTGGGTAGAGATGTATGCAGACAGTTGCCCTTACGCAAGGCAGCATGAGGTGAGAGGAGGGCAGGAAGTTGGGGGAGTGCTTATCTGATCACTTGTTTTCTTAATGAACTAAGAAGCAGAGGTCATGGCTGAGAGTAGAAATGCTGGGTATCTGATTGGACAGAAGTGGCTATGGAAGAAGAAAAATGACGAGAAAAATTATATTATTTAAAAAAAAAAAAATCAAAGTCCAGCTGAGCCCAGAACTCATAATGTGAAATAGAGAAAGTCACCTTGTTGTCTGGTTTCTCTCCAGCAGAGTTCAACCAGCGCAAAACAAAACAGAATAGTAGGACCAGGGCCTGAGAGAGCTTGACACGTTCTGGAGGCAGCTCAGAGAGGGAGGAGACCATTTAGTAAGATGGCAGCCACGTGATTTCCTGTGGCGTCCACAGCAGGTAAAAAGGACTGGGGAGGCGAGAGGAAGCTAGAGAGCACCACAGAGCTGGAGCACAGGACCAGTGAAGGGGAAAAATGAGAGCTAGGTAGGACAGGGTGTATAGACACACTCCCAGCTCAGGATCCCAAAGTGCTGTCTGGGAGATGACTGGGCCCGGGAGAGCTGATATAAACTGGAAATAAAACTCCCTGCAAAAGGTAAAGGGACAGTAAGATCTCATGACTGGATGAGCCAACGACTGAGAGATGATGCTAGAAGACACAGTGGAAAAAAATGTGGCAGGCCAGAAGCCAACATTCAAGGGGCATAAAGAAAGGTCAAGAAGTTGCTAGATGGCCTGGCGCAGTGGTTCACACCTGTAATCCCAGCACTTTGGGAGGACAAGGCAGGTGGATTATCTGAGGTCAGGAGTTCGAGATCAGCCTGGCCAACATGGTGAAATCCCATCTCTACTAAAAATACAAAATTAGTCAGGTGTGGTGGCAAGCACCTGTAATCCCAGCTACTCGGTGGGCGCTGAGGCAGGAGAATCGCTTAGAACCAGGGAGGCGGAGGTTGCAAGTGAGCTGAGATCACACCCCTGCACTCCAGCCTGGGTGACAGAGCAAGACTCCGTCTCAAAAAAAGTTGCCAGATGATGGCAAAGAGGAAAAAGGCTTCAAAACTAACAAAAGTAGTTGAATTAAGGCTGGAGGACACAGCCTGCTTGCTATTCCCTCTACCTGGAAATACTGCAACACCTGGAGAATCTAAACACCAATTCCTCAGCAAATCCTTTCCACACCCCTCAAAATCCAAACCACTCACTGCACTCTTTGCTATTCTCCCAAAGCAAGGAGCACAATTCATGCCAAATGTTCTTCGTTATCCAAAGCTATGCTTTTCTCAGGTTCATGAAGCCAGGGATCCACGTTTTCTGGGTCTATCCAGTTCCTAAATGGTGATCAGCAGAAGATAAGTGGAGGGCATATACCTAACAATGTATCCAGCAAGCCACCAGGTCAGGAAAACAGGTGCTCTGGCACGCTGGCTTCAGGACCCCTTAGTCACAGCCACACACACTTAAAAGTAGTCTGCGTGGCTCTAAGAATTCCTAAGGCTGCCATAACTCCTTTACTATGATTCTCTGTTGCCAGCAGGAATAGGACCATATGTAAGCTTTCTTATTAAAAAATGTAAAAAAATCTGGCCAGGTGCAGTGGCTCACACCTACATAATTCCAGCACTTTGGGAGGCCAAGGTAGGTGGATCACTTGAGGCCAGGAGTTCAAGACCAACCTGGCCAACATGGTGAAATCCCATCTCTACTGAAAATACAAAAATTAGCCAGGCATGATGGCACATACCTGTAGCCCCAGCTACTCCTGAGGCTGAGGCACCAGAATCACTTGAACCCAAGAGGTGGAGGTTGCAGTGAGCCGAGATAGTGCCACTGCACTGCAGCCTGGGTGACACAGTAAGACTCTGTCTCAAAAAAAAAGCAAAAAATCAAAAAGGCAAAAATAAAATGTACCATTTGTAATTTACACAACAAATTATAAATTTACTAAATAATTTTTAACCTTCCTTTAGCATGCAAGCACTTTGGATATACTGCTAGTGGAGTAATAATTGCCCTAACTTTTTTATTTTTTTTGAGATAGGTCTCACTCTGTCGCTCAAGCTGGAGTGCAGTGGTACGATCATGACTCACTGCAGCCTTGACCTCCCTGGGCTCAGGTGATCCTCTCGCCTCAGCCTCCCAAGTAGCTGGGATTGCAGGCACGCGCTAATTTTTCTACTTTTTGTAGAGATGGAGTCTCGCCATGTTACCCTGGCTGGTCTTGGAACTCCTGGGCTCAAGCAATTCGACCACATCAGCTTCCCAAAGTGCTGGGATTATAGGCGTGAGTCATTTCACCCAGCCATAACATTTTTAGACGGTAATTTAACATCACCAAAGGCTCTAAAAATACACATAGCCTTTGACCTAACAATTTCACTCTGAAGAAATTTATCCTAGCAAAATAATTAAAACAGGCTTAAATTTTTCATTTTGTGAGTGTTCATTAAAATAATGCTTAGAGTAATCCAAAACCAGACGGGAAAATATTAATGCCGAAAATAAAGGACTGGTTGGTACAACTGTGGGCACATTCTTACATGAGCATATTTCAGAGATTAAAACATGGGTGACTGACATGGCAACGTATGGAGTGCATTATTAAACTGAGAAAAAGGCAGGTTTACAAAACAAACCTGATAATCCCATTTCAGTGTGTGCACACATGCAGAAAACAAAGGGACACCAAAAAATTAGCCAGGTGTGGTAGCACATTCCTGTAGTCCCAGCTACTCAGGAGGCTGAGGCAGGAGGATCCCCTGCACCAGGGAGGTAGAGTTGCAGTGAGCCGAGATCACACCACTGCACCCCAGCCTGGGAGACGAGAGCAAGATTCTGTCTCAAAAAAAAAAAAAAAAGACGACGACGACGACAAGAAAAAAAGGGAGGAAGAGAAGACTAGAAGAGAAGGGAAAAGAAGAGAAAAAAAGAAAGGAAGATACCAAAATAGTAAATGATTATCTCCAGATGATGGGATTGTATGTGGTTTTTTCCCCTTATTTTTCTACAGTGTAATATGTCACTTTCATAATTCTTAAAAGCTTGAGCCATTATCTAAGGACAACACTGAAATAAATATACGGGTAAGACAAACTAGAAGAGAAATTCTGGCAGTCAACAGCAGTGCTGAGAAAAAACACCCTATTGATATAGTCAGTGTACTCCTGGAGAGAGTGCTGGGAGGGTTAGAGTTTCCTGGTAACCAGGAGGCTAAATTTCTCATTCCTAAGGGTGTGCTGATGGCACCTGAGTAACTTAGAAAACCAAAGGTGTGGTCAAAAGGTAAGCGGTCTTCACATTCGGTAAACCTACCGTGTTCAGGGATTCCTGATTTTCCTTAAATCCTTTTTATTCTTGGATCTCAACTCTTCCAAGGGCTATTTTTATCTAATATTAGTTACCATACTTCTTCACATTTCCTAGATCTTCTTTATTTGAAAAAGAAATGAGACTCATTCATTGCAACCAAACTTTAATTTGTCAAAATTACAAACTGGCTGGACCCAGTGGCTCACATTTGTAATCCCAGTACTTTGGGAGGCCAAGGCAGGCATATCACTTGAGCCCAGAAGTTCGAGATCAGCCTGGGTAACAGAGCAAAACCCCATCTCTACAAAAAATTAGCCAGGTGTGGTGGTGTGTGCTTGTAGTCCCAGCTACCAGGGAAGCTGAAGAGGAAGCATCACCCTCGGCTGGGGGCGGTGGCTCAGGCCTGTAATCCCAGCACTTTGGGAGGCCAAGGCAGGCAGATCACTTGAGGTCAGGAGTTGCAGACCAGTGTGGCCAACATAGAAAAACACCGTCTCTACTAAGAATACAAAAATTAGCTGGGCGTGGTGGCATGCGCCTGTAATTCCAGCTACTCAGGAGGCTGGGGCAGGAGAATTGCTTGAACCCGGGAGGCAGAGGTTAAAATGACCCAAGACTGCCACTGCACTACACCCTGGGTGACTGAGTGAAACTCCATCTTAATGAGCTATAATCATACCACCACACTCCAGCCTGGATAACAGAGGGAGAGAGACCCTGTCTCAAAAAGAAAATTAAAAAAAGAATTATAAGCTATAGAACATATTTGTGATTCTTGGGTAAAAAAGAAAAATATACCTATAGACTGAGGTAGGGGGCGGCAGGGGAGATCAATTTACTTGTTGAACTGGTTCATATGCATTTTCCAGGCAACTGAAAATCTAAATTAGAAAGGAAAAAGGTGAGGAAGGGGAAGCTTTAGTAGCACCGTTCAAGTGTGAGTATGTATTACTACATAGTCCCTGAAATAGAGGGGGCTTACATTATGAAATACTGAAAACTCCAAGAGCTTGGAAGTTGAAAACATATTGCTCAGTGGTAAATAAAGCAATGTGGTAACTGTGCTATCCAATGTGCGAGCCACCAGCCCCAGGTGGCTACTGAGCACCTCAAACGTGTTGGTCCAACTGGTGTGTGCTATGAATGTAACATATACAATAGACTTTAAAGGGTTACCATGAAAATAAAGAATGTAACTATCTCATTAATAATTTTATATTGATTGTGTTGAATTATTTTTAATATATCAGCTTGTAAAATATATTACTAAAATTAATTGTTCTTGTTTTCCTTTAACGTAGCTACCTCAAAATTACATATGTGACTTCCATTATAATGGTATTAAGTACTGCTAGTCTAAAAAATGTGGATATCAGGGAAAGAGAAAACGCTATTTCAGAGCACACAACCAGGGTAATCATGATAAGACCACATCCTATGAATGTGTAAACTTTTGATAGTTTGATTTTACACACACACACACACACACACACACACACACACACATATAAACACACACAGAGACATGGCCATCTTTATCCAAACATCAAAGCCAACCCTATCATTAATATCCTACACAGTCAGCTGGGTAGATAACATGATGGGGAGCAGGTGCCATAACCTAATTTTCCACACACAGAACTGAGACGAGGGAAGGAGGCAGATATAATAGAGACCAAAGCAGAAATCCAGAAGCAGAAATCTTGTGCTAACGAGAAGCGCAAGACAAAAGGTCAGAAGGGCTGGAGGCAGGGGCTCTTCGAGGGAAGCCCAGAACCAGTACGAGAAATCTAAATAAAACACAGGGCCCATCCAAAGGTAAACACTACTCAAATCCAGAAAGGCTTTATTGCTATTGATCTGAAAGTTCCAGTTTACGGCAAACCTAAAACAAAACAATATGTGTATTTAAAAAGGATTATCGTTAGAAGTCATGAGACAAATTTATTGATTTTTTTCTTTAATACCATACAGAAAAATCAGCAAACAACTTAGACAATTTATAAACAGCTGGTCTTAATCCAACACTAACATGTTGATTTTTCAAAATAACCAGTTGAAAAGGCCAGACTTGTTCTAATTTGCTTGGAATCTCTTTCATAGTAACTGTTACACAACTGTTCCATCTTCCTTCCTTACCTTCTTATGTAAGCTCTGTAATCACCATCAGTGTTTACATAGGTTTGTGAAACCACCCAATTTCTCCAGTAAATATTTAATTATCTTGTTGCTACTGATCAAACCATAAGCAACGCAGCATTTTTATACAACATGTCTGGTAATGAGAAAGTGAGACACTGACGTCAACAGCACAAAGACTCTAAACCAAAAACACCAGGATTTCCCGATACAAGGCTTCTTGGAAATCAGGCACCAATAAAATAGAAAATTCTCTTCACTGCTCAAAACTTTTGATCCAGTTTATATCTGAGTCCTGCAACATCTGGGTGGTTCTAGCAAATGCTAAAATACCCTTCGACCAGAACCAGGTACCCAGTCTGCAGGCTTCAGGCACCAAGCAAAGTGGGTGTTCTCAGCTATAAAAGCCAGGCACTAAACGGTCATCTGTATGATATTAACGACGAAAATGAAAGGTATGAGCAAACCTCCTCTTTTCTCAGTTTAGTAAGAGCGTAACATTTCAGCATCTGTACTGATCATCTCAAGGCAAATGGAATGACACCAACCATCCAACTAGATCCCTGACTGCCTTGGTGGGCTGGGGCAAGGAGATGGAGACACATTATGCTGAGGCTCTTTCCCACCTGATGGTACAGCCCGGACACCTAGCAAATAAGAGAAAACACATACAACCATCAAACTGGGCAGGAGAGCTCAGGGACACTGGAACTCCAGGCTGGAAGTTGTCAGAAATGACTTTTACAAAGTGAGATTAGGGTCAGTCTTGAAAGATGGCAGGAATCCCAAGACGGATGCCACCAGGGAGGTCCAGAGGTAGGTGGCAAATGATGGGCTTTTGGGCGCTGAACACAACAGCCTAACCCCAGCACCTGGAGGTCAGAGGGCAGGGAAGCAAAGGAAGAAAAACCTTTGTGGAGTCAAAGTAGCCTTGAAAGGCGAACATCAACACAGAACGGCTTCATGCAACATGAGTTTCTGGGCAGGCAAGGAGAGCAGTCGTCCACCACAGGATAATGGGGATCAAAATGGAGATCAATAAGCTTCTGTGTTAATCCAAGGAAAAGGACCTTGGCAACTGTGACGGTAAAGTGCCAATGAGAAAAAAGGATGAACTAAGGGAGTGATTTCAAAGAAAGACCTGGAATTAAAGGTGACCTCTAAGAAAAGAGCCAGGTGTCCTCTTCCTTCAGAAATAAGTAAATATTTGACAAGGCTTGACAAGGTAAATCATTAAAAATGTCAGGATGTATATTTTTCTTTTCTTTTTTTTTTTTTGTTTTATTTTTTGAGACTGAGTCCAGCTCTGTCATCCAGGCTGGAGTGTAGTGGCACGATCTCGGCTCACTGCAACCTCTGCCTCCCGAGTTCATGCAATTCTCCTGTCTCAGCCTCCAGAGTAGCTGGCAATACAGGTGTGCGCCACCATGCCTGGCTAATTTTTGTATTTTTAGTAGAGATGGGGTTTCACCAGCCATGTTGGCCAGGCTGGTCTTGAACTCCTGACCTCATGATCTGCCCACCTTGGCCTCCCAAAGTGCTGGGATTACAGGTGTGAACCACCACGCCCAGCTTTGTTTTGTTTTTAGTAGTAAGTAGAGACTTCTTTATTAGAAGTGTTTTTTTGTTTTCTTGTTGTTGTTTTGTTTTGAGACAGAGTTTCCCTCTTGTTACCCAGGCTGGAGTACAATGGCACAATCTCAGCTCACTGCAACCTCTCGCCTCCCAGGTTCAAGTAATTCTCCTACCTCAGCCTCCCAAGTAACTGGGATTACAGGAATGCGCCACCACGCCCAGCTAATTTTTTGTACTTTAGACAGGGTTTCTCCGTGTTGTACAGGCTGGTCTCGAACTCCGGACCTCAGGTGATCTGCCCACCTCAGCTTCCCAAAGTGCTGGGATTACAGATGTGAGCCACCACGCCCAGCCTTTATTAGAAGTCTTAAAATTTTTTTTAAAAGGAGTGATCCCCTCTAAGTATTTGTAAAAGGTCTTATAAGTGTACACAGAAAGTAAATTTTACTGCACATAAAACTTTTTAAAACAACACTGACATAACATTTTACATCCACCATACTGAATAAATTTAGTTTTAACAAGTCAATGTATCTGACAGCATCCTTTTTTTTTTTTTCTTGAGGCAGGGTCTCACTCTGCCACCCCGGCTAGAATGCGCTGGCACAATCAGAGCTCATTAAATCCTTGAACTCCTGGGCTCAAGTGATCCTCCTGTTTCAGTCTCCAGAGTAGCTGGGACTATGGGCGGGCACCACCACACCCAGAAGCAGAGTATCTGAGAGAATGTGTCAGCAGATGTGAAATACTTGCGGCTTTTCTGCAGGATAATTTATCAATATATATCAAATTTTTAACAGGTCATGAACTGTGCCCATCACTATTACTGCTAAGATGTTTTCCCCAAGAAGAAATATGATTGCAGTATTGCTTATAATAGCAAAAAATTAAAAATAATCAAAATGTTCATCAAGCTTTGAGGATAAGGGAAACAGCAGGAGGAGGAAAAAAAGAATGCACCTTAGTAATGTACATGTGGTTAGTCTCATTAATTAAACTGCAGAGAATGCTTGAAAAGGGGCGAGGAAACAATTCTTAAATCTCTTTCTACTCCAGGGTCCTCATGTATAAATCTCATGGAGGGCCCCAAGAGCAGGAGGTACTCAACAAATTTTTGCTGTTAATAAAGTCAAAAGCATGAAAGAAAACTGAAAATATTTACCTCCTACTTTGTAATTAATATAAGTGGCAAGACTGTGCCTGTTTATTTTCTAGTTTAATCTACTTACGTGGAATTTGGCCTAAAGAAGTCCATTACCTTATCATTAACATTAACATAACAATTCATTATTCCAAAGGCTGTGCATTTAGACTGTTCTCGACAGGTAAAAAACGTACAAAGGTAAGGTCAAGTACAAAAGGGTTCTAATGCTACAGAGCTGCCAGCCCAATTCTACCATGAAGCATAACTAGCCAGGCATGGTGGCTCACGCCTATATCCCCAGCACTTTGAGGGGCAGAGGCAGGAGGATCACTTGAGCCCAGGAGTTAGAAACCAGCCTAGATAACAAAGTAAGACCCCATCTCTACAAAAAAAAAAAAATTTAAATTAGCCAGGCACTGTGGCTCACGTCTGTAGTCCCAGCTACTTGGGAAGCTGAGGTAGAAGGATCACATAAGCCCAGCAGGCCAAGGATGCCACGAGCCGCGATCGTGCCACTGCACTCCAGCCTGGGTGACACAGCAAGACCCTGTTTCAGAAAAAGTAAGAAAAGAAAAGGAAACACAACCGGAGATTGTGTTTTACACGCACCTAAGTGATGTGGCGTAGACCTGTCCATATGCTTTCCATTACAAGTCGCTGAGTTACATTTGCTTATGCGCCAAGGTCCAAGTTCAAAGCCGTATGAGAAGTCCCCGTTAGTGGAGTCAAGACCTAGCTGGAGAAAAGCAAATGGTAAACTTAAAGTAATAACAAACCTAGCAGGAGGCACTGTGCATGAATGGAGTCTATTTTTCACCCAGTCATGTTCAAGCTTAGAATTTGCTCTATTACCACTTCTTCATTTTTATGGACTGCCTCCAAGACCCCAGCCTGTCACTAGGCAGGGTCACAAACTGCACCTTCAGTTCTTTAAAAATCCACTCTCCAGCCGAGCGCAGTGGCTCACGCCTGTACTCTCAGCACTTTGGGAGGCCGAGGCAGGTGGATCACGAGGTCAGGAGATCGAGACCATCCTGGCTAACACAGTGAAACCCCGTCTCTACTAAAAATACAAAAAATTAGCCGGGCGTGGTGGCAGGTGCCTATAGTCCCAGCTACGCGGGAGGCTGAGACAGGAGAATGGCGTGAACCCCAGAGGCAGAGCTTGCAGTGAGTCAAGATGGTGCCACTGCACTCCAGCCTGGGCGACAGAGCAAGACTCTGTCTTAAAAAAAAAAAAAAAAAATCCACTCTCCATTTCTACAAAGTATTTTGAAAGATAGTATTTTAGAACACCCATAAAAAAACAATTTTCAGCCAGGTACAGTGGCTTACACCTGTAACCCCAGCACTTTGGTAGGCCAAGGCAGGCAGGTCGCTTAAGCCCAGGCGTTCAAGACCAGCCTGAGCAATAGGGTGGTCTCTACAAAACACACACACACACACACACACACACACACACACACACACACACACACACACACACATTAGCCAGGTATGGTGTCATGCACCTGTAATCCCAGCTACTCAGGAGAGTGAAAGGTAGAGGATCACCTGAGCCCAGGAGGTTGAGGTTGCAGTGAGCTGTGATTGTGCAACTGCACTCCAGCTTGGCTGACAGAGTGAGACTCTGTCTCAAATAAATAAACAAATAAATAAATAGCAATTTGGGGCCAGGCACGGTTGTTCACAACTATAGGGAGGCTGGGATGGGAGGATCACTTGAGGCCAGGAGTTCAAGACCAGCCTGGGCAACATAGTGAAACCTCATCTCTAAAACAAAAAACAAACAAACAAACAAAATCTCGTCGCGGTGGCACACACCTGTAGTCGCAGCTACTCAGGAGGCTGAGGCAGGAGGATTCCTTGAGCCCAGAAGGTCAAGGCTGCAGTGAGCTGTGACTGTGCCACTGCAGTCCTACTTGGGCAACAGAGCAACACCCCATCTCAAAACAAAAGCAAAAAAACTGATTTGCTATCAGTTGGGATTTCTTCATTGATAATTTTTAAACTCCATATTCCCCAGCACAGGGCCTTTGATTTAACAACAAAAAAAATTAAGTCACCTTCTTTTAAAGCCTCTTAAAAATGGATTAGCACATGGGGAGGGTGCTTCTCAAAAAGCCGGTCACATTCTATTTCTTAAACGGGGTATTAGCAGGTACACAGATGTTCCTTTTACCATTTATTAAATGGCTATGCTTTATCCACTCTTGCATCTGTGCAATGTTCTGCAATAAAAGGAACCCAGAGCCTGACTCAGTGGCTGTCTTGGGAACAGTCATCACAGCCCCAGCCATGAGCCTGGTCCTCCCTTGTGAAGAAAAAGGCAACCAACAGTTTAGCCAGATTTTCACTTGAAAATCCTTATGTTGAGACATCAACTTTCACCATTTGTTCTTGGACAAGTTAGCATCAACAATCGCCAATGGCCCCAAGTTAAATAGCACACAAATGCTATCGAACTGGTCCCAGTCCAGTCTTCAATGAACCACTAATGAGCCTATTTCTTTTACTTTTTTTTTTAATTTGGAAACTAAACACTGGTCTTTTGCTGTTTAGGAAAAAATACTCACTTTAAATTATTAGAATGTGAATGAAGAAACTGATGTCTTTCCCTTTCTAAAACATTTTGCATGCAAGGAAAACAAAAAGTAATTTATTTCTCAAAATAAAATCTCCATTCCATAAATCTATCTTAAGCTATGTGGGGTTTTTTGCGGGGTTTTTTTGGGGTTGTTGTTGCTGTTTTAAATGAGACAGAGTCTCGATCTATCACCTAGGCTGGAGGGCAGGGGCGCAATCTTGGCTCACTGCAACCTCCACTCTCGGGTTCAAGAGATTCTCTTGCCTCAGCCTCCAGAATAGCTGGGATTACAGGTACCCGCCACCACGCCTGGCTAATTTTTTGCATTTTTAGTAGAGACACGGTTTCACCATGTTGGCCAGGCTGGTCTTGAACCCAACTCAGGTGATCCACCCACCTCGGCCTCCCAAAGTGCTGGGATTACAGGCACGAGCCACTATGCCGAGCCTTAAGCTATGTTTACCAGAAATTTGCAATGTCAGAAGGGAGGCACAAAGGTGACATCCATCAATGTCTAGTCAAGAGGAATAATGAAAAAACATGAAAAAAAAAAAAGATACTTTAAAAGAATGGCTTACTTTCAGTTAAACTGTAATAACAAATACAGTTCCTTGAAAAATACAGGTTGTACAATGTGTGGTTATGATTTCACTTTTATTGAAAAGATAATTACATAGTATGCATTTGTGTACACAGAACAGGGCTGGCAAGGATACAGATCAAACTGCTTTGAAGTGGTGGGGTGGACATAAGAAAAGATCGTGTGACTTTCTCAATTTACTAAATACGAGTCTGACAAGCTACACTTATTTTTCAACATGTGTATGCTTCTTTTGCAAATCTTTTTAAAAACTATTAATTAAAAACGGCTCCATGAGGGCAAAGTACAAATTAACAGAATGTCATTTTTAGCTACAAATCATTGGAAAATTCTGAATGGAGAAGCGAAAGTACTATGACTCCTTAAAGACATGTTTTTGGAGAGTATTTTTCTAAGCTGAGTGGCAAGATGGCTGGAAGGACTTGACTTACTACTGCACAGAGCAAGTATTGAGACCAAACCACAGAACTGGGTCAGAGGTTCTAATACTGGGAACATGTAAATAGATTTTTGAGAAAGGAATCTCTGAGGAAGGAGCTAAGCAGAAGGAATCACAATACAAACAAAAACAAGACTGAGCTATCAGTGAGCATCCTTGAACTTCTGGCAGAGCTCTCCGCTGAAAGCACCTCCCATTCGCAGGCTCCACCACACTCTGTTCTTTGCATGCAAGGCTACAGGGCTGAGATCAAAGCCCAAGTGCTGTGGCAGGTCAGAGGAAACATCACTTGGGACACATTGACGGCCACATGACTTTCCCCCATCAAGGCCCGCTGAACTCTCAAGAATCTGTTCACGGTGCTTCTGTTGCTTCTTAATGAGGATGTGCAAAAGTACATACTACATGCTGTGGTTTCCAGACACTGACTTCATATAGAAAACATTCAACAAAAAACTGGGGAGGAAATAATACAGAATTGCCATCTGTGTATCTTACTATGTTATTTAACATCTACCACTGACTCACCATCATTTCCTTAAAAAGGGATGTTAACTCTTCAAAAGCAGGAAGGAGAAAATGCCAGGGCCAGTATCATAACAGGCCAGAACCTTTGAGCAGCCAAATCATTATATCAATTCAGTAGATGCCAAAAAGGCTGACAAAACACTTCCTCCTGATTTAAAAAGCAAAAACCAAATATCTTCAACGCAAATTAAAAGATACTTCCTGAATATGACAAATATCTTCTGAAAACAAGGGCAAATTCAAAACACATTTTGTTTTTTAAGTTTATTTTTAACTCCTTATACTATCATTCCCAATGTTTGTATTTTTTTCAAGGACTTACAAAAGCAGCACATGTATGCACTTGAAAATCTTGATGAAACAGGCAATTTTAGGGGGAAAACTATTTTTTCAGTGTTTTTGTTTTTGAGATGGAGTCTCACTCTGTCGCCCAGGCTGGAGTGCAGTGGCGTGATCTCAGCTCACTGCAACCTCCGCCTCCAGGGCTCTCCCAAGTAGCTGGGATTACAGGTGCCCACCACCACACCTGGCTAATTTTTGTATTTTTAGTAAAGATGTGGTTTCATCATGCTGACCAGGCTAGTCTCCAACTCCTGACCTCAAGTGATCCACCTGCCTCAGTCTCCCAAAGTGCTGGATTACAGGTGTGAGCCACCATGCCTGGCCAAAAACTATTTTTTTGAAAACCTAAACAAGTGGGCCGGGCGCAGTGGCTCACGGCTGTAATCCCAGCACTTTGGGAGGCCGAGGCGGGCGGATCTCGAGGTCAGGAGATCGAGACCACCCTGGCTGACACAGTGAAACCCCATCTCTACTAAAAAATACAAAAAACTAGCCGGGCAAGGTGGCGGGCGCCTGTAGTCCCAGCTACTCGGGAGGCTGAGGCAGGAGAATGGTGTGAACCCGGGAGACAGAGCTTGCAGTGAGCTAAGATCCGGCCACTGCACTCCAGCCTGGGCGACAGAGCCAGACTCCGTCTCAAAAAAAAAAAAAAAAAGAAAAAAAAAAGAAAACCTAAATAAGTAACAATAAATGGAGAAAATTACAAAAGCAAATTACTCTTCTCCAAAAGGTGCTAGGCCCAGACAAATTCTTAGTTATTTCCCAGCCTTCCTCGTAAGAAATGGGAAATGAAAAAGCTTCCCAATTCTTTCTGGGAAAGCAGACCGACTGACAAAGCACAAGGGAAGAAAACTATGTATTTCTTCATTGGTGCAGTGGTAAGAAAAAAAGAAAATGAAAGAATACGATGTTAACCTCACTTGCCATTCCTAGATTTTTTTTTTTTTTGAGACAATTTCATTCTGTTGCCCAGGCTGGAATGCAGTGGTGCCATCTCGGCTCACTGCAAACTCCACCTCCCAGGCTCAAGCCAATCTCCTGTCTCAGTCTCCCAAGTAGCTGGGATTACGTGCATACACCACCATACCGACTAATGTTTGTATTTTTAGTAGTGACAAGGCTTCACCATGTTGGCCAGGCTGATCTCGAACTCCTGACCTCAGGTGATCTGCCCATGTTGGCCTTCCAAAATGCTGGGATTACAGGCGTGAACCACCGTGCCCGGCCAGGGAGAGACTTTCTAGCACAAAAGTAATAGAGCATGGTGGCAGGCACCTGTAATCCCAGCTACTCGGGAGGCTGAGGCAAGAGAATCGCTTGAACTCAGGAGGCAGAGGTTGCAGTGAGCCGAGATCACGCCATTGCACTCCAGCCTGGGGGACAAGAGCAAGACTTCATCCCAAAAAGAAAAGAAAGTCCCTCCCCATTCCAAAATCAGAGAAATATTCACCACCATTTTCAGCTAGATGTTTTTGGTCAAAATAATTTAAAAATGTTTAATATCCACCTCCTTTAAAATGTATATCCAGGCTGGGTGCGGTGGCTCATGCCTGTAATCCCAGCACTTTAGGAGGCCAAGGCAGGTGGATCATGAGGTCAAGAGATCGAGACTATCCTGGCCAACATGGTGAAACCCTGTCTCTACTAAAAATACAAAAAGTAGCCAGGCGGGGTGGCGCATGCCTGCCTGTAGTCCCAGCTACTTGGGAGGCTGAGGCAGGAGAATCGCATGAACCGGGGGGTGGGGGGAGGAGGCTGCAGTGAGCCGAGATCACACCACTGCACTTCAGCCTGGGCGGCTTAGCAAAGCTGCATCTCAAAAAAAATAACAAAAATGCATATCCAGTAAAATCATTGTTCTAGAAAAGTAACTAGATGAATATAATTGTATACACTTCAATTGTAGGACAAGTAGAATCCACTATGTAAGGACTACATGAATAAATTATGATAGTAAAACACTATGATAAAATACTACTGGGCCATTCTGCAGTACTCTATCATGACACACGGAAATAGTTATGATCTATTACAAAGTGGGGTGAAAAAAGGCAGAACATCTCTCTCTTTATGAACATGACTTCTTCAGCAAGACAGGCATTCTGAGACACTTACTACAATATTAACTGGATCCTCCCAGGGTTTCAGATGCAGGTGGTGTCCTATTTCTTTTTGCTTTTCTACTTTACCCATTATTAATGAACACGTATTATATTTTTATTTATTTTCTTAATAAAGACAAGATCTCAGGCTGGGTGCAGTGGCTCACGCTTGTAATCCCAGCACTTTGGGAGGTTGAGGTGGGTGGATCATGAGGTTAGGAGTTCAACACCAGCCTGGCCAACAAGGTGAAACCCTCCCACCCCCGACCCTACTAAAAAACTACAAAAATTAGCTGGGCGTGGTGGCATGCACCTGTAGTCCCAGCTACTGGGAAGGCTGAGGCAGGAGAATCACTTGAAATGGGGAGACAGATGCCGGGCGCGGTGGCTCAAGCCTGTAATCCCAGCACTTTGGGAGGCCGAGGCGGGTGGATCACGAGGTCAGGAGATCGAGACCATCCTGGCTAACATGGTGAAACCCCGTCTCTACTAAAAATACAAAAAACTAGCCGGGCGTGGTGGCGGGCGCCTGTAGTCCCAGCTACTCGGAGGCTGAGGCGGGAGAATGGCGTGAACCCGGGAGGTGGAGCTTGCAGTGAGCCGAGATCGCGCCACTGCACTCCAGCCTGGGCGACAGAGCGAGACTCCGTCTCAAAAAAAAAAAAAAAAAAAAAAGAAATGGGGAGACAGAGGCTGCAGTGAGCTGAGACTGTACCACTGCACTCCAGCCTGGGGAGAGAGCGAGTCTCTGTCTCAAAAAAAGAGAGAACGAGACGAGATCTCATCATGCTGCCCAGGCTGGTCTCGAACTCCTGAGCTCATGTGATCCTCCTGCCTCAGCTTCCCTAAGTGCTAGGATTACAGGTGTGAGCTACCACACCTGGCCTATTTGTGATTTTTTTAAAAGCTCAAAATTCATAAATATATACGCAAGACAAGTCACTAAAAATAGTTTTGCTCGATGCCTAAGTTGTACTTATCATCAAAAAATTAAAGATACTGGCAGTGGCTCACACTGTATAATCTCAGCACTTCAGGAGGCTGAGGCAAGAGGATCGCTTGAGCCAAGAAGTTCAAGACCAGCCTGGGCAACATAACAAGGGTCTCTACAAAAACAAACAAAAAAATTAAAGACACCTTTCCTTACTTACTCCCATATTATAAATGGGATAATAAACTTCTGATTCAAGAAAAATAGAGGCTTTGTCCATCCTCCTAATTACATGAAGATCTAAGGAGTAATGCCCCAATTTACATTCCTGGCAAAATGACAAACTTAAAAAAACACTCCCATGGCAACTATCGGTGCTAGTAAGTCAAGCTCGGTTAACATAAATGGTTCTATTTTTCCCTTCATAAACTGCGCCTTTGCGTGTGAACAAGCATTGTTGACCTTCAACTAAGCTGAAAAGCCTATTTTATGTCTGTCAGCCCCAAAACTTTCTAAACCTCTGCAAAATGTCTAGGAGTGATCACGATTAGATAATAACCAGATTAAAGTAACCAGAGGTCAGAATTGTGAACTCAAAACGAGGACGACCTAGAAATGGCTAAGCCTGGGCAGGCTGCTTCTCCCCAGCACCCTGCCGAAAGACAGTGCTCAATGATGGGGGTGGAAAGAATGAATACAAGGTGCTTAGAAATCCTGCAACCCGGCTCACCACTGGCAATGGAAGGCACAGAGGGGAAACAGAGTCTTACACCCAGTTGGAGGCAGCCCCAGAACCAGAACCCATACTGGTCTCATTTCTCCTAGGGATGGTTAAAGGGAAAATGCCAGGATATGCACACAGGGCATGTGTAGTACCTATTCTGAGCTGTGCTGAGCCAGATGCTATGAAGCTACACACATTAAGCCCCCCTCCACAACCTCAAGGAGCCCACAAGACTAGCAAGCCCCTAAAACCTAGCTAGGACAAGTGCTTCCCGAGAGCTGGAATACAAACAGATGCCGATTTTTAAACAAGAAGCCTACAGGATAAAATTAGAAAGAGTTATTTAAGGCTATTATCTAAGTATAATGCAAAAGTCTCCAATTTAATACTACTGGAGCAAAACTAAGAAATTACTGCAAAGGGCTGGGCGCGGGGGCTCACATCTATAATCTCAGTACTTTGGGAGGCTGAGACGGGCGGATCACGAGGTCAGGAGTTTGAGACCAGCCTGGCCAACATGGCAAAATCCTGTCTCTACTAAAAACACAAAAATTAGCTGAGCTTGGTGGCGTGTACCTGTAATCCCAGCTACTCAGGAGGCTGAGGCAGGAGAATCGCTTGAACCCGAGAGGCGGAGGTTACGGTGAACCGAGATCACACCACTGCACTCCAGCCTGGGCAACAGAGCGAGACTCCAACTCAAAAAAAAAAAAAAAAAAAGAAATTAACACAAAAGAGCACCATCAACCCAAAGGACATTATGTGTACCCAAAGGGTCTAAACACCAAAAGCGCCCAAACTTAAGGTTCACATTTACTGGGACAATGGGGCCAGCATGGTGGCTCATACCTATAATCCCAAAACTTTGGGAAGCCCTGGCAGGAGGATGACTTTAGACCAAGAGTTCAAGACCAGCCTAGACAACATAGAAAGACCCTGCCTCTACAAAAAAGATGTCTAAATATATGAAAAAAAATTAAAATATAGAGACAATAATATTGGAAAATCTTCAATTCCAAATTTTACTTCTCTTTTAAATTCAAAGGTGGCAGCTGATTGTTCCAAGCGTTATTTTAGTAGACAAGCAAATAAGAAATCTATAAAATACTTTAAACAAAATCATGTTCTGACAGATTTTTTATTCATCTTTAAGAAAAATGTTTCCTTTGAAACTTTAAAGTTTGAAAAATGAGACTTCTAATTTGAAAATTAAATCAAGAAAAAGATCTGCAAATTAGACTTAGTTCTCCAATACATCACAAAATTACCAGGCAAATGGGGAAAATATGTATAATATTTATCAAAGTGTTCATGTCCTTGATATAAAAAGAACTGCTATAAATCACCAGGAAAGAGAGATAGATACAAGACTGGAAAAACTGACAAAAAATACAGGAAGCCAAACAAAATATAAATGACCAAAAGAATCATTAAAAAGTGCTCAAACTCACTAGGCATCAAAGAAAAGCAAAATAAACATGGTGATTCCATTCTTCACTCAAATTGGCATAAAAAAGAAAAAATGTTTTATTATGGCAATACTTCCCAGTGTGTTAACCTGAATGCAGGAGGTCTCTGGCATATATGTTACTTATGTGTTAAAGCCTTAGAAATGCAAACGATATCCCTTCCGACAACTTAGTCTAAAGAAATACTCAGGAAAATGCACACAGATTTAGGTACAATGCTTTTCACCACTGTATTATGTCTACCACAGCAGAAAATGGCTCATAAGCTAAATACCTAATAGAAGGATGTGTCAAATAAAACATGATGTATTCAGCACAAATGAGCTGTGAATAACCATGTTTTAAAGGACTATTTAGTTACATGTCTAAGATACATTGCTTAGTAAAAAACAGGCTTAAATACCCTCCGTATAATCTCTACTTTGAAAAAAAATAGTTATATATATTGTATATCTGCACATTTTACTTTCTTTTTTTCTTTTTTTGAGATAGGGTCTTACTCTGTGGCCCAGGCTAGAGTGCAATGGCGCAATCCTGGCTCACTGCAACGTCCGCCACCCGGTTCAAGTGATTCTCCTGTCTGAGTTTCCCAAATAGCTGGGATTACAGGTAGCTGCCACCACGCCCAGTTAATTTTTGTATTTTTAGTAGAGATGGGGTTTCACCATGTTGGCCAGGCTGGTCTCGAACTCCCAACCTCAGGTGAACCGCCCACCTCAGCCTGCCAAAGTGCTGGGATTACAAGTGTGAGCCACTGCGTCCAGCCACATTTTACTTTCAAATATAACCAGATAAAAGAATATTCAATGAGTAAAATAAGCTACTTTATATATAAGCATTCCACCACAATCCTAATATTCCTTAATCTCTCTAGGACAGGACACCAGTCCAGATATTTTTCCACTAATTCTGACCTTAATTCTGACCAATAGCTTCATATACATCAACAGTAATTCTAACCAATAGATTTAGTGGTCTCTATATGACAATTCCTAAAATAGCTGTGAATTTCCCACATATTCTTCTCAATCCATTTCCTACTGCAAAAAGGCAGACACGAAAATTCCTGAGAAATGACAGATGATCTCCAAACATTCAGCTCTGTCTTTGCTCTCTACATAGACCAGGGACAACCCTACACACCCACAGGCAAGTCAACAACATAATCATTCAATTTCTCAAGAGAACTGCATCACAGGTCGTATTACATTAAGCGAAAGTGCACAAACAGACCTAATACATTTGTCATCAAATTGACACATAAGGACCTGTAAGTAAAAAAAAAAAAAAAAAAAAATAAGGACCTGTAAGTTAGCAACATGCACATTTCCATCCCATTCAGTCGACTATGAAAAGGCTTTAAAAGCAGTATAAATATCTGAATTTTAGTTTACTTATAGCAATGGTGCTCAGCTCTGGCTGTACCCTGGAATCACCTGGAAGTGCTCGGGCTGAATTTCTCATCAACGGCATCCCGGTCTCATGGATGTGTCCAGCATCCGTAGTTTTTTAAAGTTTCCCAGGTGATTGCAATTTGCTGTCAAGGTTGAGGACCACTGACATGAAGCATATTTTTCAAACAATAGAAAATGAATGGTCCATGAGAGAGAGTACTCAAATCAGTGCCTGGGGTTGGCAATTTCTTTCCTTCTTTCCTTCTTCTTTCCTTCCATGTCCTTCCATTTCCTTCTCCTTCCTTCCTTCCATTTCCTTCTCCTTCCTTCCCTCCATTTCCTTCTCCTTCCTTCTTTCCATTTCTTTCTCCTTCCTTCCTTCCATTTCCTTCTCCTTCCTTCCTTTTCTCTCTTTCTTTTTCTTTCAGATGGAATCTCGCTCTGTTGCCCAGGCTGGAGTGCAGTGGCGAGATCTGGGCTCACCGCAATCTCCACCTCCCTGATTCAAGCAATTCTCCTGTCTCAGCCTCCTGAGTAGCTGGGACCAGAGGCGCATGCCACCATGTCTGGCTATTTTTTTGTATTTTTAGTAGAGACAGGGTTTCACCGTGATAGCCAGGATGGTCTCAATCTCCTGACCTCACCTCAGCCTCCCAAAGTGCTGGGATTACAGGCATGAGCCACTGCACCCGGCCTCTTTCTTTTTTGAGACGCAGTCTTGCTCTGTCACCCAGGCTGGAGTGCAGTGGCATAATCTCAGCTCACTGCAGCCTCCACCTCCTGGGTTCAAGCCATTCTCTTGCCTCAGTCTCCCCAGTAGCTGGGATTACAGGCGCACATCACCACGCCCAGCTAATTTTTGTATTTTTAGTAGAGACGGGGTTTCACCTTGTTGGCCAGGCTGGTCTCCAACTCCTGACCTCATGATCTGCCCACCTCGGCCTCCCAAAGTGCTGGGATTACAGGCATGAGCCACCGTGCCTGACCGATGGCAATTTCTGAATTTGAAAAAATGGAATGAAGTAGACTAGACTAGGCTGGAAGAAATTATCATAATGTACTGCTCCTCATGCAGATAAATATTGTCTCAAGAAATTTTTCAGTTAAAAATATGTAATTCTTGGCAATACTACCCAAACTGATCTTCAGATTCAATGCAATCACTCTCAAAATCCCATCTGTCTTTTTGGCAAAAATTGACAAGCCGATCCTAAAATTCTTATGGAAATACACAGGACCCAGAATAGTCAAAACAATCTTGAGAAACAACAAAATTGGAGGACTCCCACTACCCCATTTCAAAAGTAATATGAAGCTATATTAATTAAGACAGTGGGGTATAAGTACATACAAAGATACTAGGATAAGGGTAGCCATGTAGATTAAGAGAATACAATTGAGGATTCACAAATAAACCTAAATGTGATTTTCAAAAAAGGGTATCAGGACAATGTAATGGGAGGTAGAGTCATCCTTTAAACAAATGGTGATGAGACAACTGAAAGTTCAAATGTGTGGCCGGGCACGGTGGCTCATGCCTATAATCCCAATACTTTGGGAGGCTGAGGCAGGCAGATCACCTGAGGTCGAGAATTCGAGACCAGCCCGATCAGCATGGAGAAATCCTGTCTCTACTAAAAATACAAAATTATCCAGGCATGGTAACACATACCTATAATCCCAGCTACTCAGGAGGCTGAGGCAGGAGAATCGCTTGAACCCAGGAGGCAGAGGTTGTAGTGAGTCAAAATCACGCCACTGCACTCCAGCCTGGGCAGCAAGAGTAAAACTCAGTCTCAAAAAAAAAGAAAAACTCCACATGTAAAAGAATGAAGGTGGACCCCTAACTCAAACATATACAAAAATTAACTTAAAATGGATCAGAGATCCAACTTTAAGAGCTAAAACTGTAAAATTCTTAAAAGAAAACGGAGAGGGGGTAAATCTTTATGACCTTGGGTTAGACAGTGGTTTCTAAGATATGACACCAAAATCACAAGCAAGAAAAGAAAAACAGATACATAGAGACTTTAACAAAATTTAAAACTTTTTTAACTGCAAAAGAAACAAGCAAGGCTGGGTGCGGTGGCTCACGCCTGTAATACCAGCACTTTGGGAAGCCAAAGTGGGCAGATCACCTGAGGTCAGGAGTTCGAGACTAGACTGACCAACAAGGAGAAACCCTATCTCTACTAAAAACACAAATTAGCCAGGCATGGTGGTGCATGCCTGTGATTCCAGCTATTCAGGAGGCTAAAGCAGGAGAATCGCTTGAACTCAGGAGGCGGAGAGTGCAGTGAGCCGAGATCGCGCCATTGCACTCCAGCCTGGGCAACAAGAGTGAAACTGCGTCTCACATTAAAAAAAAAAAAAGACACAGCAAGGAAGTGAAAAAGAATCTTACAGAATGGGGAAAAAATATTTGCAAATTACATACCAGATAAAGGAGTCGTGAAGAATATATTAAGAACGCTTACAACTCAACAATATAAAGACAAGTAACCTAATAAAATGGGCAAAGAAAGCTGGATGACCCGGCACATACCTCTAGTCCAGCTACTCCGGAGCCTGAGGCAGGAGGATCTCTTGGAATCTGAAGCTACAGTGAGCTATGATCTTATTAACAAGCCACTGCACTTCAGACTGGGCAACATAGCAAGACCTGGCCTCAAACACAAACAAAAAGACAAACAAAAAAACGGGCCAAGAATTTGAATAGACATCTCTGCAAAGGTAGCATACAAATGGCCAATAAACACATGAAAAGGTGTTCAACATCATTAGTCACTAGGGAAATGCAAACCAAAACCACTGCACACCCATTAGGATGGCTATAATCAAAACGAGCAGCAATAACAATTGTCAGCAAGGACACGGAGAAATTGGAACCCTCATGTAATTCTGAAGAACCTACTTTGGAAAACCGTTTGGCAGCTCCTCAAAATGCTAAACATAGAATTACCATATGATCCAGTAATTCCACTTCTATGTATCTACCAAGAAAAGTAAAAAGATGATCACACAAAAACTTGTATTCAGATGTTCATAACAGCATTATTTATAACAGCCAAATGTGAAAATAACCCAAATCTCCATCAACTAATTAATGGATAAACAAAATGTGGTATACATCCATGCAATAGAATATTATTCAGCAATAAAGTGAAAGTGCTGACACACACTGTAACATGGATAAACCTTGAAAACATTAAGCTAAGTGAAAAAGTCTATCACAAAAAAATACTTTTTTTTTTTTTTGAGACAGGGTCTCGCTCTGTTGCCCAGGCTGGAGTGCAATAGCACAGTCTCGCTCACTGCAACCTCCGCCACTCGGGTTCAAGCGATACCCCCACCTCAGTGTGCCTAGTAGCTGGGACTACAGGCACGCGCCACCATGCCCAGCTAATTTTTGTATTCTTAGTAGATACGGGGTTTCACGATGTTGGTCAGGCTGGACTTCAACTCCTGAGCTCAGGTGATCTGCCCACCTTGGCTTCCCAAAGTGCTGGGATTACAGGCGTGAGCCACCGTGCCTGGCCCAAACCACATATTGTATGATACCATTTATATGTCCAGAAGAGCACAGCTATAGAAATAGACTGTGGATTAGTGTCGCTAGGGGCTGGGTGAAAAGGGGAGAAGGGAGAGTAACCACAAATGACAGCCAGATGGTAGCGGTTATGAAACTCAGTGAACATGCTACCAACTACTGAAGCCTATCCTTTAAATAAGTGAATTTTATGTAAATTATCTCAATGATGCTTTCTTACGTGTTATTCTGGATATAGGGAGTCCCTCTCCTGCCATGCCCACAGAATCTCGTCTGGTTCCTTTTCCATAGGATAGTATGAAGAATTAACCTTTCTACTTAAAGGACCATATCAATTTAGGACATCATAACCAAAATTTTCATCATGAAATCAGCATAGAAAATTTCAGACGACACGGCCTAAAAGGTTTATCTGGCTGGATGGAGTGGCTCATGCCTATAATCCTAGCAAAGGCAGGGGCAGGGGCAGGATGGTTTGAGCTCAGGAGTTCCAGACTAGCCTAGGCAACACAGAGAGACCCCTTTTGCCGCAAAAAAAAAAAACAAAAAACAAAAAAAAACAAAGGTTATGTGATGTGGTGTGAAACCTTTTTTTTTTTTGCCCAAGCTGGAGTGCACCGGCACAATCTCGGCTCATTGCAACCTCCGCCTCCCGGGTTCAAGTGATTCTCATGCCTCAGCCTCCCAAGTAGCTGGAATTACAGGAGTGCACCAAAATGCCCAGCTAATTTTTTGTATTTTTAGTAGAGACAAGGTTTCATCATGTTGCCCAGGTTGGTCTCGAACTCCTGGGCTCAGGCAATCCACCCACCTCGGCCTCCCAAAGTGTTAGGATTACAGGTGTGAGCCACCACGCCCGGCCATGAAACTTTTTCTTTTTTTGAGATGGAGTCTCCCTCTGTTGCCCAGGCTGGAGTGCAGTGGTGCAATCTCAGCTCACTACAGCCTCCACCTCCTGGGTTCAAGCAATTCTCCTGCCTCAGCCCCCTGAGTAGCTGGGATTACAGCTGCCTGCCACCATGTCTAACTAATGTTTGTATTTCTAGTAAAGATGGGGTTTTACCATTTTGGCCAAACTGCTCTCGAACTCCTGGATATAGGGAGTCCCTCTCCTGCCATGCCCACAGAATCTCGTCTGGTTCAATCCACCTCAGCCTCCCAAAGTGCTGGGATTACAGGCATGAGTCACCGCGCCTGGCCTCGAAACTTTTGTCTGAGATACATACACACACACACACACACACACACACACACACACAGATGAATATAAATAGAGAGAAGTGGGTCAGTCAAAACAAAAAGTCTGGAAAATACATTTTAGCAGTTGACGATATTCAAGAAATAAAACAGTAAGTGTGAGATCTCAGAGTCAAAAAGAGAAATTGAAAAAAAGCTGAAGTCACTTTAAAGCATCATTGTAAGCATGGAACTAAATAGCAGAAAAAGTAAAGCTGACCCTGGTATCTACTTTGGTAAGTCAAGTAATACGCTTCCCTCCTCCGTCCACCTCTCAGGGCTCAGAGGAGCTTCCTACTTCCACTAAATTCAGGCCCCTTCTGGTGAAGTCTACTGCAGATCATGTGGGGAGCTCCACAGGGAAGGGTGCACCATCACTGGAAATGGGGACTGCAGGGCTGCAGGTGGGCAGCCTGGACATGCAGGCCCCAAACTCACACTAGGGGTCCAGAAGCAAGCACAAAAAGAACTCAAACAGAAGCCAAGCGTCAACTGGAGGAAAGAAAGGAGAAGGAACAAAATCGATATTGCTAACTTATTCAGTTTATCTTTGAGTGGATGAAAGAATAAAGGAAGAGGAACAAGAACCCATCAAACTTCTCAGAGGGAGACAACATTTTCAAAGACTGCAGGTCAGGATCTCTGACACAGAAGATGCGAGCAGCTGTACAATCCAACAGCCTGGGCTAAAGCAGAAGCCCTGGGGACAAACCTGAAGAAAGATCACTCGCGAAACTCCACGCGTCAAGAAATCTGAGGTCATCTTCAAATCAGCAGGGAAACAAAAATGTAGAGAATTATCACTATCAGGGAGAGACTACCAAGAATATCTGTGAGGATTCCAGGGTCAATGTCAAGATGCTGAGCTTTGTTTGCTAAAAAACAAAACACTACGTAGCTCACGCCTATAATCCCAACACTACGTAGCTCACGCCTATAATCCCAGCACTTTGGGAAGCCGAGGCGGGCGGATCACGAGGTCAGGAGATCGAGACCATCCTGGCTAACACGGTGAAACCCCATCTCTACTAAAAATACAAAAACTTAGCCGGGCGTGGTAGTGGGCGCCTGTAGTCCCAGCTACTCAGGAGGCTGAGGCCGGAGAATGGCATGAACCCGGGAGGCGGAGCTTGCAGTGAGCCAAGATCGCACCACTGCACTCCAGCCTAGGCAACAGAGTGAGATTCCATCTCAAAAAAACACAAAAAAACAAAACAAAACAAAAAACAAAAAAACACTATGTATGAGACTGTAATTAGGACACTTCTTGAATACCACTAAAGACTATTTACAATATTGCATTTGAGTCAAAAGTGAAAATAAGAACTATGACAGTTAAACCTATTCTGCAAGTACTCTACAACGCATTAAAAAAAAAAAAAAAAAAAAACAGTTGGCCCTGCGTGATGGCTCATGCCTGTAATCCCAGCACTTTGGGAGGCCAAGGCAGATGGATCACTTAAGGTCAGGAGTTCAAAACAAGCCTGGCCAACATGGCGAAACCCTGTCTCCACTAAAAATACAAAAATTAGCCGGGCGCCGTGGTGGGCGCCTGTAATCCCAGCTACTCAGGAGGCTGAGGCAGGAGAATCGCTTGAACCCCGGAGGTGGAGGTTGCAGTTAGCCAAGATCACACCATTGCACTCCAGCTTGGGCAACAAGAGCAAAACTCCATCTCAAAAACAAACAAACAAACAAACAAAACAAAAAGTAGCTGGCTGTGCGTGGTGGCTCACGCCTGTAAATCCCAGCACTTTGGGAAACAGAGGGGGCCAATCACCTGAGGTCAGGAGTTCGAGATCAGCCTGGCCAATATGGTGAAACGCGGTCTCTATTAAAAATTTAAAAATTGGCTGGACGTGGTGGCACATGTCTGTAATCCCAGCACTTTGGGAGGCCAAGGTGTGCGGATCACAAGGTCAGGAGTTCGACACCAGCCTGGCCAATGTGGTGAAACCCCGCCTCTACTAAAAATACAAAAATTAGCTGGGCGTGGTGGCGGGTGCCTGTAGTCCCAGCTACTCAGGAGGCTGAGGCAGGAGAATCACTTGAACCTGGGATGCGGAGGTTGCAGTGAATGGAAATCATGCCACTGCACTCCAGCTTGGGCAACAGAGCGAGACTCCGTCTCAAAAAAGAAAAGAAAAGAAAAACAAATAGCTAACTATCGGAAGGGGGAAAAAAAGACAAAATGATCATTTGCAACCACAAGTTAAGTATTCCTTGTATAAAGTGCTTGGGACCAGAAGTGTTTCAAATTTTGTATCTTTTCTGATTTTGGAATATGTGCATATATATATACTGAGATATCCTGAGAACGGGACCCAAGTCTAAACACAAAATTCATTTATGTTTAATATACGCCTTATACACATAGCCTGAAGGTAATTCTACTCAATATTTTAAATAATTTTGTGTATAATGGCTACGTGCAATGGCTCACACCTGTAATCCTGGCACTTTGGAAGGCCAAAGCAGGAAGATTACTTGAGCCTAGGAGATCAAGGCTGCAGTGAGCCATGATCTTGCTACTGCACTACAGCCTGAGTGACAGAGCAAGATCTCTTAAAAAAAAAAAAAAAAAAAATTGCATATGAAATAAAGTTTTGACTGCAACCCATGACATGAGGTCAGGTATGGAATTTTCCACTTGTGGCATCCTGTCAGTGCTCAAAAGTTTCCAGTTTTAGACTTGGGGATTAGAAATGCTCAACATGTATTATGATTGCCTATCTAAGAAACTCAAGAGAATCTACTGAAAAATAAGAACAACGGAGTTTGGTTAAGTAGTACAGCAGACACGGTACTACTACATTTTCCTCACGGATACACCAAAGGACTCCACTTCCCAGCCCCCCTGCACCTAAAATAGAGCCAACAGACCTCGGAAGAAATCATACTACTTCCAAGCTTGGCCCATGAAAAAAACTTCCACGCACAAAATTACATGGCAAACTTACAGGTCACATCTTCTTGCCAGTTGTGACAAAAATGGAAGGAGCCTAGATCCCCAAGTCACCACTTAAAAAAGAACCATCTAAAATAAATGTGGGCAAGAAATAAATGTTTTCTTTGTCAGGCCACAGTTTTTGACTAGCATTACCTACCCTGACTAATACAGGTGGTCGGTTATAAAACATACAGACAGGCTAGGTGCAGTGGCTCATCCCTGTAATCCCAGCGCTTTGGGAGGCCAAGGCAGAGGATCACTTGAGACTGGGAGCTGGAGCCCAGCCTGGGCAACACAGCAAGATTCCATCTCTATCTCATTTTTTATTTAATTTTTTTTGAGACAGAGTCTCACTCAGTGGCCTGGCCTGAAATGCAGTGGCGTGATCTGGACCCACTGCAACCTCCATTTCCTGGGTTCAACTGATTCTCATGCCTCAGTCTCCCGAGTAGCAGGGACTATAGGCATGCACCACCACACCCGGCTAATTTTTTTTTTTTTTTTCTTAGTAGACAGGGGGTTTTTCCCCATGTTGGCCAGGCTGGTCTTGAACTCCTGGCCTCAGGTGATCCGCCCACCTCAGCCTCCCAAAGTGCTGGGATTACAGGCGTGAGCCACTGCCCCTGGCCTCCATCTCTTATCTTGTTAAAAACAAGGCTGGGCACAGTGGCTCATGCCTGTAATTTCCAGCACTGTGGGAAGCCAAGGCAGGTGGATCACCAGAGGTCAAGAGTTCAAGCCCAGCCTGACCCACATGGTGAAACCCTGTCTCTACTAAAAACACAAAATTGGCCAGGTGTGGTGGCACATGCCTATAATTCCACTTGGGAGGCTAAGGCAAGAGAATCACTTGGGAGATGGAGGTTGCTGTGAGCCGAGATCACACCACTGACTCCAGCCTGGGCAACGAGAGCAAAACTCTGTCTCGGAAAAAAAAAAAAAAAAAAAACCCACAACATACAAACTGCAAGCAGTATACTTGCTTTATACCTGTTCTATACCAGTTAGTAATAGCGGTTGGGAAGGAGGCGTGAGGGGAGATAATCACATTCTAAATACCAAATATTTTCTTTGTTTTTGAGTAGGGTGTCTCCCTTTGTTGCCCAAGCTGGAGTGCAGTGGCACCTTGAACTCCTGCAGCCTTGAACTCCTGGGCTCAAGTTCTCTTCCCACATCAGCCTCCCTAGTCAGTGGGACCACAGGTATGCACACCACCACACTAGGCTACTGTAAAAATTTTTGCAGAGATGGGGTCTCACTATGACGCCCAAACTGGTCTTAACCTCCTGACCTCAAGCAATCTTCCCATGTCAGCTTCGCAAAGTACTGGAATTACAGGTGTAAGCCACATGTCCAGTCCAGCAAATACTTTAAAATATAGAATAAGTAATCAGTCGGGCAGGGTGGCTCATGCCTGTAATCCCAGCACTTTGGGAGGCCAAGGCAGGTGGATCACAAGGTCAGAAGTTCAAGACCAGCCTGACCAATATGGTGAAACCCCATCTCTACCAAAAATACAAAAATTAGCTCGGTGTAGTGGTGCACACCTGTAATCCCAGCTACTCAGGAGGCTGAGGCAGGAGAATTGTTTGAATCCGGGAGGTGCAGGTTGCAGTGAGCTAAGATCATGCCACTGCACCCCAGCCTGGGCAACAGAGAGAGACTCTGTCTCACAAAAAAAAAAATAATAATAATAAGTAATCTATAGACCATATATTAGGAAAAATCTAGAGACACTGACTTGCTCTGTTCATACACAAAATAAGTCAATATTATAAAGATGACAAGTCTCGCCGGGCACGGTGGCTCAAGCCTGTAATCCCAGCACTTTGGGAGGCCGAGACGGGCGGATCACAAGGTCAGGAGATCGAGACCATCCTGGCTAACATGGTGAAACCCCGTCTCTACTAAAAATACAAAAAACTAGCCGGGCGAGGTGGCGGGCGCCTGTAGTCCCAGCTACTCCGGAGGCTGAGGCAGGAGAATGGCGTGAACCCGGGAGGCGGAGCTTGCAGTGAGCTGAGATCCGGCCACTGCACTCCAGCCTGGGCGACAGAGCGAGACTCCGTCTCAAAAAAAAAAAAAAAAAAAAAAAAAAAAAAGATGACAAGTCTCCCCAAATTAACTTATACATTTAATGCAATTTCCCATTAAAAGTATTTTGACAGCCTGGCCAACATCGTGAAACTCTGTCTCTACTAAGAATACAAAAATTAGCTGGGTATGGTGGTACATGCCTGTAATCCCAGCTACTCGGGAGGCTAAGACAGGAGAATCGCTTGAAGCTGGGAGGCAGAGGTTGCAGTGAGCCAAGATCGCACCACTGCACTCCAGCCTGGGCGACAGAGTGAGACTCCATCTCGAGGTGGAGAGAGTATTTTGAAACCCTAAATTCAAAAACACTGGAGTAAAAACTGAGCATAGGCACTACGAGATAACAAAGCCTACTATAAAGTGATTATAATGAGCAAAATAGTAAGATCATGGCAAAAGAACAGATAAACTGAGTAAAACAACAGATTCAGCATATGATTAAGGTGTTATTTTTTAAGTTAATAAGGATGAATTAATAAATAGTACCTAAAAAATATAAACTAGAGGGAACAAATAATCCTCACTTCATAAAATACTCCAAAACAAGTATCACACTAATTATAGCCAATTTTTTTTTAAAGACCTAAGAGAAAATATGAGTGAATACCTATAAAACCTTGAGATAACAAAGCCATGGGAAATAAAAAAAGATTGACAGATTTATTTTTTTTTTTTTTTGGAGACGGAGTTTCGCTCTTGTTGCCCAGGCTGGAGTGCAATGAGGCAATCTTGGCTCACCGCAACCTCCGCCTCCCGGATTCAAGTGATTCTCCTCCCTCAGCCTCCCAAGTAGCTGGGATTACAGGCATGCGCTACCATGCCTGGCTAATTTTCTATTTTTAGTAGAGATGGGGTTTCTCCGTGTTGGTCAGTCTGGTCTCAAACTCCCGACCTCAGGTGATCCGCCCGCCTCGGCCTCCCAAGCTGCTGGGATTACAGGAGTGAGCCACCGCACACGACCGACAGACTTAAATTCAAGGCATAGAAAAAAATATTTGCAAAGTAGAACAAAAAAATGCAAATCTTGGCCGGGCGCGGTGGCTCAAGCCTGTAATCCCAGCACTTTGGGAGGCCGAGACGGGCGGATCACGAGGTCAGGAGATCGAGACCATCCTGGCTGACACAGTGAAACCCCGTCTCTACTAAAAAATACAAAAAAACTAGCCGGGTGAGGTGGCGGGCGCCTGTAGTCCCAGCTACTCGGGAGGCTGAGGCAGGAGAATGGCGTGAACCCGGGAGGCGGAGCTTGCAGTGAGCCAAGATCACGCCACTGCACTCCAGCCTGGGCGGCAGAGCGAGACTCTGTCTCAAAAAAAAAAAAAAAAAAAAATGCAAATCTTAACACAGGTTGAGTATTCCTAATTCAAAAGTCCAAAATTTGAAAGGCTCCAAAATTCAGTACTTTCTGAGTGCCAACAAGACACTCAAAAGAAAATGCTCACTGAAGCATTCTGAATTTCAGATTAACAAATCAGGAATGCTCAACTGGTAAGTATAATGCAAATATGCCAAAATAAAAATTAAAAAACCCAAATCCAAAACACTTTCTAGTCATAAGCACTTCAGAGAAGGGATACCCAACCTGTACATGTTTCTCAAGCAGGTAAAGATCAAAAACAACATAAATAGTAGCATCAACTTTACTCAAAGAATATGGAAGAAAAATGTTTTATATTAAAACAAGCACTGATGTTTCTGAAACAGAATGAGAAATTCACATTAATTTTAGATAAAACAGAAAAGACTTAAAAGAAGTGTCATGCTTGTTATATTCCAAACACTTTTAAATACGCATACATTCCCCCATATCATGCATCTGCGGAAAAATTTGTGAAGCAATGTCTATAAATACAAATATCAAAGAAGCTCTTGATAACAAATATATGAACTTGGGCTAGGCACAGTGGCTCATGGCTGTAACCCCAGAACTTTAGGAGGCTTGAACTCAAGAGTTCGAGACCATCCTGGGCAACACAGGAGACCCCCACCTCTAAAAACATGGTGAAACCCTGTCTCTAGAAAAAATACAATTAGTTGGGTGTAGTGGTGCATGCCTGTAGTCCCAGCTACTCAAGAGGCTGAAGTGGGAGGATCTCCTGAGCCCAGGGAGCAGAAGCTGCCAGTGAGCAGAGATCTCACCACTGCACTCCAGCCTGCGTGACAGAGTGAGACCCTGTCTCAAAAAATATATAGATACAGATATACGAATTCAATAGAAAATTCTCAGCACTGATCACATATACCTTACTGTGAAGCAACGATCACCAAATGTTTTCTGTGAAGGGTCTATAAAGGGCCAGAGTTACATCGTCTCTTGAGTGAGCTTGGCTGTGTTGCAATTAAAGCTTATTTACAAAACCAGATGCTGGTGATTCCTCCACCAGCAGCATCCCTGTCACCTGAGAACTTGTGAGAAATGCACATTTTCGGGGCCCACCCTAGATCTTCAGAATGAGATCCATGTTTGGCGACGAAGGTGTTGTAGTTAGCCCCCAGCTAGGTGATTTGCCTTTGGAGACAGCAAATGATTTTTAGCCAGCCCTGGAGAGGAGTCAATAAAGCTAAACCAAATTTGAGGCTGAAATCCCATCTAAAGGAGAATGTATAAGAAATTGTGTTGGCCAGGTACGCTGGCTCACGCCTGTAATCTTAGCACTTTGGGAGGCTGAGGCAGGTGGATCACACAAGGTCAGGAGTTCGAGACCAGCCTAGACAATATGGTGAAACCCCATCTCTACCAAAAATATGCAAATTAGTCAGGCATACCTACTCAGGAGGCTGAGGCAGAAGAACTGCTTGAACCTGCGAGGCGGAGGTTGCAGTGAGCCGAGATCGCACCACTGCACTCCAGCCAGGGCAACACAGTGAGACTCCGTCTCAAAAAAAAAAAAAATACAAAAATTAGCCGGGTGTGGTTGCAGGTGACTGTAACCCCAACTACTTGGGAGGCTGAGGCAGGAGAATCACTTGAACCCAGGAGGTGGAGCCTGCAGTGAGCTGTGATCGCACCATTGCACTCCAGCCTGGGCAACAAGAGCAAAACTCCGTCTCAAAAAAATAAAAAAAAGAAATTGTGTTTCCTCCATGAAGACCAAGGACATAGCAGTGCTTTTGGTCTGAAGCAGGGTGGAGAAGACCCTCAGTCACAAAGCCAAGAACTCTGAGATGAAATGATGGTCCAGAATGAAAAAGCCTATTCAAATTTAATTAAATGGAGGTGGGGGTATGTATATACATTCACTTGAACAAAACAAAGCCAGTGGTGGGGGGAAAATGTGTGAGCGTTGAGGTGGTGGATAGAAGATTCCTACAGGAACAAACAGGGGAATTGACAGAAGGAATCCAAGCTAGGGTACATAAAGGCAAACACTGTAGCCAGGAATGAACCACAGGCAAACAAGGCAGGAGCGAGAGAGAGGAGATGATCCTGTTCCAACTCAGCCTCAGCCTCCTCCCAGTGCACCCTTTACTCCACCCCAAAATTTTCTAAAATGCACATCTGAACAAGTCACTCCCCTTCTGGGAATCTCCCCGTGGCTTTCCAGACAAGGATTCAAGCCCCGTAATATAGTATCAAAGGACCTCTCCACCTGACCCCCATCACATCCTTCCAACTGTCCTAACTCAGTTACCCTCTCCCAGGCATATGCCTCTCCCGTTTCGCCCTTCGCTCACACTGATCCCTCAATCTGGAATGTCATTCCCACCTTCTCTAGCCTAACCCTACTTTCTATCCCAAGTCCCCAAAAGTCATCCTGGAACACAGAAGCACAGCATGATTTGAGTCTAACTTCGAGCTTGGCAACTGACCGGCCTAGGGTCAAATCCTGACTCTACTTAGCAGCGCTAAGACCCTAGGTAAGGAGCTGCCCTCCTGCCACACCTCAGCATCCTCAGCTGAAGGATGAAAAGCGATTAATTCCCATCCCACAGGGCTGCAGAGACTGATCGCGTGAGAGAACACAGGAGTGCTGGGCAGAGCTCCCTGGCACTCAACTGACACTGGCTTCTCTGCCCTCTTCTACACTAACAGGAACTTAGAAACCCTGAGTTTCAGATGAGAGCTGGGAATAGTGTTCTACAGTAGTTTCATGGAACAGAATTCAAGACTCAGGAATTAACTTACAGAAGGTACCCAAGCCTTCATCAATAAATGAAGGACCAGAAGCCACCGTGCCTGCCAGTTGCTAGGACTAGCAATAATAACTTCAAGTGCCCAATACATAATCGATACCTATGGGCACTATCACTGTTTCCTTGGTCCTATCACATGGGGCTCTCTTGTCTTTCTAGGGTCCCTTCTATTGCTTGGAGAAGGTCCAACAGAGAAGTGACCCTTATCAAACTGCACTTCCATTCAACTTAGAAGATGGAAGGATTCAACTCTGTAAGAGTTACACACAGACATGGATGACCTCCACCAGGTGCTCAGTGAGATGATGCCTTTGGGAAGGAAGCCTGAGCCATCAGCTGCTTTGGGCAAAACTCATGAGTGGGCCAGGCGCGGTGGCTCACGCCTGTAATCTCAGCGCTTTGGGAGGTCGAGGTGGGCGGATCACAAGGTCAGGAGTTCGAGACCAGCTGGCCAACATGGTGAAATTCCATCTCTACTAAAAATACAAAAATTAGCCGGGTGTGGTGGTATGCACCCGTAATCCCAGCTACTTGGGAGGCTGAGGCAGGAGAATCACTTGAACCCATGAGGCGGAGGTTGCGGTGAGCCAGGCACCACTGCACTCCAGCCTGGGCAACAGAGCAAGATTCTGTCTCAAAAAAAAAAAAAAAAAACTCATGAGTGAAGATTTTCCTGATCACTCACCAGAGAAAGCCACTCTCCTTTAAGGATGGAATTTCCATAGAGGGCCTCAGAGACACCTAAATCTGAGGTCACGGACTTAGCTGAGGTCACCTGAGGTCAAAGTTGAAAACTGGGACAAAGGACAATGAGAAGCCCCCAAGATTTAGATTTCCATTGAAGATGACCTCCCCCAAAAATCTCCACCCTTGCTTTTCTGCTGCATTTGGGTATGTCGGGTTGGCATTACAACTTAACATGGCCTAAACTGGCTCCTCCAGCATCTCAGTTAATGGCCACTTTCTTTCTAGGTACTAAGACCAGAACCTCGGCTGCCTCCTCAATTTTCTTTCTGGTTCATTAGCAAATCTCAACCTCACCTTGAAATCTCACTAGTCTCCCCTCAGCCCTGCACTGGCCATCTGGCTGGTCTCCTTGCTGTCCTGACTTCAGTCTCTCTCACACAGCAGTGCCTAGAGTGTGCTTGCCAAAAACTACATCAGTCCACCTCCCTTCTTTACTCCAAAACCCTCCAATGGCTCCTACCACCCTCAAGGTAAAATCTGCAGGGCTTACAGTGGTCCGCATGGCCTTATGTGATCTGACCCCCATGGGTTCTCTGACCTCCAGACCAAATTATCCCCTCCTCCCTTCTCAGGGCCTTTGCATCTGCTGTTTCCTCCCCTCAGAATGATCTTTCTCCCAGATCTCCACATGCCTCACTCCCTTCACATCTTTAGTCAAAGATGACTCAAGCCCTCTGCTATGAACTCAACTGTATCCCCCACCACCACTGAAAGAATTCATTATGTTGAAGCCGTACCCCCACAATGTGGCTGTATTTAGAGATAGAAGCTTTAGGAGGTAACCGAATTTAAATGAGTTCTTAAGGATGGGGCCCTGATCCAACAGGAAAACTTTATTTTTTTAAACAAAGTCTAGCTTTGTCACCCAGGCTGGTGTGCAGTGGCGCAATTATGGCTCACTGCAGCCTCAACCTCCTGGGCTCAAACAATCCTCCCACCTTAGCCTCCTGAGTAGTTGGGACTGCAGGCACACACCACCACGTCCAGCGAATTTTTTTTTTTTTTTTTTTGTAGAGACAGAATCTCACTATGTTGCCTAGACTGGTCTCAAGTGATCCTCCTGCCTCAGCCTCCCGAAGTGCTGGGATTACAGGTGTGACCAACAGTGCTTGAACAGAAAGAGATAAATGGCACCAAGAAAAGGCCATGTGAGGACTCATCAAGAAGACGGCCACCTACAAGCCAGGAAGAAAGCCCTCACCAGAAACTAAATAGGCCAGAACCTTGACCTTGGACTTCCCAGACTCCAGAATTGTAAGAAATAAATTTCTGTTGTTTAAGCCACCCACACTGTGCTATTTTTGTTGTGGCAGTGTTAGCAGACTAATATACCTTCCTCCCTGTCTACCCTTCCCAAAATATCAACTCCCATCCCCATACTTAATCCCCCAAGCCTTGCCAGATTCCTCTTCACAGCACCAGCTCTCACTGTCCAGCTCCCTACAGTGTGGGCTCCATGTGGGCTGGGAATCTCCCTGCAGCATCCCAAGCACCAAGAATATTACCCAGCACAGATTAGGCACTCAAACAATGTAATAAATGTATGAAAGGCCTATGAAAGGTGAAGCTGAAAGCAGACCTCAATTACAGGAGAGCCAACAACCTAGAACCTGTGACAAAATAACAGGTTCAAAATAGCAAAGCCAGAGAGAAAATGAGAAGAACGGCATAGCACACAAAGGGCTCGTTTCAACCCAGAGGCTGCAACGCACAGCTTAACCTGGAGGAGGATGGTTCCCTACCGAAAGAATAAAAGGAAGCCCAGAGAACAACTGGAGGAACAGCAGGGCATGAAAATGAATTAATGAGGTTACTGGGCACTCAGAACCAATAGACTGGTGTGTGAGAGTTTTATGGGCAAGGCCAGGAAACAGGTCAGGAAGGACTGTAAGATGTTTAAATTTAAAAAGCCTAAGAGGATTAAATATAAATACGTTTTTAAAAAGCTTCAATGTACATGTACAAAGCACCATATAATTTCAAATTATTACTGTTGACCTTTTTTTTTTTTTTTTTTTTTTTTGGAGACGGAGTCTCGCTTTGTCGCCCAGGCTGGAGTGCAGTGGCCGGATCTCAGCTCACTGCAAGCTCCGCCTCCCGGGTTTACGCCATTCTCCTGCCTCAGCCTCCCGAGTAGCTGGGACTACAGGCGCCCACCACCTCGCCCGGCTAGTTTTTTGTATTTTTAGTAGAGACGGGGTTTCACCATATTAGCCAGGATGGTCTCGATCTCCTGACCTCGTGATCCGCCCGTCTCGGCCTCCCAAAGTGCTGGGATTACAGGCTTGAGCCACCGCGCCCGGCCCCTTTTTTTTTTTTTTTTTTTTAGGAGACAGTCTCACTCTGTCGCCTGGGCTGGAGTGCAGTGGCACGATCTCGACTAACTGCAAACTCCACCTCCCAGGTTCAAGCGATTCTCCTGCCTCAGCCTCCTGTACAGCAGGAATTACAGGCATGCACCACCGTGCCCGGCTAATTTTTGTATTTTTAGTAGAGACGAGGTTTCACCATGGTGGCCAGGCTGGTCTCGAACTCCTGAGCTCAAGCGATCTGCCCGCCTCAGTCTCCCAAAGTGCTGGGATTCCAGGCATGAGCCTCCAGGCATGAGCCACCACGCCCAGCCCCAGCCTACTGCTTTTAATTACCTTAACCAAAATGGGAAAATTCCTCAAGCTACCAGTGGTACCAGAAAATAGGTCTCCAAACAGATCCCTGGTTTGTCTTTAGAGACACTGAAGATGACAACAGTAGGCAATTAGGGATTTCAGACACCCCACAAACTAGACCTTAGGCTCTGTGAGGGCAAAAGACACAGTTTATTCAACAACGATTTGTTCAACAGCACCTGGTCACCAAGTGGATGGATAGATGGGCAGACACAGATGGACAGACTACTCAATGGGTGGCTACATGTGCTTGCCTGCCCCTGGGACACATGACTCATTTCTGCAATGCTACATAGACTAGACTTTGCTCCATAAATGAGATAGATAGTATGGCATGAAACCTAGCGAAACCATCTACATTTTTCTAGCCAGGTACTGGTTTTTTTTAAGCTGGCCACCACACTCAGCTTTTTTTTTTTTTTTTTTTAATACAGAAACAGGAGTCTTGCTATGTTGCCTAGGCTGGTCTTGAACTCCTGGCCTCAAACAATCCTCCCACCTCAGCCTCCCAAAGTGCTGGGATTACAGGTGTGAACCACAACACCCGGCCCAGGTACCTTAATAGGCATTTTTTAAACATGTCAACAGATGTTTAAACGTAATTGACTTAATTGACCGTACCACAGTCAGAGAATACAACTGCCAGGCAACCATCTAAAAAACTGTCAACATAAAAAGTTCCTGAAATCCCTATTTTCTTAAAAAAATCACCTTCCACTCTAAGCAAAGAAACCAAAAGAGAAATGCCTTGGTATTAAAAGAAAGAAGCTGGTTGCCATTTTGGCAAAAGAAATAGCCTAGAAAGCAGATAGCTCATGCTTAGCATGTCACATGGAACAGGCTGGACACACCCGCTGCCTCCCTTTAACTAGCAGGTGTGCCATAAGAGCTTACACTGGGCACACCCACCGGTGCCCAAAAGCTATTAAATTGGGGAATGAATGAAAAGAGAACAGTAGTAATACATTCATAAGTGACCCTGATAGAGCCAACCATAACCCAGCACAGAATTCTGATTTTTTTAGCTGAAAGGGTCCTTTATAAATCTCATCAGGTTCAAACACCTTCAGGAGAGGCAGGCAACGTGACCTGCATCGGTTAAAAGGCAGGTGCAGACAACCAGAAATGGTGAGGCCCAAACCCAACAGCATTCAAATACAAAAACATAAAATAAAAATGCTCCAGCCACCCCGATTCCAGCCTTTTGCTTCAGAGAGGAGGAAGCCGGCTGAGGGAGGTCACATGGCCAATTAGTGACAGCTCAAACCAGACTGCCTCCGGACTCCCGGTCCCATGTCCTCGCACATCCCGGGGCCTTCTCTGCGCGCAGATGACCCAATTGTCAGCAGGGACTGCATCTTCCCCCGCCCGTCTCCCAGCTCTGCAAGAATAGAAGTAGCACCTACCACAAACGCTGCAGACCCAGAAAGCCCTTATGGGTGACTTTCTTCCACCTGCAGTTGCCCTCATTTACCCTTTGCCCTGACAATCCATAATTTCCCATCAGTCACGCTTAAACCCCCAGCCTGCAGGCCGACATCCTATCAGCCACCCATCCAAGGGGAGGCATCTAGGACCAGACGAAGGAGAAAATCCTGCGCCTTAAAGTAGTCACACTTGAAATGTCATTTTTTTCCCCCTAAAGGTGGCAAGGAGGGGGACTCGCGACCCCCGGGGAACAGGCCAGAAAGACCCCGAGGTCGGAGGAGCTGCTTCTAAAATTACTTCGCGCAGTCTTTGTAGAAGGGAAGAAAGCAAGAATGTAAAAGGCACCCTCTTGCCGCCCCTCCTGATGCCCCTGAATTCCAGGGAGCGAGACGATACCCGTGCGCACCACCTGGGGAGGGGCGAGGGAAGCGACCCCAGGACGCGCGGACGCAGAGCCCGGGAAGAGGCGGCGGCAGCCAGTGGGGTTCTGGGGGCGCCCCATTTGCCTCCCCGCTGCGCGGCCTGAGGGCCCGAGCGCGCTGTGGCTCCCGCGGCAGGCAGGGGTGGGTACCCCGGGGGCCCGGCCCGGCCGGCGGGGCGGCAGGAACTGAGGGCCGCCGGGCATCTTGGACCCCGGGTCCAGGCTGGCCGGCGGGCGCGGGGTCCCGGGAGACGGGTCGGGGTGGGGGCGCGCAGGCCGCGCCGCGGGGCCGGTGGGTGACAGCGCGCGGGGGCCGGCCTCGTGGGCGCGGCGGACACCTCGCGGCCCGGCCGGCAGGTGCGGCCCGCGGGCCGGGCAGGGGGCGCGGCGGCCCGGCTCTCACCTGGCTGCAGCTCGCGTGGTTCCCGTCCTGCCGCCGCGCCTCGGCGCCGCAGTGCCCGCTGCCACCGCCGCCTCCGGTCCCCGCGACAGCCGCCTGCAAAATGGCGCCGTGGAGGGGCGGGTCGGGGGCGGGGAGCAGCGGAGCCGCCCGCCCCCGCGCCGGTCTGGGGCCCACCTCCCTCCCCGCCCCCGACCCCTAGCCTCGGGCCTTCCCCCCGGGAGGGGCTGCCCCCTGGCACCCGGCAGCGCTCCCCGGAACATCTCGGGCCTCGCACCCAGCCGTCCCCTTCCCGTTCCTTTCATTTCCCTCCCTTGCGCGGAAACAACGCCCCCCTTCGCGACCCTTCCCATCAGTCACACCTGCTCCGGGGGCACCCACGTGGCAAGCAGAGCGCTGGTCCCTGAGGGTCCTGGTCCAGGTCCCCCCTTTTTACACCGCCTGTCACCGAGCCCTGTCATTGCTCGAGCATGATAATCAGGCAGTTTGTGGTGTATTCGGCTTAGTGGGTTGGATGTTTTAAAACAATTTCACCGCTTTTCCACTTAAGTAGCCAGGTATTTTAACTTAACTGGAGAAGACGTTCTCCTTACCTCATGCAGAGATGGTAATACAAACCAAGGCTTTTCAGACTTGAATTCCCTGGGAGTCGTGTTAGGCTAGGGGCAGGTTCACATTCAGTGGCTCTAGGGTGCAGCCCGAAAGTCTGCACTTATAAATTGTCCCCAGGTGATGCCCCCGGGTGAGGTTCTCGGACCGCTAAGCAGAAAGGCCAAATCTAAATCCCTGGCCCTCGGTCTTCAGAGCTGGGCAGCTTCACTTTGAGGACTTCATTAAAATGCAGATGGCTGGGCCCCACCCCCAGAGTTGCTGAGGCTGGAGGTCTGGCCTGAGGCTCCAGAATCTGCATTTCTGGCAAGTTCCCAGGTGATGCTGTTGCTGCTGGTCTGAGGACCACATGTATGGAGCCACTGCTGAAATCTGAATACATTTTTTTTTAAGTTCTAATAATTTGTACTTTCTTAACACTTTCCATCTTGAAACCACTGTCATGGTTGCTTTACTAACTGAATTATAATTTACCAGTTGCCGGGCAGCTCTTGAGAAACAGAATTGTAGACGGTGTCTGACCTCATATGGAGAGAAATTGATTTTATAATCAGAATTATTTATGTGTTTTACACAGTTTTGGAAACTGACATCACACATGTCAATGCAGTTGGGGAAGCAGCAACTAAAGGAATTTTATGAAATAGGCAAGTGTGGTCTGTGTCTTGACAATAATGTGTCTTCCCATTTATTTATCTAATAACTGCATTTTTATTTTCTTTTTTTTTTTTTTTTTTTTTTTTTTTGAGACGGAGTCTAGCTCTGTTGCCCAGGCTGGAGTGCAATGGCCGGATCTCAGCTCACTGCAAGCTCCACCTCCCGGGTTCACGCCATTCTCCTGCCTCAGCCTCCCGAGTAGCTGGGAGTACAGGCGCCCGCCACCTCGCCCGGCTAATTTTTTTTGTATTTTAGTAGAGACGGGGTTTCACCGTGTTAGCCAGGATGGTCTCGATCTCCTGAACTCGTGATCCGCCCGTCTCGGCCTCCCAAAGTGCTGGGATTACAGGCTTGAGCCACCGCGCCCGGCCTTTATTTTCTTATATTTAATTTTTTAGAGACAAAGTCTCACTCTGTCACCCAGGCTGGAGTGCAATGGCACAATCAAGGCTGCAGCATCAACCTTCCAGGTTCAAGGGATTCCCCCAACCTTGGCCTCCTAAGTAGCTGGGATGACAGGAGCACACCACCAGGTCCGGCTAATTTTTATTTTTTGTAGAGAAGGGGGTCTTGCTATGTTGCCCAGGCTGGTCTCGAACTCCTGGACTCCCGGACTCAGGCAATCCTGCCACCTCAGCCTTCCAAAATGTTGAGATTACAGGCATGAGCCACCGCGCCTGGCCTAATAACAGTATTTTTTTTTTTTTTAAATATAAGAGTTGGCTTGATTCTGTGAAGGAAAAATAAATCTCAGGACCCCAAAACCACTAAGCCAAAGGGAAAAGTCAAGCTGGGAATTCTGAAGGGCAAACCTGCCTCCCATTCTGGCTTTTGGGTTGTTTGTTTGTTTGTTTGTTTGTTTGTTTGTTTTTTGAGACAGAGTTTCGCTCTTGTTGCCCAGGCTGGAGTGCAATGGCGTGATCCTGGCTCACCGCAACCTCTGCCTCCTGGGTTCAGCCTAAATCTCCTGACTCAGCCTCCCGAGTAGCTGGGATTACAGGCATGCGCCACCACGCCCAGCTAATTTTGTGTATTTAGTAGAGACGGGCTTCTCCATGTTGGTCAGGCTGGTCTCGAACTCCCAACCTCAGGTGATCCACCCGCCTCAGCCTCCCAAAGTGCTGGGATTACAGGCATGAGACACCGCACCCAGCCTCCATTCTATTCCTAAATAAGATGGCTACAAAGGTAGAAAAGCTACATACCTCCCTTATAATCTGTCCACAAGGAGATTCCTTGTGGAAAAAGGACAGACAGAACTCAAAGTCATCCCTCTGCTCACGTGAGACAAATGTTTATCTGATTGCTTTCTTTGATTCCATGGAAGGCTAATCAGAAACTCAAAAGAATGCAACCATTTGTCCTTTGTCTATCGATGACCTAGTAGCCCGCTCTCCACCTTTCCCACCTTTCTGGATGGAAACAATGTACATTTTACATATATTGATTGATGTCTCATGTCTCCCTAAAATGCATAAAACCAAGTTGTGCCCCGACCACCTTGGACACATGTCGTCAGGACCTCCTGAGGCTGTGTCACAGGCGCGCATCCTTAACCTTGGCAAAATGAACTTTCTAAATCGACTGAGACCTGTCTCAGATATTTGAAGTTCACAATTCCTACTGGGATTCACTAAGTAGGGAAAAAAAAGTGTTGGATTGCAAAATTCGATATACACTGGAATGTCGAATGTTTTGATCCCCATGGAAGATGGAGAAAATAAAAAACAAAGATGCGGCCGGGCACGGTGGCTCAAGCCTGTAATCCCAGCACTTTGGGAGGCCGAGGCAGGCGGATCATGAGGTCAGGAGATCAAGACTATCCTGGCTAACGCAGTGAAACCCCGTCTCTACTAAAAATACAAAAAAAAAAAAAACTAGCCGGGCGTGGTGGCGGGCGCCTGTAATCCCAGCTACTCGGGAGGCTGAGGCAGGAGAATGGTGTGAACCCGGGAGACGGAGCTTGCAGTGAGCCGAGATCGCGCCACTGCACTCCAGCCTGGGCGACAGAGCAAGACTCTCTCAAAAAAAAAAAACAAAAAACAAAGATGCTGTGACCAGCACCCAGAGAAAAACTCACGCATTGCCCCGTAACCATCATTCTACACCAGTGAGAGCATACAGCGTACTCCAGCCAACCTTTTTTTTTTTTTAAATATGATGTGTTCTGCTTAGTAAGGAATGTGGAGTCTTCTGATTAGAAGGGAAGGGAAGTTCCAGGGTCAAGACCCCCTGAGCTCTTAAGTCTATCCCCTCCCATTGTTATTCCATGAACTGTGGAATCTTCAGTGTCTCCCTCTCCCTCTCTTGGCATTTACCATTTTTCTCTATCCTGAAAAACCTTCCACTGTCCCAGTCTCCCCAGCCGTCCTGCTTCCCTTCCTCTCCCCAACTTCCCCCGCCGTCACCCCTCAGGCACTGTCCCTCCCTGTTTTATCAGTTGTCATCTGTGACCTTCTAATTGCCAAAACCAATTACAGGTTTACAGTCCTTTTCTTCTTTGATGGCTCTGTAACAGTCCATTGACTTCTCACTTGAAACTCTATTCTTGTGATAATACCACTGTTTCTCGCTAACTATCCATACACCCTCCCTTCCCTCCCAGTGATGTGAGTTTCTCAGATTCCAGTCTAGAAATGTTAGTTTTCCCTCATATCTTCTTTCTCCCCTGCCCTCTCCTCTCACCGCCTCTGAAGGTCAGCCATCTCCTCGTGGTTCCCAAACCTCTCTCTAGACAAGACAGACATCTTTCTGAACTTGTAAACACATTTCCAATTGTCCCTCGAACAACCTGCCCTGAATATTCTCCAGGAATTGCAAATAATCTCCACTATTGACACATTATTCTCTCTCCAGATAAACTGGTTTCTTATCTGAGTTCTCTCATTTTGCTACCAGAAACTTCGAACTGGTCTTTGAGTCCTTGCCCCCCCAGCCTACATGTCCACTCTGTCACCTATGGTCAAGCTGGGAAGTATTTGTGAAATTCTCTTCTCATCCAACACAGGTACTGACCCTCACTGGCTCTTTCTTGGACTGTTAACCGTCGAAAAAGTTTCTCTCTGGCCTGTTGGACTCAACACGAATCTCCTGAAACTATCCTTGTTATCATCCCAGAGCACAGAACTGATAATCTCACACCCTTTCTGAAAATCCTTCAGGGTCTCCCAGTCAAAAGGATAATTGGAGACCAGGCACAGTAGTTCGAGCCTGTAATCCCAGCATTTTGGGAGACCAAGGCAAGAGGATTGCCTTTGCCAGGAGTTTGAGACCACACTAGGCAACATGGGGAGACCCCATCTCTGAATAAATAAATAAATAAATGTTTAATAGCTAAATAAAGAAAGAATAAACCTTTCCCAGTGTAGCATTCAAGGCCCTTAATCTGTATTCTCAGGCTTCTTTTTCTTCTTTTTTTTTTTTTTTTTTTTTGGAGATTTTACTGCTGACAAACTGGCTTTGGTATCAGCAGATAGCTCTGACTTCTGTCTTTCAAGATGTTACAAGGATTAAATGTATATAAAGTGCTTATTCAGTGCATGAATATGTAGGTGTTCGATGTCATTATTTTTATATAATTATTTTTACCATTATCAATTTTAAAAATACATCAAAATTTTCCTGTTCAGTTCCTTTTCCTTTTATTTTCCATTCATCTTCCTTTCTATTACAGCTCATACAAACAAGGATTTTTTCCTCCTCCTTTAACTTCTCTAAACTAAATCAGCAGAATATATCAAGAAGCTTTCATGACCTGGTTAATTTGATTGAAATTTCAGTCATTTCCAGGCTGTGTTATTTTTGAGAGGTAATTGTAGCTTGGGGCTATTCCATCTTCATACAGTACTTTTCAATGTTATTTTCAACATCTCTCTGGAGTCTAGACCTGGGGCAAACTTTTTCTGGAAAGAGCTAGATAATAAATGTTTTCGGTTTTGTGGGCCAAGAGGTAAAATTGATGACATTAAATAGGTACGGTACTTATATAATGATAGGGGCCGGGCGTGGTGGCTCACGCCTATAATCCCAGCACTTTGGGAGGCCGAGGTGGGTGGATCACTTGAGGTCAGGAGTTCAAGACCAGCCTGACCAGGGCTGGGCGCAGTGGCTCAAGCCTGTAATCCCAGCACTTTGCGAGGCCGAGACGGGCGGATCACGAGGTCAGGAGATCGAGACCATCCTGGCTAACATGGTGAAACCCCGTCTCTACTGAAAAAAAAAAAAAAAAAAAAAAAACTAGCCAGGCGAGGTGGTGGGCGCCTGTAGTCCCAGCTACTAGGGAGGCTGAGGCAGGAGAATGGTGTAAACCCGGGAGGCAGAGCTTGCAGTGAGCTGAGATCTGGCCACTGCACTCCAGCCTGGGCGACAGAGTGAGACTCTGTCTCAAAAAAAAAAAAAAAAACAAAGACTAGCCTGACCAACATGGTGAACCCCGTCTGTACTAAAAATACAAAATTAGCTGGGCATGGTGGTTAATGCCTGTAGTCCCAGCTACTTGGGAGACTGAGGCAGGAGAATCAGTTGAACCCGGAAGGAGGAGGTTGCAGTGAGCTGAGATCGGGCCATTGCACTCCAGCCTGGACAACAAGAGTGAAACTCTGTCTCAAAAAAAAAGAAAAGTGGCTGGGCGCGGTGGCTCAAGCCTGTAATCCCAGCACTTTGGGAGGCCGAGACAGGCGGATCACGAGGTCAGGAGATCGAGACCATCCTGGCTAACACGGTGAAACCCCGTCTCTACTAAAAAATACAAAAATCTAGCCGGGCGAGGTGGCGAGCGCCTGTAGTCCCAGCTACTCGGGAGGCTGAGGCAGGAGAATGGTGTAAACCCGGGAGGCGGAGCTTGCAGTGAGCTGAGATCCGGCCACTGCAGTCCAGCCTGGGTAACAGAGCGAGACTCCGTCTCAAAAAAAAAAAAGAAAAGAAAAAAAAGAAAAGTGACAGTACTTACATAGTGATAGAAAACAAATTTCCACAGATTTCTTATTGATGAAATTCAAAATATAATAATAATTGAGCATAATAGTTTTATAATACTGGTCTACTAATGAAAATAATAGAATTTGGGGGGTGGGGAAAATAAGATTTTGCTTAATTGGGGTTCAAAGTTAGTCTTTCTTGTCATCAGATTGATGGCAAATGTTCATCTGTAAAAGCCATTTTTATTTATTTATTTATTTATTATTTATTTATTTATATATTTTGAGATGGAGTCTTGCTCTGTTGCCCAGGCTGGAGTACAGTGGTGCAATCTCGGCTCAAGCAATTCTCCTGCCTCAGCCTCCCAAATAGCTGGGATTAGAAATGTTTGCCACCACCCCCCACTAATTTTTGTATTTTTAGTAGAGACAGAGTTTCACCATGTTGGCCAGGCTGGTCTCAAACTCCTGGCCTCAAGTGATCCACCTGCCTTGGCCTCCCAAAGTGCTGGGATTATAGGAGTGAACCACCGCTCCTGGCCTGCACCATCTCTTGATTTCAGCAGAATTCACACTTTCTAAATCTGTCTCATACTAAGACATAACAGATCTGGGGCTGCATGGCAGGACCAAGACCTGCCTGAAATGACATGGGTGTGTGCGTGTGTGTGCATGTGTGTGTGTGTGCGTGTTCAATGATGCGCATTGAAGCATTGTTTCAAGTAGCAATACAAAAACAAAAAACCTGAAAACAACCCAAACATCCATCAATCAGGGAATAGCTGAATGATCTATGAGATAGGCATGTATACCATGTAGCCTTCTCCCCACTTCGCCCCCAGGCTTGCTTTTATTTATTTATTTATTTTGAAATATAATTCATGTACCATAATACTCCATTTTAAGGTATACATTTTAGAGTATATCCTTTAAAGTAAACAATTGTGGCCAGGCCTGGTGGCTCACACCTATCATCCTAGCACTCTGGGAGGCCGATGCAGGTGAATCACTTGAGGTCAGGAGTTGGAGACCAGCTTGGTCAACATAGTGAAACCCCGTCTCTACTAAAACTACAAAAATTAGCCGGGCTTGGTGACACACACGTGTAGTCCCAGCTACTTGGGAGGCTGAGGCAGGAGAATCGCTTGAACTCGGGAGGCTGAAGTTGCAGTGAGCTGAAATCACACCACTGCACACCAACCTGGGCAACAGAGCAAGACTCAGTGTCAAAAACAAACAAACAAAAAAAGTAAACAATTGTAAAGTATACAATTCGGTGGTTTTCCAGTATGTTCACAAAGCTGTACAACCATTACCACTAATTTTAGAACATTTTTATCACTCCCAAAAGAAACTCCGTATCTATTAGCAGTCATTTCCTATTTCTCCTCTTCCCCCAGCCTCCGGCAACCACTAATCTTCACTCTTTCTATGGATTTGACTATTCTGAACATTTAGTATAAATGGAATTATATAATAATATGTGGTCTTTTGTGACTGGCTTCTTTAACTTACCACATTTTCAAGCTTCAACTACGTTGTAGCATGCTTCAATATTTCATTTCTTTTTTCATTGTGATAAAATATATGTATAATAAAATTTACTTTTTTTTTTTTTTGAGACAGAGTTTTGCTCTTGTTGCCCAGGCTAGAGTGCAATGGCATGATCTTGGCTCACCGCAACCTCTGCCTCCTGGGTTCAGGCGATTCTCCCGCCTCAGCCTCCTGAGTAGCTGGGATTACAGGCATGTGCCACCATGCCCGGCTAATTTTTGTATTTTTAGTAGAGACGGGGTTTCACCATGTTGGTCAGGCTGGTCTCGAACTCCTGACCTCAGGTGATCCACCCGCTTTAGCCTCCCAAAGTGCTGGGATTACAGGTGTGAGCCACCATGCCTGGCCAAAATTTACCTTTTTAACCACTTTTAAGTGTACAACTCAGTGGCATTAAGTGCCACTCCAGCCTGGGCAACAGAGTGAGACCTTGTCTCCCCCGCAAACCCCCACCCCTTGAAAAGAAGAGAGCATTTAAATGCACACACCCTGAACTCAGAACATCAGTTCTGGAATCTGTCTGACACAAAGGCACACTGGTGGGCACGGATCTATGCACAAGGGGTTCAAAGAAGCATGGTTTGCTTCTGCCTCCTCCACCCCAGTTCACTCTGCAGCCCCAGCAGATCTGAAGTCCAGCCAATGGAAGTAACCTCTTACCCTCGAATGACCCCAAATTCCTTACTTAACCATTCTCCCCTACTCCCAGCAAATAACCTTGCTTCCTGATTTTTGGTAACTGGTCATGAGAGGGGCATTTCCTCATCCCCCACCTCCCCTTATCCACAACCCCACTTTCCCATGAGGGACCCCTCTTCCTAGCCTTAAGTACTGAAGACCCCTCCTTTGGGTGTCCTCTATATTTCAATGCTGACCTCCCTTTCTTTTTTTTCCTTAGAGATGGGAGTCTCACTATGTTGCCCAGGCTGGTCTCAAACTCCTGGGCTCAAGTGACCCTCCCGCCTCAGCCTCCCAAAGTGCTGGGATTACAGACATGTGTCATCATGCTCAGCCCTACCACCCTTGTCTTTGGAAAGTTTACATCCTCCCAGTTCGTGCAATCATCTCCCATTCTCAGCTCAGCTTCTCAAAAAAGCCACGTGCAGTCTTTGTTTCCTCCTCCTGACTTCCTTCCTCTCTTTACCCCCAGGCAATCTGGGCTGCATTCCCGTATTCCTCTGAAACTGCCCAGGTAAATTAGCCATGCCCTCGAAATTGCACAATCCGGGGAATCTTTTCCATATGCATCTTACTGAATTTTCTGGAGGCATTTGGCACAGCTGTGTTCTCTCAGGATAATCTCTCTTCTTTTGACTTTGTGACTGCATTTCCTACTGGTTCTTCTACTTCTCTGACTATATTTCTTTTCTTTCTTCTCAGATTCTTCTTCCTCTTGCTCCCTTCAAAAAAGGTGTTGGGGACAAGGAGAGTGTGGCTATGCCCATTTCTGTTTTCCCTGCAAAAGCTCTTCAAGGCCAACACCATTTCTACTGCCTGGATCTCCTTAATGTCCTCTGGATCACTCTTGCTCAAAAAGTCCCAACTTGGCCTCTCCTGAAACCCCCACTGAGTCCCTAGGCTGGTGCAAGTACATTCCCTCCGTGCATCACGGCGTTTAGAACGAAATGTATGCAAATGAGTTGTTTTTCTGTTTCTCTCCCTCACTAGTTGTCAGTGCATCCAGAGCAGAGGTCCTGGTTTATTTAATTCTGTATGCCAGCTCCTCATGTGGTGCCTACCACACAGTAAGTACTCAGTTCGGTTAGTACTGAAGTACTCAGTTAGTACTCAATGACTTCACTTGTTCCACCAAACCAACAGGGGCTGCCCACTGATGAGAGGTGAAATGTGAAGGGAAAGAACTCAGATTAACCCCCAGGGTCCTGGAGGATTGGAAATTGAATTAGTTCTCCAGAGTTCTCCAGAGAAACAGAACCAACAGGATATACAGAGGCATACATGAGAGATATGGAAGAGGGGATTTATTGCAGGAATTAGCTCACGTGATTCTAAAGGCCAAGAAGTCCCACCGTATGCCGTCTGCAAGCTGGGGAACCTGGGAAGTTGGTGGCGTCCTTCAGCCTGAGTCTGAAGACCTGAGTACCTGGAGCTCTGATGTCCAAGGGCAGGAGAAGATGGATGGCCCCGCTCCAGAAGAGGGTGCAGATGTGCCTTCACCCTGCCTTTTTGTTCTGTCTGGACCCACAGTGGATTGGATGATGCCTGCTCACATGGGTGAAGGCAGAACTTTTCTGTCTACTGATTTAAATGCTTATCTCTTCTGCAAACACTGTCCCAGTCAGACCCAGAAATAATGTTTTACCAGCTATCTGGGCATCTCTCAGCCCAGACAGGTTAATACATATAATTAACCATCAGATAAGCCAAGTGGAAAACATAGGTTACAGGCTAAACAAGAAGGCTCCAATGCCAGGGTACAGAAATGGGGCTTTTGGGCTGGGCACTGTGGCTCAGACATATAATCCAGCACTTTGGAAGGCTGAGGTGGGCAGATGGCTTGAGCCCAGGAGTCTAAGATCAGCCTGGGCAACGTGGTGAAACTCTGTGTCTACATAAAATACAAAATTAGCTGGGTGCGGTGGCTCACACCTGTAATCCCAGCACTTTGGGAGGCCAAAGTGGGCAGATCACCTGAGGTCAGGAGTTCAAGACCAGCCTAACCAACATGGTGAAACCCCGTCTCTACTAAAAATACAAAAATCCCAGCTACTCAGGAGGCTGAGGCAGGAGAATCACTTGAACTCAGGAGGCGGAGGTCTCAGTGAACCGAGATGGTGCCATTGCACTCCAGCCTGGGCAACAACAGCAAAACTCCATCTCAAAAAAAAAAAAAAAATTAGCCAGTCATGGTGGTGCAGCCCTGTAGTTTCAGCTACTGGGGAGGCTGAGGATTATTTGAACCCAGGAGGTGGCGGTTGCAGCGAGCCAAGATTGCGTCAGCCTAGCAGGTTGGGAGACAGAACAAGACCTTGTCTCAAAATAAAGAAACCGGCCGGGCACGGTGGCTCAAGCCTGTAATCTCAGCACTTTGGGAGGCCGAGACGGGTGGATCATGAGGTCAGGAGATCGAGACCATCCTGGCTAACACGGTGAAACCCCGTCTCTACTAAGAAATACAAAAAACTAGCCGGGCGAGGTGGCGGGCGCCTGTAGTCCCAGCTACTTGGGAGGCTGAGGCCGGAGAATGGCGTGAACCCGGGAGGCGGAGCTTGCAGTGAGCTGAGATCCGGCCACTGCACTCCAGCCTGGGCTACAGAGTGAGACTCCGTCTCAAAAAAATAAAAATAAAAATAAAAATAAAAAAAATAAAGAAACCGGGCTTTTTTCAATAAGGGAATCATTTGAACCTGACCCTCATGGACACATTTAGCCTTTGAGGGGGAAATAAGGAAAAAGAACAAAACTCCATCAGTAGTTATGTAAAATAGAAAAGAGGTTGAATGGGAGCAGCAGGTAAAATGAAAAGAAAAAAGAAACGAAGTTCAAACAGGAAGTGGACAACAGCAAATTTGTTTTGTTTTGTTTTGTTTTTGAAGAAAAGGGGCAAACTAATCTAACCTGCTGGAATTTGGGATGCTGTCACCCTCTAGGGGCATAGTGACTAAGCAGAGACACAAGGGTCTTCTGAAGAGCTGGCCATGTGTGATGTCTTGATATGGGTGCTAGGCACACAGGCATATTCAATTTGTGAGATTTCATTAACCTGCACACTTAAGTTTTTCTGTATGTATACTACAAAAGTTTTTTTTTTTTTTTTTTGAGATGGAGTTTCCCTCTTGTTGCCCAGGCTAGAGTGCAAAGGCACAGTCTTGGCTCACTGCAACCTCCACCTCCCAGGTTCAAGCGTTTCTCCTGCCTCAGCCTCCCTAGTAGCTGGGATTACAGGCGCCCACACATGGACGGGTTTTCTCCATGTTGGCCAGGCTGGTCTCAAACTCCTTACCTCAGGTGATCCGCCCATCTCGGCCTCCCAAAGTGCTGGGATTATAGATGTGAGTCATTGCGGCTGGGCTTGTTCCCCGTTTCAAACAGCTTGGTCTCTCTCTGAGGTGGGGCCTGGGGCACAAGAACAGGCTCAGGGACTTGAATGGGTCACAGGTGTTGTCTCCAGGAATGTGTGCTTTAGAAAAGAGGGATGTGTCTGGACTGCAGGATGTGAAGGTTTAAATTTGAATATTTCTTTGATCCTAGAATAAATGGGTTATACAACTCATGCAGCCTTGGAGAGAAAAGGCACAGGGTCCCTGCCCTGCCTTTGCCTTGCTCAGTGACCTTGGGGAAATCATATAACCAAACTACACATAGGTTTCCTAGTATGTAAACTTGAGACAATTTCGTCTACCCTATATACTGCCTAGGTTGGTATGAGGATTAAATGAGGTAATTGATGTGAATGTGCTTCCTGCAGATTTTTTTTTATAGCCCTTTACAAACACCATATAAGAAGCCTAATCTAGCTGTATAACTGAGCCCACAATTGGTTTTTGAGCCATAATATCAAACATTCAGTCTTTCCCTAGGTGATATTTTTCCATTCTGTTTTTGATAAGGTCTCTAGTTTGCAAGGTCACTTGGAATTTAGGTCCTTTGTGCCCAGATGGTTGGCTGCACCACTCACTCACCTCCTATAAGTTAGTACAGCCACTCTTCATTGGTCATGTGCTACCTGGCAGGCACTGAGCTAGAACCACTGACAAAATGATGGATAAGAAACTTACTGGGCAGGGCGCGGTGGCTCACACCTGTAATCCCAGCACTTTGGAAAGCTGAGGCGGGTGGATCACCTGAGGTCGTGAGTTTGAGACCAGTCTGATCAACATGGAGAAACCCTGTCTCTACTAAAAATACAAAATTAGCCGGGCGTGGTGGCACATGCCTGTAATCCCAGTTACTCGGGAGGCTGAGGCAGGAGAATCGCTTGAACTCAGGAGATGGAGGTTGCAGTGAGCCAAGATTGCACCATTGTACTACAGCCTGGGCAACAAAAGGGAAAATCTGTCACAAAAGAAACAAACAAATGAACACAAAGAAACTTATTGGCCAGGCACAGTGGCTCACGCCTGTAATATCAGCACTTTGGGAGGCTTGAGGCAGGCAGATCACTTGAGGTCAGGAGTTCGAGACCAGCCTGGTCAACATGGTAAAACCCTGTTTCTACTAAAAATACAAAAATTAGCCGGACATAGTGGTGGGCGCCTGTAGTCCCAGCTACTTGGGAGGCTGAGGCAGGAGAATTGCTTCAACCTAGGAGGTGGTTGTTGTAGTGAGCCGAGATCACGCCACTGCACTCCAGCCTGGGCGACAGAGCAAGAATCCATCTCAAAAAAAAAAACCACAGACTTACTAGGTCTGCCCCCAGTGAGCCTGCATGCTGGTAGGTATGGGAAGACCGAAGAAGGACTGGGCGAGGTGTCTCGAAAAAGTTATTTGAGACAATGTCATCAGCATTGGACAGTCAGAGAATAGATCATCTCACTTGCCCATCCTTCAAATGGCCCCACCGAGAGCATAGGTTTTAAACTGGCCATTAAACCTGCTCATGACCTTATCAACCTCAGCCACATTTATCTGGATGGAGGCTTAGTCTTTGATGCTGATGATGCAGTTGCTGGTGGAGCATTTCATACACGTCCACAAACTCACTAGCATTATTCTGCATGTTGAGGCCACAGCTGTTGCCACCACAACGCATATGAGCAGAGAAAGCACATAATTATTTTTTGTTTATTTCTTGGCTGCCATCTCATGTCTTAGAACACAAGTCCACCGAGTACCAGGAGCCCCACCAGGTGTTGCTTATGCAGTGAGTTATCTTCTGTCTTCCCATACCTACCAGCATCTGGGCTCTTATATGCTTCCTCTCAGCCTCCCAAAATGTTGGGATTACAGGCGTGAGCCACTGTGCCTGGCCTCAAATAACTGTTGACTGGAGAGAATATTGAATGTGGACTATTTGTCATAAATAAATAGTGAAAACCTAAAAACAATAATTATTATTACTATGTTAGTGATAAATTTAAAAAGAACAAGAAGAACAGGCTTTGATCAAAGTTGGGAGGCAACTTAGGTAAGATGATAAAGGATGAAGAAGGTGAGATTATTGCTGAGACTCATCCAAGCCAATTATGCAAAGACCTGGGAGAAGAACATTTCAGGAAGTACAATAGCAAGAGCAAAGGTCCTGAGGCAGGAAAGAACTTGCCATGTTCGAGGAATTGAAAAGCAGTCAGTGTGATAGGAACATGGAAGACAGGAGCGAGAATGGGATGAGATGAGATTACAGAAGAGGTAATGAAAAGGCCAGGAAAAGCAAGTCTCCTAAATATGATAGGGAGTGGGTAAAGGGTGTGAGCAGGGGTTTATGTTTTGCTGTCATTCCTGTTACAGGGTCTCACTCTATTACCCATTCTGCAGTGCGGTGGTGTGATCACGGCTTGCCGCAGCCTCGAACTCCTGGGCTCAAGCGATTCTCCCACCTCAGCCTCCCTAGTAGTTGGGACTACAGGTCCATGCCACCACACCTGGCTTAATTTTTAATTTTTGTCCAGATGAAGTGTCCCAGATTCTGCTGAAAGCAAAATACAGAACAACAACAAAATAGAAAGAAAGAGGCCAGGCATGGCGGCTCACATCTGTAATCTCAGGACTTTGGGAGGCTGAGGCAGGCGGATCATGAGGTCAAGAGATAGAGACCATCCTGGCCAACATGGTGAAACCCCGTCTCCACTAAAAATACAAAAATTAGCTGGGTGTAGTGGTGCACCCCTGTAGTCCCAGCTACTTGGGAGGCTGAGGTAGGAGAATCACTTGAACCTGGGAGGCGGAGGTTGCAGTGAGCCAAGATCGCACCACTGCAATCCAGTCTGGTGACAGAGTGAGACTCTGTCTCAAAAACAAACAAACAAACAAACAAAAAAATCAACAAAAACAGAAAGAAAAAGAGCAAGGTAAAACAAAACAAAAAATTAAAACTTTTTTTTTTTTTTTTAAAGATATAGGGACATGGCATCTCCCTGTGTTGCCCAGGCTAGTCTCAAACTCTTGGACTCAAGTGATTTACCTGCCTGGGCCTCCCAAAGTGCTGTGCTGAGATTATAGGTGTGAGCCACCCACCATGCCTGACCTATTTAGGTTTTGAGAAGATCTCTTTTGCTGGGGAGGGAGAATGGATTGAAGGGGACAAGTGTAAAGCAAATAGAACAGGAATTACAGGAGTTCAGGTGGAAGACAGTGGTTTGGCCTGGGGTAAGAGCAGTGGAGGTGGAAATAAGCAACAAATTCAAGATATACCTTTTTTTTTTTTTTTGAGACTGAGTCCTGCTCTGCCGCCCAGGCTGGAGTGCAGTAGCATGATCTCGGCCCACTGCAAGCTCTGCCTCCCGGGTTCACCCATTCTCCTGCCTCAGCCTCCTGAGTAGCTGGGACTACAGGCACCATGCCCAGCTAATTTTTTGTATTTTGAGTAGAGATGGGGTTTCCCCGTGTTAGTCAGGATGGTCTCGATCTCCTGACCTTGCGAGCTGCCTGCCTTGGCGTCCCAAAGTGCTGGGATTACAGGCGTGAGCCACCGTGCCTGGCCATTTTTATTTTATTTTTTTATTTTATTTTTATTTTTTGAGACGGAGTCTCACCCTGTCGCCCAGGCTGGAGTGCAGTGGCGTGATCTCAGCTCACTGCAAGCTCCACCTCCTGGGTTCACGCCGTTCTCCTGCCTCAGCCTCCCAAGTAGCTGGGACTATAGGTGCGTGCCACCACACCCGGCTAATTTTTTATTTTTAGTCGAGACGGGATTTCACCGTGTTGGCCAGGCTGGTCTTGAACTCCTGACCGCAGGTGATCCACCGGCCCCAGCCTCCCAAAGTGCTGGGATTACAGGCGTGAGCCCCCACGCCCAGCCTCAAGATATACTTTAAAGACACGCCGGGTGTGGTAGCTCATGCCTATAATCCCAGCACTTTGGGAGGCCAAAGTGGGCAGATCACCTGAGGTCAGGAGTTCGAGACCAGTCTGGCCAGCACAGTGAAACCCTGTCTCTACTAAAAATACAAAAATTAGCCAGGCGTGGTGGCACATGCCTATAGTCCCAGCTATTCGGGAGGCTGAGGCGGGTGAATCACTTGAACCCAGGAGGCAGCGGTTGCAGTGAGTTGACATCACACCACTGCACTCCAGCCTGGGTGACAGACCGAGACCCTGTCTCAAGAAAAGTAAAAATAAAAAAAGATAATACTGACAGTGCTTGCTAATAGGCTACACGTGGAAGATGAAAGAAAAAGAGGAATCAGGATAGCTTCATGGTTTGGAGTTGAGCGGCCAGGTAGATGAGGGGCCATTTTACAGACCAGGGGCATGAAGGGAGATGCAGCTGTGATGGGGGACAGCCTAGAAGACTTCCATGTGTGACAACCCCAGAGGGATCATTGGGTAGGAAGTTCAATATCTGCATCCAGATTCATTCACACAGGCACAGGGAGGAGACTGGGCTAGGGTTATGGTTATATACAAGGGAGTCATCAACAGTATGTGATATTTAAAGCCAAGAGATTCAAAAGGATCATCTAGGGAGAGCGTGCAGATGGAGAGCACTAAAAGCTCAGGAAGGAGCGCCTGGGAACTCCTTCAGCAAAGGAGACTGGGAGTAAGCGGAGAGAGAATAGTGCGTGGAGAGAACACCAGATGCTAGAGGACACCATCTTCATCATTGACGGGGACACTTCACCAATAACACATGCCACAGAAATTAGTACTCACCCAGATAAAGGGAGTAAAGAGGAAAATGATGGTGCAAAACTGGGTTCATGGCAGGGCAAGGTAGCTCACGCCTGTCCTCTCAGCACTTTGGGAGGCTGAGGCAGAAGGATTGCTTGAGTCCAGAACCTTGAGATTAGTCTGGGCAACATAGGAAGACCCCGTCTGCTTCTCTTAAAAAAAAAAAAAAAAAATTGTTTTGTTTTATCTTGCTCTTTTTATTTTTTAATTTTGTTCCGTATTTTGCTCTCTCAGCAGAACCAGGGAGAACCCATCTCAACAAAAATTTAAAAATTAGGCCAGGCGCAGTGGCTCATGCCTGTAATCTCAGCACTTTGGAAGGCCGAAGCGGATGGATCACTTGAGGTCACGAGTTCAAGACCAGGCTGGTCAACATGGTGAGACACTGTCTCTACTAAAAATACAAAAATCAGCCAGGTGTGGTGGCATATGCCTGTAATCCCAGCTACTTGGGAAGCTGAGGCAGGAGAATCTCTTGAACCCAGAAGGCAGAGGTTGCAGTGAGCCAAGACCGCATGACTGCATTCCAGCCTGGGAAACAAAGTGAGACTCTGTCCCCCTCAAAAAAAAAAAAAAAAAAAAAAAAGATTGGGTGCTGTGGCTCATGTCTGTAATCCCAGCACTTTGGAAGGCTGAGACAGGTGGATCACCTGAGGTCGGGAGTTCAAGACCAGCCTGACCAGCAGGGCGAAACCCTGTCTCTACTAAAAATACAAAATTAGCCGGGTGTGGTGCTGCATGCCTGTAATCCTAGATACTCGGAGACTGAGGCAGGAGAATTGCTTGAACCCAGGAGGCAAAGGCTGCAGTGAGTCAAGATTGCACCATTGCACTCCAGCCTGGGTAACAAGAGCGAGACTCCGTCTCAAAAAAATAATAATAATAAAATAAAATTCCCCAGAAGCAGATCTGAGATAAAGGTTTGTTGTGACTGATATATAAAGAAAAGGCTCCCAAGAGAAACTGGTAAGGGAGTGTCTTTCTTGCTGCCTTGGATGGTCTTGAACTCCAGAACTCAAGAGATCCTCCTGCCTCCCAGAGTGCTAGGATTACAGGTGCATGCTGCCACGCCTGCCCTGGTAAGGGAATTTCTCAGCAGTAAGGAAAGTAGAATAGGAAAGGAGAAGGAGCTAAAAGGAGGGTGATGGGCTGGGTGTGGTGGGTCACACCTGCGATCCCAACACATTGAGAGACCAAGGCAAGTGGATCACTTGAGCCCAGGAGTTCAACGCTGCAGTGAGCCATGATTGCACCACTGCACTCCAGTCCGAGTGACACAGTGAGACCTTGTCTTAAAAAAGAAAAAAAGAGAGATGGGTAATTTTAGGTAAGGTCTCAGCCTTAGCCTGATCTGCATGGAGTTCTGGAGAACAAATTGTATCTCCAAGTTTGTTCCTACTCAAGGCAAGGGAGCTGGGCCTCATATCACAGCACTAGTCAGACAAGACAAGTAAGACAGTAAGACAGTCAGCTCCTAGCCTCTCTGTGTTTTTAGGCAGAGCAGTTCAAGTAGCCTGAGGACGATTCTTCAAAGAGAATATAGATGTAAGCCTTTGGAAACAAAAGCTCAGAGAATCCAGGGCAGTGATCCACAGAAATCGTCATGGGACCTTTCGGCATGTGGAGGGTGCACCTGGAGTGTCCACTAATGCTCCATGTAGGCATTTAAAAGGTTTCTTAGGGGCCAGGCTCGGTGGCTCATGCCTGTAATCCCAGTACTTTGGGAGGCCGAGGCTGATGGATCACCTGAGGTCAGCAGTTCGAGACCAGCCTGGCTAACATGGCAAAACCCTGTCTCTACTAAAAAAAAAAAAAAAAAAAAAATATATATATATATATACAAAAAAAAAATTAGCCAGGCATGCTAGTGGATGTCTATAATCCCAGCTACTCAGAAGACTGAGGCAAGAGAATTGCTCGAACCCAAGAGGTGGAGGTTGCAGCGAGCCAAGATTGCACTATGGAGGGTGGAGAGGTGTGGGAAGAGACAGATAGAAAGAAGACTCCTGGCCGGGCGCGGTGGCTCACGCCTGTAATCCCAGCACTTTGGGAGGCCGAGACGGGCGGATCACGAGGTCAGGAGATCGAGACCATCCTGGCTAACACGGTGAAACCCCGTCTCTACTAAAAAGAAGTACAAAAAACTAGCCGGGCAAGGTGGCGGGCGCCTGTAGTCCCAGCTACTGGGGAGGCTGAGGCGGGAGAATGGCGTAAACCCGGGAGGCGGAGCTTGCAGTAAGCGGAGATCCTGCCACTGCACTCCAGCCTGGGCGACAGAGCGAGACTCCGTCTCAAAAAAAAAAAAAAAAAAGAAAGAAGACTCCTGAAAAGGTTAAGCAAAAGTATGGGTGGGAAGTGATGAATTAATTCTGTGGCAGTGGGGACAGACAGGACGAGCCAGACTGGAAAAAAAAACCCAGCTACACGAGCTAGGAAAAGTTACTTAGCCTCTCTGGGCATCAAATTATTCACCTGTAAAATGGGTCAATTACAATAATAGTGAAAAAATAATAGTAAGGCCGAGTGCGGTGGCTCATGCCTGTAATCCCAGCAGTTTGAGAGGACAAGGCGGGTGGATCACCTGAGATCAGGAGTTCGAGACCAGCCTGGCCAACGTGGCAAAACCCTGTCCCTACTAAAAATACAAAACTTAGCTGGGTGTGGTGGCATGCACCAGTAGTCCATCCCAGCTTCTTGAAAGGCTGAGGCCGGAGAATCGCTTGAATCAGGGAGGTTCCAGTGAGCCAAGATCGCGCCACTGTACTCCAGCCTGGGTAATGGAGGGAGACTCAGTCTTAAAAAATAAAAAATATTAAAAAAAAAAATGATAGTGGTAGTGACATTTATTGAGTACTTTACTGTGATCCAGCTACAGACTGTTCCAAAGACTTTGCAACTGTTATTTTTGCTTAATCCTCGCAACAACCTATGAGGTAGGCACGTTTATTGCCCCTATGTGACAAAGGGAGACAGTGAGTCTCAGGGAGGTTAATAATTTGCCTCGGTGCAGTGGCTCATGCCTGTAATCCCAGCATTTTGGGAGACCCAGGCAGGCAGATCACTTGAGCCCAGGAGTTCAACACCAGGCTGGGCAACATAGTAAGACCCTATCTCTACAAAAATTACAAAACAAATTAGCTGGGCGTGGTGGTGAATGCTTGTAGTCCCAGCTACTCCGGGGGATGAGGGTTGCTTGAGCCCAGGAGGTCGAGGCTGCAGTGAGCCATGTTCAAGACACTGCACTCCAGCCTGGATGACAGAGTGAGACCCTGTCTCAAAATAAAGAAATCAATAAACAACTTGCTTGAGGTCCCACAGGTAGTCCTTTCCTCAAAAGATTGTGGAAAACACTAAATGGCAGCCATAAATAATACTTATTGGCTGGGTGCAGCGGCTCACACCTATAATCCTTGCACTTTGGGAGGCCAAGGCAGGAGGATCCCTTGAGTCCCGGAGTTTGAGACCACCATAGGAATTATAGTAAGACCCCCATCTTTGTTGATCTGGAACTATTTTCACTAAGCTTTGAAATTTCCCATCAACCTGAATCTCCATCAACACGCACTAATCCTGCTGACTTTGTTCTCATTCTCGCCGCCCTTGTACTCCCCTCCCCTCCACACTCTGCTTCCCTCCATGAATCCCTGACTTCTACCACTCCTCAGTCTCCTCTAAGCTCTTTCTCAAAGCTACCCTCTAAGGCCAGCACTGTGGCTCACCCCTGTAATCCCAGCACTTTGGGAGGCCAAGGCAGGTGGATCACTTGAGGTCAGGAGCTCAAGACCACCCTGGCCAATATGGTGAAACTCTGTTTCTACTAAAAATACAAAAATTAGCAGGGCATGGTGGCGCATGCTGTAGTCCCAGCTACTTGGGAGACTGAGGAAGGAGAATCGCTTGAGCCCGGGAGGCCAAGGTTTCAGTGAGCCAAGATTGCGCCACTGCACTCCAGCCTGGGCTACAGAGCAAGACTCCGTCTCAGGATAAAAAAAAAAAAAGAGAGAGAGAAAGAAAAAACAAAAACAAAAACAAAAACAAAACCACCCTATACTCCTTTGATTCAACCATAGCAATAATTTCCCCAGTTTATTAACAGATACTATTTACTGATGCCATCAATGTTGGCAGAGTGCTTACTTCCAGTTGGGGACCGTGCTAAGCCCAGTGGTACCTGAAGTCCTTGCTCTTTAGGGGGCTGCAATTAAAATAGAGTCAGGGACAAGTCAACAAATACAAAAGACAGATCATTGCAAATTGTGACTTAGGAATTAAATGGAGCAGGATGGCAGTGAGTAGAGGTGGGTGCCACGTTTGGTGAAGCATCAGGGAAGCCCTCTCTAAGGCGGCACCTTGGCCCTGGGACCAAGAAGAGGCAGGTGTGCAAAGACCTTGAAACGGAGTAGAGGGAAGCGTGAGTCAGAAAGCCCTAAGGAGGAAGCGCAAGGTTCCCAGCCCTGTGCCATGTGCTTTACATAAAACTTTTCCTTTTCCTGCTAGTAAATCCTGTCCTTTCCGTGAGTTAATACTCCCTTTCAATCTTGGCTCCTCTCTTCTTCCTGTAGGTGGGGCACCACGGTAGCTGCCCAGAGCCCGGGAGGTCAGCCATAACCCAGCTCCGAAGGTGCAATAGCCACCCTTTTTTGAGTATTACTATACTCAAACATAGAGCATGAGTGTTACTACACTTAAACATAAAGCATGAAGGCCTTAGGCCAACAAGAAGTTGTGGCCAGTGGATCAAAGCCCAAGAACAGTCTTCAATACTATTAATACTTCATTTTATTGTTGAGGCTCAATTTGTGCATCTGGATGAATTTCTATCCCTGTATACACCCATGAGACCACTACGGTGTTCAACATACAGCGTTTCCATCACTCGAGAAATTTTCCTCATGCCTCTTCCCAGTTAGTACCTTCCTGAGAGGTGGTCATTTTTTTTTTTTTTTACCTTTTTCACCAGTTTTGTATTTGTTTGTTTGTTTTGAGACAGAGTCTCACTCCGTCACCCATGGGCAGATCACAAGGTCAAGAGTTCAAGACGAGCCTGGCCAACATGGTGAAACCCCGTCTCTACTAAAAATACAAACATTAACCAGGGCCGGGTGCGGTGGCTCACGCCTATAATCTCAACACTTTGGGAGGCCGAGGTGGGTGGATCACAAGGTCAGGAGATTGAGACCATCCTGGCCACCATGGTGAAACCCCGTCTCTACTAAAAAATACAAAAATTACCTGGATGTGGTGGTGCATGCACCTTTAGTCCCAGCTACTCAGGAGGGCAAGGCACGAGAACCTCTTGAACCAGGAGGCGGAGGTTGCAGTGAGCCAAGATCACGCCATTGCACTCCAACCTGAGCAACAGAGCCAGATTCTGTCTCAAAAAATAAAATTAAATTAAAAAAAGAACAAAGACATTCTCCTATGCAACCGTAGTATCACACATAGGAAATTTATCATTGTTAAATTAGCACTGGTCTCTAATATTCAGTCTACGTTCAAATTTCTCCAATTGTCCCAATAATGTCCTTTGTAGATTTGTTTTCTTTTGTTCTCTTTTATTTTCTTTTTTTTTTGAAACGGAGTCTCACTTTGTCGCCCAGGCTGGAGTGCAGTGGCGCGATCTCGGCTCACTGCAAGCTACACCTCCTGGGTTCATGCCATTCTCCTGCATCAGGCTCCCAAGTAGCTGGGACTACAGGCGCCCGCCACCACGCCCAGCTAATTTTTTGTATTTTTAGTAGAGACAGAGTTTCACCGTGTTAGCCAGGACGGTCTCGATCTCCTGACCTCGTGATTCACCCGCCTCGGCCTCCCAAAGTGCTGGAATTACAGGTATGATTCACTGCGCCCGGCCGATTTGTTTTCTTTTTGGTCCTGAGTCCAAACAAGGATCGCCTATTGCATTTAGTTGCTATGTCTCTTTAATATCTTTAATCTGGCCAGTTACCTTACCTCTTTTTTTTTTTTTCTTCTTTGAGACAGGGTCTTGCTCTGTTGCCCCGGTTGGAGTTCAGTGGTGTGATTTTGGCTCACTGCCACCTCTGCCTGGCTCAAGTGATTCTCCTACCTCAGCCTGCCAAGTAGCTGGAACCACAAGCACACGTGCCACCATGCCTAGTAATTTTGTGTTTTTTGTAGCGATGAGGTTTTGCCATATTGCCCAGGCTGGTCTGGAACTCATGAGGTCAGCCTGCCTTGGCCTCTCGAAGTGCTGGGGTTACAGGCATGAGCCAACATGCCAGGCCACCTCTTTTTGATGTTGATGTATCTGAAAACTCCAGGTAACTTATTTTGCAGAATGTCCTTCAATTTGGGTTTTTTAATGTTTACTCATCATGATCTAGATTAAATATTTATGACAGGAATCAAGGATGTGATGTCATATCCTTCCCAATGAATCATATCAGGAAAAATTATCGTTGTTTTGTTTCATTGTTGTTATTATTTTAGAGACAGGGTCTCTCTCTGTCACTCAGGCTAGGGTGCAGTGGCACAGTCACAACTCACTGCAATGTGTATGTTGTTTGTTTGTTTCTTTGTCTTATTTATATATTTATTTATTTATTTATTTTTATTTTTTTTTTTGAGACAGAGTCTTACTCTGTCGCCCAGGCTGGAGTGCAGTGACGTGATCTTGGCTCACTGCAACCTTCACTTCCCAGATTCAAGCGATTCTCCTGCCTCAGCCTCCGAGTAGCTGGGATCACTGGCGCCCATCACCACGCCCAGCTAATTTTTTGTATTTTTAGTAGAGACCAGATTTCTCCATGTTGTACAGGCCGGTCTCGAACTCCTGGCCTCAGGTGATCCACCTGCCTCGGCCTCCCAAAGTGCTGGGACTATAGCCAGGAGCCACCGCGCCAGGTCCATTTTAACCATTTTTAAGTGTACAGTTCTGTGGTGTTAAGAACATTCACATTGTGATGCAACCATCACCACCATCCATCTCCAGAACATGATCATCTTCCCCAACTGAAATTCTACCCATTACACATTAACTCCACATTTTCTCTCTCCACCAGTCCCTGGCAACCCCCTTCTACTGTCTCTATGAATTTGGTGACTCCAGGCACCTTATACAAGTGGAATCATATAATATTTGTCTTTTCGTAACTGGATTATTTCACTTAGCACAATGCCCTCAAGCTTCATCTGTATTGGAGCATGTTGCTTGCCTTTTAAGCCTGAATAATATTCCACTGTATGCATATATCACATTTCATCAGTGTATCCATTGATGGACACTTGGGTTGCTGTCACCCCTTGGCTATGCTGCTATGAATGTGGGTGTACGCATATCTCTGAAAGACCTTGTTTTCACTTTTTTGGGGCATGTACCCAGAAGTGGAATTGCTGCCGGGCGCGGTGGCTCACGCCTGTAATCCCAGCACTTTGGGAGGCCGAGGCGGGCGGATCACAAGGTCAGGAGATCGAGACCACGGTGAAACCCCGTCTCTACTAAAAATACAAAAAATTAGCCGGGCGCGGTTGTGGGCGCCTGTAGTCCCAGCTACTCGGGAGGCTGAGGCAGGAGAATGGCGTGAACCTGGGAGGCGGAGCTTGCAGTGAGCCGAGATTGCGCCACTGCACTCCAGCCTGGGCTGGGCGACAGAGCGAGACTCCGTCTCAAAAAACAAAAAAAAAAAAAAAAAAAAAAGAAGTGGAATTGCTGACTCATATGACAGTTCTAGATTTAGATTTTTGAGGAATTGCCATACCATTTTCTGCAGCAGCTGCACCATTTTATGTTCCCATCAGCAATGCACAAGGGGTTCAACTTCTCCCCATTCTTGCCAACACTTATTTTTCTATTTTCTATAATAGCTAGCCTAGTGTGTGTGAAGTGGCATCTCATTGTGGTTTTGATTTGAATTTCCCTAATGATTAGTAACGATGACCATCTTCTTATTTGTTGTCCATTTCTATATCTTCTTTTTTTTTTTTTTTTTTTTTTTGAGACAGGGTCTCGCTTTGTCTCCCAGGCTGGAGTGTAGTGGTTTGATCTCGGCTCACTGCAACCTCCGCCTCCACGGTTCAAGCAATTCTCCCACCTCAGCCTCCCTGGTAGCTGGGACTACAGGCATGCACCACCATGCCCAGGTAATTTTTGTATTTTTAGTAGAGATGGTTTCAAACCGTCAGGGTTTCACCATGTTGAGCAGGCTGGTTTCAAACTCCTGATCTCAAGTGATCTGCCCGCCTTGGCCTCCCAGAGTGTTGGGATTATAGGCGTGAGCCACCGTGCCCAGTCATTTTTATATCTTCTTTAAAGAAACATTGGCCAGGCACAGTGCCTCACACCTGTAATCCCAGCACTTTGGGAGGCTGAGGCAGGCAGATTTCTTGAGCCCAGGAGGTTCGAGAGTATCCTGGGTAACATGGTGAAACTTCGTCTCTATATAAAATACAAAAATTAGCTGGGTATAGTGTGTACCTGTAGTCCCAGCTACTAGGGAAGCTGAGATGGGAGGAGTGGTTGAGCCCAGGAGATGGAGGCTGCAGCAGGCTGTGATTACACCACTGCACTCCAGTCTAGATGACAGCGTGAGACCTTGTCTCGGAAAAAAAAAAAAAAAAAGAATAAAGAAACATCTATTCAAGGCTTTGCTTTTTTTTTTTTTTTTTTTGAGACCGGCCTTGTTGTGTTGCCCAGGCTGGCCTCGAACTCCTGGGCTCAAGCAAGCAATCCTCAGCCTCCTAAGTAGGTGGGACTACAGGCGCTTACCACCATGCCTGGCTTCTTTGTCTACTTTTGAATTGGATTGTTTGTTTGGTTGTTGAATCATAGAATTTCTTTATATATACTGGATATTAATATTTTATCAAATACATGTTTTACAACTATTTTCTTCCATTCTGTGAATTGTCTTTTCACTGTCTTGTTTCTTACTGTGTGGTTTTAAAAATTTTTTTAGGCCGGGCACAGTGGGATACACCTGTAATCCCAGAATTTTGGGAGGCCGAGGAGTGCAAATCACAAGGTCAGGAGTTCAAAACCAGCCTGGACAACATGGCGAAACCTCGTCTCTACTAAAAACACAAAAACTTAGCTAGGTGTAGTGGTGGGCGCCTGTAATCCCAGCTACTCAGGAAGATGAAGCAGGAGAATTGCTTGAACTCAGGAGGCGAAGCTTGCAGTGAGCCGAGATCGTGCCACTGCACTCCAGCTCAGGTGACAGAGTGAGACTCCATCTCATTAAAAAAAAAAAAAAAGCCGGGCACGGTGGCTCACGCCTCTAATCCCAGCACTTTGGGAAGCCGAGGCGGGCGGATCACAAGTTCAGAAGATCGAGACCACCCCGGCTAACACAGTGAAACCCCATCTCTACTAAAAATACAAAAAATCAGCCTGGCATGGTGGCGGGCGCTTATAGTCCCAGCTACTCGGGAAACTGAGGCAGGAGAATGATGTGAACCCGGGAGGCAGAGGTTGCAGTGAGCCAAGATCGCGCCACTGCACTCCAACCTGGGCGACAGAGCCAGACTTTGTCTCAAACAAACAAACAAACAAAAAAATTTTAGAGACAGGATCTCACTGTGTTGCCCAGGCTGGAGTGCAGTGGTGTGTGATCATGGCTCACTGCAGCCTTGCTGAACTCCTGGGCTCAAGCGATCCTTCCACCTCTAGTTGTTTTCTTTTCTTTTCTTTCTTTTTTTTTTTTTTTTAACATGAAGTCTTGCTCTGTCACCTAGGCTGAAGTGCAATGGCATGATCACGGCTCCCTGCAGCCTTGACCTCCTGGGCTCAAGCAATCTTCCTGCTTTACCCTCTGGAGTAGTTGGCACTACAGCCATGTCCTACCATGCCTGGCATATATATATATATATATATATATATATATATATATATATATATGTAATATTTTTTAGTTTTTGTAGAGATGAAGGTTTGACTAGGCTGGTCTGGAACCCCTGGGCTCAAGTGATCCTCCCACCTCAGCCTCCCAAAGTGCTGGGATTACAAGTGTGAGCCACCATGACCAGCCTCACTCTCTATTTTTTTTTTTCTGAGGCACAGCCTCAAGAATTCCTAAGAACATGCGCCTTCTGGCTCCACTCTCTTCATAGTGTTTTTTGATGTACAAAACTTTTTAATTTTCATGAGGTCAAATTTATCTATTTTTCTTTCATTACCTATACTTTTAGAGTCATATCTATGAAATTATTGCCAAATCTAATGTCATAAAGATATTTTTCTAAGTGTTTCATAGTTTTAACTGTTATGTTTAGGCCTTTGATCCATTCCGGGTAATATTTTTATATATGGTGTTAGGTAAGGATGCAACTTCTTTCTTTTGCATGTGGATATCCAGTTTTCCCAGCACTATTTGTTGAAGAAACTGTCTTTTCTACATTAAAAGGTGGCTCCTTTGTTGAAAATCAATTGATCATAAATACAAGGGTTTATTTTGGGTTCTCCATTATCTTCTGTTGGTCTATATGTCTGTCCTTATGCCAGTATCACATTGCTTTCATTACTGTGGCTTTGTAGTAAGTTGTGAAATCAGGAGGTATGAGTCCTTCAACTTTGCTCTTCTTTTTCAATGTTGTTTTGACTATTTGAGGAATGCAGGTACTTTTTAAATAGAACTCCTAGGGGTACCAAGGAAAGGATGATTTATAACAGTTACCGTTTACATACTTGAGGAAGAATGTTGTGGCTGTGTTTGGCCCATCTCATGGGTCTGGTGACCCTACTGTCTTGTCTGTACTAAGAAATATTAATAGAATGCATGGTCTGATAAAGGTAAAAGCATTACATTACATAGTTATATGCTATACATATTTAACTTATTAAAACATACAAAATAGGCCAGGTACGATGGTTCACGCCTGTAATCTCAGCACCTTGGGAGGCTGAGGTGGGCGGACCACTTGAGGTCAGGAGTTTGAGACCAGCCTGGCCAACATGGCAAAACCCCATCTCTACTAAAAATACAAAAAGTGGCCGGGCGTGGTGGTACTCGCCTGTAATCCCAGCTACTGGGGAGGTTGAGGCAGGAGAATCGCTTGAACCTGGGAGGTGGAGGTTGCAGTGAGCCGAGATTACACCACTGCACTCCAGCCTGGGCAATAGAGCAAGACTTTGTCTCGGAAGAAAAAAAAAAGAGAGAGAGAAGAAAAAACAAACCTACAAAATAGCATGGAATCAGAGATCTGAGATATCTGGTCTCTGTACACACACATAACTTCAGTTTATCTGAACACTTCTGTTTGTTTCTGTTCTCTGCTCTCCTGACCCACCTCCTACCTTCGTTTTCCTGTATTCAGATGCTACATGCGAGTCACTTTTATCTCTTTTTATTTTTTCCCCTGCAGACCACTTTTTAAAACTATATGCTGTAATTGTACTGATTAAAAACGAGGGGCCGGGTGCGATGGCTCACACCTGTAATCCTAATACTTTGGGAGGCCAAGGCGGGCAGATCACCTGAGGTCAGGAGTTCGAGACCAGCCAGACCAGCCAGACGAGCATGGTGAAATCCCGTCTCTACTAAAAATACAAAATTAGCTGGACATGGTGGCAGGCACCTGTAATCCCAGCTACTCTGGAGGCTGAGGCAGGAGAATCACTTGAACCTGGGAGGTAGAGATTGCAGTGAGCTGAGATTGCGCCATTACACTCCAGCCTGGGCAACAAGAGCAAAACTCCGTCTCAAAAACAAACAAACAAACAAACAAAAAACACAAGGAATACATTCACCTGGTTCCAAATTCAAAGGTAAAAAAGCCCAGGATGAAAGTCTCTGTAGCATCCCTGCCTCCCTCCTGCCCATTTTCCCCTCTCCAGCAACAACCATTCTTACTGCTTTCTTGTATTGTCTTCTCAATACATATATTTATACACATATATTCTTGAGCTGGATGCAGTTCAATAATTAATTTCAGCAACTTAGAAGGCTGAGGAGGGAGGACCACTTGAGCCCAGGGGTTCAAGGCTGCAGTGCAGGAGTCCACACCACTGCACCCCAGCCTAAGTGACAGAGCGAGACCCCAGCTCTAAAAACAAAACAAAACAAAAACATTCGGTTGCATAGCCAAGGAAAAAGAACTTCCTGACACAGCAATAGGGCAGCACATGCTGTGGCTGCTCTCCCGTCACCTTTGCAGTGTGCTCCTACAGATTTTCTCCTGCCAGCAGGTATGCACCTGCCCCTGCACCCGAGGGATTGATGGGAACTAGGAAGACCCTCAGCAGCCTTGTGGCAGACAGTGCATGGGGGTGGGGGTTGAGATTACTCCCCTCCGGTCCTGGAGTGCCTGCATCCAAGCTCTCAGGTGGTGGCATCTTAACACCCCTGCTCCCCTGCCCACCCCTCTGGCGAAATAACTCTGGGAAGCCAATTCTACGCTAGTGCCCAACGCTTCTCCACCGGATTCACCTTCAGTTGCTTTCAGTAGTTATTTGTAGGATCACCCACCTGTTGTTGGCCGCCTTCCCTTCCCTGTCTCACTTCCCCACTCCTTTCCTGCTGTTTAGCCAGCTCACTTCCCAAATTAAGTACTTGCACTCGAATCCTTGTCTGAGTTTGCTTTGAGAGAAACCCAAAGAGAAGCCCATGTATGCACTGTTCTATACGTTGCTTGGTTCATTTAACATGACCTGGAGATACTCCCCTATCCCGACACCAACGCTTCCTCATTCTGTTTTTTTTTTTTTTCTTTTGAGACAGGGTCTCACTTTGTCACTCAGGCTAGAGTGCAGTTGCACAATGAGGGCTCACTGCAGCCTCAACCTTCCAGGTTCAAGCGATCCTCCTTCCTCAGCTTCCTGAGTCGCTGGGACCATACGCGCACGCCACCTTGCCCAACTACTTTCTTTATTTTTTGTCGAGATGGAGTTTCTCCAAGTTGCCCAGGCTGGTCTCAAACTCCTGAGCTCAAGTGATCCACCCGCCTTGGCCTCCCAAAGTGCTGGGATTACAGACATAAGCCTCATTCTTTTTAAGGGCAGCACAGTATCCCCTTCCGTGGATGTGGGTAAGAGCTGGGCTTTGGAACCAGATGGCCTGCAAGTCATTCTTCATACCTAACACAGGACCAGCCATCCTTCCGCAGAGGGTGGCCTGCTTTCCCTCCACCTCTTCTACTTTCATCATTCCCCCAGGCGCCTCTTCCCGAAATCTGGGAGGCTTGCCTAACTCGTTCCCATACTCTTGCGTGTAGTCTGTAAATTACCTCATCTACAGACTGGCATTCCCAGTTGCGTCTGTCTTACCTACAGTTTACTTGTCCTTTGCTCTTTTTTCCCTTCCCTCCCTCCTTCCTTCCTATTATCTGCCCTCTACCCTGATCCCAGGTTAGAAGAACAAAAGTTTGAGTATTCTCTTTTCAGTTTTTTAATTTCTCAAAGTTAAACATAACTTTAAACATTGGCTATCAGGATTTAAAAGTTAGGAGATTTCACATTGGAATCTGGACTTTATGCTTCTCTTGAAAAATCAATGCTGTTTCATGATAGTCTCAATTAAAAAAAAGAAAAAAAAATTAGGCTGGGTGCGTTAGCTCATGCCTGTAATCCCTGCACTTTGGGAGGCCAAGGTGGGCGGGTCAGCTGAGGTCGGATCACCTGAAGTCAGGAGTTTGAGACCAGCCTGACCAACATGGTGAAATCCCAATTCTACTAAAAATACAAAAAATTAGCTGGGCGTGGTGTCGTGCGCCTATAATCCCAGCTATTCAGGAGGCTGAGGCAGGAGAATCACTTGAACCCAGGAGGCAGAGGTTTCAGTGAGCCGAGGTTGCACCACTGCACTTCAGCCTGGGCAACAAGAGTGAAACTCCGTCTCAAAAAAAAAAAAAAAGGAAAAGAAAAAGAAAAAAATCATCAGTCCCAGCAATGCCTCTGTTCTGGCATGACCACAGTCACAATCCCCTGGGCCAGAGCTAAGGATCCCCTGGCCCCATGGGGTGGGGGCATCTCTTAGCCATTCACCACTCCCCACAAACAGGCCTCCTCACTTATTTATGGGACCTCTCTGGCCCAGCAGGTGACTCGATGTGAAACGCCTGGTTCAGGTCCTTATTAACGCAAACTTGAAGTATTTATTTATTTATTTATTTGAGACAGACTCTGTCCCCCAGGCTGGAGTGCAGTGGCATGATCTTGGCTCACTACAGCCTCTGCCTGCCAGGTTCAAGCAATTCTTCTGTCTCAGTCTCCCGAGTAGCTGGGACTACAGGCACCTGTCACCATGCCCGGCTAATTTTTGTGTTTTGTTTTATTTTATTTTATTTTTTTGAGACAGAGACTCACTCTGTCACCCAGACTGGAGTGCAGCAGCACAATCTTGGCTCACTGCAACCTCCGCCTCCTGGGTTCAAATGATTCTTGTGCCTCAGCCTCCCGAGTAGCTAGGACTACAGGTGCTCGCCACCACACCCGGCTGATTTTGTTTTGTATTTTTAGTAGAGATGGGATTTCACCATGTTGGCCAGGCTGGTCTTGAACTCCTGACCTTAAGTAATCTGCCCGCCTCGGCCTCCCAAAGTGCTCGGATTACAGGCGTGAGCCACTGTGCCTGACCCAATTTTTGTATTTTTAGTAGAGACAGGGTTTCTCCATGTTGGCCAGGATGGTCTTGAACTCCTGACCTCAGGTGATCCTCCCACTTTGACCTCCCAAAGTGCTGGGAATACAAGTGTGAGCCAACAAGCCCAGTGAAGCTTGAAGTAGTTCTATTACCTAAAGTGAAAATGCAGATCCTAATTCCAGCACTTTGGGAGGCTGAGGCAGGAGGATGACTTGAGGCCAGAAGTTCAAGGCTACAGTGAGCTATGGTGGCACCACTGCACTTCAGGCTGGGCCACAGAGCAAGACCCTATCTTTTTTTTTTTTTTTTGAGATGGAATTTCACTCTTGTTGCCCAGGCTGGAGTGCAATGGCACGATCTTGGCTCACTGCAACCTCCACCTCCCAGGTTCAAGTGATTATCCTGCCTCAGCCTCCCAAGTAGCTGGGATTACAGGCACGCACCACCACACCTGGGTGACCCTATCTCTTAAAAACAACAGCAACATCAGCAACAACAAAACCCAGATTCTGATTCAGTAGATCTCGGTGGGGCATGAGATTCTGCATTTCTCACAAGTTTCCAGGTGATGCTGGTGTTGCTGGTCTACAGACCACACCTTGAGGAGCAGGGTGAGTCAGTCTCCTTCCTCCCCCGTCCATTTTGCACATCACTTGGGATTTATTTTTCTAGTACATTATGTTTATAGAATTCCAGTGGTTGTTGAATATCCATGGCAGTTACTGTTTACTATTTGTTGTTTTTAAACCACAGGATCTTTTGGCTTCCCAAACGGTGTTACTGCTCGGATCCCTGTGCACAGTGTACAAGTCAGATCTAATAGGTGCTAACTGAAGTCAAAGAGGAGGCCCTGGAAAATATCACTCTGAAATCCACCCGCCGACTCCCTGATCCCCAGGTCCCTGTGTCCAAACCACAGGAATTTGAAACTGTGGAACTCAGCTAAAAATCAGAGATCTCATTCTCGTATTCCAAGGCCTTCGGAGTTAAGTAACTTGCTCAAGATTACACAGCTGCAAAACCCTGGATTTCCCAAACCCTTTGCATTTTTGTCCTAAGGCTATAGTCACAGCATTTCCTACCAAAGCCCAGCCCAGATCCCCCACTTTCTGATTTTTCTTGCCTTATTCACACCTGAGAGTAAACACCTCTCTGCCAGTTAAAACTGTATTTTCAAACAGGCTTAGGCTCTGTGGCTCACACCTGCAATCCCAGCACTTTTGGGGGCTGAAAGAGTTCAAGACCTGCTTGGGCAACAAATCAAGACCCCTGTCTCTTAAAAATAAAAAAATTGGGCCGAGCACAGTCGTTCACACCTGTAATCCCAACACGTTGGGAGGCCAAGGCACATGGATCACCTGAGATCAGGAGTTTGAGACCAGCCTGGTCAACCTGGAGAAACCCCATCTCCACTAAAAATAGAAAAATTAGCCAGGCATGGTGGCGCATACCTGTAATCTCAGCTACTCAGGAGGCTGAGGCAGGAGAATCACTTGAGCCTGGAAGGTGGAGGCTGCAATGAGATGAGATCACACCACTGCACTCCAGCCTGGGTGATAGAGTGAGACTCTGTCTCAAAAAAGAAAAAGAAAAAGAAAAAGATTACCTGAGCATGGTGGTGTGTGCCTGTAGTCAAAGCTATTCAGGAGGCTGAGGCAGGAGGCTATAGTAAGCTATGATCGTGCCACTGCACTCCTGCCTGGGTGACAGAGCAAGACTCCGTCTCAAAATAAATACACAAAAAACAACAAAACAGGGTTTATAAGTAGTAAGAAAAGGCAGTTGGTGTCTCTTCCCCCTCTTCTGCCCTCCAATTCTCTCCAAAATGGTGCATTTATCTTAGACAAGGTGACAGGTGGGGGACAGGGAACGGAGGAGTGACACAAAATGGTGCATTTGGTAAAACACTGAAGATGAGGTTACTCCGGGATACAACTGGCAAAAGGTTGAAGACCAGGTTACTCCAGGCTAAAGTTCTCCCTCCTTGACCACCTGGTCTCCAGGTCGGCATCTCGTGGTCACAATCTCTGCCAGGTAAGCTTTTACCTTATCTCTCTGCCCGTTCCAGGGAAGCCTCCTTCCTGCCAAGTTGGTGCTCACCTTCACCTGAATTCACCCTTGTTTTCCTGCCTGCCATGGGGCCACGGGGGCCCTTGTTCACCCCATCTCCTATATGCTCAGAATGTCCTTGTTTAATGAGGTTTTGTTTTGTTTTGTTTTGTTTGAGACAGGGTCTCATTCTGTTGTCCAGGCTGGAGTGCAGTGGCACTATCTTGGCTCACTGCAACCTCTGCCTCCCAGGCTCAAGTGATTTTCCTGCCTCAGCCTCCCAAAGAGCTGGGATTACAGGCATGTGCCACCACACCCAGCTACTTTTTATGTTTTTGGTGGAGACGGGGTTCCAGGCTGGTCTGGAACTCCTGACCTCAGGTGATCTACCTGCCTCAGCCTCCCAAGGTGCTGGGATTGCAGGTGTGAGCCACCTCGCCCAGCTGGTTTAAAATTTTTATTTTATTTAGAGATAGGATATTACTCTGTTGCCCAGGCTGGAGTGCAGTGGCACAATCATAGCTCACTGTAAACTTGAACTCTTGGGTTCAAGCAGTCCTCCCATCTCAGCCTCCCCAGCAGTCAGGACTATGGCATCCGCCACCATACTTGGCTAATTTTTGTATTTTTGCAGAATCAGGGGTCTCATTATACTGTCCAGGCTAGTCTTGAACTCTTGGCCTCAAGTGATTCTCCTGCCTTAGCCTGTCAGGGATCTGGGATTACAGGCATGAGCCATGCCCGGCCATATTCAATGGTTTTTATTTTGTTTTGTTTTGTTTCCCTGTTACCCAGACTGGGGCACAGTGGTGAGATCATGGTTCACTGCAGCCTCAACCTCCTGGGCTCAAGCAATCCTCCTGCCTCAGCCTCCCAAGTAGCTAGGATCACAGGCATGCACCATCACTTCCAGATTATTATTATTATTATTATTTTTTTTTTTTTTTGAGACGGAGTCTCACTCTGTCGCCCAGGCTGGAGTGCAGTGGCCGGATCTCAGCTCACTGCAAGCTCTGCCTCCCGGGTTTACGCCATTCTCTTGCCTCAGCCTCCCGAGTAGCTGGGACTACAGGCGCCCGCCACCTCGCCCGGCTAGTTTTTTGTATTTTTAGTAGAGACGGGGTTTCACCATGTTAGCCAGGATGGTCTCGATCTCCTGACCTTGTGATCCGCCCGTCTCGGCCTCCCAAAGTGCTGGGATTACAGGCTTGAGCCACCGCGCCCGGCCAGATTATTTTTTTACTTTTTAAAGAGATGGTGGGAGTGTTGGGGGGTTCTCTCCATGTTGCCCAGGCTGGTCTCAAACTCCTGGCCTTAAGTGATCCTCCTGCCTCAGCTTCCCAAAATTTTGGAATTACACAGGCTGAGCTACTGTACCCAGCCAAGATAGTTAAAGTTACAGAGCGTTTTAATTTAATTTTTTTTTTTTTTTTTTTTTTATTGAGACGGAGTCTCACTCTGTTGCCAGGCTGGAGTGCAGTGGCACGATCTCAGCTCGCTCACTGCAACCTCCGACTTCTGAGTTCAAGTGATTCTCCTGCCTCAGCCTCCCGAGTAGCTGGGATTACAGGTGCACGCCACCACACCCAGATAATTTTTGTATTTTTAGTAGAGACAGGGTTTCACCATGTTGGCCACGATGGTCTTGATCTGACCTCATGATCCAGCCACCTCGACCTCCCAAAGTGCTGGGATTATAGGTGTGAGTCACCGCGCCCAACAATAGTGTTTAATGGATGTAAGTGGGAGTATTTGGGAAATTAACAGCTCCTTTCCCGTGTCTTTTTGAGGTTATGACTCATCAGAGACAAATAAAACCATCTTTTTTTAGGTTTTTTTTTTTTTTTTTGCCACCTGTCCGTGTTGGGCCAGTCCCTACAAGAGAAGGGAAATAAGGAATTCTTCTAAAGCTTTGGACTCTGTATGGTAGACTTTACATGTGAAAAATTAAAGTGAACAATTACATGGAAAAACATCATTACCAAAATTGTTCAAGAAGAAACATAGAAGGCCAGCTGTGGTGGCTCACTCCTGTAATCTCAGCACTGGGAGGCTGAGGTGGTTGATCACCTGAGGTTAGGGGTTCGAGACCAGCCTGTCCAACATGGTGAAACCCTTCTCTACTAAAAATACAAAAATTAGCTGGATGTGGAGGCGGGCGCCTGTAATCCCAGATACTCAGGAGGCTGAGGTGTGAGAATTGCTTGAACCTGGGAGACAAAGGAATGGAACAGACTTACATATAAGTAAAATTGAACCTGAATAAAAAATTCTAGCAAGAATAGAAAATTATAACCACAAAACACTTCACCAAGCCCAGGAGTCCTCACAGGCAACGTCTATAACTTTGAGGAACAGAAAACCTCCATCTTACCCAAACTAAGAAACAAAATTCAATAACCCATGTGAATCTAGTCACTAGCTACTGTAAGTGGAAATCTCACACCTAACCAAAAACATTAAAAAAGGGTAAGAAGAAAAGGAAACCAATAGTTCAGTTTCACTTACACAGATGTAAAAATTATGAATAAAACATTAGCTAGTCAAATACAACAATGCGTAAAACAAACATTACCAATTGGTATTTATCCCAGGAAGGCAAGGCCGTTACTTTACCATTAGAAAGTAGCAATATAGTGTAATCCCAGCTATTTGGGAGGCTGAGGCAGAGAACTGCTTAAACTCTGGAGGAGGAGGTTGCAGCAGTGAGCTGAGATCGCGCCACTGCACCCCAGCCTGGACAACAGAGTGAGAGTCCGTCTCAAAAGAGAAAAGAAAGTAAGTAGCAATATAGCTGGGCATAGTGCTTTGGGCCTGCAATCCCAGCGATTTCGGAGGCTGAGGCAGGAGAATCTCTTGAACTCAGGAGGCGGAGGTGGAAGTGAGCCAAGATCACCTCACTGCACTCTAGCCTGGGCGACAGAGTAAGACTCTGTCTCAAGAAAAATAAAAAATAAAAAATAAGCCGGGCAAGGTGGCTCATACCTGTAATCCCAGCACTTTGGGAGGCTGAGGTGGGCAGATCACCTGAGGTCAGGGGTTTGAGACCAGCCTGACCAACATGGTGAAACCTGATCTCTACTAAAAATACAAAATTAACTGGGTGTGGTGGCACATGCCTGTAATCCCAGCTATTTGGGAGGCTGAGGCAGGAGAATTGCTTCAACCTGGGAGGCGGAGGTTGCGGTGAGCCGAGATCCCACCATTGCACTGCAGCCTGGGCAACAAGAACAAAGCTTCGTCTCAAAGAAAAAAAGCCAAAAAAAAAAAGTAAATCCTTTTGTACATTTTCATGGAAAACTATAAATAATATGAGAAAAATAGCTACAAATTAAGAGACATTGGTAACGTATATAACTAAGAAAGAATTGATATCCAAAACTTTTCTTTTTTTGTTTTTTATTATTATTTTTCAAAATATTTTAAAAACCTACAAATAGGCCTGGCGTGGTGGCTCAGGCCTTTAATCCCAGCATTTTGGGAGGCTAAGGCAGGCAGATCACTCAAGGTCAGGAATTCCAGACCAGCCTGGCCAATATGGTGAAACCCTGTCTCTACTAAAAATACGAAAGTTAGCCGGGCGTGGTGATGGGCGCCTGTAATCCCAGCTACTCGGGAAGCTGAAGCAGGAGAATCACTTGAACCCGGGAGGCAGAGGTTGCAGTGAGCTGAGACTGTGCCACTGCACTCCAGCCTGGGCAACAGAGTGAGACTCTTTCTTAAAAAAAAAAAAACAAAAAAACAGAACCACACCTAAAAAAAAAACCCTACAAATAATGCAAAAAGGACAAACCATCCAAAAGGAAAATGACAAAGGAATGATTTCTATGACCAATAAACACACGAAACATATAAACAGACAAAAAGAAGCTCGACCTCTGCAGTAATTAGGGAAATGTATATTAAAACACACCGAGATACCATCTTACATTCTTCAGATCGGCAAATATTAGCAAGCCTGCCTATTTAATCAAAAATGCATTAGGCAGCTGGGCATGGTGGCTCATGCCCATAATCCCAGCACTTTGGGAGACCAAGGTGGGAGGGGAGGATTACTTGAGCTCAGAAGTTTGAGATCAGCCTGGACAACATATTAAAACCTTGTCTCTACTAGAAATTTTTTTTTTTTTTTTTTTTTTTTTTTTTTTTTTTTGAGGCAGAGCCTCTCTGTCTCCCAGGCTGGAGTGCAGTGGCACAATCTCAGCTCACTGCAACCTTCACCTCCTGGATTCAGGCGATTCTCCTGTCTCAGCCTCCGAGGTAGCTGAGATTACAGGTATGCGCTCCATGCCTGGCCAATTTTTTTGTATTTTAATAGAGACAGGGTTTCACTGTGTTGCCCAGGCTGGTCTCAAACTCCTGAGCTCAAGCACTTCACCCGCCTCGGCCTCCCAAAGTGCTGGGATTATAGGTGTGAGCCACTGCGCTGGGTGGAAATAAAAATTTTTTTAAATTAGCCGGGTGTGATGGTGGGCACCTATAGTCCCAGGTATTCAGGAAGCTGAGGCAGGAGGATTACTTGAGCCTGGGAGATCGACGCAGTACTGAGCCGAGATCACACCCCTGCACTCCAGCCTGGGCAGAGAGAGACCCTGTCTCAAAAAAAAAAAAAAAAAAAAGAAAAGAAAAGAAATGCATTAGGCTACAAGCAGTAGAAGATCTAACTAAATGACTCAGACAAATAGGAAGTTCTTTTTCTCACATAACAAGTCTATAGCCGGGCACGGTAGTGGGAGCCTGTGGTCCCAGCTACTCAGGAGGTGGGTGGGAGAATCACCTAAGCCCGGGGAGGTTTTGGCTGCAGTGAGCTGTGATCGTGCCACTGCACTCCAGCCTGGGCAACAGAGTGAGACCCTATCTCAAACACACAAACAAACAAACAAGAAAGTCTGGAGGTAAGTGACGTGGGCATCGGTTCAATGGCTTAGCCACATGCTGTCAAGGTACCTGGTGTGCTCCCGGACATCACACCTATTTTAAAGCCACAATCAGAGAAGAGCAAGACTAAAGGCATCAGTGTGCTTTGTCAGAAAAGCAAAAGCTTTAAATGGCTTCTAGCCAACTTTTGCTATACAAAATATTTCAAACATTCAGAAAAGAACAGAAAATAATATAACCCCCACATGTGTACCTACGATTAATTCTGAACAAACACTGATGTTTTACCAATTGTGCTTCTAATTTTTTTCCTTAATAAAACACGAGAGATACAGTGTCCAGGATTGCATTATGTGGCCACCCCAGATGAAGGGGAGATGAGAATGTGAGTATTCCGTTTTCGAATATGTATAATACAGGTAGGCCAAGCAGAAAGAGTTAGACAGGTGTTGAGTTAGCCAGCCTACAGTGTCTAACACACCAATAAAATCAAGCATTGGAGAGGATTTGGATATGGAAGAATGCTCAGAAGGTGTGGTGGCTCATGCCTATAATCCTAGTACTTTGGGAGGTTGAGGCAGGAGGATCACTTAAGTCTACGAGTTTGGGAGCAGCCTGGGCAACATAGTGAGACCTTGTCTCTACAAAAAATAAACAAAATTAGCTGGTGGTGGCACGTGACTGTGGTCCTAGCTACTGAGGTGGGAGGATGGCTTGAGCCTGGGAGATTGAGGCTACAGTTAGCCATGATCATGCCATTGCGCTCCAGCCTGGGTGACAGAGTGAGATCCTTTCTCAAAAAAAAAAGGAGGGGCCGGGTGTGGTGGCTCAGGCCTGTAATCTTAGCACTCTTTGGGAGGCTGAGACAAGAGGATCCCTTGAGCCCAGGGATTTGAGACCAGCTTGGACAACATAGGGAGACCTTGTCTCTATTTAAAAAAAAAAAAAAAAAAGCTCATACGTGGTTGGCAGGAGTGTAAATAGCCTCAACCACTTTGGAAAGCAATTTGCCAATACTAGTTAATATAACTATCTAGATAGTGGGCAACCCAGATTAGGCTTTTCCAGAGATTTGCAGCTGGGAAGCTCTCATACATGTTCACAAAGATACCTGCAAATGTTCATTTCAGCTTTTTTTTTTTTTTTTTTTTTTTTTTTGAGACGGAGTCTCGCTCTGTAGCCCAGGCTGGAGTGCAGTGGCCGGATCTCAGCTCACTGCAAGCTCCGCCTCCCGGGTTCACGCCATTCTCCGGCCTCAGCCTCCCGAGTAGCTGGGACTACAGGCGCTGCCACCTCGCCCGGCTATTTTTTGTATTTCTTAGTAGAGACGGGGTTTCACCGTGTTAGCCAGGATGGTCTCGATCTCCTGACCTCGTGATCCGCCCATCTCGGCCTCCCAAAGTGCTGGGATTACAGGCTTGAGCCACCGCGCCCGGCCTTTTTTTTTTTTCAATAGCAAAAAACTGGAAATAGCCTATTTATCCCTCAATAAGAGAACTAATAAATACATCTCACAGTATACAATCAAAGGAATACTATGCAGCTATTAAAATGAGTGAACTTATCAACATGCATAAACCTTTAAGACATAATGCTGAGTTAAAGAGGAAAGTTGCAGAAAGGTACATAGGGTATGCGACTATTTATGTAAAATCAAATGCACAGTGACACTGTCTTTATTGATTCTTGCATTTGTAATAAAGGTGCAAATTGGGGAAGAAACACACTAACATCATAGCAGCAGCAATCTCCAGGGAAGGAAAGAGACCTGTGAGGAAAGGTGACAATGAGAGGAAGAAACTATACCTCTAATGCTGTATTAAGGAGAGAAAGTCTAGGCCCAGTGGCTCCTGCCTCTAATCCCAGCACTTTGGGAGGCCAAGATGGGCGGATCACTTGAGGCCAGGAGTTCATGACCAGCCTGGCCAACATGGTGAAACCCCATCTGTACTGAAAATACAAACAATTTACCGGGCGTGATGGCACACACCTGTGGTCCCGGCTACTCGGGAGGCTGAGGCATGAGAATCGCTTGAACCTGGGAGGTGGAGGTTGCAGTGAGCTGAGATTGCGCCACGGCACTCCAGCCTGGTTGACGGAGAGAGACTCTGCCTCAAAAGGAAGAAGAAAATAGATCTGAAGGCAGTTTGTCAAAATGCTAACTTTTGCTGTATCTGAGTTGTAGGTTCCTAAGTGTTTGCCATAATATTCTCGTTATTTCTTTGGCTATTTATAATACTTCATAAATTAAAAATAAAGGAAGGTGATGTGGTATTTTTTCTAAAGCAGCACTTCTCAAACTTTCATGTACAATGAATCCCCTGGGGATCTTGTTAAAATGCAGATGCTGACTCAGTGGCCTGGGGTGTGGCCGGAGAATCTACAAGCCTCACAAGCTTCTGTGTTGGGATGCAGCTGGTTCCAGGGCCCCGCTTAAAGAAGCAGCCTTCCAGAAAATTCTGCCCCAGGGCTCCTGAGATGGAAGTGAAGGCCCCAGCCCAGAGGACCCTGCGTGAAGGTTCACAGTGTTGGAGCCTGCAGATGCTGACAGTGCCTGCGGGTTTCCTGCCTATTTTAGGACTTGCTAGAAGCTTGGCGTGTCCTAGAAACCCTCTTTCAAGACTCTCCCCAGCTGCTGCTAGCAGGATTTTTTTTTTTTTTTTTAAACTCTCTATCCTATTTAACCTCCTCAGTGATGATCTTTTAATGCATAACTTTTTTTTTTTTTTTTTTTTTTTTTTTTTGAGACAGAGTCTCGCTCTCCCAGGCTGGAGTGCAGTGGTGCTGGAGTGCAGTGGTACAATCTCGGCTCACTGCAACCTCTGCCTCCCAGGTTCAAGAGATCTCCTGCCTCAGCCTCCCCAGTAGCTGGGATTACAGGCGCGCGCCACCAGGCCTAGCTAATATTTGTATTTTAGTAGAGACGGGGTTTCACCATGTTGGCCAGGCTGCTTATGCATAACTTTTCATCACAGGTGTTTCATTTCAGTTTTAGTCTTTTAAACATTTGTAAACCCTTGGTTCATTGTGCTTCTCACTTTATTACTCTTTTTTTTTTTTTCGAGACAGAGCTTCACTCTTGTTGCCCAGGCTGGAGTGCAGTGGCGCGCTCTCAGCTCACTGCAATCTCCACCTCACGGGTTCCAGCGATTCTCCTGCCTCAGCCTCCTGAGTAGCTGGGATTACAGGTGCCCACGACCATGCCCAGCTAATTTTTTTTTTTGAGTGTCTCACACCGTCGCCTGGGTTGGAGTGCAATGGCGCTATCTCGACTCACTGCAGCCTCCTCCCGTGTTCACGCGATTCTCCTGCCTCAGCCTCCCGAGTAGCTGGGATTACAGGCACAAGGCACCATGCCCGGCTAATTTTTTTTTTTGTATTTTTAGTAGAGACGGGGTTTCACTATGTTGGCCAGACTGGTCTCGAACTCCTGACCTCGTGATCTGCCCGCCTCGGACTCCCAAAGTGCTGGGATTACAGATGAGCCACCGTGCCCGGCCTAATTTTGTATTTTTAGTAGAGACGGGGTTTCTCCATGTTGGTGAGGCTGGTCTCGAACTCCCGACCTCAGGTGATCCACTCGCCTTGGCCTCCCAAAGTGCTGAGATTACAGGCATGAGTCACCACACCCAGCCTGATTACTCACTTTTAAACTCTTGATCTGACATTGGGGGACTTTGAGCTATAATCTTGTTCTGTTTATTTTCTTTTTCTCTTGCCTTCTATGCTTTCCATTTTATTTATTTATTTATTTATTTATTGAGACAGGGTCTCACTCTGGAGTGCTGGAGTATGGTGGCATGATCAGAGCTCACTGCAGCCTTGATCTCCAGGGCTCAGGGGATGCTCCCACCTCAGCCTCCCTAGTAGCTGGTACTACAGGCACATACCACTACGCCCAGCTAATTTTCTAATTTTCTGTAGAGTTGAGGTCTCACTGTGTTGCCCAGGCTGGTCTCGAACTCCTGAGCTCAAGTTATCCTCCTGCCTTGGCCTCCCAAAGTGCTGGGATTACAGGCATGAGCCACAGCACCCGGCTTCCCTTTTTCTCTTAGGACTTATTTTCACATTGGCTGGGGAGTGGGTGGGCCACCAGCGTTTTATATTCCCAGCTTCCTTCTGGCTCCCCAGGAATCCTCAGCTGGGGTGAGGACGACACTGAACGACTCTCACATTCCCCAGGAGACTGGGAAAAATAACTGCTTCAGTTCTCTGTAGGATCACAGGCTCTGGCTTGCATATTCGATTTGCTGGGGCATTGTTGATGTCTCCTACCCTGCAGGCCCGTGTAAGAAACTACACGTCATGAATTCCATGTGCTCTTTGGATTGGGAGGCAACAAACATTGATGAGAATCAGGAGGGGCTGAAGAGGAGCCAAGGGATCTAGGGTCACCCAGACATCTCTAGGAGGCAGTTCACTCAGGGTACAGTGTTCACATCTGGGCTGCTCATGGAGGCATTGGCATCAGGAGCTTAAAACAGACTCCTGTGTTCCCTTTTGTGCTCATCAGCAATGTCCTCGGTGCCTGGACCAGTTTAATAGAGATGGAGATGTTCCTGCTTTTATTTCTAATTTTTTTAAACAAGTTTTCACTCTGTTGTTCAGGCTGGAGTGCAGTGACACAACCACGGCTCACTGCATCCTTGACCTCCTGGGCTCAAGCGATCCTCCCATCTCAGCCTCCTGAGGAGCTAGGACTACAGGCACACTCTGCCACACCTGGCTAATTAAAAACTTTTTTTTTTTTTTTTTTTTTGTAGAGATAGAATCTTGCTATGTTGCCCAGGCTAGTCTTGAACTCCTGGGCTCAAGTGATATTCCTGCTTCGGCCCCTCGTAGTGCTGGGGTTACAGGCGTGAGCCACCATGCCCAGCTGCTCCCGCCCTTTAGGTTTTGGCTCATCTCTCTTCCCCAGGGGTAATTGGGGCAGGATCATGGCACGGCCTGGCATGCAACCCTTGCTGGCACAGCATTGTGGTAAGGGGCATGGGCTCTGAAGTTCAAGTGGAGAGAATACCCCTTATGAACTGGGTGTCCCTGGCCAGCACTTAACCTCTTTGTGCCTCAATGGCTCTCTATGAAGGATAACAGTAGACCTGTCTCATAAGGTTATTGTGAGGTAAAACTTGGAGAATGGAGCTTGGCACAGAGTCAGCTCTCAATCAACGTCAGCTCTTCATTACCCAACCTTGGCGCTGCATTACGAACACCTGTGGATGGTTAAAAACTGCACTACAGGTCACTTCCCTCAGAGCCTCTGGGGTGGGACCCAGGCTTCCATCTTTTTTTTAAAGCCCTTTAGGTAATTTCATTGTGTGCACAGGGCTGAAAACTGCGTGAGGCTGCTGCAGTCTCTCAAGTGCTAGTTCACACAGATATTTATTTATTTATTTATTTATTTTGAGACGGAGTTTCGCTCTGGTCGTCCAGGCTGGAGTACAGTGGTGCATCTCGGCTCACTGCAGTCTCCCCCTCCCAGGTTCAAGAGGTTCTTCTGCCAGAGCCTCCCAAGTAACTGGGATTACAGGCATGCGCCACCACGCCGGGCTAACTTTGTAATTTTAGTAGAGACGGGGTTTCACCATGTTGTCCAGGCTGCTCTCAAAATTCTGACCTCAGGTGATCTACCTACTTTGGCCTCCCAAAGCGCCGGGATTACAGGCATAAACCACCATGTCCGGCCCCACACAGATAAATTTAAACGTTTCCTACAAGTCTTTTTTTTTTTTTTTTTTTTTTTTTTTGAGACGGAGTCTCGCTCTGTCGCCCAGGCTGGAGTGCAGTGGCGCGATCTCGGCTCACTGCAAGCTCCGCCTCCCGGGTTCACGCCATTCTCCTGCCTCAGCCTCCCGAGTAGCTGGGACTACAGGCGCCCACAACCGCGCCCGGCTAATTTTTTTTTGTATTTTTAGTAGAGACGGGGTTTCACCGTGGTCTCGATCTCCTGACCTTGTGATCCGCCCGCCTCGGCCTCCCAAAGTGCTGGGATTACAGGCGTGAGCCACCGCGCCCGGCCAATAGAAAGTGCCCTACAAGTCTTTGTTGGGTCCTTCTGGAAGCAGCTCCTGCCCCTGCGCCCCACAAAGGAGCGTTTTCTTGTACGTGTCAGAGTCATTTCTCTTTTCCCCTACCCCGTGGCAAACCCCACCCAAGTTCAGAAAAAAGATACCTTCAGGAACTCTGACCAGATAGAGGAAAAGCGCATTGACTCAATCCACCTCCTTCCTCACTCCCTTCTTGGAGGAGGCCCCTTCCCAGAAGACCTTCCTGGAAAGATCTTCCTTTGGAGTCTCCAAGGGACTATGCTCTCCAGGGCACGCAACAACAAAGTAAGAATTCATCTACTACTAAATACTAAAGGCTGAATATGGTATGCAGCATAAAATTATTGTTTATTTATTTTTTTCAGTCATAATTATAGCTATTTTTATTTTATTTTATTTTTTTTAAAATTTATTTATTATTATTATACTTTAAGTTGTAGGGTACATGTGCACAACGTGCAGGTTTGTTACATATGTATACTTGTGCCTTGTTGGTGTGCTGCACCCATCAACTCGTCATTTACATCAGGTATAACTCCCAATGCAATCCCACATAAAATTATTTAAAAGGTCCAGGTGCGGTGGCTCACGCCTGTAATCCCAGCACTTTGGGAGGCCGAGGCGGGTGGATCACGAGGTTAGGGGTTCAAGACAAGCCTGGCCAAGATGGTGAAACCCCTTCTCTACCAAAAATACAAAAATTAGCCAGATGTGGTGGTGGACACCTGTAATCCCAGCTACTCGGGAGGCTGAGGCAGAGAATTGCTTGAAACCAGGAGGTGGAGGTTGCAGTGAGCCGAGATCATGCCACTGTATTCCAGCCTGGGCGACAGAGCAAGACTCCATCTCAAAAAAAAAAAAAAGGATTTAAAAGAAGGTACCAGGCCGGGCTTGGTGGCTCATGCCTGTAATCCCAGCACTTTGGGAGGCCAAGGAGGGCAGATCACCTGAGGTCAGGAGTTCGAGACGAGCCTGGCCAACACGGTGAAACCCCATCTCTACTAAACATATAAAAATTAGCCAGATGTGGTGGTGCACACCTGTAATCCCAGCTACTCAGGAGGCTGAGGCAGGAGAATCACTTGAACCTGGGAGGCAGAGGTTGCAGTGAGCCGAGATCACGCCACTGCACTCCAGCCTGGGCGACACAGCAAGACTCCGTCTCATAAATAAATAAGGCACCATAACAAAATACAGTTTATCCCAAACATGGTCTAATAGTTGGGAAGTTGGTCATATTATGTCTTTTTCCTAAATACATGCAGAGGTAAGAGACCTAAACCTGGGAGTGTGTTTGGAGGAATGAATGCTTTAAAATCAACCCCAGAATCAGAAAGTGTAATGCACAACAGTAACACAATGACGAACAAAAACCACATGATCATCTTAATCAATGCAGAAACAGCTTTTGAAAAAGTTCAACACACTTTCATGGTTAAAAAAGAATGCAGCAAACTAGAAATAGAAGAAAACCACCACAATATCATAGCCATATATGAAAACCCCATAGTTAAATCATACTCAATGATGCAAGACAAACTTTTTCCTCTAAGATCAGGAACAAGATAAGAATGCCCACTTTCACCACTTCTATACCACATAGTCCTGGAATTTCTAGATAGAGCAATTGGGCAAAAGGAAGAAAAGGAAAGAAAAGAAGGAAAAGGAGGGAATAGAAAGAAAAGAAAAAAGAAAGAAAGAAAATGTATCCAAATTGGAAACAAAGAAGGAAAATTGTTATTCAAAGATTATATGATCTGATACATAGAAAACCCTAAAGATTCCACAAAAAAAACCTTTGGAACTACTAAACAAATTTGGCAAAGCAGCAGGACACAAAAGCAATACATGAACATCAGTTGTGTTACTATATATGAAATTAAGAAAATAATTCCATTTATAACAGCATAAAAAGAACAAAATATGGCTGGGCGTGGTGTCTCACACCTGTAATCCCAGCACTTTGGGAGGCTGAGGCAGGTGGATCACCTGAGGTTGGAAGTTCGAGACCAGCCTGACCAACATGGAGAAACCCTTTCTCTACTAAAAATACAAAATTAACCGGGCATGGTGGCACATGCCTGTAATCCCAGATACTTGGGAGGCTGAAGCAGGAGAATCACTCCAACCCAGTAGGTGGAGGTTGTGGTAAGCTGAGATCGCGTCATTGCACTACAGCCTGGGCGACAAGAACGAAACTCTGTCTCAAAAAGAAAAAAAAAAAAAAGGAATAAAATATTCATCGAAAGACTTGTGCAATGAAAACTACAAAACATTGCTGAAAGCAATTTTAAAAGACAAAAATAAATGGAAAGAAACTCTATGTTTATGGATTGAAAGACTTCATATTGTTAAGATGTCAATACTACCCAAAGTGATCTATAGATGTCACATAGTCTTTATCAAAAATCCCAATGACATTCTTGCGAAAACAGAAAAATCCACCCTGAAAGTGATGTGGAGTATTCATTCAAGAATTTTTTTTTTTTTTTTTTTTTTTTTTGAGACTGAGTCTGGCTCTGTCGCCCAGGCTGGAGTGCAGTGGCCGGATCTCAGCTCACTGCAAGCTCCGCCTCCCGGGTTTACGCCATTCTCCTGCCTCAGCCTCCCGAGTAGCTGGGACCACAGGCGCCCGCCACTTCGCCTGGCTAGTTTTTTGTATTTTTTAGTAGAGATGGGGTTTCACCGTGTTAGCCAGGATGGTCTTGATCTCCTGACCTCGTGATCCGCCCATCTCGGCCTCCCAAAGTGCTGGGATTACAGGCTTGAGCCACCGCGCCCGGCCAAGAATTTTTTTTATGTTGGCATTGAGTATTGAAATCAGCTCTACAATAATTGTGATTTTCGACTTTGACTGTGTGCTCCAACCCACTCTATACCTTGACTTCCCCATTTCTCAGATTCATATTTTGCTTCCTCTTTCAGCCAGTTGGTATATATATATATATATATATATATATATTTTTTTTTTTTTTTTTTTTTTTGAGACGGAGTCTTGCTCTGTGCCCCAGGCTGGAGTGCAGTGGTGACATCTCAGCTGACTGCAGCCTCCACCTCCCAGGTTCAAGCGATCAAGCGATTCTCCTGCCTCAACCTCTCAAGTAGCTGGGACTACAGACACGTGCCACCACTCCCGGATAATTATTTTTTTTTTTTTTTTGAGACGGAGTCACTCAGGCTGGGGTGCAATGGCACAATCTCGGCTCACTGCAACCTCCTCCTCACGGGTTCAAGCGATTCTCTTGTCTCAGCCTCCCGAGTAGCTGGGATTATAGGCGCCCGCCACCACGCCTGCCACCACTTTTTGCAGGCAGATGTTAAATAAATGATATAACTATATGTATATAACTACAATATACAACTATAGTAATATAATTTTTAAAACATTTTTGAGTCATGGCTCACTGTCGCCTCAACCTTCTGGGGTCAAGAGTTCCTCCCACCTCTCAGCATTCCAATAGTGTGTGCATGTGTGTATGTGTATATATATATATTTGCTGGGTGTGGTAGCTTATCCGTATAATTTCAGTACTTCGGGAGGCCAAGGCAGGAAGACTGCTTGTCCTAGCTACATGGGAGGCTGAGGCAGTGTAAGGATCCCTTAAGCTCAGGAGTTCAAGGTTGCAGTGAGCTGGAATCACACCACTGCACACCAGAGTGAGTGACAGAGCAAGACTCTGTCTCCAACACACACACACACACTCACACTTATTTTAAGCCATTGCACATCAGCCTGGGCAACACAGTGAGATCCTGTCTCTAAAAAATAAAAAATAAATAAAAAAAATAGTATTTCAAGTTTAATTTTTGAATGGGTAATGCAAATAAAAAACAAAAATAAAAATAAATTAAAAATAAAAATATACAGTATTTCGAGTTTAATCTTTGAATGGGGAATACTTTTGTTTTTTTGAGACAGAGTCTCACTCTGTTGCCCAGGCTGGTGTGCAGTGGTGCAAACTCCACTCCTACAACCTCTGCCTCCCAGGTTCAAGCAATTCTCATGCCTCAGCCTCCTGAGTAGCTGGGACTACAGACGCACACCACCATGCCCAGCTAATTTTTTATAGTTTTTTTTTTTTTTTTTTTTTTTTTTTTTGAGACAGAGTCTCGCTCTGTCGCCCAGGCTGGAGTGCAGTGGCGCAATCTCGGCTCACTGCAAGCTCCGCCTCCCGGGTTTACGCCATTCTCTTGCCTCAGCCTCCCGAGTAGTTGGGACTACAGGCGACCGCCACCTCGCCCGGCTAGTTTTTTTGTATTTTTTAGTAGAGACAGGGTTTCACCGTGTTAGCCAGGATGGTCTCGATCTCCTGACCTCGTGATCCACCCGTCTCGGCCTCCCAAAGTGCTGGGATTACAGGCTTGAGCCACCGCGCCCGGCCATTTTTTATAGTTTTTGTAGAGACGAGGTTTTGCCATATTGGTTAGGCTGATCTCCTGACCTCAGGTAATCCACCTTGCTTGGCCTCCCAAAGTGTTGGGATTACAGGCTGAGCCACTGCACCCGGCCCAAATGGTTAATGCTTTTACGTGCTTCAAAAGTCACACCAAAATATGTGAAGAATTAGTCAACCTTCTTCCCAGCCTTGTCTCCCATCTTTCCAACAACGATTAACCACAATTCTTAGTATCTTATGTTTCACTTCTTTTCTTTATGAATAAACAAGCTAATATTAATACAGATTCTTGCTTCCCCCCGATTTTAACTCTTACAGTAGCATGATGTACAGACTGTTCTGCTGCTTCTTCTCATGTAACAGTATGTATCTTGGGAATCTTTCCATATTTTTACCTTAAAAATTTCCATGTTTTAAAAAAAAGTGCATAATTTTTGTTTGTTTCTTTGAGACAGAGTCACTCTGTCTCCCAGGCTGGAGTGCAGTGGTGCAATCTCTGCTCACTGCAACCTCCACCTCCTGAGTTCAAGCAATTCTCCTGTCTCAGCCTCCCGAGTAGCTGGGATTATAGGCACACACCACCACACCTGGCTAATTTTTGTATTTTTAGTAAAGATGGGGTTTCACCATATTGCCGGGGCTGGTCTCAAACTCCTGACCTCAAGTGATCCGCCTGCCAGTCCTGTGTAGTATTTTACTACATGCTAGATATGACAGACTTTTTTTTTTAGCCCTTGAATATCTGAGAATGTTCTTTTGCCCTTACACATGAAATATACACTGGATGTAAAATCCTTGAGTCACAATATTTTACCCCATAAAACTCTTGTACATGCTGCTATTAAGGCGGGCTTATATATATTTCTTTCTTGATTTTCCCATCTTTTCTACATGGATCCTATCAGGAGTTCATGATTTTTCCTTCACAGTTTAGATACTTTGCTGAATGGTCTTTATGTTTGTTTGCTTGTTTTTTTGAGACGGAGTCTTGCTCTGTCACCCAAGCTGGAATGTAGTGATGCCATCTCAGCAACCTCCGCCTCCCAGGTTCAAGCAATTCTCCTGCCTCAGCCTCCGGAGTAGCTGGCACTAGAGGCGAGTGCAACCACACCCAGCTAATTTTTGTATTTTTAGTAGAGATGGGGTTTCACCATGGTGGCCAGGCTGGTCTCAGACTCCTGACCTCAAGTGATCCGCCCAACTCAGTGAATCATGTTTAAATGTAGATTTTCTAATTTCATTCAGGAGACAGTAAGCTCTTTGATCTGCATATTTCTTTATCTCAGGATAATTTTATTCTCTTATAGTTTTAATTATTAGGACTAATCCTTTTTGTTCTGATTTCGCCTGAGAAACATTGATTATATGCATGCTAGCATATCAGGGGTTTCAGGGAACGTGAATTTTCTGAAATTCATGTTTCAGAAACCTCAGACACCAGTTGCTTAAAATAGGTGTTTATTTAGCTCACATAATGAAATGTCTAGGGATAAGCAGTTGCAGGTGGTTCAGTGGAATAAGGATGTTGGAGCCTAAACCCCTGATTCCCTTGGCTTTTTCATCATCATCAAAATTTGGCCTCTCTAACACCAGCCTCACCTCCAACAAAACCAAAATAATGTCAAGAAAAGAGAGAAGGGATATTTCCACTGTGTCGCTGACCCAGCTCTGTGTTCTCTGCCTGCTATGATCCTCTTTGTCTATTACTCTGTTCTTTTTTATTGCATTCCAGGCAAACTTTTTTAAAGGTCATCCTCCAAAATGGATTTTAACGCTATTCTTGAATTTTAGTTTTCCTCCAATCCTTTTTGATATCATCCAACTTTCCTCTAATTTATCCTGCCGTCCTTTCATCTCAGTCATCTCTCCATGTGTGACATTCAGCTTGCGTTTAAAAGGACTCAGAGTTTTTCCTTGTCTTCCAAGGGTGCTGTAATACTTTTTGGAATGCCTGCTCACCCCATTATCCTTCCCCCTTCTCTAAGAATAAGCTCCCTGGGCTTGGGAAATATTTTAATTTATATTTATTTATTTATTTATTTATTTTTGAGACGGAATCTCGCTCTGTCGCCCAGGCTGGAGTGCAGTGGCCGGATCTCAGCTCACTGCAAACTCTACCTCCCGGGTTCACGCCATTCTCCTGCCTCAGCCTCCCAAGTAGCTGGGACTGCAGGCGCCCGCCACCTCGCCCAGCTAGTTTTTTGTATTTTTTAGTAGAGACGGGGTTTCATCATGTTAGCCAGGATGGTCTCGATCTCCTGACCTTGTGATCCGCCCATCTCGGCCTCCCAAAGTGCTGGGATTACAGGCTTGAGCCATCGCGCCTGGCCTACTTTTTATTTTTTTTGAGACAGACTCTCACTCTGTCACCCAGGCTGGAGTGCAGTGGCGTGATCTCAGCTCACTGCTGAGCTGGGATTACAGGTGCCCGCCACCATGCCCAGTTAATTTTTGTATTTTTATTTTTTATTATTTTTATTTATTTGTTTTTTTTTTATATATATATATTTATTTATTTATTTTGAGATGGAGTCTCACTCTGTCACCCAGGCTGGAGTGCAGTGGCGCGATCTCAGCTCACTGCTGAGCTGGGATTACAGGTGCCCACCACTAAGCCCAGCTAATTTTTGTATTCTCATTTTTAAAAAAATATTTATTTATTGGCCGGGCGCAGTGGCTCAAGCCTGTAATCCCAGCACTTTGGGAGGCCGAGACGGGCGGATCACGAGGTCAGGAGATCGAGACCATCCTGGCTAACACAGTGAAACCCCGCCTCTACTAAAAAATACAAAAAAAAACTAGCCGGGCAAGGTGGCGGGCGCCTGTAGTCCCAGCTACTCGGGAGGCTGAGGCAGGAGAATGGCGTAAACCCGGGGGGCGGAGCTTGCAGTGAGCTGAGATCCGGCCACTGCACTCCAGCCTGGGCGACAGAGCGAGACTCCGTCTCAAAAAAAAAAAAAAAAAAAAAAAAATTATTTATTTATTTATGATGGAGTCTCACTTTGTTGCCCAGGCTGGAGTGCAGTGGTGCGATCTCGGCTTACTGCAAACTCTGCCTCCCAGGTTCAAGCGATTCTCCTCCCTCAGCCTCCCAAGTAGCTGGGACTACAGGCGCCCACCACCACGCCCAGCTAATTTTTGTATTTTTGGTAGAGACGGGGTTTCACCATATTGGCCAGGCTGTTCTCAAATTCCTGATCTTATGATCTGCCCACCTTGGCCTCCCAAAGTGCTGGGATTACAGACATGAGCCACTACACCCAGCTTTTTAATTTAATTTAATTTAATTTATTATTTTTTTTTCTGAGACAGAGTCTTGCTCTATTGCCCAGTCTGGAGTCCAGTGGCATGATCTTGGCTCACTGCAACCTCTGCCTCCTGGGTTCAAGCAATTCTCCTGCCTCAGCCTCCCAAGTAGCTGGGATTACAGGCGCACACCAACACTCCTGGCTAATTTTTGTATTTTTAGTAGAGACGCGGTTTAACCATGTTGGCCAGCCTGGTCTTGAACTCCTCAAGTGATCTGCCCACCTTGGCCTCCCAAAGTGATGAGATTACAGGCATGAGCCATTGCGCCTGGCCACTTTCACTGATTTTTGCTGAACTCTGGTATCTAACATGAATGTTGGTTGATATTTTCATGTATGTTATCAAAGAAGACAAAGTAAAACAAGAAAGATATATTTCAGAACTTCGCTTGTTAATCAGAGGTAGGAGAACTTCTTTGCTGTAAAAAATAGATTATGAACACTGGAAGAACATTTCCTCAAATGTTTGTTCATGCTATTCCAATGCAAAGGCTACAGCTATAGATATGACATACTTTTATAAACATTTTCACTAGTTTTTTTTTTTTTTTTTTGAGACAGTGTTTCCGGTTGCGCAGACTGGAGTGCAGTGGTGCGATCTCGGCTAATCCCAGCTATTTGGGAGGCTGAGGCAGGAGAATTGCTTGAACCTGGGAGGCGGAGATTGCAGTGAGCCAAGATTATGCTATTGCACTCCAGCCTGGTTGACAAGAGTGAAACTCTGTCTCAAAAAAAAAAAAAAAAAAAAAATCAATGAAAACATTCTGTTAGAATCAACTTGCTATATGGAATTAGAAATATATGTATGTTTTAGGCTGGGCAAGGTGGCTCATGCCTGTAATCCACGCCCGTGGGTAGATCACTTGAGCCCAGGAGTTCCAGACCAGTGAAACCACATCTCTCCAAAAAAAAAGAAAAAAAAAAAAATTAGCTGGGTGTGGTGGTGGCGTGCCTGTAGTCCCAGCTACTAGGAGGCTGAGGTGGGAGAATCACTTGAGCCCAGGAAGTCAAGACTGCAGGCTGGGCGCGGTGGCTCACGCCTGTAATCCCAGCACTTTGGGAGGCCAAGGCGGGCGGATCACCTGAGGTCAGGAGTTTGAGACCAGCCATGATCAACACGGAGAAACCCTATTTCCACTAAAAACACAAAATTAGCCTGGTGTGGTGGCGCATGCCTGTAATCCCAGCTACTTAGGAGGCTGAGGCAGGAGAATCGCTTGAACCTGGGAGGCGGAGGTTGTGGTGAGCCGAGATCGCACCATTGCTCTCCAGCTTGGGCACCAAGAGTTAAACTCCGTCTCAAAAAAAAAAAAAAAAAAAAGACTGCAGTGAACCGAGATTGTGCCACTGCGTTTCAGCCTAGGCGACAGACGTTATGTCAAAAAAAAAAAAAAAGGAAAAGGAAAAAAGAGAAATAAATGTATTTTATCATCTGTAAATTGTATACCATATATCCCTTATATCAGAGAAATTTGTAATAAATGTATATATTAATACATATGCAAATTTTTTCTGGAAAGTTGGCTGTACAAACATCTGTTAAACACCACTGGATGGCTACCACACATTCCTAAATAACATGCGTCTCATTTCCACCCAGATTAATGCATTGCCTTTATTTGTGTGTGTGTGTGTGTGTTTTATTTTGAGACAGAGTCTCCTGTCGCCCAGGCTGAAATGCAGTGATGCAATCTCGGTTCACCTGCAGTCTTGGCCTCCCGGGCTCAAGTGATCCTTCCACCTCAGCTTCCTAAGTAGCTGGGATTTTGAGATGGAGTCTCACTCAGTCCCCCAGCCCAGAGTGCAGTGACCTGATCTTGGCTCACTGCAACCTCTGCCTCCTGGGTTCAAGTGATTCTCCTGCCTCAGCCTCCCAAGTAGCTGAGATTACAGGTGGCCACCACCATGCCCAGCTAATTTTTGTATTTTTAGTAGAGACATGGTTTCACCATGTTGGCCAGACTGGTCTTGAACTCCTGACCTCAAAGGATATATATATCAGTCTCCAAAAAAAAATGTATCTATATATATATTTTAGGATCTGATTCCCCTTATTATCTGCGTATTATCACTGCTATCTCCCTACTCAAGACACCCTCTTCTCTCCTCTGGATTATTGCAGTCATCTCCTGGTGGGCCCTGCTCTGATACTCTTGCCTTCTTACCCAACAACCTAAGTGGTCCTTTAAAAAAGTCAGATGACAGCCAGGCATGGTGACTCGCACCTGTAATTCCAGTGCTCTTGGACGTCGAGGCAGAAAGATTGCTTGAGCCAGGATTTCAAGGCTGCAATGAGCTGTGATCATGCCACTGCACTCCAGCCCGGGCAACAGAGCAAAACAAGTCAGATAAGACATTACAAAGTCCTTCTTCTGTCCAAAACCCTCTGTTACGGGCTGAATTGTGTCCCCCTCCAATTCAGTTCATATGTTGAAGTTCTAAGCCCCAGTACCTCAAAATGTAACTGTATTTGGGGATAGAGTCTTCAAAGAGGCAATTACATTAAAATGAGGTCATTAGGGTGGGGTTTAACACATTATGACTTATGCGTTCATTAGAAGAGGAAAATTGAGGCCAGGTGCAATGGCTCATGCCTGTAATCCCAGCACTTTGGGAGGCCAAGGTGGGCAGATCGCTAGAGCCCAGCAGTTTGAGACCAGCCTGGGCAACATAGCAAAACCTCGACTCTATAAAAAAATATAAAAATTAGCCAGGGCCGGTCGCGGCGGCTCAAGCCTGTAATCCCAGCACTTTGGGAGGCCGAGGCGGGTGGATCACGAGGTCAGGAGATCGAGACCATCCTGGCTAACATGGTGAAACCCTGTCTCTACTAAAAATACAAAAATCTAGCCGGGCGTGGTGGCGGGCGCCTGTAGTCCCAGCTACTCGGAGGCTGAGGCGGAGAATGGCGTGAACCCGGGAGGCGGAGCTTGCAGTGAGCCGAGATCGCGCCACTGCACTCCAGCCTGGGAGACACAGCGAGACTCCGTTTCAACAACAACAACAACAACAACAAAATTAGCCAGGCGTGGTGGTGCGCACCTGTAGTCCCACCAGCTATTTGGGAGGCTGAGGTGGGGGAATCACTTGAGCCCTGGAGGTCGAGGCTACAGTGAAAAAAAAGAAGAGGCCAGGCACAGTGGCTCACGCCCGTAATCCCAGCACTTTGGGAGGCCAAGGCAGGTGGATCACTTGAGGTCAGGAGTTCGAGACCAGCCTGGCCAACGTGGTGAAACCCCCGTGTCTACTAAAAATACAAAAACTAGCTGGGCGTGGTGGTAGGCGCCTGTAATCCCAGCTACTCTGGAGGCTGAAGCAGGAGAATTGCTTGAACCCAGGAGGTAGAGGTTGCAGTAAACCAAGATCATGCCACTTCACTCCAGCCAGAGTGAGACTCTACCTCAAAAAAAAAAAAAAAAAAAAAAAAAAAAGAAGGAAATTGGACGCCACACATAAAGGGAAGATCGTGTGAAGTTATAGAAGAACACTGCCATCTCTACAAGCCAAGGAAAGAGGGCTGAGGAGAAACCAACCCTGCTGACATCTTGGTCTTGGACTTTAAGCCTCCAGAATGGCAAGAAAATTAGTTTCAGTTGTTTAAGCCACCCCGTCTGGGGTACTTTGTTATGACAGCCCTAGCAAACTATTACATTCACCAATGGCTCCCGATTTCACCCAGATAAAAAGCCAAAGTTCTTACTCAAACTTACCAACCCTAAACTTAACAAACTTGGTGTCCACTACTTGTTCAGCCAACTGGAAGGCTGCAGAATTCCCACTGTTAGGTGGAAACTGGATCAACAGAGTTAGTGTTCAACAAGAAAAATCCAACATTGGAAAGAAAATTAACCTTAATGATTTAATAAACTAAAGATCTCACCTCAGAAAGTTTAGCCAACTCTGTCTCCTTCCCTTTGTGACACTCTGCCCCTCCATGGGGATCATGGCAACAATTCTTAAGCTCTTTGCAGACTGGGCAAGGACACACAGCGCCCCTAAGTCAGAACTGGGTCTCAATGGTGGATTAAAGGCGGAGATACAGAAACCTGTGCAATTATCTGATGGTTTATGGCTCATTTCAACCAAAAGACCATTCCTCGCCCATTGGCACTCTTTTCATTGAGAGGTCAAAAGTGCTGAAAGGAGGCTGGGAAAACTGGTTGGCTCCTGTCTGGGGCAGGCAGCTGATACAGGAGATTAGCTGGTTCCTGTAATTGGCACGGTAGCTCCCCATGAAGAGACGGCAGACAGATTTAAATGAGCTGTGTTTGGGAGGAGGTGGGGAAGGAAAGGAGAGATGATTTGGATGGAGAGCATACATGAAGATGTAGTGGAGGCTGGACGCGGTGGCTCATGCCTGTAATGCCAGCACTTTGGGAGGCCAAGGCAGGCAGATCACCTGAGGTCAGGAGTTTGAGACTAGCCTGGCCAACATGGTGAAACCTTGTGTCTACTAAAAATACAAAAAAATCGGGGCAGCCTGGCCATCATGGTGAAACCCTGTCTCTGCTAAAAATACAAAAATTAGCTGGTCATGGTGGTTCACACCTGTAATTTCAGCTACTCAGGAAGCTGAGGCAGGATAATCACTTGGACCCGGGAGGTGGGGATTGTGGTGAGCCAAGATCACACCATTGCACTCCAGCCTGGATGATAGAGTGAGACTCTGTCTCAAAAAAAAAAAAAAAAAAAAAAAAAAAGATGTACTGGATGTCATTGGTGCCATCCAGACTCTGTTTATCTGCTGTCTCAGTCAGCTCAAGCTACCATAAAGTACCACAAGCCTTTGGCTTAGACAACAGAAATGTGTTTTCTCATAGCTCTGGAGGCTAGAAGTCCAAGATCGAGGCACGTGCAGGATTGGTTTCTTCTGAGTCTCTCTCCTTGGCTTGCAAATGGCCATAGTCTCTCTGTGTCCTCAAATGCTCTTTCTTCTGTGCATATGTATTCCTGGTGTCTCTCTGTGCGTCCTAATTCCTCTTCTTATGAGGATATCAGTCAGATTGGATTAGGGGCCAACCTAACAGCCTCATTTTAAGTTAATTACCTCTTCAAAAGCCCTGTCTCAGAGTCACATTCTGAGGCACTGGAGGTTAGGGTTTCTACATATGACATTTTGGAGGACAATTAAGCTCATACGGCTGCCTGGTGCATCTTTCCCCCAGCTGCAGGGGGTGATGGTTGATAATGACTCACAACTGCCCCATTTTCCAGAGAGTTATTTTTGGCCAACTGGGGTTGCCTTGCCTGGGAGGTTACCCACCCCCAGCAGCCTGCAACCAGTGCTGTGTGACTCTGTTGCATAAAGGCTGGTCCTCTTGCCCCAGAGTGAGACCAACACTGTGATGCTGTTCATACTTCTGAGCTCTCTGTGGGATTATGCTAAGGCTAGATTCTAGATGAAAACGACATCTTTGCTCAGCTTCTTCCTCTGCTGCATGCGGCTTCCCTTCTCCCGGGAGCACTCCCTGAAGACATCATGTGCAGCTGAATCCCTGCCTCAGGCTCTGCTTCTAGGGAGCCTGACTTACGACATTGTTTTCTTTTTTTTTGACACAGGGTCTTGCTCTGTCACCCAGGCTAGAGTGCAGTGGCATGATCAATGAAAAAAATGGAAGAAATGTTTATCGAATTGTAAATGACTCTAAGCTTGAAGGAACAATCAGTATGTGAGATAATAATGGCTGGGCACGGTGGCTCACACCTGTAATCCCAGCACTTTGAGGGGCCAAGGCAGGAGGATTGCTTAAGACCAGCCTGGGCAACATAGTGAGACACTGCCTCTAAAAAAACAGAGAGAGAGATGATAACACCAAGGTTTAGGGCAATCTCTGTGATCCAGAATGATGGAACAAGTAAAATCAATCATGCTATTGCACTCCAGCCTGGTTGACAAGAGTGAAACTCTGTCTCAAAAAAAAAAAAAAAAAAAAAAAAAAAAGAAAACATTCTGTTAGAATCAACTTGCTATATGGAATTAGAAATATATGCATGTTTTAGGCTGGGCAAGGTGGCCCATGCCTATAATCCACGCCTGTGGGTAGATCACTTGAGCCCAGGACTTTGAGACAGAGTCTTGCTCTGTCGCCCAGGCTGGAGTAGAGTGGCACAACCTTAGCTCACTGCAACCTCCACCTCCCGGGTTCAAGCAGTTCTCCTGCCTCAGCCTCCTGAGTAGCTGGAATTACCAGCAACCACTACCATGCCTGGCTAATTTTTGTATTTTTAGTAAAGATGGGGTTTCATCATGTTGGCCAGACTGGTCTCAAACTCCTGACCTCAGGTAATCCACCCACCTTGGCCTCCCAAAGTGCTGGGGATTACAGGCATGAGTTACTGCTCCCAGCCAGCTAATTTTTAAAATCTTCTGTAGTGATGACTTCTTGCTATATTGTTCAGGCTAGTCTTGAACTCTGGCCTCAAGCAATCCTCCCACCTTGGCCTCCCAAAGTGCTGGGATTACAGGTGTGAGACACTGCACCCAGCCTTGTTTCCTTGCCTTTAAAAAAAGAATAGTTTTAGCACCTGTGTACACATCACCAAATAATATAGGTTTTTCTATTTTTGAAATGTATGGACTAGAATCATACAATGTACAGTGTATTGTCTTTTTTCTTTTTTTTTTTTTTTGAGATGGAGTCTCGCTCTGTCGCCCAGGTTGGAGTGCAGTGGCACAATCTCAGCTCACTGCAACCTCTACCTCCCGGGTTCAAGCAATTCTTCTGCGTCAGCCTCCTGAGTAGCTGGGATTATGGGAATACACCACCATGCCCAGCTAATTTTTATATTTTCAGTAGAGATAGGGTTTCACCTGGTTAGCCAGGCTGGTCTTGAACTCCTGAGCTCAAGTGATCTGCCTGCCTCAGCCTCCCAAAGTGCTGGGATCACAGGCGTGAGCCACTGTGCCTGGCCCATTGTATTGTCTTTTGTGTCTTGTCTTTTTCAGTTAACATTTTGTTTCTCAGATTCATCCACGCATAGCTAGAGTTTTGTCATATCCATTATTGTGTAGCATTTCATTATGAATATACCAAAATTTATCAATCTTCCTTTTGAGGGACATTTGAGTTTTCAACCTGGGGTTATTACATGCAGTGCGTCTATCCATGGGTCTTGGTACACATGAGAATGATTACTGGGTTATAGAGTGTATGTGTCTTCAGTTGTACTGATAATACCAGAGAGTTTCCCAAAGCCATATCAGTTCATGTTCTCACCAGTAGTGTAAAAATGTTCCCATTCTCTATACCTTCATCAAATCTTGGCATTGTCAGAGTATATGATTATCGATTATTGTAAACACATAGGAGTGTAGTATACAGTTTATTTTCCAAATCTGCCTTTTAAGAAACATAATACGGCTTGGGATTTGTGCTATCAAAAATATGAAGACATTCATTTTCATGCTTGTATAACATATTATGGTATAAATACCTTACTTTTCCCCTCCACTTTCTTGAATAACACATCATTTTCAACATAGACTTGTAGGGCAAAGATGGCACATTATTCACAGCTCATTTCTCTGCCTGTGGCAGACATTACTAATTGATCACGTGAGTGCAGATGTAGCCTCAGATCCCTTTTCAACGCAGTGCTCTAGTACCTTGCTACTCAAAATGTAGTTTCAGAACTGGCAGCATCAGCATTACCTGGGAGTCTGTGAGAAATGCAGAATCTCAGACCCACCCCAAATTCCCTGAGTCACATCCTGCATTCTCACGTGATTCACCACAGGGAAGGCTGGGAAGTGCTAGCCCAGGCAGCCCTTATCAATCAATCAAAGTCATTCTATGGGATGAATGTGTGTGTCTCCCTATTTCAGAGGCACACTACATGGCTCTGTCCTTGGTCCTGTCCTTTTCCAAGCGCTTATCTATGCATTGTATGAGAACATAGGTCACAGGCTGATCTGATTCACTGATAGTAAGAATCTCAGAGGAAAGCTGAAACACTGGATTGGGGAATCAAGATACAAACCCACTGGGAGGATGAAGCAAAGGACCGACTCCAACAATTGGCTACACAAAGGTCAACCAAAACAAAATACATCACAGGAGTATACTTGAAAATAGGGCCTTAGGGAGCATATAGCATCTGTTCTGGAACATGTACCTGGTGTTCTACAGAGGGTTCTATCACAGATTAGTTTGGGAAGCACCACTATGCTTTTTCCTCTTTTTAGAAAGTCCATTTATAGGCCAGGCATGGTGGCTCACACCTGTAATTCCAGCACTTTGAGAGGCCGAGGCGGGCAGATCACCTGAGGTCAGGAGTTCAAGACCAGCCTGGTCAACATGGTGAAACCGCGTCTTTATAAAAATACAAAAAAAAATTAGCCAGGCATGATGGCGGGTGCCTGTAATCCCAGCTACTTGGGAGGCTGTGGTGAGAGAATCGCTTGAGCCTGAGAGGTGGAGGTTACAGTGAGCCGAGATCACACCATTGCACTCCAGCCTAGGCAACAAGAGTGAAACTCTGTCTCAAAAAAAAAGAAAAAAAAAAGGCCATTTATGTGGCTGGGTGTGGAGGTGCACACCTGTAATCCCAGCACACTGGGAGGCGGAGGTGGGAGAATCACTTGAGCCCAGGAATTCAAGACCAGCCTGGGCAACACAGTGAGACTCTCTCAATTAAAAAAAAAAAAAAAAGTCAATTTATGCACTAGAAAATACAGCGACCTGGATGCCCATGGTAAAGGAGTAAATTCCTCTTTGTTTAAATCAGCAGTCCTAGGTCAAGCACAGTGACTCACACCTGTAATCCCAGCACTTTGAAAGGCCAAGGCAGGCCGATTGCTTGACTCCAGGAGTTCAAGACTAGACTAGGCAACATGGTGAAACCCTGTCTCTACTAAAAACAAAAATACAAAAAATTAGCCGGGCGTGGTGGTGCATGCTTGTACTCCCAGCTACTCAGGAGGCTGAGGTGAGAGGATCACTTGAGCCCGGGAGTTCAAGGCTGCAGTGAGCCCTGATCGTGCCACTGCATTCCAGCCTGGGAAACAGAGTGAGACCCTGTCTCAAAAATAAATAAATAAATAAATAAATAAAAAATCAGCAGTCCCTAAACAGAACTGTATATTACCTATTGATGTCTACAGAGCTGGTATTCTATGGAACACAATGTGGGAAACACTGACTTGGGACTTTAGTTTATGGACTGAGCTATGAAAAAGACAATACTAGCTTTAAAGCATATAAAGAGAAGTATAGTCTCCAGCGACAGAGAGAGGAGATGCTCTGCTCCCTGCATTCTGAGCACCATATTGGTTTCATAAGTTATGAGGGAGGGATACTGAAAGACTCCAGTGTCTTCAGAGATGGACCGCAGGACAGTGAAGGCTGACCACGGCTGTCCTACTGTGAATGTCTAACTTAGAGCAACTTTTCCTGTCCGGTCTCAACACAGTAAATGGGGAGGAGGAAGGGAGGCTGGTGGATCTGAGTGCTTAAGAAGGTCCCAGAGGACCAAAAGTCTCCAGGGAAGGAGTGCATAATCCTCCTCCACCCCCCTCAACAGGAATCACTAAGTAGCTGCTATGAATTTTTTTTTTTTTTTGAGACGAAGTCTCACTCTATCACCCAGGCTGGAGTACAATGGCATGATCTCAGCTTACTGCAACCTCCGCCTCCCGGTTTCAAGTGATTCTCCTGCCTCAGCCTACTGAGTAGCTGGGATTATAGGTGTGCACCACCACACCTGGCTAATGTTTGTATTTTTTGGTGGAGATGGGGTTTCACCATATTGGCCAGGCTGGTTTCGAACTCCTAACCTCAAGTGGTCTACCCAACTCGGCCTCCCAGAGTACTGAGATTACAGGTGTGAGCCATCGTGCCCGGCCTGCTATGAAATATTTAATGGCACACCCTGTGAAAAAGGAACTAAGCTTTCTTTGAGGGGGATCAGAGAACAGACCTGAGACAGGTGGATTAAAGTTACAGAAAAGTGAAAAGTCATACAAGCTGCATATACATATAGGTGTACACATACGTGTGTATTCTCTGACCACAGTGAAATAGAATTTATTAAAAAATCCAAAAAATTATCCCAAAATTTGTTAACTTGGAAATGTTTATAAAAGCTTTCTAAATGATTCTTGGTTCTAAGGGGAAATAAAAACACAAATTACAACCCAGGAAAAAAACATGATTAGAGAGCTGTATGACAAAATCTGGAAAATGTGGCCAAAGTGGTACTTAGGAAAATGCATGCCCACAGGTTCACAGATAACGAAACAAGAAAGACTGGCCAGGTGCGGTGGTGCACATCTATAATCCCAGCATTTTGGGAGGCTGAAAGCAGGTAGATCATCTAAGGTCAGGGGTTGGAGACCAGCCTGGCCAACATGGTGAAACCCTGTCTCTACTAAAAATACAAAAATCAACCAGGTGTGGTTGTCCACACCTGTAGTCCCAGCTACTTGGGAAGCTGAGGCAGGAGAATCACTTGAACCTAGGAGGTGGAGGTTGCAGTGTGCTGAGATTGCACCACGACACTCCAGCCTGGGCAACAGAGCAAGATTCCATCTCAAAAACAACAAAAACAAAAACATTATCAGGGCGGGCGCAGTGGCTCACGCCTGTAATCCCAGCACTTTAGGAAACCGAGGCAGGTGGATCACCTGAGTTCGAGAGTTCGAGACCAGCCTGACCAACATGGAGAAACCCCGTCTCTACTAAAAATACAAAATTAGCTGGGTGTGGTGGGGCATAGGTGTAATCCCAGCTACTTGGGAGGCTAAGGCAGGAGAATCGCTTGAACCCGGGAGGCGGAGGTTGCAGTGAGCCGAGATCACGCCATTGCACTCCAGCCTGGGCAACAAGAGCGAACTCCATCTCAAAAAAAAAAAAAAAAAAGACTGACATTATGTAAATTAAATTTTCTACCTAGGAGGCTGACAAGTAATAGCAAAATAAGTCCAAAGGAAGTATAAGCAAAAATTATTAAAGATGAAAACAAAAATAAATCAAGTGAAAACTCAATAATAAATTTTATCAATCAAACCAAATGCTAATTCAATGAAGGAAAAATAATAAAATGGACATTTTTGAAAAAGGTGATCAAAGAAAAAAAAGAATTGAGAACAAACATAGCATTTGTAGTAAGAAAGAAAACCAAAGTACAGATACTTGAACAGATTTAAAAAATACCAACGGCCAGGTGTGGTGGCTCATGCCTGTAATCCCAGCACTTTGGGAGGCTGAGGTGGGAGGATCACTTGAGCTTAGGAGTTTTGAGGCCAGCCTGGGCCAACAAATGGAGACCTCATCTCTATTAAAAAAACAAAAACCGAAAAGATATCATTTTTTTCATGAATGAAATGCAAATATCCAATAAGCACATGAAAAGATGAAAAATATAGGAAAGCAGGTTTAGTCTCATTCTAAAGACTAACTTCCTCAGCCAGGTGTGGTGGCTCACACCTGTGATCCCAGTACTTTGGGAGGCCGAGGTGGGAAAGATCACTTGAGCTTGAGTTTGAGATGGGCCTAGGCAACATGGCCAGATCCCATCTCTTTAAAAAGAAAAAAAAAAAAAAAAAAGACTAACTTCCCAACACGTTGAAATAATCCATGAGTATCATGAACTCTGTCACTAGGAAGGGACACCACAGGCTCAGATGTTGGCTGAGAGGTGACCAATTGTCAGGAGCAGGGGCACTGGTGATTTAGGGGATGAGAACAGAGAAATCTCTGCTTCTGTGATTTCCATGATCCACCTCCCTGAGCTACTTGTTTTCACCAGTGACCCTTGTTGTTATGGGCAGCAAAGTCCTTCTAGTGATCTGTTTGAGACTAGCCAGCAGGGGAGAAGTGGCTGTGAGTGGGGCCTGTTTTCCTGGCTTGCAGGAGGCCAGGGGGCCAGAGCAGAGGCCCCCTACTGCACTTCACTCCTCACCACCACCAGCTTCCCAGGTGTCCTGGACACATACGGGATGCCTCTGAGACAACCGGATTAAGGCCAAGGCCTGTCTAATGCCTGGGCTCTGGGGCAGGACCCGGGTTCTGTGGGAGCTCACATGATGGACAGGAAGTGACTAGTGCACAGACTGGACCAAAGGGCTGTGACTCACTGGTTGTAGGTAGTAGGGATCATGCCCCTGCTATGCCAAACACCGCAACTGTAGGTCAGATTGGAGCTGTACTGGACTAATACCATGATGAGGAGTGGGCTGCACTGGAGACCCCCGTCCCTGGGATGACCGGGGAAGCAGGGACAGATGTGAGGAAGGGTGGAGAGGGGCTGTGGTGACGGGGAAAGAGGCCACAAGTTCCTGGTTTTGACATGCTGCTCAGGCCTTCGCCTCCCCTTGCTGGCTGTATTCTACCCACACACCCATATTGGTCCAGACTGGGAAACCTCACAGCTTTGCTAAGTCATGGTCAGGTTAGTCAAGGCCAGTAAACCACGTGGGTGATGCATCATTGCCACCCTGGCACGCCTCCTTCCGGACCAGGCTGGGACTGGCTCTCCACGTCCCAGGGCCTGGCCTTAGGCTTCTCTGCCAGCTGGTCAGGGTGAGTCACTCTTCTTTGGAGGATGCTGCCTTCCCCTAATGTGGGACATGAAGGACTTGTTTGTCCTCCTAGAGTTCTGGAGCATCCCAGAAAAGGCAAAACTAGGGAGTGGAGGAAAGAGAACATTTTTTAAAAAACAAAAATGTTGGCCAGGCACAGTGGCTCACGCCTGTAATCCCAGCACTTTGGAAGGCTGAGGTGAGAGGAACATCTGAAGTCAGGAGTTTGAGACCAGCCTGGCCAACATGGTGAAACCCCGTTTGTACTAAAAATACAAAAACAAATTAGTTGGGTGTGGTGGTGTATGCCTGCAGTCCCAGCTACTCGGGAGGCTGAAGGCAGGAGAATAGCTTGAACCCGGGGAGCAGAGGTTGCAGTGAGATCGTGCCGCTGCATTCCAGCCTAGGCAATAGAGCGAGAGAGACTCCGTCTCAAAAACAAAAAAGTCAAAACCCCAAACATATCCAAGGATCTTCCTTCTGGTTATTCACACCTGTGATTCACGAGGTCACACCTTGAATGTCCCTTGGGTCAGACAGAACTTTCCTGACCCGGGTTAATGCTCATCATCCTTCACAGACATGAGGGTGTTCATCCCCCGACTCATCTGTTTCCAGTCTCTGGTCCCCACCCCTGGGGTCCTCAGCTGCCAATCCACATACTTCTAAATCCCTCTTTAAGGTTTTAATTGATCCCACTGACTTCAAAATGAAGCAATATTTCACCATCTTAGCTTGGGTTTATGTAAAAGTAGATTTCAGGTATGGGTAGTTTGTTTGGAAAGGATTCCAAGTAGTGGAGAAGTGAGAAAGGGCAGGGTGGAAAGCCAAGAAAAGGTGCACTGAAGTGCATATTATCACGGCGGGTACCAGGCTCAGTCCTGCAGGGACCCTCTGCAGAGTTGGGTAGAAGATGCTTCAGAATTATCTGGTGAGAGGGGGGAAAACAGGTGGGCAGTTACCCATGGATTCCTGGCACTCACTGGTTGAGGGTTGTCCTCAGGAAAATAAAGTCCCAGTATGTCCAGGCTACTCTACACGGGCTGAGCAAGCTTCAGTGGTGCTGGAGAAACCCGTGCGGTTTCTGCAGTGGGAACACGTCAGGTGTCCTAGAACTGCCCACCATGCTGCAGATGAATATGCCACGATGTCAACAGTGCTTAGGCTCCTTTTTTTTTTTTTTTTTTTTTTTTTTTAAGACAGGGTCTTGCTCTGTCACCCAGGCTGGAGTGCGATGGTGCTGTCTTGGCTCACCGCAACCTCTGCCTCCCGGGTTCAAGCGATTCTCCTGCCTCAGCCTCCTGAGTAGCTGGGACTACAGGTGCGCGCCACCACACCCAGCTAATTTTTGTATTTTTAGTAGAGACAGGTTTCACTATGTTGGCCAGGCTGGTCTCGAACTCTTGACCTCATAATCCACCGGCCTCGGCCTCCCAAAGTGCTGGGATTAAGGCGCGAGCCACCGCACCTGGCCTCCCCACTACCCACCCACCCTTTTTTTTTTTTTTTTTTTTAAGACACAGAGTCTCACTCTGTTGCCCAGGCTGAAGTGCCGTGGCACAATCATGACTCACTGCAACCTCCACCTCCTGGTAGTAGCTGGGAGTACAGGCATGCACCACCAGACCTGGCTTTTTTTTTTTATTTTTTGTAGAGACAAGACATGGAGTCTCACTATGTTATCCAGGCTGGTCTCAAACTCCTAGGTTCAAGCAATCTGCCTGCCTTAACCTCCCAAAGTGCTGGGATTACAGGTGTGAGCCACTGCACCCAGCCTCAGGCTCCTCTTTCTTGCTTCACCATCCATTATCAAGGTTGTTCTCTTCAAGGTTGCAAAGTTCACACTGCAGTTCCACATCCAGGTCCCAGGCAGGTGGAAAGGTAAAATAATATCCTGCAGTTGATATTGCAGCTGTTCCCGTTTTATGGCGTTTTCGCCAACAACTTCCACCTGTGTTCCATTGGCCAGAGCCTAGTCACATGACCATACCTAGTTAGATGGCATGCCGGGAAACGTAGTTTTTCTATTAATGGCTGTGCGTATTAGTCTGTTCTCACACTGCTATGAAGAAATATCTGAGATTGGATAATTTATAAAGAAAAGAGGTTTAATTGACTCACAGTTCTGCATTGCTAGGGAGGCCTCAGGAAACTTACAGTCATGGTGGAAGGCAAAGGAGAAGCAGGCACTTTCTTTACAGCATGCCAGGAGAGAGTGAGTGCAAGCAGGGAAAATGCCAGATGCTTATAAAACCATCAGATCTCATGAGAGCCACTCATTATCACAAGAACAGCATGGGGGAAACCAGCCCATCATCCAATTACCTCCACCTGGTCCCGCCCTTGACACATGGGAATTACAGGGATTACAATTCAAGGTGAGATTTGGGTGGGGACACAGAGCCAAATCAGATCACCATGTTAGGCCAAGATTATCCAGTGGTTTTATTACTCATCCAGCTAAGGTTCAGTGGTTCTATTACTAAAGAAAAAGGGGAGAATGGATGTAGTACTGGGCATCCAGCCATCTGTACCACCCTGCAGTCCCTTTGTGAGAATATGAGCATCCCAGTCTCTTCAGCATCGCTCTCAGTACCAAGGATGGTACGAAGGGGACAGGAATCCTCCTACCCTCAGGAACAGAGGTGGGGCCATGGGGAGTGGTCGGCACCATTCTCACCATTCACAGGAGGAGTTGCATAGTGGGTAGAGGGCAGCTGGAATTCCTTTGGCCTGCTCCTCTAGGCATACAGAGCATTCCCTCCACATATCCTGCTCTTAGTAGGAGAAGCTCTCTGCTGCATTTTACAATCAGAGTCATTTCATGCTGACGTACTTATTCCCAGGACATTTTCAGTTTAGCCCTCTTAAGATACTTATCTCAAATTAGAGGCACCAACCTCAGTCAGGTGGTGACGCCTGCGTTCCTCTTCTTTCTGGAAGCCTTGAACTGAGTCCTCCCTTGCGACTCCTCCCACTGATGCCTCCCATCATGTACCCATGGGATGCTGGTAGGTGTTTGTGGTCAGCTTTCTTTTGTTCCTGTGAGGTGGCTTCCAGACTCTGAGAAAGAAACACCCCTTCTCAATTCCACCATTCTCACTTCTTCAACCCTCAAAAACTCCTAATTGTCAAGAAACCACATTTTATGCATTTTGGTGCTCCACAACACTTCCTGGAGGCCTGTGTGAGGCAGGAGCTCAAGATGTACTTGTTCATTGCATGGTTGTTTGTGATCTGTCACTCAGTAAATGACCAAGGTAAAACTATCTCTGAAGAGGGCAGACACCGACATTTCCTTCCCTCCCCATAGATGAATGCTGCAATGCAATTCAAGGGGTAGAGTCTAAGTCCCTTTCCTTTCCTCTCCTCTCCTCTCCTCTCCTCTCCACTTTTTCCTTTCCTTCCTTTCCTTTCCCTTTCTCCTTTCCTTTCCTTTCCTGAGTCTAAGTCCCTTTCCTTTCCTCTCCACTTTTTCCTTTCCTTCCTTTCCTTTCCCTTTTCCCTCCCCTCCCCTCCCCTCCCCTCCCCTCCCCTCCTCTCCCCTTCCTTTCCTTTCCTTTCTTTGTGAGACAGTCTCCCTTTGTAACCCAGGCTGGAGTGCAGTGGCACCATCTCGGCTCACTGCAACCTCCGCCTCCAGGATTCAAGCGATTCTTGTGCCTCAGCCACCCAGGTGGCTGGCATTACATGCATGCACCACCACATCTGGCTGTTTGTATTTTTAGGAGAGACAGGGTTTCACCACGTTGGCCAGGCTGGTCTTGAACTCCTGGCCTCAAGTGATCTGCCTGCCTCGGCCTCCCAAAGTGCTGAGATTACAGGTGTGAGCCACTGCGCCCAGCAAATTCCCTTTTCTTTGAATTGGGACTGACTTTAGTGACTTAAAAGTGGAAGGGACGGCCGGGCGCGGTGGCTCAAGCCTGTAATCCCAGCACTTTGGGAGGCCGAGACGGGCGGATCACGAGGTCAGGAGATCGAGACCATCCTGGCTAACACAATGAAACCCCGTCTCCACTAAAAATACAAAAAAATTAGCCGGGCGTGGTGGCGGCGCCTGTAGTCCCAGCTACTCGGGAGGCTGAGGCAGGAGAATGGCGGGAACCCGGGAGGCGGAGCTTGCAGTGAGCTGAGATTGCGCCACTGCACTCCAGCCTGGGCGACAGAGCGAGACTCCGCCTCAAAAAAAAAAAAAAAAAAAAAAAAAAGAGTGGAAGGGACATCTTGTGTCTTCCAGGGCACAGCGTTAAGAAGCCTTGCAGGTCTCATCTAGCTGTCTTGGAACTTTGCTCTCGAGATACTCCTTCTCAGACCCCAGCCCCCATGCTAAGTGGACTCCTGAGCCACTTGGAAAGGCCATGCATAAACTCTCCAGTTGATTGTCCCAGCTGAGTTCTCAGCAGCCAATTAGCATCACCCACCAGCCACGTAAAGGAGCCATCTTGTATTTGCATACAATTGAGTCCTGTGCTAACTGTAGCACTAACCAATATCTGGCAACAATCACCTGAGAGATCCCACATGAGAACTGCTGAGCTGAGCCCAGTGAACTTGCAGAACCATAAGACACAAAATTCAACTGTCCACTCATGAAGCGTTGGGGCCATTTGTAATGCAGAAATAGAGAACCGGAAGAGTGACTAAGCCAGGAAGAGAACCCGGAAGTCGTCTTGATCACCCAGGAGTCTTATTGGTGAGAAAGCACTGCCCAGCTTACCTACTCTGCCATATTCCTGATCCAGATGAGCTAAGAGCTGTGGCAGGTGACAGGTGGCCTCCTTTCACTACATGGTTCCACTAATTCATGTATAAGTGGAAAGCAGTATTTAATTATTGAGAGGGTGAAGACCTAACAAATATTTGCATAAAAGAATTTTTGTTTACCCTGTGCAAATAACCAGGCAGATTTTGTTTGTTGGTTGGTTCTTTATTCTCCTTTTGAGACAAGGTCTCACTGTTGCTCAGGCTGGAGTACAGTGGTGCGATTAAGGCTCACTATAGTCTCCACCCGCTGGGCTCAAGTGATCCTCTCACCTCAGCCTCCGGAATAGCACCACACCACTCCTGACTAACTTTTTTTCTTTTTTTCTTTTTTTGGTTGCTCTGAAACAAATGTGGCAGAATAAAAGAAATAGGCTTCTCAGAAGATGTATAGAATCTTCTGTTTGTTTGTTTGTTTTTCCTTATTTTCTAGGAGCGAACAATGCCCCATTTCCACGTGAATGGCAATGGAGTCGTTGTCCGGGGGGTACTCAATACTCAAAAGTCAGCTGACCATGTCCTTAGATGCACCAGAAATGATGGTAAAGCTTGGGAGTGGGGATAACTTTGATTCTAGTTATTAGTGAATGCCTCAGCTCAGCATCACTGGGCTATGTGGGGCCTAAAGCAGGGCAGAGGCAATCAAGAGCACACAAAGACAGACATATGCGGAACTGGGCATGGACATGTAGGGACAGGAAGCCAGAGAAAGATGGGGGCATGAATATTCGTGTAAGGGTACATAGATTTGGCCAGGCATGGTGGCTCATACCTGTAATCACAGCACTTTGGGAGGCCGAGGCAGGAAGATCACCTGAGGTCAGGAGTTCGAGACCAGCCTGACCAATATGGAGAAGACCCATCTCTAGTAAAAATACAAACTTAGTTGGGCGTGGTGGCACATGCCTGTAATCCCAGCTACTTGGCAGGCTGAGGCAGAAGAATCGCTTGAACCCGGGAGGCTGAGGTTGCAGTGAGCCGAGATCGTGCCATTACACACCAGCCTGGGCAACAAGAGCGAAACTCCGTCTCAAAAAAAAAAAAAAGGTACATAGATTTATAGTTATAGTGATATATATATAGCAAGGTGAATATAGACATTAATATGTGCATTTGGAAAGATATACAGAGAGTAGAAAAATGTCTTCTTCATGTTTTGAGACAGAGTCTCACTCTGTTGCCCAGATTGGAGTACAGTGGTGTGATCTCAGCTCACTGCAACCTCTGCCTCCTGGGTTCAAGTGATTCTCATGCCTCAGCCTCTCAGTAGCTGCAATTACAGGTGTGTGCCACCATGCTGCCACCACGCCCGACTAATTTTTGTATTTTTAGTAGAGATAGGGTTTCACCATGTTGGCCAAGCTGGTCTTGAATGCCTGGCCTCAAGTGATCCACCTGCCTCAGCTTCCCAAAGTGCTGGGATTATAGGTGTGAGCCACCGGACCCAGCCTTTTTTGAGTTTTTGTTGGAGATAGGGTCTCACTCTGTCACCCAGGCTAGAGTGCAGTGGCACCATCATGGCTCACTGCAGCCCTGACCTCCTGGGTTCAAGTGATCCTCCCACCTCAGCCGGCTAAGTAGCCAGGACTACAGGCATACACCACCTTGCCTGGCTAATTTTTGTATTTTTTTGTAGAAATGGGTCCTCACTATGTGGTCCAGGCTAGTGTTGAACTCCTGGCCTCAAGTGATCCTCCCACCTCAGCCTCCAGAGTAGATGGGATTCCAAACAAGCATGAGCCTCCATACTCAGCCCCTTTTGAATCATGTAGTTCTTGGCGAGTTTGCAGGACCCTATTTCCCTGTCCATGGTGATGGTTCCAGGGACGGATACATCATCCATGTTAGCCAAGAAGAACTCTCCCCAGCAGTTTTCTACCTGGAGCTGGTAGGAGAGTGTTTTTTTCCTTTTTGGCCGTGAGACTATAAGAACATGAACTTGAAGTTTCCTGAAGATCTAGTTCCAACTTCCTTGTGGAGACTGATGACTTGAGAAACAGAAGCCAAACAGCACAGTGAGGATTCATGCACAAGAAGTGAAGTGAGGATTCATGTACAAGTGAGGATCCATGTCCAAGAGATTATGAAGGAGGCGCTTCCAGGGGAAACAGTAAGGGAATGAGGGATGCATGTCAGGGAAAAGGAGAAAACTGAGCTAGGGTGGCATTTCATGTGAAGTTCCAGTCTCAGCCTTGTCCCTTGGGAAGCTGTGGGGTGTCAATTACACCTCAGGGTTATCCTTCTTCGACGTAAGAGATCTGGACTTTCTTCCTCCCACACTATCACCCTGGTAAATATAAAATCCCAGTGCTTACACAACAGCTCCAAAACCTCCAGAAAGACTCTCCTGAACGTCACAGGTGTGGGAAGAACCAGGAAGGCTCTGAAGGTGGAGCACGCAAAGACAATGACACAGGGAGCCCTACTTGAAGCGGCCTGGAGGTTCTGCATTTTTCTTGCCCCGGGGCTTGGCTTTGGTGGCTCACACTGAGGGAACTTCACTGTGTATCCTGGCTTGGTGCCACTGGCTGGGACTCCAGGGTGTGGTCAGAGCTGTTGGAGGGCAGGACTGGAGCCAGGGCCTGGCTGAGACCTGGCACCAGGGACTGTACTGGTGAGGCTGCCTAGGCCTTGGATGAAGAGCAGTGATGCGAGGTGTCAGCTCGGAGGCCAGAGATAGGAAAGCCCAAGGGCTAGTCTAAGGCTTGGGTAGTGGGAGTTGATGCAGCAAAGTGGGAGAGACTGAACAACAGCTTCCTCTCTCTTCCCTTCACTCTTAGACTGTCCTCCTTGAAGGGAATCAGAATATGCCACCCCAAACTATGCCACATTGGCACAAGAATTATTTTAAGCTAAAGTCAATTAAGAAATAGCAGACACCGGAAGAACTCTCTGCCCGTGTTACTGTGTTTGCAGGAATACCTGAAGCTGGGAATTTATAAAGAATAGAGGTGTGTTTGGCTCACGGTTCTGCAGGCTGTACAAGAAGCATAGCACGAGCCAGGGCTCAGCTTCTGGTGAGGACTCTGGGAGCTGCCACTCATGGTGGAAGGTGAAGCGGGAGCAGGCATGTCACATGGTGGGAACAAGCAAGGCGGGGGAGGGGCCACACTTTTGCACAACCAGATCTTGCCTGAACTCAGAACAAGAGCTCACTCATTACCATGGGACGGCACCAAGCCCTTCATGGGGGAATCTGCCCCCCAACACCTCCCACCAGGCCCCTCCTCCAACACTGGGGATCACACTTCAACATGAGATTTGAAGGGGGCACACATCCAAACCATATCACTGCCCCTCCCGTTTCTGCCTAAAAGCAGAACGTAAAGTTTCATTTGTAAGGGTGTCTTTCTCTCCCTACCAGGAAGAGTAGAATAACTCTTAATCACCATTATCACTAGAGATGGTACCAAGATGAATCTGCATAAACCAACCTTACTAGATAACCCTTATCTAACCTATCTATAGTTTCCCCCTTATGTTTACTTTCCCACAATTTACAACCCCTAGAAGCCCAAACCCATTTTTCTTTGTCTAGTTACCTCTCCACAATTTATCACCCTTTGTTAAAATGATATATAAGCTCTCAGGCCTAACCACTTCTTTAGGTTTTCACTTCTTTTCTATGAAGTCCCTATGTATACACAAAATAAAACTTTCCTCCTGTTAATCTGTCTTTTGACAGTTTAACTCTCAGGCCCAGCTACAGAATATAAGAGTAGAGGAGGCTGGGCATGGTGGTACATGCTTGTAATTCCAGCACTTTGGGAGGCCAAGGCAGGCGAATCAGTTGAGCTCAGGAGTTTGAGACCAGCCTGGGCAACATGGCAAAACTCCATCTCTACAAAAAAAAAAAAAAAAGAAAAAATTTGGTGGGCATGGTGGCGCATGCCAGTAGTCCCAGCTACTCTGGAGGTGGAGGTGGAGGTGGGAGGATCACTTGATCCCAGGAGGTAAGGTTGCAGTGAGTTGAGATTATACCACTGCACTCCAGCCTGGGTGACAGAGTGAGACCCCATTTCGAAATAAAAGAGTAGAGGAAAAGTTTTTCCATTCTTCACTCTCAAGACCACACGTTTCTCTTCTCTTTTCCACAGCTGCATTCTTCCAGGCTTGTGGCCAGGTGCTCTCTCTGCCAGGTCTGTAGTTTACTCCTTTGTGTGGGCACTTTTGTCAGTGACTCACCTCAAGCTACAAGCCTTGCCCCCTCCCCAGCTCTCCGGGCCTCCCTGGCCCACCCATCCTGGCACCAGCTTTCATATCAGATCCCTGGTAATGCCTTATAGTAGATTCTATGGAAGCCATGGTTTTTGTTTTTTCTTTTTTTTGAGATGGAGTCTCGCTCTGTTGCCCAGGCTGGAGTACAATGGCACAATCTCAGCTCACTGCAACCTTCGCCTCCCGGATTCAAGCAATTCTCCTGTCTCAGCCTCCCGAGTAGCTGGGATTAGAAGCACCCACCACCACACCTGGCTAATGTTTGTAGTTTTTTTTTTTTTTTTTTTTTTTTTGAGACGGAGTCTCGCTCTGTCGCCCAGGCTGGAGTGCAGTGGCCGGATCTCAGCTCACTGCAAGCTCCGCCTCCCGGGTACACGCCATTCTCCTGCCTCAGCCTCCCAAGTAGCTGGGACTACAGGTGCCCGCCACCTCGCCCGGCTAGTTTTTTGTATTTTTTAGTAGAGACAGGGTTTCACCGTGTTAGCCAGGATGGTCTCGATCTCCTGACCTCATGATCCGCCCGTCTCGGCCTCCCAAAGTGCTGGGATTACAGGCTTGAGCCACCGTGCCCGGCCAATGTTTGTAGTTTTTAGTAGAGATAGGGTTTCACCATGTTGGCCAGGTTGGTCTTGAACTTCTGACCTCAGGTGATCTACCCACCTCGGCCTCCCATAGTGCTGGGATTACAGGCGTAAGCCACCATGCCTGGCCAGCCCTTTTTTTTTAAAAAAAAATTATTTTTAGTATTTTTTAAAGAGATGGAATCTCACTATGTTGCCCAGGCTGGCCTCCAACTCGTGGAAGCCTCATCTTTGCCAAGCTCTGTGCACCCATCTGCTGTCTGCTTGCTATGAATGGCGGGCAACTTGGGCACAGGAGCCTCAGTGACTGCTTGGAGAGCTGGAAGTGTCTGGGAGTTTTCAATTCCCCCTTCTCCCTGGCCAGTAGCCAGACTGGCATGGGAGGACAACAGCCCAGGTCCTTTGCCTGGAGGTATAATTCACAGTCCAGTCACTCCATCCCCTTACAGGCTTCTCCTGGGAGCACACTCTTCTCTAATAAACCATTTGCACCTGAAACTTTGATTCAGGGACAGTGTGATCCACATCCCAAACATTCATCAAGATGATCATTTTGCAACTGGAACTCACTGAATACTGAATGCTTGAGTAATATAATATATAAAGATATCACAGTATCTCCCTAGCATCCCCCACCGCCTTTTATCCCTGCAACCAACTTGCCTTGGTTAATTCTTGGCTCACCCATTCTCAGCCATGCAGTAAGGGAGGATCAACGCCCGCCCAAACTCCCACATGGGCCCTGATTTGTTTAAGACATCATGGACATTCCTTTGGTCATCATGGGCAGGAAACCCAAGCAGATCCAGCAGAGGACCCATCTGCTGGGGTTTCCAGGAATGAAAAGCTTCCTTCTTGGCAGGCCCAAGAAGAAAAGGCTGTGATTGAGGAAAGACATAGCCCACAACAGCCCCTGGTGCTGCTCCCAGCCAGTGTGTGAAGACAACATCCAGAGACAGTGTCGAGTCAGAAAGGAAGAGAAACTACCTGTGGTCATCATGTGAGCCCTGGATAGAGGACTGTTCTGGTACAGGAGTCCCCAAATCCTCTTTTACTACTTAGTTAATTTGAGTTGAATTAAAAAAACAATGCGCCCTTAAGAGCCCTGAATGATTTACTGGCTCTTTTTGGGAGTGGCCCTATTTTGAGATTATTTTAGCGAGTTCTTTAAATATACTAAATGCTCCATTTACTGTATAGGGGTGATTCAAAAAGAATCTTTTCCTCGGGGAAGAGGGAGAGGGAATTAATGTCTAATGAGTATAGAGTTTCGGTTTTGCAAGACGAAGTTCTAAAGATCTGTTTCACAACAATGTGAATACATTTAACACTACTAAACTGTACACTTAAAAATGGTTAAGATGGTAAATTTAATGTTTTAAAAAATTTTTTCTTGCTGGCCAGGTGTGGTGGCTCATACTTGTAATCCCAACACTTTGGGACCTTGAGGTGGGAGGATTTCTTGAGCCCAGGAGTTTGAGACCAGTCTGGGCAACATAGTGAGATCCTGTCTCTATAGAAAAATAAAAATAATAAAAACATTTTTTTCCTCTTTTATTTTTTAATTTTATTTTTATTATTTTTAAAAATAAAGACAGGTCTCGCTATGCTGCCCAGGTTTGTCTTGAACTCCTGGCCTCAAGCAATTCTTCCGCCTTGGCCTCCCAAAGTGCTGGGATTATAGGCACGAGCCTCGCACCTAGCCATCAATTTAATGTTATATGTTTTTTAATACAATAAAAAAGGCATACAGAATGTAGGTATATACATTTATCTAAGTGCATCAACCTGTATAGTTAAAATGGTACCTTTTTTTTTTTTTGAGACAAAATTTCCCTCTTGTTGCCCAGGCTGGAGTGCAATGGCACTATCTTGGCTCACTGCAACCTCTACCTCTCAGGTTCAAGTGATTCTCCTGCCTCAGCCTCCTGAGTAGCTGGGATTACAGGCATGTGCCACCACGCCCGGCTAATTTTCTATTTTTAGTAGATTGCTCCATGTTGGTCAGGCTGGTCTTGAACTCCCAACCTTAGGTGATCCGCCCACCTCAGCCTCCCAAAGTGCTGGGATTACAGGCGTAAGCCACTGCGCCTGGCCTAAAACGGTACATTTTATGGAACATAGATAGTACTCCAGTAAAGCTGATTTAAAAGAATAAAACTAAAAAGAGGCCAGGTGCAGTGACTGGCAAAACTCCGTCTCAAATAAATAAATAAAAATAATATTTTTCCTATAGGGTCCCAACCTCATGACATCCTATGAGATCATGTTTTGCAATTGCTGTCAAGATTTCTAACAATGAGACCAGGTTTGGTGGCTTATACTTTGGGGCCGAGGCAGGCAGATTGCTTGAGTCCAGGAGTTTGAGACCAGCCTGGGCCACATAGCAACCAACTTGCCCCGGTTATTTCTTTAAATTCATTCATACATTCTTTCAACAAATATTGGCAGAGCGCAGTGGCTCAAACCTGTAATCCCAGCACTTTGGGAGGCCAAGGCAGGAGGATTGCTTGAGCCCAGGAGTTCGAGATCAGCCTGGGCAATATAGTGAGACCCCATCTCTACAAAAAACAAACAAAATTAGTTGAATGTGGTGGCATGTGCCTGTAGTCCCAGCTGCTTGGGAAACTGAGGTGGGAAGGTCGTTTGAGCTCAGGAAAGTGGAGGCTGCAGTGAGCTGAGATCGCGCCACTGCACTCTACAAAAATACATCTACAAAAATTAGTGGGGGGTGGTGGTGCACACCTGTGGTACTAGCTACTTGTGAGGCTGAGGTGTTAGGGTCACTTGAGCTTGGGAGGCGGAGATTGCAGTGAACTGAGATTGTGTCACTGCACTCTGGCCTGGGCAACAGAGCAAGACCCTGTCTCAAAAAAAACAAAACAAAACAAATTCCAGCAATAGCTCAAGCACCCAAGTCCTTTACTGGACAGGAAGTGTCCTAAGGGTACTTTCTATGGTCTGGTTGTTATTGTGCCCCAGAAGATGACATGATGCAGTGACTTGAGAGGCAACCATTAACTATTGTTGGCCGGGCACGGTGGCTCACGCCTGTAATCCAGCACTTTGGGGGGCCAAGGCGGGCGGATCATCTGAGGTCAGCAGTTGAGATCATCCTGGCCAACATGGCGAAACCCCGTCTCTACTAAAAATACAAAAAATTAGCCAGGCATGGTGGTGGGTGCCTGTAGTCCCAGCTACTCGGGAAGCTCAGGCAGGAGAATCACTTGCACCCATGAGGTGGAGGTTGCAGCGAGCCGAGGTCACGCCACTGCACTCCAGCCTGAGTGAAAGCAAGACTCCATCTCAAAAAAATAAATAAAATAAAATAAAATAAATACTGTTGAATGGAGGGATTCACCAATGTGTAGCCTGTCAGACAGGCTAGCCTAAATGTTGAGGTTACACAGTGACCAAAACAGACAAAAATCTGTTTCTTTGGCCTGGTGTGGTGGCTGACGCCTGTAATCCCAACATTTTGGGAGGTGGGTGGATCACCTGAGGTCAGGAGATCGAGACCAGCCTGGTCAACATGGCAAAATCCCATCTCTACTAAAAATACAAACATTAGCTGGGCATGGTGGCGCACGCCTGTAATCCCAGCACTTTGGGAAGCCGAGGTGGGTGGATCACTTGAGGCCAGGAGTTCAAGACCAGCCTGACCAATATGGTGAAACTCCATCTCTACTGAAAATACAAAAATTAGCAGGGTGTGGTGGCAGGAGCCTGTAGTCCCAGCTACTCGGGAAGCTGAGGCAGGAGAATCACTTGAATCCAGGAGGCAGAGGTTGCAGTGAGCTGAGATTGCATCAGTGCACTCCAACCTGGGCAAGACAGCTAGACTTAATTTAAAAAAAAAAAAAAAATCTGTGCCCTTGTGGATTCCATTTTACTAGGGGAAATACTTGTAAATAAGATAAATTTGTGAAATAAATACTATGATGGTAGTGAGTATTAAGGAAAAAAATGAATCAGGATCAGAGATAAGTAGCATGGGGCATGGGGGTTTAGCCTCACTGAAGTGATATTTGTATCAAGACTTCATGAATGACACACAGACATCAACCTCACTGCCCCGTGGAAGTATAATCTGAGGCAGAGCAGTAGAAACTGGCCCAGGAGAAAAGGGAGGATGCAGACACATCAATTAGACATAGCCAGGGATGCTTCATGGTGTCCTGGGTGTGTGACCTGTGTAGACACACAGGGACCCATGCTTAGAGGGACCCTGTGCTTGATTTAATGCTCTGCTGTCACCCTCTTGAAGTTTTTAATCAGTTTTTAAACAAGGGACTGTGCATTTTCATTTTGCACTGGGCCCCACATGTTACAAGTTACGAAGCTGGTCCTTCATTCTTTTGAATAAACAGTGCCTTCTCCCTATCGCCCTCTTTAGAAGCACAGATACTCCCAGCAAATGCTAATCATTCCTGTTTCTAATTTACTGATGTGACTCATTTTTCCTCTAATAGGTGTGAAGTATGAGATAGAGACTGTATCATCCAGGGTAGGCTGGGGTATGCTGCATGACAGAAACCCCCAAATCCGGTGGCTTAACACAACAAAGGTGTGTACTTCACTCTCACACTTTGTGTTCATTATGGGTCAATGGGGGGCTCTGTTGTGCATCATCATCACTCTAGGACCGTGGCAGAGGGAAAGTGAAACAAGGGAAATTACGCACTGGCGGTTAGAGCCGCTACTCAGAAATGACACATATTGCTTGAACTCACATTTCCTTGCCAAGGCAAGTCACATGGCAAGTCAGCCTCCTTTAAGAGATGAGGAAGTTCAATCCAAACATGAGCCCAGACAACTGGGCCACTTGTTTTTTTGTGTTTTTTGAGACACAGACTCTTGCGTTGTTGCCTAGGCTGGACTGCAGTGGTATGATCACGGTTCCCTGCAGCCTCAACCTCCTGGGCTCAAGCAATCCTTCTGCCTCAGCCTCCCAAGTAGCTGGGACTACAGGCGTGTGCCAACGGGCCCAGCCTACATTTGTTAATTTGTTATTCCAACACTATTTATTAAATAAGCTATCCTTTTCTCTAGTGATTTTAATTGCCCATTTATCATATACAAAACTTTTGTTGATATTTGTGACCCTTTTTGCATAGTGTTTCTGTTCCATTGTTTTTTCTTTTGGTGCCTATGCAGAATCACCCTGTTTTAATTTCTGTAGGTTTATAATGCCATTTTATTTTATTGTTTTAGAGACAGGGTCTTGTCATGTTGCCCAGGCTGGCCTTGATCTCCTGGGTTCAAGGGATCTTCCTGCCTCAGTCTCCTGAGTAGTGGGACTATAGGCACGAGACATCATGCCTGATTTATAATGTCATTTAATATCAAAGAGGTTAAGTATTCTTAAGATTCTCCTTTGACCTTTTCTTGGCTATTATCTTAATCTTTTATTTCTAGATAGATTTCAGAATCACTTTGTCAAATCCCCCCATTCCTTCTATGTGATTTTGATTAGAATGGAATTGCATTTGTAGATGAATTTGCATTTCTTTATAATATTGAGACATTAGTTTTTTGTTTTGTTTTTAGAGACAGCTTGCTCTGTCACCAAGGCTGGAATGCAATGGCACAGTCATAGATCACTACAGCCTCTAACTCCTGAGCTCAAGTGATCTTCCCACCTCAGTTGGGACTACAGGTACAAGCCACTGCACCCAGCTTTTACTAGTGGAATGAAATAATCTTTCCATCCCCTGGGAGCATGGTCACTCATGACTGAAATTCACTGAAATTTTTAAAAAAGAAGAAAAAAAATTGGAAAGCCTTATTTTCTCCTTCTCTTTTCTTTCTTGAGACAGGGTCTTGCTCTGTTGCCCAGGCTGGAGTGCAGTGGCGCAATCCTGGCTCACTGCAACCTCTGCCTCTCAGGCTGAGGTGATTCTCCTGCCTCAGCTTCCCCAGTAGCTGGGACTACAGGTACGCACCCCCATACCTGACTAACTTTTGTATTTTTAGTTTAAAAAGCTAACTGCATAGTTTTTGTTCGCTTGTTTGTTTGAAAAAAAATCATAACATCTTACTGAGATACTTAAAAAGATTATTTTATAAAACTAGTAGTCAGGTGCAGTGGCTCAAGCCTGTAATCCCAGCACTTTGGGAGGCTGAGGCGGGCGGATCACAAGGTCAGGCGTTCGAGGCCAGCCTGGCCAACATGGTGAAACCCCATGTCTACTAAAAATACAAAAATTAGCCGGGCGTGGTGGTGCTCACATGTAATCCCAGCTACTCAAGAGGCTGAGGCAGGAGAATCACTTGAACCCGGGAGGCGGAGGTTGCAGTGAGCTGAGATCGTGCCACTGCACTCCGGCCTGGGCGGCAGAGTGAGATTGTCTCAAAAAACAAAACAAAACAAAACAAACAAACAAACAAACAAACAAAAACTAGTAAAAGCTGGATTATCATATTCAGTAACTTTCTATTAATTTGATCTTCAAGTATTTTGTTTTATAGTTATTGTGAATGAGACAATGTTCCTAAATGTATTCTAGTAGAGTAGAAGTTCTCTCAATTTTGATATTATTTGTAACCATCTATCCTGCTGCTGAACTCTCTTATTAGTGCAAACAGCTGTTTGAAAAAAATCTCTGTGTCCTTAATGTAGAGGTTGAAAAAAAAGAAGAAAAATCCTCTTGGTTTTTGTAAGTTGCAATGAATGTGTTCACAAATTATGATTAGTCTCTCATTCTTTCTTTCCTTTTTCTTTTTGTACCAATTTCATACTTCTCATTTCTACAGCAAGACTGAAAGTTGCTGTGTTAACCAATACATTTTAATTTCTACCGTCTTCTGTGACCCCATGACTGCTTGCCTCCAGTCTGGCAGCAGCTAGGGTGTTCAGTGCCTATTGGCTTAGGGAAGGAATGACACAGCAGAATGTAGAAAAAGGAAGTCAAGTTCTTGAAATTTTTAGTTTCTAAAGTCTTTCTCTCTCTCTTTTTTTTTTTTTTTTTTTGAGATGGAGTCTCAGTCTGTCGCCCAAGTTGGAGTGCGGTGGCGCAATCTCGGCTCACCACAACTTCTGCCTCCTGGATTCAAGTGATTCTCCCGTCTCAGCCTCTTCAGCAGCTGGGTCTACAGGCATGCGCCACCATGCTAATTTTCACCATGTTGCCTAGGCTGGTCTCAAACTCCTGGCCTCAGGTGATCTGCTCACCTTGGCCTCCCAAAGCTGGGATTACGGGTGTCAGTCACTGTGCCCAGGCTTCTTTCTCAGACTTGAAATGGCAGATGAGGTGAGTGAGACTCTATACCAGGTTACACACTGTAGCCCCTGGACCCCTGCTGATCCATGAACAGTCTGTTACTGTCCATGATGAGTTAAGTACAGATATTGAGAACATTTAGCAGCTGTTATAGCAATATGATGTTGTCCCTATCCAAGTGCATGATTGGCAGACTCATCTCATTCAACAGTGTACAGGCCAAAAAGATTAATTCATGACAATTGGAAGTAAAACAAAACTGGTCTTCCATCATAGATTGCTTGATAAGTGCTTCTTTAACTAGAAGTCTCTAGATGCAGAGAAAGAGGAGAGTTAGAGAGAAGCATGTGGGTTTGAATCTGAGATGTGCCCCTGCGTCTTGTCCCCTCCCCTAGAAGCCCCAAAAATTGCTGTAAGTGGGTGGTGGGGGATGGAAGGGGCGAGCTGCCAGCAGGAGAACAAGAGATATCCTTGACAAACCAGAAAGCTGGAATCTGAAGGCACCCATGCCCTTTTTCTAAGTAGAGTCTGGTAAGTGGCAAGACAGTGAAAAGGCTATGGGCACAGCAGGGCAGCTGGGTCTGGCAGCCCACATGGTTCTCACGCACGCACCCCAGCATGGGCTGGGAGCAGCAGAACAATTTGATGTGTGTCCAGGAGTTCCTAAATGCTCCCAAAGGCAGCAGAAAAATCTTGAACACTCCCACGAAGTAGGCACACACACCACCTAAAGCTCCCACATGCCCAAATGGGGTGCAGAAGGGGCTAAGAGACACAGATCAGAAGAATGTTCATAGCTGAGAACAGGGGACAAAACCACAGCTACCTGTATCACCAGTACCCAAGATCTAGACAAAACAAAACACATCTTAGCCAGTGTGGACACTCAAGAGTCAGATGCTCCTCCTTTCTGGAGGCCTTGACACCAAGTCACAGTCCTCCCTGCTTGCTGTCAGAAAGGGGAACACTCTTATTATGGCCAGGAGTACATTTCCATCACCTGGGAGAATGGTCACTCATGTTTGAAATTCACTGAATTTTTTTTTTTTTTTTTTAGACAGAGTCTTGCTGTGTCACCCAGGCTGGAGTGCAGTGGCGCGACCTTGGCTCACTACAACCTCCGCCTCTCGGGTTCAAGCAATTCTCCTGCCTCAGCCTCCTGGGTAGCTGGGATTACAGGCACCCACCACCATGCCCAGCTAATTTTTGTGTCTCTTTTTCAGTAGAGATGGGGTTTCACCATGTTGGCAAGGCCGGTCTCAAATAGCTGACCTCAGGTGATCCACCTGCCTCGGGCTCCCAAAGTGCTGGGAGCCACCATGCCCAGCCATTCACTGAAATTTTTAAAAAAGAAAAAAAAAATGGGAATGCCTTGTTTCTCTTTCTCTCTCTGTCTTTTTTTTTTTTTTTCAAGACAGGGTCTTGCTGTGTTGCCCAGGCTGGAGTGCAGTGGCATAATCCCGGCTCACTGCAACCTCTGCCTCCCAGGCTCAGGTGATCCTCCTGCCTTAGCCTCCCGAGTAGCTGGAACTACAGGTGCATGCCACCATGCCTGGCTACTTTTTGTATTTTTAGTTTTTTAAAAAATAACTGCATAGTGTTTGTTTGTTTTGAGACAGAGTCTTGCTCTGTTGCCCAGGCTGGAATGCAATGGCATGATCTAGGCTCACGGCAAGCCCAACCTCCTGGGCTCAACCAACCCTCCCCACCTCAGCCTCCCGAGTAGCTGAGATTACAGGTGCCCACCACCACACCCGGCTAATTTTTGTGCCGTTAGTAGAGACAGGGTTTCACCATGTTGGCCAGGATGGTCTCAAACTCCTGACTCTCAAGTGATCCGCCCACCTTGGCCTCCCAAAGTGCTGGGATTACAGACTTGAGCTACCATGCCCAGCCTTAAGGAAACCCTTATTTCTTGCACGGCTGTCTGTATACTGACATTCATACCTCCTCTGGCTTTGTTCAATCAAAATGACAGATGTTAGTGGGCATTTTTGCCTTGTTTCTGATTTTAATGGGAATGCATTTGGTATTTTATTATTAGTTACGGCATTTGTGATTAATTCTTCATATTCTGTTTTTTTTTTTTTTTCTTTTTGAGACAGAGTTTCACTTGTCGCCCAGGCTGGAGTGCAATGGCGTGACCTTGGCTCATTGCAACCTCCGCCTCCCGGGTTCAAGCGATTCTCCTGCCTCAGCCTCAAGAGTAGCTGGGATTACAGGTGTACACCACCAAGCCTGGCTAATTTTTGTATTTTTAGTAGAGATGGGGTTTCACCACGTTGGCCAGCCTGGTCTCAAACTCCTGACCTCATAAGATCCGCCAGCCTCAGCATCCCAAAGTGCTGGGATTACAGGCGTGAGCCACCACACCCGGCCTAATTCTTCATATTCTTGGTGATGTTAGGACCCATCTTTTTGAAGTTGGTTAGGGAGATTTTTTTTTTTTTTTCCAGGAGCGGCGGTTTAATAGAAGAAAGAGAAAGAAAAACAGCTCTCTCTATTGAGAGAATGGGGACCTGCGAGAGGAAAGACCTAGCTAGGGAATTTTAATATGCCTTTTTAGTAAATCAGGGATAGATGTTGAATTTTATCAGACGGTTTTTGGCTTCTTTCAAGGAGTCATACGATTTTTCTCCTTCAACCTATTAGGGCAATCAAGCACACACAGATTTCCTTAATAGACCTTTGACTTTGCCTGTTTGTTTTAACCCACAGCTTGGTTTTGTCTTATTATAATTTATTTACAAACTTAAAATCAATATTTATAGATGAAGTTGGCATGTACATTTCTTAACACATTGGTTTGGATGAGCTTTGATGTAAGTGTTCTACTAGGCTTGTTAAATGGATAGTGATGTTTCTAAACTTTTCTCTTGCTTTATTTATTTATTTTATTTTATTTATTTTATTTTTTGAGACAGAGTCTCGCTCTGTCACCCAGGCTGGCGTGCAGTGGCGCAATCTCAGCTCACTGCAAGCTCCGCCTCCTGGGTTCACACCATTCTCCTGCCTCAGCCTCCCAAGTAGCTGGGACTACAGGCGCCCGCCATGCCTGGCTAGTTTTTTGTATTTTTTTTTTTTTTAGTAGAGGCGGGGTTTCACCGTGTTGGCCAGGATGGTCTCAATCTCCTGACCTCGTGATCCGCCTGTCTTGGCCTCCCAAAGTGCGGGGATTACAGGCGTGAGCCACCGCGCCTGGCCTCTCTTGCTTTAGATTCTAGAATGCAAAATTACCTCCAGTCTTTCTTCAATGTTTAGTAGAACTTTTCCATAATATTGTTCAACTAGGTCTGAAAATTTGGGGGCATAAGATCTTTTTCTCTCTCTTTTATTTTAGGTTCAGGGAATACACGTGCAAGTTTGTTACATGGGTAAATTACGTATCGTGGGGGTTTGGTATACAGACTATTTTGTCACCCAGGTAATGAGCATAGTACTCAAAAGGTAGTTTTTTGATCCTAACCCTCCTCCCACTATCCACCATCAAGCAGGCCTCAGTGTCAACTGTTCCATTCTTTGTACCCACGTGTGCTGAAGGTTTAGCTTCTGCTTATAATAAGTGAGAATGTGTGGTGTTTGGTTTTCTGTTCCTGTGTTAATTCACTTAGGAAAATGACCTCCATCTGTGTTGTCGCAAATAACACGATCTTGTTCTTTTTATGGCTGCATAATATTCTATTTTAATTTTTATTATTATTGTTTTTTGGAGACGGAGTCTTGCTCTGTTGCCCAGGCTGGAGTGCAGTGTCGCAATCTCTGCTCACTGCAACCTCTGCTTCCTGGGTTCAAGTGATTCTCTCCCTCAGCCTCCTGAGTAGTTGGGACTACAGGTGTGTGCCACTACAGTCAGCTAATTTTTGTACTTTTAGTAGAGATGGGGTTTCACCATGTTTTCCAGGCCGGTCTCAAACTCCTGACCTCAGGTGATCTGCCTGCCTCGGCCTCCCAAAATGTTGGGATTACAGGTGTAAGCCACCGCATCTGGCCCCATAATATTCCATGTTGTATATGTACCATGTTTTCTTTATCCAGTCCACTGTTGATGCAACGTAAGATCTCTGGTGACCCTTTTCCTATCCTCCAGAGTTCGTTGGTTTATTCCAATATTCTATTTCTTCCCGAGTCAATTTTAGTAATTTATATTTTATTTTTAAAATAGTCCGTTTCATTTATTTTTAAAAAGTTCATTTCATTTCCATTTTTTAACTCACACACAAGGTTGTACCTAATATTCTGTTATCTGAATGTTTATCCCTGAATCCAGAATTTCATCTGAAAACTATGTTCTTGGACTCCAGATCGCCCCCTACAACAACCTCTCTGATCTGACTATAGGTACGAACCTTCTTTTTGTACAAGTTTCTCCTGTTGCTGGTAGCAACTCTCCTCCAATTCTCCTGTTCCACTTTTTTTCATGCTACTGAATCTTTTTTCTCCTTCCTTCCTTCCTTCCTTCCTTCCTTCCTTCCTTCCTTCCTTCCTTCCTTCCTTCCTTCCTTCCTTCCCTCCCTCCCTCCCTCCCTCCCTCCCTCCCTCCCTCCCTCCTTCCTTCCTTCCTTCTTTGACAGAGTCTCACTCTGTCACCCAGGCTGGAGTACAGTGGCACAATCTCAGCTCACTGCAACCTCTGCCTTCCGGATTCAAATAATTCTCATGGCTCAACCTTCCAAGCAGCTGGAATTACAGGTGTGCGCCACCATGCACAGCTAATTTTTGTATGTTTCGTAGAGACAGGGTTTCACCATAGTTGCCAGGCTGGTCTCAAACTTCTCACCTCAAGTGACCTGCTCACCTCGGCCTCCCAAAGTGCTGAGATTACAGTGAGCCACTGCGCCTGGCTTCCTGAATCTTTTCATGAGCCAAGTTCCTCTTTACATCTTTACCTGAAGGAGCCTGTTTTTTTTCTGGCATCAGGAGTTGTGATATGGGTTTCCTGTTCTAATCTTGTAGTCCCAGACAAAAAAAGCCATACTCTCTTTAAGCTTATTTATCAGATTTAGATGATGAGCTGAGAGTGAAGAGAAGGGCTGGACCCCCAGCTAGGGTAGGGGACGGGAGGCCAGGCTCCTTTCCATGACATAAGGGACTCTTCAACATCTCACCTGCCTGCATCCTAGCTACTCAGGAGGCTGAGGCAGGAGAATTGCTTGAACCCGGGAGGTGGAGGTTGCAGTGATCAGAGATTATACCACTGCACTCCAGCCTGGGGGACAGACTGAGACTGTCTCAAAAAAAGAAAAAAAAGGCCAGGCGCGGTGGCTCAAGCCTGTAATCCCAGCACTTTGGGAGGCTGAGGCGGGCGGATCACGAGGTCAGGAGATCGAGACCATCTTGGTTAACACGGTGAAACCCCGTCTCTACTAAAAAATACAAAAAACTAGCCGGGCGTGGTGGCGGCGCCTGTAGTCCCAGCTACTCCGGAGGCTGAGGCAGGAGAATGGCGTGAACGCGGGAGGCGGAGCTTGCAGTGAGCTGAGATCCGGCCACTGCACTCCAGCCTGGGCGACAGAGCGAGACTCCGTCTCAAAAAAAAAAAAAAAAAAAAAAAGTATCTGTATATATTTTTATATATGCTTTTTTTCTGGAAGAATACAATGACAGATTGTTAATATGGAGTCTTTAATATTTTGCTTAATATAATTCCATCTTTAAGTGAACAATTCTTTATCTTTTTATTTTGAGGTAGGGTCTTGCTCTGTTGCCCAGGGTGGAGTACAGTGGCACAACCACAGCTCACCGTAGCTTCAACCTTCTAGCCTCAAGCAATCCTCCCACCTCAGCCTCCCAAGTAGCTGGGATTACAGGTGCACACTGCCATGCCTGGCTAATTTCTTATTCATTTGTTTAGTTATTTTTTTGACACAGAGTCTCACTCTGTCCCCCAGGATGAGTGCAGTGGTGTGACCATGGCTCATTGGAGCCTCGACCTCCCAGGCTCAAGCAATCATTCCGCCTCAGCCTTCCAAGTAGCTGGGACTATAGGCATGCACCACCATGCTCAGCTAATTTTTGATTTTTTGTAGAGATGAGGTCTTGCTATTTTGCCCAGGCTGGGCTCAAAATCCTGGATGCAAGCAATCCTCCTGCCTCAGCCTCACCAAGTGCTGGGATTATAGGCATGAGCCGCGATGCCTGGCCAACAATCATTTTTCAAAGTCTGGAAGATGACATAGGAAAACCCAAGACTGACCCTAGAAGACAGAAACACCATCACAGCCTCAACTGTGTCCAGATTTCAAGATGTAGCTGTCTCCCTCTTAGACAAAAGACAACCTTGCCTTCCAGCCTTCACTCCAGAGTATCAATTACTCACAGGGTTTTGAACTTTGGAACCTGATCACTGCTAGGTCTTTCCCAGTGCTTTGTACACTCCAGGTGCTTTCCAGATTTAGATGATCAGCTGAGAGTGAAGAGAAGGGCTGGACCCCCAGCTAAGGTAGGGGATGGGAGTAAGGAAGGAGTAAGAGGACATATATATATATATATATTTTTTTTTGAGACAGAGTCCCATTCTGTCGCACAGGTTGGAGCAGTGGTATGATCTACAACCTGTACCTCCTCTCCCCTGGCCTGGGTAGAGGCTGGCTTCCCGTCTCCTACCCTAGCTGGGGGTCCAGCCCTTCTCTTTACTCTCAGCTTATCACCTAAATCTGGTAAATAGGCCCAAAGAAAGTGTGGCTTTTTTTTTTTTTTGGTCTGGGACTAGAAGATTAGAATAGGAAACCCGTATCACAACTTCTGTCACCAGAGAAAAACAAGCTCCTTTGGTAAAGATGAGAAGAGGCATTTGGTGGAGGAGCTGGGATGACAGGCACGTACCACCACGCCTGGCTAAGTTTTGTATCTGTAGTAGAGATGGGGTTTCACCATGTTGGCCAGGTGAGTCTGAAACTCCTGGCCTCAAGTGATCTGCCCGCGTTGGCCTCCCAAAGTGCTGGGATTACAGGCATGAGCCACCACACCCAGCCAGGACATACTTAAAAAAAAAAATGTTTCAAGGTCAGGTACGGTGGCTGACGCCTGTAATCCTAGCACTTTGGGAGGCCAAGGCGGGTGGATTGCCTGAGGTCAGGAGTTCGAAACCAGCCTGGTCAACATGGTGAAACCCCATCTCTACTAAAAATACAAAAGTTAGCCTGGCGTGATGGCATATGCCTATAATCCCAGCTACTCTGGAGGCTGACACAGGATAATTGCTTGAATCTGGGAGGCAGAGCTTGCAGTGAGCCGAGCTCATGCCACTGCACTCCAGCCTGGGCAACAGAGGGAGACTCCATCTCAAAAAAAAAAAAAGAAAAAAGTTTCAAACACAATTGATTCAAACCAACCTCCCTTAAAAAGAAGGAAAAAAAGCCAGCATTTTCCATAGGAGACAGAGATTTGAAAAATGAAGCTGTGGGCCGGGAGTGGTGGCTCAAGCCTGTAATCCCAGCACTTTGGGAGGCCGAGACGGGCGGATCACGAGGTCAGGAGATCGAGACCATCCTGGCTAACACAGTGAAACCCCGTCTCTAATAAAAATACAAAAAAACTTAGCCGGGCGAGGTGGCAGGCGCCTGTAGTCCCAGCTACTCGGGAGGCTGAGGCAGGAGAATGGCGTGAACCCGGGAGGCGGAGCTTGCAGTGAGCTGCGATCCGGCCACTGCACTCCAGCCTGGGTGACAGAGCGAGACTCCGTCTCAAAAAAAAAAAAAAAAGAAAAAGAAAAATGAAGCTGTGTTCGTGTCTCCTAATTCAGCTAGGTCAGCAGAAGAGCAACAGGGAAGCAATCATGTGTTTGTTTTTTTTTTTTGACACAAGGTCTCAAAAAATCCTCCTGCCTCAGCCTCACAAAGTGCTGGGATTATAGGCATGAGCCTACTGCACTCACCTGGCTGGAGTGCAGTAGCATGATCACAGCTGACTGCAGTCTCCACCTCCTGGGCTCAAGGATCCTCCCACCTTAGCTCCCTGAGTATCTGGGACCACTGGTGCATGCCACCACACCTGGCTTAATTAAAATAAATTTTTTTGCCGGGCGCGGTGGCTCACGCCTGTAATCCCAGCACTTTGGGAGGCCGAGGCGGGCGGATCACAAGGTCAGGAGATCGAGACCACGGTGAAACCCCATCTCTACTAAAAATACAAAAAATTAGCCAGGCACGGTGGCGGGTGCCTGTAGTCCAGCTACTCAGGAGGCTGAGGCAGGAGAATGGCGTAAACCTGGGAGGCGGAGCTTGCAGTGAGCTGAGATCCGGCCACTGCACTCCAGCCTGGGGGACAGAGCGAGACTCCGTCTCAAAAATAAAAAAATAAAAAAATAAAAAAATAAAAAAAAAATAAATTTTTTTGTAGAGATGGGGTCTCACTATGTTGCCCAGGCTGGTTTCAAACTCCTGGGTTCCAGGAGGCGGAGCTTGCAGTGAGCCGAGATCGCACCACTGCACTCCAGCCTGGGTGACAGAGAGAGACTCCGTCTCAAAAACAGACAAAAAACAAACAAACAAAAAAACAAACAAAAAATCCTGGGCTCAAGAGATCCTCCCATTAGCCTCCCAAAGTGCTGATATTACAGGCGTGAGCCACTATGCCCAACCCAGAACCAGGTTTAACAACTGTAGAGGAGGCAATGGCGACAGGCGGTCTAAGCAGCAGGTGGAATGGTACTGTTAATGACATCAAGTTCATCTGAGTGTGGGTGGGAACTTAGTATAATAGATTTTAAAGGGATCATTCTCGCTGCTGTGCTGATAAGTGACTATTTTATGTTGATAATATACTGAGATAAAAATGTTATGGTCATAAAACAAAAATTGATTGCTGTAAAATGTAAAAAAGAGTCCTTGGACATTAAAACCATGATAGCAAGTAACAGAGCTGGGTGGTGGCTCACGCCTGTAATCCCAGCACTTTGCGGGACCGAGGTGGGTGGATCACGTCAGGAGATCAAGACCATCCTGGCTAACACGGTGAAACCCCATCTCTACTAAAAATACAAAAAATTAGCCGGGTATGGTGGCACGTGCCTGTAGTCCCAGCTATTCGGGAGGCTGAGGCAGGAAAATTGCTTGAACCTGGGAGGCAGAGGTTGCAGTGAGCCGAGATCACACCATTGCATTCCAGCTTGGGCAACAGAGTGAGACTCCGTCTCAAAAAAAAAAAAGAAAGAAAAGAAAAAAAATAGTAACAGAAGAGTAGAAGGCCGGGCATAATGGCTCACACCTGTAATCCCAGCACTTTGGGAGGCTGTGGTGGGCAGGTCACTTTGAGGCCAGTAGTTTGAGACCAGCCTGGTCAACATGGTGAAACCCCATCTCCACTAAAAATACAAAAATTAGTTGGGTGTAGTGGCACAGGCTTGTAATCCCAGATACTTGGGAGGCTTAGGCAGGAGAATTGCTTGAGCCTGGGAGGCAAAGGCTGCAATGAGCTGAGATCGCCACACTGCACTGCAGCCTGGGCAACAGAGTGAGACTCTGTCTTAAAAAAGAAAAAAAAAAAACAACAACAACAAAAACAAAAAAACCCAAACAGTAGTAGAAAATATAACAGAGGGCTGGGCACAGTGGCTCATGCCTGTAATCCCAGGACTTTGGGAGGCCGAGACCTGAGGTCAGGAGTTTGAGACCAGCCTGGCCAACATGGCGAAACCCCATCTCTAGTAAAAAATACAAAAATTAGCCAGGCATGGTGGCACGCGCCTGTAATCCCAGCTACTTGGGAGGCTAAGGCAGGAGAATTGCTTGAACCTGGGGGGCGGAGGTTGCAGTGGGATGAGATCGCGCCACTGCACTCCACCCTGGGTGGCAGAAGACTCCGTTTCAAAAATAAAATAAAATAAAATAAAATATGACAGAGGAGTTGAAAGAAAAAAAACTGAGGAAATCTTCCACAAAGGAGATCAAAAAGACAAAATATGGAAAAGAGACAAAAATACGAAAAATAGAAAAGGATCGACATCTAATGAAAAAAATTCCAGAAATAGGAAACCAAGGTATGAGTGAAATAAATTATCAAATAAATTAATTTCAGAAAATTCCCTAGCACTAAAGGACATGAGCTTCCAGACTGAAAAGGCCAAGGGCACCTGGCACAATGGGTAGTGGGTGCTTAATAGAAATAGGCCAATAGCAGGACATGCATTGTGAAATTTCAGAGCACTGAAGACAATTCTACAAGCATCCAGAGAGAAAAATGATGACAAAGGAAGAACCAAGAATCAGAAGTCACGCGGGAAGCTAGAAGGCACTACAGTCACCTCCTCCCCTCAGAGGGACAATGGGCAGGAAGAGGACAGGGCAGCACCCTCCTTTATGGAGAGAGTTCTTTCAGATGAAACGGATGGGAGACTAGGGGATATATACAAATGGGGTCAGTTTGGGCTTAACTAGGGATATACAGATACATAGAAAATCATGCAAACAAACGTGATTACTAACTCCAAGGAAAAACTAAAAGTTGTGTCAGAAGGAAAAGCAGTCAGTCATACTAAGAGTTCTGGCTCAGCTATGAATAGCGTTTGTGTGTCCTTAGTAACATCAACATTAATATTGATCCAACCAAAATGACACAATTATATGGACAAATGGAGGGACTGAAAGTACGTGTCTGTGATGAAGGATGACCAAACAGCAGCCCAATCTGCAGCACTAGATACAGTCAGTTGATAAGGCTTAATACTGAACAACTGTGAAATGGTAATAAAAATATTTCACATGGACATGAAAGTCAGTACTAAAAGCTCCATCTGGAAGAACTGAAGGTGGTTGTCTCTTCAACAGAAAGAAAGGAGTGGTTGCCAAGAACTACTGATTTTCATGATAAGCCTTGTTGAATTTTTTAGGCAGGGTCTTGCTGTCACCCAGGCTGAAGTGTAGTGGCGAGATCATGGCTCACTGCCTCCTTAAACTCATGGACTCAAGCGAACCTCCCACCTCAGCCTCCCAAGTAGCTGGGACTACAGGTATGGGTCACAGAGCCCAGCTAATTTTTTTTTATTCTTCGTAAGGATTTTTTTTTTGCTGTTATTACTGTTTTTTGTTTTTTTGTTTTTTTTTTTTTTTGAGATGGAGCTTCGCTCTTCTTGCCCACGCTGGAGTGCAATGGCATTACCTCGGCTCACAGCAACCTCTGCCTCCCGAGTTCAAGCGATTCTCCTGCCTCAGCCTCCCTGTAGCTGGGATTACAGGTAGGCATCACTAAGCCTGGCTAATTTTTGTATTTTTAGTAGAGATGGGGTTTTACCATGTTGGTCAGACTGGTCTTGAACTCCTGATCTCAGGTGATCCACCCACCTCGGCCTCCCAAAGTGCTGGGATTACAGGTGTGAGCCACCACACCCAGCTGGTATTGTTCTTTTTGTTGTTTTTTCTCCCAAATATTTTTTATCTGCAGTTGGTTGAATCTACAGATGTGGAACCCAAAGATATGAAGGGCTGACTGTACTTATTTATTAATATTACTTATTATATTTGTTCAGTTATTTCAAATATGGATCTATTTCTACGTAAGTATATTGCAAACTTCTGGAGGATGGGCATGGTGGATGATTCCTTTATGATACCTACCAAAGCTATGTCCATAGTAGATGCCACAAAGATAATTCATGGATAAACATAAACGTCGAATTCAAGGTGACTTGATATGCAAATTTAAATCAAAGTCTGGAGATAAAAACCAAGGTTAGATTAGAGCTGTCACTGTAGTTAAGACATTTGGAGAACTTAAGTACATCAAGATAGAGCTGCATTCAAAGTTCTGTGGTCTACTTTTTTGGTTAATGTTTATTTTTTTTAATGAAGAGATATTTTTGTTCCCAAAGTACTCTCAAGTTTCAAGTTTTGGTGACCTGGGACTTGGTATATAAACGTGAATTTACTCTGCCAACACCCTATGTGACTTTCTAGACTTTGTGCCTGCCTCCTTTGTTTTCCTAGATTGCAAAGTCATAATTTCCACACACTGAGATACTGACCTTCTTTTATTGCTGGTCTGATAAGATTGGCAGAGAGAGGTTAGTTTCTTGCCCCTCGCTGGAGGTGGGGAGATGAAAACACCAGGGAGAAATACATAGTGGAAGATCATCTTGAGTTGATGTTCAGAACGAGGAGTCCTTGATCCTGGGCCAGCATCAGTCCATGGTGCTTTTGGTCTCACTGTGGTTTCACTCCCCATTAAATGGGGAAAATACTTGACATTTTCTGACATCCCGGGTTCAACATATGCATATCAGTAAATGTAATACACACGTAAAGAGAATGAAAGGCAGGCCAGGCACGGTGGCTCACGCCTGTAATCCCAGCACTTTGGGAGGCTGACGTGGGCAGACCACCTGACGTCGGGAGTTCATGACCAGCCTGACCAACACGGAGAAATCTTGTCTCTACTAAAAATACAAAATTAGCCTGTGTGGTGGCACATGCCTGTAATCCCGGCTACTGGGGAGGCTGAGGCAGGAGAATCGCTTGAACCCAGAGGCGGAGGTTGCAGTGAGCCGAGATCGCGCCACTGTACTCCAGCCTGGGCAACAAGAGTGAAACTCTATCTCAAAAAAAAAAAGAGTATGAAAGGCAAAAATCACATGATCATCTCAATAGATGTAGAAAAGCATTTGAGAAAATTTGACAACCTTTCATGGTAAAAACTCTCAACAAGTTAGGTATAGAAGGAATGTACTCTGATGTAGTACCTTGGAATTGACTTTATATGACAAATTCTCTGTGAACATACTGAAAGCTCTTCCACTAAGATTAGAAACAAGACAAGCATCCCCACTCTCACCATTTCTATTCAACATAGTAATGGAAATCCTAGCCAGAGCATTAGGCGAGAAAAAGAAATGACAAGCCTCCAAATTGGAAACGAAGAAGTAAAACTGTCTCTACTTACAGATGGCATGATCTTATATATAGAAAACCCTAAAGACACCACCAAAAACCTGTCAGAACTAAATAAAGTTGTAGGATACAAAAGCAACATATAAAAATCAGTAGTGTTTCTATACATTAACAAAGAACTATTCAAAGAAAAAAATGAATAGGAAAAAATCCATTTTATTTCATATTTTATTTTATTTTAATTTTGTTATTTTGTAGAGAGAGGGCCTCACTATGTTGCCCAGGCTGGAGTGCAGTGGTGCAATTTTGGCTCACTGCAACCTCCACCTCCTGGGCTCAAGCTATCCTCCCATCTCAGCCTCCTGAGTAGCTGGGACTATAGGTGCATGCCACCATACTTGGCTAATTTTTTTGTAGAGATGGGGTTTTGCCATGTTGCCCAGGCTGGTCTTGAACTCCTGGGCTCAAACGATCTGCCAGCCTCAGCCTCCCAAAGTGCTGGGGTTACAGGCATGAGCCACTGTGCCTGATTTATTTATTTATTTAGAGATGGCTGGAGTGCAGTGGCAACATCTCAGCTCACTGCAAGCTCCACCTCACGGGTTCAAGCGATTCTCATGCCTCAGCCACCCGACTAGCTGGGATTACAGGAGTACACCACCATGCCTGGCTGATTTTTGTATTTTTAGTAGAGACACAAGGTTTGCCATGTTGGCCAGGCTGGTCTTGAACTCCTGGTCTCAAGCGATGCGCCTGCCTTGACCTCCCAAAGTGCTGGGATTACAGGCATGAGTCACTGCACCCAGCCTAAAAGGCCTCATTTATCAAGGCTATACAAAACGTAAAATACTTAGAAATAACTCTGGGGGAAACTTGGAGCTATCAACAAATGCGATCAGTGAGTTTTTTTCTTTTTCCTTTCCCCTTTTTCCTTTGTGAGATGGAGTCTTGCTCTGTTGCACAGCTGGAGTGCAGTGGCACAATCTTGGCTCACTGCAACCTCCGCCTTCCGGGTTCAAGCGATTCTCCTGCCTCAGCCTCCTGAGTAGCTGAGATTACAGGCGACCACCACCACACCTAATTTTTGTATTTTTAGTTGAGACAGGGTTTCACCATGTTGGTCAGGCTGGTCTCGAACTTTTGACCTCGTGATCTGTCTGCCTCAGCCTCTCAAAGTGCTTGGATTACAGGCGTGAGCCACCACACCTGGCCTTTTTAAGTGACAAGGTCTCATTCTGTTGCCCAGGCTGGAGTTCAGTGGACCATCACAGGTCACTGTAACTTCAAACCCTGGGCTCAACTGATCCCACCTCAGCTTCCTAAGTAGCTAGGATTACAGGCACACACCACCACACCTGTATAATTTTTTTAAAAAAAAATTTTTGAGGCCGGGCGCGGTGGCTCAAGCCTGTAATCCCAGCACTTTGGGAGGCCGAGGCGGGTGGATCACGAGGTCAGGAGATCGAGACCATCCTGGCTAACATGGTGAAACCCCGTCTCTACTAAAAAATACAAAAAAAAACTAGCCGGGCGTGGTGGCGGGCGCCTGTAGTCCCAGCTACTCGGAGGCTGAGGCAGGAGAATGGCGTGAACCCGGGAGGCGGAGCTTGCAGTGAGCCGAGATCGCGCCACTGCACTCCAGCCTGGGTGACACAGCGAGACTCCGTCTCAAAAAAAAAAAAAAAAAAAAATTTTTTTTGCCAGGCATGGTGGCTCACGCCTGTAATCCCAGCACTTTGGGAGGCTGAGGCAGGAGGATCACGAGGTCAGCAGTTCAAGACCAGCCTGGCCAACATGGTGAAACCCCATGTCTACTAACAATACAAAAATTAGTCAGGCGTGGTGGCACGTGCCTGTAATCCCAACTACTCGGGAGGCTGAGGTAGGAGAATAGCTTGAACATGGGAGGCAGAGGTTGCAGTGAGCCGAGATCCTGCCACAGCACTCCAGCCTGAGACAGAGTGAGACTCCATCTCAAAAAAAAAAAAAAAAAAAAAAAAAAGAAAATTTGTAGATCTGTTGCCCAGGCTGGTCTTGAACTCTTGGCCTCAAGGGATCCTCCCACCTTGGCCTCTTAAGTAGCTAGGACTACAGGTGCTGGCCACCATGCCCAATGCCATCAGTCAGCTAAGTCTTACACTTTTCTGATCACAGCTACAGGGACAGTTGGTCTTACTGCCCAGGTTCCTCATGGTCACCTCCTATTTCCCAATGCAAGTCATCTCCTTGCAACTACGGACAAAGGGGCACTGGTTTTCTTCAGCCTATCAGGCCACAGACCCTCCCAGGATGTGCTGGTGATTTTGCTGCTGCCATTATTTCAGCTGTGGGGCAAAAGCAGCCCCGTGGATGGTGGTCTCAGGGCAAACTCTGTAGACATTAATTCCAGAGAAAACCCTCTCGAAGGATTAGCATCTTAGCCAAGAAACTTTTACCCTCAGATTGGAGCATTTTCTAGTTGGTTCTTCTTGTGTTAGTGAGAGGAATGAAAGAATGGAGGCAATAGAGATCCATGGATGGAGGCAAGCCAGCACCTCCAGTGTTTGGAGTAAACTCCTGAGCCACCAGGCCTGCCTCCCACAGAAACAGAAAGAAAACCTATCCTGCCTCTCACTGGGCCATAAATTAAACATCGTCCCCTTCCCTGGGCCTTCAGGGAACCGAAGCATGTTCCACTCCTGCCACTGACCTTCCTCATCTTTGGGACTCCTGTCTTAATTTCTCACTGATCACAAAAAGTGATCTTCACAAAGTCTTCCTGCATTGTTTCTCTGCCAGTTCTGCAGACTTTGGGAGTTACTGTCTTAGCTAGAGAATAACAGTGGATCAAAGAGGAAGGACTATACCTTCTAAGTGCCCCTGCACCCAGGGCCACCCATTGGCACTGCCTGAGGAGGTCGTCTCAAGGTGAGGAGATGGACTAGGAGGGAAAGTGAGCCCTCATCAGCCAGTGCTTCTCAGACACTGACAAGCAACTAATAGGTAGGCTTCTTGACATACAGGGCTCTTGCTACAATGCAGATACCGATTTAGGAGAGGAGCCCAAGATTCTGCCTTTCAAATTTCCCAAGTGATGTTGATGCTGCCAGTCCACAGACCAGACTGTATTTGCATAGCAAGGAGCAAGACTGAGTGGAGGTGAAAAAAATAGAGGAAAAACAAGCTCCATGAGAGGCAATCTGATGATGCTCCAGCTGCAAAACCTCTTTGTCTTCAAGGACTTCCCTGCAGGGCCTTTCACCTTTTCCGGAGGATTGGAGCACACAGCCTTCCAGGCCCAGCCGAATGCTGGTAAAGGACCAGGGGCCTGAGACCTCCTCACACCCTCCATCAGCAGCTGTCAGGGAGAGGAGCCCTGCCTGGGCTGGGCAATCAACCCTCGCCCCTGCCGCTGGCTCTCGGGTGGTTCTGCCATGGAACAGCAGGCTCAAGATGGCAAGAGGGTAACAGATGGTCTCTCTTCCCTCCACCTCTGCCTCATCCCAGGCTCTGCTCCCTGAAGCCAAAGCATTGATCCTCTTTACTTTCTTGAACAGCAGCTTACTTTGTGCCAGGCTGTGTGAACCACCATCTGGAACTGTTTTTATTTAATCCTCACAATCACCTTGTGAGGTAGGAACTGTTTTATCCCCACTTTAGAAGGAAACTGAGGCCCCATCACTGAACTACATACCTGTGAGGCCAGGAGCCTATGGGACCGAATCTAGGAGAGAAGCCTCGGGATAGGAATTTAATGAGAAATCAAGGCAACTAAGGTGCATTGATTGGTATATGACCCTTCAAAGGTAAGCAGAAAGCCAGTGCTGTTACTGTCCGTCTACCAGGTTCCCTTACCATACACCAGTGGCAGGAGGTTCTCCTGTGCCAGCTGGTATAGGTAGGTCATGAAATGGGCTCCTTGGCCTGGGCAGAGGGTGCCAGGCAGAGGCATGACTGACCAGGCAGCATCAACTGTGTGAAGAGCAGCTGGCCTGCTAGGCAGCTGGTGGAGGGCCATTTAGGAAAGTCTGAAGTAAACGTAGGTCGGTACTTGCCTACCTATCTATACCTCAAAGGAACAGTGTCCTGGGATGGAAATGCACACGATTCCAGCTCTTCATTTGACAAACCTAAGTGTCTACAAGCACTGTGCTAGGATTTGTGGGAGGGTTTAAGACAATCTTTGTCCTTAGTGAGGAAAATTAGCATGCTGGATATAAAAATAAGAGTGGTGGAAACTTTGGTGAACTGGAGAATGCTGCTCAGCTAAAACTTGTACTACCTTACTTGAGTTGGCTGGAGCCTCTCAGCAATGAAGGACTACCTGATTTTTCAAGTCCAAAATCAAGATCATGTGAACATTTCCCTTTTCAGAAACAAAATGCGCAGAACTTGGGGACAGGTGGTCAGAAGATAAAACGGAACAATTCAAAAAATAAATCCTCAAATGCAGGCCAACATGTGGCTGCTGGTTTGCAACCTGTGTTCCTCACTACCCAAGTCCTATTTGTTCCTGTTGTACCTCCAGCACCTCACAATTCCTGGCAGAACAGAAGTGCCTCTGGTATATGACCACGTGAAGCTTAACCAAGAGACCCACCAGAGTGGCAATGGATCTGAAATTTCCATCACATGCAGAATAGCTGAAGCAACTGGAGAGGGTTTTTAGCCTTGGAAATGACTAACAGGAGGCATAAGAATTGTTACAAATAAGAACATCCTTTAAAAAATTAGGATATATGGTCTGGCCAACATTTTGGAGCGGGGAGAAGGCTACTTTCAGGTAAAATATACATCTGACAAGTGACCACGGTCCCCCAACTACTTCTACTGTCCATACCCACCTCCCCCATTTCTTCACTGGCCCAGTACCTAAAAGCATTTGGCTGTCATATCTGGTAAAGGGAATTCAGGCTTTGCCTTTTTAAAATTTTTATTATTATATTTTTGAGATGGAGTCTCACTCTGTCACCATCTGGAGTGCAGTGGTGTGATCTTGGCTCATTGCAACCTCCACCTCCCGGGTTCAAGTGATTCTCCTGCCTCAGCCTCTTAAGTAGCTGGGATATAGGTGTCCGCCACCACACCTAGCTAATTTTTGTATTTTTAGGCCAAGCTGATCTTGAACTCCTGACCTCAAGTGATCCCGCCCACCTCGGCCTCCCAAAGTTTTGGGATTACAGGCGTGAGCCACCGTGCCAGGCCCAGGCTTTGCCTACTAACTTTCATCCCAAATATCTCACCTACTTCCTACCTAAGAATCTTACCTAACTCAGAATTTTTTTTTGGAGATGGAGTTTCACTCTTGTTGCCCAGGCTGGAGTACAATGGTGCGATCTTGGCTCACTGCAACCTCAGCCTGCCAGGTTCAAGCGATTCTCCTGCCTCAGCCTCCCAATTAGCTGGGATTACAGGCATGCATCACCATGCCCAGCTAATTTTGTATTTTTAGTAGAGACGGGGTTTCTCCATGTTGGTGAGGCTGGTCAAATTCCCAACCTCAGGTGATCCGCCCGCCTCGGGCTCCCAAAGTGCGGGATTACAGACATGAGCCACCGTGCATGGCTAACTCGGGACTTTTCTAAGGATTAAAATGAGATATGTAATGAAACTATCTGGCAGAATACCTGGCAAAGGGGTCAAGAAATGTTCAACATTATTATGGAGGTTTAGATCTTTTCTCCCATCCAACTACTAACCAGGCCTGACCCGGCTTAGCTTCCAAGATCAGATGAGGTCGGGAGCATTCAGGGTAGTATGGCCGTAGAGGTTTAAGTCTTTTCTATAAAACAGCAAATAATACAACTATGGTAAAAGCATACAAGTTGCAAGGAGTCTGAGTTTGGCTTCATAAATGATACTTCTGTAACAATGCCAGCTAGAATAAGATGACAAGTGTGAATGTTCAAATAGAGCAGCAAAGGCCATTCCTCAGGGAACTCTGGAGAGGAGATTCCTACCCCAGGTAGGAAGTTGGTTGGTTTCTGCTCTGATTCTATGACTACTAAATGCATAGGATGAAAAACTACACTTATAATGTGCATTAACAAGAATATGACTGATCTCCATGGATATGGAAAGATACACAAAATAGAATCAGTGGGGGGGAAAAATTATAGAACCATACAATGGGAGACCAAGTTTTAAAAACCAGGTATGTATATATGTGCTTAGAGCATTTCAGGAAGGGGTATATTAAGAAATTTATTTGGAAAACCTTGAGAGGTAAGCTGGAGTGAATGCACACTCTCCACTCCATGCCCAAATGTTTACTTTTCACTTTATACCCTTCTGTTTATTTTCTTTGATCAGCAGCATCAACTTTTTAAAAAAGGACCGAATAGGCCAGGCTCGGTAGCTCATGCCTGTAATCCCAACACTTTGGGAGGCCAAGGTGCGGGGATCACTTGAGCCCAGGAATTCAAGGCTGCAGCGAGCCATGACTGCCACTGCACTCCAGCCTGGGCAGTAGAGCAAGACTCTGTTTAAAAAAAATAAAAATAAAAATAGGCCAGGCGCGGTGGCTCAAGCCTGTAATCCCAGCACTTTGGGAGGCCGAGACAGGTGGATCACAAGGTCAGGAGATGGAGACCATCCTGGCTAACACAGTGAAACCCTGTCTCTACTAAAAAATACAAAAAAACTAGCTGGGCGAGGTGGCGGGCGCCTGTAGTCCCAGCTACTCGGGAGGCTGAGGCAGGAGAATGGCGTAAACCCGGAAGGCGGAGTTTGCAGTGAGCTGAGATCCAGCCGGCTACTGCACTCCAGCCTGGGCGACAGAGCGAGATTCTGTCTCAAAAAAAAATAAAATAAAATAAAAAAATAAATAAATAAACCAAATCATTTGGTTTGGTCAAAACCTTCTGATCTGAGCTTTGCTTGGCAACCACTCCCCAAGATAAAGCTTTATATATCACCTCACATATTCACTGTCAAGGATCAGGAACTCTAGACTACTGGACTCCCCAGTCAACATTCCCATTACCAAAAGTGCCTAATCTTGGAGGCTGCTTCACGTCACCCTCTCTTTGTCCCTCATTTCCTGAGTCTTTTTTTTTTTCCCCTCCAACTACACTCGCTCTACTGGTGATCTCAAACAGCCCTCTGATTTTTAAGATACTGTCCAAATACTGACTCCCAAATTTCTATTTCCATCCAAGACCCACTCTTAAACTCTAGACACACACATGCATCGCAACTGCCTCCTCAACAGCTCCACTTGGATATTGAGTAGATATCTAACACTTGCTCTTCCCATAGCCTTCCAACTCAGCTGATGGCATGTCCATGCTTCTAGCTGCCCAAGTCCACACCTCAGAGTTAGGGAAAGTAGAGTGTGACCCATAATGCCAGCTACCTACAAACTAAGGTAGATCTGGGTACTGGGATTAAAGATATCATAAAATCATTAAAATGTTTTCTGAAATGTTTAAAGTTAACTCATTTTAATTCCAGGATTTGGATTTCAACGTTTTAATTTCTTTGGAATATAAGTCACCTTTTGCAAGCTAAAAAATAGAATCAAACTAAGGTGATCTAGTCCTCTAGGCATCCAAGCTGATCCTTGGAATCATGAGCAGAATGATGACATCATACAAGGTGCTAGCAATAGGGTTATAAACTCGAAATAATAACCACTTATCTACATGTTTCATTAGGAAACAGCCAAAAGTCCAGCCATTAAAGGAATAATCTACAGAACATTTTGATTTACAAGGGACAAAATGATCCAAATTGTATGCTGTCCAATCTACTGGTGAACTGGATCAGAATGGGCCAAGGACTGTTAAACAGAGAAAGTATTTACATTTTGAAAACTTGCTCCGCAGGAAAAAAAAAAATTCCTGGTTGCTGTCAATAAGAAAGTAAGTAAAAAAAAACATTACAGATGAACTCACCGATCTTTGATTTTACTAAGGCCTTCCACTGGAACATGAAGGTAGGGATAAGTGTAGAGGATAATATACTCAGATATTTTTAAAATAAATTACTTAGTAATAAGAAATTAGCCATACTACATTCTTCCATTTGCTACAAGAGGAAATTGGCAATGAAGACTATTTAAAAGAAATGCTCAGCTCTACAGAGGGTGGTGGCAGGCAACACTTTTCCATTACAGAATAACCTCTATTCTTCCATGATACATATTCCTGTGGAAAAACTTGTCAGGAGCTCTTGCCACAGCCAAGGGATGAAAAACAGAGCATGTCCTAATTAGCTACTGTAGGTTCAGTTAACATCTTTGGGAAGGACCCATAAAATCTGGCCATTATTTTCTTAAACATCTGCAAGCAGAAGAATTCCTTAGTCCTTAGCTATAGTTTCTGCTAGGTATCTTAAAGCTGGGACAGTTCCACTGTGACTCTTCTCCTCAGCTATTAGGTGGGTGCTAGTCATCAAAGTCTGGAATGTCATCATAGGAGTAACCACGGTAGCCTTTGGATGCGTAGTAAGCGATGCGCAGGTGGTAAAAACCCGGTAGGAACACCAGAATGCCAATGATCAGGACTGGAACGGCCCGGTCTGCCCCCTGGTGGCAGAAGGAGGCAAACACATTAGTATCGTAAGAGTTACACATTTTAAAATAAAAAGTCTCATACCTAATCCTTAGATCAGTATTTTATACTCTTCAGTACATTTTCTTTGAGTTGTATACTACCGAGGGAAAAGGTTTCCTCCTGACTATAACTTGAAGAAAAACTACAAAGTACTAACAATTATAAAGAAAAAAATGACCCATTCTCATCCAGATATTTTAGCTTCTTTTCCTTTTTTTAAAGCTCTTAGCTGTGAACACAACATACTCTGTGTCCTGTGGCCAATATTATTAAAACTTCTTCATATATTTAAACTGTAAGGATGTGTAACATTCCACTGAAATGGACATGCCACAGTTTTACTTAACTGCCCCACATACAACTGCTGGACACTTTGGTTGTTTTTCATCTTTTGTAATTGTACAGCTACCACTACAATAAACTCTGTGTTTTTTTCAGAATTTCAGGGTTTTTTTTCTTTTTTTTTTGAGGTAAGAGTCTTGCTCTATTGCTCAGGCTGAATTACAATGGCGTGATTACAGCTCACTGCAACCTCAACTTCCAAGGCTCAAGTGATCCTCCACCTCAGCCTCCAAGTAGCTGGGGTTACAGGTGTGAGTCACCATACCTGGCTAATTTTGTATGTTTGTTTGTTTGGTAGAGATGAGGTCTCACTATGTTGCCCAGGCTGGTCTTGAACTCGGGGGCTCAAGAAATCCTCCTGCCTCAGTCTCCCAAAATGCTGGAATTATAGGCTTGAGCCACTGCACCTGGCTGGCTGTGTTCCCTGTTGTGTGTTAATTATAGTCAGAATCGGTTCAAGACAACTTAGACACTGTGTATGTGGGGACAGCCCATGAGAAAGAACCACCAACTACTTTAGGTTTCTAAGGTTTCATATTGAAGCTCAACAGGAACGCCATCCAAACATAATGTAAGAAGGAACTGACTTATGAGGCACAGTGACCCCACACATATAACAGAATTGCTATTTCTCTCCAAACACTGACGGTACGTCCATGGCACTACACAGCTACAATGACAGCATGCTGCTCCAGCTACAGCCCTTTACCAATCAGGACCCTTGCATGCCAGGCTCAGCCATGTTGTTCCAAACTATTACAGGGCAAACTGTCTAATATCTCAGAGACCAAGTTTGTCTACCTGCTACCACCTCCCTTATAGGAACTATGGAAGTTTACTGTTGCTCAAAGGAAAAAAAACATATTTTGCCAACAGAGAACAAAATGCAAAAGAAAATCTTTTTGTTCTTTCTGCTGGAATCTGCTGTACTAGACATGAATATAAAAACAAAGATTCAACCAGGAAAAAAACCCTAAAATCCGAATAGACAAACAAAGAGTAATGAGATTGAGGCCATAATAAAAAGTCTCCTAGCAAAGAGAAGCCTGGGACTTGATAGTTTCACTGCTGAATTATACCAGTTAAAGACTTAATACTTGGCTGGGCATGGTGGCTTATTCCAGTAATCCCAGCACTTTGGGGGGCCTAGGCAGGCAGATCGCTTGAGCTCAGGATTTCAAGACCAGCCTGGTCAACATGGTAAAACCCCGTCTTGACAAACAACACAAAAATTAGACGGGCATGGTGGTACACGCCTGTGGTCCCAGTTGCTAGCGAGGTGGCAGGATCACATAAGCCTGGGAGGCAAAGGTTGCAGTGAGCTGAGCTCGCACCACTGCACTATGCCTGGGTGACAGAATGAGACCCTGTCTCAAAAAAAAAAAAAAAAAAAAAAAAAGAATACTAATCCTACTGAAACTATTCTGAAACAGAAACAGACATGGAGAGAATACTTCCAAACTCATTCTATGAGGCCAGTTTTACCGATACCAAAACCAGGCAAAGACACATCGAAAAAAGAAAAATAGGCCAATATCCCTGATGAACATTGATGCAAAAATCCTCAATAAGGAGGATAATACTAGCAAACCAAATTCAACAATACATTAAAAAGATTATTTATCAGGACCAAGTGGGATTTATCCCAGAAATGCAAGGATGGTTCAACTTATACAAATCAATCAATGTGATAAAATCATATCAGCAGAATAAAGGACAAAAACCATATGATTATTTCAATCAATGCTAGAAAAGCATTTGATAAAATTCTACATTCAACGGGTGCAGTGGCTCACGCCTGTAATCCCAGTACTTTGGGAGGCTAGGGTGGGCCTCACACTGACCATAATTAACACACAACGGGGAACATAGCCATAGGAGTGCAGTGGCTCAAGCCTGTAATTCCAGCACTTTGGGAGGCTGAGGCAGGAGGATTGCTTGAGCCTAGGAGTTCAAGACCAGCCTGGGCAACATAATGAGATCTCATTTCTAACAAACAAACAAAAAAATTAGCTGGCTATGATGACTCACACCTGTAACTCCAGCTACTTGTGAAGCTGAGCTGGGAGGATCCATTGAGCCCAGAAGATTGAGGTTGCAGACAGCTGTGATCACACCACTGTACTCCCGGACTGCTTGAGTCTAGGAGTTTGAGATCAGCCTAGGCAACATGGCAAAACCTCGTCTATATAAAAAATAAAAAAAAAAATTAACCAAGTGTGGTGGCACCTGCTTGTGGTCCCAGTTACTTGGGAGGCTGAGGTTGCAGTGAGCCAAGATGGTGCCACTGCACTCCAGCCTGGATGACAGAGTGAGACTCTCTCTAAAAAAAAAAAAAAACATACACTAGGGAAAGAACCAGTCTTTTCAATAAATGGTATTAGGAAAACTGGATATCCATATGCTGAAGAATGAAACTAGACCCCTCAAATCTCCTACCATATACAAAAATCAAATGAAAATGGATTAAACACTTAAATGTAAGACCTAAAACTATGAAACTACTACAAGAAAACATGGGGGAAACTCTCCAGGATGCTGGACTGGGCAAAGATTTCTTGAGTAATGCCCCCAAAAGCACAGGCCATCAAAGCAAAAACAGATAAATGAGATCACATCTGGTTACACCTGGGCAACAGAGCAAGACTCAGTGTCAAAAACAAACAAACAAAAAAAGTAAACAATTGTAAAGTATACAATTCGGTGGTTTTCCAGTATGTTCACAAAGCTGTACAACCATTACCACTAATTTTAGAACATTTTTATCACTCCCAAAAGAAACTCCGTATCTATTAGCAGTCATTTCCTATTTCTCCTCTTCCCCCAGCCTCCGGCAACCACTAATCTTCACTCTTTCTATGGATTTGACTATTCTGAACATTTAGTATAAATGGAATTATATAATAATATGTGGTCTTTTGTGACTGGCTTCTTTAACTTACCACATTTTCAAGCTTCAACTACGTTGTAGCATGCTTCAATATTTCATTTCTTTTTTCATTGTGATAAAATATATGTATAATAAAATTTACTTTTTTTTTTTTTTGAGACAGAGTTTTGCTCTTGTTGCCCAGGCTAGAGTGCAATGGCATGATCTTGGCTCACCGCAACCTCTGCCTCCTGGGTTCAGGCGATTCTCCCGCCTCAGCCTCCTGAGTAGCTGGGATTACAGGCATGTGCCACCATGCCCGGCTAATTTTTGTATTTTTAGTAGAGACGGGGTTTCACCATGTTGGTCAGGCTGGTCTCGAACTCCTGACCTCAGGTGATCCACCCGCTTTAGCCTCCCAAAGTGCTGGGATTACAGGTGTGAGCCACCATGCCTGGCCAAAATTTACCTTTTTAACCACTTTTAAGTGTACAACTCAGTGGCATTAAGTGCCACTCCAGCCTGGGCAACAGAGTGAGACCTTGTCTCCCCCGCAAACCCCCACCCCTTGAAAAGAAGAGAGCATTTAAATGCACACACCCTGAACTCAGAACATCAGTTCTGGAATCTGTCTGACACAAAGGCACACTGGTGGGCACGGATCTATGCACAAGGGGTTCAAAGAAGCATGGTTTGCTTCTGCCTCCTCCACCCCAGTTCACTCTGCAGCCCCAGCAGATCTGAAGTCCAGCCAATGGAAGTAACCTCTTACCCTCGAATGACCCCAAATTCCTTACTTAACCATTCTCCCCTACTCCCAGCAAATAACCTTGCTTCCTGATTTTTGGTAACTGGTCATGAGAGGGGCATTTCCTCATCCCCCACCTCCCCTTATCCACAACCCCACTTTCCCATGAGGGACCCCTCTTCCTAGCCTTAAGTACTGAAGACCCCTCCTTTGGGTGTCCTCTATATTTCAATGCTGACCTCCCTTTCTTTTTTTTCCTTAGAGATGGGAGTCTCACTATGTTGCCCAGGCTGGTCTCAAACTCCTGGGCTCAAGTGACCCTCCCGCCTCAGCCTCCCAAAGTGCTGGGATTACAGACATGTGTCATCATGCTCAGCCCTACCACCCTTGTCTTTGGAAAGTTTACATCCTCCCAGTTCGTGCAATCATCTCCCATTCTCAGCTCAGCTTCTCAAAAAAGCCACGTGCAGTCTTTGTTTCCTCCTCCTGACTTCCTTCCTCTCTTTACCCCCAGGCAATCTGGGCTGCATTCCCGTATTCCTCTGAAACTGCCCAGGTAAATTAGCCATGCCCTCGAAATTGCACAATCCGGGGAATCTTTTCCATATGCATCTTACTGAATTTTCTGGAGGCATTTGGCACAGCTGTGTTCTCTCAGGATAATCTCTCTTCTTTTGACTTTGTGACTGCATTTCCTACTGGTTCTTCTACTTCTCTGACTATATTTCTTTTCTTTCTTCTCAGATTCTTCTTCCTCTTGCTCCCTTCAAAAAAGGTGTTGGGGACAAGGAGAGTGTGGCTATGCCCATTTCTGTTTTCCCTGCAAAAGCTCTTCAAGGCCAACACCATTTCTACTGCCTGGATCTCCTTAATGTCCTCTGGATCACTCTTGCTCAAAAAGTCCCAACTTGGCCTCTCCTGAAACCCCCACTGAGTCCCTAGGCTGGTGCAAGTACATTCCCTCCGTGCATCACGGCGTTTAGAACGAAATGTATGCAAATGAGTTGTTTTTCTGTTTCTCTCCCTCACTAGTTGTCAGTGCATCCAGAGCAGAGGTCCTGGTTTATTTAATTCTGTATGCCAGCTCCTCATGTGGTGCCTACCACACAGTAAGTACTCAGTTCGGTTAGTACTGAAGTACTCAGTTAGTACTCAATGACTTCACTTGTTCCACCAAACCAACAGGGGCTGCCCACTGATGAGAGGTGAAATGTGAAGGGAAAGAACTCAGATTAACCCCCAGGGTCCTGGAGGATTGGAAATTGAATTAGTTCTCCAGAGTTCTCCAGAGAAACAGAACCAACAGGATATACAGAGGCATACATGAGAGATATGGAAGAGGGGATTTATTGCAGGAATTAGCTCACGTGATTCTAAAGGCCAAGAAGTCCCACCGTATGCCGTCTGCAAGCTGGGGAACCTGGGAAGTTGGTGGCGTCCTTCAGCCTGAGTCTGAAGACCTGAGTACCTGGAGCTCTGATGTCCAAGGGCAGGAGAAGATGGATGGCCCCGCTCCAGAAGAGGGTGCAGATGTGCCTTCACCCTGCCTTTTTGTTCTGTCTGGACCCACAGTGGATTGGATGATGCCTGCTCACATGGGTGAAGGCAGAACTTTTCTGTCTACTGATTTAAATGCTTATCTCTTCTGCAAACACTGTCCCAGTCAGACCCAGAAATAATGTTTTACCAGCTATCTGGGCATCTCTCAGCCCAGACAGGTTAATACATATAATTAACCATCAGATAAGCCAAGTGGAAAACATAGGTTACAGGCTAAACAAGAAGGCTCCAATGCCAGGGTACAGAAATGGGGCTTTTGGGCTGGGCACTGTGGCTCAGACATATAATCCAGCACTTTGGAAGGCTGAGGTGGGCAGATGGCTTGAGCCCAGGAGTCTAAGATCAGCCTGGGCAACGTGGTGAAACTCTGTGTCTACATAAAATACAAAATTAGCTGGGTGCGGTGGCTCACACCTGTAATCCCAGCACTTTGGGAGGCCAAAGTGGGCAGATCACCTGAGGTCAGGAGTTCAAGACCAGCCTAACCAACATGGTGAAACCCCGTCTCTACTAAAAATACAAAAATCCCAGCTACTCAGGAGGCTGAGGCAGGAGAATCACTTGAACTCAGGAGGCGGAGGTCTCAGTGAACCGAGATGGTGCCATTGCACTCCAGCCTGGGCAACAACAGCAAAACTCCATCTCAAAAAAAAAAAAAAAATTAGCCAGTCATGGTGGTGCAGCCCTGTAGTTTCAGCTACTGGGGAGGCTGAGGATTATTTGAACCCAGGAGGTGGCGGTTGCAGCGAGCCAAGATTGCGTCAGCCTAGCAGGTTGGGAGACAGAACAAGACCTTGTCTCAAAATAAAGAAACCGGCCGGGCACGGTGGCTCAAGCCTGTAATCTCAGCACTTTGGGAGGCCGAGACGGGTGGATCATGAGGTCAGGAGATCGAGACCATCCTGGCTAACACGGTGAAACCCCGTCTCTACTAAGAAATACAAAAAACTAGCCGGGCGAGGTGGCGGGCGCCTGTAGTCCCAGCTACTTGGGAGGCTGAGGCCGGAGAATGGCGTGAACCCGGGAGGCGGAGCTTGCAGTGAGCTGAGATCCGGCCACTGCACTCCAGCCTGGGCTACAGAGTGAGACTCCGTCTCAAAAAAATAAAAATAAAAATAAAAATAAAAAAAATAAAGAAACCGGGCTTTTTTCAATAAGGGAATCATTTGAACCTGACCCTCATGGACACATTTAGCCTTTGAGGGGGAAATAAGGAAAAAGAACAAAACTCCATCAGTAGTTATGTAAAATAGAAAAGAGGTTGAATGGGAGCAGCAGGTAAAATGAAAAGAAAAAAGAAACGAAGTTCAAACAGGAAGTGGACAACAGCAAATTTGTTTTGTTTTGTTTTGTTTTTGAAGAAAAGGGGCAAACTAATCTAACCTGCTGGAATTTGGGATGCTGTCACCCTCTAGGGGCATAGTGACTAAGCAGAGACACAAGGGTCTTCTGAAGAGCTGGCCATGTGTGATGTCTTGATATGGGTGCTAGGCACACAGGCATATTCAATTTGTGAGATTTCATTAACCTGCACACTTAAGTTTTTCTGTATGTATACTACAAAAGTTTTTTTTTTTTTTTTTTGAGATGGAGTTTCCCTCTTGTTGCCCAGGCTAGAGTGCAAAGGCACAGTCTTGGCTCACTGCAACCTCCACCTCCCAGGTTCAAGCGTTTCTCCTGCCTCAGCCTCCCTAGTAGCTGGGATTACAGGCGCCCACACATGGACGGGTTTTCTCCATGTTGGCCAGGCTGGTCTCAAACTCCTTACCTCAGGTGATCCGCCCATCTCGGCCTCCCAAAGTGCTGGGATTATAGATGTGAGTCATTGCGGCTGGGCTTGTTCCCCGTTTCAAACAGCTTGGTCTCTCTCTGAGGTGGGGCCTGGGGCACAAGAACAGGCTCAGGGACTTGAATGGGTCACAGGTGTTGTCTCCAGGAATGTGTGCTTTAGAAAAGAGGGATGTGTCTGGACTGCAGGATGTGAAGGTTTAAATTTGAATATTTCTTTGATCCTAGAATAAATGGGTTATACAACTCATGCAGCCTTGGAGAGAAAAGGCACAGGGTCCCTGCCCTGCCTTTGCCTTGCTCAGTGACCTTGGGGAAATCATATAACCAAACTACACATAGGTTTCCTAGTATGTAAACTTGAGACAATTTCGTCTACCCTATATACTGCCTAGGTTGGTATGAGGATTAAATGAGGTAATTGATGTGAATGTGCTTCCTGCAGATTTTTTTTTATAGCCCTTTACAAACACCATATAAGAAGCCTAATCTAGCTGTATAACTGAGCCCACAATTGGTTTTTGAGCCATAATATCAAACATTCAGTCTTTCCCTAGGTGATATTTTTCCATTCTGTTTTTGATAAGGTCTCTAGTTTGCAAGGTCACTTGGAATTTAGGTCCTTTGTGCCCAGATGGTTGGCTGCACCACTCACTCACCTCCTATAAGTTAGTACAGCCACTCTTCATTGGTCATGTGCTACCTGGCAGGCACTGAGCTAGAACCACTGACAAAATGATGGATAAGAAACTTACTGGGCAGGGCGCGGTGGCTCACACCTGTAATCCCAGCACTTTGGAAAGCTGAGGCGGGTGGATCACCTGAGGTCGTGAGTTTGAGACCAGTCTGATCAACATGGAGAAACCCTGTCTCTACTAAAAATACAAAATTAGCCGGGCGTGGTGGCACATGCCTGTAATCCCAGTTACTCGGGAGGCTGAGGCAGGAGAATCGCTTGAACTCAGGAGATGGAGGTTGCAGTGAGCCAAGATTGCACCATTGTACTACAGCCTGGGCAACAAAAGGGAAAATCTGTCACAAAAGAAACAAACAAATGAACACAAAGAAACTTATTGGCCAGGCACAGTGGCTCACGCCTGTAATATCAGCACTTTGGGAGGCTTGAGGCAGGCAGATCACTTGAGGTCAGGAGTTCGAGACCAGCCTGGTCAACATGGTAAAACCCTGTTTCTACTAAAAATACAAAAATTAGCCGGACATAGTGGTGGGCGCCTGTAGTCCCAGCTACTTGGGAGGCTGAGGCAGGAGAATTGCTTCAACCTAGGAGGTGGTTGTTGTAGTGAGCCGAGATCACGCCACTGCACTCCAGCCTGGGCGACAGAGCAAGAATCCATCTCAAAAAAAAAAACCACAGACTTACTAGGTCTGCCCCCAGTGAGCCTGCATGCTGGTAGGTATGGGAAGACCGAAGAAGGACTGGGCGAGGTGTCTCGAAAAAGTTATTTGAGACAATGTCATCAGCATTGGACAGTCAGAGAATAGATCATCTCACTTGCCCATCCTTCAAATGGCCCCACCGAGAGCATAGGTTTTAAACTGGCCATTAAACCTGCTCATGACCTTATCAACCTCAGCCACATTTATCTGGATGGAGGCTTAGTCTTTGATGCTGATGATGCAGTTGCTGGTGGAGCATTTCATACACGTCCACAAACTCACTAGCATTATTCTGCATGTTGAGGCCACAGCTGTTGCCACCACAACGCATATGAGCAGAGAAAGCACATAATTATTTTTTGTTTATTTCTTGGCTGCCATCTCATGTCTTAGAACACAAGTCCACCGAGTACCAGGAGCCCCACCAGGTGTTGCTTATGCAGTGAGTTATCTTCTGTCTTCCCATACCTACCAGCATCTGGGCTCTTATATGCTTCCTCTCAGCCTCCCAAAATGTTGGGATTACAGGCGTGAGCCACTGTGCCTGGCCTCAAATAACTGTTGACTGGAGAGAATATTGAATGTGGACTATTTGTCATAAATAAATAGTGAAAACCTAAAAACAATAATTATTATTACTATGTTAGTGATAAATTTAAAAAGAACAAGAAGAACAGGCTTTGATCAAAGTTGGGAGGCAACTTAGGTAAGATGATAAAGGATGAAGAAGGTGAGATTATTGCTGAGACTCATCCAAGCCAATTATGCAAAGACCTGGGAGAAGAACATTTCAGGAAGTACAATAGCAAGAGCAAAGGTCCTGAGGCAGGAAAGAACTTGCCATGTTCGAGGAATTGAAAAGCAGTCAGTGTGATAGGAACATGGAAGACAGGAGCGAGAATGGGATGAGATGAGATTACAGAAGAGGTAATGAAAAGGCCAGGAAAAGCAAGTCTCCTAAATATGATAGGGAGTGGGTAAAGGGTGTGAGCAGGGGTTTATGTTTTGCTGTCATTCCTGTTACAGGGTCTCACTCTATTACCCATTCTGCAGTGCGGTGGTGTGATCACGGCTTGCCGCAGCCTCGAACTCCTGGGCTCAAGCGATTCTCCCACCTCAGCCTCCCTAGTAGTTGGGACTACAGGTCCATGCCACCACACCTGGCTTAATTTTTAATTTTTGTCCAGATGAAGTGTCCCAGATTCTGCTGAAAGCAAAATACAGAACAACAACAAAATAGAAAGAAAGAGGCCAGGCATGGCGGCTCACATCTGTAATCTCAGGACTTTGGGAGGCTGAGGCAGGCGGATCATGAGGTCAAGAGATAGAGACCATCCTGGCCAACATGGTGAAACCCCGTCTCCACTAAAAATACAAAAATTAGCTGGGTGTAGTGGTGCACCCCTGTAGTCCCAGCTACTTGGGAGGCTGAGGTAGGAGAATCACTTGAACCTGGGAGGCGGAGGTTGCAGTGAGCCAAGATCGCACCACTGCAATCCAGTCTGGTGACAGAGTGAGACTCTGTCTCAAAAACAAACAAACAAACAAACAAAAAAATCAACAAAAACAGAAAGAAAAAGAGCAAGGTAAAACAAAACAAAAAATTAAAACTTTTTTTTTTTTTTTTAAAGATATAGGGACATGGCATCTCCCTGTGTTGCCCAGGCTAGTCTCAAACTCTTGGACTCAAGTGATTTACCTGCCTGGGCCTCCCAAAGTGCTGTGCTGAGATTATAGGTGTGAGCCACCCACCATGCCTGACCTATTTAGGTTTTGAGAAGATCTCTTTTGCTGGGGAGGGAGAATGGATTGAAGGGGACAAGTGTAAAGCAAATAGAACAGGAATTACAGGAGTTCAGGTGGAAGACAGTGGTTTGGCCTGGGGTAAGAGCAGTGGAGGTGGAAATAAGCAACAAATTCAAGATATACCTTTTTTTTTTTTTTTGAGACTGAGTCCTGCTCTGCCGCCCAGGCTGGAGTGCAGTAGCATGATCTCGGCCCACTGCAAGCTCTGCCTCCCGGGTTCACCCATTCTCCTGCCTCAGCCTCCTGAGTAGCTGGGACTACAGGCACCATGCCCAGCTAATTTTTTGTATTTTGAGTAGAGATGGGGTTTCCCCGTGTTAGTCAGGATGGTCTCGATCTCCTGACCTTGCGAGCTGCCTGCCTTGGCGTCCCAAAGTGCTGGGATTACAGGCGTGAGCCACCGTGCCTGGCCATTTTTATTTTATTTTTTTATTTTATTTTTATTTTTTGAGACGGAGTCTCACCCTGTCGCCCAGGCTGGAGTGCAGTGGCGTGATCTCAGCTCACTGCAAGCTCCACCTCCTGGGTTCACGCCGTTCTCCTGCCTCAGCCTCCCAAGTAGCTGGGACTATAGGTGCGTGCCACCACACCCGGCTAATTTTTTATTTTTAGTCGAGACGGGATTTCACCGTGTTGGCCAGGCTGGTCTTGAACTCCTGACCGCAGGTGATCCACCGGCCCCAGCCTCCCAAAGTGCTGGGATTACAGGCGTGAGCCCCCACGCCCAGCCTCAAGATATACTTTAAAGACACGCCGGGTGTGGTAGCTCATGCCTATAATCCCAGCACTTTGGGAGGCCAAAGTGGGCAGATCACCTGAGGTCAGGAGTTCGAGACCAGTCTGGCCAGCACAGTGAAACCCTGTCTCTACTAAAAATACAAAAATTAGCCAGGCGTGGTGGCACATGCCTATAGTCCCAGCTATTCGGGAGGCTGAGGCGGGTGAATCACTTGAACCCAGGAGGCAGCGGTTGCAGTGAGTTGACATCACACCACTGCACTCCAGCCTGGGTGACAGACCGAGACCCTGTCTCAAGAAAAGTAAAAATAAAAAAAGATAATACTGACAGTGCTTGCTAATAGGCTACACGTGGAAGATGAAAGAAAAAGAGGAATCAGGATAGCTTCATGGTTTGGAGTTGAGCGGCCAGGTAGATGAGGGGCCATTTTACAGACCAGGGGCATGAAGGGAGATGCAGCTGTGATGGGGGACAGCCTAGAAGACTTCCATGTGTGACAACCCCAGAGGGATCATTGGGTAGGAAGTTCAATATCTGCATCCAGATTCATTCACACAGGCACAGGGAGGAGACTGGGCTAGGGTTATGGTTATATACAAGGGAGTCATCAACAGTATGTGATATTTAAAGCCAAGAGATTCAAAAGGATCATCTAGGGAGAGCGTGCAGATGGAGAGCACTAAAAGCTCAGGAAGGAGCGCCTGGGAACTCCTTCAGCAAAGGAGACTGGGAGTAAGCGGAGAGAGAATAGTGCGTGGAGAGAACACCAGATGCTAGAGGACACCATCTTCATCATTGACGGGGACACTTCACCAATAACACATGCCACAGAAATTAGTACTCACCCAGATAAAGGGAGTAAAGAGGAAAATGATGGTGCAAAACTGGGTTCATGGCAGGGCAAGGTAGCTCACGCCTGTCCTCTCAGCACTTTGGGAGGCTGAGGCAGAAGGATTGCTTGAGTCCAGAACCTTGAGATTAGTCTGGGCAACATAGGAAGACCCCGTCTGCTTCTCTTAAAAAAAAAAAAAAAAAATTGTTTTGTTTTATCTTGCTCTTTTTATTTTTTAATTTTGTTCCGTATTTTGCTCTCTCAGCAGAACCAGGGAGAACCCATCTCAACAAAAATTTAAAAATTAGGCCAGGCGCAGTGGCTCATGCCTGTAATCTCAGCACTTTGGAAGGCCGAAGCGGATGGATCACTTGAGGTCACGAGTTCAAGACCAGGCTGGTCAACATGGTGAGACACTGTCTCTACTAAAAATACAAAAATCAGCCAGGTGTGGTGGCATATGCCTGTAATCCCAGCTACTTGGGAAGCTGAGGCAGGAGAATCTCTTGAACCCAGAAGGCAGAGGTTGCAGTGAGCCAAGACCGCATGACTGCATTCCAGCCTGGGAAACAAAGTGAGACTCTGTCCCCCTCAAAAAAAAAAAAAAAAAAAAAAAAGATTGGGTGCTGTGGCTCATGTCTGTAATCCCAGCACTTTGGAAGGCTGAGACAGGTGGATCACCTGAGGTCGGGAGTTCAAGACCAGCCTGACCAGCAGGGCGAAACCCTGTCTCTACTAAAAATACAAAATTAGCCGGGTGTGGTGCTGCATGCCTGTAATCCTAGATACTCGGAGACTGAGGCAGGAGAATTGCTTGAACCCAGGAGGCAAAGGCTGCAGTGAGTCAAGATTGCACCATTGCACTCCAGCCTGGGTAACAAGAGCGAGACTCCGTCTCAAAAAAATAATAATAATAAAATAAAATTCCCCAGAAGCAGATCTGAGATAAAGGTTTGTTGTGACTGATATATAAAGAAAAGGCTCCCAAGAGAAACTGGTAAGGGAGTGTCTTTCTTGCTGCCTTGGATGGTCTTGAACTCCAGAACTCAAGAGATCCTCCTGCCTCCCAGAGTGCTAGGATTACAGGTGCATGCTGCCACGCCTGCCCTGGTAAGGGAATTTCTCAGCAGTAAGGAAAGTAGAATAGGAAAGGAGAAGGAGCTAAAAGGAGGGTGATGGGCTGGGTGTGGTGGGTCACACCTGCGATCCCAACACATTGAGAGACCAAGGCAAGTGGATCACTTGAGCCCAGGAGTTCAACGCTGCAGTGAGCCATGATTGCACCACTGCACTCCAGTCCGAGTGACACAGTGAGACCTTGTCTTAAAAAAGAAAAAAAGAGAGATGGGTAATTTTAGGTAAGGTCTCAGCCTTAGCCTGATCTGCATGGAGTTCTGGAGAACAAATTGTATCTCCAAGTTTGTTCCTACTCAAGGCAAGGGAGCTGGGCCTCATATCACAGCACTAGTCAGACAAGACAAGTAAGACAGTAAGACAGTCAGCTCCTAGCCTCTCTGTGTTTTTAGGCAGAGCAGTTCAAGTAGCCTGAGGACGATTCTTCAAAGAGAATATAGATGTAAGCCTTTGGAAACAAAAGCTCAGAGAATCCAGGGCAGTGATCCACAGAAATCGTCATGGGACCTTTCGGCATGTGGAGGGTGCACCTGGAGTGTCCACTAATGCTCCATGTAGGCATTTAAAAGGTTTCTTAGGGGCCAGGCTCGGTGGCTCATGCCTGTAATCCCAGTACTTTGGGAGGCCGAGGCTGATGGATCACCTGAGGTCAGCAGTTCGAGACCAGCCTGGCTAACATGGCAAAACCCTGTCTCTACTAAAAAAAAAAAAAAAAAAAAAATATATATATATATATACAAAAAAAAAATTAGCCAGGCATGCTAGTGGATGTCTATAATCCCAGCTACTCAGAAGACTGAGGCAAGAGAATTGCTCGAACCCAAGAGGTGGAGGTTGCAGCGAGCCAAGATTGCACTATGGAGGGTGGAGAGGTGTGGGAAGAGACAGATAGAAAGAAGACTCCTGGCCGGGCGCGGTGGCTCACGCCTGTAATCCCAGCACTTTGGGAGGCCGAGACGGGCGGATCACGAGGTCAGGAGATCGAGACCATCCTGGCTAACACGGTGAAACCCCGTCTCTACTAAAAAGAAGTACAAAAAACTAGCCGGGCAAGGTGGCGGGCGCCTGTAGTCCCAGCTACTGGGGAGGCTGAGGCGGGAGAATGGCGTAAACCCGGGAGGCGGAGCTTGCAGTAAGCGGAGATCCTGCCACTGCACTCCAGCCTGGGCGACAGAGCGAGACTCCGTCTCAAAAAAAAAAAAAAAAAAGAAAGAAGACTCCTGAAAAGGTTAAGCAAAAGTATGGGTGGGAAGTGATGAATTAATTCTGTGGCAGTGGGGACAGACAGGACGAGCCAGACTGGAAAAAAAAACCCAGCTACACGAGCTAGGAAAAGTTACTTAGCCTCTCTGGGCATCAAATTATTCACCTGTAAAATGGGTCAATTACAATAATAGTGAAAAAATAATAGTAAGGCCGAGTGCGGTGGCTCATGCCTGTAATCCCAGCAGTTTGAGAGGACAAGGCGGGTGGATCACCTGAGATCAGGAGTTCGAGACCAGCCTGGCCAACGTGGCAAAACCCTGTCCCTACTAAAAATACAAAACTTAGCTGGGTGTGGTGGCATGCACCAGTAGTCCATCCCAGCTTCTTGAAAGGCTGAGGCCGGAGAATCGCTTGAATCAGGGAGGTTCCAGTGAGCCAAGATCGCGCCACTGTACTCCAGCCTGGGTAATGGAGGGAGACTCAGTCTTAAAAAATAAAAAATATTAAAAAAAAAAATGATAGTGGTAGTGACATTTATTGAGTACTTTACTGTGATCCAGCTACAGACTGTTCCAAAGACTTTGCAACTGTTATTTTTGCTTAATCCTCGCAACAACCTATGAGGTAGGCACGTTTATTGCCCCTATGTGACAAAGGGAGACAGTGAGTCTCAGGGAGGTTAATAATTTGCCTCGGTGCAGTGGCTCATGCCTGTAATCCCAGCATTTTGGGAGACCCAGGCAGGCAGATCACTTGAGCCCAGGAGTTCAACACCAGGCTGGGCAACATAGTAAGACCCTATCTCTACAAAAATTACAAAACAAATTAGCTGGGCGTGGTGGTGAATGCTTGTAGTCCCAGCTACTCCGGGGGATGAGGGTTGCTTGAGCCCAGGAGGTCGAGGCTGCAGTGAGCCATGTTCAAGACACTGCACTCCAGCCTGGATGACAGAGTGAGACCCTGTCTCAAAATAAAGAAATCAATAAACAACTTGCTTGAGGTCCCACAGGTAGTCCTTTCCTCAAAAGATTGTGGAAAACACTAAATGGCAGCCATAAATAATACTTATTGGCTGGGTGCAGCGGCTCACACCTATAATCCTTGCACTTTGGGAGGCCAAGGCAGGAGGATCCCTTGAGTCCCGGAGTTTGAGACCACCATAGGAATTATAGTAAGACCCCCATCTTTGTTGATCTGGAACTATTTTCACTAAGCTTTGAAATTTCCCATCAACCTGAATCTCCATCAACACGCACTAATCCTGCTGACTTTGTTCTCATTCTCGCCGCCCTTGTACTCCCCTCCCCTCCACACTCTGCTTCCCTCCATGAATCCCTGACTTCTACCACTCCTCAGTCTCCTCTAAGCTCTTTCTCAAAGCTACCCTCTAAGGCCAGCACTGTGGCTCACCCCTGTAATCCCAGCACTTTGGGAGGCCAAGGCAGGTGGATCACTTGAGGTCAGGAGCTCAAGACCACCCTGGCCAATATGGTGAAACTCTGTTTCTACTAAAAATACAAAAATTAGCAGGGCATGGTGGCGCATGCTGTAGTCCCAGCTACTTGGGAGACTGAGGAAGGAGAATCGCTTGAGCCCGGGAGGCCAAGGTTTCAGTGAGCCAAGATTGCGCCACTGCACTCCAGCCTGGGCTACAGAGCAAGACTCCGTCTCAGGATAAAAAAAAAAAAAGAGAGAGAGAAAGAAAAAACAAAAACAAAAACAAAAACAAAACCACCCTATACTCCTTTGATTCAACCATAGCAATAATTTCCCCAGTTTATTAACAGATACTATTTACTGATGCCATCAATGTTGGCAGAGTGCTTACTTCCAGTTGGGGACCGTGCTAAGCCCAGTGGTACCTGAAGTCCTTGCTCTTTAGGGGGCTGCAATTAAAATAGAGTCAGGGACAAGTCAACAAATACAAAAGACAGATCATTGCAAATTGTGACTTAGGAATTAAATGGAGCAGGATGGCAGTGAGTAGAGGTGGGTGCCACGTTTGGTGAAGCATCAGGGAAGCCCTCTCTAAGGCGGCACCTTGGCCCTGGGACCAAGAAGAGGCAGGTGTGCAAAGACCTTGAAACGGAGTAGAGGGAAGCGTGAGTCAGAAAGCCCTAAGGAGGAAGCGCAAGGTTCCCAGCCCTGTGCCATGTGCTTTACATAAAACTTTTCCTTTTCCTGCTAGTAAATCCTGTCCTTTCCGTGAGTTAATACTCCCTTTCAATCTTGGCTCCTCTCTTCTTCCTGTAGGTGGGGCACCACGGTAGCTGCCCAGAGCCCGGGAGGTCAGCCATAACCCAGCTCCGAAGGTGCAATAGCCACCCTTTTTTGAGTATTACTATACTCAAACATAGAGCATGAGTGTTACTACACTTAAACATAAAGCATGAAGGCCTTAGGCCAACAAGAAGTTGTGGCCAGTGGATCAAAGCCCAAGAACAGTCTTCAATACTATTAATACTTCATTTTATTGTTGAGGCTCAATTTGTGCATCTGGATGAATTTCTATCCCTGTATACACCCATGAGACCACTACGGTGTTCAACATACAGCGTTTCCATCACTCGAGAAATTTTCCTCATGCCTCTTCCCAGTTAGTACCTTCCTGAGAGGTGGTCATTTTTTTTTTTTTTTACCTTTTTCACCAGTTTTGTATTTGTTTGTTTGTTTTGAGACAGAGTCTCACTCCGTCACCCATGGGCAGATCACAAGGTCAAGAGTTCAAGACGAGCCTGGCCAACATGGTGAAACCCCGTCTCTACTAAAAATACAAACATTAACCAGGGCCGGGTGCGGTGGCTCACGCCTATAATCTCAACACTTTGGGAGGCCGAGGTGGGTGGATCACAAGGTCAGGAGATTGAGACCATCCTGGCCACCATGGTGAAACCCCGTCTCTACTAAAAAATACAAAAATTACCTGGATGTGGTGGTGCATGCACCTTTAGTCCCAGCTACTCAGGAGGGCAAGGCACGAGAACCTCTTGAACCAGGAGGCGGAGGTTGCAGTGAGCCAAGATCACGCCATTGCACTCCAACCTGAGCAACAGAGCCAGATTCTGTCTCAAAAAATAAAATTAAATTAAAAAAAGAACAAAGACATTCTCCTATGCAACCGTAGTATCACACATAGGAAATTTATCATTGTTAAATTAGCACTGGTCTCTAATATTCAGTCTACGTTCAAATTTCTCCAATTGTCCCAATAATGTCCTTTGTAGATTTGTTTTCTTTTGTTCTCTTTTATTTTCTTTTTTTTTTGAAACGGAGTCTCACTTTGTCGCCCAGGCTGGAGTGCAGTGGCGCGATCTCGGCTCACTGCAAGCTACACCTCCTGGGTTCATGCCATTCTCCTGCATCAGGCTCCCAAGTAGCTGGGACTACAGGCGCCCGCCACCACGCCCAGCTAATTTTTTGTATTTTTAGTAGAGACAGAGTTTCACCGTGTTAGCCAGGACGGTCTCGATCTCCTGACCTCGTGATTCACCCGCCTCGGCCTCCCAAAGTGCTGGAATTACAGGTATGATTCACTGCGCCCGGCCGATTTGTTTTCTTTTTGGTCCTGAGTCCAAACAAGGATCGCCTATTGCATTTAGTTGCTATGTCTCTTTAATATCTTTAATCTGGCCAGTTACCTTACCTCTTTTTTTTTTTTTCTTCTTTGAGACAGGGTCTTGCTCTGTTGCCCCGGTTGGAGTTCAGTGGTGTGATTTTGGCTCACTGCCACCTCTGCCTGGCTCAAGTGATTCTCCTACCTCAGCCTGCCAAGTAGCTGGAACCACAAGCACACGTGCCACCATGCCTAGTAATTTTGTGTTTTTTGTAGCGATGAGGTTTTGCCATATTGCCCAGGCTGGTCTGGAACTCATGAGGTCAGCCTGCCTTGGCCTCTCGAAGTGCTGGGGTTACAGGCATGAGCCAACATGCCAGGCCACCTCTTTTTGATGTTGATGTATCTGAAAACTCCAGGTAACTTATTTTGCAGAATGTCCTTCAATTTGGGTTTTTTAATGTTTACTCATCATGATCTAGATTAAATATTTATGACAGGAATCAAGGATGTGATGTCATATCCTTCCCAATGAATCATATCAGGAAAAATTATCGTTGTTTTGTTTCATTGTTGTTATTATTTTAGAGACAGGGTCTCTCTCTGTCACTCAGGCTAGGGTGCAGTGGCACAGTCACAACTCACTGCAATGTGTATGTTGTTTGTTTGTTTCTTTGTCTTATTTATATATTTATTTATTTATTTATTTTTATTTTTTTTTTTGAGACAGAGTCTTACTCTGTCGCCCAGGCTGGAGTGCAGTGACGTGATCTTGGCTCACTGCAACCTTCACTTCCCAGATTCAAGCGATTCTCCTGCCTCAGCCTCCGAGTAGCTGGGATCACTGGCGCCCATCACCACGCCCAGCTAATTTTTTGTATTTTTAGTAGAGACCAGATTTCTCCATGTTGTACAGGCCGGTCTCGAACTCCTGGCCTCAGGTGATCCACCTGCCTCGGCCTCCCAAAGTGCTGGGACTATAGCCAGGAGCCACCGCGCCAGGTCCATTTTAACCATTTTTAAGTGTACAGTTCTGTGGTGTTAAGAACATTCACATTGTGATGCAACCATCACCACCATCCATCTCCAGAACATGATCATCTTCCCCAACTGAAATTCTACCCATTACACATTAACTCCACATTTTCTCTCTCCACCAGTCCCTGGCAACCCCCTTCTACTGTCTCTATGAATTTGGTGACTCCAGGCACCTTATACAAGTGGAATCATATAATATTTGTCTTTTCGTAACTGGATTATTTCACTTAGCACAATGCCCTCAAGCTTCATCTGTATTGGAGCATGTTGCTTGCCTTTTAAGCCTGAATAATATTCCACTGTATGCATATATCACATTTCATCAGTGTATCCATTGATGGACACTTGGGTTGCTGTCACCCCTTGGCTATGCTGCTATGAATGTGGGTGTACGCATATCTCTGAAAGACCTTGTTTTCACTTTTTTGGGGCATGTACCCAGAAGTGGAATTGCTGCCGGGCGCGGTGGCTCACGCCTGTAATCCCAGCACTTTGGGAGGCCGAGGCGGGCGGATCACAAGGTCAGGAGATCGAGACCACGGTGAAACCCCGTCTCTACTAAAAATACAAAAAATTAGCCGGGCGCGGTTGTGGGCGCCTGTAGTCCCAGCTACTCGGGAGGCTGAGGCAGGAGAATGGCGTGAACCTGGGAGGCGGAGCTTGCAGTGAGCCGAGATTGCGCCACTGCACTCCAGCCTGGGCTGGGCGACAGAGCGAGACTCCGTCTCAAAAAACAAAAAAAAAAAAAAAAAAAAAAGAAGTGGAATTGCTGACTCATATGACAGTTCTAGATTTAGATTTTTGAGGAATTGCCATACCATTTTCTGCAGCAGCTGCACCATTTTATGTTCCCATCAGCAATGCACAAGGGGTTCAACTTCTCCCCATTCTTGCCAACACTTATTTTTCTATTTTCTATAATAGCTAGCCTAGTGTGTGTGAAGTGGCATCTCATTGTGGTTTTGATTTGAATTTCCCTAATGATTAGTAACGATGACCATCTTCTTATTTGTTGTCCATTTCTATATCTTCTTTTTTTTTTTTTTTTTTTTTTTGAGACAGGGTCTCGCTTTGTCTCCCAGGCTGGAGTGTAGTGGTTTGATCTCGGCTCACTGCAACCTCCGCCTCCACGGTTCAAGCAATTCTCCCACCTCAGCCTCCCTGGTAGCTGGGACTACAGGCATGCACCACCATGCCCAGGTAATTTTTGTATTTTTAGTAGAGATGGTTTCAAACCGTCAGGGTTTCACCATGTTGAGCAGGCTGGTTTCAAACTCCTGATCTCAAGTGATCTGCCCGCCTTGGCCTCCCAGAGTGTTGGGATTATAGGCGTGAGCCACCGTGCCCAGTCATTTTTATATCTTCTTTAAAGAAACATTGGCCAGGCACAGTGCCTCACACCTGTAATCCCAGCACTTTGGGAGGCTGAGGCAGGCAGATTTCTTGAGCCCAGGAGGTTCGAGAGTATCCTGGGTAACATGGTGAAACTTCGTCTCTATATAAAATACAAAAATTAGCTGGGTATAGTGTGTACCTGTAGTCCCAGCTACTAGGGAAGCTGAGATGGGAGGAGTGGTTGAGCCCAGGAGATGGAGGCTGCAGCAGGCTGTGATTACACCACTGCACTCCAGTCTAGATGACAGCGTGAGACCTTGTCTCGGAAAAAAAAAAAAAAAAAGAATAAAGAAACATCTATTCAAGGCTTTGCTTTTTTTTTTTTTTTTTTTGAGACCGGCCTTGTTGTGTTGCCCAGGCTGGCCTCGAACTCCTGGGCTCAAGCAAGCAATCCTCAGCCTCCTAAGTAGGTGGGACTACAGGCGCTTACCACCATGCCTGGCTTCTTTGTCTACTTTTGAATTGGATTGTTTGTTTGGTTGTTGAATCATAGAATTTCTTTATATATACTGGATATTAATATTTTATCAAATACATGTTTTACAACTATTTTCTTCCATTCTGTGAATTGTCTTTTCACTGTCTTGTTTCTTACTGTGTGGTTTTAAAAATTTTTTTAGGCCGGGCACAGTGGGATACACCTGTAATCCCAGAATTTTGGGAGGCCGAGGAGTGCAAATCACAAGGTCAGGAGTTCAAAACCAGCCTGGACAACATGGCGAAACCTCGTCTCTACTAAAAACACAAAAACTTAGCTAGGTGTAGTGGTGGGCGCCTGTAATCCCAGCTACTCAGGAAGATGAAGCAGGAGAATTGCTTGAACTCAGGAGGCGAAGCTTGCAGTGAGCCGAGATCGTGCCACTGCACTCCAGCTCAGGTGACAGAGTGAGACTCCATCTCATTAAAAAAAAAAAAAAAGCCGGGCACGGTGGCTCACGCCTCTAATCCCAGCACTTTGGGAAGCCGAGGCGGGCGGATCACAAGTTCAGAAGATCGAGACCACCCCGGCTAACACAGTGAAACCCCATCTCTACTAAAAATACAAAAAATCAGCCTGGCATGGTGGCGGGCGCTTATAGTCCCAGCTACTCGGGAAACTGAGGCAGGAGAATGATGTGAACCCGGGAGGCAGAGGTTGCAGTGAGCCAAGATCGCGCCACTGCACTCCAACCTGGGCGACAGAGCCAGACTTTGTCTCAAACAAACAAACAAACAAAAAAATTTTAGAGACAGGATCTCACTGTGTTGCCCAGGCTGGAGTGCAGTGGTGTGTGATCATGGCTCACTGCAGCCTTGCTGAACTCCTGGGCTCAAGCGATCCTTCCACCTCTAGTTGTTTTCTTTTCTTTTCTTTCTTTTTTTTTTTTTTTTAACATGAAGTCTTGCTCTGTCACCTAGGCTGAAGTGCAATGGCATGATCACGGCTCCCTGCAGCCTTGACCTCCTGGGCTCAAGCAATCTTCCTGCTTTACCCTCTGGAGTAGTTGGCACTACAGCCATGTCCTACCATGCCTGGCATATATATATATATATATATATATATATATATATATATATATATGTAATATTTTTTAGTTTTTGTAGAGATGAAGGTTTGACTAGGCTGGTCTGGAACCCCTGGGCTCAAGTGATCCTCCCACCTCAGCCTCCCAAAGTGCTGGGATTACAAGTGTGAGCCACCATGACCAGCCTCACTCTCTATTTTTTTTTTTCTGAGGCACAGCCTCAAGAATTCCTAAGAACATGCGCCTTCTGGCTCCACTCTCTTCATAGTGTTTTTTGATGTACAAAACTTTTTAATTTTCATGAGGTCAAATTTATCTATTTTTCTTTCATTACCTATACTTTTAGAGTCATATCTATGAAATTATTGCCAAATCTAATGTCATAAAGATATTTTTCTAAGTGTTTCATAGTTTTAACTGTTATGTTTAGGCCTTTGATCCATTCCGGGTAATATTTTTATATATGGTGTTAGGTAAGGATGCAACTTCTTTCTTTTGCATGTGGATATCCAGTTTTCCCAGCACTATTTGTTGAAGAAACTGTCTTTTCTACATTAAAAGGTGGCTCCTTTGTTGAAAATCAATTGATCATAAATACAAGGGTTTATTTTGGGTTCTCCATTATCTTCTGTTGGTCTATATGTCTGTCCTTATGCCAGTATCACATTGCTTTCATTACTGTGGCTTTGTAGTAAGTTGTGAAATCAGGAGGTATGAGTCCTTCAACTTTGCTCTTCTTTTTCAATGTTGTTTTGACTATTTGAGGAATGCAGGTACTTTTTAAATAGAACTCCTAGGGGTACCAAGGAAAGGATGATTTATAACAGTTACCGTTTACATACTTGAGGAAGAATGTTGTGGCTGTGTTTGGCCCATCTCATGGGTCTGGTGACCCTACTGTCTTGTCTGTACTAAGAAATATTAATAGAATGCATGGTCTGATAAAGGTAAAAGCATTACATTACATAGTTATATGCTATACATATTTAACTTATTAAAACATACAAAATAGGCCAGGTACGATGGTTCACGCCTGTAATCTCAGCACCTTGGGAGGCTGAGGTGGGCGGACCACTTGAGGTCAGGAGTTTGAGACCAGCCTGGCCAACATGGCAAAACCCCATCTCTACTAAAAATACAAAAAGTGGCCGGGCGTGGTGGTACTCGCCTGTAATCCCAGCTACTGGGGAGGTTGAGGCAGGAGAATCGCTTGAACCTGGGAGGTGGAGGTTGCAGTGAGCCGAGATTACACCACTGCACTCCAGCCTGGGCAATAGAGCAAGACTTTGTCTCGGAAGAAAAAAAAAAGAGAGAGAGAAGAAAAAACAAACCTACAAAATAGCATGGAATCAGAGATCTGAGATATCTGGTCTCTGTACACACACATAACTTCAGTTTATCTGAACACTTCTGTTTGTTTCTGTTCTCTGCTCTCCTGACCCACCTCCTACCTTCGTTTTCCTGTATTCAGATGCTACATGCGAGTCACTTTTATCTCTTTTTATTTTTTCCCCTGCAGACCACTTTTTAAAACTATATGCTGTAATTGTACTGATTAAAAACGAGGGGCCGGGTGCGATGGCTCACACCTGTAATCCTAATACTTTGGGAGGCCAAGGCGGGCAGATCACCTGAGGTCAGGAGTTCGAGACCAGCCAGACCAGCCAGACGAGCATGGTGAAATCCCGTCTCTACTAAAAATACAAAATTAGCTGGACATGGTGGCAGGCACCTGTAATCCCAGCTACTCTGGAGGCTGAGGCAGGAGAATCACTTGAACCTGGGAGGTAGAGATTGCAGTGAGCTGAGATTGCGCCATTACACTCCAGCCTGGGCAACAAGAGCAAAACTCCGTCTCAAAAACAAACAAACAAACAAACAAAAAACACAAGGAATACATTCACCTGGTTCCAAATTCAAAGGTAAAAAAGCCCAGGATGAAAGTCTCTGTAGCATCCCTGCCTCCCTCCTGCCCATTTTCCCCTCTCCAGCAACAACCATTCTTACTGCTTTCTTGTATTGTCTTCTCAATACATATATTTATACACATATATTCTTGAGCTGGATGCAGTTCAATAATTAATTTCAGCAACTTAGAAGGCTGAGGAGGGAGGACCACTTGAGCCCAGGGGTTCAAGGCTGCAGTGCAGGAGTCCACACCACTGCACCCCAGCCTAAGTGACAGAGCGAGACCCCAGCTCTAAAAACAAAACAAAACAAAAACATTCGGTTGCATAGCCAAGGAAAAAGAACTTCCTGACACAGCAATAGGGCAGCACATGCTGTGGCTGCTCTCCCGTCACCTTTGCAGTGTGCTCCTACAGATTTTCTCCTGCCAGCAGGTATGCACCTGCCCCTGCACCCGAGGGATTGATGGGAACTAGGAAGACCCTCAGCAGCCTTGTGGCAGACAGTGCATGGGGGTGGGGGTTGAGATTACTCCCCTCCGGTCCTGGAGTGCCTGCATCCAAGCTCTCAGGTGGTGGCATCTTAACACCCCTGCTCCCCTGCCCACCCCTCTGGCGAAATAACTCTGGGAAGCCAATTCTACGCTAGTGCCCAACGCTTCTCCACCGGATTCACCTTCAGTTGCTTTCAGTAGTTATTTGTAGGATCACCCACCTGTTGTTGGCCGCCTTCCCTTCCCTGTCTCACTTCCCCACTCCTTTCCTGCTGTTTAGCCAGCTCACTTCCCAAATTAAGTACTTGCACTCGAATCCTTGTCTGAGTTTGCTTTGAGAGAAACCCAAAGAGAAGCCCATGTATGCACTGTTCTATACGTTGCTTGGTTCATTTAACATGACCTGGAGATACTCCCCTATCCCGACACCAACGCTTCCTCATTCTGTTTTTTTTTTTTTTCTTTTGAGACAGGGTCTCACTTTGTCACTCAGGCTAGAGTGCAGTTGCACAATGAGGGCTCACTGCAGCCTCAACCTTCCAGGTTCAAGCGATCCTCCTTCCTCAGCTTCCTGAGTCGCTGGGACCATACGCGCACGCCACCTTGCCCAACTACTTTCTTTATTTTTTGTCGAGATGGAGTTTCTCCAAGTTGCCCAGGCTGGTCTCAAACTCCTGAGCTCAAGTGATCCACCCGCCTTGGCCTCCCAAAGTGCTGGGATTACAGACATAAGCCTCATTCTTTTTAAGGGCAGCACAGTATCCCCTTCCGTGGATGTGGGTAAGAGCTGGGCTTTGGAACCAGATGGCCTGCAAGTCATTCTTCATACCTAACACAGGACCAGCCATCCTTCCGCAGAGGGTGGCCTGCTTTCCCTCCACCTCTTCTACTTTCATCATTCCCCCAGGCGCCTCTTCCCGAAATCTGGGAGGCTTGCCTAACTCGTTCCCATACTCTTGCGTGTAGTCTGTAAATTACCTCATCTACAGACTGGCATTCCCAGTTGCGTCTGTCTTACCTACAGTTTACTTGTCCTTTGCTCTTTTTTCCCTTCCCTCCCTCCTTCCTTCCTATTATCTGCCCTCTACCCTGATCCCAGGTTAGAAGAACAAAAGTTTGAGTATTCTCTTTTCAGTTTTTTAATTTCTCAAAGTTAAACATAACTTTAAACATTGGCTATCAGGATTTAAAAGTTAGGAGATTTCACATTGGAATCTGGACTTTATGCTTCTCTTGAAAAATCAATGCTGTTTCATGATAGTCTCAATTAAAAAAAAGAAAAAAAAATTAGGCTGGGTGCGTTAGCTCATGCCTGTAATCCCTGCACTTTGGGAGGCCAAGGTGGGCGGGTCAGCTGAGGTCGGATCACCTGAAGTCAGGAGTTTGAGACCAGCCTGACCAACATGGTGAAATCCCAATTCTACTAAAAATACAAAAAATTAGCTGGGCGTGGTGTCGTGCGCCTATAATCCCAGCTATTCAGGAGGCTGAGGCAGGAGAATCACTTGAACCCAGGAGGCAGAGGTTTCAGTGAGCCGAGGTTGCACCACTGCACTTCAGCCTGGGCAACAAGAGTGAAACTCCGTCTCAAAAAAAAAAAAAAAGGAAAAGAAAAAGAAAAAAATCATCAGTCCCAGCAATGCCTCTGTTCTGGCATGACCACAGTCACAATCCCCTGGGCCAGAGCTAAGGATCCCCTGGCCCCATGGGGTGGGGGCATCTCTTAGCCATTCACCACTCCCCACAAACAGGCCTCCTCACTTATTTATGGGACCTCTCTGGCCCAGCAGGTGACTCGATGTGAAACGCCTGGTTCAGGTCCTTATTAACGCAAACTTGAAGTATTTATTTATTTATTTATTTGAGACAGACTCTGTCCCCCAGGCTGGAGTGCAGTGGCATGATCTTGGCTCACTACAGCCTCTGCCTGCCAGGTTCAAGCAATTCTTCTGTCTCAGTCTCCCGAGTAGCTGGGACTACAGGCACCTGTCACCATGCCCGGCTAATTTTTGTGTTTTGTTTTATTTTATTTTATTTTTTTGAGACAGAGACTCACTCTGTCACCCAGACTGGAGTGCAGCAGCACAATCTTGGCTCACTGCAACCTCCGCCTCCTGGGTTCAAATGATTCTTGTGCCTCAGCCTCCCGAGTAGCTAGGACTACAGGTGCTCGCCACCACACCCGGCTGATTTTGTTTTGTATTTTTAGTAGAGATGGGATTTCACCATGTTGGCCAGGCTGGTCTTGAACTCCTGACCTTAAGTAATCTGCCCGCCTCGGCCTCCCAAAGTGCTCGGATTACAGGCGTGAGCCACTGTGCCTGACCCAATTTTTGTATTTTTAGTAGAGACAGGGTTTCTCCATGTTGGCCAGGATGGTCTTGAACTCCTGACCTCAGGTGATCCTCCCACTTTGACCTCCCAAAGTGCTGGGAATACAAGTGTGAGCCAACAAGCCCAGTGAAGCTTGAAGTAGTTCTATTACCTAAAGTGAAAATGCAGATCCTAATTCCAGCACTTTGGGAGGCTGAGGCAGGAGGATGACTTGAGGCCAGAAGTTCAAGGCTACAGTGAGCTATGGTGGCACCACTGCACTTCAGGCTGGGCCACAGAGCAAGACCCTATCTTTTTTTTTTTTTTTTGAGATGGAATTTCACTCTTGTTGCCCAGGCTGGAGTGCAATGGCACGATCTTGGCTCACTGCAACCTCCACCTCCCAGGTTCAAGTGATTATCCTGCCTCAGCCTCCCAAGTAGCTGGGATTACAGGCACGCACCACCACACCTGGGTGACCCTATCTCTTAAAAACAACAGCAACATCAGCAACAACAAAACCCAGATTCTGATTCAGTAGATCTCGGTGGGGCATGAGATTCTGCATTTCTCACAAGTTTCCAGGTGATGCTGGTGTTGCTGGTCTACAGACCACACCTTGAGGAGCAGGGTGAGTCAGTCTCCTTCCTCCCCCGTCCATTTTGCACATCACTTGGGATTTATTTTTCTAGTACATTATGTTTATAGAATTCCAGTGGTTGTTGAATATCCATGGCAGTTACTGTTTACTATTTGTTGTTTTTAAACCACAGGATCTTTTGGCTTCCCAAACGGTGTTACTGCTCGGATCCCTGTGCACAGTGTACAAGTCAGATCTAATAGGTGCTAACTGAAGTCAAAGAGGAGGCCCTGGAAAATATCACTCTGAAATCCACCCGCCGACTCCCTGATCCCCAGGTCCCTGTGTCCAAACCACAGGAATTTGAAACTGTGGAACTCAGCTAAAAATCAGAGATCTCATTCTCGTATTCCAAGGCCTTCGGAGTTAAGTAACTTGCTCAAGATTACACAGCTGCAAAACCCTGGATTTCCCAAACCCTTTGCATTTTTGTCCTAAGGCTATAGTCACAGCATTTCCTACCAAAGCCCAGCCCAGATCCCCCACTTTCTGATTTTTCTTGCCTTATTCACACCTGAGAGTAAACACCTCTCTGCCAGTTAAAACTGTATTTTCAAACAGGCTTAGGCTCTGTGGCTCACACCTGCAATCCCAGCACTTTTGGGGGCTGAAAGAGTTCAAGACCTGCTTGGGCAACAAATCAAGACCCCTGTCTCTTAAAAATAAAAAAATTGGGCCGAGCACAGTCGTTCACACCTGTAATCCCAACACGTTGGGAGGCCAAGGCACATGGATCACCTGAGATCAGGAGTTTGAGACCAGCCTGGTCAACCTGGAGAAACCCCATCTCCACTAAAAATAGAAAAATTAGCCAGGCATGGTGGCGCATACCTGTAATCTCAGCTACTCAGGAGGCTGAGGCAGGAGAATCACTTGAGCCTGGAAGGTGGAGGCTGCAATGAGATGAGATCACACCACTGCACTCCAGCCTGGGTGATAGAGTGAGACTCTGTCTCAAAAAAGAAAAAGAAAAAGAAAAAGATTACCTGAGCATGGTGGTGTGTGCCTGTAGTCAAAGCTATTCAGGAGGCTGAGGCAGGAGGCTATAGTAAGCTATGATCGTGCCACTGCACTCCTGCCTGGGTGACAGAGCAAGACTCCGTCTCAAAATAAATACACAAAAAACAACAAAACAGGGTTTATAAGTAGTAAGAAAAGGCAGTTGGTGTCTCTTCCCCCTCTTCTGCCCTCCAATTCTCTCCAAAATGGTGCATTTATCTTAGACAAGGTGACAGGTGGGGGACAGGGAACGGAGGAGTGACACAAAATGGTGCATTTGGTAAAACACTGAAGATGAGGTTACTCCGGGATACAACTGGCAAAAGGTTGAAGACCAGGTTACTCCAGGCTAAAGTTCTCCCTCCTTGACCACCTGGTCTCCAGGTCGGCATCTCGTGGTCACAATCTCTGCCAGGTAAGCTTTTACCTTATCTCTCTGCCCGTTCCAGGGAAGCCTCCTTCCTGCCAAGTTGGTGCTCACCTTCACCTGAATTCACCCTTGTTTTCCTGCCTGCCATGGGGCCACGGGGGCCCTTGTTCACCCCATCTCCTATATGCTCAGAATGTCCTTGTTTAATGAGGTTTTGTTTTGTTTTGTTTTGTTTGAGACAGGGTCTCATTCTGTTGTCCAGGCTGGAGTGCAGTGGCACTATCTTGGCTCACTGCAACCTCTGCCTCCCAGGCTCAAGTGATTTTCCTGCCTCAGCCTCCCAAAGAGCTGGGATTACAGGCATGTGCCACCACACCCAGCTACTTTTTATGTTTTTGGTGGAGACGGGGTTCCAGGCTGGTCTGGAACTCCTGACCTCAGGTGATCTACCTGCCTCAGCCTCCCAAGGTGCTGGGATTGCAGGTGTGAGCCACCTCGCCCAGCTGGTTTAAAATTTTTATTTTATTTAGAGATAGGATATTACTCTGTTGCCCAGGCTGGAGTGCAGTGGCACAATCATAGCTCACTGTAAACTTGAACTCTTGGGTTCAAGCAGTCCTCCCATCTCAGCCTCCCCAGCAGTCAGGACTATGGCATCCGCCACCATACTTGGCTAATTTTTGTATTTTTGCAGAATCAGGGGTCTCATTATACTGTCCAGGCTAGTCTTGAACTCTTGGCCTCAAGTGATTCTCCTGCCTTAGCCTGTCAGGGATCTGGGATTACAGGCATGAGCCATGCCCGGCCATATTCAATGGTTTTTATTTTGTTTTGTTTTGTTTCCCTGTTACCCAGACTGGGGCACAGTGGTGAGATCATGGTTCACTGCAGCCTCAACCTCCTGGGCTCAAGCAATCCTCCTGCCTCAGCCTCCCAAGTAGCTAGGATCACAGGCATGCACCATCACTTCCAGATTATTATTATTATTATTATTTTTTTTTTTTTTTGAGACGGAGTCTCACTCTGTCGCCCAGGCTGGAGTGCAGTGGCCGGATCTCAGCTCACTGCAAGCTCTGCCTCCCGGGTTTACGCCATTCTCTTGCCTCAGCCTCCCGAGTAGCTGGGACTACAGGCGCCCGCCACCTCGCCCGGCTAGTTTTTTGTATTTTTAGTAGAGACGGGGTTTCACCATGTTAGCCAGGATGGTCTCGATCTCCTGACCTTGTGATCCGCCCGTCTCGGCCTCCCAAAGTGCTGGGATTACAGGCTTGAGCCACCGCGCCCGGCCAGATTATTTTTTTACTTTTTAAAGAGATGGTGGGAGTGTTGGGGGGTTCTCTCCATGTTGCCCAGGCTGGTCTCAAACTCCTGGCCTTAAGTGATCCTCCTGCCTCAGCTTCCCAAAATTTTGGAATTACACAGGCTGAGCTACTGTACCCAGCCAAGATAGTTAAAGTTACAGAGCGTTTTAATTTAATTTTTTTTTTTTTTTTTTTTTTATTGAGACGGAGTCTCACTCTGTTGCCAGGCTGGAGTGCAGTGGCACGATCTCAGCTCGCTCACTGCAACCTCCGACTTCTGAGTTCAAGTGATTCTCCTGCCTCAGCCTCCCGAGTAGCTGGGATTACAGGTGCACGCCACCACACCCAGATAATTTTTGTATTTTTAGTAGAGACAGGGTTTCACCATGTTGGCCACGATGGTCTTGATCTGACCTCATGATCCAGCCACCTCGACCTCCCAAAGTGCTGGGATTATAGGTGTGAGTCACCGCGCCCAACAATAGTGTTTAATGGATGTAAGTGGGAGTATTTGGGAAATTAACAGCTCCTTTCCCGTGTCTTTTTGAGGTTATGACTCATCAGAGACAAATAAAACCATCTTTTTTTAGGTTTTTTTTTTTTTTTTTGCCACCTGTCCGTGTTGGGCCAGTCCCTACAAGAGAAGGGAAATAAGGAATTCTTCTAAAGCTTTGGACTCTGTATGGTAGACTTTACATGTGAAAAATTAAAGTGAACAATTACATGGAAAAACATCATTACCAAAATTGTTCAAGAAGAAACATAGAAGGCCAGCTGTGGTGGCTCACTCCTGTAATCTCAGCACTGGGAGGCTGAGGTGGTTGATCACCTGAGGTTAGGGGTTCGAGACCAGCCTGTCCAACATGGTGAAACCCTTCTCTACTAAAAATACAAAAATTAGCTGGATGTGGAGGCGGGCGCCTGTAATCCCAGATACTCAGGAGGCTGAGGTGTGAGAATTGCTTGAACCTGGGAGACAAAGGAATGGAACAGACTTACATATAAGTAAAATTGAACCTGAATAAAAAATTCTAGCAAGAATAGAAAATTATAACCACAAAACACTTCACCAAGCCCAGGAGTCCTCACAGGCAACGTCTATAACTTTGAGGAACAGAAAACCTCCATCTTACCCAAACTAAGAAACAAAATTCAATAACCCATGTGAATCTAGTCACTAGCTACTGTAAGTGGAAATCTCACACCTAACCAAAAACATTAAAAAAGGGTAAGAAGAAAAGGAAACCAATAGTTCAGTTTCACTTACACAGATGTAAAAATTATGAATAAAACATTAGCTAGTCAAATACAACAATGCGTAAAACAAACATTACCAATTGGTATTTATCCCAGGAAGGCAAGGCCGTTACTTTACCATTAGAAAGTAGCAATATAGTGTAATCCCAGCTATTTGGGAGGCTGAGGCAGAGAACTGCTTAAACTCTGGAGGAGGAGGTTGCAGCAGTGAGCTGAGATCGCGCCACTGCACCCCAGCCTGGACAACAGAGTGAGAGTCCGTCTCAAAAGAGAAAAGAAAGTAAGTAGCAATATAGCTGGGCATAGTGCTTTGGGCCTGCAATCCCAGCGATTTCGGAGGCTGAGGCAGGAGAATCTCTTGAACTCAGGAGGCGGAGGTGGAAGTGAGCCAAGATCACCTCACTGCACTCTAGCCTGGGCGACAGAGTAAGACTCTGTCTCAAGAAAAATAAAAAATAAAAAATAAGCCGGGCAAGGTGGCTCATACCTGTAATCCCAGCACTTTGGGAGGCTGAGGTGGGCAGATCACCTGAGGTCAGGGGTTTGAGACCAGCCTGACCAACATGGTGAAACCTGATCTCTACTAAAAATACAAAATTAACTGGGTGTGGTGGCACATGCCTGTAATCCCAGCTATTTGGGAGGCTGAGGCAGGAGAATTGCTTCAACCTGGGAGGCGGAGGTTGCGGTGAGCCGAGATCCCACCATTGCACTGCAGCCTGGGCAACAAGAACAAAGCTTCGTCTCAAAGAAAAAAAGCCAAAAAAAAAAAGTAAATCCTTTTGTACATTTTCATGGAAAACTATAAATAATATGAGAAAAATAGCTACAAATTAAGAGACATTGGTAACGTATATAACTAAGAAAGAATTGATATCCAAAACTTTTCTTTTTTTGTTTTTTATTATTATTTTTCAAAATATTTTAAAAACCTACAAATAGGCCTGGCGTGGTGGCTCAGGCCTTTAATCCCAGCATTTTGGGAGGCTAAGGCAGGCAGATCACTCAAGGTCAGGAATTCCAGACCAGCCTGGCCAATATGGTGAAACCCTGTCTCTACTAAAAATACGAAAGTTAGCCGGGCGTGGTGATGGGCGCCTGTAATCCCAGCTACTCGGGAAGCTGAAGCAGGAGAATCACTTGAACCCGGGAGGCAGAGGTTGCAGTGAGCTGAGACTGTGCCACTGCACTCCAGCCTGGGCAACAGAGTGAGACTCTTTCTTAAAAAAAAAAAAACAAAAAAACAGAACCACACCTAAAAAAAAAACCCTACAAATAATGCAAAAAGGACAAACCATCCAAAAGGAAAATGACAAAGGAATGATTTCTATGACCAATAAACACACGAAACATATAAACAGACAAAAAGAAGCTCGACCTCTGCAGTAATTAGGGAAATGTATATTAAAACACACCGAGATACCATCTTACATTCTTCAGATCGGCAAATATTAGCAAGCCTGCCTATTTAATCAAAAATGCATTAGGCAGCTGGGCATGGTGGCTCATGCCCATAATCCCAGCACTTTGGGAGACCAAGGTGGGAGGGGAGGATTACTTGAGCTCAGAAGTTTGAGATCAGCCTGGACAACATATTAAAACCTTGTCTCTACTAGAAATTTTTTTTTTTTTTTTTTTTTTTTTTTTTTTTTTTTGAGGCAGAGCCTCTCTGTCTCCCAGGCTGGAGTGCAGTGGCACAATCTCAGCTCACTGCAACCTTCACCTCCTGGATTCAGGCGATTCTCCTGTCTCAGCCTCCGAGGTAGCTGAGATTACAGGTATGCGCTCCATGCCTGGCCAATTTTTTTGTATTTTAATAGAGACAGGGTTTCACTGTGTTGCCCAGGCTGGTCTCAAACTCCTGAGCTCAAGCACTTCACCCGCCTCGGCCTCCCAAAGTGCTGGGATTATAGGTGTGAGCCACTGCGCTGGGTGGAAATAAAAATTTTTTTAAATTAGCCGGGTGTGATGGTGGGCACCTATAGTCCCAGGTATTCAGGAAGCTGAGGCAGGAGGATTACTTGAGCCTGGGAGATCGACGCAGTACTGAGCCGAGATCACACCCCTGCACTCCAGCCTGGGCAGAGAGAGACCCTGTCTCAAAAAAAAAAAAAAAAAAAAGAAAAGAAAAGAAATGCATTAGGCTACAAGCAGTAGAAGATCTAACTAAATGACTCAGACAAATAGGAAGTTCTTTTTCTCACATAACAAGTCTATAGCCGGGCACGGTAGTGGGAGCCTGTGGTCCCAGCTACTCAGGAGGTGGGTGGGAGAATCACCTAAGCCCGGGGAGGTTTTGGCTGCAGTGAGCTGTGATCGTGCCACTGCACTCCAGCCTGGGCAACAGAGTGAGACCCTATCTCAAACACACAAACAAACAAACAAGAAAGTCTGGAGGTAAGTGACGTGGGCATCGGTTCAATGGCTTAGCCACATGCTGTCAAGGTACCTGGTGTGCTCCCGGACATCACACCTATTTTAAAGCCACAATCAGAGAAGAGCAAGACTAAAGGCATCAGTGTGCTTTGTCAGAAAAGCAAAAGCTTTAAATGGCTTCTAGCCAACTTTTGCTATACAAAATATTTCAAACATTCAGAAAAGAACAGAAAATAATATAACCCCCACATGTGTACCTACGATTAATTCTGAACAAACACTGATGTTTTACCAATTGTGCTTCTAATTTTTTTCCTTAATAAAACACGAGAGATACAGTGTCCAGGATTGCATTATGTGGCCACCCCAGATGAAGGGGAGATGAGAATGTGAGTATTCCGTTTTCGAATATGTATAATACAGGTAGGCCAAGCAGAAAGAGTTAGACAGGTGTTGAGTTAGCCAGCCTACAGTGTCTAACACACCAATAAAATCAAGCATTGGAGAGGATTTGGATATGGAAGAATGCTCAGAAGGTGTGGTGGCTCATGCCTATAATCCTAGTACTTTGGGAGGTTGAGGCAGGAGGATCACTTAAGTCTACGAGTTTGGGAGCAGCCTGGGCAACATAGTGAGACCTTGTCTCTACAAAAAATAAACAAAATTAGCTGGTGGTGGCACGTGACTGTGGTCCTAGCTACTGAGGTGGGAGGATGGCTTGAGCCTGGGAGATTGAGGCTACAGTTAGCCATGATCATGCCATTGCGCTCCAGCCTGGGTGACAGAGTGAGATCCTTTCTCAAAAAAAAAAGGAGGGGCCGGGTGTGGTGGCTCAGGCCTGTAATCTTAGCACTCTTTGGGAGGCTGAGACAAGAGGATCCCTTGAGCCCAGGGATTTGAGACCAGCTTGGACAACATAGGGAGACCTTGTCTCTATTTAAAAAAAAAAAAAAAAAAGCTCATACGTGGTTGGCAGGAGTGTAAATAGCCTCAACCACTTTGGAAAGCAATTTGCCAATACTAGTTAATATAACTATCTAGATAGTGGGCAACCCAGATTAGGCTTTTCCAGAGATTTGCAGCTGGGAAGCTCTCATACATGTTCACAAAGATACCTGCAAATGTTCATTTCAGCTTTTTTTTTTTTTTTTTTTTTTTTTTTGAGACGGAGTCTCGCTCTGTAGCCCAGGCTGGAGTGCAGTGGCCGGATCTCAGCTCACTGCAAGCTCCGCCTCCCGGGTTCACGCCATTCTCCGGCCTCAGCCTCCCGAGTAGCTGGGACTACAGGCGCTGCCACCTCGCCCGGCTATTTTTTGTATTTCTTAGTAGAGACGGGGTTTCACCGTGTTAGCCAGGATGGTCTCGATCTCCTGACCTCGTGATCCGCCCATCTCGGCCTCCCAAAGTGCTGGGATTACAGGCTTGAGCCACCGCGCCCGGCCTTTTTTTTTTTTCAATAGCAAAAAACTGGAAATAGCCTATTTATCCCTCAATAAGAGAACTAATAAATACATCTCACAGTATACAATCAAAGGAATACTATGCAGCTATTAAAATGAGTGAACTTATCAACATGCATAAACCTTTAAGACATAATGCTGAGTTAAAGAGGAAAGTTGCAGAAAGGTACATAGGGTATGCGACTATTTATGTAAAATCAAATGCACAGTGACACTGTCTTTATTGATTCTTGCATTTGTAATAAAGGTGCAAATTGGGGAAGAAACACACTAACATCATAGCAGCAGCAATCTCCAGGGAAGGAAAGAGACCTGTGAGGAAAGGTGACAATGAGAGGAAGAAACTATACCTCTAATGCTGTATTAAGGAGAGAAAGTCTAGGCCCAGTGGCTCCTGCCTCTAATCCCAGCACTTTGGGAGGCCAAGATGGGCGGATCACTTGAGGCCAGGAGTTCATGACCAGCCTGGCCAACATGGTGAAACCCCATCTGTACTGAAAATACAAACAATTTACCGGGCGTGATGGCACACACCTGTGGTCCCGGCTACTCGGGAGGCTGAGGCATGAGAATCGCTTGAACCTGGGAGGTGGAGGTTGCAGTGAGCTGAGATTGCGCCACGGCACTCCAGCCTGGTTGACGGAGAGAGACTCTGCCTCAAAAGGAAGAAGAAAATAGATCTGAAGGCAGTTTGTCAAAATGCTAACTTTTGCTGTATCTGAGTTGTAGGTTCCTAAGTGTTTGCCATAATATTCTCGTTATTTCTTTGGCTATTTATAATACTTCATAAATTAAAAATAAAGGAAGGTGATGTGGTATTTTTTCTAAAGCAGCACTTCTCAAACTTTCATGTACAATGAATCCCCTGGGGATCTTGTTAAAATGCAGATGCTGACTCAGTGGCCTGGGGTGTGGCCGGAGAATCTACAAGCCTCACAAGCTTCTGTGTTGGGATGCAGCTGGTTCCAGGGCCCCGCTTAAAGAAGCAGCCTTCCAGAAAATTCTGCCCCAGGGCTCCTGAGATGGAAGTGAAGGCCCCAGCCCAGAGGACCCTGCGTGAAGGTTCACAGTGTTGGAGCCTGCAGATGCTGACAGTGCCTGCGGGTTTCCTGCCTATTTTAGGACTTGCTAGAAGCTTGGCGTGTCCTAGAAACCCTCTTTCAAGACTCTCCCCAGCTGCTGCTAGCAGGATTTTTTTTTTTTTTTTTAAACTCTCTATCCTATTTAACCTCCTCAGTGATGATCTTTTAATGCATAACTTTTTTTTTTTTTTTTTTTTTTTTTTTTTGAGACAGAGTCTCGCTCTCCCAGGCTGGAGTGCAGTGGTGCTGGAGTGCAGTGGTACAATCTCGGCTCACTGCAACCTCTGCCTCCCAGGTTCAAGAGATCTCCTGCCTCAGCCTCCCCAGTAGCTGGGATTACAGGCGCGCGCCACCAGGCCTAGCTAATATTTGTATTTTAGTAGAGACGGGGTTTCACCATGTTGGCCAGGCTGCTTATGCATAACTTTTCATCACAGGTGTTTCATTTCAGTTTTAGTCTTTTAAACATTTGTAAACCCTTGGTTCATTGTGCTTCTCACTTTATTACTCTTTTTTTTTTTTTCGAGACAGAGCTTCACTCTTGTTGCCCAGGCTGGAGTGCAGTGGCGCGCTCTCAGCTCACTGCAATCTCCACCTCACGGGTTCCAGCGATTCTCCTGCCTCAGCCTCCTGAGTAGCTGGGATTACAGGTGCCCACGACCATGCCCAGCTAATTTTTTTTTTTGAGTGTCTCACACCGTCGCCTGGGTTGGAGTGCAATGGCGCTATCTCGACTCACTGCAGCCTCCTCCCGTGTTCACGCGATTCTCCTGCCTCAGCCTCCCGAGTAGCTGGGATTACAGGCACAAGGCACCATGCCCGGCTAATTTTTTTTTTTGTATTTTTAGTAGAGACGGGGTTTCACTATGTTGGCCAGACTGGTCTCGAACTCCTGACCTCGTGATCTGCCCGCCTCGGACTCCCAAAGTGCTGGGATTACAGATGAGCCACCGTGCCCGGCCTAATTTTGTATTTTTAGTAGAGACGGGGTTTCTCCATGTTGGTGAGGCTGGTCTCGAACTCCCGACCTCAGGTGATCCACTCGCCTTGGCCTCCCAAAGTGCTGAGATTACAGGCATGAGTCACCACACCCAGCCTGATTACTCACTTTTAAACTCTTGATCTGACATTGGGGGACTTTGAGCTATAATCTTGTTCTGTTTATTTTCTTTTTCTCTTGCCTTCTATGCTTTCCATTTTATTTATTTATTTATTTATTTATTGAGACAGGGTCTCACTCTGGAGTGCTGGAGTATGGTGGCATGATCAGAGCTCACTGCAGCCTTGATCTCCAGGGCTCAGGGGATGCTCCCACCTCAGCCTCCCTAGTAGCTGGTACTACAGGCACATACCACTACGCCCAGCTAATTTTCTAATTTTCTGTAGAGTTGAGGTCTCACTGTGTTGCCCAGGCTGGTCTCGAACTCCTGAGCTCAAGTTATCCTCCTGCCTTGGCCTCCCAAAGTGCTGGGATTACAGGCATGAGCCACAGCACCCGGCTTCCCTTTTTCTCTTAGGACTTATTTTCACATTGGCTGGGGAGTGGGTGGGCCACCAGCGTTTTATATTCCCAGCTTCCTTCTGGCTCCCCAGGAATCCTCAGCTGGGGTGAGGACGACACTGAACGACTCTCACATTCCCCAGGAGACTGGGAAAAATAACTGCTTCAGTTCTCTGTAGGATCACAGGCTCTGGCTTGCATATTCGATTTGCTGGGGCATTGTTGATGTCTCCTACCCTGCAGGCCCGTGTAAGAAACTACACGTCATGAATTCCATGTGCTCTTTGGATTGGGAGGCAACAAACATTGATGAGAATCAGGAGGGGCTGAAGAGGAGCCAAGGGATCTAGGGTCACCCAGACATCTCTAGGAGGCAGTTCACTCAGGGTACAGTGTTCACATCTGGGCTGCTCATGGAGGCATTGGCATCAGGAGCTTAAAACAGACTCCTGTGTTCCCTTTTGTGCTCATCAGCAATGTCCTCGGTGCCTGGACCAGTTTAATAGAGATGGAGATGTTCCTGCTTTTATTTCTAATTTTTTTAAACAAGTTTTCACTCTGTTGTTCAGGCTGGAGTGCAGTGACACAACCACGGCTCACTGCATCCTTGACCTCCTGGGCTCAAGCGATCCTCCCATCTCAGCCTCCTGAGGAGCTAGGACTACAGGCACACTCTGCCACACCTGGCTAATTAAAAACTTTTTTTTTTTTTTTTTTTTTGTAGAGATAGAATCTTGCTATGTTGCCCAGGCTAGTCTTGAACTCCTGGGCTCAAGTGATATTCCTGCTTCGGCCCCTCGTAGTGCTGGGGTTACAGGCGTGAGCCACCATGCCCAGCTGCTCCCGCCCTTTAGGTTTTGGCTCATCTCTCTTCCCCAGGGGTAATTGGGGCAGGATCATGGCACGGCCTGGCATGCAACCCTTGCTGGCACAGCATTGTGGTAAGGGGCATGGGCTCTGAAGTTCAAGTGGAGAGAATACCCCTTATGAACTGGGTGTCCCTGGCCAGCACTTAACCTCTTTGTGCCTCAATGGCTCTCTATGAAGGATAACAGTAGACCTGTCTCATAAGGTTATTGTGAGGTAAAACTTGGAGAATGGAGCTTGGCACAGAGTCAGCTCTCAATCAACGTCAGCTCTTCATTACCCAACCTTGGCGCTGCATTACGAACACCTGTGGATGGTTAAAAACTGCACTACAGGTCACTTCCCTCAGAGCCTCTGGGGTGGGACCCAGGCTTCCATCTTTTTTTTAAAGCCCTTTAGGTAATTTCATTGTGTGCACAGGGCTGAAAACTGCGTGAGGCTGCTGCAGTCTCTCAAGTGCTAGTTCACACAGATATTTATTTATTTATTTATTTATTTTGAGACGGAGTTTCGCTCTGGTCGTCCAGGCTGGAGTACAGTGGTGCATCTCGGCTCACTGCAGTCTCCCCCTCCCAGGTTCAAGAGGTTCTTCTGCCAGAGCCTCCCAAGTAACTGGGATTACAGGCATGCGCCACCACGCCGGGCTAACTTTGTAATTTTAGTAGAGACGGGGTTTCACCATGTTGTCCAGGCTGCTCTCAAAATTCTGACCTCAGGTGATCTACCTACTTTGGCCTCCCAAAGCGCCGGGATTACAGGCATAAACCACCATGTCCGGCCCCACACAGATAAATTTAAACGTTTCCTACAAGTCTTTTTTTTTTTTTTTTTTTTTTTTTTTGAGACGGAGTCTCGCTCTGTCGCCCAGGCTGGAGTGCAGTGGCGCGATCTCGGCTCACTGCAAGCTCCGCCTCCCGGGTTCACGCCATTCTCCTGCCTCAGCCTCCCGAGTAGCTGGGACTACAGGCGCCCACAACCGCGCCCGGCTAATTTTTTTTTGTATTTTTAGTAGAGACGGGGTTTCACCGTGGTCTCGATCTCCTGACCTTGTGATCCGCCCGCCTCGGCCTCCCAAAGTGCTGGGATTACAGGCGTGAGCCACCGCGCCCGGCCAATAGAAAGTGCCCTACAAGTCTTTGTTGGGTCCTTCTGGAAGCAGCTCCTGCCCCTGCGCCCCACAAAGGAGCGTTTTCTTGTACGTGTCAGAGTCATTTCTCTTTTCCCCTACCCCGTGGCAAACCCCACCCAAGTTCAGAAAAAAGATACCTTCAGGAACTCTGACCAGATAGAGGAAAAGCGCATTGACTCAATCCACCTCCTTCCTCACTCCCTTCTTGGAGGAGGCCCCTTCCCAGAAGACCTTCCTGGAAAGATCTTCCTTTGGAGTCTCCAAGGGACTATGCTCTCCAGGGCACGCAACAACAAAGTAAGAATTCATCTACTACTAAATACTAAAGGCTGAATATGGTATGCAGCATAAAATTATTGTTTATTTATTTTTTTCAGTCATAATTATAGCTATTTTTATTTTATTTTATTTTTTTTAAAATTTATTTATTATTATTATACTTTAAGTTGTAGGGTACATGTGCACAACGTGCAGGTTTGTTACATATGTATACTTGTGCCTTGTTGGTGTGCTGCACCCATCAACTCGTCATTTACATCAGGTATAACTCCCAATGCAATCCCACATAAAATTATTTAAAAGGTCCAGGTGCGGTGGCTCACGCCTGTAATCCCAGCACTTTGGGAGGCCGAGGCGGGTGGATCACGAGGTTAGGGGTTCAAGACAAGCCTGGCCAAGATGGTGAAACCCCTTCTCTACCAAAAATACAAAAATTAGCCAGATGTGGTGGTGGACACCTGTAATCCCAGCTACTCGGGAGGCTGAGGCAGAGAATTGCTTGAAACCAGGAGGTGGAGGTTGCAGTGAGCCGAGATCATGCCACTGTATTCCAGCCTGGGCGACAGAGCAAGACTCCATCTCAAAAAAAAAAAAAAGGATTTAAAAGAAGGTACCAGGCCGGGCTTGGTGGCTCATGCCTGTAATCCCAGCACTTTGGGAGGCCAAGGAGGGCAGATCACCTGAGGTCAGGAGTTCGAGACGAGCCTGGCCAACACGGTGAAACCCCATCTCTACTAAACATATAAAAATTAGCCAGATGTGGTGGTGCACACCTGTAATCCCAGCTACTCAGGAGGCTGAGGCAGGAGAATCACTTGAACCTGGGAGGCAGAGGTTGCAGTGAGCCGAGATCACGCCACTGCACTCCAGCCTGGGCGACACAGCAAGACTCCGTCTCATAAATAAATAAGGCACCATAACAAAATACAGTTTATCCCAAACATGGTCTAATAGTTGGGAAGTTGGTCATATTATGTCTTTTTCCTAAATACATGCAGAGGTAAGAGACCTAAACCTGGGAGTGTGTTTGGAGGAATGAATGCTTTAAAATCAACCCCAGAATCAGAAAGTGTAATGCACAACAGTAACACAATGACGAACAAAAACCACATGATCATCTTAATCAATGCAGAAACAGCTTTTGAAAAAGTTCAACACACTTTCATGGTTAAAAAAGAATGCAGCAAACTAGAAATAGAAGAAAACCACCACAATATCATAGCCATATATGAAAACCCCATAGTTAAATCATACTCAATGATGCAAGACAAACTTTTTCCTCTAAGATCAGGAACAAGATAAGAATGCCCACTTTCACCACTTCTATACCACATAGTCCTGGAATTTCTAGATAGAGCAATTGGGCAAAAGGAAGAAAAGGAAAGAAAAGAAGGAAAAGGAGGGAATAGAAAGAAAAGAAAAAAGAAAGAAAGAAAATGTATCCAAATTGGAAACAAAGAAGGAAAATTGTTATTCAAAGATTATATGATCTGATACATAGAAAACCCTAAAGATTCCACAAAAAAAACCTTTGGAACTACTAAACAAATTTGGCAAAGCAGCAGGACACAAAAGCAATACATGAACATCAGTTGTGTTACTATATATGAAATTAAGAAAATAATTCCATTTATAACAGCATAAAAAGAACAAAATATGGCTGGGCGTGGTGTCTCACACCTGTAATCCCAGCACTTTGGGAGGCTGAGGCAGGTGGATCACCTGAGGTTGGAAGTTCGAGACCAGCCTGACCAACATGGAGAAACCCTTTCTCTACTAAAAATACAAAATTAACCGGGCATGGTGGCACATGCCTGTAATCCCAGATACTTGGGAGGCTGAAGCAGGAGAATCACTCCAACCCAGTAGGTGGAGGTTGTGGTAAGCTGAGATCGCGTCATTGCACTACAGCCTGGGCGACAAGAACGAAACTCTGTCTCAAAAAGAAAAAAAAAAAAAAGGAATAAAATATTCATCGAAAGACTTGTGCAATGAAAACTACAAAACATTGCTGAAAGCAATTTTAAAAGACAAAAATAAATGGAAAGAAACTCTATGTTTATGGATTGAAAGACTTCATATTGTTAAGATGTCAATACTACCCAAAGTGATCTATAGATGTCACATAGTCTTTATCAAAAATCCCAATGACATTCTTGCGAAAACAGAAAAATCCACCCTGAAAGTGATGTGGAGTATTCATTCAAGAATTTTTTTTTTTTTTTTTTTTTTTTTTGAGACTGAGTCTGGCTCTGTCGCCCAGGCTGGAGTGCAGTGGCCGGATCTCAGCTCACTGCAAGCTCCGCCTCCCGGGTTTACGCCATTCTCCTGCCTCAGCCTCCCGAGTAGCTGGGACCACAGGCGCCCGCCACTTCGCCTGGCTAGTTTTTTGTATTTTTTAGTAGAGATGGGGTTTCACCGTGTTAGCCAGGATGGTCTTGATCTCCTGACCTCGTGATCCGCCCATCTCGGCCTCCCAAAGTGCTGGGATTACAGGCTTGAGCCACCGCGCCCGGCCAAGAATTTTTTTTATGTTGGCATTGAGTATTGAAATCAGCTCTACAATAATTGTGATTTTCGACTTTGACTGTGTGCTCCAACCCACTCTATACCTTGACTTCCCCATTTCTCAGATTCATATTTTGCTTCCTCTTTCAGCCAGTTGGTATATATATATATATATATATATATATATTTTTTTTTTTTTTTTTTTTTTTGAGACGGAGTCTTGCTCTGTGCCCCAGGCTGGAGTGCAGTGGTGACATCTCAGCTGACTGCAGCCTCCACCTCCCAGGTTCAAGCGATCAAGCGATTCTCCTGCCTCAACCTCTCAAGTAGCTGGGACTACAGACACGTGCCACCACTCCCGGATAATTATTTTTTTTTTTTTTTTGAGACGGAGTCACTCAGGCTGGGGTGCAATGGCACAATCTCGGCTCACTGCAACCTCCTCCTCACGGGTTCAAGCGATTCTCTTGTCTCAGCCTCCCGAGTAGCTGGGATTATAGGCGCCCGCCACCACGCCTGCCACCACTTTTTGCAGGCAGATGTTAAATAAATGATATAACTATATGTATATAACTACAATATACAACTATAGTAATATAATTTTTAAAACATTTTTGAGTCATGGCTCACTGTCGCCTCAACCTTCTGGGGTCAAGAGTTCCTCCCACCTCTCAGCATTCCAATAGTGTGTGCATGTGTGTATGTGTATATATATATATTTGCTGGGTGTGGTAGCTTATCCGTATAATTTCAGTACTTCGGGAGGCCAAGGCAGGAAGACTGCTTGTCCTAGCTACATGGGAGGCTGAGGCAGTGTAAGGATCCCTTAAGCTCAGGAGTTCAAGGTTGCAGTGAGCTGGAATCACACCACTGCACACCAGAGTGAGTGACAGAGCAAGACTCTGTCTCCAACACACACACACACACTCACACTTATTTTAAGCCATTGCACATCAGCCTGGGCAACACAGTGAGATCCTGTCTCTAAAAAATAAAAAATAAATAAAAAAAATAGTATTTCAAGTTTAATTTTTGAATGGGTAATGCAAATAAAAAACAAAAATAAAAATAAATTAAAAATAAAAATATACAGTATTTCGAGTTTAATCTTTGAATGGGGAATACTTTTGTTTTTTTGAGACAGAGTCTCACTCTGTTGCCCAGGCTGGTGTGCAGTGGTGCAAACTCCACTCCTACAACCTCTGCCTCCCAGGTTCAAGCAATTCTCATGCCTCAGCCTCCTGAGTAGCTGGGACTACAGACGCACACCACCATGCCCAGCTAATTTTTTATAGTTTTTTTTTTTTTTTTTTTTTTTTTTTTTGAGACAGAGTCTCGCTCTGTCGCCCAGGCTGGAGTGCAGTGGCGCAATCTCGGCTCACTGCAAGCTCCGCCTCCCGGGTTTACGCCATTCTCTTGCCTCAGCCTCCCGAGTAGTTGGGACTACAGGCGACCGCCACCTCGCCCGGCTAGTTTTTTTGTATTTTTTAGTAGAGACAGGGTTTCACCGTGTTAGCCAGGATGGTCTCGATCTCCTGACCTCGTGATCCACCCGTCTCGGCCTCCCAAAGTGCTGGGATTACAGGCTTGAGCCACCGCGCCCGGCCATTTTTTATAGTTTTTGTAGAGACGAGGTTTTGCCATATTGGTTAGGCTGATCTCCTGACCTCAGGTAATCCACCTTGCTTGGCCTCCCAAAGTGTTGGGATTACAGGCTGAGCCACTGCACCCGGCCCAAATGGTTAATGCTTTTACGTGCTTCAAAAGTCACACCAAAATATGTGAAGAATTAGTCAACCTTCTTCCCAGCCTTGTCTCCCATCTTTCCAACAACGATTAACCACAATTCTTAGTATCTTATGTTTCACTTCTTTTCTTTATGAATAAACAAGCTAATATTAATACAGATTCTTGCTTCCCCCCGATTTTAACTCTTACAGTAGCATGATGTACAGACTGTTCTGCTGCTTCTTCTCATGTAACAGTATGTATCTTGGGAATCTTTCCATATTTTTACCTTAAAAATTTCCATGTTTTAAAAAAAAGTGCATAATTTTTGTTTGTTTCTTTGAGACAGAGTCACTCTGTCTCCCAGGCTGGAGTGCAGTGGTGCAATCTCTGCTCACTGCAACCTCCACCTCCTGAGTTCAAGCAATTCTCCTGTCTCAGCCTCCCGAGTAGCTGGGATTATAGGCACACACCACCACACCTGGCTAATTTTTGTATTTTTAGTAAAGATGGGGTTTCACCATATTGCCGGGGCTGGTCTCAAACTCCTGACCTCAAGTGATCCGCCTGCCAGTCCTGTGTAGTATTTTACTACATGCTAGATATGACAGACTTTTTTTTTTAGCCCTTGAATATCTGAGAATGTTCTTTTGCCCTTACACATGAAATATACACTGGATGTAAAATCCTTGAGTCACAATATTTTACCCCATAAAACTCTTGTACATGCTGCTATTAAGGCGGGCTTATATATATTTCTTTCTTGATTTTCCCATCTTTTCTACATGGATCCTATCAGGAGTTCATGATTTTTCCTTCACAGTTTAGATACTTTGCTGAATGGTCTTTATGTTTGTTTGCTTGTTTTTTTGAGACGGAGTCTTGCTCTGTCACCCAAGCTGGAATGTAGTGATGCCATCTCAGCAACCTCCGCCTCCCAGGTTCAAGCAATTCTCCTGCCTCAGCCTCCGGAGTAGCTGGCACTAGAGGCGAGTGCAACCACACCCAGCTAATTTTTGTATTTTTAGTAGAGATGGGGTTTCACCATGGTGGCCAGGCTGGTCTCAGACTCCTGACCTCAAGTGATCCGCCCAACTCAGTGAATCATGTTTAAATGTAGATTTTCTAATTTCATTCAGGAGACAGTAAGCTCTTTGATCTGCATATTTCTTTATCTCAGGATAATTTTATTCTCTTATAGTTTTAATTATTAGGACTAATCCTTTTTGTTCTGATTTCGCCTGAGAAACATTGATTATATGCATGCTAGCATATCAGGGGTTTCAGGGAACGTGAATTTTCTGAAATTCATGTTTCAGAAACCTCAGACACCAGTTGCTTAAAATAGGTGTTTATTTAGCTCACATAATGAAATGTCTAGGGATAAGCAGTTGCAGGTGGTTCAGTGGAATAAGGATGTTGGAGCCTAAACCCCTGATTCCCTTGGCTTTTTCATCATCATCAAAATTTGGCCTCTCTAACACCAGCCTCACCTCCAACAAAACCAAAATAATGTCAAGAAAAGAGAGAAGGGATATTTCCACTGTGTCGCTGACCCAGCTCTGTGTTCTCTGCCTGCTATGATCCTCTTTGTCTATTACTCTGTTCTTTTTTATTGCATTCCAGGCAAACTTTTTTAAAGGTCATCCTCCAAAATGGATTTTAACGCTATTCTTGAATTTTAGTTTTCCTCCAATCCTTTTTGATATCATCCAACTTTCCTCTAATTTATCCTGCCGTCCTTTCATCTCAGTCATCTCTCCATGTGTGACATTCAGCTTGCGTTTAAAAGGACTCAGAGTTTTTCCTTGTCTTCCAAGGGTGCTGTAATACTTTTTGGAATGCCTGCTCACCCCATTATCCTTCCCCCTTCTCTAAGAATAAGCTCCCTGGGCTTGGGAAATATTTTAATTTATATTTATTTATTTATTTATTTATTTTTGAGACGGAATCTCGCTCTGTCGCCCAGGCTGGAGTGCAGTGGCCGGATCTCAGCTCACTGCAAACTCTACCTCCCGGGTTCACGCCATTCTCCTGCCTCAGCCTCCCAAGTAGCTGGGACTGCAGGCGCCCGCCACCTCGCCCAGCTAGTTTTTTGTATTTTTTAGTAGAGACGGGGTTTCATCATGTTAGCCAGGATGGTCTCGATCTCCTGACCTTGTGATCCGCCCATCTCGGCCTCCCAAAGTGCTGGGATTACAGGCTTGAGCCATCGCGCCTGGCCTACTTTTTATTTTTTTTGAGACAGACTCTCACTCTGTCACCCAGGCTGGAGTGCAGTGGCGTGATCTCAGCTCACTGCTGAGCTGGGATTACAGGTGCCCGCCACCATGCCCAGTTAATTTTTGTATTTTTATTTTTTATTATTTTTATTTATTTGTTTTTTTTTTATATATATATATTTATTTATTTATTTTGAGATGGAGTCTCACTCTGTCACCCAGGCTGGAGTGCAGTGGCGCGATCTCAGCTCACTGCTGAGCTGGGATTACAGGTGCCCACCACTAAGCCCAGCTAATTTTTGTATTCTCATTTTTAAAAAAATATTTATTTATTGGCCGGGCGCAGTGGCTCAAGCCTGTAATCCCAGCACTTTGGGAGGCCGAGACGGGCGGATCACGAGGTCAGGAGATCGAGACCATCCTGGCTAACACAGTGAAACCCCGCCTCTACTAAAAAATACAAAAAAAAACTAGCCGGGCAAGGTGGCGGGCGCCTGTAGTCCCAGCTACTCGGGAGGCTGAGGCAGGAGAATGGCGTAAACCCGGGGGGCGGAGCTTGCAGTGAGCTGAGATCCGGCCACTGCACTCCAGCCTGGGCGACAGAGCGAGACTCCGTCTCAAAAAAAAAAAAAAAAAAAAAAAAATTATTTATTTATTTATGATGGAGTCTCACTTTGTTGCCCAGGCTGGAGTGCAGTGGTGCGATCTCGGCTTACTGCAAACTCTGCCTCCCAGGTTCAAGCGATTCTCCTCCCTCAGCCTCCCAAGTAGCTGGGACTACAGGCGCCCACCACCACGCCCAGCTAATTTTTGTATTTTTGGTAGAGACGGGGTTTCACCATATTGGCCAGGCTGTTCTCAAATTCCTGATCTTATGATCTGCCCACCTTGGCCTCCCAAAGTGCTGGGATTACAGACATGAGCCACTACACCCAGCTTTTTAATTTAATTTAATTTAATTTATTATTTTTTTTTCTGAGACAGAGTCTTGCTCTATTGCCCAGTCTGGAGTCCAGTGGCATGATCTTGGCTCACTGCAACCTCTGCCTCCTGGGTTCAAGCAATTCTCCTGCCTCAGCCTCCCAAGTAGCTGGGATTACAGGCGCACACCAACACTCCTGGCTAATTTTTGTATTTTTAGTAGAGACGCGGTTTAACCATGTTGGCCAGCCTGGTCTTGAACTCCTCAAGTGATCTGCCCACCTTGGCCTCCCAAAGTGATGAGATTACAGGCATGAGCCATTGCGCCTGGCCACTTTCACTGATTTTTGCTGAACTCTGGTATCTAACATGAATGTTGGTTGATATTTTCATGTATGTTATCAAAGAAGACAAAGTAAAACAAGAAAGATATATTTCAGAACTTCGCTTGTTAATCAGAGGTAGGAGAACTTCTTTGCTGTAAAAAATAGATTATGAACACTGGAAGAACATTTCCTCAAATGTTTGTTCATGCTATTCCAATGCAAAGGCTACAGCTATAGATATGACATACTTTTATAAACATTTTCACTAGTTTTTTTTTTTTTTTTTTGAGACAGTGTTTCCGGTTGCGCAGACTGGAGTGCAGTGGTGCGATCTCGGCTAATCCCAGCTATTTGGGAGGCTGAGGCAGGAGAATTGCTTGAACCTGGGAGGCGGAGATTGCAGTGAGCCAAGATTATGCTATTGCACTCCAGCCTGGTTGACAAGAGTGAAACTCTGTCTCAAAAAAAAAAAAAAAAAAAAAATCAATGAAAACATTCTGTTAGAATCAACTTGCTATATGGAATTAGAAATATATGTATGTTTTAGGCTGGGCAAGGTGGCTCATGCCTGTAATCCACGCCCGTGGGTAGATCACTTGAGCCCAGGAGTTCCAGACCAGTGAAACCACATCTCTCCAAAAAAAAAGAAAAAAAAAAAAATTAGCTGGGTGTGGTGGTGGCGTGCCTGTAGTCCCAGCTACTAGGAGGCTGAGGTGGGAGAATCACTTGAGCCCAGGAAGTCAAGACTGCAGGCTGGGCGCGGTGGCTCACGCCTGTAATCCCAGCACTTTGGGAGGCCAAGGCGGGCGGATCACCTGAGGTCAGGAGTTTGAGACCAGCCATGATCAACACGGAGAAACCCTATTTCCACTAAAAACACAAAATTAGCCTGGTGTGGTGGCGCATGCCTGTAATCCCAGCTACTTAGGAGGCTGAGGCAGGAGAATCGCTTGAACCTGGGAGGCGGAGGTTGTGGTGAGCCGAGATCGCACCATTGCTCTCCAGCTTGGGCACCAAGAGTTAAACTCCGTCTCAAAAAAAAAAAAAAAAAAAAGACTGCAGTGAACCGAGATTGTGCCACTGCGTTTCAGCCTAGGCGACAGACGTTATGTCAAAAAAAAAAAAAAAGGAAAAGGAAAAAAGAGAAATAAATGTATTTTATCATCTGTAAATTGTATACCATATATCCCTTATATCAGAGAAATTTGTAATAAATGTATATATTAATACATATGCAAATTTTTTCTGGAAAGTTGGCTGTACAAACATCTGTTAAACACCACTGGATGGCTACCACACATTCCTAAATAACATGCGTCTCATTTCCACCCAGATTAATGCATTGCCTTTATTTGTGTGTGTGTGTGTGTGTTTTATTTTGAGACAGAGTCTCCTGTCGCCCAGGCTGAAATGCAGTGATGCAATCTCGGTTCACCTGCAGTCTTGGCCTCCCGGGCTCAAGTGATCCTTCCACCTCAGCTTCCTAAGTAGCTGGGATTTTGAGATGGAGTCTCACTCAGTCCCCCAGCCCAGAGTGCAGTGACCTGATCTTGGCTCACTGCAACCTCTGCCTCCTGGGTTCAAGTGATTCTCCTGCCTCAGCCTCCCAAGTAGCTGAGATTACAGGTGGCCACCACCATGCCCAGCTAATTTTTGTATTTTTAGTAGAGACATGGTTTCACCATGTTGGCCAGACTGGTCTTGAACTCCTGACCTCAAAGGATATATATATCAGTCTCCAAAAAAAAATGTATCTATATATATATTTTAGGATCTGATTCCCCTTATTATCTGCGTATTATCACTGCTATCTCCCTACTCAAGACACCCTCTTCTCTCCTCTGGATTATTGCAGTCATCTCCTGGTGGGCCCTGCTCTGATACTCTTGCCTTCTTACCCAACAACCTAAGTGGTCCTTTAAAAAAGTCAGATGACAGCCAGGCATGGTGACTCGCACCTGTAATTCCAGTGCTCTTGGACGTCGAGGCAGAAAGATTGCTTGAGCCAGGATTTCAAGGCTGCAATGAGCTGTGATCATGCCACTGCACTCCAGCCCGGGCAACAGAGCAAAACAAGTCAGATAAGACATTACAAAGTCCTTCTTCTGTCCAAAACCCTCTGTTACGGGCTGAATTGTGTCCCCCTCCAATTCAGTTCATATGTTGAAGTTCTAAGCCCCAGTACCTCAAAATGTAACTGTATTTGGGGATAGAGTCTTCAAAGAGGCAATTACATTAAAATGAGGTCATTAGGGTGGGGTTTAACACATTATGACTTATGCGTTCATTAGAAGAGGAAAATTGAGGCCAGGTGCAATGGCTCATGCCTGTAATCCCAGCACTTTGGGAGGCCAAGGTGGGCAGATCGCTAGAGCCCAGCAGTTTGAGACCAGCCTGGGCAACATAGCAAAACCTCGACTCTATAAAAAAATATAAAAATTAGCCAGGGCCGGTCGCGGCGGCTCAAGCCTGTAATCCCAGCACTTTGGGAGGCCGAGGCGGGTGGATCACGAGGTCAGGAGATCGAGACCATCCTGGCTAACATGGTGAAACCCTGTCTCTACTAAAAATACAAAAATCTAGCCGGGCGTGGTGGCGGGCGCCTGTAGTCCCAGCTACTCGGAGGCTGAGGCGGAGAATGGCGTGAACCCGGGAGGCGGAGCTTGCAGTGAGCCGAGATCGCGCCACTGCACTCCAGCCTGGGAGACACAGCGAGACTCCGTTTCAACAACAACAACAACAACAACAAAATTAGCCAGGCGTGGTGGTGCGCACCTGTAGTCCCACCAGCTATTTGGGAGGCTGAGGTGGGGGAATCACTTGAGCCCTGGAGGTCGAGGCTACAGTGAAAAAAAAGAAGAGGCCAGGCACAGTGGCTCACGCCCGTAATCCCAGCACTTTGGGAGGCCAAGGCAGGTGGATCACTTGAGGTCAGGAGTTCGAGACCAGCCTGGCCAACGTGGTGAAACCCCCGTGTCTACTAAAAATACAAAAACTAGCTGGGCGTGGTGGTAGGCGCCTGTAATCCCAGCTACTCTGGAGGCTGAAGCAGGAGAATTGCTTGAACCCAGGAGGTAGAGGTTGCAGTAAACCAAGATCATGCCACTTCACTCCAGCCAGAGTGAGACTCTACCTCAAAAAAAAAAAAAAAAAAAAAAAAAAAAGAAGGAAATTGGACGCCACACATAAAGGGAAGATCGTGTGAAGTTATAGAAGAACACTGCCATCTCTACAAGCCAAGGAAAGAGGGCTGAGGAGAAACCAACCCTGCTGACATCTTGGTCTTGGACTTTAAGCCTCCAGAATGGCAAGAAAATTAGTTTCAGTTGTTTAAGCCACCCCGTCTGGGGTACTTTGTTATGACAGCCCTAGCAAACTATTACATTCACCAATGGCTCCCGATTTCACCCAGATAAAAAGCCAAAGTTCTTACTCAAACTTACCAACCCTAAACTTAACAAACTTGGTGTCCACTACTTGTTCAGCCAACTGGAAGGCTGCAGAATTCCCACTGTTAGGTGGAAACTGGATCAACAGAGTTAGTGTTCAACAAGAAAAATCCAACATTGGAAAGAAAATTAACCTTAATGATTTAATAAACTAAAGATCTCACCTCAGAAAGTTTAGCCAACTCTGTCTCCTTCCCTTTGTGACACTCTGCCCCTCCATGGGGATCATGGCAACAATTCTTAAGCTCTTTGCAGACTGGGCAAGGACACACAGCGCCCCTAAGTCAGAACTGGGTCTCAATGGTGGATTAAAGGCGGAGATACAGAAACCTGTGCAATTATCTGATGGTTTATGGCTCATTTCAACCAAAAGACCATTCCTCGCCCATTGGCACTCTTTTCATTGAGAGGTCAAAAGTGCTGAAAGGAGGCTGGGAAAACTGGTTGGCTCCTGTCTGGGGCAGGCAGCTGATACAGGAGATTAGCTGGTTCCTGTAATTGGCACGGTAGCTCCCCATGAAGAGACGGCAGACAGATTTAAATGAGCTGTGTTTGGGAGGAGGTGGGGAAGGAAAGGAGAGATGATTTGGATGGAGAGCATACATGAAGATGTAGTGGAGGCTGGACGCGGTGGCTCATGCCTGTAATGCCAGCACTTTGGGAGGCCAAGGCAGGCAGATCACCTGAGGTCAGGAGTTTGAGACTAGCCTGGCCAACATGGTGAAACCTTGTGTCTACTAAAAATACAAAAAAATCGGGGCAGCCTGGCCATCATGGTGAAACCCTGTCTCTGCTAAAAATACAAAAATTAGCTGGTCATGGTGGTTCACACCTGTAATTTCAGCTACTCAGGAAGCTGAGGCAGGATAATCACTTGGACCCGGGAGGTGGGGATTGTGGTGAGCCAAGATCACACCATTGCACTCCAGCCTGGATGATAGAGTGAGACTCTGTCTCAAAAAAAAAAAAAAAAAAAAAAAAAAAGATGTACTGGATGTCATTGGTGCCATCCAGACTCTGTTTATCTGCTGTCTCAGTCAGCTCAAGCTACCATAAAGTACCACAAGCCTTTGGCTTAGACAACAGAAATGTGTTTTCTCATAGCTCTGGAGGCTAGAAGTCCAAGATCGAGGCACGTGCAGGATTGGTTTCTTCTGAGTCTCTCTCCTTGGCTTGCAAATGGCCATAGTCTCTCTGTGTCCTCAAATGCTCTTTCTTCTGTGCATATGTATTCCTGGTGTCTCTCTGTGCGTCCTAATTCCTCTTCTTATGAGGATATCAGTCAGATTGGATTAGGGGCCAACCTAACAGCCTCATTTTAAGTTAATTACCTCTTCAAAAGCCCTGTCTCAGAGTCACATTCTGAGGCACTGGAGGTTAGGGTTTCTACATATGACATTTTGGAGGACAATTAAGCTCATACGGCTGCCTGGTGCATCTTTCCCCCAGCTGCAGGGGGTGATGGTTGATAATGACTCACAACTGCCCCATTTTCCAGAGAGTTATTTTTGGCCAACTGGGGTTGCCTTGCCTGGGAGGTTACCCACCCCCAGCAGCCTGCAACCAGTGCTGTGTGACTCTGTTGCATAAAGGCTGGTCCTCTTGCCCCAGAGTGAGACCAACACTGTGATGCTGTTCATACTTCTGAGCTCTCTGTGGGATTATGCTAAGGCTAGATTCTAGATGAAAACGACATCTTTGCTCAGCTTCTTCCTCTGCTGCATGCGGCTTCCCTTCTCCCGGGAGCACTCCCTGAAGACATCATGTGCAGCTGAATCCCTGCCTCAGGCTCTGCTTCTAGGGAGCCTGACTTACGACATTGTTTTCTTTTTTTTTGACACAGGGTCTTGCTCTGTCACCCAGGCTAGAGTGCAGTGGCATGATCAATGAAAAAAATGGAAGAAATGTTTATCGAATTGTAAATGACTCTAAGCTTGAAGGAACAATCAGTATGTGAGATAATAATGGCTGGGCACGGTGGCTCACACCTGTAATCCCAGCACTTTGAGGGGCCAAGGCAGGAGGATTGCTTAAGACCAGCCTGGGCAACATAGTGAGACACTGCCTCTAAAAAAACAGAGAGAGAGATGATAACACCAAGGTTTAGGGCAATCTCTGTGATCCAGAATGATGGAACAAGTAAAATCAATCATGCTATTGCACTCCAGCCTGGTTGACAAGAGTGAAACTCTGTCTCAAAAAAAAAAAAAAAAAAAAAAAAAAAAGAAAACATTCTGTTAGAATCAACTTGCTATATGGAATTAGAAATATATGCATGTTTTAGGCTGGGCAAGGTGGCCCATGCCTATAATCCACGCCTGTGGGTAGATCACTTGAGCCCAGGACTTTGAGACAGAGTCTTGCTCTGTCGCCCAGGCTGGAGTAGAGTGGCACAACCTTAGCTCACTGCAACCTCCACCTCCCGGGTTCAAGCAGTTCTCCTGCCTCAGCCTCCTGAGTAGCTGGAATTACCAGCAACCACTACCATGCCTGGCTAATTTTTGTATTTTTAGTAAAGATGGGGTTTCATCATGTTGGCCAGACTGGTCTCAAACTCCTGACCTCAGGTAATCCACCCACCTTGGCCTCCCAAAGTGCTGGGGATTACAGGCATGAGTTACTGCTCCCAGCCAGCTAATTTTTAAAATCTTCTGTAGTGATGACTTCTTGCTATATTGTTCAGGCTAGTCTTGAACTCTGGCCTCAAGCAATCCTCCCACCTTGGCCTCCCAAAGTGCTGGGATTACAGGTGTGAGACACTGCACCCAGCCTTGTTTCCTTGCCTTTAAAAAAAGAATAGTTTTAGCACCTGTGTACACATCACCAAATAATATAGGTTTTTCTATTTTTGAAATGTATGGACTAGAATCATACAATGTACAGTGTATTGTCTTTTTTCTTTTTTTTTTTTTTTGAGATGGAGTCTCGCTCTGTCGCCCAGGTTGGAGTGCAGTGGCACAATCTCAGCTCACTGCAACCTCTACCTCCCGGGTTCAAGCAATTCTTCTGCGTCAGCCTCCTGAGTAGCTGGGATTATGGGAATACACCACCATGCCCAGCTAATTTTTATATTTTCAGTAGAGATAGGGTTTCACCTGGTTAGCCAGGCTGGTCTTGAACTCCTGAGCTCAAGTGATCTGCCTGCCTCAGCCTCCCAAAGTGCTGGGATCACAGGCGTGAGCCACTGTGCCTGGCCCATTGTATTGTCTTTTGTGTCTTGTCTTTTTCAGTTAACATTTTGTTTCTCAGATTCATCCACGCATAGCTAGAGTTTTGTCATATCCATTATTGTGTAGCATTTCATTATGAATATACCAAAATTTATCAATCTTCCTTTTGAGGGACATTTGAGTTTTCAACCTGGGGTTATTACATGCAGTGCGTCTATCCATGGGTCTTGGTACACATGAGAATGATTACTGGGTTATAGAGTGTATGTGTCTTCAGTTGTACTGATAATACCAGAGAGTTTCCCAAAGCCATATCAGTTCATGTTCTCACCAGTAGTGTAAAAATGTTCCCATTCTCTATACCTTCATCAAATCTTGGCATTGTCAGAGTATATGATTATCGATTATTGTAAACACATAGGAGTGTAGTATACAGTTTATTTTCCAAATCTGCCTTTTAAGAAACATAATACGGCTTGGGATTTGTGCTATCAAAAATATGAAGACATTCATTTTCATGCTTGTATAACATATTATGGTATAAATACCTTACTTTTCCCCTCCACTTTCTTGAATAACACATCATTTTCAACATAGACTTGTAGGGCAAAGATGGCACATTATTCACAGCTCATTTCTCTGCCTGTGGCAGACATTACTAATTGATCACGTGAGTGCAGATGTAGCCTCAGATCCCTTTTCAACGCAGTGCTCTAGTACCTTGCTACTCAAAATGTAGTTTCAGAACTGGCAGCATCAGCATTACCTGGGAGTCTGTGAGAAATGCAGAATCTCAGACCCACCCCAAATTCCCTGAGTCACATCCTGCATTCTCACGTGATTCACCACAGGGAAGGCTGGGAAGTGCTAGCCCAGGCAGCCCTTATCAATCAATCAAAGTCATTCTATGGGATGAATGTGTGTGTCTCCCTATTTCAGAGGCACACTACATGGCTCTGTCCTTGGTCCTGTCCTTTTCCAAGCGCTTATCTATGCATTGTATGAGAACATAGGTCACAGGCTGATCTGATTCACTGATAGTAAGAATCTCAGAGGAAAGCTGAAACACTGGATTGGGGAATCAAGATACAAACCCACTGGGAGGATGAAGCAAAGGACCGACTCCAACAATTGGCTACACAAAGGTCAACCAAAACAAAATACATCACAGGAGTATACTTGAAAATAGGGCCTTAGGGAGCATATAGCATCTGTTCTGGAACATGTACCTGGTGTTCTACAGAGGGTTCTATCACAGATTAGTTTGGGAAGCACCACTATGCTTTTTCCTCTTTTTAGAAAGTCCATTTATAGGCCAGGCATGGTGGCTCACACCTGTAATTCCAGCACTTTGAGAGGCCGAGGCGGGCAGATCACCTGAGGTCAGGAGTTCAAGACCAGCCTGGTCAACATGGTGAAACCGCGTCTTTATAAAAATACAAAAAAAAATTAGCCAGGCATGATGGCGGGTGCCTGTAATCCCAGCTACTTGGGAGGCTGTGGTGAGAGAATCGCTTGAGCCTGAGAGGTGGAGGTTACAGTGAGCCGAGATCACACCATTGCACTCCAGCCTAGGCAACAAGAGTGAAACTCTGTCTCAAAAAAAAAGAAAAAAAAAAGGCCATTTATGTGGCTGGGTGTGGAGGTGCACACCTGTAATCCCAGCACACTGGGAGGCGGAGGTGGGAGAATCACTTGAGCCCAGGAATTCAAGACCAGCCTGGGCAACACAGTGAGACTCTCTCAATTAAAAAAAAAAAAAAAAGTCAATTTATGCACTAGAAAATACAGCGACCTGGATGCCCATGGTAAAGGAGTAAATTCCTCTTTGTTTAAATCAGCAGTCCTAGGTCAAGCACAGTGACTCACACCTGTAATCCCAGCACTTTGAAAGGCCAAGGCAGGCCGATTGCTTGACTCCAGGAGTTCAAGACTAGACTAGGCAACATGGTGAAACCCTGTCTCTACTAAAAACAAAAATACAAAAAATTAGCCGGGCGTGGTGGTGCATGCTTGTACTCCCAGCTACTCAGGAGGCTGAGGTGAGAGGATCACTTGAGCCCGGGAGTTCAAGGCTGCAGTGAGCCCTGATCGTGCCACTGCATTCCAGCCTGGGAAACAGAGTGAGACCCTGTCTCAAAAATAAATAAATAAATAAATAAATAAAAAATCAGCAGTCCCTAAACAGAACTGTATATTACCTATTGATGTCTACAGAGCTGGTATTCTATGGAACACAATGTGGGAAACACTGACTTGGGACTTTAGTTTATGGACTGAGCTATGAAAAAGACAATACTAGCTTTAAAGCATATAAAGAGAAGTATAGTCTCCAGCGACAGAGAGAGGAGATGCTCTGCTCCCTGCATTCTGAGCACCATATTGGTTTCATAAGTTATGAGGGAGGGATACTGAAAGACTCCAGTGTCTTCAGAGATGGACCGCAGGACAGTGAAGGCTGACCACGGCTGTCCTACTGTGAATGTCTAACTTAGAGCAACTTTTCCTGTCCGGTCTCAACACAGTAAATGGGGAGGAGGAAGGGAGGCTGGTGGATCTGAGTGCTTAAGAAGGTCCCAGAGGACCAAAAGTCTCCAGGGAAGGAGTGCATAATCCTCCTCCACCCCCCTCAACAGGAATCACTAAGTAGCTGCTATGAATTTTTTTTTTTTTTTGAGACGAAGTCTCACTCTATCACCCAGGCTGGAGTACAATGGCATGATCTCAGCTTACTGCAACCTCCGCCTCCCGGTTTCAAGTGATTCTCCTGCCTCAGCCTACTGAGTAGCTGGGATTATAGGTGTGCACCACCACACCTGGCTAATGTTTGTATTTTTTGGTGGAGATGGGGTTTCACCATATTGGCCAGGCTGGTTTCGAACTCCTAACCTCAAGTGGTCTACCCAACTCGGCCTCCCAGAGTACTGAGATTACAGGTGTGAGCCATCGTGCCCGGCCTGCTATGAAATATTTAATGGCACACCCTGTGAAAAAGGAACTAAGCTTTCTTTGAGGGGGATCAGAGAACAGACCTGAGACAGGTGGATTAAAGTTACAGAAAAGTGAAAAGTCATACAAGCTGCATATACATATAGGTGTACACATACGTGTGTATTCTCTGACCACAGTGAAATAGAATTTATTAAAAAATCCAAAAAATTATCCCAAAATTTGTTAACTTGGAAATGTTTATAAAAGCTTTCTAAATGATTCTTGGTTCTAAGGGGAAATAAAAACACAAATTACAACCCAGGAAAAAAACATGATTAGAGAGCTGTATGACAAAATCTGGAAAATGTGGCCAAAGTGGTACTTAGGAAAATGCATGCCCACAGGTTCACAGATAACGAAACAAGAAAGACTGGCCAGGTGCGGTGGTGCACATCTATAATCCCAGCATTTTGGGAGGCTGAAAGCAGGTAGATCATCTAAGGTCAGGGGTTGGAGACCAGCCTGGCCAACATGGTGAAACCCTGTCTCTACTAAAAATACAAAAATCAACCAGGTGTGGTTGTCCACACCTGTAGTCCCAGCTACTTGGGAAGCTGAGGCAGGAGAATCACTTGAACCTAGGAGGTGGAGGTTGCAGTGTGCTGAGATTGCACCACGACACTCCAGCCTGGGCAACAGAGCAAGATTCCATCTCAAAAACAACAAAAACAAAAACATTATCAGGGCGGGCGCAGTGGCTCACGCCTGTAATCCCAGCACTTTAGGAAACCGAGGCAGGTGGATCACCTGAGTTCGAGAGTTCGAGACCAGCCTGACCAACATGGAGAAACCCCGTCTCTACTAAAAATACAAAATTAGCTGGGTGTGGTGGGGCATAGGTGTAATCCCAGCTACTTGGGAGGCTAAGGCAGGAGAATCGCTTGAACCCGGGAGGCGGAGGTTGCAGTGAGCCGAGATCACGCCATTGCACTCCAGCCTGGGCAACAAGAGCGAACTCCATCTCAAAAAAAAAAAAAAAAAAGACTGACATTATGTAAATTAAATTTTCTACCTAGGAGGCTGACAAGTAATAGCAAAATAAGTCCAAAGGAAGTATAAGCAAAAATTATTAAAGATGAAAACAAAAATAAATCAAGTGAAAACTCAATAATAAATTTTATCAATCAAACCAAATGCTAATTCAATGAAGGAAAAATAATAAAATGGACATTTTTGAAAAAGGTGATCAAAGAAAAAAAAGAATTGAGAACAAACATAGCATTTGTAGTAAGAAAGAAAACCAAAGTACAGATACTTGAACAGATTTAAAAAATACCAACGGCCAGGTGTGGTGGCTCATGCCTGTAATCCCAGCACTTTGGGAGGCTGAGGTGGGAGGATCACTTGAGCTTAGGAGTTTTGAGGCCAGCCTGGGCCAACAAATGGAGACCTCATCTCTATTAAAAAAACAAAAACCGAAAAGATATCATTTTTTTCATGAATGAAATGCAAATATCCAATAAGCACATGAAAAGATGAAAAATATAGGAAAGCAGGTTTAGTCTCATTCTAAAGACTAACTTCCTCAGCCAGGTGTGGTGGCTCACACCTGTGATCCCAGTACTTTGGGAGGCCGAGGTGGGAAAGATCACTTGAGCTTGAGTTTGAGATGGGCCTAGGCAACATGGCCAGATCCCATCTCTTTAAAAAGAAAAAAAAAAAAAAAAAAGACTAACTTCCCAACACGTTGAAATAATCCATGAGTATCATGAACTCTGTCACTAGGAAGGGACACCACAGGCTCAGATGTTGGCTGAGAGGTGACCAATTGTCAGGAGCAGGGGCACTGGTGATTTAGGGGATGAGAACAGAGAAATCTCTGCTTCTGTGATTTCCATGATCCACCTCCCTGAGCTACTTGTTTTCACCAGTGACCCTTGTTGTTATGGGCAGCAAAGTCCTTCTAGTGATCTGTTTGAGACTAGCCAGCAGGGGAGAAGTGGCTGTGAGTGGGGCCTGTTTTCCTGGCTTGCAGGAGGCCAGGGGGCCAGAGCAGAGGCCCCCTACTGCACTTCACTCCTCACCACCACCAGCTTCCCAGGTGTCCTGGACACATACGGGATGCCTCTGAGACAACCGGATTAAGGCCAAGGCCTGTCTAATGCCTGGGCTCTGGGGCAGGACCCGGGTTCTGTGGGAGCTCACATGATGGACAGGAAGTGACTAGTGCACAGACTGGACCAAAGGGCTGTGACTCACTGGTTGTAGGTAGTAGGGATCATGCCCCTGCTATGCCAAACACCGCAACTGTAGGTCAGATTGGAGCTGTACTGGACTAATACCATGATGAGGAGTGGGCTGCACTGGAGACCCCCGTCCCTGGGATGACCGGGGAAGCAGGGACAGATGTGAGGAAGGGTGGAGAGGGGCTGTGGTGACGGGGAAAGAGGCCACAAGTTCCTGGTTTTGACATGCTGCTCAGGCCTTCGCCTCCCCTTGCTGGCTGTATTCTACCCACACACCCATATTGGTCCAGACTGGGAAACCTCACAGCTTTGCTAAGTCATGGTCAGGTTAGTCAAGGCCAGTAAACCACGTGGGTGATGCATCATTGCCACCCTGGCACGCCTCCTTCCGGACCAGGCTGGGACTGGCTCTCCACGTCCCAGGGCCTGGCCTTAGGCTTCTCTGCCAGCTGGTCAGGGTGAGTCACTCTTCTTTGGAGGATGCTGCCTTCCCCTAATGTGGGACATGAAGGACTTGTTTGTCCTCCTAGAGTTCTGGAGCATCCCAGAAAAGGCAAAACTAGGGAGTGGAGGAAAGAGAACATTTTTTAAAAAACAAAAATGTTGGCCAGGCACAGTGGCTCACGCCTGTAATCCCAGCACTTTGGAAGGCTGAGGTGAGAGGAACATCTGAAGTCAGGAGTTTGAGACCAGCCTGGCCAACATGGTGAAACCCCGTTTGTACTAAAAATACAAAAACAAATTAGTTGGGTGTGGTGGTGTATGCCTGCAGTCCCAGCTACTCGGGAGGCTGAAGGCAGGAGAATAGCTTGAACCCGGGGAGCAGAGGTTGCAGTGAGATCGTGCCGCTGCATTCCAGCCTAGGCAATAGAGCGAGAGAGACTCCGTCTCAAAAACAAAAAAGTCAAAACCCCAAACATATCCAAGGATCTTCCTTCTGGTTATTCACACCTGTGATTCACGAGGTCACACCTTGAATGTCCCTTGGGTCAGACAGAACTTTCCTGACCCGGGTTAATGCTCATCATCCTTCACAGACATGAGGGTGTTCATCCCCCGACTCATCTGTTTCCAGTCTCTGGTCCCCACCCCTGGGGTCCTCAGCTGCCAATCCACATACTTCTAAATCCCTCTTTAAGGTTTTAATTGATCCCACTGACTTCAAAATGAAGCAATATTTCACCATCTTAGCTTGGGTTTATGTAAAAGTAGATTTCAGGTATGGGTAGTTTGTTTGGAAAGGATTCCAAGTAGTGGAGAAGTGAGAAAGGGCAGGGTGGAAAGCCAAGAAAAGGTGCACTGAAGTGCATATTATCACGGCGGGTACCAGGCTCAGTCCTGCAGGGACCCTCTGCAGAGTTGGGTAGAAGATGCTTCAGAATTATCTGGTGAGAGGGGGGAAAACAGGTGGGCAGTTACCCATGGATTCCTGGCACTCACTGGTTGAGGGTTGTCCTCAGGAAAATAAAGTCCCAGTATGTCCAGGCTACTCTACACGGGCTGAGCAAGCTTCAGTGGTGCTGGAGAAACCCGTGCGGTTTCTGCAGTGGGAACACGTCAGGTGTCCTAGAACTGCCCACCATGCTGCAGATGAATATGCCACGATGTCAACAGTGCTTAGGCTCCTTTTTTTTTTTTTTTTTTTTTTTTTTTAAGACAGGGTCTTGCTCTGTCACCCAGGCTGGAGTGCGATGGTGCTGTCTTGGCTCACCGCAACCTCTGCCTCCCGGGTTCAAGCGATTCTCCTGCCTCAGCCTCCTGAGTAGCTGGGACTACAGGTGCGCGCCACCACACCCAGCTAATTTTTGTATTTTTAGTAGAGACAGGTTTCACTATGTTGGCCAGGCTGGTCTCGAACTCTTGACCTCATAATCCACCGGCCTCGGCCTCCCAAAGTGCTGGGATTAAGGCGCGAGCCACCGCACCTGGCCTCCCCACTACCCACCCACCCTTTTTTTTTTTTTTTTTTTTAAGACACAGAGTCTCACTCTGTTGCCCAGGCTGAAGTGCCGTGGCACAATCATGACTCACTGCAACCTCCACCTCCTGGTAGTAGCTGGGAGTACAGGCATGCACCACCAGACCTGGCTTTTTTTTTTTATTTTTTGTAGAGACAAGACATGGAGTCTCACTATGTTATCCAGGCTGGTCTCAAACTCCTAGGTTCAAGCAATCTGCCTGCCTTAACCTCCCAAAGTGCTGGGATTACAGGTGTGAGCCACTGCACCCAGCCTCAGGCTCCTCTTTCTTGCTTCACCATCCATTATCAAGGTTGTTCTCTTCAAGGTTGCAAAGTTCACACTGCAGTTCCACATCCAGGTCCCAGGCAGGTGGAAAGGTAAAATAATATCCTGCAGTTGATATTGCAGCTGTTCCCGTTTTATGGCGTTTTCGCCAACAACTTCCACCTGTGTTCCATTGGCCAGAGCCTAGTCACATGACCATACCTAGTTAGATGGCATGCCGGGAAACGTAGTTTTTCTATTAATGGCTGTGCGTATTAGTCTGTTCTCACACTGCTATGAAGAAATATCTGAGATTGGATAATTTATAAAGAAAAGAGGTTTAATTGACTCACAGTTCTGCATTGCTAGGGAGGCCTCAGGAAACTTACAGTCATGGTGGAAGGCAAAGGAGAAGCAGGCACTTTCTTTACAGCATGCCAGGAGAGAGTGAGTGCAAGCAGGGAAAATGCCAGATGCTTATAAAACCATCAGATCTCATGAGAGCCACTCATTATCACAAGAACAGCATGGGGGAAACCAGCCCATCATCCAATTACCTCCACCTGGTCCCGCCCTTGACACATGGGAATTACAGGGATTACAATTCAAGGTGAGATTTGGGTGGGGACACAGAGCCAAATCAGATCACCATGTTAGGCCAAGATTATCCAGTGGTTTTATTACTCATCCAGCTAAGGTTCAGTGGTTCTATTACTAAAGAAAAAGGGGAGAATGGATGTAGTACTGGGCATCCAGCCATCTGTACCACCCTGCAGTCCCTTTGTGAGAATATGAGCATCCCAGTCTCTTCAGCATCGCTCTCAGTACCAAGGATGGTACGAAGGGGACAGGAATCCTCCTACCCTCAGGAACAGAGGTGGGGCCATGGGGAGTGGTCGGCACCATTCTCACCATTCACAGGAGGAGTTGCATAGTGGGTAGAGGGCAGCTGGAATTCCTTTGGCCTGCTCCTCTAGGCATACAGAGCATTCCCTCCACATATCCTGCTCTTAGTAGGAGAAGCTCTCTGCTGCATTTTACAATCAGAGTCATTTCATGCTGACGTACTTATTCCCAGGACATTTTCAGTTTAGCCCTCTTAAGATACTTATCTCAAATTAGAGGCACCAACCTCAGTCAGGTGGTGACGCCTGCGTTCCTCTTCTTTCTGGAAGCCTTGAACTGAGTCCTCCCTTGCGACTCCTCCCACTGATGCCTCCCATCATGTACCCATGGGATGCTGGTAGGTGTTTGTGGTCAGCTTTCTTTTGTTCCTGTGAGGTGGCTTCCAGACTCTGAGAAAGAAACACCCCTTCTCAATTCCACCATTCTCACTTCTTCAACCCTCAAAAACTCCTAATTGTCAAGAAACCACATTTTATGCATTTTGGTGCTCCACAACACTTCCTGGAGGCCTGTGTGAGGCAGGAGCTCAAGATGTACTTGTTCATTGCATGGTTGTTTGTGATCTGTCACTCAGTAAATGACCAAGGTAAAACTATCTCTGAAGAGGGCAGACACCGACATTTCCTTCCCTCCCCATAGATGAATGCTGCAATGCAATTCAAGGGGTAGAGTCTAAGTCCCTTTCCTTTCCTCTCCTCTCCTCTCCTCTCCTCTCCACTTTTTCCTTTCCTTCCTTTCCTTTCCCTTTCTCCTTTCCTTTCCTTTCCTGAGTCTAAGTCCCTTTCCTTTCCTCTCCACTTTTTCCTTTCCTTCCTTTCCTTTCCCTTTTCCCTCCCCTCCCCTCCCCTCCCCTCCCCTCCCCTCCTCTCCCCTTCCTTTCCTTTCCTTTCTTTGTGAGACAGTCTCCCTTTGTAACCCAGGCTGGAGTGCAGTGGCACCATCTCGGCTCACTGCAACCTCCGCCTCCAGGATTCAAGCGATTCTTGTGCCTCAGCCACCCAGGTGGCTGGCATTACATGCATGCACCACCACATCTGGCTGTTTGTATTTTTAGGAGAGACAGGGTTTCACCACGTTGGCCAGGCTGGTCTTGAACTCCTGGCCTCAAGTGATCTGCCTGCCTCGGCCTCCCAAAGTGCTGAGATTACAGGTGTGAGCCACTGCGCCCAGCAAATTCCCTTTTCTTTGAATTGGGACTGACTTTAGTGACTTAAAAGTGGAAGGGACGGCCGGGCGCGGTGGCTCAAGCCTGTAATCCCAGCACTTTGGGAGGCCGAGACGGGCGGATCACGAGGTCAGGAGATCGAGACCATCCTGGCTAACACAATGAAACCCCGTCTCCACTAAAAATACAAAAAAATTAGCCGGGCGTGGTGGCGGCGCCTGTAGTCCCAGCTACTCGGGAGGCTGAGGCAGGAGAATGGCGGGAACCCGGGAGGCGGAGCTTGCAGTGAGCTGAGATTGCGCCACTGCACTCCAGCCTGGGCGACAGAGCGAGACTCCGCCTCAAAAAAAAAAAAAAAAAAAAAAAAAAGAGTGGAAGGGACATCTTGTGTCTTCCAGGGCACAGCGTTAAGAAGCCTTGCAGGTCTCATCTAGCTGTCTTGGAACTTTGCTCTCGAGATACTCCTTCTCAGACCCCAGCCCCCATGCTAAGTGGACTCCTGAGCCACTTGGAAAGGCCATGCATAAACTCTCCAGTTGATTGTCCCAGCTGAGTTCTCAGCAGCCAATTAGCATCACCCACCAGCCACGTAAAGGAGCCATCTTGTATTTGCATACAATTGAGTCCTGTGCTAACTGTAGCACTAACCAATATCTGGCAACAATCACCTGAGAGATCCCACATGAGAACTGCTGAGCTGAGCCCAGTGAACTTGCAGAACCATAAGACACAAAATTCAACTGTCCACTCATGAAGCGTTGGGGCCATTTGTAATGCAGAAATAGAGAACCGGAAGAGTGACTAAGCCAGGAAGAGAACCCGGAAGTCGTCTTGATCACCCAGGAGTCTTATTGGTGAGAAAGCACTGCCCAGCTTACCTACTCTGCCATATTCCTGATCCAGATGAGCTAAGAGCTGTGGCAGGTGACAGGTGGCCTCCTTTCACTACATGGTTCCACTAATTCATGTATAAGTGGAAAGCAGTATTTAATTATTGAGAGGGTGAAGACCTAACAAATATTTGCATAAAAGAATTTTTGTTTACCCTGTGCAAATAACCAGGCAGATTTTGTTTGTTGGTTGGTTCTTTATTCTCCTTTTGAGACAAGGTCTCACTGTTGCTCAGGCTGGAGTACAGTGGTGCGATTAAGGCTCACTATAGTCTCCACCCGCTGGGCTCAAGTGATCCTCTCACCTCAGCCTCCGGAATAGCACCACACCACTCCTGACTAACTTTTTTTCTTTTTTTCTTTTTTTGGTTGCTCTGAAACAAATGTGGCAGAATAAAAGAAATAGGCTTCTCAGAAGATGTATAGAATCTTCTGTTTGTTTGTTTGTTTTTCCTTATTTTCTAGGAGCGAACAATGCCCCATTTCCACGTGAATGGCAATGGAGTCGTTGTCCGGGGGGTACTCAATACTCAAAAGTCAGCTGACCATGTCCTTAGATGCACCAGAAATGATGGTAAAGCTTGGGAGTGGGGATAACTTTGATTCTAGTTATTAGTGAATGCCTCAGCTCAGCATCACTGGGCTATGTGGGGCCTAAAGCAGGGCAGAGGCAATCAAGAGCACACAAAGACAGACATATGCGGAACTGGGCATGGACATGTAGGGACAGGAAGCCAGAGAAAGATGGGGGCATGAATATTCGTGTAAGGGTACATAGATTTGGCCAGGCATGGTGGCTCATACCTGTAATCACAGCACTTTGGGAGGCCGAGGCAGGAAGATCACCTGAGGTCAGGAGTTCGAGACCAGCCTGACCAATATGGAGAAGACCCATCTCTAGTAAAAATACAAACTTAGTTGGGCGTGGTGGCACATGCCTGTAATCCCAGCTACTTGGCAGGCTGAGGCAGAAGAATCGCTTGAACCCGGGAGGCTGAGGTTGCAGTGAGCCGAGATCGTGCCATTACACACCAGCCTGGGCAACAAGAGCGAAACTCCGTCTCAAAAAAAAAAAAAAGGTACATAGATTTATAGTTATAGTGATATATATATAGCAAGGTGAATATAGACATTAATATGTGCATTTGGAAAGATATACAGAGAGTAGAAAAATGTCTTCTTCATGTTTTGAGACAGAGTCTCACTCTGTTGCCCAGATTGGAGTACAGTGGTGTGATCTCAGCTCACTGCAACCTCTGCCTCCTGGGTTCAAGTGATTCTCATGCCTCAGCCTCTCAGTAGCTGCAATTACAGGTGTGTGCCACCATGCTGCCACCACGCCCGACTAATTTTTGTATTTTTAGTAGAGATAGGGTTTCACCATGTTGGCCAAGCTGGTCTTGAATGCCTGGCCTCAAGTGATCCACCTGCCTCAGCTTCCCAAAGTGCTGGGATTATAGGTGTGAGCCACCGGACCCAGCCTTTTTTGAGTTTTTGTTGGAGATAGGGTCTCACTCTGTCACCCAGGCTAGAGTGCAGTGGCACCATCATGGCTCACTGCAGCCCTGACCTCCTGGGTTCAAGTGATCCTCCCACCTCAGCCGGCTAAGTAGCCAGGACTACAGGCATACACCACCTTGCCTGGCTAATTTTTGTATTTTTTTGTAGAAATGGGTCCTCACTATGTGGTCCAGGCTAGTGTTGAACTCCTGGCCTCAAGTGATCCTCCCACCTCAGCCTCCAGAGTAGATGGGATTCCAAACAAGCATGAGCCTCCATACTCAGCCCCTTTTGAATCATGTAGTTCTTGGCGAGTTTGCAGGACCCTATTTCCCTGTCCATGGTGATGGTTCCAGGGACGGATACATCATCCATGTTAGCCAAGAAGAACTCTCCCCAGCAGTTTTCTACCTGGAGCTGGTAGGAGAGTGTTTTTTTCCTTTTTGGCCGTGAGACTATAAGAACATGAACTTGAAGTTTCCTGAAGATCTAGTTCCAACTTCCTTGTGGAGACTGATGACTTGAGAAACAGAAGCCAAACAGCACAGTGAGGATTCATGCACAAGAAGTGAAGTGAGGATTCATGTACAAGTGAGGATCCATGTCCAAGAGATTATGAAGGAGGCGCTTCCAGGGGAAACAGTAAGGGAATGAGGGATGCATGTCAGGGAAAAGGAGAAAACTGAGCTAGGGTGGCATTTCATGTGAAGTTCCAGTCTCAGCCTTGTCCCTTGGGAAGCTGTGGGGTGTCAATTACACCTCAGGGTTATCCTTCTTCGACGTAAGAGATCTGGACTTTCTTCCTCCCACACTATCACCCTGGTAAATATAAAATCCCAGTGCTTACACAACAGCTCCAAAACCTCCAGAAAGACTCTCCTGAACGTCACAGGTGTGGGAAGAACCAGGAAGGCTCTGAAGGTGGAGCACGCAAAGACAATGACACAGGGAGCCCTACTTGAAGCGGCCTGGAGGTTCTGCATTTTTCTTGCCCCGGGGCTTGGCTTTGGTGGCTCACACTGAGGGAACTTCACTGTGTATCCTGGCTTGGTGCCACTGGCTGGGACTCCAGGGTGTGGTCAGAGCTGTTGGAGGGCAGGACTGGAGCCAGGGCCTGGCTGAGACCTGGCACCAGGGACTGTACTGGTGAGGCTGCCTAGGCCTTGGATGAAGAGCAGTGATGCGAGGTGTCAGCTCGGAGGCCAGAGATAGGAAAGCCCAAGGGCTAGTCTAAGGCTTGGGTAGTGGGAGTTGATGCAGCAAAGTGGGAGAGACTGAACAACAGCTTCCTCTCTCTTCCCTTCACTCTTAGACTGTCCTCCTTGAAGGGAATCAGAATATGCCACCCCAAACTATGCCACATTGGCACAAGAATTATTTTAAGCTAAAGTCAATTAAGAAATAGCAGACACCGGAAGAACTCTCTGCCCGTGTTACTGTGTTTGCAGGAATACCTGAAGCTGGGAATTTATAAAGAATAGAGGTGTGTTTGGCTCACGGTTCTGCAGGCTGTACAAGAAGCATAGCACGAGCCAGGGCTCAGCTTCTGGTGAGGACTCTGGGAGCTGCCACTCATGGTGGAAGGTGAAGCGGGAGCAGGCATGTCACATGGTGGGAACAAGCAAGGCGGGGGAGGGGCCACACTTTTGCACAACCAGATCTTGCCTGAACTCAGAACAAGAGCTCACTCATTACCATGGGACGGCACCAAGCCCTTCATGGGGGAATCTGCCCCCCAACACCTCCCACCAGGCCCCTCCTCCAACACTGGGGATCACACTTCAACATGAGATTTGAAGGGGGCACACATCCAAACCATATCACTGCCCCTCCCGTTTCTGCCTAAAAGCAGAACGTAAAGTTTCATTTGTAAGGGTGTCTTTCTCTCCCTACCAGGAAGAGTAGAATAACTCTTAATCACCATTATCACTAGAGATGGTACCAAGATGAATCTGCATAAACCAACCTTACTAGATAACCCTTATCTAACCTATCTATAGTTTCCCCCTTATGTTTACTTTCCCACAATTTACAACCCCTAGAAGCCCAAACCCATTTTTCTTTGTCTAGTTACCTCTCCACAATTTATCACCCTTTGTTAAAATGATATATAAGCTCTCAGGCCTAACCACTTCTTTAGGTTTTCACTTCTTTTCTATGAAGTCCCTATGTATACACAAAATAAAACTTTCCTCCTGTTAATCTGTCTTTTGACAGTTTAACTCTCAGGCCCAGCTACAGAATATAAGAGTAGAGGAGGCTGGGCATGGTGGTACATGCTTGTAATTCCAGCACTTTGGGAGGCCAAGGCAGGCGAATCAGTTGAGCTCAGGAGTTTGAGACCAGCCTGGGCAACATGGCAAAACTCCATCTCTACAAAAAAAAAAAAAAAAGAAAAAATTTGGTGGGCATGGTGGCGCATGCCAGTAGTCCCAGCTACTCTGGAGGTGGAGGTGGAGGTGGGAGGATCACTTGATCCCAGGAGGTAAGGTTGCAGTGAGTTGAGATTATACCACTGCACTCCAGCCTGGGTGACAGAGTGAGACCCCATTTCGAAATAAAAGAGTAGAGGAAAAGTTTTTCCATTCTTCACTCTCAAGACCACACGTTTCTCTTCTCTTTTCCACAGCTGCATTCTTCCAGGCTTGTGGCCAGGTGCTCTCTCTGCCAGGTCTGTAGTTTACTCCTTTGTGTGGGCACTTTTGTCAGTGACTCACCTCAAGCTACAAGCCTTGCCCCCTCCCCAGCTCTCCGGGCCTCCCTGGCCCACCCATCCTGGCACCAGCTTTCATATCAGATCCCTGGTAATGCCTTATAGTAGATTCTATGGAAGCCATGGTTTTTGTTTTTTCTTTTTTTTGAGATGGAGTCTCGCTCTGTTGCCCAGGCTGGAGTACAATGGCACAATCTCAGCTCACTGCAACCTTCGCCTCCCGGATTCAAGCAATTCTCCTGTCTCAGCCTCCCGAGTAGCTGGGATTAGAAGCACCCACCACCACACCTGGCTAATGTTTGTAGTTTTTTTTTTTTTTTTTTTTTTTTTGAGACGGAGTCTCGCTCTGTCGCCCAGGCTGGAGTGCAGTGGCCGGATCTCAGCTCACTGCAAGCTCCGCCTCCCGGGTACACGCCATTCTCCTGCCTCAGCCTCCCAAGTAGCTGGGACTACAGGTGCCCGCCACCTCGCCCGGCTAGTTTTTTGTATTTTTTAGTAGAGACAGGGTTTCACCGTGTTAGCCAGGATGGTCTCGATCTCCTGACCTCATGATCCGCCCGTCTCGGCCTCCCAAAGTGCTGGGATTACAGGCTTGAGCCACCGTGCCCGGCCAATGTTTGTAGTTTTTAGTAGAGATAGGGTTTCACCATGTTGGCCAGGTTGGTCTTGAACTTCTGACCTCAGGTGATCTACCCACCTCGGCCTCCCATAGTGCTGGGATTACAGGCGTAAGCCACCATGCCTGGCCAGCCCTTTTTTTTTAAAAAAAAATTATTTTTAGTATTTTTTAAAGAGATGGAATCTCACTATGTTGCCCAGGCTGGCCTCCAACTCGTGGAAGCCTCATCTTTGCCAAGCTCTGTGCACCCATCTGCTGTCTGCTTGCTATGAATGGCGGGCAACTTGGGCACAGGAGCCTCAGTGACTGCTTGGAGAGCTGGAAGTGTCTGGGAGTTTTCAATTCCCCCTTCTCCCTGGCCAGTAGCCAGACTGGCATGGGAGGACAACAGCCCAGGTCCTTTGCCTGGAGGTATAATTCACAGTCCAGTCACTCCATCCCCTTACAGGCTTCTCCTGGGAGCACACTCTTCTCTAATAAACCATTTGCACCTGAAACTTTGATTCAGGGACAGTGTGATCCACATCCCAAACATTCATCAAGATGATCATTTTGCAACTGGAACTCACTGAATACTGAATGCTTGAGTAATATAATATATAAAGATATCACAGTATCTCCCTAGCATCCCCCACCGCCTTTTATCCCTGCAACCAACTTGCCTTGGTTAATTCTTGGCTCACCCATTCTCAGCCATGCAGTAAGGGAGGATCAACGCCCGCCCAAACTCCCACATGGGCCCTGATTTGTTTAAGACATCATGGACATTCCTTTGGTCATCATGGGCAGGAAACCCAAGCAGATCCAGCAGAGGACCCATCTGCTGGGGTTTCCAGGAATGAAAAGCTTCCTTCTTGGCAGGCCCAAGAAGAAAAGGCTGTGATTGAGGAAAGACATAGCCCACAACAGCCCCTGGTGCTGCTCCCAGCCAGTGTGTGAAGACAACATCCAGAGACAGTGTCGAGTCAGAAAGGAAGAGAAACTACCTGTGGTCATCATGTGAGCCCTGGATAGAGGACTGTTCTGGTACAGGAGTCCCCAAATCCTCTTTTACTACTTAGTTAATTTGAGTTGAATTAAAAAAACAATGCGCCCTTAAGAGCCCTGAATGATTTACTGGCTCTTTTTGGGAGTGGCCCTATTTTGAGATTATTTTAGCGAGTTCTTTAAATATACTAAATGCTCCATTTACTGTATAGGGGTGATTCAAAAAGAATCTTTTCCTCGGGGAAGAGGGAGAGGGAATTAATGTCTAATGAGTATAGAGTTTCGGTTTTGCAAGACGAAGTTCTAAAGATCTGTTTCACAACAATGTGAATACATTTAACACTACTAAACTGTACACTTAAAAATGGTTAAGATGGTAAATTTAATGTTTTAAAAAATTTTTTCTTGCTGGCCAGGTGTGGTGGCTCATACTTGTAATCCCAACACTTTGGGACCTTGAGGTGGGAGGATTTCTTGAGCCCAGGAGTTTGAGACCAGTCTGGGCAACATAGTGAGATCCTGTCTCTATAGAAAAATAAAAATAATAAAAACATTTTTTTCCTCTTTTATTTTTTAATTTTATTTTTATTATTTTTAAAAATAAAGACAGGTCTCGCTATGCTGCCCAGGTTTGTCTTGAACTCCTGGCCTCAAGCAATTCTTCCGCCTTGGCCTCCCAAAGTGCTGGGATTATAGGCACGAGCCTCGCACCTAGCCATCAATTTAATGTTATATGTTTTTTAATACAATAAAAAAGGCATACAGAATGTAGGTATATACATTTATCTAAGTGCATCAACCTGTATAGTTAAAATGGTACCTTTTTTTTTTTTTGAGACAAAATTTCCCTCTTGTTGCCCAGGCTGGAGTGCAATGGCACTATCTTGGCTCACTGCAACCTCTACCTCTCAGGTTCAAGTGATTCTCCTGCCTCAGCCTCCTGAGTAGCTGGGATTACAGGCATGTGCCACCACGCCCGGCTAATTTTCTATTTTTAGTAGATTGCTCCATGTTGGTCAGGCTGGTCTTGAACTCCCAACCTTAGGTGATCCGCCCACCTCAGCCTCCCAAAGTGCTGGGATTACAGGCGTAAGCCACTGCGCCTGGCCTAAAACGGTACATTTTATGGAACATAGATAGTACTCCAGTAAAGCTGATTTAAAAGAATAAAACTAAAAAGAGGCCAGGTGCAGTGACTGGCAAAACTCCGTCTCAAATAAATAAATAAAAATAATATTTTTCCTATAGGGTCCCAACCTCATGACATCCTATGAGATCATGTTTTGCAATTGCTGTCAAGATTTCTAACAATGAGACCAGGTTTGGTGGCTTATACTTTGGGGCCGAGGCAGGCAGATTGCTTGAGTCCAGGAGTTTGAGACCAGCCTGGGCCACATAGCAACCAACTTGCCCCGGTTATTTCTTTAAATTCATTCATACATTCTTTCAACAAATATTGGCAGAGCGCAGTGGCTCAAACCTGTAATCCCAGCACTTTGGGAGGCCAAGGCAGGAGGATTGCTTGAGCCCAGGAGTTCGAGATCAGCCTGGGCAATATAGTGAGACCCCATCTCTACAAAAAACAAACAAAATTAGTTGAATGTGGTGGCATGTGCCTGTAGTCCCAGCTGCTTGGGAAACTGAGGTGGGAAGGTCGTTTGAGCTCAGGAAAGTGGAGGCTGCAGTGAGCTGAGATCGCGCCACTGCACTCTACAAAAATACATCTACAAAAATTAGTGGGGGGTGGTGGTGCACACCTGTGGTACTAGCTACTTGTGAGGCTGAGGTGTTAGGGTCACTTGAGCTTGGGAGGCGGAGATTGCAGTGAACTGAGATTGTGTCACTGCACTCTGGCCTGGGCAACAGAGCAAGACCCTGTCTCAAAAAAAACAAAACAAAACAAATTCCAGCAATAGCTCAAGCACCCAAGTCCTTTACTGGACAGGAAGTGTCCTAAGGGTACTTTCTATGGTCTGGTTGTTATTGTGCCCCAGAAGATGACATGATGCAGTGACTTGAGAGGCAACCATTAACTATTGTTGGCCGGGCACGGTGGCTCACGCCTGTAATCCAGCACTTTGGGGGGCCAAGGCGGGCGGATCATCTGAGGTCAGCAGTTGAGATCATCCTGGCCAACATGGCGAAACCCCGTCTCTACTAAAAATACAAAAAATTAGCCAGGCATGGTGGTGGGTGCCTGTAGTCCCAGCTACTCGGGAAGCTCAGGCAGGAGAATCACTTGCACCCATGAGGTGGAGGTTGCAGCGAGCCGAGGTCACGCCACTGCACTCCAGCCTGAGTGAAAGCAAGACTCCATCTCAAAAAAATAAATAAAATAAAATAAAATAAATACTGTTGAATGGAGGGATTCACCAATGTGTAGCCTGTCAGACAGGCTAGCCTAAATGTTGAGGTTACACAGTGACCAAAACAGACAAAAATCTGTTTCTTTGGCCTGGTGTGGTGGCTGACGCCTGTAATCCCAACATTTTGGGAGGTGGGTGGATCACCTGAGGTCAGGAGATCGAGACCAGCCTGGTCAACATGGCAAAATCCCATCTCTACTAAAAATACAAACATTAGCTGGGCATGGTGGCGCACGCCTGTAATCCCAGCACTTTGGGAAGCCGAGGTGGGTGGATCACTTGAGGCCAGGAGTTCAAGACCAGCCTGACCAATATGGTGAAACTCCATCTCTACTGAAAATACAAAAATTAGCAGGGTGTGGTGGCAGGAGCCTGTAGTCCCAGCTACTCGGGAAGCTGAGGCAGGAGAATCACTTGAATCCAGGAGGCAGAGGTTGCAGTGAGCTGAGATTGCATCAGTGCACTCCAACCTGGGCAAGACAGCTAGACTTAATTTAAAAAAAAAAAAAAAATCTGTGCCCTTGTGGATTCCATTTTACTAGGGGAAATACTTGTAAATAAGATAAATTTGTGAAATAAATACTATGATGGTAGTGAGTATTAAGGAAAAAAATGAATCAGGATCAGAGATAAGTAGCATGGGGCATGGGGGTTTAGCCTCACTGAAGTGATATTTGTATCAAGACTTCATGAATGACACACAGACATCAACCTCACTGCCCCGTGGAAGTATAATCTGAGGCAGAGCAGTAGAAACTGGCCCAGGAGAAAAGGGAGGATGCAGACACATCAATTAGACATAGCCAGGGATGCTTCATGGTGTCCTGGGTGTGTGACCTGTGTAGACACACAGGGACCCATGCTTAGAGGGACCCTGTGCTTGATTTAATGCTCTGCTGTCACCCTCTTGAAGTTTTTAATCAGTTTTTAAACAAGGGACTGTGCATTTTCATTTTGCACTGGGCCCCACATGTTACAAGTTACGAAGCTGGTCCTTCATTCTTTTGAATAAACAGTGCCTTCTCCCTATCGCCCTCTTTAGAAGCACAGATACTCCCAGCAAATGCTAATCATTCCTGTTTCTAATTTACTGATGTGACTCATTTTTCCTCTAATAGGTGTGAAGTATGAGATAGAGACTGTATCATCCAGGGTAGGCTGGGGTATGCTGCATGACAGAAACCCCCAAATCCGGTGGCTTAACACAACAAAGGTGTGTACTTCACTCTCACACTTTGTGTTCATTATGGGTCAATGGGGGGCTCTGTTGTGCATCATCATCACTCTAGGACCGTGGCAGAGGGAAAGTGAAACAAGGGAAATTACGCACTGGCGGTTAGAGCCGCTACTCAGAAATGACACATATTGCTTGAACTCACATTTCCTTGCCAAGGCAAGTCACATGGCAAGTCAGCCTCCTTTAAGAGATGAGGAAGTTCAATCCAAACATGAGCCCAGACAACTGGGCCACTTGTTTTTTTGTGTTTTTTGAGACACAGACTCTTGCGTTGTTGCCTAGGCTGGACTGCAGTGGTATGATCACGGTTCCCTGCAGCCTCAACCTCCTGGGCTCAAGCAATCCTTCTGCCTCAGCCTCCCAAGTAGCTGGGACTACAGGCGTGTGCCAACGGGCCCAGCCTACATTTGTTAATTTGTTATTCCAACACTATTTATTAAATAAGCTATCCTTTTCTCTAGTGATTTTAATTGCCCATTTATCATATACAAAACTTTTGTTGATATTTGTGACCCTTTTTGCATAGTGTTTCTGTTCCATTGTTTTTTCTTTTGGTGCCTATGCAGAATCACCCTGTTTTAATTTCTGTAGGTTTATAATGCCATTTTATTTTATTGTTTTAGAGACAGGGTCTTGTCATGTTGCCCAGGCTGGCCTTGATCTCCTGGGTTCAAGGGATCTTCCTGCCTCAGTCTCCTGAGTAGTGGGACTATAGGCACGAGACATCATGCCTGATTTATAATGTCATTTAATATCAAAGAGGTTAAGTATTCTTAAGATTCTCCTTTGACCTTTTCTTGGCTATTATCTTAATCTTTTATTTCTAGATAGATTTCAGAATCACTTTGTCAAATCCCCCCATTCCTTCTATGTGATTTTGATTAGAATGGAATTGCATTTGTAGATGAATTTGCATTTCTTTATAATATTGAGACATTAGTTTTTTGTTTTGTTTTTAGAGACAGCTTGCTCTGTCACCAAGGCTGGAATGCAATGGCACAGTCATAGATCACTACAGCCTCTAACTCCTGAGCTCAAGTGATCTTCCCACCTCAGTTGGGACTACAGGTACAAGCCACTGCACCCAGCTTTTACTAGTGGAATGAAATAATCTTTCCATCCCCTGGGAGCATGGTCACTCATGACTGAAATTCACTGAAATTTTTAAAAAAGAAGAAAAAAAATTGGAAAGCCTTATTTTCTCCTTCTCTTTTCTTTCTTGAGACAGGGTCTTGCTCTGTTGCCCAGGCTGGAGTGCAGTGGCGCAATCCTGGCTCACTGCAACCTCTGCCTCTCAGGCTGAGGTGATTCTCCTGCCTCAGCTTCCCCAGTAGCTGGGACTACAGGTACGCACCCCCATACCTGACTAACTTTTGTATTTTTAGTTTAAAAAGCTAACTGCATAGTTTTTGTTCGCTTGTTTGTTTGAAAAAAAATCATAACATCTTACTGAGATACTTAAAAAGATTATTTTATAAAACTAGTAGTCAGGTGCAGTGGCTCAAGCCTGTAATCCCAGCACTTTGGGAGGCTGAGGCGGGCGGATCACAAGGTCAGGCGTTCGAGGCCAGCCTGGCCAACATGGTGAAACCCCATGTCTACTAAAAATACAAAAATTAGCCGGGCGTGGTGGTGCTCACATGTAATCCCAGCTACTCAAGAGGCTGAGGCAGGAGAATCACTTGAACCCGGGAGGCGGAGGTTGCAGTGAGCTGAGATCGTGCCACTGCACTCCGGCCTGGGCGGCAGAGTGAGATTGTCTCAAAAAACAAAACAAAACAAAACAAACAAACAAACAAACAAACAAAAACTAGTAAAAGCTGGATTATCATATTCAGTAACTTTCTATTAATTTGATCTTCAAGTATTTTGTTTTATAGTTATTGTGAATGAGACAATGTTCCTAAATGTATTCTAGTAGAGTAGAAGTTCTCTCAATTTTGATATTATTTGTAACCATCTATCCTGCTGCTGAACTCTCTTATTAGTGCAAACAGCTGTTTGAAAAAAATCTCTGTGTCCTTAATGTAGAGGTTGAAAAAAAAGAAGAAAAATCCTCTTGGTTTTTGTAAGTTGCAATGAATGTGTTCACAAATTATGATTAGTCTCTCATTCTTTCTTTCCTTTTTCTTTTTGTACCAATTTCATACTTCTCATTTCTACAGCAAGACTGAAAGTTGCTGTGTTAACCAATACATTTTAATTTCTACCGTCTTCTGTGACCCCATGACTGCTTGCCTCCAGTCTGGCAGCAGCTAGGGTGTTCAGTGCCTATTGGCTTAGGGAAGGAATGACACAGCAGAATGTAGAAAAAGGAAGTCAAGTTCTTGAAATTTTTAGTTTCTAAAGTCTTTCTCTCTCTCTTTTTTTTTTTTTTTTTTTGAGATGGAGTCTCAGTCTGTCGCCCAAGTTGGAGTGCGGTGGCGCAATCTCGGCTCACCACAACTTCTGCCTCCTGGATTCAAGTGATTCTCCCGTCTCAGCCTCTTCAGCAGCTGGGTCTACAGGCATGCGCCACCATGCTAATTTTCACCATGTTGCCTAGGCTGGTCTCAAACTCCTGGCCTCAGGTGATCTGCTCACCTTGGCCTCCCAAAGCTGGGATTACGGGTGTCAGTCACTGTGCCCAGGCTTCTTTCTCAGACTTGAAATGGCAGATGAGGTGAGTGAGACTCTATACCAGGTTACACACTGTAGCCCCTGGACCCCTGCTGATCCATGAACAGTCTGTTACTGTCCATGATGAGTTAAGTACAGATATTGAGAACATTTAGCAGCTGTTATAGCAATATGATGTTGTCCCTATCCAAGTGCATGATTGGCAGACTCATCTCATTCAACAGTGTACAGGCCAAAAAGATTAATTCATGACAATTGGAAGTAAAACAAAACTGGTCTTCCATCATAGATTGCTTGATAAGTGCTTCTTTAACTAGAAGTCTCTAGATGCAGAGAAAGAGGAGAGTTAGAGAGAAGCATGTGGGTTTGAATCTGAGATGTGCCCCTGCGTCTTGTCCCCTCCCCTAGAAGCCCCAAAAATTGCTGTAAGTGGGTGGTGGGGGATGGAAGGGGCGAGCTGCCAGCAGGAGAACAAGAGATATCCTTGACAAACCAGAAAGCTGGAATCTGAAGGCACCCATGCCCTTTTTCTAAGTAGAGTCTGGTAAGTGGCAAGACAGTGAAAAGGCTATGGGCACAGCAGGGCAGCTGGGTCTGGCAGCCCACATGGTTCTCACGCACGCACCCCAGCATGGGCTGGGAGCAGCAGAACAATTTGATGTGTGTCCAGGAGTTCCTAAATGCTCCCAAAGGCAGCAGAAAAATCTTGAACACTCCCACGAAGTAGGCACACACACCACCTAAAGCTCCCACATGCCCAAATGGGGTGCAGAAGGGGCTAAGAGACACAGATCAGAAGAATGTTCATAGCTGAGAACAGGGGACAAAACCACAGCTACCTGTATCACCAGTACCCAAGATCTAGACAAAACAAAACACATCTTAGCCAGTGTGGACACTCAAGAGTCAGATGCTCCTCCTTTCTGGAGGCCTTGACACCAAGTCACAGTCCTCCCTGCTTGCTGTCAGAAAGGGGAACACTCTTATTATGGCCAGGAGTACATTTCCATCACCTGGGAGAATGGTCACTCATGTTTGAAATTCACTGAATTTTTTTTTTTTTTTTTTAGACAGAGTCTTGCTGTGTCACCCAGGCTGGAGTGCAGTGGCGCGACCTTGGCTCACTACAACCTCCGCCTCTCGGGTTCAAGCAATTCTCCTGCCTCAGCCTCCTGGGTAGCTGGGATTACAGGCACCCACCACCATGCCCAGCTAATTTTTGTGTCTCTTTTTCAGTAGAGATGGGGTTTCACCATGTTGGCAAGGCCGGTCTCAAATAGCTGACCTCAGGTGATCCACCTGCCTCGGGCTCCCAAAGTGCTGGGAGCCACCATGCCCAGCCATTCACTGAAATTTTTAAAAAAGAAAAAAAAAATGGGAATGCCTTGTTTCTCTTTCTCTCTCTGTCTTTTTTTTTTTTTTTCAAGACAGGGTCTTGCTGTGTTGCCCAGGCTGGAGTGCAGTGGCATAATCCCGGCTCACTGCAACCTCTGCCTCCCAGGCTCAGGTGATCCTCCTGCCTTAGCCTCCCGAGTAGCTGGAACTACAGGTGCATGCCACCATGCCTGGCTACTTTTTGTATTTTTAGTTTTTTAAAAAATAACTGCATAGTGTTTGTTTGTTTTGAGACAGAGTCTTGCTCTGTTGCCCAGGCTGGAATGCAATGGCATGATCTAGGCTCACGGCAAGCCCAACCTCCTGGGCTCAACCAACCCTCCCCACCTCAGCCTCCCGAGTAGCTGAGATTACAGGTGCCCACCACCACACCCGGCTAATTTTTGTGCCGTTAGTAGAGACAGGGTTTCACCATGTTGGCCAGGATGGTCTCAAACTCCTGACTCTCAAGTGATCCGCCCACCTTGGCCTCCCAAAGTGCTGGGATTACAGACTTGAGCTACCATGCCCAGCCTTAAGGAAACCCTTATTTCTTGCACGGCTGTCTGTATACTGACATTCATACCTCCTCTGGCTTTGTTCAATCAAAATGACAGATGTTAGTGGGCATTTTTGCCTTGTTTCTGATTTTAATGGGAATGCATTTGGTATTTTATTATTAGTTACGGCATTTGTGATTAATTCTTCATATTCTGTTTTTTTTTTTTTTTCTTTTTGAGACAGAGTTTCACTTGTCGCCCAGGCTGGAGTGCAATGGCGTGACCTTGGCTCATTGCAACCTCCGCCTCCCGGGTTCAAGCGATTCTCCTGCCTCAGCCTCAAGAGTAGCTGGGATTACAGGTGTACACCACCAAGCCTGGCTAATTTTTGTATTTTTAGTAGAGATGGGGTTTCACCACGTTGGCCAGCCTGGTCTCAAACTCCTGACCTCATAAGATCCGCCAGCCTCAGCATCCCAAAGTGCTGGGATTACAGGCGTGAGCCACCACACCCGGCCTAATTCTTCATATTCTTGGTGATGTTAGGACCCATCTTTTTGAAGTTGGTTAGGGAGATTTTTTTTTTTTTTTCCAGGAGCGGCGGTTTAATAGAAGAAAGAGAAAGAAAAACAGCTCTCTCTATTGAGAGAATGGGGACCTGCGAGAGGAAAGACCTAGCTAGGGAATTTTAATATGCCTTTTTAGTAAATCAGGGATAGATGTTGAATTTTATCAGACGGTTTTTGGCTTCTTTCAAGGAGTCATACGATTTTTCTCCTTCAACCTATTAGGGCAATCAAGCACACACAGATTTCCTTAATAGACCTTTGACTTTGCCTGTTTGTTTTAACCCACAGCTTGGTTTTGTCTTATTATAATTTATTTACAAACTTAAAATCAATATTTATAGATGAAGTTGGCATGTACATTTCTTAACACATTGGTTTGGATGAGCTTTGATGTAAGTGTTCTACTAGGCTTGTTAAATGGATAGTGATGTTTCTAAACTTTTCTCTTGCTTTATTTATTTATTTTATTTTATTTATTTTATTTTTTGAGACAGAGTCTCGCTCTGTCACCCAGGCTGGCGTGCAGTGGCGCAATCTCAGCTCACTGCAAGCTCCGCCTCCTGGGTTCACACCATTCTCCTGCCTCAGCCTCCCAAGTAGCTGGGACTACAGGCGCCCGCCATGCCTGGCTAGTTTTTTGTATTTTTTTTTTTTTTAGTAGAGGCGGGGTTTCACCGTGTTGGCCAGGATGGTCTCAATCTCCTGACCTCGTGATCCGCCTGTCTTGGCCTCCCAAAGTGCGGGGATTACAGGCGTGAGCCACCGCGCCTGGCCTCTCTTGCTTTAGATTCTAGAATGCAAAATTACCTCCAGTCTTTCTTCAATGTTTAGTAGAACTTTTCCATAATATTGTTCAACTAGGTCTGAAAATTTGGGGGCATAAGATCTTTTTCTCTCTCTTTTATTTTAGGTTCAGGGAATACACGTGCAAGTTTGTTACATGGGTAAATTACGTATCGTGGGGGTTTGGTATACAGACTATTTTGTCACCCAGGTAATGAGCATAGTACTCAAAAGGTAGTTTTTTGATCCTAACCCTCCTCCCACTATCCACCATCAAGCAGGCCTCAGTGTCAACTGTTCCATTCTTTGTACCCACGTGTGCTGAAGGTTTAGCTTCTGCTTATAATAAGTGAGAATGTGTGGTGTTTGGTTTTCTGTTCCTGTGTTAATTCACTTAGGAAAATGACCTCCATCTGTGTTGTCGCAAATAACACGATCTTGTTCTTTTTATGGCTGCATAATATTCTATTTTAATTTTTATTATTATTGTTTTTTGGAGACGGAGTCTTGCTCTGTTGCCCAGGCTGGAGTGCAGTGTCGCAATCTCTGCTCACTGCAACCTCTGCTTCCTGGGTTCAAGTGATTCTCTCCCTCAGCCTCCTGAGTAGTTGGGACTACAGGTGTGTGCCACTACAGTCAGCTAATTTTTGTACTTTTAGTAGAGATGGGGTTTCACCATGTTTTCCAGGCCGGTCTCAAACTCCTGACCTCAGGTGATCTGCCTGCCTCGGCCTCCCAAAATGTTGGGATTACAGGTGTAAGCCACCGCATCTGGCCCCATAATATTCCATGTTGTATATGTACCATGTTTTCTTTATCCAGTCCACTGTTGATGCAACGTAAGATCTCTGGTGACCCTTTTCCTATCCTCCAGAGTTCGTTGGTTTATTCCAATATTCTATTTCTTCCCGAGTCAATTTTAGTAATTTATATTTTATTTTTAAAATAGTCCGTTTCATTTATTTTTAAAAAGTTCATTTCATTTCCATTTTTTAACTCACACACAAGGTTGTACCTAATATTCTGTTATCTGAATGTTTATCCCTGAATCCAGAATTTCATCTGAAAACTATGTTCTTGGACTCCAGATCGCCCCCTACAACAACCTCTCTGATCTGACTATAGGTACGAACCTTCTTTTTGTACAAGTTTCTCCTGTTGCTGGTAGCAACTCTCCTCCAATTCTCCTGTTCCACTTTTTTTCATGCTACTGAATCTTTTTTCTCCTTCCTTCCTTCCTTCCTTCCTTCCTTCCTTCCTTCCTTCCTTCCTTCCTTCCTTCCTTCCTTCCTTCCCTCCCTCCCTCCCTCCCTCCCTCCCTCCCTCCCTCCCTCCTTCCTTCCTTCCTTCTTTGACAGAGTCTCACTCTGTCACCCAGGCTGGAGTACAGTGGCACAATCTCAGCTCACTGCAACCTCTGCCTTCCGGATTCAAATAATTCTCATGGCTCAACCTTCCAAGCAGCTGGAATTACAGGTGTGCGCCACCATGCACAGCTAATTTTTGTATGTTTCGTAGAGACAGGGTTTCACCATAGTTGCCAGGCTGGTCTCAAACTTCTCACCTCAAGTGACCTGCTCACCTCGGCCTCCCAAAGTGCTGAGATTACAGTGAGCCACTGCGCCTGGCTTCCTGAATCTTTTCATGAGCCAAGTTCCTCTTTACATCTTTACCTGAAGGAGCCTGTTTTTTTTCTGGCATCAGGAGTTGTGATATGGGTTTCCTGTTCTAATCTTGTAGTCCCAGACAAAAAAAGCCATACTCTCTTTAAGCTTATTTATCAGATTTAGATGATGAGCTGAGAGTGAAGAGAAGGGCTGGACCCCCAGCTAGGGTAGGGGACGGGAGGCCAGGCTCCTTTCCATGACATAAGGGACTCTTCAACATCTCACCTGCCTGCATCCTAGCTACTCAGGAGGCTGAGGCAGGAGAATTGCTTGAACCCGGGAGGTGGAGGTTGCAGTGATCAGAGATTATACCACTGCACTCCAGCCTGGGGGACAGACTGAGACTGTCTCAAAAAAAGAAAAAAAAGGCCAGGCGCGGTGGCTCAAGCCTGTAATCCCAGCACTTTGGGAGGCTGAGGCGGGCGGATCACGAGGTCAGGAGATCGAGACCATCTTGGTTAACACGGTGAAACCCCGTCTCTACTAAAAAATACAAAAAACTAGCCGGGCGTGGTGGCGGCGCCTGTAGTCCCAGCTACTCCGGAGGCTGAGGCAGGAGAATGGCGTGAACGCGGGAGGCGGAGCTTGCAGTGAGCTGAGATCCGGCCACTGCACTCCAGCCTGGGCGACAGAGCGAGACTCCGTCTCAAAAAAAAAAAAAAAAAAAAAAAGTATCTGTATATATTTTTATATATGCTTTTTTTCTGGAAGAATACAATGACAGATTGTTAATATGGAGTCTTTAATATTTTGCTTAATATAATTCCATCTTTAAGTGAACAATTCTTTATCTTTTTATTTTGAGGTAGGGTCTTGCTCTGTTGCCCAGGGTGGAGTACAGTGGCACAACCACAGCTCACCGTAGCTTCAACCTTCTAGCCTCAAGCAATCCTCCCACCTCAGCCTCCCAAGTAGCTGGGATTACAGGTGCACACTGCCATGCCTGGCTAATTTCTTATTCATTTGTTTAGTTATTTTTTTGACACAGAGTCTCACTCTGTCCCCCAGGATGAGTGCAGTGGTGTGACCATGGCTCATTGGAGCCTCGACCTCCCAGGCTCAAGCAATCATTCCGCCTCAGCCTTCCAAGTAGCTGGGACTATAGGCATGCACCACCATGCTCAGCTAATTTTTGATTTTTTGTAGAGATGAGGTCTTGCTATTTTGCCCAGGCTGGGCTCAAAATCCTGGATGCAAGCAATCCTCCTGCCTCAGCCTCACCAAGTGCTGGGATTATAGGCATGAGCCGCGATGCCTGGCCAACAATCATTTTTCAAAGTCTGGAAGATGACATAGGAAAACCCAAGACTGACCCTAGAAGACAGAAACACCATCACAGCCTCAACTGTGTCCAGATTTCAAGATGTAGCTGTCTCCCTCTTAGACAAAAGACAACCTTGCCTTCCAGCCTTCACTCCAGAGTATCAATTACTCACAGGGTTTTGAACTTTGGAACCTGATCACTGCTAGGTCTTTCCCAGTGCTTTGTACACTCCAGGTGCTTTCCAGATTTAGATGATCAGCTGAGAGTGAAGAGAAGGGCTGGACCCCCAGCTAAGGTAGGGGATGGGAGTAAGGAAGGAGTAAGAGGACATATATATATATATATATTTTTTTTTGAGACAGAGTCCCATTCTGTCGCACAGGTTGGAGCAGTGGTATGATCTACAACCTGTACCTCCTCTCCCCTGGCCTGGGTAGAGGCTGGCTTCCCGTCTCCTACCCTAGCTGGGGGTCCAGCCCTTCTCTTTACTCTCAGCTTATCACCTAAATCTGGTAAATAGGCCCAAAGAAAGTGTGGCTTTTTTTTTTTTTTGGTCTGGGACTAGAAGATTAGAATAGGAAACCCGTATCACAACTTCTGTCACCAGAGAAAAACAAGCTCCTTTGGTAAAGATGAGAAGAGGCATTTGGTGGAGGAGCTGGGATGACAGGCACGTACCACCACGCCTGGCTAAGTTTTGTATCTGTAGTAGAGATGGGGTTTCACCATGTTGGCCAGGTGAGTCTGAAACTCCTGGCCTCAAGTGATCTGCCCGCGTTGGCCTCCCAAAGTGCTGGGATTACAGGCATGAGCCACCACACCCAGCCAGGACATACTTAAAAAAAAAAATGTTTCAAGGTCAGGTACGGTGGCTGACGCCTGTAATCCTAGCACTTTGGGAGGCCAAGGCGGGTGGATTGCCTGAGGTCAGGAGTTCGAAACCAGCCTGGTCAACATGGTGAAACCCCATCTCTACTAAAAATACAAAAGTTAGCCTGGCGTGATGGCATATGCCTATAATCCCAGCTACTCTGGAGGCTGACACAGGATAATTGCTTGAATCTGGGAGGCAGAGCTTGCAGTGAGCCGAGCTCATGCCACTGCACTCCAGCCTGGGCAACAGAGGGAGACTCCATCTCAAAAAAAAAAAAAGAAAAAAGTTTCAAACACAATTGATTCAAACCAACCTCCCTTAAAAAGAAGGAAAAAAAGCCAGCATTTTCCATAGGAGACAGAGATTTGAAAAATGAAGCTGTGGGCCGGGAGTGGTGGCTCAAGCCTGTAATCCCAGCACTTTGGGAGGCCGAGACGGGCGGATCACGAGGTCAGGAGATCGAGACCATCCTGGCTAACACAGTGAAACCCCGTCTCTAATAAAAATACAAAAAAACTTAGCCGGGCGAGGTGGCAGGCGCCTGTAGTCCCAGCTACTCGGGAGGCTGAGGCAGGAGAATGGCGTGAACCCGGGAGGCGGAGCTTGCAGTGAGCTGCGATCCGGCCACTGCACTCCAGCCTGGGTGACAGAGCGAGACTCCGTCTCAAAAAAAAAAAAAAAAGAAAAAGAAAAATGAAGCTGTGTTCGTGTCTCCTAATTCAGCTAGGTCAGCAGAAGAGCAACAGGGAAGCAATCATGTGTTTGTTTTTTTTTTTTGACACAAGGTCTCAAAAAATCCTCCTGCCTCAGCCTCACAAAGTGCTGGGATTATAGGCATGAGCCTACTGCACTCACCTGGCTGGAGTGCAGTAGCATGATCACAGCTGACTGCAGTCTCCACCTCCTGGGCTCAAGGATCCTCCCACCTTAGCTCCCTGAGTATCTGGGACCACTGGTGCATGCCACCACACCTGGCTTAATTAAAATAAATTTTTTTGCCGGGCGCGGTGGCTCACGCCTGTAATCCCAGCACTTTGGGAGGCCGAGGCGGGCGGATCACAAGGTCAGGAGATCGAGACCACGGTGAAACCCCATCTCTACTAAAAATACAAAAAATTAGCCAGGCACGGTGGCGGGTGCCTGTAGTCCAGCTACTCAGGAGGCTGAGGCAGGAGAATGGCGTAAACCTGGGAGGCGGAGCTTGCAGTGAGCTGAGATCCGGCCACTGCACTCCAGCCTGGGGGACAGAGCGAGACTCCGTCTCAAAAATAAAAAAATAAAAAAATAAAAAAATAAAAAAAAAATAAATTTTTTTGTAGAGATGGGGTCTCACTATGTTGCCCAGGCTGGTTTCAAACTCCTGGGTTCCAGGAGGCGGAGCTTGCAGTGAGCCGAGATCGCACCACTGCACTCCAGCCTGGGTGACAGAGAGAGACTCCGTCTCAAAAACAGACAAAAAACAAACAAACAAAAAAACAAACAAAAAATCCTGGGCTCAAGAGATCCTCCCATTAGCCTCCCAAAGTGCTGATATTACAGGCGTGAGCCACTATGCCCAACCCAGAACCAGGTTTAACAACTGTAGAGGAGGCAATGGCGACAGGCGGTCTAAGCAGCAGGTGGAATGGTACTGTTAATGACATCAAGTTCATCTGAGTGTGGGTGGGAACTTAGTATAATAGATTTTAAAGGGATCATTCTCGCTGCTGTGCTGATAAGTGACTATTTTATGTTGATAATATACTGAGATAAAAATGTTATGGTCATAAAACAAAAATTGATTGCTGTAAAATGTAAAAAAGAGTCCTTGGACATTAAAACCATGATAGCAAGTAACAGAGCTGGGTGGTGGCTCACGCCTGTAATCCCAGCACTTTGCGGGACCGAGGTGGGTGGATCACGTCAGGAGATCAAGACCATCCTGGCTAACACGGTGAAACCCCATCTCTACTAAAAATACAAAAAATTAGCCGGGTATGGTGGCACGTGCCTGTAGTCCCAGCTATTCGGGAGGCTGAGGCAGGAAAATTGCTTGAACCTGGGAGGCAGAGGTTGCAGTGAGCCGAGATCACACCATTGCATTCCAGCTTGGGCAACAGAGTGAGACTCCGTCTCAAAAAAAAAAAAGAAAGAAAAGAAAAAAAATAGTAACAGAAGAGTAGAAGGCCGGGCATAATGGCTCACACCTGTAATCCCAGCACTTTGGGAGGCTGTGGTGGGCAGGTCACTTTGAGGCCAGTAGTTTGAGACCAGCCTGGTCAACATGGTGAAACCCCATCTCCACTAAAAATACAAAAATTAGTTGGGTGTAGTGGCACAGGCTTGTAATCCCAGATACTTGGGAGGCTTAGGCAGGAGAATTGCTTGAGCCTGGGAGGCAAAGGCTGCAATGAGCTGAGATCGCCACACTGCACTGCAGCCTGGGCAACAGAGTGAGACTCTGTCTTAAAAAAGAAAAAAAAAAAACAACAACAACAAAAACAAAAAAACCCAAACAGTAGTAGAAAATATAACAGAGGGCTGGGCACAGTGGCTCATGCCTGTAATCCCAGGACTTTGGGAGGCCGAGACCTGAGGTCAGGAGTTTGAGACCAGCCTGGCCAACATGGCGAAACCCCATCTCTAGTAAAAAATACAAAAATTAGCCAGGCATGGTGGCACGCGCCTGTAATCCCAGCTACTTGGGAGGCTAAGGCAGGAGAATTGCTTGAACCTGGGGGGCGGAGGTTGCAGTGGGATGAGATCGCGCCACTGCACTCCACCCTGGGTGGCAGAAGACTCCGTTTCAAAAATAAAATAAAATAAAATAAAATATGACAGAGGAGTTGAAAGAAAAAAAACTGAGGAAATCTTCCACAAAGGAGATCAAAAAGACAAAATATGGAAAAGAGACAAAAATACGAAAAATAGAAAAGGATCGACATCTAATGAAAAAAATTCCAGAAATAGGAAACCAAGGTATGAGTGAAATAAATTATCAAATAAATTAATTTCAGAAAATTCCCTAGCACTAAAGGACATGAGCTTCCAGACTGAAAAGGCCAAGGGCACCTGGCACAATGGGTAGTGGGTGCTTAATAGAAATAGGCCAATAGCAGGACATGCATTGTGAAATTTCAGAGCACTGAAGACAATTCTACAAGCATCCAGAGAGAAAAATGATGACAAAGGAAGAACCAAGAATCAGAAGTCACGCGGGAAGCTAGAAGGCACTACAGTCACCTCCTCCCCTCAGAGGGACAATGGGCAGGAAGAGGACAGGGCAGCACCCTCCTTTATGGAGAGAGTTCTTTCAGATGAAACGGATGGGAGACTAGGGGATATATACAAATGGGGTCAGTTTGGGCTTAACTAGGGATATACAGATACATAGAAAATCATGCAAACAAACGTGATTACTAACTCCAAGGAAAAACTAAAAGTTGTGTCAGAAGGAAAAGCAGTCAGTCATACTAAGAGTTCTGGCTCAGCTATGAATAGCGTTTGTGTGTCCTTAGTAACATCAACATTAATATTGATCCAACCAAAATGACACAATTATATGGACAAATGGAGGGACTGAAAGTACGTGTCTGTGATGAAGGATGACCAAACAGCAGCCCAATCTGCAGCACTAGATACAGTCAGTTGATAAGGCTTAATACTGAACAACTGTGAAATGGTAATAAAAATATTTCACATGGACATGAAAGTCAGTACTAAAAGCTCCATCTGGAAGAACTGAAGGTGGTTGTCTCTTCAACAGAAAGAAAGGAGTGGTTGCCAAGAACTACTGATTTTCATGATAAGCCTTGTTGAATTTTTTAGGCAGGGTCTTGCTGTCACCCAGGCTGAAGTGTAGTGGCGAGATCATGGCTCACTGCCTCCTTAAACTCATGGACTCAAGCGAACCTCCCACCTCAGCCTCCCAAGTAGCTGGGACTACAGGTATGGGTCACAGAGCCCAGCTAATTTTTTTTTATTCTTCGTAAGGATTTTTTTTTTGCTGTTATTACTGTTTTTTGTTTTTTTGTTTTTTTTTTTTTTTGAGATGGAGCTTCGCTCTTCTTGCCCACGCTGGAGTGCAATGGCATTACCTCGGCTCACAGCAACCTCTGCCTCCCGAGTTCAAGCGATTCTCCTGCCTCAGCCTCCCTGTAGCTGGGATTACAGGTAGGCATCACTAAGCCTGGCTAATTTTTGTATTTTTAGTAGAGATGGGGTTTTACCATGTTGGTCAGACTGGTCTTGAACTCCTGATCTCAGGTGATCCACCCACCTCGGCCTCCCAAAGTGCTGGGATTACAGGTGTGAGCCACCACACCCAGCTGGTATTGTTCTTTTTGTTGTTTTTTCTCCCAAATATTTTTTATCTGCAGTTGGTTGAATCTACAGATGTGGAACCCAAAGATATGAAGGGCTGACTGTACTTATTTATTAATATTACTTATTATATTTGTTCAGTTATTTCAAATATGGATCTATTTCTACGTAAGTATATTGCAAACTTCTGGAGGATGGGCATGGTGGATGATTCCTTTATGATACCTACCAAAGCTATGTCCATAGTAGATGCCACAAAGATAATTCATGGATAAACATAAACGTCGAATTCAAGGTGACTTGATATGCAAATTTAAATCAAAGTCTGGAGATAAAAACCAAGGTTAGATTAGAGCTGTCACTGTAGTTAAGACATTTGGAGAACTTAAGTACATCAAGATAGAGCTGCATTCAAAGTTCTGTGGTCTACTTTTTTGGTTAATGTTTATTTTTTTTAATGAAGAGATATTTTTGTTCCCAAAGTACTCTCAAGTTTCAAGTTTTGGTGACCTGGGACTTGGTATATAAACGTGAATTTACTCTGCCAACACCCTATGTGACTTTCTAGACTTTGTGCCTGCCTCCTTTGTTTTCCTAGATTGCAAAGTCATAATTTCCACACACTGAGATACTGACCTTCTTTTATTGCTGGTCTGATAAGATTGGCAGAGAGAGGTTAGTTTCTTGCCCCTCGCTGGAGGTGGGGAGATGAAAACACCAGGGAGAAATACATAGTGGAAGATCATCTTGAGTTGATGTTCAGAACGAGGAGTCCTTGATCCTGGGCCAGCATCAGTCCATGGTGCTTTTGGTCTCACTGTGGTTTCACTCCCCATTAAATGGGGAAAATACTTGACATTTTCTGACATCCCGGGTTCAACATATGCATATCAGTAAATGTAATACACACGTAAAGAGAATGAAAGGCAGGCCAGGCACGGTGGCTCACGCCTGTAATCCCAGCACTTTGGGAGGCTGACGTGGGCAGACCACCTGACGTCGGGAGTTCATGACCAGCCTGACCAACACGGAGAAATCTTGTCTCTACTAAAAATACAAAATTAGCCTGTGTGGTGGCACATGCCTGTAATCCCGGCTACTGGGGAGGCTGAGGCAGGAGAATCGCTTGAACCCAGAGGCGGAGGTTGCAGTGAGCCGAGATCGCGCCACTGTACTCCAGCCTGGGCAACAAGAGTGAAACTCTATCTCAAAAAAAAAAAGAGTATGAAAGGCAAAAATCACATGATCATCTCAATAGATGTAGAAAAGCATTTGAGAAAATTTGACAACCTTTCATGGTAAAAACTCTCAACAAGTTAGGTATAGAAGGAATGTACTCTGATGTAGTACCTTGGAATTGACTTTATATGACAAATTCTCTGTGAACATACTGAAAGCTCTTCCACTAAGATTAGAAACAAGACAAGCATCCCCACTCTCACCATTTCTATTCAACATAGTAATGGAAATCCTAGCCAGAGCATTAGGCGAGAAAAAGAAATGACAAGCCTCCAAATTGGAAACGAAGAAGTAAAACTGTCTCTACTTACAGATGGCATGATCTTATATATAGAAAACCCTAAAGACACCACCAAAAACCTGTCAGAACTAAATAAAGTTGTAGGATACAAAAGCAACATATAAAAATCAGTAGTGTTTCTATACATTAACAAAGAACTATTCAAAGAAAAAAATGAATAGGAAAAAATCCATTTTATTTCATATTTTATTTTATTTTAATTTTGTTATTTTGTAGAGAGAGGGCCTCACTATGTTGCCCAGGCTGGAGTGCAGTGGTGCAATTTTGGCTCACTGCAACCTCCACCTCCTGGGCTCAAGCTATCCTCCCATCTCAGCCTCCTGAGTAGCTGGGACTATAGGTGCATGCCACCATACTTGGCTAATTTTTTTGTAGAGATGGGGTTTTGCCATGTTGCCCAGGCTGGTCTTGAACTCCTGGGCTCAAACGATCTGCCAGCCTCAGCCTCCCAAAGTGCTGGGGTTACAGGCATGAGCCACTGTGCCTGATTTATTTATTTATTTAGAGATGGCTGGAGTGCAGTGGCAACATCTCAGCTCACTGCAAGCTCCACCTCACGGGTTCAAGCGATTCTCATGCCTCAGCCACCCGACTAGCTGGGATTACAGGAGTACACCACCATGCCTGGCTGATTTTTGTATTTTTAGTAGAGACACAAGGTTTGCCATGTTGGCCAGGCTGGTCTTGAACTCCTGGTCTCAAGCGATGCGCCTGCCTTGACCTCCCAAAGTGCTGGGATTACAGGCATGAGTCACTGCACCCAGCCTAAAAGGCCTCATTTATCAAGGCTATACAAAACGTAAAATACTTAGAAATAACTCTGGGGGAAACTTGGAGCTATCAACAAATGCGATCAGTGAGTTTTTTTCTTTTTCCTTTCCCCTTTTTCCTTTGTGAGATGGAGTCTTGCTCTGTTGCACAGCTGGAGTGCAGTGGCACAATCTTGGCTCACTGCAACCTCCGCCTTCCGGGTTCAAGCGATTCTCCTGCCTCAGCCTCCTGAGTAGCTGAGATTACAGGCGACCACCACCACACCTAATTTTTGTATTTTTAGTTGAGACAGGGTTTCACCATGTTGGTCAGGCTGGTCTCGAACTTTTGACCTCGTGATCTGTCTGCCTCAGCCTCTCAAAGTGCTTGGATTACAGGCGTGAGCCACCACACCTGGCCTTTTTAAGTGACAAGGTCTCATTCTGTTGCCCAGGCTGGAGTTCAGTGGACCATCACAGGTCACTGTAACTTCAAACCCTGGGCTCAACTGATCCCACCTCAGCTTCCTAAGTAGCTAGGATTACAGGCACACACCACCACACCTGTATAATTTTTTTAAAAAAAAATTTTTGAGGCCGGGCGCGGTGGCTCAAGCCTGTAATCCCAGCACTTTGGGAGGCCGAGGCGGGTGGATCACGAGGTCAGGAGATCGAGACCATCCTGGCTAACATGGTGAAACCCCGTCTCTACTAAAAAATACAAAAAAAAACTAGCCGGGCGTGGTGGCGGGCGCCTGTAGTCCCAGCTACTCGGAGGCTGAGGCAGGAGAATGGCGTGAACCCGGGAGGCGGAGCTTGCAGTGAGCCGAGATCGCGCCACTGCACTCCAGCCTGGGTGACACAGCGAGACTCCGTCTCAAAAAAAAAAAAAAAAAAAAATTTTTTTTGCCAGGCATGGTGGCTCACGCCTGTAATCCCAGCACTTTGGGAGGCTGAGGCAGGAGGATCACGAGGTCAGCAGTTCAAGACCAGCCTGGCCAACATGGTGAAACCCCATGTCTACTAACAATACAAAAATTAGTCAGGCGTGGTGGCACGTGCCTGTAATCCCAACTACTCGGGAGGCTGAGGTAGGAGAATAGCTTGAACATGGGAGGCAGAGGTTGCAGTGAGCCGAGATCCTGCCACAGCACTCCAGCCTGAGACAGAGTGAGACTCCATCTCAAAAAAAAAAAAAAAAAAAAAAAAAAGAAAATTTGTAGATCTGTTGCCCAGGCTGGTCTTGAACTCTTGGCCTCAAGGGATCCTCCCACCTTGGCCTCTTAAGTAGCTAGGACTACAGGTGCTGGCCACCATGCCCAATGCCATCAGTCAGCTAAGTCTTACACTTTTCTGATCACAGCTACAGGGACAGTTGGTCTTACTGCCCAGGTTCCTCATGGTCACCTCCTATTTCCCAATGCAAGTCATCTCCTTGCAACTACGGACAAAGGGGCACTGGTTTTCTTCAGCCTATCAGGCCACAGACCCTCCCAGGATGTGCTGGTGATTTTGCTGCTGCCATTATTTCAGCTGTGGGGCAAAAGCAGCCCCGTGGATGGTGGTCTCAGGGCAAACTCTGTAGACATTAATTCCAGAGAAAACCCTCTCGAAGGATTAGCATCTTAGCCAAGAAACTTTTACCCTCAGATTGGAGCATTTTCTAGTTGGTTCTTCTTGTGTTAGTGAGAGGAATGAAAGAATGGAGGCAATAGAGATCCATGGATGGAGGCAAGCCAGCACCTCCAGTGTTTGGAGTAAACTCCTGAGCCACCAGGCCTGCCTCCCACAGAAACAGAAAGAAAACCTATCCTGCCTCTCACTGGGCCATAAATTAAACATCGTCCCCTTCCCTGGGCCTTCAGGGAACCGAAGCATGTTCCACTCCTGCCACTGACCTTCCTCATCTTTGGGACTCCTGTCTTAATTTCTCACTGATCACAAAAAGTGATCTTCACAAAGTCTTCCTGCATTGTTTCTCTGCCAGTTCTGCAGACTTTGGGAGTTACTGTCTTAGCTAGAGAATAACAGTGGATCAAAGAGGAAGGACTATACCTTCTAAGTGCCCCTGCACCCAGGGCCACCCATTGGCACTGCCTGAGGAGGTCGTCTCAAGGTGAGGAGATGGACTAGGAGGGAAAGTGAGCCCTCATCAGCCAGTGCTTCTCAGACACTGACAAGCAACTAATAGGTAGGCTTCTTGACATACAGGGCTCTTGCTACAATGCAGATACCGATTTAGGAGAGGAGCCCAAGATTCTGCCTTTCAAATTTCCCAAGTGATGTTGATGCTGCCAGTCCACAGACCAGACTGTATTTGCATAGCAAGGAGCAAGACTGAGTGGAGGTGAAAAAAATAGAGGAAAAACAAGCTCCATGAGAGGCAATCTGATGATGCTCCAGCTGCAAAACCTCTTTGTCTTCAAGGACTTCCCTGCAGGGCCTTTCACCTTTTCCGGAGGATTGGAGCACACAGCCTTCCAGGCCCAGCCGAATGCTGGTAAAGGACCAGGGGCCTGAGACCTCCTCACACCCTCCATCAGCAGCTGTCAGGGAGAGGAGCCCTGCCTGGGCTGGGCAATCAACCCTCGCCCCTGCCGCTGGCTCTCGGGTGGTTCTGCCATGGAACAGCAGGCTCAAGATGGCAAGAGGGTAACAGATGGTCTCTCTTCCCTCCACCTCTGCCTCATCCCAGGCTCTGCTCCCTGAAGCCAAAGCATTGATCCTCTTTACTTTCTTGAACAGCAGCTTACTTTGTGCCAGGCTGTGTGAACCACCATCTGGAACTGTTTTTATTTAATCCTCACAATCACCTTGTGAGGTAGGAACTGTTTTATCCCCACTTTAGAAGGAAACTGAGGCCCCATCACTGAACTACATACCTGTGAGGCCAGGAGCCTATGGGACCGAATCTAGGAGAGAAGCCTCGGGATAGGAATTTAATGAGAAATCAAGGCAACTAAGGTGCATTGATTGGTATATGACCCTTCAAAGGTAAGCAGAAAGCCAGTGCTGTTACTGTCCGTCTACCAGGTTCCCTTACCATACACCAGTGGCAGGAGGTTCTCCTGTGCCAGCTGGTATAGGTAGGTCATGAAATGGGCTCCTTGGCCTGGGCAGAGGGTGCCAGGCAGAGGCATGACTGACCAGGCAGCATCAACTGTGTGAAGAGCAGCTGGCCTGCTAGGCAGCTGGTGGAGGGCCATTTAGGAAAGTCTGAAGTAAACGTAGGTCGGTACTTGCCTACCTATCTATACCTCAAAGGAACAGTGTCCTGGGATGGAAATGCACACGATTCCAGCTCTTCATTTGACAAACCTAAGTGTCTACAAGCACTGTGCTAGGATTTGTGGGAGGGTTTAAGACAATCTTTGTCCTTAGTGAGGAAAATTAGCATGCTGGATATAAAAATAAGAGTGGTGGAAACTTTGGTGAACTGGAGAATGCTGCTCAGCTAAAACTTGTACTACCTTACTTGAGTTGGCTGGAGCCTCTCAGCAATGAAGGACTACCTGATTTTTCAAGTCCAAAATCAAGATCATGTGAACATTTCCCTTTTCAGAAACAAAATGCGCAGAACTTGGGGACAGGTGGTCAGAAGATAAAACGGAACAATTCAAAAAATAAATCCTCAAATGCAGGCCAACATGTGGCTGCTGGTTTGCAACCTGTGTTCCTCACTACCCAAGTCCTATTTGTTCCTGTTGTACCTCCAGCACCTCACAATTCCTGGCAGAACAGAAGTGCCTCTGGTATATGACCACGTGAAGCTTAACCAAGAGACCCACCAGAGTGGCAATGGATCTGAAATTTCCATCACATGCAGAATAGCTGAAGCAACTGGAGAGGGTTTTTAGCCTTGGAAATGACTAACAGGAGGCATAAGAATTGTTACAAATAAGAACATCCTTTAAAAAATTAGGATATATGGTCTGGCCAACATTTTGGAGCGGGGAGAAGGCTACTTTCAGGTAAAATATACATCTGACAAGTGACCACGGTCCCCCAACTACTTCTACTGTCCATACCCACCTCCCCCATTTCTTCACTGGCCCAGTACCTAAAAGCATTTGGCTGTCATATCTGGTAAAGGGAATTCAGGCTTTGCCTTTTTAAAATTTTTATTATTATATTTTTGAGATGGAGTCTCACTCTGTCACCATCTGGAGTGCAGTGGTGTGATCTTGGCTCATTGCAACCTCCACCTCCCGGGTTCAAGTGATTCTCCTGCCTCAGCCTCTTAAGTAGCTGGGATATAGGTGTCCGCCACCACACCTAGCTAATTTTTGTATTTTTAGGCCAAGCTGATCTTGAACTCCTGACCTCAAGTGATCCCGCCCACCTCGGCCTCCCAAAGTTTTGGGATTACAGGCGTGAGCCACCGTGCCAGGCCCAGGCTTTGCCTACTAACTTTCATCCCAAATATCTCACCTACTTCCTACCTAAGAATCTTACCTAACTCAGAATTTTTTTTTGGAGATGGAGTTTCACTCTTGTTGCCCAGGCTGGAGTACAATGGTGCGATCTTGGCTCACTGCAACCTCAGCCTGCCAGGTTCAAGCGATTCTCCTGCCTCAGCCTCCCAATTAGCTGGGATTACAGGCATGCATCACCATGCCCAGCTAATTTTGTATTTTTAGTAGAGACGGGGTTTCTCCATGTTGGTGAGGCTGGTCAAATTCCCAACCTCAGGTGATCCGCCCGCCTCGGGCTCCCAAAGTGCGGGATTACAGACATGAGCCACCGTGCATGGCTAACTCGGGACTTTTCTAAGGATTAAAATGAGATATGTAATGAAACTATCTGGCAGAATACCTGGCAAAGGGGTCAAGAAATGTTCAACATTATTATGGAGGTTTAGATCTTTTCTCCCATCCAACTACTAACCAGGCCTGACCCGGCTTAGCTTCCAAGATCAGATGAGGTCGGGAGCATTCAGGGTAGTATGGCCGTAGAGGTTTAAGTCTTTTCTATAAAACAGCAAATAATACAACTATGGTAAAAGCATACAAGTTGCAAGGAGTCTGAGTTTGGCTTCATAAATGATACTTCTGTAACAATGCCAGCTAGAATAAGATGACAAGTGTGAATGTTCAAATAGAGCAGCAAAGGCCATTCCTCAGGGAACTCTGGAGAGGAGATTCCTACCCCAGGTAGGAAGTTGGTTGGTTTCTGCTCTGATTCTATGACTACTAAATGCATAGGATGAAAAACTACACTTATAATGTGCATTAACAAGAATATGACTGATCTCCATGGATATGGAAAGATACACAAAATAGAATCAGTGGGGGGGAAAAATTATAGAACCATACAATGGGAGACCAAGTTTTAAAAACCAGGTATGTATATATGTGCTTAGAGCATTTCAGGAAGGGGTATATTAAGAAATTTATTTGGAAAACCTTGAGAGGTAAGCTGGAGTGAATGCACACTCTCCACTCCATGCCCAAATGTTTACTTTTCACTTTATACCCTTCTGTTTATTTTCTTTGATCAGCAGCATCAACTTTTTAAAAAAGGACCGAATAGGCCAGGCTCGGTAGCTCATGCCTGTAATCCCAACACTTTGGGAGGCCAAGGTGCGGGGATCACTTGAGCCCAGGAATTCAAGGCTGCAGCGAGCCATGACTGCCACTGCACTCCAGCCTGGGCAGTAGAGCAAGACTCTGTTTAAAAAAAATAAAAATAAAAATAGGCCAGGCGCGGTGGCTCAAGCCTGTAATCCCAGCACTTTGGGAGGCCGAGACAGGTGGATCACAAGGTCAGGAGATGGAGACCATCCTGGCTAACACAGTGAAACCCTGTCTCTACTAAAAAATACAAAAAAACTAGCTGGGCGAGGTGGCGGGCGCCTGTAGTCCCAGCTACTCGGGAGGCTGAGGCAGGAGAATGGCGTAAACCCGGAAGGCGGAGTTTGCAGTGAGCTGAGATCCAGCCGGCTACTGCACTCCAGCCTGGGCGACAGAGCGAGATTCTGTCTCAAAAAAAAATAAAATAAAATAAAAAAATAAATAAATAAACCAAATCATTTGGTTTGGTCAAAACCTTCTGATCTGAGCTTTGCTTGGCAACCACTCCCCAAGATAAAGCTTTATATATCACCTCACATATTCACTGTCAAGGATCAGGAACTCTAGACTACTGGACTCCCCAGTCAACATTCCCATTACCAAAAGTGCCTAATCTTGGAGGCTGCTTCACGTCACCCTCTCTTTGTCCCTCATTTCCTGAGTCTTTTTTTTTTTCCCCTCCAACTACACTCGCTCTACTGGTGATCTCAAACAGCCCTCTGATTTTTAAGATACTGTCCAAATACTGACTCCCAAATTTCTATTTCCATCCAAGACCCACTCTTAAACTCTAGACACACACATGCATCGCAACTGCCTCCTCAACAGCTCCACTTGGATATTGAGTAGATATCTAACACTTGCTCTTCCCATAGCCTTCCAACTCAGCTGATGGCATGTCCATGCTTCTAGCTGCCCAAGTCCACACCTCAGAGTTAGGGAAAGTAGAGTGTGACCCATAATGCCAGCTACCTACAAACTAAGGTAGATCTGGGTACTGGGATTAAAGATATCATAAAATCATTAAAATGTTTTCTGAAATGTTTAAAGTTAACTCATTTTAATTCCAGGATTTGGATTTCAACGTTTTAATTTCTTTGGAATATAAGTCACCTTTTGCAAGCTAAAAAATAGAATCAAACTAAGGTGATCTAGTCCTCTAGGCATCCAAGCTGATCCTTGGAATCATGAGCAGAATGATGACATCATACAAGGTGCTAGCAATAGGGTTATAAACTCGAAATAATAACCACTTATCTACATGTTTCATTAGGAAACAGCCAAAAGTCCAGCCATTAAAGGAATAATCTACAGAACATTTTGATTTACAAGGGACAAAATGATCCAAATTGTATGCTGTCCAATCTACTGGTGAACTGGATCAGAATGGGCCAAGGACTGTTAAACAGAGAAAGTATTTACATTTTGAAAACTTGCTCCGCAGGAAAAAAAAAAATTCCTGGTTGCTGTCAATAAGAAAGTAAGTAAAAAAAAACATTACAGATGAACTCACCGATCTTTGATTTTACTAAGGCCTTCCACTGGAACATGAAGGTAGGGATAAGTGTAGAGGATAATATACTCAGATATTTTTAAAATAAATTACTTAGTAATAAGAAATTAGCCATACTACATTCTTCCATTTGCTACAAGAGGAAATTGGCAATGAAGACTATTTAAAAGAAATGCTCAGCTCTACAGAGGGTGGTGGCAGGCAACACTTTTCCATTACAGAATAACCTCTATTCTTCCATGATACATATTCCTGTGGAAAAACTTGTCAGGAGCTCTTGCCACAGCCAAGGGATGAAAAACAGAGCATGTCCTAATTAGCTACTGTAGGTTCAGTTAACATCTTTGGGAAGGACCCATAAAATCTGGCCATTATTTTCTTAAACATCTGCAAGCAGAAGAATTCCTTAGTCCTTAGCTATAGTTTCTGCTAGGTATCTTAAAGCTGGGACAGTTCCACTGTGACTCTTCTCCTCAGCTATTAGGTGGGTGCTAGTCATCAAAGTCTGGAATGTCATCATAGGAGTAACCACGGTAGCCTTTGGATGCGTAGTAAGCGATGCGCAGGTGGTAAAAACCCGGTAGGAACACCAGAATGCCAATGATCAGGACTGGAACGGCCCGGTCTGCCCCCTGGTGGCAGAAGGAGGCAAACACATTAGTATCGTAAGAGTTACACATTTTAAAATAAAAAGTCTCATACCTAATCCTTAGATCAGTATTTTATACTCTTCAGTACATTTTCTTTGAGTTGTATACTACCGAGGGAAAAGGTTTCCTCCTGACTATAACTTGAAGAAAAACTACAAAGTACTAACAATTATAAAGAAAAAAATGACCCATTCTCATCCAGATATTTTAGCTTCTTTTCCTTTTTTTAAAGCTCTTAGCTGTGAACACAACATACTCTGTGTCCTGTGGCCAATATTATTAAAACTTCTTCATATATTTAAACTGTAAGGATGTGTAACATTCCACTGAAATGGACATGCCACAGTTTTACTTAACTGCCCCACATACAACTGCTGGACACTTTGGTTGTTTTTCATCTTTTGTAATTGTACAGCTACCACTACAATAAACTCTGTGTTTTTTTCAGAATTTCAGGGTTTTTTTTCTTTTTTTTTTGAGGTAAGAGTCTTGCTCTATTGCTCAGGCTGAATTACAATGGCGTGATTACAGCTCACTGCAACCTCAACTTCCAAGGCTCAAGTGATCCTCCACCTCAGCCTCCAAGTAGCTGGGGTTACAGGTGTGAGTCACCATACCTGGCTAATTTTGTATGTTTGTTTGTTTGGTAGAGATGAGGTCTCACTATGTTGCCCAGGCTGGTCTTGAACTCGGGGGCTCAAGAAATCCTCCTGCCTCAGTCTCCCAAAATGCTGGAATTATAGGCTTGAGCCACTGCACCTGGCTGGCTGTGTTCCCTGTTGTGTGTTAATTATAGTCAGAATCGGTTCAAGACAACTTAGACACTGTGTATGTGGGGACAGCCCATGAGAAAGAACCACCAACTACTTTAGGTTTCTAAGGTTTCATATTGAAGCTCAACAGGAACGCCATCCAAACATAATGTAAGAAGGAACTGACTTATGAGGCACAGTGACCCCACACATATAACAGAATTGCTATTTCTCTCCAAACACTGACGGTACGTCCATGGCACTACACAGCTACAATGACAGCATGCTGCTCCAGCTACAGCCCTTTACCAATCAGGACCCTTGCATGCCAGGCTCAGCCATGTTGTTCCAAACTATTACAGGGCAAACTGTCTAATATCTCAGAGACCAAGTTTGTCTACCTGCTACCACCTCCCTTATAGGAACTATGGAAGTTTACTGTTGCTCAAAGGAAAAAAAACATATTTTGCCAACAGAGAACAAAATGCAAAAGAAAATCTTTTTGTTCTTTCTGCTGGAATCTGCTGTACTAGACATGAATATAAAAACAAAGATTCAACCAGGAAAAAAACCCTAAAATCCGAATAGACAAACAAAGAGTAATGAGATTGAGGCCATAATAAAAAGTCTCCTAGCAAAGAGAAGCCTGGGACTTGATAGTTTCACTGCTGAATTATACCAGTTAAAGACTTAATACTTGGCTGGGCATGGTGGCTTATTCCAGTAATCCCAGCACTTTGGGGGGCCTAGGCAGGCAGATCGCTTGAGCTCAGGATTTCAAGACCAGCCTGGTCAACATGGTAAAACCCCGTCTTGACAAACAACACAAAAATTAGACGGGCATGGTGGTACACGCCTGTGGTCCCAGTTGCTAGCGAGGTGGCAGGATCACATAAGCCTGGGAGGCAAAGGTTGCAGTGAGCTGAGCTCGCACCACTGCACTATGCCTGGGTGACAGAATGAGACCCTGTCTCAAAAAAAAAAAAAAAAAAAAAAAAAGAATACTAATCCTACTGAAACTATTCTGAAACAGAAACAGACATGGAGAGAATACTTCCAAACTCATTCTATGAGGCCAGTTTTACCGATACCAAAACCAGGCAAAGACACATCGAAAAAAGAAAAATAGGCCAATATCCCTGATGAACATTGATGCAAAAATCCTCAATAAGGAGGATAATACTAGCAAACCAAATTCAACAATACATTAAAAAGATTATTTATCAGGACCAAGTGGGATTTATCCCAGAAATGCAAGGATGGTTCAACTTATACAAATCAATCAATGTGATAAAATCATATCAGCAGAATAAAGGACAAAAACCATATGATTATTTCAATCAATGCTAGAAAAGCATTTGATAAAATTCTACATTCAACGGGTGCAGTGGCTCACGCCTGTAATCCCAGTACTTTGGGAGGCTAGGGTGGGCCTCACACTGACCATAATTAACACACAACGGGGAACATAGCCATAGGAGTGCAGTGGCTCAAGCCTGTAATTCCAGCACTTTGGGAGGCTGAGGCAGGAGGATTGCTTGAGCCTAGGAGTTCAAGACCAGCCTGGGCAACATAATGAGATCTCATTTCTAACAAACAAACAAAAAAATTAGCTGGCTATGATGACTCACACCTGTAACTCCAGCTACTTGTGAAGCTGAGCTGGGAGGATCCATTGAGCCCAGAAGATTGAGGTTGCAGACAGCTGTGATCACACCACTGTACTCCCGGACTGCTTGAGTCTAGGAGTTTGAGATCAGCCTAGGCAACATGGCAAAACCTCGTCTATATAAAAAATAAAAAAAAAAATTAACCAAGTGTGGTGGCACCTGCTTGTGGTCCCAGTTACTTGGGAGGCTGAGGTTGCAGTGAGCCAAGATGGTGCCACTGCACTCCAGCCTGGATGACAGAGTGAGACTCTCTCTAAAAAAAAAAAAAAACATACACTAGGGAAAGAACCAGTCTTTTCAATAAATGGTATTAGGAAAACTGGATATCCATATGCTGAAGAATGAAACTAGACCCCTCAAATCTCCTACCATATACAAAAATCAAATGAAAATGGATTAAACACTTAAATGTAAGACCTAAAACTATGAAACTACTACAAGAAAACATGGGGGAAACTCTCCAGGATGCTGGACTGGGCAAAGATTTCTTGAGTAATGCCCCCAAAAGCACAGGCCATCAAAGCAAAAACAGATAAATGAGATCACATCTGGTTAAAAAGCTTCTGTACAGCAAAGGAAACAATCAACAAAGTGAAGAGACAACCCACAGAATGGAAAAAAATATATGCAAAGTATCCATCTGACAAGGAATTAATAACCAGAATATATAAGGAGCTCAAACTCTATAGGAAAAAAATCTAATAATTCAGTCAAAAATGGGCATTTCTCAAAAGAAGGCATACAAATGGCAAATAGGTATAAGAAAAGGTGCTTAACATCACTGATCAAAGAGATACAAATCAAGACTACAATGAGGTATCATTTCATCCCAGTTAAAATGGCTTTTTAAAAAATATAGACACGAGGTCTCACTATGTTGCCCAGGCTGGTCTCGAACTCCTGGGCTCAAGTGATCCTCCTGCCTCGGCCTCCAAAAGTGCTGGGACTACAGGTGTAAGCCACTGCACCCAGCCAAAATGGCTTTTATCCAAAAAAACAGGCAATAACAAATGACAGCAAGGATGTGGAGAAAAGGGAACCCTCGTACAAAGTTGATGGGAACGTAAATTAGTATAGCCACTACGGAGAACAGTATGAAATAGAACTACCATATGATCCAGCAATCTCACAGCTAGGTATATACCCAAAAGAAAGGAAATCAGTCTGTCAAAGAGATATCTGCACTTCCATATTTATGGCAGCACTATTAACAACAGCCAAAATTTGGAAGCAACCAAAGTGTTCTTCAACAGACAAATGAATAAAGAAAATGTGGTACATATATACAATGGAGTACTATTCAGCCACAAAAAAGCATGAGATCCTGTCACTTGCAACAACATGGATGAAACTGGAGGACGTTATGTTAAGTGAAATAAGCCAGGCACAGAAAGACAAACTTTCCAAGTTCTCACTCATTTGTGGGAACTAAAAATTAAAACAATTGAACTCATGGATATTGCAGAATGATGGTTACCAAAGGCTGGGAAAGGTGGGGGGAAATGGGGATGGTTAACGGGTACAAAAACATAGTTACATAGAATGAATAAGCTCTAGTATTTGATAGCACAAAATGACTAGAGAATAATTTATTGTACATTTAAAAATATAATAACTAAGGCTGGATGTGGTGGCTCACGCCTGTAATCCCAGCACTTTAGGAGGCCCAGGCGGGCAGACCACTTGAGGTCAGGAGTTCGTGACCAGCCTGGCCAACATGGCAAAAACCCGTCTTTACTAAAAATACAAAAATAGGTCAGCCGTGCTGGTTTGCCACTGTAGTCTCAGCTACTCAGGAGGCTGAGGCAGCAGAATCACTTGAACCCAGGAGGCGGAGGTTGCAGTGAGCTGAGATTGTACCACTGTACTCCAGCCTGGGTGACAGAACAAGACTCTGTCTCCAAAAAAAAAAAATTATATGTATAACTAAAAGTAAGCCAGGCGCAGTGGTTCATGCCTGTAATCCCAACACTTTGGGAGGCCAGGAGTACGAGACCAGCCTGGTCAACATGGCGAAACCCTGTCTCTACTAAAAATACCAACATTAGCCAGGTGTGGTGCCGCACGTCTGTAATTTCAGTTACTCGGGAGGCTGACGCACAAGAATAGCTTGAACCTGGGAGGCAGAGGTTGCAGTTAGCTGATATCATGCCACTGCACTCCAGCCTGGATGACAGAGTGAGATTCTGTCTCAAAAATAAATACATAAATAAACAAATACATACATAAATAAATAAAAGTATAATTGGAATGTAACACAAATGATGAATGCTTGAGGTGAAGGATACCCCATTTAGCCTGATGTGATTATTATGAATGCATGACTGTATCAAAATATCTCATGTATCCCCTAAGTATATACACCCACTACGTCCCCGTAAAAATTGGAAAAAAAATTGAAAAAAAAAAAAAAAAAAAAAAAATTGGCCAGGTGCAATGGTTCACACTGGCAATCCCAGCACTTTGGAAGGTTGAGGCAGGCAGACTGCTTGAGCTCAGGAATTAGAGATCAGCCTGGGCAACATAGTGAAACCCTGCCTCTGCAAAAAATAAAACAAACAAAAATAAATAAAAAATAAAATTAGCTGGGCTTGGTGGCACACACGTGTAGTTCCAGCTACTTGGGAGGCTGAGGTGGGAGGATCACTTGAGCCCAGGGAGGTAAAGGTTGTGCCACTGCACTCTAACTTGGATGACAGAGCAAGATCCTGTCTCAAAAAAAATAGACCACTGGGGCGCGCGCACACACACACACACACACACACACACACACACACACACGCGAGCCTTGGCTAACATTTTTAAAATCTCATAGCTTATTCCCACATGCCCGTCAGCTTACCCCTTTGCTGATGTAGCCTGACAGCAGGAGGGAGCCTATAATAATGAGAAAGGCGCCGATCAAAAACAGCACAGTGGCAAGTGCGATGGCCTTATAAGGGATCTTAGGAGGAGTTTTCTTAAACTGGAAGAGAAACAGAGACAAAAAAAGACAATGAAGAACGTTATGCAAATACCTGGGTTCAAACATTTAATTAATTACTTTTAATTTTTATGGGTTTTTTTTTTTTTTTGCTTGTTTTGAGATGGAGTTTTGCTCTTGTTGTCCAGGGTGGAGTGCAATGGCATGATCTCAGCTCACTGCAACCTCCACCTCCTGGATTCAAGTGATTCTTCTGTCTCAGCCTCCTGAGTAGCTGGGATTACAGGTGCCTACCACTACACTCAGCAATTTTTTGGGTATTTTTAGTAAAGACAGGGTTTCACCTTGTTGGCCAGGCTGGTCTCGAAGTCCTGACCTCAGGTTATCCACCCGCCTTGGCCTCCCAAAGTGCTGGGATTACAGGCGTGAGCCACAGCGCCCTGCCTAATTTTTATGATTTTAGAGACAGAGTCTTGCTCTGTCACTCAGGCTGGAGTGCAGTGGTGCAATTATAGCTCATTGCAGCCTCAAACTCCTGGACTCAAGCAATTCTCTTGCCTCAGCCTCTCAAGTAGCTGGGACTTCAAGCGTATGCCACCATGCCCAGCTAATGTTTAAAATTTTCTGTAGAGACAGGGTCTCACTGTTACCCAGGGTGGTCTCCAACTCCTGGGCTGAAGGGAATTCTCCCGCCTCTGCCTCCCAAAGTGCTGGGATTACAGGTGTGAGTCATCAAGCCCAGCCTCAAACACTTTAAAACAGGGAGGAGAGCTCACACCTATAATCTCAGCAATGTGGGAGGCTGAGGCAGGCAGATCACTTGAGCTCAAGAGTTTGAGACCAGCCTGGGCAACATGGTGAAACCTCATCTCTACAAAAAATACAAAAATTAGCTGGGCATGGTGGTATGTGCCTGCAGTCTCAGCTACTTGGGAGGCTGAGGTGGGAGGATGGCTTGAGCCCAGGAGGTGAAGACTGCAGCCAGCTGAGATTACACCACTGCGCTCCAGCCTGGGTGACAAAGCCAGAACCTGTTTCAAAAACAACAACAATAACAACAACAACAAAAACGGGAGGGTAATTAAAAACCAAACTAGATGCTTTATGTGTCTTAAGTATGTCCTACCACCCAGTGCAGCTCTGAGAAATAAAAGGGACTGGCAAGAGATGCAAGAGATGAAGCTCTAGTTATTGCTCTCACAGTTACTCAAAGGAATCTCAGAGGAATGTCATTCACTCTAGTTTGAATCTCATTCCATAAATCATTCATTGTATCATAAGAAACTTTTTATAAACAAAAACAGAACTGACTTTATGGTCATTCATTTGTTAGACATATATTTATTAACTGCCTGGTATATAGATGGCTGTACTAACTTACGGGGATTTAACAGATCCTGTCTCTACAAAAAATTTTAAAATTAGCTGGGCGTGGTGGCACATGCCTGTGGTAACAGCTATTCAGGAGGCTGAGGTGAGAAGACTGCTCGAGCCCAGGAGGTCAAGGTGGCAGTGAGCCTTGACTGTGCCACTGTACCGAAGCCTGGGCAAAAGGGCAAGACCCTGTCTCAAAAAAAAAAAAAAAAAAGAAAAGGCCAGGCACGGTGGCTCACATCTGTAATCCCAGCACTTTGGGAGGCCGAGGCAGGAAGATCACCTAAGGTCAGGAGTTCGAGACCAGCCTGACCAACATGGAGAAACACTGTCTCTACTAAAAATACAAAATTAGCTGGGCATAGTGGCGCATGCCTGTAATCCCAGCTATTTAGGAGGCTCAGGCAGAAAAATTGCTTGAACCTGGGAGGCGGAGGTTGCAGTGAGCCGAGATGGCACCATTGCACTTCATTCAGCCTGGGCAACAAGAGCAAAATTCTGTCTCAAAAAAAAAAAAGGAAAAGAAGGCAATTTCAGTTTATTCCAAACCATTAATTGTTTGTTCCACATAGCAAGTAAACCTGCCTTATGAACAAACTCAATTCAAGGTTAAGATTCAGAGACAAATTTTCTAAGGTTTGGCTCATGGTTGTGCCTGACCTAAGTGGCTGGAAGCTTTCCAGATCTTTCCAGATCTATTTTTATCTCTCCTTCAAATGTGGGTCCAAAGAGTAATTTATTTATTTATAAAGGATGGGTTCCTGCTACTTCCTCGTTGGCCCTAGTTCCACCTAGAATATTCTATTGTAAGGGGAAGTGCGTAAAAGGAGATGCTATAATAGTATTGACTAGTTTATAAATGGTTAGGGTAGGATACAAATTTAATAAATACTCTGTTTTACTTACTATTTATCACAAAGAATACCTTTAATAAATTGGATCTCATGACATCAGGAAAGAAGGAAGATTCCTACAATCTGCTGGCTTTAGCAATAAGTTTCTCCCTTAAAAGGTGAACTGGCTTTGACTAAAGTGTAAATAAACACTGATAAAAAAAAATTTCACCTAACGAAAATTTTAAAGTTCCTTAAAAAAAACAAACAAACTCCATCTTAACAAAACACAATCTAGTTAGTTTCTTAATAAAGTAAATAAAACCTGTAACTACAAGGCTCTGGCATTACAACTAAAAATTCTTAGAGATGGACAATATTGGAATTGGTTTGAAACTACCCTGCCACAGCCCTCTTCTGCAATTATGGCTGAAAAGGTCTCAGAGCTGAGTTTTCCTCTTGTTGCTTCCTCTAATCCCTAGGGACAGTTAGCAAACCCTCCATTTGGAAGGTCTTCCAGCTAACTCAACAGAAACACAGCCAGCCAGTCTTGCAGTTCTTGTCTGCATTTACCTGAAGGTCAATGTAGCCATCATCTGTGCTGGAGAGCCTTGAATATTTCACTTTACTACTGGGGATTCCAGTAGCCAGGTTGGTACGGGACGGCATCATAACACGCTGACACAGCTACGGTTTGAAAACAAAAAACGCTGTTATTGTCTGTAGGTGACAAAGGTGCATTAGAGCCAATGAGTTCAGGATTATTAGATGCTCTGCATTGGAGTTCTGGGCTGCCACGTCAGACTAGCAATGGGCAATTTACACTTCACTGTTAAATTTTCACTGTGTCAGAGGCATACGCATATGGAGAACCAGATATGCCTCTGACACAGTGAAAACATTCTCACTATATATTAAATACCTAGTCTGGTCTGTCCTTGTAGAATGACAGTGAAGACACTCACCAAGAATCACATTCCAGTTTATTCTGGCACTAAGATTCCCTGACTTTTAATTTTTCCAAAGTCACATAGAGACTAGGTAGAATAATGAGGACTTAAATCCAGGTCCACCTGACACCACAGTATTGCCTGTCCCTTGCTCCTACTTTTAAGAAAAAGCAAGAGGAGCATTCAAATGATTCTCTTGTTTGACAGGGAGGGAGAAGAGGGCAGGAAATGGAATACACTCACATCAACATTTTGCCTATTGCCCCTCGATAGAGATCAACCCTTTAATGCAAAAGATCTGTAAAGTTTCTTGCCGTAAATTTGTGGGGTTTTTTGTTCGTTTGTTTGTTTTTCTTGAGACGGTGTCTTGCTTTGTCACCCAGGCTGGAGTGCAGTGGGTTAATCTCAGCTCACTACAACCACCGCCTCCCGGGTTCAAGAGATTCTCCTGCCTCGGCCTCCCGAGTAGTTGGGATTTATAGGCATGCACCACCACGCCTGGTTAATTTTTGTATTTTTTAAGTAAAGACTGGATTTCACCATGGTGGCCGGGCTGGTCTCGAACTCCTTTTTTTCTTTTTCTTTGTGATAGAGTCTCACTCTGTTGCACAGGCTGGAGTGCGGTGGCGCGATCTTTGCTCACGGCTGCTTTCACCTCCTGGGTTCAAGCAATCCTCCTGCCTCAGCCTCCTGAGTAGCTGGGATTACAGGCATGCACCACCATGCCTAGCTAATTTTTGTATTTTTAGTAGAGATGGGGTTTCACCATTTTGGCCAAGCTGGTCTTGAACTTCTGACCTCAAGTGATCTGCCCAACTCAGCCTTCCAAAGCGCTGGGATTACAGGCCACCATGCCAGGACCCTTGTAAATTTGGATAAGGGCCTGGCTATACTAGTGCCTCTAGAAGCGCCCACCTCTCTGCCCCATCCCAAGCACCAAAAGTAGTACTTCATTTTCCTAATTACTTCTGTACCAACCTTAAGAAATGGAACATGGTACAATATCTTACAATAAATTTTAAGGAAAGAAAGAAAAAAATGGAATAGGCCGGGCGCGGTGGCTCACGCCTGTAATCCCAGCACTTTGGGAGGCTGAGACGGGCGGATCACGAGGTCAGGAGATCGACACCATCCTGGCTAACACGGTGAAACCCCGTCTCTACTAAAAAATACAAAAAACTAGCCGGGCGAGGTGGCGGGCGCCTATAGTCCCAGCTACTCGGGAGGCTGAGGCAGGAGAATGGCATGAACCCGGGAGGCGGAGCTTGCAGTGAGCTGAGATCCGGCCACTGCACTCCAGCCTGGGTGACAGAGCGAGACTCCGTCTCAAAAAAAAAAAAAAAAAAAAAAAAAAGAAAAAAATGGAATAAAAACCTGGGTTCTTGTTCAAAATATTCAAAGCAGACAGCGATAATGAAATCATGGCTATTATGTCACCAGTTTAAGAGACAGTGGATAAGTCTGAAAAATCCTAACATTTAAATTAAGGCAATTTGTATTAATATGCTGGGTGTGGTAGCTCATGCCTGTAATCCCAGAACTTTGGGAGGCTGAGGTGGGCGGGTTACCTGAGGTCAGTAAGTTGAGACCAGCTTGACCAACATGGTAAAACCCCGTTTCTACTAAAAAAACCCCCAAAATCAGCCGGGCACAGTGGCACATGCCTGTAATCCTAGCTATTTGGAAGGCTGAGGCACGAGAATCGCTTGAGCCTGGGAGACAGAGGTTGCAGTGAGTCGAGATTGCACCACTGCACTCCAGCCTGGGTGACAGAATGAGACTCTGTGTCAAAAATAAAATAAAAATAATTTTTTTTATTTGTCCACTTTTCCTCCATAAAGTAAAGCTGTATGATCAAAATGGATAAATATATTTTAGTCAAAGTTTTTAAATTCTAAATTCAAAAACATATCTTAAAAAAAAGAAAACTGGCCGGGCACAGTGGCTCACACCTGTAATCCTATGTAATCCTAGCACTTTGGTAGGCCAAAGCATGTGGATCACGAGGTCAGGAGTTCGAGACCAGCCTGGCCAATATGATGAAATCCTGTTTCTACTAAAACTACAAAAATTAGCCAGGCATGGTGGAGGGTGCCTGTAGACCCAGCTACTCGGGAGGCTGAGGCAGAAGAATCGCTTGAAGCCAGGAGGTAGAGGTTGCAGTTAGCTGAGATCGGGCCACTGTGCTCCAGCCTGGGCAACAGAACGAGACTCCGTCTTAAAAAATAATAACAATAAAATGAAGTATTTCAATAAGGGCATAAGGGCAACATAAAAAAAGGACTAGTTTTTTTCTGGGTTGGCATTTTGAAAATTCATCATTATCATCATCACAATAATGGTGGTTAGTACTTACCTAGTCTTTGTTAGATGCCAGCTGTTCTAAGTACTTTGCACATACTTAATTCCAAAAATTAACAAATTGTTTTCTTTTTTTGGTGTTTTTTTTTTTTTTAGACGGAGTCTCGGAGTCTCGCTCTGTCACTCAGGCTGGAGTGCAGTGACCCGATCTCGGCTCATTGCAACCTCCGCCTCCAGGGTTCAAACGACTCTCCCGCCTCAGCCTCCCAAGTGGCTGGGACTACAGGCGCCTGCTACCATGCCCGGCTAATTTTTGTATTTTTAGTAGAGACGGGTTTCACCATATTGGCCAGGTTGGTCTCAAACTCCTGACCTTTTGATCCGTACGCCTCGGCCTCCCAAAGTGCTGGGATTATAGGCGTGAGCCAGTGTGCCCGGCCTAACAAACTGTTTTAAGTGGCTTGCAGTCAATGCAAAGTAACTAGCATAAATAATTAAATAATTGGTGCTAAATATTAGTGTCCCTTTTTATTGATTACATCCTGGTCTAGAAATCAAGTATTGAAAAATGAGCATAATGCTAATCTCTATACTTTTCAAAAAAGATTGGATCAAACTGCGTCAAATACTAGGTTTTTAGTGTTGTGATCCCGACTGCATTTAATTCTATAAAAGTTCAAACTACCAATATGTGTGGTTTTTGAAGGAATTTAACCACATCTAACTTGCACTTAGACTTTTTTGTTAAGTACGTCCTGACATTACTCATACATCCGCATCAAAACAACACATCGCAGGGGCGTGAGGGAGAGGGGAGACGAATGTTTACTCTTGGCAAAGAGGATTCTAAAAGAGGGGGAAAAGAAAAACGAGCATTTTCAAAGTATCAGTCTTCGTTCCCAACAGGCTTTTTACCAGCTCACTGCTACCCCCAAACTCCCTCAGCACCTGAATGTTAAGAGAGTTCTAAAAGCATCATAAGACGTTTGGCACAGTGCCTGGCATCACGCGTCTCTACATACGTTATTCTCCTGCCCGTCTTCAGACCTTGCCAGAGAGATAAATAAGAACCGACGAGAATTTAGACGTAAAACAAACTGTGCCAGGGAGGACGAATGCCCCACACGGATGAGTCGGAGCTTGATTTAGGCGGGAAGCGCGGTCTCGGACACGCCCAGAGCCCAAGAGGACGGTTCCGTCCCCGCCCCGTCGCACACACGCCTTACCGGAGCGCCGCGCCAGGCCGCCCGCACACCCAGAGCTCGCCCACGGTTGGCAGCGCACGAGGTCTCATGGTACGGCCCGCTTAAGGGCCACTCAGCCCGCCCCAGCCAGGATCAGTGCGCCGGAAGTGGCGTGCCGGAAACAGGCGCGTCGGAAGTTGCGTCTCCGGAAGCGTTTGTTTCCTCAACCAGCTTCCCAGGCTATCACTTACCGAGTATCAGCTGCAGGAGGCATCGGGGCTGCACGGGCCGAATGCCGATTCGTGGGTTTTGTTTAGGCAGCCACGACCTGTGCCCGCCGCCGGCTACCTCCACTGTGGCGGGCGAGCACCTAGGGTCCTCGCCCACCTGGGTCACCGTCAGGCCCAGGGCAAGCCAGCTACGTGGTTTCTCCCTTCCTTAGAACAGGGGCCAGGCTAGAGAGCGCCATGGCTTCCCAGGGAGGCAGAAGCCGAGTCCGTCGCAGCCTCAGGACCAGAAGTCAGTGCGGCCAGATATCCGCTGCAAGGCGCCAGCCTTCCACGGGCGCTCGCCTTCAACACCCCACTACCACACTTCCCTTGAATAGCACACTTGTAAACTGTGCTGTCAATACCCCACTATACTTCCCTTGAATAGCTCCACAAACTTGTGCTTATTTTCAGGCCTTGTCCAGGTAAAAGGCCTGCCCACAAGGGACATTTTGCTGCACATGAAGCTTTTCAGAAAGTTGTTTATTAAGGTATAATTTATACACAAGTACAAATAGATGAGCTCTGAAAATACGTATGGTCCTAGAACCATCACCAATCTAGATGGAAATACATCCATCACCCCAAAATTCCATCAGCCTCTTTTGCAGCCTGTTTCCTTCTTCACTCAGAGGCACACTGTAGGAAAATGAATACTTACTACTGGACATGGTTAATTCTCATGTCCAGTAACTAGAACTCAGTCCAAGTAATTTAATAAAGAAACTAGTCATTTAATCTACCCAACAAAAATGCACTGGAAAAAAGGATTATGATAAAGCAATTTTAAAAAATGCTTGTTCTAAAGCCAAATTTAGCAGCGGGGGTTGTATACCTACTTTAGTGACACTAATGTAAGTTCTGATAACCTACTACTATCAAACCAGCCAAAAATATATATGTATTTTTGAGATGGAGTCTCACTCTTGCCCAGGCTGGAGTGCAGTGGCATGATCGCGGCTCACTGCAACCTCCACCTCCCGGGTTTAAGCGATTCTCCTGCCTCAGCCTCCCAAGTAGCTGGGACTACAGGCATGCGCCACCATGCCTAGCTAGTTTGTTTTTTTTTTTTCATTTTTAGTAGAGATGGGGTTTCACCATGTTGGCCAGGCTGGTCTCAAACTCCTGACTTTAGTTGATCCGCCTGCCTCCCAAAGTGCTGGGATTACAGGTGTGAGGCACTGCACCACGCAAAAAATTAATACACAGCACAGTTATCTTACAGCTATTAATGGGAATGTTTTTAAGTCTTTCTTCGTAACTTCAGGGCTTTTTCACTTTCTTGGTTGGATCCAACATCCATGGAATTTAAGACATCTTCATCCTTTATGTGAGTGAAGTTGCAAAAAGTGTATTTATAATAGAGAAATTTTGCAGAACCATACTCCTTGGGCCCCATTACAGATCTACTGAAACATCAAAGACTCTTGTAGGACTCCCTAGGCTAAAAAGAAACACTCCATTAACATCCTTATAAAGCCAACAAGACTTTGGGTACACGAAGCTTCTGAAGAGTATTAACTTTTGCCAAGTAAAACGAAATACACAGGATTTGTACTACTCTCACTTGTTCCTTGTCCTCAAATTGGAATAACAAGTTTGACAAGCGAATCCCCCTAAAATATCTAGTAACCTACTGTATTTGAAATCCTTTTGATCTCCATCAGGCTGCTCTAAACTGAAAAACCATTTACATGAAAGGGTAGCTGTAGCTGGGAATTCAGTAGGATACTTCCAACAGTCCTGGTCAAAATGAAGGCACTGCCCTGTGATGTTTGAAATTCAAGTAACTTTATTTAAATTCAAAAACAATTCTAAAACTGCATTTAGAGTCAAGACCCTCTTGTATTATAAAAATCACATGTATTTCTAAGAGACAAAAATACTTCTAGGTTAACTAGACCAGATCTGACTTTGGACTTTATTCTTTAAACAAATTGCAGAGAATAGAGAAAAAAATAGGTTATTTACAGAAAACAATATCTACATATGTACTTAAAAGTACAAATTTGGTGACAGAAAAGACTTCAGTATATGCTGGCATCTCAGAAGCAGTTCTCAAAGAGCTTAGTTTTATTTTCTTGAATTTTAAGAATGCCTAAGATCCTTCTTCATCCTCGATCTTGGGAGCCAAGTAGTACTTCAAGTGTCCCATATCAGCAATTTTATACTCTACAACTGAAAGACCGGAAGATAGTTAATTACTGAGGAGTATCACATATACTACCTACAAAACAAGGTTCAAATTTATTATCTTACCAAGGGGTACATCTGCAGACATACTGAGTGTCACCGTTGAAGAGAGTGGAGTGGCTTTTGTAAAGAAGTTCAGGTACCTCAGTGCAAAAGTTAGTTGAACTGGTTCATTCATCTCTATGGTAACCTACAAGAGAAAACAGAAGATTCATCATTGAAAAACATCAAGAAAGTTGCAATCTATTAGCTTGCATTTATAAAAACCCACAAACACTTTTATTAGTCACTTTGGAGGGAGCTATGAAAATTTTGAAGACTGATGCGTAAAGCAAAAGAATCGAGTATCTAGCTCGTCTTTCCTATAATTTAGATAACCAAATTATATAATATGGGAAAGCTTTTCTTTATGGAAATTCTTCTGATAAGCAGCTAATAAATGAATAAAACGTATTAATTTCAGCTCTGCAAACTCTAATGACTTAATGGATCTAGACAATGACTATTATAGCTGCTAACACTGCGAAGACATCCAGACCCCTTGTGCCTTCTACTAGAGGCACACACCACCACCTATAAAGTATTCGTGCTCTCTCACCCCCGCCCGAAACAAAACATCCTGAATATCATCAAGGCTCCAGGGCTATAGCTACCAGTCTGTAGGACACAGGGTGGAAGAATTTACGTATACACAGGAATGCAATCAGCAAAATCCAAACTCTGGAAAACTTAACAAATCATCTAATTTCTTCAACAAATAGACTGTAATGGAAGGGGAAGAATGAAATTAGAGGAAACCAGGCTAGGTGTGTTGGCACACACCTGTAGTCCCAGCTACTAGGGAAACCAAGGCAGGAGGATCAACTTAAGCCCTGGAGTTTGAGGCTGTAGTGAGCCATGACTGCACCACTGCACTCCAGCCTGGATGGACAGAGCAAGACCCTGTCTCAAAAACAAAGAAAAACAGAAAAAGAAAAAAATAAGGTTAGCAGAGGAGCAGAAATGTGATTCAGGAAACAGATAAAGAATCAGCTCCTAGCCTTTATTAATTAAAAAAAAAACAACTTCCAACTGAATTTTACAACTTTATTTAAACTAAATGTTGACTACCCATTCAAGGGACAAGAAAGCAATATATAGTATTTATTGTAAGCTTGTAATATGCCAGACACAGCATATGCTAAGCTCTTTAATGTTACCATATTTAATCCTAACAAGCTTATGAGATAAGGACCTTCGTCCTTGATTTACCAAGTTTTAATTTATGCTCAGGTTACCGAGTTTTTTTTTTGTTTTTTTTTTTAAGATGGAGTCTTGCTCTGTCACCCAGGCTGGAGGGGAGTGGCATGATCTGGGCTCACTGCAACCTCCACTTCCTCAGTTCAAGTCATTCTCCTGTCTCAGCCTTCCGAGTAGCTGGGGTTACAGGTGTGCACCACCATGCCCGGCTAATTTTTTCTATTTTGGTTAAGCAAGGGCTCTCTAAGTACTCTCAAAGTTGCACGGAGTCTGCTTTCTAGCCTTAGTGAGAAGTCTTCCTGTTTAACCTTTGATTCCTACAGCCTGTGACTTTGGCTAAATTGTCACTTAAGATTGCTCAGCCTGCTTCTCCACCTTTAAAATGGGCTACCAATTGGACCCACAACATGTACGCTAATATAAGGATTACATAAGCGCTCCTAACAGGTAGACTTTTACTCCTAACCATACCCTTCTATAGAGTTGCTGTTCTATGCTTATTTGGTAAGAGTAAATATCTCCAGAAAGCTAAAGGTTAGATGCCTAGCTTCCCAATCCTACCCTTAAGAGCCTGTGTGGGCTTGATCCATAAACCATTGTTCTGTGGTATGTACACGTGCTGAATTTGTATTCCCTTCTTGCAAATATAATTCTAAATTGGATGACACAAATCAGTTGCAGATTTCAACAGTATCTCAATTTTCAGAAATTACTTGGGATCCAATTCTGTCTACTTTTAATTTTAGCAATTAACCTAATAAGCAGTATTACAATTCTCTTCAAACTTTTTTTTTTACTTAAAAACTACTTACAGCTTCCTCCTCTTTATCGACATTACTTGTCTGTGACAATTTAATGTTTCCATTTCCAAGTTCTCCACTTGCAGAAAATTTCACGCCGTCTTTTGCACAGGAAATTACAACAGCATCTCCAATATGGCTGAGATCTCGGCATATACGTGCAAATTCACCAGAAGGCATCTTTACTACACAGCTGTACTCTTGTTCCTATTAAGAACAAAAATTTTCCAAAAGTTACTTGTTAGAAATTTAATGATTTGGCACCCTCACTTTCTTAAAAGGCAACATCTAAACAACTCAGAATCAAGATTTTCTGATTACTGACTCGTGTAATTTCTTAACAAACTCCACTCAAAAAAAATAAATGGCTATTAAATGCACTGCCCAGGGAACAAGCGCCTCCTCCTCCTCATCCTCCAGGGATAAAGTAAGAGAACATTAGAGTATGCCACAGAAATGATGACGGCGCAAGCAGGTCTAACTATTTTCTAAAAGAAAACGAGAGAATATGATATTAGGCATTTTCAACATTCCAACATTTCTTCTCTCCTTTGGTGTTTATAAACCTAACCTGGATACATTTCTTCTAAGATAGCTTTCAAACCCACTTAACAAAAATCAAGCATCGGGCCGGGCGCGGTGGCTCAAGCCTGTAATCCCAGCACTTTGGAAGGCCGAGACAGGCGGATCACAAGGTCAGGAGATCGAGACCATCCTGGCTAACCTGGTGAAACCCCGTCTCTACTAAAAAATACAAAAAAAAAAAAAAAAAAAAAAAAAAAAAAACTAGCCGGGCGAGGTGGTGGGCGCCTGTAGTCCCAGCTACTCGGGAAGCTGAGGCAGGAGAATGGCGTAAATCTGGGTGGCAGAGCTTGCAGTGAGCTGAGATCCGGCCACAGCACTCCAGCCTGGGCGACAGAGCGAGACTCCGCCTCAAAAACAAAACAAAACAAAACAAAACCAACCATCCTAGAAGGAAGCAAATTTTAAAAGAGGTTCATGGAAATTAATGCAAATAGACAACTGGCAGTAAACAATAAATTTAACCAGTGAGTTTTAGACTTGTGGTAAACAACTATCCAAATACTAAAATCTCTTTAAAACATGCACCAGTAGATATGTTTCTAGAAAAAGTTCTGTTATGAAGTAGGCTTAAATTATATTAACTTATCTTGACGGAGGAGGATCATTGAGGCCAGGAGTTCCAGACCAGCCTGGGCAAGACTGCCCCCACACCCACACACAAAAATAAAAAAATTAGCCAGGCGTGGTGGGACAGATCTGTAGTCCTTCCTAGCCACTTAGGAGACTAAGTGGATTGCTTGAGCCCAGGAGTCCCAGGTTACAGTGAGCTATATGGCACCACTGCACTCCAGCCTGGGGAAAAGAGGAAGACCCTGTCTGTAAAAATAAACAACATTCTATGATATAACTATCATGCCTGTGTACAGCAGTCGCTACAATCAGAAACTGATACTCACTGGAATTCCAAGTTGTTCAACATCCAAATCCATCAACTTCATTTCATAGTCTGAAACTTTCTCCTGGTCTACCAAAAAAAAGCAAATGCTGTTGAGAAACACTGGCACAGAGTTTTGATCTTCTGTAGCTTCATAACTCAGTAAAAAGGTACGACTTACTGGGTGCTTCAAATACTAGCGCCAAGGTATCCGCATTATCTTCAGCCCTTAGTGTAATGATATCTTCATTGCCGGCGCATTTTAGTATTTTGGACATACTAGAAGACAGGAGACACATGGTTTAAAATCAACACCATCTACTGAAGGTCTGTATTTCTAATGCAGTTAGAAGGGGTTACCACTCTCACCCATAGGCCGTCTCAGAACTGGTGGAGGGTAATTGCACTGCTGGAGGATGCGAATATTAATGCAGACATTTTGGGATGCATCTGGCAGTATTTATACTAAAATACCACCAGCAGTTTCCCTTCTGGATAGAAACAATCTCCTGCCACTAAGTAGGATGACAGGCTGACACTTTTCTCGCAAGGGCACATTATAAAGCATTTAAAGTCAATCGCGACTGAGCCGGGAGGATCGCCTGAGCCCAGAAGTTGGAGACCAGCCCGGGCCAACACATCGAGACCGTCTCGGAAACAAAAAAGCCACAACTAAAGCGTCCATTCAAGGCCAACAGGATTTAGTGAGCAAAAGCTCTGGAGCAGTGTTCCTGGCACTGCAGAAAAACCAGTCATTTTCCCGCCACCACCCGCTTTGTGACTTTGGCGCGAAAAAGCAGGTTCGCGCAGCAGCCAGCGCGGGCTTTTCCGAACCGCGCGCTCAGCTGGGCCCCACCCCCCTGCATGGCAGGCCAATGAGAAGGTGCGGATGGTCCACGCCAGCCAATGAGGGCTCGGCTCGGAAGCGATCCCGCCAAACCCCGGAGGTGGGGGTGGGCCGGGGCCGGCTTCTCGACGCCGCGAGGCTCACCTGGTGAGGTTCACGCCCATAGCCAGGTTGCGGTCGCAGCGGTAGGTGTCGAAGCCCTCAGACCGCAGGGTGAGCTGCACCAAGGAGACGTGGGACGAGTCCATGCTCTGCAGATTTACGCCGCTGGAGCTAATATCCCAGCAGGCCTCGTTGATGAGGTCCTTGAGGGCCTCCAACACCTTCTTCAGGATGGAGCCCTGGACCAGGCGCGCCTCGAACATGGTGGCGGAGTGGCAGCAACGCGGCTACAGGCAGGCGGGAAGGAGGAAAGTCTAGCCGGTTTCCGCTTCAGGAGCCTCAGAGCGAGCGGGCGAACGTCGTGACGAGAAGCTGAGACCTAGAAACAGAACTACCAGTCTGCTACGCCTGCAACCGTTTAATGCCGCCGCGTCCGCCAGCGCGCGCTCTTACCCTGCGCCGCGTTGCGACGTCACCACGCTGCCCGGCCCACGGCCTGGGCGGGTTAGAATTTAGGGCCAATCGTGCCGATGCTCCCCGCGAGGCCCGCCCCCTAGGACATACATTGGAGGAAGCGGGTGCAGGGCGGGGCAGCGTCCCGCAGGTCTCCCCGCCTCTTCGCCTGACTCCTGAACCTGACCACTGAACAAGTCCGGGCATATGTGGGGATCCGGCCCAGGCCCCGGTTCGTCAAGCCCCAGCTTTATGGTGCCTCCTCAGCCTCCAGCTCCGTGGGTAGAAAGTTTCCAGCCACGAAAGTGAAAGTGAAAAGCAAATCCAGCCTACCGGGAGGAAAAGCCTCCTTGTAGCCTGAAGAGTACAGCTGCTGCAAATATGCACTTTATTTTTCAATTACAAAAGTGATGCGCTCCTAAGTGTCACACCATAAAGAGTTATGTTAAACTTAGCTCCCTCTCACCTCTTAACATTCCACTGCCAGCTCTTATAATCACTCAATCGTTCCTTGTATAAAGCTTTTAAAGCTTTTTTGAAAGTTCGAATACACTTTTTTTTTTCAAAATGCACTCATTCCGTAAACACTTCGAAAAAGTACTTAATAAAGTACATTTAATTTTATGCCACGTACATCTTTTTTATATCAGTACCTCTTTAAAAGATAGCATCACATGTATGTAACTTATCAATCTCCTGTTAATTACAAACACCTTTGAGCACTTAGGCAATTTTGGTGCTATCAACTCCTTGAAGTAATACAGCTGAGTCAAAGAGCGTACACATTTAATTTTTTTTCTTTTCTTTCTTTCTTTTTTTTTGAGATGGAGTCCTGCTCTGTCATTCAGGCTGGAGTGCAGTGGCGCGATCTCGGCTCACTGCAACCTCCGCCTCCCAGGTTCAAATGATTCTCCTGCCTCAGCCTCCCGAGTAGCTGGGATTACAGGCGCCTACCACCGCGCCCGACTAATTTTTTTTTTTTTTTTTTTTAGTAGAGACGGGGTTTCACCATGTTGGCCAGGCTGGTCTCGAACTCCCGACCTCAGGTGATCACCCGCCTCAGCCTCCCAAAGTGCTGGGATTACAGGCATGTGCCACCATGCCCGGCTAAATTTTTGATAAATGTTACTAAATCTCTAAAAGTTTGCAATTTACATTCTAGCCAAGACTGTGTATGAACATGCTCATTTATCTTTATTTTCCTAACTACAGATATTAGCAATCTCATTTTTTAATCATTGCTCATCTGTGTCAAAAATTCAATTTTTTTTTTTTTTTGAGACAGAGTCTTGCTCTGTTGCCCCGGCTGGACTGCAGTGGCACTATCTCGGCTCACTGAAACCTCCGCCTCCCAGGTTCAAGCAATTCTCCTGTCTCAGCCTCCCAAGTAGCTGGGATTACAGGTGCCTACCACTACACCCGGCTAATTTTTGCATTTTTAGTAGAGACGGGGGTTTCACCATGTTGGCCAAGCTGGTCTCGAACACCTGACCTCAGGTGATCCACCCGCTTTGGCCTCCCAAAGTGCTGGGATTACAGGCGTGAGCCACTGCACCCAGCCAGAAAATTTCAATTGTTACAGGATGGACAGGGTTTGTTGTTTCTCTCCTGCTTTGTTTACACCATTTCTCTTTAGTTACTTTTAATATCTTGGTCAGTGGAATTCTTTAGTTTTTCTACCATGTATCTAGGTATGGATTTAGTTTTATTTATCTTGTTGAAGGAACTGAAGATTCATTTCAAGTCTTACATATTCTCAATCATTATGGCTTCAAGTATCTCCTCTCCTTAGTCTATTCTTTATCTCTGGAATGCCTTTCTTTCCTTTTTTTTTTTTTTTTTTCCTAGTTCGGCTATGACTCCATACAAGGTTCTAAGAGGAGTTTCACAGTCTCTTCCCTGGGTTTTGTGGAGACTTAACTTTATCCTTCTGTATCAGCCTCTTAGAGCACTGGGTCAGCCTTAAAAAGGAACAGGAAAGGGCATTTCTGGTATTTCTATTATAAGATGCCTTCAATTGTAATGTGTACAATTATTTTATGTAGCACAAGAAAGAAAACTGTCAAACTATTATTTTTTAGAGAGGGGGGTCTCCTTTTGACACCCAGGATGGAGTGCAGTGGCCAGATCACTGCTCACTGCCACCTCCAACTTCTAGGCCCGAAGGATCCTCCTGCTTCCCAAATAGCTGTGACTACAGGGGTGCACCACTGTACCTGGCTAATTTTTAAATGTTTTTGTAGGGAAGAAGTCCCACTATGTTGCTCTGGCTGGTTTCCAACTCCTGGGCTCAAGCGATCTTCCCAGTCGGTCTCCCAAAGTGTGAGATTACAGGCATGAGCCACTGTGCCCAGCCTCAAACTGTTATACAATGCTTTATCACTTAGAATTTCTTTTTTTCCTTTTTTTTTTTGAGACGGAATCTCGCTCTGTCATCCAGGCTGGAGTGCACTGGTGCGATCTTGGCTAACCGCAACGTCCGCCTCCTGGGTTCAGGCAATTCTCATGCCTCAGCCTCCCGAGTAGCTAGGATTACAGGCAAGCGCCATCGCACCCGGCTAATTTTTGTATTTTTAGTAGAGACGGGGTTTCGCCATGTTGGTCTTGAGCTCCTGACCTCATGTGATCTGCCTGCCTCCCAAAGTGCTGGGATTACAGGCGTGAGCCACCACGTCAGGTCTATTTTGTTTTAAAATAACTTTTAGACTTTAAAAATATTAAGACATTCCTACTGTTTCTCCACTCAGTTGCTGATACTGCTGTTTTTCTGTATAATATCCTACTCTGTGTTGTCAAGGGTATTGATGATGCAGCATTTTTCAATAGTGCTATTCTATTGTCTCTCGAATTTCTTGCAAGCCTCTGCTACTCATTTGTAAGTTTTGATGTTGGAACTTTCTTGCTTTATGTGTGATGGACTATCCATTTGCATACATCTCAATAGCAAAACATAGTACGGCATCATCTGTTTGTGGGTATTTTCCTTTCTTGGGTCCGTTAAAATCTCAGTTCCTTTGCAAAATGTGGAATGTGTTCATTCCTCCAGTGAGGAACATTTGCTTCACTAAAAACAAATGCATATGCTCCACTACTCTGTTTCAGTTCTGTCTGCTTACATAATATCATTTTGGTTTAATGCCAAATCACAGTGTAATAGATTTGAAGACATTTTAATGTCAATTAAACTCTACCCATGTGGGACCCGCGATGTACGTGAATCTGTTTATTTCTGCTATTATAGAAGTGATGTGCTCCTAAAACTGTCAGATGATAAAGAGGTGTACAGTTACGTTAATTTTATGTTAAACTGAAATGAGGACATAAACATGCCTATGACTGTGGTCAGAGAAGGCCTCTCTGAGGAGGTAGCAGCTTATCAGAGAAGGCAGCTGTTTGGAGAGTTGGAAGAAAGCTTTCTAGGCTGAGAGAATAGCATGATTATAAAGGTCAGCATACTTGGAATATATTCAGACAAGTTTGATGTGGAACTCAGACTGATGTGTCTGAAGCAAGAGTGGTGCAATGTGAGGTTGCAGAGAGGCTGGGGTGAGCTCTTGCAGGACTTTGTAGGCTCTCTAAAAGTGCAAGGGAATGTGGTCAGCAGCAGGTCTTTGATGTGATCCAATTTACATTTTAAGCGGCTACTTTAACATAGAGTAAAGGTACTATTGGATCAGTGGAAGAATGAAGTAAATTTTGATCAGATAATTGGTTAAAACTATTAGAAAAGAATAAAAGCTGTAGACTTTTCTGGATGGGCGTGGTGGCTCATGCCTGTAATCCCAGAACTTTGGGAGGCTGAGGTGGGTGGATCATCTGAGGTCAGGAGTTCAAGATCAGCCAGGCCAACATGGTGAAACCATCTCTACTAAAAATACAAAAATTAGCTGGGCGTGGTGGTGCATGCCTGCAATTCCAGCTACTAGGGAGGCTGAGGCAGGAGAATTGCTTGAACCTGGGATGCGGAGGTTGCAGTGAACTGAGATTGCGCCACTGCACTCCAGCCTGGGTGACAGAGCAAGCCTCCATCTCAAAAAAAAAAAAAAAAAAAAAAAAGACTTTTCCTGATAATTATTCACTAGAATAAATTCTAGATAAATAATTCAAATTCAAATCTTAACCCAGTAGGAAATGGAAAAATATTTTGGTAAATATTCATGAGATCTTCCTATGGGTTCTAAACATAAGAAAAAACCCATAAAACATAATGAATGACTATACAAGTTTTAAGACTTCAGTATGCCTCAGAGGATTATATTGGTTAGTGTAGTTTAGGTTTCAGTGACAGAGACTCAACTTGAATGGATTAAGAGAAAAAGAAAATTTATTCATCTAAACAAAAAGCCAGAGGTATCTGGCCTCCACTGTCCAGTCCTAGTCTTAGTAAATAAGTAAAGTTTATTAGCCACATTAATAAGCAAAGAAATGTAAATTCAATGGAGACAGAATTTTAACCTATCGAATTAAACCTATTAAAATCATGTGAACACCCAGTGTGTTAGGAAGGATTCAAGGAAGTAGGCACTTTAATACATTGCAAGTGGGAGTATACATTGGTATAATTTTTCTGGTGGAAACTTAGAAAAGTGTATCAAAAGCCTTAGAATTTTACTTATTCGTAGACAGAGAAATTCAATCTCTAGGTTTTTTTCCTACGGAAGAAATCAGGGGAACTTACCAAGATCAAGCATGCTTAAGAATGTTTCTTGGGCCAGGTGCAGGGGCTCGCGGCTGTAATCTCAGCACTTTGGGAGGCCCAGGTGGGCAGATCACCTGAGGTCAGGAGTTTGAGACCAGCCTGGCCAACATGGTGAAACCCCATCTCTACTAAAAATACAAAAATTAGCCAGGCGTTGTGGCAGACGCCTGTAATCCCAGCTACTCGGGAGGCTAAGGTAGGAGAATCGCTTGAACTCGGGAGGTGGAGGTTGCAATGAGCCAAGATCACGCCATTGTACTTCAGCCTGGGCAACAGAGCGAGATTCTATCTCAAAAAAAAAAAAAAAAAAAAAACCCACCAACAACAAAAGAATGTTTCTTGGCTGGGCATGGTGGCTCATGCCTGTAATCGCAGCACTTTTATCGCAGCACTTTGGGAGACCAAGGAGGGCAGACTGCTTGAGGTCAGGAGTTCCAGACCAGCCTGGCCAACATGGTGAATCCCTGTCTCTACTACAAGTACAAACATTAGCTGGGCGTGATGGCACACACCTGTAATCTCAGCTACTCAGGAGGCTGAGGCATGAATTGCTTGAACCTGGGAGGCAGAGGTTGCAGTGAGCCAAGATAGTACCACTTTCCTCCAGCCTGGCTAACAGGGCAAGACAGTGTCTCAAAAAAAAAATAAATAAATAAAGTTTTTTACAGAATTATGATGATGATTATTATTTTTGAGACAGTTTCTCACTCTGTCATCCAGGCTGAGGTACAGTGGCACAATCTTGGTTCACCACAGCTTTGACTTTCCGGGCTCAGGTGATCCTCCCACCTCAGCCTTCCAATTAGCTGGGACTACAGGTGCACACCACTATCCCAGCTAATTTTCTGTACTTTTTGTAGAGATAGAGTTTCACCATGTTGCCCAGGCTGATCTCAAACTCTTGGGCTCAAACGATCCTCCCACCTTTGCATCCCAAAGTGCTGGGATTGCAGGCATGAGCCAGCATGTCTGGCCTCTTACAGAATTATTAATAATTCCCCAGAAATTGGACATAACCTTAAGGTCTAACAATATTTGCATTTGTTAGGTAAATTATGATAAATTTGTAAAACGGAATATTGTATAGCCTCTAAAGTACCATTTGCAAAAGGCATTTAACGATAAAGAGAAAAATCACATTATGAAACAGAATAAACAAAGATATTCCAATTTTCTAAAACTGTTATATCTAGGTATATGTGTACAGTAAATGGAATGGAAAAGCAAGAATATAAATATTAACATCTGTGACTGATGGTGCCACAAATAATTTTAATTTTTTCTTGTACCTTTTTGTAGTTTTCTATACTTCAGTAAAAATGTATTGTTGATCAGAAAATGAATACTGAGAGAAAATGCTGTAAAGTATTTTATGTAGTATCTGGCAAATTTCTTCACAAGGTAATATGTATCAGAATTATTCTCAATCCTGGCTGCACTTGAGACTCACCTGGGGAGCTTAAAAAAAGTCTATTCCACTCGGCCCTCCTCCAGAAATTCTTACTTACTTTAGGGTGGCCCCTCCATCAGTAGTTTTAGCAGCTGTCCAGATAATTCTTTTTTTTTTTGAGATGGAGTTGCCCAGGCTGCAGTGCTGTGGCGTGATCTCTGCTCACTGCAACATCTGCCTCCTGGGTTCTAGCCATTTTTCTGCCTCAGCCTCCCGAGTAGCTGAGATTACAGGTTCCCACCATCAAGGCCAGCTAATTTTTGTATTTCTAGTAGAGACGGGGTTTTGCCATGTTGGCCAGGCTGGTCTCGAACTCCTGACCTCAAGTGATTCACCCACCTTGGCCTCCCAAAGTGATGGGATTACAGGCATGAGCTAGTGCGCCCAGCCTTGTCCAGGTAATTCTAATGAATAATCAGGACGGAGACATACCTTACAGCATGTGTGGTCAATAGATGAATATTTGTGCTTAAAATCACCATGTAGAGTACTGGTTCGAAAAAGTGAGGCCTCCAGTTTGTCAGAGAGAAGACTGACATCATTCAGATTCTATATGTCATAATCTAATAGGCCTGTAGGTTTATGGGAGTGCAGGATTTGCATTTTTTGAAGCTGTAAGAAGTTTGACAAAGCTGGGCATGGTGGTTCACCCCTCTAATCCCAGCACTGTGGGAAGCCAAGGTTGGTGGATCCCTGGAGCCCAGGATTTCGAGACCAGCCTGGGCAACATGGCAAGACTCCATCTCTATACAAAAAGCAAAAATTAATTGGGTGTAGTGATGGCGCCTGTAGTCCCAGTTATTCGGGAGGCTGAAGTGGGAAGGTAACTCAAGACCGGGCAGTGAGTTCAGCTGTGATTGTGCTACTGCACTCCAGCCTGGGCGACAGAGCAAGATCCTGCCTCAAAAAAACAAGAGTTAGACAATTCTGCATAGCTTATTCTCACTTTCACTTTGTATGTCATTTCATTAAACTGAATAAGAAGTTTTAGCTATCTGAAAACATTTCTCAAACTAAGAACTAGAAAGGCAATATAAGGGGCAAGAGAAAGAGCAGATCAGATAAAGCCTGATTTTGTGTATCAACAATTCTTCAGACCAGTCACGGTGGCTCACACCTGTAATCCCAGCACTATGTGAGGCTGAGGCAGGTGGATCACTTGAGGTCAGGGGTTCAAGACAAGCCTGGCTAACATGGTGAAACCCCATTTCTATTAAAAATACAAAAATCTGCCAGGCGTGGTGGCACATGTCTGTCCTCCCAGCTGTTTGGGAGGCTGAGGTGGGAAAATAGCTTGAACCGGGGAGGCAGCGGTTGCAGTGAGTTGAGATCATGCCCCACTGCACTCCAGCTGGTGGAATGGAGTGAGACACCTTGTCTCAAAAAACAAAACAAAAAAACAAAAAGAAATTCTTTTTCAATGAATTTATTGTTTAGTGTTCAAGGAATGTTTAGTGACAATTCTTCCCCTCTTAAAAGAAGGGAAATCACTATTCAGGGAACTGAAGAATTGTCATGCCACTTGTACCATTGTAGTTTTCCAGTATCAAGATGAAGGAAGGTGTTTTCATTATAGAATTATAATAGCTATAGCAACAGCTGCCCAGTTATACTGAGCTTGCAGTCAGCCTGCATATTCTGGGGGACCAGGAATCCCATGCTAGTGACTTCTGTTAATCAACACAGCATCTAAAAATAATGAAACTAACCAAGGAGTGCAATGAAAAGAAATCACTGTGTACAAGATGTGCCCCAAGCCTGGAGGAAAAAGTTAATATAAGTAACATAACAGAAAAATCAAGAACAGAGGAGGTGCAAGGTAGTGTAAAGTAACAAAATTCTTTTAGCTGAAGGTGGAGGGAGACTTTTACTTTTAATTTCTTTCTACAATTAAGAGAAAGGCCTGACCGGGCGTGGTGGCTCACATCTGTAATCCCAGCACTTTGGGAGGCTGAGGCGGGCAGATCACGAGGTCAAGAGTTCAAGACCAGCCTGGCCAACATGGTGAAACCCCATTTCTACTAAAATACACAAAAAATTATCCAGGTGTGGTGGTGTGCACCTGTAATCCCAACTACTACAGAGGCTGAGGCAGGAGAATCGCTTGAACCCAGGAGGCAGAGGTGCAGTGAGCCGAGATCATGCCACTGCACTCCAGCCTGAGCAACAAAAGTGAAACTCTGTCTCAAAAAAAAAAAGAAAAAAAAAAAAAAAGAGAGAGAGAAAGGCCCTAAGGCTTGCCTAAAGGCCTATTAGCATGACTTCCGCCAGACTTCCATCCACTGGCTTCAGGAATATACTTGATCTGAGTTCCATTAACCTGAGAGGGCTGAGTGTAATGGATGAGAAGTTTGTTCAGAGCACATTTCAGGATATTATCCATCCTAGTAATCACACTGTGCATTCTATAATTCTGACTTACGTGCATTGGTTCTCCAAGCCTCCTTTTATTAGGCTGGATTTGAAAAGGAACAGCTGAGTTTCTAGAAGGACTGACATGACACTCACTTAGATATGACCTTTCATAACTATGTGCCCCTAAAGGTGAAGTTCTAGACACTAACATCTTCACCTGTCTTAGACGATCATCTTGCTCGAATGCTGTGGCTCATCCCTGTAATCCCAGAACTTTAGGAGGCCTATGTGGGAGGATTGCTTGAGCCCAGGAGTTTAAGACCAGCCTGAGTAATAAAGTGAGACTTCATTGCCACACAAAAATTTAAAACTTAGCTGGGTGTGGTGCTGCACACCTATAGCCCAAGCTACTCGGGAATATACTCACATAGAAACCAGGAATATATAATGCTGTTTTTGGAATTCTCACTACCTGCCCCAAAACTCACAGTTCAGGTCAAAATTACCAATAGGAGATTTTAGCCAGGTGTGGTAGCTCATGCCTATAATCCCAGCACTTTGGGAGACCCGGGTAGGAGGATCTCTTGAACCCAGGAGTTCAAGACCAGTTTGGGCAACATAGCGAGACCCTGTCTCTAAAAAAAAAAAAAAAAGAGAAATAGGCGGGGCGCGGTGGCTCACGCCTGTAATCCCAGCACTTTGGGAGGCCGAGGCGGGCGGATTACGAGGTCAGGAAATCGAGACCATACTGGCTAACACGGTGAAACCCCGTCTCTACTAAAAATACAAAAAAATTAGCTGGGCCTGCTGGCGGCGCCTGTAGTCCCAGCTACTCAGGAGGCTGAGGCAGGAGAATGGCGTGAACCCGGGAGGCGGAGCTTGCAGTGAGCCGCGATTGCGCCACTGCACTCCAACCTGGGCAACAGAGGGAGACTCCGTCTCAAAAAAAAAAAGAGAGAGAGAGAGAAATAAATTAATTAAAATTTAAAAATTGAAAATAAGAAAAATGTAAAATTATATTTTTTTAAAAAAGGAAATTGCAATTCTTTTGTGTGCAAGTGTCTCATTGTGAGATTACAATATGCTTAAACTGGGGACCCAATGTTATACGTGTTTTACATCACTTACGGGGCAGTGAATAGAAAAGAACAGGAAACACCAAAGGCAATGCTGGAGCAACACAAATTTTAATAAATTCAGGCAGGCAGTATAATATGGTCGTTAGAGTGTCGGCTGGTAACAAACCTATTTGTGTTCTAATTCTTGCTAGGCACTTTCTAGCTGGGAGACCTTGGCTAAGGTACTTTTAAAAGTTTTAAATCCATCCAAGTACTTAAGATGGATGTGTCAAAGACATACATGATGCACAGTAAACAAAGTAGACAGCACTTCTGTCCCAAAAAAGGTCTTTCCATAGTCCAGAAGACAAATTTGAAAAACTGAGGAAGGGCGGGGCGCGGTGGCTCATGCCTGTAATTCCAGCACTTTGGGAAGCCGAGGCGGACGGATCACCTGAGGTCAGGAGTTTGAGACCAGCCCAACAAATATGGTGAAACCCCGTCTCTACTAAAAATACAAAAGTTAGCCAGGCGTGGTGATGCACGCCTTGGAATTGCTTGAACCCGGGAGGCGGAGCTTGCCGAGATCACGTCACTGCACTCCAGCCTGGGCGACAAAGCGAGACTCCGTCTCAAAAAAAAAAAAAAAAAAAAACCAACCAAACCAACCAACTAACCAACCAACAACAACAAAAAAAACACTGAGGAAGATCTTAACTGTAAAATGCAAATCATACCCACTTCCAAGCCATGTGTGGATTAAATGAAATAAGCCAACTAAAGAAATTACTCAGCTCAGTGCCTAGTATACAATTAGCGCTCAATAAGTACTAGCGACCGCTTGGCAAAGCAACGCAGATTGAAGTGTGGGTTTCATTTCTCATCATGTGATAGGTGATAAAATGCTCTTAATCAGGTCGGCTCACCTGGCCTCTCCATTCGACCTAAATAACATCTACTTACTTGCGTAAGGGAAGAGCACTGGCCCAGGTCAGCAAGCATTTGTCCTCCGGGTGGCGCCTCTCGCCTTCAGTAACCCGTCACCTCCAGAACCAGGGCGCCAGCTCCGGCCATCCGTGGTCAAGCGGGAGCTCCCATTGGCTAATCGCACTCTGAAACGCACGCCTTTTCCCGGCCCTGGCGGTGCCGTCCAATGTGCGCCTCTCGACTCTGCTCCGCCCCGCCCCCGTCGCCCCGCCTCCCTGTCGTATTTGCGCCATTGGTGGATCTTCCGGACCGTGATGGCGACGCTGCGCATGCGCATTCGCTCCGAGCCCTCCTCCGGGGAGAGGGAGCTCGCGGGTCGGGGCTAGGGAAGGCTGACCTAGCTCGGCCCGGGTGAAAGGGCGGCGACGGCACTGGGTGGGGCCGAGCTCCAGGGCTGGCTGCTGGGCTGCTAAGAGAACTGTGAGCCGCTCGGAACCGCGCGCCTCTCGGGCGGGGCGGGGCCGGCTGAGGGAGTCCGCGCGTGCCCGCGCCGAGCTACCTGCTCTGGCGGCTTCGCTGCTAGCTCGCGGCGACGTCGGGCCGGTTTTTCCAGGATGACCGAGCTGAGGCAGAGGGTGGCCCATGAGCCGGATGCGCCACCCGAGGACAAGGTAGCGGCAGCGTCGGGGTGGGCGCGGCCGGGATAACAGCGCGTCCGGGAGGCCCGCGGGGGACGCGCGCAGAGGGGTCGTCTTGTTCTCTGACCTTTTGTCGCAGCCGACGGCGGACCCGGGCCCGGGTAGCGCGAAGGGTCCTCGGGTGCCCGGCCCTCGCGGCGCGCGCGTCAGGGGTCGGCGGGTCGGGGTCCCGGCTCAGGGTCTGGCTGGAGTGGCTCCCCCGGGGCGCAGGAAGGAGCTCGCCAGGAGTGGCGTACGGCCTCCTGCCTCGCTGGGCTGGCTGCGGGGATTCCCTTCTGCCCTAACTCCCTGAGGCCTTCCTGGAGGTGAAGATGTACAGAGCCTTCTTAGGGAGGCGGCTCCTCTGAGCGCAACTTAGGCTCTCCGTTCCCTTTTACAATATTATTATTTTGGGAGGTGGGGGAATCAGGACAAGGCCATAGCATTTGCCTCCTGGGAGATGTAAATCCCTTCTTGGGCATGAAATCATCAACTTTGAGCAGAGAGGTGTTACGCAGTGAGCCAGCCCGTCATCAGCAGGTGTTGGAGGGCGTCCTCCCGGTTGATGGGTTTCCTGCACCGTGTGGGCTCTGGTGGGTAGGGGAGGAGAGTAGGAAGGAGGCCATCTTGGCAGGGACAGTGGCCCTGGGTGGCGGGTGGGGGTGACGGGTGGGGGAGTACACTCCTTTGGGTGAAGTGAAAGGTCTGTGTAGGGGAGTTAAGGAAGGTAGGGATTGGTTTTATTGCTGTGGAGGTTGAATGGCAGTGTAGGACTTTGTAGCAGTAGTTGTGCTTTCCGAGATAGCAGTGATCAGGAGCCCTGTATTTGGAAAACTGCTCTGGCAGTGATGTATATGGACTGAGGGAGCCTGGACCAGACTGAGGGAGCCTGGACCAGACTGAGCGAGACTGGTTCACTCAGGGATTGCCCATGAGTGACCTTTTGGCCCACATGTTGTCTTAAAAATCAGAAAATTTATCCTAACAATCTAAATTTCTTGCCTGTCTTAGATAATTGGAGGGTCCATCATCACTTTGTCACCCGATCAATGGTTGGCTGGAGCTGAGGATTATCTGTTCCCACCAATCCCTGTTGCCTTACACCAGGCTCACGGCTTCCCCTAATGCAGCCTGTGACTTTTTGATGACTGGACGCAATGGACATTAGGGAGACACGAAGAAGGAAGAAAACACAAGATTTGCTGACAGGATGTCAACAGAGCAGTTACACTAGGAGGAATGTTTTGGGTGAAAGATAATGAGATTATGGGTTTTTTAAAACAACTTTCATGTTATTGCAGTTGACAGTGGACCATCCAAAGATAACTGTTCCTACTGATTTTTAGAACATATATTTTGGCCAGGCACAGTGCTGCACGCCTGTAATCCTAGCTTCTAGGGAGGCTGAGGCAGGAGGATCGCTTGAGCCGAGGAGTTTGAGACCTTGTCTCAAAACACAAAAACATGTTTTGGAGAAAATTTAGGACTGGGGCTGAGGATTTAGCAGTCGCTTGCAGAGACAAGATACTTTGTTTTTTTTTTTGTTTGTTTGTTTGTTTTTTTTTTTTGAGACGGAGTCTCGCTCTGTCGCCCAGGCTGGAGTGCAGTGGCACGATCTTGGCTCACTGCAAGCTCCGCCTCCCGAGTAGCTGGGACTACAGGCGCCCGCCACCTCGCCCGGCTAGTTTTTTGTATTTTTTTAATAGAGACGGGGTTTCACCGTGTTCGCCAAGATGGTCTCGATCTCCTGACCTCGTGATCCGCCCGTCTCGGCCTCCCAAAGTGCTGGGATTACAGGCTTGAGCCACCGCGCCCGGCGAGACAAGATACTTTGAAGTCTCTAATTTTTCATTTGGCTATCCTGGTTCAGCCTGAAATAATTCTGACTCACCTTTTACTGCTAGTTGATAAGTATGCAGATGTTTGGAGGCTCTGTAGCTCTGTTTAAGGGTGAGATCATACTTGATGTCAGTGGGACTTTGTGGACCTAGAAAGTGTGAGGAGAGAGAGAAGAAAGAAGGCATGATAGCTGGTGGGCCATGTTTTTGAAAAGCTAACTATGTACAATAATTAGAATGTCAAAAAACAACCTTGGGGTTATGATATGCAGCATAAAGATTCTACCCTCCTTCCCAGACTTGTTAGATCCATCCCCCAGAGATGAAGTGCTAGTTGAACCATCTTACTTTCACATGCCATACTTTAGACAGGGAGGACATGAGGAGCTGTCCAGCTAGAGGTGCACTTACATCACTTATACAGTGACAGAATGCCTGGGGTCATGAGGTCCATTCGTGGCATGTTGTTCCCTAAAAGATAGCTGCTGTGCACTCTTTTAAAAGTTTGATGTTTGTTACCGAGAACAAGAAAAATCAGTTCCTCACCCCATCATTCAGAACTTCTGAATTGTCACTGAATTATCATGTATGGGATTTTTTTCTTTTCTTTTTTTTGTTTTTAGACGGAGTCTCTCTCTGTCGCCCAGGCTGGAGTGCAGTGGCACGATCTCCCAGAACCTCTGCTCTAACTTCCAAAACAAAATCTCCTGAAATGCCAACTCAATCATAAATTTTAAGATGCCAGTCTTTCAGACCACATCTCATCCTTTGCTTTCCTAAGCTCCATCAGAAAAATGTGGTTGGGTAGGAAGAGGATCATTCCCAAAGCCTAAACTCCAAGTTTGTTAGTTTGGCAACTATACCGTGCTTTGGGACTTTAAAATTATAAGCACAGTTCCCAGAGGAGAACATTTCCTTTATTAGCAATTGGCTTTGAAAATTCCATTCCCAGATGCTAAATATAACAAAATACCTTCTGACTTTTATAAATAAACATTCTCCAGACTATTTTGATACTAATGATTTTCTATTTACAAGACAGTTTTGCCACAGCAGTTAAGCAACTGTAACATTTTGAGGAATCTTTCAAGTTTATTCCAGAGCCTTTTTTTTTTTTTTGAGACGGAGTCTTGCTCTTTCGCCCAGGCTGGAGTGCAGTGGCGCCGTCTCGGCTCACTGCAAGCTCCGCCTCCCGGGTTCACGCCATTCTCCTGCCTCAGCCTCCCAAGTAACTGGGACTGCAGGCGCCCGCCACCACGCCTGGTTAATTTTTTGTATTTTTAGTAGAGACAGGGTTTCATCATGTTAGCCAGGATGGTCTCGATCTCCTGACCTCGTGATCCACCTGGCTTGGCCTCCCAAAGTGCTAGGATTACAGGCATGAGCCACCACGTCCAGCCTCCAGAGCTTTTTTTTTTCCTTTTCTTTTGAGACAGAGTTTTGCTCTTGTTGCCCAGGCTAGATGGAGTGCAGTGGTGCAATCTCAGCTCACGGCAACCTCCGCCTCCTGGGTTCAAGCGATTCTCCTGCCTCAGCCTCCTGAGTAGCTGAGATTACAGGCATGCATCACCACGACCGGCTAATTTTGTATTTTTAGTAGAGGCGGGGTTTCTCCATGTTAGGCTGGTCTCAAACTCTTGACCTCAGGTGATCTGCCTACCGTGGCCTCCCAAAGTGCTGGGATTACAGGCATGAGCCACCGCACCCGGCCTATTCCAGAGCTTTTAAAGCACTGACTTGAAAATTGTTCACTGGATTCTTTTATGAAATTAAAAAGTTCTTGTTTCATAATGCATTTCCTTAAAAAGACAACCCTGTTTTATTATTTCTAATTTCCTTGGGTTCTAACACAAGAATATTGGCAAAGCCAAAGTCATAGACGTGTTTCCCAAACTGTGAAACAGAATAAATCAGGATTTTTTAAAAGTTTACTATGGGCTGGGTGCAGTGGCTCACACCTGTAATCCCAGCACTTTGGGAGGCCAAGGCGGGTGGACCACCTGAGGTCAGGAGTTCGAGACCAACCTGGCCAACATGGTGAAACCTCGTCTCTACTAAAAACACAAAAAAATTAGCTGGATGTGGTGGCAGACACCTGTAATCCCAGGTGCTGGGAAAGCTAAGGCAGGAGAATTGCTTGAACCCGGGAGGCGGAGGTTGCAGTAAGCTGAGATTGTGCCATTGTACTCCAGCCTGGGCAACAAGAGTGAAACTCTGTCTCAAAAAAAAAAGCAAAAAATCAAACAAACAAAAGTTTACTATATACATTCAAAGACAAATAATAGATTTCACGGTTGTTAAAATGTTCCCTTATTAAAAATCCCATACATGGCCAGGTGTGGTAGCTCATGCCTGTAATCCCAGCATTTTGGGAGGCTGAGGCAGGTAGATCACAAAGTCAGGAGTTCAACACCAGCCTGGCCAATATAGTGAAACTCCATCTCTACTAAAAATACAAAAAAAAAAAAAAAAAAAAAAAAAAGGCCAGGTGCAGTGGCTCACACCTATAATCCCAGCACTCTGGGAGGCCGAGGCAGGAGGATCACCTGAGGTTGGGAGTTCGAGACCAGCCTGACCAACATTGAGAAACCCTGCCTCTACTAAAAATACAAAATCAGCTGGGTATGGTAGCACATGCCTGTAGTCCCAGCTACTCGGCTGATGCAGGAGAACTGCTTGAATCTGGGAGGTAGAGGTTATGACAAGCCACGATCGTGCCATTGCACTCCAGCCTAGGCAAAAGAGCGAAACTCCCTCTCAAAAAAAAAAAAAAAAAAATTAGCCGAGTATGGTGGTGGGTACCTGTGGTCCCAGCTACTTGGGAGGCTGAGGCAGGAGAATGGCGTGAACCTGGGAGGCAGAGCTTGCAGTGAGCCGAGATCGCGCCACTGCACTCCAGCCTGGGGGACAGAGTGAGACTCCGTCTCAATTAAAAAAAAAAAAAAACAAAAACAAAGGGAGAGTTTAAATTTTAACTGAAGATAGTGTGTAAGAGCAGGGGCTTGAGTCGGTTACATCTACCTTGAGCCTGGGCTCCGCCACATAGAGGCTGTGTAACTCTGAGCAGATCACTGAAGTTGTGGCAGCCTCAGTTTGTCCATCATTAAAATGGGGGTTATAAAATTGTATGTGCTTCACAGGATATTCATGTGGATTAAATGTATGTATGGGCTGCCAGCAGAGCTTGTCACATCGTAATATATTAGCTGTGTTGCTACTGATTAAAATAGATTTTTATAGAAAAAACTTTAATATTCATCTTACACTCTTGAAAGGTAATAAAATTTTCAAGTTATACATATTTGTAGAACCTATTCATATTCATTACCTTTTAAGGAAAGTTTTATAGAAAGGACTTAGCCTTCTATGACCTATCTTTTCGGTTTATTTTCTTGAGGAATTTTTCAGTACTCCAAATACAAGGTTTAACTGTAGAAGGACCACTGAACGTTGTTGTATGCAATTATCTTCTTTTATAATTAAAAAATGGTTTTCAATAGACTTTGAGATTGAACTACTCAAAATATTAAAGAACTATAACTACTTCAGGTGTAAGAGAAATGCTTAATTTTTTTCAAGAAAATTTTTTTATGTTGAGAAGTAATTTGGGAATTAAAATATCAGTAAACCTTAGCTATGATTCCCAGGCTTAACATGGAGAGGAGGTGAAAGATTGTTTTGTCATATAACCCAGTATTTTATGTTTCTTATTTTTGTTGCTCAAACAGTATGATTTTATTTAAAAAAACTCAATTACTTCACGATTTTTGATTAAAGTTTTTCCAAAATCTATTTTTAAAAAATATTTTGTGTTTGCCCAAGTTAATATGGTATTTCATTAGAAGAATCTTTATCGGCCAGGCGGGGTGGCTCATGCCTGTAATCCCAGCACTTTGGGAGGCCGAGGCGGGTGAATCACGAGGTCAGGAGATTGAGACCATCCTGGCTAACACGGCGAAACCCCTTCTCTACTAAAAATACAAAAAAAAAAAAAAATTAGCTGGGTGTGGTGGCGCCTGTAATCCCAGCCTTTCAGGAGAATGGCATGAACCTGGGAGGTGGAGCTTGCAGTGAGCCGAGATGGCGCCACTGCACTCCAGCCTGGGGGACAGAGCGAGACTTCATCTCAAAAAAAAAAAAAAAAGAATTTTTATCAACTTTTAGAAATGTTAAATTGCTCTCCTTGGATGTTAGGACTAGAAGGGACTTTAGAGGTGTTTTTTATTTTTAGGGATAGTGTCTCACCTTGTTGCCCAGGCTAGAGTGTAGAGTGGCACAGTCATAGCTCACTATAGCTTTAAACTCCTGAGCTCAAGCCATCCTCCTGCCTCAGTCTCCTGAGTAGCTCAGGACTACAGGCCTGAGCCATGTCACCCGGCTTGAGGTAGTTATTTTATAGAAGAGGATGCCACAGCTCAGAGAGTTTTAAGTTATTAGCTCAAGATGACATAGTTGGTTAGATATAGAGTGGTTCATATTATGAAGGGCTTCTATTTATTTATTTTTTGAGATGAAGTTTCGCTGTTGTTGCCCAGGCTGGAGTGTAATGGCGTAATCTCAGCTCACCATAACCTCTGCCTCCTTGGTTCAAGCAGTTCTCCTGCCTCAGCCTCCCAAGTAACTGGGATTACGGGCATGCGCCACTACGCCCAGCTGATTTTGTATTTTTGGTAGAAACGGGATTTCTCCATGTTGGTCAGGCTGGTCTTGAACTCCTTACCTCAGGTGATCCTCCCGCCTCGGCCTCCCAAAGTGCTAGGATTACAGGCCTGAGCAACCGCGCCTGGCCTTTGAAGGTCTTCTAATTCCCGGTTGTTGTTTTTAATTTTTTTCTCATAGAATTAATTTACAGACTTTAAAAGCTTCTAGTAGTGATTAGCGTTGATAGCTATGATATCCAAATATTACCTATTTTTCTTATTTGGCTACAAAATCAGAAAAATACTATATAAATCTTTCAAAATGTTAAATGTTTAAAAGTAAGGTCTCAGAGAGTGAATGTGGAGACTCTGTGAAGAAAAAATATATTTTTTTTGTAGAGAAAGTGGATTAGGTTCAGTTTTCCTGGTTATCGGATGACTGTGATTTAGACATTTGTGAGCACTTTCCTGGGAGTGGCCACTCTGGTATCCTTGAAAGGCACTCCCAGCACAGTGCTTGAAGACCACAAGGTGCCTCACCCAGGCAGCGGGTGAGGCTGCTTGGAAGAAATGCTTTCCAGTTAATGACTGTTAGCACGAGAACCATTTGTTCTAGTAAGAAGCAGTCATTCGGTATTCAACACTTCTCTTTAGAACATTCACTGACTCCAGGGTCTGCTATGGACAGTGTCTGTATTTCTGCGAGGGGCTGGTATTATCAGTGTTCATAAGGATATTATTGAGAATTTTATGCCTGTTTTGACTCCACATAATCAATTTTTTCCTTGCTGATTTAAAGAAATAATACAATCTTTTTAAAATCAATGATATTTAATAGTTTTATTTTTATTTATTTATTTTTTGAGATAGAGTTTCTCTCTTGTTGCTCAGGCTGGAGTCCAATGGCTTGGATCTCTGCTCACTGCAACCTCTGCCTCCCGAATGCAAGTGATTCTCCTGCCTCAGCCTCCCGAGTAGCTGGAATTATAGGCGCCCACCACCACACCCGGCTAATTTTTATATTTTTAGTAGAGATGGGGTTTCACCATGTTGGCCAGGCTGGTCTCGAATTCCTGACTTCAGGTCATCTGCCTGCCTTGGCCTTCTGAAGTGCTGGGATTACATGTGTGAGCCACTGTACCCAGCCGACGGCATTTTTAAATTGGTAAGGTAGAAAGTGATCATGAGAGTCTAACAGCTGATGGATATGGGAATATAATACTTGATAAAATCATTCAGAATATGTTTGACAAACAAGAAGATTGTATAAAACGTTCACTGCCCTACTAATGTAAAGCATTTCCCCTCCCTCACTTTATTCTCAACCTTACAACTGCCAGAAATTATATAATCTTGAATATATTTGAGAAACTCTTTTTAAAATGAATCTTGTAACTAATTTCTTTAATTTATATATAAATATATATACAAATATATATTTATTTTATAATAGAGACAGTGTCTTAAAATGTTGTCCAGGCTGGTCTTGAACTCCTGGGTTCAAGCGATCTTCTCGCCTCGGCTTCTCAAAGGGCTGGTACAGCATGAGCCACTGTGCCTGGCCATTGTAACTAATTTCGCAGGGCAGATAACTGTCCTTTAAACTGTTTGAAAACATTTGAGTGTTACTATTATTGGTTTTCACTCTTTTCTATCTTTTCTAGGATCCACATAGGTGGAGGGCATTCCTCTCAACAGTTTGTTAACCTACATTCTGTGGTGTTGAGGTCTCCCAGGCCTTCTGTACTGGCACTAGAGGCTGTTGGGGGTGAAAAAGTACAGCTGTTTGTGTGTCATACTGCCTCTGGTTCAGAAAGGAGATGGACACTGACTGTTCACTATTAATTTTGCCAAAGTCTCCTTGAAAGAATGCTAATTTGTTCCTGGCATTGGGCAGGGTTCCTGCCTTCCAGATCTTGTCACGTGGTGGTTACTTGGTTGGGGTAATAGTGAGGCACCCCCTCCCCACCCCCACGCATAGTCCCCACCAGGCAGCTTCCTATGCCAGTCACTGATCTTTGTTCTCATGTTGTTTGCCCCAACAGTAGGGATGGCTTTGAGCCCACTAAGTTGAGTGACCTTTTGAAGAAAGTTAAACTTTATGATGTTATTTTGAGTAGGCAATGTGTGGTTCAGAATTTTTAGGGAGCAAAGGGTACTCTGTGAAGGTTTCCTTTCTCCCACCTGCCTCTCCCCAGGGACAGCCTCATGCCACACTGTGGTTCTCATGAGCACTGCTGTCTGTGTGGAAGGACCTGACCTGTCCTACCAAAGTCAGACATCTTTTTGATTTGTTGCCTTCGGCAGAAGCTCCTTTGTATTAAGGTCACCATAGGGCCAGCTTGGGACTTCTCTGTGAAGACTTTGCTGAGGTTTTGAGAGTTCTTGGGACTTGGGATTTACGAGCAACACTCTCTGTCTCTGGGTCTCTGATGTGGAGAGGATGTCTGCCATTGACGCCGAAGCCCTGAGTGGACAGCTGTCAGAGCTGTATCTCCACAGTCCATGCCCGGCTAGTCCTGTGGTTTCAGTGGTCTACAGGACATTCCTAGGTGCATGACCTTCAGTCCACACAAACTTTGTCTCAAATCTGAATTCTCTCATTCTACTCTTACCACCCTCCTTCAGTTTCTTTTTTCTGTGATAAAATCACAGATGACTCAGTTACTCAGGTTTGAAATCTCCTATTCCTTTGTTCGAATCTGCCGGATGCAGATTCGAACCAGGTGTGACTTGGAATCCTTATCTGTTTGTTGTTTGTTTGTTGTTTGTTGTCTGATTGTTGCTTTTGGAGATTTCAACATTTCAGGACTGCAGTATTGTAAATGCCTGCAGTATCCTTCTAAATCCGAGTTCCTTACCTCTCCTGGAATCCTTATCTGTCTTTTGCTCTTTCCGATTTCCCAGATTTCAGGATTTATTGCTTGCCTTATTGTAAACCCTGTGAATTGAGCTCCCTCCTGTTAGGATTTGCTCTAGGTCCCTCCTAATCCATCTGTCCTTTGTCTCTTCCAGGAGTTCTGAAACTACCCTAGTAATTATTGAGGGGTGGGGTGGAATGGTAGAATTCTGGCTCTTTTTCGTAATACTTAAACTTTAAGATCCTTTGTAGCCTTCTGTCCCTCTGTTTCCTTCCATTTCTTATTTTAGGTTCAGGGGGTACATGTGCAGGTTTGGTACATGGGCAAATTGCATGTTGCTGAGGTTTGGTGTACAAATGATTTTGTCACCTAGGTAGTGAGCATAGTACTAGATGGATAGTTTTTCAATCCTCACCAGCCTTCCACTCTCCACCTTTAAGCCCTGGTGTTTGTTGTTCCCCTGTTTGTGTCCATGTGTAGCTCCCAGTTCACTCTACAAGTGAGACTTGCAGTATTTGGTTTTCTCTTCCTGCATTAATTTGCTTAGGATAATGACCCCTAGCTGCATCCATGTTGCCGCAAAGGACATGATTTTATTCTTTTTTATATAGCCTTCTCTCTTAACTGGCCTTTCTCCCTGCTGGGTGCCTCTGTGTCATGGATCTTGATTCTTGCTCTTTCCTACCCCTGAAATGTGTTCTTTCTGTCACCCTCCCTCATTTCTACCTATTTTTCTACCTTTTTTTTTTTTTTTTTTTTTTTGAGATGGAGTCTCACTCTGTCACCCAGGCTGGAGTGCAATGGCGTGATCTTGGCTCACTGCAGCCTCCGCCTCCCGGGTTCAAGCAATTCTCCTGCCTCAGCCTCCCTAGTAGCTGGGACTACAGGTGCATGCTACCACGCTTGGCTAATTTTTGTATTTTTAGTAGAGATGGGGTTTCACCATGTTGGCCAGGCTGGTGTCGAATGCCTGACCTCAAGTGTTCTGCCTGCCTTGGCCATCCAAAGTGCTGGGATTACAGACGTGAGCCACTGCACCTGACCTTTCTACCTATTTAAGTCTTATTTTTTCAAAATTTATCTCAGAGTATCTCTGGCTAGAAGTGATGTAAGCATGTATTATTAAAAATTACAGAAGTAGGTCTCTACAAAAATATTTTTTTTAATTTGCTGGGCGTGGTGGTGCGCGCCTGCATTCCGAGCTACATGTGAGGCTGGGGCAGGAGGATCAGTTGAGCCCAGGAGTTTAAGGCTGCAATGTAGCCCGCTACACTATAACTTGGGCAACAGAGCAAGACAATGTCTCAAAAAATACACATGTGCCCTAAATAGTGCTCAAGTTTTAAAATATTTTAACCCAGCATTAAAAAAAATTTTTAGTTGACGTATATTTATGGGATGCAGAGTGATAGTTCCATATATGTGTTCAGTGTATAATAATTAAATCAGGGTAATTAGCATATCCGTAACCTCTAACATTTGTCATTTCTTTCTTTTTTTTTTTTTTTTTGAGGCAGAGTCTCACTCTTGTCACCCAGACTGGAGTGCAGTGGCATGATTTCGGCTCACTGCAAGCTCCAACTCCTGGGTTCATGCCATTCTCCTGCCTCAGTCTCCCGAGTAACTGGGACTACAGGTGCCTGCCACCGCACTCGGCTAATTTTTATATTTTTAGTAAAGATGGGTTTTCACCGTGTTAGCCAGGATGATTTCGATCTCCTGACCTTATGATCTGTGCGCCTCAGCCTCCCGAAGTGCTGGGATTACAGGTGTGAGCCACCGCACCCGGCCACATTTATCATTTCTTTAAATTTTTTTTTTTTTTTTTTGTAGAAACAGGATCATGCTATGTTGCCCAGGCTGGTCTCGAACTCCTAGCCTCAAGTGATCCTCTTGCCTCAGCCTCCTAAAGTGCTGGGATTACACATTAGCCACCACGCCCAGCCTCGAGTTGATTTTTGTATCTGGAGAGAGATAGGGTAGGGTTTTAGTTTCACTCTTTGGCATGTAGATATCCAGTTTTCACAGCACCATTTATTGAAGAAGCTGTCGTTTTCCCAATGTGTGTTCTTGGTTCCTTTGTGGAAAATCAGTTTGCTGTAAATGCATAGATTTATTTCCGAGTTCTCAATTCTGTTCTATTGGTCTGTGTGTCTGTTTTAATTTAATTTGTTAATTAATTTTATTTATTTTTGAGCCAGAGTTTTGCTCTTGTCACCCAGGCTGGAGTGCAATGGCGCCATTTTGGCTCACTGCAACCTCCGCCCTCTGGATTCAAGCCATTCTCCGGCCTCAGCCTCCCGAGTAACTGGGATTACAGGCATGCACCACTATGCCCAACAAATTTTTGTATTTTTAGTAGAGACAGCATTTCACCACGTTGGCCAGGCTGGTGTCAAACACCTGACCTAAGGTGATCCACTTGCCTCGGCCTCCCAAAATGCTGGGATTACCTGGGAGGCTGAGGCAGGAGAATCGCTTGAATCAGGGAGGTAGAGGTTGCAGTGAGCCACAATTGCACCACTGCACTGCAGTATGGTTAAAACGACCATACTACCTAAAACAAGGTACAGATTCGCAGATATTTTTTAAATCCTGAAATCTGTATGGGATCACAAAAGATCCCAAATAGCCAAAGTGATCCCAAGCAAAAAGAACAAAGCTGGAGACATCACACTACCTGATTTCAAAATGTACTATGAAGCTATTGCAACTGAAACAATATGGTATTGGTATAAAGACAGACACACAGGCTGGGCGTGGTGGCTCACGCCTGTAATCCCAACACTTCGGGAGGCCAAGGTGGGTGGATCACTTGAGGCCAGGAGTTCAAAATCAGCATGGCCAAAATGGTGAAACCTCATCTCTGCTAAAAATACAAAAATTAGCCGGGTGCGGTGGCCCATACCTGTAATCCCAGCTACTTGGGTGGCTGAGGCAGAATTGTTAGAACCTGGGAGGTGGAGGCTGCAGTGAGCCGAGATCATGCCATAGCACTACAGCCTGGGCAACAGAGCCAAGACTCTGTATCAAAAACAAACAAAAAAAGAAATGCTACTGATTTTTGTATGTTGTTTTTGTGTCCTACAACTTTACCGAATTATTTTATCAGTTCCAAGAGTTTTTTGATAGTTTTCGGTTTTTCTGTATGTAAGACCATGCCATCTGCAAAGAGGGAGAGTCTGACTTCCTCCTTTCTAATTTGGATGCTCTGCATTTGTTTCTCTTGCCTCATTGCTCTGGCTGTGATTTCCAGTACTGTGTTGAATCAGATTGGTGAAAGTGGACATCCTTGTCTTCTAGTGCTTAGAGGAAGGCTTTCAGCTTTTGCCTATTCAGTATGATGTTAGCTGTGGGTTTGTCATATATGGCCTTTATTATGTTGAGGTATGTTCCTTCTATACTTAATTTGTTGAGAGTTTTTATTGTGAACCATTGTTAAGTGCTCTTTCAGCATAAATTTTTTTTTTTTTTTTTTTGAGATGGAGTCTCGCTCTGTCACCCAGGCTGGAGTGCAGTGGTGCGATCCCAGCTTGCTGCAACCTCCACCTCCTGGGTTCAAGCAATTCTCCCTGCCTCAGCCTCCCGAGTAGCTGGGATTACAGGCGCCCGCCACCATGTCCAGCTAATTTTTGTATTTTGTAGTAGAGATGGGTTTTTGCCATGTTGGCCAGGCTGGTCTTGAACTCCTGACCTCAGGTGATCTGCCTATCTTGGACTCTGAAAGTGCTGGGATTACAGGCACGAACCACTGCACCCGGCCAGCATCAACTGAAATGATCATATGGTTTTTGTCCTGCATTCTGTTGATATAGCATCATTTTTAGTGATGTGCCATTTCATTTTGTGACTGTATCTCAACTTATTGAACCAATCAGGCATTTAAATTGTTTTAAGGTTTTTGCTATTGTAAGTAATGCTGCAGGAAATAACCCTTGTTAAAGCAAAAACCTTTCTGCACATGTATGGTATTCTTAGATAAGTTCCTTTGTTTGGAACTGCTGACTCAAAGGGATGTACTTTGTTTAGGTTTTGATGCAATTAATATATTCCCTTCTGCAGTAAATTTGTAGCCACTCTAACTGTATGAATGCCTATCTTTGTGATCTCTCCTCCCTGCAGAGTAATACTGAGTATTCACTTGTTTCTTGATTTTAGGAGAGGCATTTTAGCCTGCTGATTACAATCATAAACTCAGGAGTTGGACTCCTTGGTTTATAGCCTAGTTCCATCATTAACTTGTGTCAGTTTTGTCATCTGAACAATAGGGCTGAGAATAGTATCAACCTTATAGGGTTGTTCCAAGGCATTATCATTTCTTTCCTTTACAAATTGTACCTTAGAGCTCAAGTAGTTGATTAGGGAAAGTTTCTCTTCATGAATAAATGATGAACTGATATAATTAAAATACTTAAAATTTCCAATCCCCAGTGAATTCATGGAATGAAGCAGTAATCATCAATGCTACTACCATCACAGAGACAACCAAATACTATGTACCTCCTGATGGAGAAATCTTATCATAAAATCATATTTGAACTTGATCAAGACTCTAGTTCTAAGGGCTGGTTTATAGGAAATTCAAGAGATGGAAGAACACATGGACCTGGTTGCTTTAGTAAATAAGTGTGTGTGTAAATTTCTTTGGGTGTGTGTAAATTTATTTTTCCATGTCTGTGATTTCCTGGCTTATAATTCTCAAAGCCCTCATTAAAGTCTCTTGTTATAACTTTGGGGCACTTGGAAACTCAGAAGCAGGCCTCAGAAGATAGAATCTCCCTCTCTGACCATCTCCTTCTCCCCTTTCACCTGCTCCTTTCTCTCCCCAAGGCAGGAATCTTCCCCTGCCTTTCTATCTTGGAGCTGGCCATAAAAAATTATCTGGCTTTCCTTGTTTGATTGCTATAAGACCTAATTTCAAAACCCTGTAGCCTGGAGGAAAGACTGCTGCACAGGGAGGCTAAGAAGAATCTGAACAGACAGGCCTTGTTGGGTTTCCCCACTTAGTCTGTTAGTATTAGATAGTATCCTTTTTGTTCAGTCACATTTCTGCATGGTTGTCCATGCAACGTGTGCATCTAATGAAGTCTCTATACAAGGCTTTAGAGGACAGGGTTCAGGGAGCTCCTGAGTAGCTAAACATGTGGAGGTTTACAGGAAGGTAAAAACATGCTGGGAGGGTGGTGTACCCCACCTCCACTGGGACAGAAGCTCTCACACTAGAGACTCTGAAGCTCTTGCAATGGGGACTCTTCCAGATCTCTCCCTGTATATCTGTTCACCTGGCTGTATATTTGTATCCTTTAAAGTGTCCTTTGTAACAAACTGGTAAATGTAAGTAAGTGTTTTACTCAGTTCTGTGAGCCATTCTAGCAAATTAGTCAAACTCAAAGGTGGTGATGAGGGCGGGGGTGATGGGGACTCCAGCTTGAAGCTGGTAGATCAGAAATTCTTGAGCCTCAGATTTGCAACTGATGGGAAAGAGAGGATGGTCTTGTGGGACTGAGTTCTTAACCTCTGGTTTCTGAAGCTATCTCCAGGTAAATAGTGGCTGAAGTGAATTGAATTGGAGGGCACCCAGCTAGTGTCCGCTGCAGAATTGATTGCTTGTTGGGTGTGTGGGGAGATATCCCCAAACATTTGGTCACAGAGCCTTCTGTGATTGTTGTTAACAGTGTGAGAACAGAGGGAAAAAAACCAGTTTGAGTTTTACCACTTTCACACACTACTCTCTGATTTAAAAAAACATGGAAGAGAGAGGAGAGATAGAGATAGATATGAAAGGTAAAACCTATAGATTAAAAGACTTTAGGTGCTGGATGTGTTCACTTGTGCCTGTAATTCCAGCGCTCTACAGGCTGAGGTGGGAGGATGGCTTGAGGCCAGGAGTTCCAGACTAGCCTGAGCAATAGAGTGAGACCCTATTGCCTAAATAAAATATTTAAGGCTGGGTGCGGTGGCTCACATCTGTAATCTCAGCACTTTGGAAGGCTGAGGCAGGCAGATCAATTGAGGTCAGGAGTTTGAGACCACCCTGGCCAGCATGGTAAAACCCCATCTCTACTAAAAATAGAAAAATTAGCCAGGCATGGTGGCATATGCCTGTAATCCCAGCTACTCGGGAGGCTGAGGCAGGATAATCGCTTGAACCCGGGAGGTGGAGGTTGCAGTGAGCCAAGATCATGCCACTGCACTCCAACCTGGGTAACAGAGCAAGACTCCGTCTTAAAAAAAACAAAAACAAAAACTCAAGGCATATTAATGATTTCTGGACCTAATTGGGATCCTGATCCAATCAAACTGCGATAAAGAGAAAGAATTTAAGTTATTGGGTAAATCTGAATATTGGATATTTGAAATAAAGGAATTGTTAATTTTTTAGGTACGATATTGGCATGGTGATGTTTAAACATTACTCCTGTATAAAAAGCACTAACTATAAAAGAAACTATTGATAAATTGAGCAACATTAAAATTAAGAACTTATGTTTATTGAACCACAGTATTAAGAGTGAAAAGGAAGGCCACAGGCAATCAGGAGATATTTATAACAATGTATCTGATGCAGGACTAATTTCTAGAATCTATAAATAATTACTTCAAAATAAATATATATAAAAAGACAACTCAGTAGAAAAATGGGCACTTTGTTTTTTTGAGACAGGTTCTCACTCCGTTGCCCGGTTGGAGTACAGTGGCTCACCAAAGCCTCAAACTGCTGGGCTCAAGGGATCCTCCTGCCTTCGCCTCCCTAATAGCTGGAAATACAGGCAAACACCACCATGCCTGGCTAATTTTTGTATTTTTTGTAGAAACAGGGTCTCACTATGTTGACCAGGCTGGTCTTGAACTCCTGAGCTCAAGCATTCTTCCTACCACAGCCTCCCAAAGTGCTGGGATTGTTGATGTGAGCTACCATGCCCAGCCAAAAATGGGTACTTTAGATGATCAATAAACATGGAAAGATGCCTAGTGTCATTAGTCATCTGGGAGGTGCACATTAAAAACCTTGATAAGATACCACTGCACACCCACTAGATTGGCTAAAATTAAAAAGAATGGGCCGGGCGCGATGGCTTATGCCTGTAATCCCAGCACTTTGGGAGGCGGAGGCCAGCGGATCGCAAGGTCAGGAGATCAAGACCATCCTGTGAATGGTGAAACCCCGTCTCTACTAAAAATACAAAAAATTAGCCGAGCATGGTAGTGGGCGCCTGTAGTCCCAGCTACTTGGGAGGCTGAGGCGGGAGAATGGCGTGAACCCGGGAGGCGGAGCTTGCAGTGAGCCGAGGTTGCGAGTACTGGGATTACAGGCATGAGCCACCACGCCCAGCCACATTTTTTTTCATATAAACATGGAAACCATCATGTTGAGGATTACATGCATTCTGTGAAGTTTGTGTATTAACAATCCTTGTATGTCTTCCTAGGAAAATGTTAACTGCAGAGGGTTTGCAGGGTGTGTTGGCTTGATCCAGTCCTTTCCCCTCTGACTTGCAGAACATATCACTTCCTCCCTAAGGGAGGCAGTGTGAAGCCCCATCCAGTTACTAGTATTGTGAGTGGCTCAGAGTTCAGCATCACAATTTAATGCCCAGTAGTCTCCTTCTTGGGTCTAGTGACTGTGCACCAAAGGGTCATCTGTCCTCCCTTTCCCCTCCAACTGCAGTTGTGGAAGAGGAACAGGATGGAGTGGGGCAGAATAACCAAAGTAAGCTTTCCTATTCTGACAAGGAAAGAATGGGGAGACAAGACACAATAGTGTCTTGGCTCACCTCTCTCCTGAGTGGAAGTTGGACTAAGATCTCTGGGCGTGTAGATGGAGTCTTTTGCCCGATAGGCCTCATTTAAGGATAAATGGGTAAAGAGGAAGGACCCCCCGAGCCCCCCACCAAATCCAAGAATTAGGATAGTTCTATTCTAGGGCTCAGTATTCACGCTGGAAGCTTAAATTAACCCAGATGGTCTATTTGGTTTATTTAAAGATAATACTAGCTTTGCGCCTGGAGGAATAGCCACGTTCTCTGCAGGTGAGTCTGGGAATAGAGCTTGTAACTTGCATAGTTGTTTCAGTGTACAGACCTTCAATTTCTGTTACAATCCTAAGTTCTTTCTCTCATCCACTATCCCATTTGCCAGATATTGGTCTGGAGCTTCTCCAGGGTTTCAGAGGGCAGAGACTCCTACTTTCTCCAGAGCCTTCCTGAAGTACACTCTTGGCTGCATTTTCTGTTTTGTTTCATCCATCTTAGCTCTTCAGACTATTTTGTCATCCAGAAATGTGCTGAAATCTCACATCCACTGGTGATGCCTGTCCCCTGCTGTTTCTAAGGCCATAGTTTCATTCCTTACTGTACTTACTGACATTCATTTCACTGCGATATTGGGGCCCAAAGCATGGGCTTTGTCTCCTAGCTTCTGCAGGAAGTTTCAAGTTGTATGTTTTGTTTTTTTGCAGTTTTTTGTTTTTGTTTGTTTGTTTGTTTGTTTTTCTGAGACAAAGTCTCGCTCTGTTGCCCAGGCTAGAGTGCAGTGGTGTAATTATGGCTTACTGCAGCCTTGACCTCCCACTCTCAATCAACCTTCCCACCTCAGCCTACGGAGGATTTGGAGCCACAGGCATGTGCCACCATGCCCAGCTATTTTGTAAAAATCTTTGTAGAGATGGTATCTCACTATGTTGCCTAGGCTGGTCTCAAACTCCTGGGCTCAAGTGATCCTCCCACCTTGGCCTCTCCAAATGTTGGGATTACAGGCATGAGCCACTGCACCCATCCAATTTTGAGAAACTGAGCCGGCATTACAACATAGAAGCAGGCAGTTGCAACACTTTTGTTGACATTTTTTGGTTTTGTTTTGTGTATGTGGTGAAGGATAAAAATGGTTCCTCTTGATTGATGACGCTTGTGAATTCTGGGCTTCTGCTCTTGGCATTAAGACAGGCAGGTACTGACAATGACCCTGGGAAGTGCTTGTGCTTGGTTAGAGGTGGGTGATGTAGCAGAGGAGTCAGGGAAGGAAACCAACGAAAGAGTCAGGAGAGTGTGGAGTGCTACCAAAGCCTGAATGTTTTTGAGAGGGAGGAAAAGGTCAGTGTCAAGTGCCACGGGAGGGTGCGAGTAGCATAAGGAGACATGGTTTATCCCACCCTTGTGGGCTTCCCACAGTGGCCCAGATGACAGATGAAGATGCTGTCGTCTCAGGTGATAGGACCTAAGTTTTTTTGAGCAGTAAACCTTTATAAAATACATTTGCTATTTTCTGGATACTGCTAAGCTGTTGTTTATGATTTTTTTTAGCTTCTATTCTCTTATGAAATAACTACCACTATGCATTTATAACCTGTTTCTTTAAACCATTACAACAAAATTTCAGACTTTTATACCAAAAAATAGTCCATGTCTTTTTAACTGCAAATGACTGAAAACTAAATATAATAAACAAGCTAGAAGTTTATTTTTCCTCACTTGAAAGAAGTCTGGAGGTCAGAATTCTAGCAGCTTCACAGTGTCTAGGATTCAGGTTTCTACTCTCTTGCTTTTCTACCTTGCTGAGTGTGTGGCTTCTATCTCTAGTATAGGATGGCTGCTAGAATTCCAGCCATCACTTCATACTTCAGTAAGCAGGAAGGAGAGAGAGGTCTGCTCATTTCCTGTAAGGATACTTTCTGAAAAATGCATGATTTCTGATCATATCTCATTGGCCAGAACTAATTTGCATGTTCTTACCTAACTGCAAGGGAAGCTGGGAAATGTCCCTCCTGAGGGGTCATGTGCTTGGCTAAGCATTGAGGTTTCTATTACAGTGGAAGAAAAGGAGAATGGATGTTGGGAGACAACCAGCAGTCTCTGAGAATTCCTAAAGGCCTGAAGATGCCTGTTAAAAATGGACAGATCTAAGACGCAATACAGAGGAGACGCTGGGAGATTATAAGGATGGAGAGTAGATAAGACCAGTTGTCATTGCTGGGAGTCTTCATTAGCAGTGGTAAGAGCTGATTCAATGACAGCCAGGCAGAAAGGGAAGGGGGACTGTTTTGTAGACTTGGGGATAGGAAAGAGGGGGGTCAAGTATAGTCACAAGCAGCTGCCTGCACATCAGTAGTGGACCCCAGGAGAGCACAGGCCTTGCAGGTCTTTTGGTGTCTGGTACATAAATGTTTGGTAAATAAAGGGATTAATCTGCAGAAAACTCCTTGCATCCCAGTAGCTCTCAAGTATGTCCAGGCCCACTTCTTTCTTTTTATTTTTGTAGAGACAGGGTCTCCCTATGTTGCCCAGGCTGGTCTCGAACTCCTGGCCTCAAGTAATCTACCCGCCATAACCTACCAAAGTGCTAGGATTACAGGTGTGAACCACGCTGCCTAGCCACATTTTTTTTTCTTTTTTCTTTCTTTTTTTTTTCTTCGGTGACAGAGTCTTCCCATGTTGCCCCGGTTGGTCTTGAACTCCTTGCTTCAGCCTCCTGAGTGGCTGGGACTATAGCAGCACACCACTGCACCCAGCAGGGCACATTTTTCTAAAAGTAGAGGAAAAACCAGTCTTTCAGCTCTCTGTCCCTCATTGTCTGATTTGTGTCTCTTGATCTCTAAGAGCAGTACTTGTTTTTTGTTGTTGTTGTTGCTGTTTTGTTTTTGTTTTTGTTTTTGTTTTTGTTTTGAGACAAGGTCTCACTCTGCTGCCCAGGCTGGAGTGCAGTGGCATGATGTTGGCTCACTGCAACCTCTAAGAGCAGTAATTGTTATCTAACATGATCTTGAGCTCTTACAAAATTGTGTGGAAATGACCTGTTGAAGAGAGCCAGTAATGGGGCTGCTTTAACAAGATGACTTTGGATACAAGTTATTGCAGCTGCACCCCCTTCCTGCCATCACAACAGAAACGTCTCCTCCCTAGATGCTGCAAAATGACTTGCTAGAGGTGGCACAGGTATCAGTGTGGCTGAGATTGAAACCCAGGTGTCCTGCTGTCTAAAAGGCCTTTTGAGGACGCCATGGTTAGGCTCTTACCAGCTTTATGGGGGCACTTCTCTCTGGGGAAATGAATCAGTCACTAATGCAGTTTAGTAGACAGTCTTCAAAATAAGAGATCTTTGGTTCAAAAATATGAAAGGATAAGGTTAAGAAGTAGGTCTAGGCCATCTGTTTTGTTACATGTGGAAACTGAGGCTCATGGAGACTGGCAGGCTGGCCAGATGTCTGATTGCTTCTGGCCAGTTTTTTTCCATGGGCTTAACTCTGACGGCATAAAAAATGAGTCTTTAGTTCCTTCAACTGTAGGTTTATGGTGTCCCACAAATCTGCTTCCAGTGTGAAGGTGGCATGTAGGTGCCCTGCAATCCTTCCTCATTGCTGATCTTTTGGCACTTTGAGTAGAATCTCCCCCTACAATGCTATCTGCACTGTGGTTGGGTCAATATCTGTCCCCTCTTGTGATTTTTGGGAGCGTAAAAGCCACCTGAGCTTTGTTTTCTCACAGGGATGTCAGCCAAACACCCAATTTTCTCTTGAACAGTTGCTGTTTCTTTTTTTTTTTTTTTTTTTTTGAGACGGAGTCTCACTGTGTCTCCCAGGCTGGAGTGCAGTGGCGTGATCTCGGCTCACTGCAAGCTCCGCCTCCCGGGTTCACGCCATTCTCCCGCCTCAGCCTCCCAAGTAGCTGAGACTACAGGCGCCCGCCACCACGCCCGGCTAGTTTTTTGTATTTTTAGTAGAGACGGGGTTTCACCATGTTAGCCAGGATAGTCTCGATCTCCTGACCTCGTGATCCACCCGCCTCGGCCTCCCAAAGTGCTGGGATTACAGGCTTGAGCCACCGCGCCCGGCCAACAGTTGCTGTTTCTATCTCCTATTGTTCAACAGAACTATTTGTACAGAGATTTTTTTCAATATGTACGCAGTGACCTCTCTGTTGAAAACGTACCACTAAGGAGTAACCGTTTTGAAAATTTACCAAGAACTGTTTCTTCAGAGATATCAGTCTCTTCTGGGGACTTTTCTTTTTTTTTCTTTTTCTGGGTTTTTTTTTTTTTTTTTTTTTTTCTGGCTGGTCTCGAACTCCTGGGTTCAAGTGCTTCTCCTACCTTGACCTTGTAAAGTGCTGGGATTACAGGTGTGAGCCAGTGTGCACAGACTTCTCCTAGTGTTGTTTGTTTGTTTGAGATGGAGTGTCACTCTTTTGCCCAGGTCTTGCTCTGGTCACCCAAGCTGGAGTGCAGTGGCACGATCATGGCTCACTACAGCCCTGACCTCCTGGGCTCAAGCGATCCTATAAAATGGTGCTAATTTCCATTTCCATGAGTACTATTTGAGTATAGTATACTAGTTTTCTCAATCCTGGCCCATCAACCTGATGTGAGGAAAATTGTTTCTCATGGCTATTTTATTTTTTATATCATGGATTATTAGTGAGATTGAGTATTCAAATATACATGCTATTTATATTTGGTAAATGACTTTTCTTTTTTGCTAATTTTCCTAATGGCATGTTCACATTTTTCTTATTGACTTGTGAGTTATTTAAATAAAGAAGTTGGACCCTTTGTTACATGCTGCAGATTTTTCTCAATTTGTCATTTTTAGTGTTGTTCCATTTGAAGTGTTAAATTATTTTTGCTAAACCTGTCAGTCTTCCTGTGTTTCTGCTTGTGATGACATGCTTAGAAGGGCCTTAGTCCTCCTCTCCTTGCTTCCCCCACCATATGGGTACTTAACTTATATGTTCTTTTAGTTTATTTTTAGAAATAGGGTCTCACTATGTTGCTTAGGCTGGTCTTGAACTCCTGGGTTCAAGTGATCCTCCTACCTCAACCTGGCAAAGTGCTGGGATTACAGGTGTGAGCCAGTGTGCACAGACTTCTCCTAGTGTTTTTTGTTTGTTTGAGATGGAGTGTTGCTGTTTCGCCCAGGCTGGAGTGAAGTGGCATGATGTTGATTCACTGCAACCTCTGCCCCCTGGGTTCGAGTGATTCTCCTGCCTCAGCCTCCCAAGTAGCTGGGATTACAGGTGCCCCCCACCACGCCTGGCTAATTTTTATATTTTTAGTAGAGATGGGGTTTCTCATGTTGGCCAGGCTCTTCTCGAACTCCTGACCTTAGTCGATCCACCCACTTTGGCCTCCCAAAGTGCTAGGATTACAGGTATGAGCCACCGTGCCTGGCCCTCCTAGTATTTTTATAGTTTGCTTTTGACATTGAAATCTTTCATCCATCTGGAATGTCTTTTAATGGGGTGTGAAGTAGAGATCTAAAATGTGACACTTTCTTAAAGGATTTTAAAAAATGATCCATTTTTCAAAGTGCTGCAACTGTGATAACTGAGGAGGGTTTGGGGCAGTGTAACTTTGTGTTGGCTTGGCTGGCTGCTCAGCAGGGCTGACCATGCAGTAACCAGCTGTCCTCCTGTGTCCATTTCTAGAAACGGGCTCACTGGATTATCAGAAGCATTGGCCCTTATTTTACCATGATGAGCAAACAGACCTGCAGTTCAGTAACTTGACATGTTGGAGTTTGAACCCAGGTGTGCTGAATCTCAGTTCCATGTTCTTTGCGTTACGATTCTGCCTTCCCAGCTTCCTGGTTTCCGCCAGCCATTTTTCTCCCACAGGTTGGCCAAAGAGCCCCTGACACAGGGAAGACTTGTAAGTTTCTCAGGGTCAGCCAGCAGGGCCATAAGGAGTGGGGCAGCCCTTGCCTTACTCTGTACCCAGTCTCAGAGGGAAGAGGAGGTGACAGGGGCCGCTGGGTTCCATGGGGCCTGCAGGCCAAAAGCAAGGGCACCCTGGAGCAGTGCCAGGCCTGTGTGGCACAGTGCCCTCATCCTGAGGCCCAACTCAGCTCCAGCCCCAGCCTCTGCTGTGGAGCTCTCCTGACACTCCCACCCCATTTCCTCATCTCTGTCTCCTCTCCAGGCTTCTTTGGAAATTGACTGTCCAAACCCTCATTAGATGCTGTCTCCTCAGCAGATGGTCTCTGGAGTCAGGTTATTTGTCTTAGACTTCTGTAGCTCCCACGTGATTCAGTAAAGGCATGTTGATTCATCATAGGGGTTCCTGGCAGAAGGGCAAAACTATCAGGGGAACAAAGTAGCCAGAGATCACATGCTGAGCCACCTTCTGACTTGGTCATGAACTCCTTGCTGGTCAGACCTGGCTGTTCCAAGCATATATGGTTGTCAGGAGGTTGAGTTGGTACTAAATCAGCTTTGAAGATTAGCAGCTGCCTGGGCAGTGAGAACCAGGCCTCTGGTTTCAGCAGGAATTTGTTGTGCAGCAAAATAAAATATTGCCATGTTAGTGTTTATTTTTAGTGTTGAAGCACCACCTTAACAAGTTGACAGTGTTAATGCTACATTAACATATGATATACTTAGTATCAGTCCCAATATTTCTTTTATTTTTATTATTTATTTATTTTTTTGAGACAGAGTGTTGCTCTGTTGCCCAGGCTAGAGTGCAGTGGCGCGATCTCGGCTCACTGCAAGCTCCGCCTCGTGGATTCACGCCATTCTCCTGCCTCAGCCTCCCGAGTAGCTGGAACTACAGGCGCCCGCCACCACGCTGGCTAATTTTTTTGTATTTTTTAGTAGAGATGGGGTTTCGCCGTGTTAGCCAGGATGGTCTCTGTCTCCTGACCTCGTGATCCGCCCGCCTCGGCCTCCCAAAGTGCTGGGATTACAGGCGTGAGCCCCCGTGCCCGGCTAGTCCCAGTATTTCATTAAAAAGTACTTAGAATTTATAAAACTAAAAAAGTAAAACTGACGAAAGTGCACCAAGTTTGGACACATTAGCGAATATCAAATAAAAACCAAATTTGATAAAAATTAAATGCACAACATAAATTACCATTCCTGTGTAGGTTAGTAGATAAAATTTAATGTTTACTAAGATGTACTAAATTACATTTACTTGATTTACTACATTTAATTTAGAGTTAAAACTAAGATTTAAAATGCAGTGATCAGTGGGCAAGGTGGTATGTACCTGTAGTCTCAGCTACTTGGGAGGTTGAAGTTGGAGGATTGCTTGAGCCCAGGAGTTCAAGTCCAGCTTGGTAACATAGCAGGATCCCATCTCTTAAAAATAAATAAATAAATAAAATTTTTGTAGAGGTGGGGTCTTGCTGTGTTGCCCAGGTTGGTCTTGAACTCCTGGCCTCAAGCAGTCCTTCTGTCTGCACCTCCCAAAGTGCTGGGATTATGGGCATGAGCCACCATGCCTGGCCTAGACTCCATGTCTTTTTTAAAAAAACAAATAACAACAATAACAACAAAAAACAGGCAATGATCTTTTAAAATATTTGTAATTGGTGACATTGATATAAGTGTATTTTCATGTTTTTTTTTTTCCTCGTGCTGATAAACTAGGAGTAGGGGAATGATGAGAGCACTGAACTGCAGCTCTTTCCTGTTAAACTTTCATCTCTAAAGAATCCCACCTTGTATTTGATAACTTTAAGGATTCCTTTTCTTGGCCGAGATTGCAGCCTTTTTATTGCTAGTGTCCTATGGTTTTTGTTTCAAAGACAGCATTTCCTGTTTATCTTGGTGTACTTTTGTTTCATCTTTAGTTTGGAAACTCTTTGAACTGGCATAAGAATTAGTCTCCAGGCAGGCCAGGCACAGTGGCTCATGCCTGTAATTCCAGCACTTTGCGGGGCCGAGGCGGGTGGATCACTTGAGATCAGGAGTTCAAGACCAGCCTGGCCAACAGGGTGAAACCCCGTCTCTACTAAAAATACAGAAAATTAGCCAGGCATGGTGGCACACACCTGTAGTCCCAGCTACTTGGGAGGCTGAGGTAGGAGAATTGCATGAACTCGGGAGGCAGAGTTTGCAGTGAGCCGAGATCGCGCCATTGTACTCCAGCCTGGGTGACAAAGTGAGACTCCATCTCTCTTTCACACACACACACTCACACACACTCACACGAATTAGTCTCTAGACAAAAACTTTGCTTTACTGATTGGTTTTCTTCCTCCTCTTGAGGATTATGGAGGAAAAGAAGAAGGCTTTTAAATGAGGACACCTTGGTGTGGATAGCTCTCAAAATATAAGTGGAGTAACTGGAAAAGCATGCCATTTAGAATGCATTTTTACCACACAGGCATTATGGCTTTGTGTTTTAGGTTCTCATCTGTAAAAGGTCAGCCATACTATGTCTCCTTTCCCTCCTGTTTTGTCCCACAGTGATAGCCAGCTTTTGTGTAGTGTAGTTCACAATATTTTATCTGGATTTTCTTGGGGCCTTTGGGGCTTGTTTTGAACCTTGATCCGCAGGAGTAAGTAACAACTTACAGTGTGTCCCGATACCACCTTGCAGGCATGTATCACTTGGATACAAAAGTTTCGAGAAGCAGTACTTACTATTTGTGATATATTCAGAAGTTTTCTGTTTGAGTCTATCTTATACTTTTTATGTACACTTTTTATTAAAGTATAACATACATATAGAGTGTGTACATATCATATTTTTACAATGACTTTTCATAAAGTAAGCACATCCCTGCAACCAAGATAAAACAAAATGGCACCAGTCCCTGGGAAGCATCTCTCATGATGTCTCCTAGTCACTGCCCCCACTCAGGGGAGCAGTGACTCCCCCACTAGCCTGACTTCTGGTTCCATATCTTATTTTATATTTTGCTAGTTGTGACCCACTGAATTGATTTCAAGACCCAGTAGGTCTCAACCTATAGTTTGAAAAACACAACTTTGTTTTATTTTCCCAATAACTCTTAAGATAGGAATTCCTTTTTATGGATGAAAAAGGTAAGACCCAGTGGTCAGATTTCTCCCAAGATCTTACAGCTTGTACTGTTTCCCCTTTTTCCCATGCATTTGAGCTACTCTTCTCCCTGAGATGAGGAGTGACTTGCTTTGGACAGTTGCAGCCCTTTTTGTTTTATGTCTTGTTTATCACTCTCCCTTAATGTATTTACAAGATTGATATTCATTATTAATGTAGCTTTAGTGAGTTCCTGATCTTACCATTCTTAAGTACTGAGAATGTTTTTGGTTTGTGTTTTTGTGACTGAGTCGGAGGCATTTGCTTTTGCTTTGGAGGTTTGTGGCTTGGAAACTTTCATGGCCTCCCCCTAATAGGATGAAGCTCTTCAGGTGGCATGTGGGTATGACAAATGATGACTGTGCACAGCTCCCCACCCTCACTGTGCTGACCTGCAGTTCCTTCCTTGCCTGTAGACTTTGCCTATAGAGAGATTTCTTTCCACCCCGTTCCCACCTCATGTCTCCCTCAGGCTCCAGAATACCTACTTGGAGGGCCTGAGTGCTAAGCTGTCTTGTCATCTGCAAGCTTGTCTGATTGTGAGATCGTTGCTCCCAGCCAGCACCTCTGGGAGTAGAAGTCCCATAGCCCATACCCGGAAACTTTTTCCCCAGCTGCCGAGCCTCGAGGCTCTCTTGGGCTGTGAGGTGTTCTCTGGCTTTGGTAGTTCACAGCTGAGGCTTTCATTCTAAGAGCCTTGACCTTCTGGGTTCACCACCCTTGGTAGTTCTCTGGGAGAGAGGCAGCTTGGAAACACTGTCAGGGTATGTCCCAGGCTGTGTTGTAGGCCATGGGGATATAGCAGTGAATAAACAAAGTCTCTTCCACTCTGAGCATTTGTCCGAGTGGAGGAGACAGACAAATGTGCAGTCATTTCAGGTGGTAGTGATGTTAGAAGAATAAAGCAGGTGTTTCTTAATAGGATATAGCCTTTTGAAGTGCCAGTATCTGAAGGAGCTTTCCAGTGTGCTGTCCAGTTGGCACAAAGGACAGATGTCTTTTTTTTGTTGTTTTTTAATGAGACAAGATCTTAGTTTGTTGCCCAGGTTGGACTGCAGTAGTGCGATCTTGGCTCACTGCGGCTTCCACCTGCCGAGCTCAAGAGATCCTCCCACCTCAGCCTCCCGAGTAGCTGGGACTATAGGTGCGTGCCACTACACTCATTTAATTTTTGTATTTTTAGTAGCGATGTGGTTTCACCATGTTACCCAGGCTGGTCTCAAACTTCTGAGCCCAAGCAATCCGCCTGTCTTGGCCTCCCATAGTGCTGGGATTACAGGCATGAGCCATTGGACTCAGCTGGTTTGTTGCGACTCTGCTTAGAGCGTTTCCCGTTATTCAAGGGAAATGAATGAAAACATCTATAGACCTACACATTCCGTAGGGCAAGATTGAACCGCTTAGGACTCTAAAAGTTTTTACTCTGCCTACTTAGTCATTATCCCTGGGAGGACCTTTGCTGCTGGGGGAAATGCAGCTCATTTATTACCACGCTCCATTTTATGGTCGTTCCTTGGAGGCACTCCCCCACCCCAAGTCATTTTAACCTTTGGGAAGGGCTGAAATGCTGTGCTTTTAGTCATTAGTTGTGTTTATGTAACTGTAGCTCTAAGGTTGTCTTTCCCACACAAATGCTGGCAAGGCAATATTGCGGGCCTTGTAGATAAAGGTTGATGAATTTCATTCATTTAAAAGAAATTACTCCTTGAGTTTTTAACAGGTTCAAGGCAAGGAGCTCTCAAGGTAAACAAAGATGAATAAGGCAGTCCCTACTTTTTATAATCTCAAAGTCTAAAATTATGGAAGGTGCCCTCTTACTGTAAATATAACTCATAAAAAATCATATGGGGCCTCTAGGGAGGATCTAGCTGTCTCCCTTCTAGCTTCTGTTGGCATTCCTTGGCTGTAGCCATGTCTCTCTCTGCTCTGTCGTCACATTGCTCTCTCCTCTGTGTCTAATCTCCTCCCTCTCTCATAAGGATATATATGATTACATTTAGGGCCCACATGGATAATCCAGGATAAATCCCTTCTCTCTTAGCTTAGTCATATCTTTTGCCATGTAAGGTAATATTTACTCTTCTTGCCGTGTAAGATAATATTCACAGGTTCCAGGGATTAGGAAGTGAATTTTGTTGGGGGGAGTTTTCTGCCTACCCATAGACAGCAATCAGAAGAGGTTTATCTTAGTGGCTTGTAAGGATGAACAGGGAGGAGAAAAGATTGAGAGTAAAGGGGGAGAGGAGGGAAGGGTGGGATGTAATCAGGAACAGGGAGCAGCAGTTTTGCTTGGCTGGAGCAGGTGGTGTGGGGGATGGACTGGGATGGATTGTGAAGGACCTTGAGTGGGAACAGTTTGTCTAATTCACTAGGCAAAAATGAATGGAGGAGGGGTGTAATCAGAGCTGTGCTTTTTGAAGATTAATATGGTAGTGTGTGGAGAATAAATGAGAGAAGGGAGGAATTTGTGGAGATGCCAATTAGGAGGCCAGCGTAGTAGTGAAGGGTTGATCTGCAGGCTTCAGCAAGGGTGCTAGCTGTGAGAATGGGAAAGACCCTAAATGAAAGGGTCTGCATAGTGTGAGAACTGAGGAGGTGTATAGGGCAGGGGATTTGGCAACAGTGATGTGGACAGTCTTTTCCATGGGGCACATTTCAGGGAGATTAGGGTCTTGAAGGAAAGCAGAAGGATGAACTAGTGTGGGTGGGAAATATGGTGGTTGTTTTTGAACCCACTGAGTTGGAGGTATCTTGTTGACAGGTTGAAAGGTTGCACTGGAGCTTGGAGGAGAGGACATAACTCGTGTTATGGGAGCTGGTCCACAGAAGAGAGGCTGAATGGCAGGGTCAGCTCACTAAGGGGCAGTGTGGAGATACAGCCTGGGGGAGCTACTAAGGGGCATTTAGAAAGTGTGGGGAGGAAGAACAGAGAAGATGTCATTGGAGAGGATTCAGATGTGATTAATTGTAAATGCAAGCAGCCACTCAAATTGACTAAAAAGAAAAAACAGAATCCATTGGCTCATGTAACTTAGAAGACTAAGGTAATTCTAGCTTCAGGCCTGGTTTAATCCAGGTTCTCAAATATCACCAAGCTTTGGTCTCCCTCCATCTCTTGGCTCCCCCTCATGTTGGCTTCATTTTTGGGTTTTAAATGGTAGTAGCTAGATGTAGCAAGATGTCGGCCAGCAGGTGAGAGTCCCATGGGAAAGGTCATGCCTTCCTCCTGGTGGCTTCAGAAGCACAGGAAATCGCTGTTATGTGTTCTTGTCATCTTTGACCTGGTCACTGTGGTCAAGGGAGCACAGTGCTCTGATGAATCAGGTCTAAATTATGTGCCTACACTCGGAGTAGGGGGTGGGAGGAGTACTCAAAAACAAAATAAAGGAACCGTTACTGCACAGAGTGGAACGAAGCTGGATAGTAAGACACTAAATGTCCAGGACACCAGGGATCTGGGTGGGAAGGGGAATGGTGGTGCGCAAAACAAGAATTGGTTGGATGCTGTTGAGATAGCTGTGAGGATGCTGGAGAACAGTGTGTGGGGCTTGACAGTCAGGAGCTAATCTTTCAGGAAACGTTTTTCTGAAACAGTGTGGGCTGAAGCCAGACTCAGGAAGTTTGAGAACATATGGTAGATGCAGACTTTGTAAAAGAGTTTGGAAGTAAAGAGGAGGAGAAGTGAATTGGTGACTCCAGGCCGAATGGAGTTGAAAGGAAAATGGTTTTAGGACAAACATCTGAAGAGTGGAAAAAAATCTGAGAGAAAAGATCATATGGTAGAGGTAGAGAGAGGAGGAGTTGATTGGTGTGGGAGAGCACTGGAAGATGTGGGATCTGGGGCCTGGGCGGGGAAAGAGAGGCCATGTGTCAGTCTGTTTGGGCTACTATTATGAAACACCATGAACTGGGAAGCTTATAAACAACAGAAGTTTATTTCTCATTGTTCTGGGGTCTGGGAAGTCCAAGATTACGGTGCCAGCAGATTGTGTCTGGTAAAGAGCTGCTTTCTGATTCATCCATGGCTTCTCACTGAGTCCTCATGTGGTGGAAGAAGGATTGCTCTGGGACCTCTTTTATAAGGGTGCTAATCCCATTAATCAGGGGTTCAGCCTCATGACCCAATCACCTTCCAATAGCCCCATCTTCTAATACCATTGAGTTGGGGGTTAGTATTTCAGTGTATGAATTTTGGGGAGACATAAATATTCAGACCACAGTAGGCCAAGATTTCAGATTGGGATAGATGGCAGGCATTTATTTCACTTCTTTCTGAAGGAGCTTGTTACTGACAGATTATCATTTTAGGTCCTTTAGTTCACATTTTTCCAACCCACAATCCAACACAAATTCGTAAACGTTCTTAAAACATGAGTTTTTTGGGTTTTTTTTTGTTTGTTTGAGCTTATCAGCTATCGTTAGTGTATTTTATATGTGGCCCAAGACAATTGTTCTTCTTCCATTGTGGCCCAGGGAAGCCAAAAAATTGGCTTCTGCTTTAGGTCATTTTTTTTTTTTGAGACAGAGTTTTGCTCCTGTTGCCCAGGCTGGAGGGCAATGGCACGATCTCGACTCATTGCAACCTCTGCCTCTCGAGATCAAGTGATTCTCCTGCCTCAGCCTCTCGAGTAGCTGGGATTACAGGCACCTGCCACCATGCCCAGCTAATTTTTTGTATTTTTAGTAGAGATGGGGTTTCACCATGTTGCCCAGGTTGGTTTTGAGCTCCTGACCTCAAATGATCTACCTGCCTCGGCCTCCCAAAGTGCTGGGATTACAGTCGTAAGCCACTGCGCCCGGCCTGGGTCATCATTTTTTTTAAAACCCTGTAAAATCTCACCAGGATTTTTCAGCTGTTTCCAGATTATAATGGAATCTGTTTGACTCTGGTCTCCAGGTCATCAAATGACATATTTTCAGGATATAAGACTATAAGTAGACTTTTCTATTAACAGTAAAGCTTGTGAATCTTGGTTTGATATGTACAAACAGAGCCACCAGTATGTACCCCAATTTCTGGTTGGAGTGACAGAATGAGAACACAGCCAGTTTCTGAGCAGCTGGTGGTTTGGGGACACAGTAGGAATTTGATACTGGGTGATCGTTGTATCTCACAAGGTGCATCCTCGAGTAGTAATGACTCATTTGTCAGAGATGTAAGGTGGTGTTTTGCAGTGATTTGCAAACTGTGTTCTCTGCTGATATGTTAGGGGTTCTCCAAACAAAATTTAAATCTGACAGTGAAGATGAACTGAGACTTATTCACGCTGTTATTTCAGCACAGGTGAGGGTGAGGCACTTGATGTCAGGAAAACCTTGCTTTAACCTGTGTGTCTTTGCAGTGGAACAGAAGGGTAAGCAAGCTGCTTTGAAAATCAGATTGAAATTTTATGTCAGAAAATGTAAAACAGAGAAGCATCAAAGAATGACTCAATGGTCTTGATAAATTCATTTGAAGATGAAATTATGTTAAAATTTTATAGTTCAGTAATTTAAAAGTATATTACAGTTTTTTTTTCCTTTTTTTTGGATGATGTGCATGTAAACAAGTGTAAGGAATCTTTGTAAAGCATCAGAAGAAAATTTTAGGTGTTTTGATCTTCATTAAAAGACTATTAGCAAGATGTCAAAGGAGTAATAATGCCTGTGCAGATGGTAACCAGCTTTGTTTTGTTCATCTTTTCCCCATAACAAATTGGTAAAAATTGTATTTGTTACACTATTCACAAACCTTTTCTACTAAGTATATACCAAGCTGTGTTCTTTTGAAAGATGTTTCTAGTAATTTTCAGGTCATTTCCATATATATTATGTGTGGTTAAAAAGCAAACCAACCCTGGTTTGTTAAATAATTCCCCTGTTTTTACTTAAAAAATAATGGGGTTGGGCATCTGTGTAAAGTGTGTACATCTTAGCAGTATAAATTACTGACACATTTAAAAAAATGAAGTAAAAACTCAGAATTGTTGTGATTCAGTGCCCTTATGTTTTTTAAAAAGAGGGAAAAGTAATGCAAGATTCAGAATACTGGAGTGGTTGGCATGCCTCTCTTCATTTTACTTTTTGACCGGCTGCCCATATGCCGATGATGATGAGGCTGAGCTGTTTGTGCCACTGCCATTTGATGCTGCGAGAATCACAACTGTTATATCTGTTGCTGCTTCTGTTAAAAGGCAGAGTAGTAACTGGCCACTAAATTAAATTTAAAAGAAAGGCAGGGGAGAGCTGGAATCTCTGCTGAGATGGCTTTGTTCAGGTCTTTTCTTAGCCCTGCAACTACTTAACGCTTCATGTGCTTGCTGAAGGGATAGGTCTGTCCTTGACTGATTGAACCTTGTTCAGAATCCTGTTCACCTGGCTATTGAGGACTAGAAGTTGTAGGTTGCTGAGGTGGTATTGGGGGTTCTAGCCCCCTCCTCACAGTAGTAGGGGAATCAGAGCTTTGGGGAACCTTAGCAGTTTTCTCCCTGGTTGCAGGTTGGGGTAGATACAGCTGTTAGACTGTCTGCACTGTCCAGTATAGTAGCCACTAGCCACATGTGGCCAATTAAACCTTTTCTTACTGTGGCTAAATATTATATATAACATAAAATTGATAATTCTAACCATTTTCAAGCATATGGTTCTATGGCATTGAGTAGATTCACATTGTTTTGCAACTGTCACCAGAACAAACATTCCAGAATATTTTCATCTTCCCCAAATGAAACTCTGTACCTATTAAGCAACTCTCCCTTCTCACTCCCCCAGCCCCTGACAACCACCATTCTATTTTCTGTCTCTATGAATTTGACTACTCTAGGTACCTCATGTAAGTGGAATCATATATTTGTCCTTTTGTGTCTGGCTTATTTCGCTTAGCACAATGTCCTCAAGGTTCATCCATGTGGTAGCATGTGTGAGAATTTCCTTCCTTTTTAAGGCTGAATAATATGCCACTGTGTATGTATACTACATTTTGTTCATTCCTTTGTTGATGGATACTCGGATTGCCTCTACATTTTTGTTTATTGTGAATAAGGCTGCTGTGAATATGGGTGTACAAATATCTCTTTGAGTCCCTGCCCTCAGTTCTTTTGGGTGTATACCCAGAGGTGGAATTGCTGAGTCATGTGGTAATTCTGTGTTTGATTTTTTGAGGAACTGCCAGACTGTTTACTATAGCAGCTGCATTATTTTACATTCTGACCAACAGTGCACAAAGGTTTCAGTTTTTTCACATCTTCACCGATACTTGTTATTTTGGTTTTTCTTTTTTGAAAGTAGCCAGTCTAGTGGATGTGAAGTGTGTGGCAGTTTAAATTTAATTAAAAATAAATACATAAATTCACTTCCTTAGTCACACTAGCCACATTTTAATTGTTTAATAGCCATACGCAGCTGTGGCTCTTATATTGGACAGTACAGAGAGAACATTTCCATTACTGCAGAAAGTTCTATACTGACAAAACCTGGAGGTAGCAGTGGACCTGAAAGGGATTGATCCAAGCCCAGCAGAGTCACCAAGGATTTAGTCAATTTATAACTGACACATACTTTGAGAGGCAATCCATTGATAACTGACACATACATCAATTGTTTTCATACTTTGTGTATGTAGTATAGCCCAGTATAGACATAGTTTTATATTCTGCCTTTTTCATGTTGCTGCACGGTGTTTATAGTTGTCTTGTTAATAGCTGCACAGAAAATTGATTTACCGTCATTTACCTAATAATTTTTCCTTGTTAGAGACATAAAACCAGTTTCTCCTTTTCAGTACTGCAGTAGAGTATGCTCATTTCCTGCTGGTCTCCACGCTTAGCCCTTCTGGTTTCTTCATCTATTCATTTTATCGTCTTGCTCTTTTTGGTCTCCTTACTGTTTTAACCACTCCATTGGACATGTTTAGCCTCTAGGTAAAGTCTGACTAATGCTAACTAGAACCAGACCATGCCTGTGTTAATATAGCCTAAAATACCACTAGCTATTTTTGCTATTTGAACTGATTGTACCATCTTGAGTCAAGTGCCTACTCCAAAACAGTCAAGGTGCACATTGCCTTAGGCTGGGGTAAATGCCTGTTCGTGAACCTATCACTGTGGCAGAGGGGCAGGATTAAAAATAAGTAGACTGTACGAGCTACTGTATACCATGAAAAGAGTTGAATGGATTTTTAAGAGGGAACTAACTGCAGTGTCCAGTACCAGGGGGAAGATGGGGAGATAAGAATTAAGGGTTGAACATCCCAAAATCAAAAATTTGAAATTTTCAAAATCTGAAAGTTTTTGAGTGCCAATGTGATGCTCAAAGGAAATGCTCATTGGAGCATTTTGGATTTAGGATTTTCTGATTAGGGATGCTCAACCAGTAAGTGTAATGCAAATATTCCAAATTCTGAAAAGAATTCTGAAATGCAAAACACTTCCGGTCTCAAGCATTTTGGGTAAGGGATATTCAATCTGTACCTCTCAGGTTTCTGGCTTATGCAGGGTACATAGACTTGCATGCTGTCAACTGACTGACTAAGCAAGACTTCAGGATCAACAGTTTTACGGACAATGTCAAAAGCGCTCTGTTTAGATGTGTTATTTTTGAGATGCCTGTAAAAACTTTCTCGTGGAGTTGTCGGTAAGTGGTTGGAAATATGAGTCTGAAGCTTGAGGGAGAAGTTGGGGTTGGAGATACAAGTGTTGGGGTCATTGGCATGGAATTGGTAATTAAAGCCAAGGGGCTGGATGATGATACCTAGGGAGAGAGTGTGGTAGGTCCAGAACTGAGCCCAGGTCCCATTCAACATTTTGAAGTCAGATAGAGATAAAATAGCACAGGAGACTGACAAAGAGCGGCCAGTCAGGTAGAGTGAGAATCTGATAAGTATGGTATGGAAGTAGCTGAGCGGAGAATGTTTCAAGGAGGAAATGGTCAACTAGATCTGACATTGCCAAGATATATGATAAGATGAATGCAGGAGAGTCTTATCTGATTTGGCAGCATGGAGGTTGTTTTATTTACTTATGTTTGAAGACTTTAGTCTCCAGAGCCTGTGGAGATCACACTGAGACCACATTGACTTTTCTTTGCTGAGGTAATGGATATTTGGAAGTAATTTGATGGCCAGGTGCTGTGGCTGATGCTTATTCTCCCAGCACTTAGGGAGGCCAAAGCATGAGAATTACTTGAGGCCAGAAGTTCAAGACCAGCCTGGGCAATGTAGGGAGCCTCTTTCCTTTTAATTACTGGTTTTCAAAAAAAGATTTGGTGTTTCAGCACCCTTCAAAGGTGGCCAAAGTAGTTTTGTTTTCTTTTTTGAGATAGAGTTTTGCTCATGTTGCCCAGGCTGGAGTGCAATGGCTCAATCTCGGCTCACCACAACCTCTGCCTCCTGGGTTCAAGCGATTCTCCTGCTTCAGCCTACTGAGTAGCTGGGATTACAGGCATGGGCCACCATGCTCAGCTAATTTTGTATTTTTAGTAGAGATGAGGTTTCTTCATGTTGGTCAGGCTGGTCTCAAACTCCCAACCTCAGGTGATCCCGCCTGCCTTGGCCTCCCAAAGTGCTGGGATTATAGGCATGAGCCACTGCGCCTGGCCAGTAGTTTCTTTTTCTTTTTTTTTTTTTTTTTTTGAGACGGAGTCTCGCTCTGTAGCCCAGGCTGGAGTGCAGTGGCCGGATCTCAGCTCACTGCAAGCTTCGCCTCCCGGGTTCACGCCATTCTCCGGCCTCAGCCTCCCAAGTAGCTGGGACTACAGGCGCCTGCCACCTCGCCCGGCTAGTTTTTTGTATTTCTTAGTAGAGATGGGGTTTCACCGTGTTAGCCAGGATGGTCTCGATCTCCTGACCTCGTGATCCGCCCGTCTCGGTCTCCCAAAGTGCTGGGATTACAGGCTTGAGCCACCGCGCCCGGCCAGTAGTTTCTTACAGTTATCATTATGAACTCATAAATTTTTATATACTTGTGTTTAAATCACTTTTTATTATTTTAATGCTCAAATTGTCCTATCATTGGCCATTAGGAGTCTTTCTTCAATGCCTTTCTCATTTTCAATTTAATTTTTTCCCCAGGCATCCCTAGTGATTTATCAAAAAGAGAAACTATTTAGCATTGTGGCTTTCATAATTTCTTTCTTTCTTTCTTACTTTTTTTTTTTTTTGAAGCAGAGTCTAGTTTTGTTGCCCAGGCTGGAGAGCAGTGGCGCGATCTCGGCTCACTGCAGCCTCCACCTCCCAGGTTCGGGCAATTCTCTTGCCTCAGCCTCCCAAGTAGCTGGGATTACAGGTGCCTGCCACCACGCCCAGATAATTTTTGTGTTTTTAGTAGAGACGGAGTTTACCATATTGGCCAGGCTGGTCTTGAACTCCTGACCTCAAGTGATCCACCCACCTTGGCCTCCCGAAGTGCTGGGATTACAGGAGTGAGTCACTGGACCCAGCCCATAATTTCTTCTATAACTAATATGACAAATTTGGGATTGAGAACACTGTTAATTCCATGTTCTTCAAGGGAGAAACATACTAGTTTCTCCCTTGAATAGTTAGAGTCTATTTGATTGGTACTTGATTCCATGAGTGTTGGTTATAAACCAGGAATAGTACAAAAGTGACAATATAAAGTTCCAATATGGTAAACAGCCCCAGGGTGCTTGCCTGCCCACAGGAGTAGGAGAGGTTGGGGCTTGAGACACTGGGGACATTTGCTCTCATGTCTACTTATTTTGTCTAGGAATCTTTGTAGAAAGCACTATTGTGAAGTGAGTGACAGCGAAGCAGGTACCAGATAGCGATTTATGATTTAGGGGCTCATTGCATGTGGAACCCAGCAGCCGTCCTGGTTCTGCTTCCTGGCAGGGGTCTGGGGAGCACACTTGAGCCCAGTTTTGAGATTGCAAATATGTTTTTCTTCTCCATCTTACTAGATCTTTTGGCAGTATTCGACATATTCCCTCCTTGGAAGAGCTTTATCTTAATAAACTAAAAAAAAAAAAAAAAAAAATTCCTTCCTTTCCCAGTAAGGCTGAAAACTAATTTTCCTTTAAATACTAAAGAGAGATGCCCGACTAAGAAACTGATAATAGGAGGACCTAATGAACTCCAGTGGGGCTTCTGATTTTTGGTGTCTTTCCCCTAACCCTGGAAGACAATAGGAAAACAAGTGATGTCATCAGAACAGAGCCATTGGCAGAGCCTCCTGGGGACCTGAGTGGTTTTCCTGTCTCTGATAGTCTCTGTTCTGAATTAAGTAATGGCTTGTGATGGAGGTTGGTACTTCCTGCAACTCTTTCACATTTATAGTTATATGCTTGCTGTTAGTAAACAGATGCATTTACTCCAGAAGGAGGCTTTAATGGGCAAGGTGTGAGAGAGTGTTGGGAGAAAGAAGGATTCCTGATCATTCCTTGTCACAAAAATTATGGGTTTAATGTATGAGATTGGCAGTTGTGCAGAGGTTGGGACTCAATACAACTGTATGTATTTGAATTAGAAAGCCTTGCATTCCTAGAAACTGGATTTCAGACAGGCTTTCCTTGTCCTTTCTGAGACATACAGACCCTGTACTTTTTTGGGAAACCCCCGTATCACTTAGGATACATTTGGCCACAAACGCCTAAGAAGACGGGGAGATAAACAGTGGGACAGCTGGCTGCAGCCCTAAAATGCCTCCTATAGTGCTATTGAGTGCAAAAATGAATGGTTGGCCTATGCTATATGTCGCCCAGCTGTACCTGCCACTGTAGCAAACCCTGGATTCTCTCAACATAATTGACTGTGGCTGCCTATGCAGATGTGGTTCTAGGTGCCAGGCCAGGTGCTGGGGGTACAGTGGTGAGGATATCCACATGGCTCCCCCAGAGAGATGATGGTCTTGAGGTGGAGACTGTGCCGTGTGGGAAGCAGTCCTTTTTTGTTTTTTGGTTTTGAGACAGGGTCTTGCTCTGTCGTCTAGGCTGGAATGCAGTGGCGTGATCAGGTCTCACTGCAGCCTCAACCTCCTAGACTTCAGGCGATCCTCCCACTTTGGCCTCCCAAGGTTTTGGGATTACAGGCATGAACCATGGTGGGGAGCACTCCTAAGGAAGGACAGGGGCCGCTGGGACACACAGGCAGCTGGGGAAGATTTGTAGAGAAAGGGAACTCTTAAAGGATCAATGAAGATTTGCCGGAAGAGAAGTGGGTTTCAGTAGAGGGTGGTGTGCAGACTGTTTTAGATAGGAACACAGTAGCAAAAATCCTAAAGGTGAGAAAGTACAACCTGTTCTAGAAACTGACTCTAGTTCAGAATGGCTATGAGAGATAAGGCTGGATGAGTAGATAAGACCCTGATCCCAAGGGGCTTGTACGCCATTTTAAAGAGCTGTTATCTAGGTACTGGGGAGCTGTGGGAGGGGTTCAGGATGGAGAGTGACACAATCAGAATTTCTGGGAAGATCCTTGTGCTGCAGTGGCGAGAGTGTAGGTGGGAATGGACTCTAGGCTGAAGGTGAGGTAGCCAGTTAGGCTGTTGCAGTTACTCAGAGGAGGGATGATGTTGGCTTGAATTACAGGAATGACGGGTGGCATAATGAGTGGATGCAGCTGACAGCTGTTTTGGAGATCTACAAGCTGAGGAAGGAGCCACTAAGGGTGATGGCCACCTTGTTCTCTTGAGAATTCAGGGTAAAGGGTACCATTTGCTAAGATAGGTCACCTAGTAGAAGGAAGACGTTTGTGGGAAGAGATGATGAGCTTGGTTTTGGACACACGTTGAGTTTTAGGTGTCTGTGGAGACATCTATTCGGCATTTAGAGTTAGGGTCTGTAGCTCAAGAAGAGACAGCAGGGAGCATGAGAATGAATGGGAAAACTCAGGGAGAGTGGGAGGCAGCAGAATAATAAGAGAGCTTAGGACCAACCCCAAGGAACCCTCAAATGAAGGGACAGGCCGAGGAAGAGGCAGTTCCTAAGGAGAAGGCCAGCTAAAGATGCCTGGCCAGAGAGGCAGGTGGAAACCTAGGGGGAGGTGCTGCTTGGAAGCCAGAGGAAGAGTGTTTTTCAATAATAGCATTAAAAGCTGCTGAGGGATTGAACGAGGTGAGGACTGAGTACCCGGTGGGTTTTGTGACAAGGTCCTTGTTGACCTGGAAGAGCTGCTTCAGTGGAACAGGTGGGGCTGAAGTTGGGTTGTTGTGGTTTGAGGAATGATGCACGGCCAGGGAGGGGACATGAAATGTCGACAGCTCTTCCCAGAGGTTTACCCATGAAGTGGGGAAAAAAGTGTATTGGTTGGATGAGCTGTCAAAAGTTGTTTGTTGAGCCTGCCTAGATGGTTGTAAGTAGGGCTGTAGTGAGGGAGAGAGGTGAGAAGATGGGGAGGGCAATGGAGTGAGTCTCTGAGGAGGTAGGAAGAGAGGGCATGGCGAGCACATGGCTGGCTCCGAGTGTGACTGTCCTGGGGACAGTTGTCCTTTGCCACCAGTGGTGTGTCCTCTACCAAGTCCCCTGTGGTCCTTTGTAAATAGCTTTATCTGGAGGCAAAATGGCTCACAGCCAGAGTTAGGTTTTAAGAAGCTGAATCTGCCACATTCATGTATTTTCTTGTCCTTTCTCTGAGTGCAGTTAACCTGTTAGAGATGCCAGAAGTGAAGCTGTCCATCTGGGTAGCTTTGGATCCCATTATTGCTATGAGGCTTTTGAAGGACAGGGTATGGCCATGCTGGGGATGATTGTAAATTCATTCAGAGTGGGGTCCTCCTTCTGCTTGGTGTTTTGTTCTGACAATTGAACTTGCCAAATGGAGTTAGTATTAGGGCTAAAGTATTTCTTTGTTATTCCTAACAATACACACACACAGATGCATACTCTCACACATATATATGTATATATTTTTTTCAGTAGGAACTCAGATGAAAGGCTACTTGGCTTTTTCATTGAGATGGCCACCTAAGTCCCTGACACTTATTAAGGATGCTTATTAAGGATAGACCCATCTCTGGTAATTTCTCTCCTAGGATCCTGTCTGTGTGAGTGGGGTGTTGCCTTCCCTGGCAACTGGCCACAGGGCTTGATCTAGAAGATGGAGGCCATAGTATTCAGCAGAAAGGTTAGGCTTAGACTAATGACTTTCTTCCAGGAGAAAGTTGATAATTTGTATATAAAGCAATGCAAAAAGTTGTGTAAGTTATGGAGTTAGTCAGTGAAACTTGTGAATTTGAATGCAGTGTCAGTGGGAAAGGCAGAGTTGTTGGAGGTATAACCCACCAGTACCTTGAACTCCGCCTTTTAATGAAATTTCCTTCCTCCTGAGGTGAGGAGTTCAAGACCAGCCTGGCCAATGTGGCGAAACCTCATCTCTGCTAAAAAGATAAAAATTATCCAGGCGTGGTGGCGGACACCTGTAATCCTAGCTACTTGGGAGGCTGAGGCAGGAACATCCCCTCCCACGCACTGCTCCCTCTGGTCCTCCCTCACTGCCTTCTCTTGCTTCTGTTCTGTTCTGATCTTCGAGTCAGTGCTGTGTGTATGGAAGCTTCTGGGCAGTTGGTGGAGAAGCTTTCTGAGCATGAGTTTCTCCAAAAATGCTAATGGCTCTTACTGAGCCCCTAGTGCACAGGACACTATATGTGTCCCTCATCCTAAGTGCTTCTGCCTTTCCCTAGAGGGTCTATGTAAACCAAAAGGGGTGGGCCCTCAGAGGAGCTTTCCCCCTTCCTTTAAAACATCACTCTTGTTTCCTGTTTATTCTAGCACTACAGCCCCCTTGGGAAGTGGCTGAGGAACTGTGGGAAGATGGGCGGTGGTTGAGAGAGAACCTGAGAGGGTCTGCCCCACTTGGCCTCTGTTCCTGGCCCTCGGGATCGAAAGGGAAGGAAGGAGGAGGGGTGCCTGGGAGCTGGGTGGCTATGAGTCGGAAGAGGCATGGCAGCCTCTCCCTGCTGTGCTGGTCTCGCCTCCCACCAGGAGCAAGGCAGGAGTGGATGCTGGTCTGGTCCTGCTTCCAGGGCTGCTGCAGGGGCACCAGTCAGGCACACGAGCAGGAAAGTGTGTGCTATCATATCTCAGTGTAGTCTGGACACTTTGGTCCATCATAGGTCAAGTAGAATTAATTAGCTCATCAGTTCAGCAAATCTTGGGGCACCTGCTATGTTCCAGACACCGCTCAGTGCAGTGGTGAACAGGTAACTCCTGGCCCCTGACACACCGCCATGTCTGACATGTATATGGTGTTTTTACCATGTGTCCCAATTTACACTCATGAACATATACATGTGTCCTGATAACGCCTATTACAAAGCATACATGGGAAAGAAAAGAATGAGGTAAGTAGGAACAAGTCCTAAGATTTCCTCCCACACTTTGGCAGATGGTTCAGCTTCAGAGTCTACTAGCATGGACTGTTGCTTTAATGGTTAGCCCTTGTGTTTCAGACACCACTTACACAGTTTTGAGTCGGGGCTGCCGGTGTGAAAGAGCTTGAAGCAAGGTAGGCAAATGCTGTGCCCAGATCATTTATTAGCAGTTGGCCCCAGCAAGGCCTGATGCTCTCCTTGGGAAGGGTGTCCAGCTTGTCTGGAGTGGGTGTTTTAGGCTCTCGTGCTTCTGTCCTGTGTGCTGTGGTTAGGCTATTGTGGGGAGTGCGGCAGGCACCTGCTGCTATTCAGTACTTTATAGTTTTCATAGTCTTTCATTGAGGTCACATTGGTCATCCCAACAACCTTCCGAGATAGGGAGTCCTTTCCCCACTGAAGACCAGAGGATGGAGGCCTGTGCTGCGTATCATGAGTGTCAGAGCCGGCCCTGGGCCTTGCTTTCCTAGACTGGCTGCTGCCTCATTCTGCAGAAAGTTTTCCTTGACATCTTCCCGCCTCGCTGTGCCCCAGAGGAGCAAACTGATGAACATGTTCAGAATGTACCACCTTTCTTGTGGGAAGGAGCATGGGTTCCAGGTCCTGCCTTCTTCCGGACCCTCTGTGGAAGCTGCTGCTGGCACTCAGCTTCCTTTTCCCAGGTGTGAGCAGTTGTTTCCCCGAGCAGAATGCCTTTGTCCACGGGGTGGGGAGGAGCCAGAAGACTGCAGACCCCCACGTTCTCTCGTTTCTGTTCCCTTTGGCATCCACAGGACATCAGGAGCTGGGTGGCTGGCTGACCTGAACCCCCCTCCTCCTCTGTGTCTTCCCCAGGCTGTGCAGTTTCCCCCCTCACAGGGATTTGCCCTTGGCACATGTTCGGCTCTATCTCAGCTTTTGGGAGAGCGTGGTCTGTGTTGGTCTGCTCAGAGGATGCTTCCTTAGTAGGCCCAGGTGAGGCCCAGGGAACCTGGAGTTACTCACTTAAAGGCAGGGGAAACCTAGAAAGTGAATCTCTTTCAGCCTTGTTTGTTCAGGTGATTACTTCATTTCTTAGTTGTTCAGATCGGTCCCTCTGAGGTCTTGGTAACAATAGTTGCGGTATCTTTGTAACAGTTCTCTATCTCCTTTTACTACTCCCTGCTTCCGGATACCCCTCTTCACTTCACCCCTTCCTACAAGGAAGGAGAGGAGTCAGGTCTGACAGTGTTGCAGGATGCAGTGCTGGGCTAACGGGAAATCCAGAGAGGCTCTTAGCACGGAGCTGCAGCTGCCTGCTCCTCCCTCACAGGACGCTCCCTGGGTTCCGTTCCTGTCCTTCCCTGCCTGGGGAACTAGCAGCCTTTGTGAGTCTCCTTGACAACAGGATGGATAAGTTAAAAATAACCTTGTGCGGAGCTTTCTGTGTGTGAGTGCCCTCTCGCCTGCTGTGCTGGAGCACAGTCCCTGCAGCTTCTAGAGGCTCTTGGAATGCATCTGTGGGAGTCTCGGTGGGGTCCAGGTGCTAGCATTTTGAAGCCCGAGATTTTAGAGGTCAGAGCCAGATAATCAGGCAGCATCATTACCTTGTAACTCATAATGATTACCGTAATATTACTGGCAACTGGTGGTTGCCGATGGTGTGTGGGTGTCAATGTTGAAATAAAGACTGGACAGCTGTTCTGAATGCTTCGTCTTCATTTAGTCTCCCTGGAGAGGGGCGACTCTGGAGACCTTACTGTGTTTCAGAACCTCTGGAGTGGTGTACTGGGACACAGCTCCGGGTGAGAGTTCGGTTATACCTCTTCAAGGAATCCCCACTGGAAGGAGGGTCCTTACCTTAATAGGCCCCTTTTATGAGGTGAAGACGCCAAAGTATAGAGGCACTTGGATGACTTCTCCAGAGCCACCTGGCTCGGCTGTGGCAGAGTAGGGAGCAGTCACTGTTGTCAGAAGCTGTGGCTCTTCCTCTCGGATCCTAATGATGAGGCGTCTTTATCAGGCCTTTACCAAAGCCAGCTGTCTCTTTTTTATCAGCAGTCTGCACTAGGCGAGGCCCTCTGTTTTGCTAATCTGTTTTGTGTTTCTGTTTTGCTAATCTGCACTAGTTAAGGCCCTCTGTCTTGTCACAGTTGTAAATTAATTTAGAAAGAGCTGTCTCCCTGAGGGCAGGAGCTGGGTTTTTCTTTACACACCTGGACCTAATTCCTCTCTTCTCCTTCCATCCATTAGTGTCTTGTTGTGTGCCACGCATGGGGATAATGAGAACAAGAAGTTATGTTCTTGTCTTTAAGGAGTTTATTGTCAGCCAAGGAGACATTTATGAAAGTCCCCATTGTGGCCAGCGCTGAGAGGGAGAAGGTCCGAGTGTTAAGAAAGCAAATAACTGGAGTGTCTAACCTTGCCTGAGGTGAAGGTGGGGGTTAGAGCAGTCTGAGCGAACATATTGATAACACAAAGTACTCAAATCTGGAGCACATAAACCACTACAAATCAATAAAAAAAGGAAGGCAGAAAACTCCGAGAAAAACTCGCCAATAATTTGAAAAACACTTGACAAAAGAAGATATCCAAATGGCCAATGAACATGTGAAACAGTGCTCAATTCCATGTATTTATCAATCATCAGGGAGGTCAGAGGACCTGGGTTAATAGGAGACATTGGGCTACATGTTGAACTTCCCAGATCCTGTTTCTTATTTGTAAATGGGGCTTCTGTCCTTTCCCTTCCTCCCAGTACTGCTCTGAAGCTTGCAGGCATGGGAAAGGCTCTTCAGACCGTGCATGCTATACAGATACTAAGTAGTGTTGTTACTCTAAGTGATTTAATTTCTCCTCCACCTCTTCTCATAGCAGCTATTCTAAATTCCCTTATGAAAGAAAAGACTTGAGTAGTAGGATGATTCCTAGGATTCAGAATATCCCGTCCCTTGATACTTTGGGTAAAGAGCTTACTGCCGGCATGGCTCTGGTTCCCTCACCCAGGCTGGGAACAGGGTGAGTTCCTTCGGGTCTTTTGACACCCAGGGCCTGGTGGCAGGGAAAGGACTGAGGTGTACCAGTCCTGGCTCAAGCATTGGCTGGAGTAGGCTGTCTGGTTCGTCGTCCACACTGACTGTGATTGACCTCACAGAGTGCTCTAGTGAAGTCCAGAAATAACACTGTGGACTTGGGGCATGTTGACATTAATGGGTCTACCGGGGCAATAGCTCATGCTACCTGGCTTCCCCTGAGAGAGCCTGGTCAGTGCCATTTACTGCCCTAGCAGGCTCAGGGATAACCTCCTGGTAAAACCAGTCCCTGCCTCCCTTTTGCATTCTTTGGATACAAAGGAGCCATGTTCTGTCTTCTGGATCTGTCCTCTGCAGTTGAGCAGATGGTACGTGGTGCAGATGCACACCTCTCTTCCAGCAGAGTGCGGCTGGCCACCTCGGCACATGTCACAATAGTGTCAGGATTGCTGCTAGTCCTGTCGGTCCCATCACCTGACTGTGCCAGGTTCTTAGGCCCTGTTTGGAGTCTTTCCCCATATATCTCTCATGACAAGCATAGACTTCTCAATGGTCGACTCAGCACTTTTGACCTTTTTCTCTTCTATATTTCTGCCACATAGGAGTCAGAGTCAGAAGCAAAGGTAGATGGAGAGACTGCATCGGACAGTGAAAGCCGGGCAGAATCTGCACCCCTGCCAGTCTCTGCAGATGATACCCCGGAGGTCCTCAATAGGGCCCTTTCCAACTTGTCTTCAAGGTAACCTGGCAGGTGCTTGTTGGGGGCTTTGCACCATGTCCAAGTGCCCTGGAAGAGCCTGCAGAGAGCCCGTGGTCTTGCAGAGCAGGCCTGCTCCCTTGCCTCAGCCTCCCATGCTGCTGCTCCAGGCTCCATTGAGTGTAATCTAGTGCTTAGCGGTGGCAGTGAGCACAGTGACCAGGAGGGGAGGGCAACCAAGGCTGGAAGGATCTGGCCCTGGAAGGGTGCTCCAGACTGGACTAGGAAGTGCAGTCCAAAGAGGAAGAGGGGACAGGAGGGATGGAGGTGGGTGAGGTCAGCAGACACTGCACAGCACAGGAAACCGGCCTTGGGTTTATGATTAATGGAAGGCTGCTTTTCACTGAGGAGTCCATGTTTCCAGTTCAGTTTAGTTTCTCTCTCCCACATCCATTGTGAACAATTCCTTAAATTCTCCAGGAAGAACTGGGAAACATTTAACCTAGGTGAATCTAGTTAAAACTTTTGGCCCTTGAGAACTTAGTTCTTTTAACACAGCTATGTGAGTAGATCAAAAACAACTTATAAGACCCCAAAGCATTATCTCAATGTTCCTATGTGTGCCTCCAGCTGTGCCCTTGGGAGTCTGAATTGTGCAGTGGTTAAGGGCATGGACTTTGCAGCCAGACCCCTGGATTCAGATCCCAGCTTTACTGTTTGCCAGCTATTCAACCTGTGCCTCTGTTTCTTCGTCTATAAAAGCGAAGTGTGTTGAGGATTGAAGGAGTTAATATATGTAAAGTCCTCATAAAATTACCTTATGCATATTTGTGGTAGCTGTTATTATCATTGCATAATGTTACTGTTGTTCCCATAATTATTCAGGGCAGTACAGTGTAGGATCCTGCTGTCGGAAAAAAAGTTTTTTTTTCTTCAGATAGTCAGCTGTAGAAACCATGCAAGTGGATACAGAAGCAGAGGGTACTACATTTCCCTTGGTTTTTTGTTTGTTTGTTTGTTTTTTGCCTGATACCTTCTTTAAGATATAAGCTAGGTGTATTTTTCTGCCAAGTTTGGTTGTGGCTGAGGCATTGGTACTGTGGCCCTGCTCCTGCCAGCATGTGGCTGGTGCTTCCGTCAAGGTGAATCTGGAAAGGACTGAGCTCAGGGCCCTCAAATCTCAGAAAGATCCATGTCCCTTGAGTTTGTGCATTGGTGTTTTTAACTGGTGTTTTCTCCTTCCCCTACTCTGACATAGATGGAAGAACTGGTGGGTGAGAGGCATCCTGACTTTGGCCATGATTGCATTTTTCTTCATCATCATTTACCTGGGACCAATGGTTTTAATGATAATCGTAAGTGCCATTTCATACTATTTTAGTTTTCCTTTCAGTTTTTGCTGCAGGCCTGGTTGTCTTTTTTTTTTTTTTTTTTTTTGAGACGGAGTCTCGCTCTGTCGCCCAGGCTGGAGTGCAGTGGCCGGATCTCAGCTCACTGCAAGCTCCGCCTCCCGGGTTCACGCCATTCTCCTGCCTCAGCCTCCCGAGTAGCTGGGACTACAGGCGCCCACCACCTCGCCCGGCTAGTTTTTTGTATTTTTTTTTAGTAGAGACGGGGTTTCACCGTGTTAGCCAGGATGGTCTCGATCTCCCGACCTCGTGATCCGCCCGTCTCGGCCTCCCAAAGTGCTGGGATTACAGGCTTGAGCCACTGCGCCCGGCCCTGGTTGTCTTAAGTGCCAGGTATTGGGTTGGTTGGGGGAACTGACAGGGGTCCAGGCTGCTCAGAAAACCTCTGCCATAGAACATCTGTGACTTCCCACTTTTCAGTAGCCACCTGGAGGGCCATTGATGTAGGCTAGTTGTTTATGGTTGAAGATGTATCTTCATTTAAAAAACTGACTTTATCGCCTGTAATCCCAGCACTTTGGGAGGTGGAGGCGGGCGGATCACAGGGTCAGGAGTTCGAGACCAGCCTGACCAAGATGGTGAAACCCTGTCTCCACTAAAAATACAAAAATTAGCCATGCGTGGTGGCAGCCACCTGTAATCCAAGCTACCCAGGAGGCTGAGGCAGGAGAATCGCTTGAACCGAGGAGGCAGAGGTTTTAGTGAGCTGAGATCACACCACTGCACTCCAGCCTGGGCAACAGAGTGAGACTCTGTCTCAAAACAAACAACCGACTTTATTATTCCAACTCTGTAAAATTTTACCCTAGCCATGTCTCTATGTGACTCCTGGTTTTGTTTCTTGTTTTTGTGGGGCCTCCCTCCTGGGTGTAGAGCCTTTATTAAGAAATCCCAGTCCACAGAGCTGCTCTCTCTGTCTTCCCACTGTCCTGGACAGGGTCAGGTGACCATCAGCTGCATGTGAGCAAAGCAGATGAGACTTTTAAAGTACTCAAAGTCAAAAGGAGAATGGATTGGTTGAATCCTCGGAGGTTCTAGAATAAAAAGTTAAAAAGGAGGTTCTAGAATAGAAAGTTAATTGAGGGCCGGGCATGGCGGCTCACACCTGTAATCCCAGTACTTTGAGAGGCCAAGTGGGGAAGATCGCCCAGGAGTTCAAGACCAGCCTGGGAAAGAAGGTGAGACCTCGTCTCTACTTTAAAAAAAAGTCTTTTTGGCTGGGCACAGTGGCTCACGCCTGTAATCCTGGCACTTTGGGGTGCTGAGGCAGGTGGATTGCTTGAGCCCAGGAGTTTAAGACCAGCCTGGGCAATATAGTGAAACCCTGTCTTAAAAAATAAAAAAGTTAATTGAAATATCAGGGTGTGTATTTTATTGTGAGTGGAAAATTGGATCTACTCCCTGTTACACAGAGGGCTGCACTGCTCTGTGGGATGGTGTGAGAGAGGAAGGAAGAGGAAGCAAGCAGAACCATTGGAAGCCTGATATTTTTCTTAAGTACAATGGATTTTCTGGAAGGCTCATGACCTGTTGGTTTCCATTTCCAAAAATCATAAGAATTGGGGTGTCAGTGAATGTTTTGTGTCCCACAGGTGATGTGTGTTCAGATTAAGTGTTTCCACGAGATAATCACTATTGGCTACAACGTCTACCACTCCTATGATCTGCCCTGGTTCAGGACCCTCAGCTGGTAAGCTCTCCGCCTAACAGAGGCCCTTAGAATTTGGATGATGTGCTTTTTGGCAGGTATTTACAGTGATGGTGGGTATTTCTATTACTTGCTATAGAAATAAATGCTGGGGAGGCAGATATCATGTTAGGTCATGCAAAGTTTTATGAAGAAAATGGCATTTGAGCAACGAGTAAAGAAATGGGTAAGAGAATGTTAGCAGAAAAAAGGAGGTGATTGCTGCAGACTTGCACAGTGCCTTTGAGACCTGAGTATTTCATAGGCCAGACTGTGTGGTTGGCCTTGGATTAGTCTTTAATAGTTACTTGAAGTCTGGACTCTTCCTGAGAAGAAACCAGATGGGCTGTATTCTGTGACTGTGTTTGCCTCGGTATTTGGATTCCTTAAACTCTGCATGATGATCCCGTTTTTCTAGATCAGTATATTTTTCATGCTGTCATATCTCAGCATCCCACTAGAGTTGTCTGGAAGTTGTTAGGTTCTGCTGCCGGCTTTGCTTGTTATCCCTGGAAATTGGTTTCCTTATATCTAAGACAGATGGTTGAGACTTTGTGGTTTCCAGACTGGTGTTTGAGCCCTACTTCATCAGAGGTGTTTTGAGTGCCAGAGTGGACAGGAGTGAGACTGAATGCATGGGATCTGGGCTCTGCTGGGAAAGTTGGCTTTCTCTGTTTCTTAGGACTCAGCTTTCTTAAAGCAAAAACGAAAGAAAAACCTGTAGTACATGTCTGAGACCCCTTTCTGATCTGAAACTCTCTGCTTTATTGGCTATAGTATTCTCAGGTGGTGACTTTTGAGCAGAGCACTGCACAATGCTGAGAAGACCTGGGGCAAATGTGGACCTTCTCACCCCACTGTGCGGGGGATACAGGGGTTGCGGCCATGACTTAGCCGGCTGGAGAGTAGTGGTTTTTGCCCCAGCAACCTGGTCACCGTCAAGGAAGCCGATGTGCTCAGATGTAGGCTGGGCACCCACTTCCTGAGGTGTTTCCTGTCACTCAACAGCATGGGCTGCCTCCCAGCCTCCAGATGGAACTGTGATTGCCTCGTGGCTTAAGATGCAGGTCCCTGTTGCGGCTGTTCTTTAGCTGGAAAGCAGTGTTTTGCGTTTTGTTAACATACTCAGAAGGCCTGACTCCTGGCTGTGGTCACTTTACAAAGAAAGCTTTTTCCATGTAACAGAAAAGAAACGAAATATGAAGTTTTTATACTTCATAATTTTAAAAAAAGAATGGGAAAGAAAAGCTCTCCACTTTCTTCTCTGTCTCAGGATCCTTGCTGGGGGTTTGCAGTGGTGGCTGCACAGTCCCATACTCGGCAGTACTGTGGAGGCTGCAAGGGATGGTTTCTCTTCTCATGAACGCCAGTTGAGGAGAGAGGATACACAAGTGAAGAGTTAACGCTAGCGGAAGGTCTGTGTCAGAGCCAGGCTTCAGAGACGGAGATGCATCATGAATTGCTTAGTCAGATAATCACATATTACTTGCTATAGAAATAAATGCAGGGGAGGCAGATGTCATGTTAGGTCATGCAAAGTTTTATGAATAAAATGGCATTTGAGCAAGGAGTGAAAAAATGGAGATGCAAAGAGAATGTCAGGAGCAGGAAGAAGGCAGGAGAACAGCAGACAGGCGGCATAGCTGGAAGAAACCATTGTGATAGGAGTGAAGGAGTTCCTGTTGGGAAGAGTGGAAACGAGACTGGGGAAGCAGGATGGGGCGTGTTTTTGAAGGTCGTATGGTTCAAGGATCCCTCAGTTAGGTATGGGAATGCTACAAAAGGGGCAAAAATGGAGTCTCAAGTTTGGGAGAAATGGAGAGTGAATGAAAGCTGCTGTCTGTTTCTAGATAAATTTCTCACCTGTGGTGTCACCAGAGAGCAGGAAACTGTGGTCTGCCTGTCCCTCTGTGAGCTGTGCTGGGGGGCTCAAGGGTGGAGGGTATTCTGCTGCCCTCTGTCCCCTCCTCTGGGATGTCTGACTGCCTTGCTGTAAAGGCAAGGGTGCTCCCCGCGGCAATGACCTGTCTTCATTTACAGGTACTTTCTCCTGTGTGTAAACTATTTCTTCTATGGTGAGACAGTGACGGATTACTTCTTCACCCTGGTCCAGAGAGAAGAGCCTTTGCGGATTCTCAGTAAATACCACCGGTTCATTTCCTTTACTCTCTATCTAATAGGTATGCATTAAGCAGTTCACCACTTCTTGTGTCTGTATTGTTTTTGTATGTCTGTCAAGTAGGAACTGGGGAATTTCTTGGTTAGTGTACAGTTTTGTGACATTAACTCTGACCATGCAGGGGAGCAGAGCTGATGCTTTATGTCAGGCTGTAGCAGGTCTTTCCTTTTTTTTTTTGAGACAGGGTCTCACTCTGTCACCCAGGCTGGAGTGCAGTGGCATGATCTCAGCTCACTGCAACCTCTACCTCCCGAGTTCAAGTGATCCTCCCACCTCAGGTCCCAAAGTAGCTGGGACTACAGGTGCATGCTACCATGCCCAGCTAATTTTTATATTTTCAGTAGAGACAGGCTATTGCCATGTTGGCCAGGCTGGTCTCGAACTCCTGAGCTTAACTTATTGGCCCGCCTCAGCCTCCCAAAGTGCTGGGATTACAGGTGTGAGCCACACGCCTGCCCTTGTAGGAGCTCTTTTAAGAGAAACGGAGTGTGGGGGCGGGACTGTAGCCTGTGCCACCTGCCCCTGTGTTTCAGCCACCATTGAGGAACAGCACAGCATGGTCCTGTCTTGACTCTCCTGTTGGCAAAGATTCTGCAGTGGGACTGAAACAAAAATCATCTAGGAACTTACCATCTTTAGGGGAGTCGTTTTAGGAGACCGCCTTGGGTGACATTGTAGCATGGTGGAAATTTTACTGGATTTAGGCTTAAAAAGACTGCAACCTCAGAGGGAGCTAGGAACCTAATGTTTCTGAGTCTCAGCTGTTTTGTAATCTAGAGCTAAAACTGCAGGGTTACTCTGGATTAAATCAAATACTTTAAAACTTCACAAACATTAAAGCGTTATATTAATATAAACTCAGCTGAGGCCATGTACTAATTCTAATAATGCTGATAATTTTTCATAGCTGCCTTCAAAGCTAGTTTGAGGTACAGAAAAATTTCTTCTGTCCGCAACGTCAGTCTGACCTATTTTTCATCAGCTTGATAGCAATACTTCTGTGAATGACACCTGACTATTAAAATATAAAATCTGCGAAGGGGTCTGCTGCCATTGAGGATATTCAGAGAGTATGCTGCAGACGCCGAAAGCAGCCTTCCACAGTGGGAGGTCAGGGGTCTGGAACAGCGACATACTTATTTCTGGGCAGGACTGCTTTTGAGGGGCTCTGCATATTTATGAGTAAAGGTTCCTTTCCTTCCTGGAGAAGGGGTCTGCAGACATGTTTTGCTACCATCTAGGTCACTGTGAGAGAGATAAAAAGGTGGTCTTGACCCTATACCATGTGGATCCCTTTTCTCCCAGCCCTGTGAATACTAGGACGGGTGTTGGCAAACCTTTTTTTTTTTTTTTTTTTTTTTAAGAGGAAGCAAGTTTATTAGGAAAGTAAAGGAATAAAAGAATGGCTACCCCAAAGGCAGAGCAGCCCCAAGGGCTGCTGGTTGCCCATTTTTATGGTTATTTTTTGATTATATGCTAAACAAAGGGTAGATTATTCATGTCTCCCTTTTTTAGATCATATAGGGTAACTTCCTGACATTGCCATGGCATTTGTAAACTGCCATGGCACTGATTGGAGTGTAGCAATGAGGACGATCAGAGGTCATTCTCTTTGCCATATTGATTTTGGAGGGTTTTGGCTGGCTTCTTTACTGCAAACTGTTTTCTCAGCAAGGTCTTTATGACCTGTATCTTGTGCGACCTCCTGTCTCATCCTGTGACTTGGAATGCCTAACAGTCTGGGAATGCAGACCCCGTAGGTCTCAGCCTGATTTTACCCAGCTGCTATTCAAGATGGAGTTACTCTAGTTCAAATGCCTCTGACATTTCCCCCATCAGTTTTATAAGAGAACCCTTAATCCTAAGGGTTGCAGAGGGATGAAGATCCATCCTCTGTAACTTCTTCAGGCTGATTAGGGGCAATGATATTCCTGCCTACCTATCGAGGTCTCTCGTATTCAGGATAGAGAGGAGCTCAGTCAGAAAGTGTCAGTATGGTGAGGGCCATTCACAACTGGGACACAAAGTGATATCTGCAAGATTTTGTAAGTGTTTAAGAGAACATTGAGTAAGCTTATCCTGCATTCCTACACAAATAGTACAACAGCAATATATTCCATATCAGTAAAGCAAAATAAGCAAAACTATCCCAAGTAAACTAAAGAAGGCTTTCCATGAACTGGGTAATTGTTGGAACCAAGCTGATACGGGGTTGGTAGCTGATTGCAATATGTTCCCAGAATTAGAATACTGATTCAGATTTTTATATCACCAGTCCCTCTTGTTTCTTCTGAGCTGCAGTCAGAGATCACTGGTTGGTTCACAGGAACAAGCAGTTTAAATTGCAGGAAAAAAAAAAAGTCAGCCAATCAGTGCTGCAGTCTATTTCCTTTGGGTTGGGGGAGGTCTCCTCAGTATTGTCCCTTTAGGGTTCACCAGACATGTTACCAGAGAGCGGTCCAGACCCAGACCCCGAGAGAGTGTTCTTGGATCTCATACAAGAAAGAGTTTGGGGCGAGTCTATTAAGAAAGTAAAGGAATAAAAGAATTGCTACTCTGTAGGCACAGCAGCCTGTAAACTTTTTATTAAAGTTCCAAACAGTTAATATTTTAGGCTTTGGGGACCATAGGGTCTTTCTTGCAATTACAGCCATGCGTCGTTTAATGATGGGCTACGTTCTGGGAAATGCATTGTTGTGATTTTGTCATTGTGCAAACATCGTAGAGTGAACTTACACAGACCTAGATGATATAGCCTCCTATACACCTAGGCTATAATGTGTAGTAGTCTATTTCTCTTAGAGTAGAAACCTGTACAGCATGTTACTTTACTAAATAAATACTGTAGTCAATTATATCACAATGGTAAGTATTTGGGTATCTAAACATATAAAAGGTACTATATGGTAATTAGTAAATCTTACGGTATTACAATCTAATGGGTATTATAATCTTAGGGAACCGTTGTTGTATATGTGGTCTGTTGTTGACCAGAACCTCGTTGTTCAGAGCATGACTATACTCAGTTCTGTTGAGTTGTAGCTTGAAAGCAGCCATAGACAATATGTAAACAAATGGACATAACTGTGCTTGAATAAAACTTTATTAATAAAAACAAGCAGCTGGCCTGACCCCTGTTTGCTGGTCCCTGTTCTAGGAATAAACATTCCTATCTGATGAACCATGTTCTAAGTTTAGTGTGGTCTGCATGACTATAAAATACTGCCTTCCTTTTACTGTTTTGGAGGAGTTATTTTTTCCTTGTGACTGTTTATCTGGATACTGTTTTCCTCCCCTGGGCTTTGACATTGTGCACTGGTTAGCTGCTGGGAATAAATCAGCCAAAGAACTACTTAACATAGCTAAAGAAGGGCAAAGATAAATGCAGAACATAATTCATTTTTCTTTTCTCCTCCCACCTCAAACTAGGATTCTGCATGTTTGTACTGAGTCTGGTCAAGAAGCATTATCGACTGCAGTTCTACATGGTAAAGGAAATGCATGTGTGTGTGTCAGAATTCTTGATTTAAATAAAGTTTTTCAGGAACTCAACAAGCCTTTCATGCTTTCTGTGACAAATCAAAACTCAGGAACATGGTCTGATCTGTAAGGATCTAGAGCATGAAGGAAGAATGCCCATTTAGGTTTAACGACTCTACATTGACTTAGACCCAGTCACTGTTACTTAAGTTACACTTTAAGCAGCCTCTCCACTAGGACTCTGAGGTGGGTTCCAGAGAAAGCACAAGCTGAAGCTTCAGACATTGCCCGCAGATGTCCTGTCTGGTACATCACTTGCTACCGCTTATTCCCTGACTCACTAGAGAACAGCTCCTCTGTGAGTGCTCCAGGTGTTCAATAACTACTAAGAAAATGAAAACTACCCAGGCTTTCAGAGCATGGGAGAGCTCACTCACTAGTGGGCTGTGGGGGACAAAGTGTTACTCTCAGAAGCCTGATCTTACCTGTTCACTTTCAATAAGTCAGATACAAAAGCAGATATTTTTCCTACCTGTTTCTCAGCAATTTTCTATTTGGTACTGATTGTTCTTTGAAGTTACTTTCAAGGTAAACTGGTAAGTAGTGTTTATTTTTCTTTTTTTGCAGTTTGGCTGGACCCATGTGACGCTGCTGATTGTTGTAACACAGTCACATCTTGTTATCCACAACCTATTTGAAGGAATGATCTGGTGAGAGTTGGGAGGTGGATTTTCCCTTTTATTTTGTGAATGTTTCTCATGTACAGATACCCTCTAAGCCAGTAGCTGTTACCTTGAGCCACATCAGAATCCTCTGCAGGGCTCCTTACAACACAGATTGCTGAGCTCCACCTCTGAGTTTTTGATTCATTAGATCTGGGGTAGGCTTGAGAATTTGAATTTCTAGTACATTTCTGGGTGGTGCTGACATTGCTGGACAGGACCCATGCTCTGAGAACCACTGTTCTAGGCTAACAGGTACAGGAATATTTAAAGACGCAAAGACAATGCAACATGTATGGCAACAGATTTGAAAACCTAGAGGAAATATTCATGATTTCTTGGCAAAATGTGTACTAAAAGTCATGAAGAAGAAAATGTGAATAGATCAATAACTTTAAATGAGCTTTGAAAATTATGTAAGATTCCATATCTGGAAAAAGAAACAGGACCAAATGGGTTAACAGCTGAGTTTTATCTAACCTTTATACCAAAGCTGATGAGGAGAGAGAAGCAGGAATGATAACCCCATTTCTGCTGCGATTATAGATAAATCATTCTAAATAAAATATTAGCAAATAGAATCTGGCGGTGTGTCAAGGGAATAATATGCAAATACTGAGTGGATTTTATTCCAAAAATGCAGTGGTTTCCTCTGTCAGCATTGATAGAAACCACTGGCCAACCGAAGCAGCTAGGTGATCTTAGTGAAAAGGTAAAAGGCCGGGTGCGGTGGCTCATGCCTGTAATCCAGCACTTTGGGAGGCTGGATATTAAATAATTAAATATTAAATAATTAAAGCATATTATTTAGAATTGGGGAGGTAACCACTAGAAAAATAAAAATTAGAAATGATTAGAAGTGGTTATTTTTGGGAATGGAGATAGGGATGGGGGAAAGAAGGAGAACTTTTTGTTCCTTTTACAATTAAATTTCATGAGGTCAGGAGTTGAAGACCAGCCTGGCCAACATAGTGAAACCCCCGTCTCTACTAAAAATACAAAAAATTATCTGGGCATGGTGGCAGGCGCCTGTAATCCCAGCTATTCGGGAGGCTGAGGCAGGAGAATCACTTAACCTGGGGGTGGAGGTTGCAGTGAGCCGAGATTGTGCCACTGCACTCCAGCCTGGGCAACAGAGAGAAACTCTGTCTCAAAAAAACAAAACAAAACAAAAAACAGTAATCAAAGAACTTTTTAAAAAGTGTCAGCATGGAAGAGTGAGGAGAGAGAGAGTGCAAGTGTGGAAACCACCTCTTTCATAGTGAGGATGACTGGAACAGCAGGGAGTGGGCAGAGAGGAAATCTAGCTGTGCGTGTTGGGGTTTCATGCTCAATACAGTCCTAGGGAAAGGTAGGGCCTACTAGAGCTAGTAATAAACAGCAAAAAAAGTCAGTAATTAGACATTAAAGCATATTATTTAGAATCGGGGAGGTAACCACTAGGAAAATAAAAATGAGAAACGATTAGAAGTGGTTATTTTTGGGAATGGAGATAGGGATGGGGGAAAGAAGGAAAACTTTTTGTTCCTTTTAAAATTAAATTTCTATCATTGTTTATGTATATTTCTTTATCATAAGGACAGATGACCTTTTAGTTTGCAATCTCCACTTATTCAGTAGTCATTCAGTAAACACTTGAATGTGTACTTTGTGTCAGGTGCTAGGTATGACTTTTTTGGTATTTTTATGTTTTTAACTTACTCCTTAGTGGGTTATCAGAATTTTATGGGTGATTTTGGTACTGGAATTTAAGAATGGCACTGTTTTGTGTACTCTTGAGGCACTGTCACCTTGGTTGAGTTGATCCTTACTTTGGTTCATTTTTAGGTTCATTGTCCCCATATCTTGTGTGATCTGTAATGACATCATGGCGTATATGTTTGGCTTTTTCTTTGGTCGGACCCCACTTATCAAGGTAAATGGATTACCCTAATGTGAAATACCACTGTGAGCGGGAGGGTGGTGCTCTCAATGTGAGTAGATCAGCCTGGCAGACAGAAGAAATCTTCCTGTGTTGTATTGTGACCATGTCTTCATGTCATCCTGGAGAAAGGCCAAAGGAAAACACTGACAACTGATTAAAAAAAAAAAAAAAAGATAATAAAGAAAATAGGCTGGGCATGGTGGCTCATGCCTGTAATCCTGGCACTTTGGGATGCTGAAGTAGGAGGATTGCTTGAGGCCAGGTTGTTCAAAACCAGCCTGGGGAACATAGGCCGTGTCTTTACTAAAATATTTAAAAATTAGTTGGGCATGGTGGTGGCATGCACCTGTAGTCCCAGCTCCTTGGGAGGTTGAGATGGGAGGATCTCTTGAGCCCAGGAGGTTGAGGCTTCAGGGAGCTGTGATAGTGCCACTACACTCCAGCCTGACTGACAGGGCAAGATCATGTCTTGAAAAAAGAAGAAAGGAAAATATTTTTACAGATTTATATAATCTTCTTTTTGGGACACATTTTTTGGGACTTCGATCTGGATTTGAGTGTAGTCATTTAATTAGTATATAGTTTTCTAATATAAAACTATTCGAATGACTGAAACAGAAAGGGAACCAAAGGGAGGGTATAAGGTAGGGAACAAGGAAACCATATTTGGGGGAGCTTTGGAAGGTGATATGGTTAAGAGAATGGGGTTTTATGAAAGAAAGGTTCTTAACAAGTACTTATTGTTCCCAAAACTGTAGTTACCAAAACATCCTTTGCTAAGAACTTGCTCTCTGTCCACAGCTGTCCCCGAAGAAGACCTGGGAAGGCTTCATTGGGGGCTTCTTTGCTACTGTGGTGTTTGGCCTTCTGGTAGGTGGTGGCTTCTAGCTGTGTGAGGGATTGGGTGGACAGAGGTCTCACACCACCTTTCAAGGCCTGTCCAGAGCTAGAGAGTGTCTTTGGAGACCAGGACTCTGTCCTGCTGAATGGCAACCTTGCCCTGAAGAGGGCCACTGGCCATGCCAGCCATCCACCAGCTTTCAGGCAGGGTGCTAGCAGTTGGAGAGCACCTTCTGTGCCCTCTCACGCCCAGGCACGGTGACATCAGCAGGTAGCCTTCTTGTCAAGCATTTGATGTTCCAAGGTCAGGGTGAGGGCACCCAAGGGAAGATGAGATACACAGCTTTTCTCCTACATGTGCCTTGCCCAGAGGTGGGTGCTTCTGACCCCTGGGCCAGTCCTCCTCCTTCAGCGCTGTCTGACTGCCCCTCATGCTCCCTGCCCAGCTTTGTTGCTTTCCAGCCTTGTTCCTCCTGAGGTCTGACTCTCACTGTGCCCCTTCCCCACGGCCTCTGTCCAGTTATCACTGAGTTCAGAGATTCCGAGGAAAGTGGTCCTAGCTCCCCAAATGGGGAGAGTCTTCCTATAGTTTTTTGACCCAGTCCCTTCAGGTTTTCCCAGATTCTTTCGGGGCCTGGGTGTTTGGGTGCCTATGTGTAACCTTGATGGGTCATGAGCCTCTTTTTTTTTAAATTGAGGTAAAATATGAATGGTAAAACATGAACCACTGAGCACATAGCTTGCAGTTAGCAGGGTACTGGGCACCCTGAGGAACATGGCCAAACCAGGTGCCCGTGTCTAGGCTGGATGGCTGGAACTTACCTCCTTGCCAGTCTCTCTGTTATTCCTTCTCAGCTGTCCTATGTGATGTCCGGGTACAGATGCTTCGTCTGCCCTGTGGAGTACAACAACGACACCAACAGCTTCACTGTGGACTGTGAGCCCTCGGACCTGTTTCGCCTGCAGGAGTACAACATTCCTGGGGTGATCCAGTCAGTCATTGGCTGGGTATGTGCCACTCACAGGGGGTCAGCGGCCTCTGTGGACAGTGGCTACAAAGAGAAATCCCCCTGCACCACCTGCCTTCCAAAAAAAGCTAGCTTCCTCCTTCCCAAAGCTGTAAGCCCCAGGATGAGGGAGAATTGCTCACGCCAGGTCAGGGTATGGGCAGAAGATGTTTCCCCCAACGTCAGATCGTTTAGACCAGTGGTTCTCAAAGTGTGCTCTGTGGATCCCTGGAAGGCTGTGGGATCCTTTTAGTTGCAGGGGTAGTGTGGGGGTTCTGTGAGGTCACAACTCTTTTATAATTAGACTGTGACATTATTTGCCTTTTTCATTGTGTTGACATTTGCTGTGATACGGCGCAAAAGCAACAGTGGTTAAAACTGCTGATGCCTTCACGTGAGTTAAGGCAGTGGGTTCCTAATGCCACACACTCACAGTACAACAGGCCAGTTCTTCTAATGAATGTCTATGAAATAGTAAAGTTACTAATTTTGTTAAATCTTGACCTTTGTATACACACCTTTTTAATACTCTACTGAAATGGAAAGTATGTAAAACATTTCTGCTTGCCTAAAGGGAAAGCAGGTGTGCAGTTGTTTGACTTGTGAACTGAATTAGCTGCTTTTTTCTAGAAAAGAAAGTAAATTTTACTTGGAAAGAACCAACAAATTATAATTTTTCAGACTTGGGTATTTGGCAGGCATTTTTCTTGAAAAGAAATGAAGTGAGCCTATCACTTTAAAGAAAATGACTGAGCTAGGCATGGTGGCTCACACCTGAAATCCCAGCACTTTAGAAGGCTGAGGCAGGTGGATCTCTTGAGGTCAGGAGTTCCAGACCAGCCTGGGTAACATGGCGAAACCCTGTCTCTACTAAAAATGCAAAAAATTAGCTGGGCGTGGTGGCGTGTGCCTGTAGTTCCAGCTACTCGGGAGGTTGAGTTGCTTGAACCCAGGAGGCGGAGGATGCAGTGAGCCGAGATCGCACCACTGCACTCCAGACTGGGCAACAGAGTGAGACTGTCTCAAGAAAAATAAAAAAAAGAAAAAAAGAAAAATGACTGACAGTAATTGTTACCAAGGATAAAATTTGGCTTTCAAATGAACATTAGAATTTTGGAAAACTTAACCTGCCAGTGTGAACTTGACAACTTCCTAATACTTAAAGCCTTTTCTGATGAGGTCTGTGATGATTCTTAATGTGTGTGTGTGTGTGTATGTGTGTGTGTGTTGATCACATGAGAAAAACAAACATATTTGACACTGTATAATGAAATGTGTCTACATTTGGAAGATTTACATAACTCAGTGAACCATTATTTTCAAAATGGCTGATACACGGTGCTATATAGTCATACATGGGTAAAAGATACATTCAAGTATAAGATAGACCAATGGATTTTAATGTAAGAGAGAACAAAGTACATTGATAGAATTCTGGATTCCATATCACACCTAATATTCAAGAAATGACTGCTTGTCAAGCTCTGGTGTAGTGTCAGAGAATACCCAAAACCATCTGAGACTACGACTAAAATACTCTTTTCAACTATGTATCTGTGTAAGGCTGGATTTTCTTTATATACTTCCACTAAAACAGCATGTTGCAGCAGATTGAATGCAGAATGTTTTAATGTTTTCCATTAACTTCGATATTAGAAATTTACAAAAACGGGAAAAATTCACTCCTTTTATTGATTTAAAAACCTACATATATGCAATTAGTTTCATAAAGAGTTATGAGGTTGGATGTCTTGGTCTGTCTGTTGTTATAGCATTATTATATATTTACACATTATATATATTATAGGTATATTATAACAATGTAGTGTTGATAGAACACTTGGGGCTGGGTAATTTGTAAAGAAAAGAGGTTTACTTAGCTTGTTTCTGCAGGCTGGGAAGTGCGAGAAGTGTGGCTTTGGCTGCTGCCTGGCCTCTGGTGAGGGCTTTTTGTGCTGCATTGTAACATGGCGGAGAAGGTCAAAGGTGGAAGCAGACACATGCAAAGAGGAAAACCAGGGGCTTCATCACTTCATAACAACCCATTTGCCAGTGCTCATCTCGTCTTTTGACAGAGAGAACCCACTACCAGGAGAAAGGCACCAAGCCATTTATGAGAGATTTGCCTCTGAGACCCAAACACCTCCCACTAGGCATCACCTCCCAGTGAGGCTACAATGGGGGTCAAATTTCAACATGAGTTGACAACTCAGACCGTAACACTGGGCACGTACGCACCTTAACTTTTACTTCATTTACTCTTTTCAGAAAACGGTCCGGATGTACCCCTTCCAGATTCACAGCATCGCCCTCTCCACCTTTGCCTCGCTCATTGGCCCCTTTGGAGGATTCTTTGCAAGTGGATTCAAACGAGCCTTTAAAATCAAAGTAGGAAAACCCTCTTGTGTTCCTCTCATCTCACTCCCTCCTCACCCATCTTCTGCCTTTCTCCCCCTTCCCTGCTCCCTCCAAAACACTGGGCTATACACCCTGGCATTTAATGTGTGATCTTGACCCATGCACTGAATTTAGGTGAGTTAATTAATAACAATACTTTATTCTCAGGAAAATGCAATCGTTGTTTTTCAGTTTATTTGTTAATAATAGCTTTCTTCAAAAGAACATTTTGGGCCAGGCAGTGGCTCATGTCTGTAACCCCAGCATTTTAAGAGGCCAAGCCGGGAGGATCACTTGAGGCTAGGAGTTCGAAACTAGCCTGAGCAACATAGCAAGACTCCTGTCTTTATTAAGTAAATGAAATAAGAACATTTTGTAATGCAATAAAATTGTGTCCTAATATAGCCTCACCAGTAGATTTAATACTTCTCACCTTCTATTGCCCTCAGCTACTCAGGACAGAAGCCAGACATTGGGGTGGGACCATTAGGTTGGGATTGATCAGTGGCTGAGCCCAAGTTCACCCGTCTTTCCCCTGCCTCTAACAGGACTTTGCCAATACCATTCCTGGCCATGGAGGTATCATGGATCGCTTTGACTGCCAGTATCTGATGGCCACCTTTGTCAATGTATACATCGCCAGTTTTATCAGGTATAGTACCTTTATATCTGAACCAAGTTGGTGGATTTTTAAGTATGGTGCAATTCTAGAATTTTAGCAGCATCTCAGTTCCAGTGAAAAGCATCCCAAATAATACAATTTTCAGTTGTTGCTGCTTACGGATTTTCTGAGGCCTTCTCCTGCCATCTGTTAATAGATAACTCTCTGATCCAGAGATCAGAGCAGTCACTCGGATAATCAGGCCCTGGAAGCTTCCGGGGCCCAGCTCAGTGCTGTTTCTTCACATTCTGTTCCAGAGGCCCTAACCCAAGCAAACTGATTCAGCAGTTCCTGACCTTACGGCCAGATCAGCAGCTCCATATCTTCAACACGCTGCGGTCTCATCTGATCGACAAGGGGATGCTGACATCCGCCACAGAGGACGAGTAGGGGCCACCCAGGGCCAAAAGAACAGGAGCGGAACTGAGCAGGGGCAGGTCTCCAAGGCAAGCCCAGCTGGTGTGACTTAGACAATGATGAGGCTTCAACTCACTGTCTTTTTTTTTTTTTTGTAGGATATTTTTTATTTGTGGGTTCAACAAATCTGTACATACAGCAGTCTATGTGTTTAGAATTTGCGTTGTGAGTAAACTACAGCTTTGAGTTGGAAAGAAGTCATGGGTTGTAAAACCATTTGGATTTTTTAAAACAAAAGTGTTTATCTGGAAGACAGTGTTGCCCAGGTCAGGAGTGTTTTCTTGGTGGTTCCAGCTCCTATCAATTGAACTGTTTCTGGGCTCAGTCAAACACAGACATTCATCTGTGTCCAACCAAATCAGGGGACTTCCCCACCTGTGGGGGGAGGCACAGCTTGGATGTTTTGTACACCTAGTCTTTTCTAGAAATCCCTGCTTAGAGCTGCAGGAGAGTTGCCTTCTGTAGGTTGGAGGAATGGAGGCTTACTAACCAGATAAGCCTTCTGTCCATCCACACCAAAATCCTGCAGAATGTAAATAAGCTCTGCTTTATAAGATGGGTTCACCTTCATCACAGACTGAAATAAAATTTCAGTTTTTATTTTTTTCAGAAAGCACGAAAAATTATTTATAGTAGTCTGGAGAAAAAACACACTGTAATATTTCAAGTGTATGCAGTAGAATGTACTGTAACTGAGCCCTTTCCCACATGTCTAGGCTCCAGTGTCTCCTGTAGGTCAGTCCACCTAACTGTGTGTTTTCAGGGACGATGCCATCCACGTATGTGCTGTAGACTTTCTGCTGCTGAATCCTTTCTGGGGACTTTCTCATCAGGCAGGGAGCAGAGGGCTTGTCGTTCATGCACCCTTTGCCTGAACACCCATGTAGCTGCTGTGTTTTGTATATATTACTCTTAAGAGGAGTGTGTGTGTCTGTGTTTGTTTTAAAAGTTACTTATTTCTTACAGTGATTTCAATTGTACCATGACTTCTTCACTAAAACCACAAAGTCCTGCTTAAAACTATGGAAAACCTAACCTGATTAGAGGCTTGACTATTTTGAAGATTAAATGCACACTTTTTATATAATGTGACCAGTTTAAATGTAGTTTATATTGTACTGGGGGACCTTTTGTTGTTGTTGTTTGCTTAAACTGTGATTTTTTTCCCCTCCCTAATTTCAGGGGTGAGTTTGACTTTGGGAGGACAGATTAGTTCTTTGTCAGGCCAATAAGCAATGGAGTGCTGGAGAGAGAACTTGGTGCCCAAATATATTAAATTATTCGGTGCCATGGATGTTTTCATTGCCAACGAGGGTGTAATGATTTGCTTCAGCACCGTCGTCTAATGCTGGTTTGTGGTGTTTTTGTTTGTAAATTAGCCTCACTGCCTCCCTGAAAGTGCACAGTCAGCCCAGGTCTCTAGAGCGTCCAGCAGAGGATGGAGTCCTCGGGATGTTTCAGCTCACACATCCTTTTTTTTTTTTTGAGGCGGAGTCTCGCTCTGTCGCCCAGGCTGGAGTGCAGTGGCGCGATCTCGGCTCACTGCAAGCTCCGCCTCCCGGGTTCCCGCCATTCTCCTGCCTCAGCCTCCCGAGTAGCTGGGACTACAGGCGCCGCCACCACGCCCGGCTAATTTTTTTGTATTTTTAGTGGAGACGGAGTTTCATTGTGTTAGCCAGGATGGTCTCGATCTCCTGACCTCGTGATCCGCCCGCCTCGGCCTCCCAAAGTGCTGGGATTACAGGCTTGAGCCACCGCGCCCGGCCGGCTCACACATCCTTGAGTGACTTCCCACATGTGTGCAGGGCTGAAGCAGCTTCTTTCTGCTGAACTTTTATTTCCATTTCAGCCTCATGGCTTTTCTTATTCAGCTCCAAGGCCCCTTAAAACAAAACGTATTATTACAAGGGGTTTCATTTCAGTACTGGCTGTGTGACCCCGGGCAGGATGCATCACTCTCAAGGGCCCCTTTTTCAGAGCTACTCCCAATTCCACTCTTCTGTGATTCTGGCTGAGCAAGTTCATGCCAGTAGAGGCTCGTTGAGTGAGGTCCTGGGCACCCCCCAAACAGGAAGTGTTTTCAGGCCCTTACATGCTTATCCTCAAGGTGAGTAGGTATCTCAGCAGCACACCCAAACAGTAAAGGTGATCGATAATGAAACTGTAGTTTTCAGATTGAAGAAGGAACCTTGATCACCAAACTAGATACCAAAAGGGCTCCTCATTTGTCTCTTTTGTCCCATTGTGGGCATATGGTGGGCTCCTCGAGAGGAGGGAGTCTCAGCTGGGGCCCAGCTGCAGAGACCTGCTTTTGAACAGGGCTGCCTTTGGGATCAGGGAGCCGAGCATACTGGGCAAGGCTCATGTTCACTTGGTGGCGGGTGGGGTGGGGAAGGGGGGTCCTAGGAAGCCAAAGCTGAGTGCTCACTAGAGCTGCTAGCAGGCAGGCCAGAGGGTCAGCCTGTGTTTTATTTTCTGATTTCCCCTGCATGCTTTCTGGAGATGAAGAATTTTTGTCAGGTAGCTGGGAGAGCACCGCTGTCTTGTGTCCATATAGCACAATGTTTCTCTTTCTCCTATTCACAGACAAGATGCAAGAAACCATTTTTACGTATATACATTCAGATCTTAATGAATGGCATCACTTGCTTTAGACCCATTTTTTTTTTTTTTTTGGTCAAAAATAAAATGTGACTGCAACTGTGTGCCCTTCCTTGTCGTGAATTCCCTGTTTATCACTTCCATGTGTGGTTTTATGCTTCTCATTTGTTTTATTCATAAATACTGCATAATCCTGATTCAGAGACTTTTGCTTTGCTTTCCAACTTCTATCCCTACATTCTCACAACAGCCTTCTTACCTTGGGTGAGAGTCAGGAGCACCTTACCAGGCAGGGAGCTTCCCCAGCGTAGCGTGGTGGAGTCAGGGCTCTCTCTATCCTGTACTTTACCCACAGGACACCTGGAGGGTCCCCCAGCCCTTCTTGCTTTTGTGAGTGTGGTGTGAGTACACCAAGGTATTGCAGTTTCTTTCCCTCTAGCTCAGGAGGCCTGGCCTGAGCCAGGTGGGAGCTTAAATTGCTGTTGGCTCCTGCCTGGTGGAACAAGGGGGTCATAGAAACCAGGGCTGATGGGCACCCCCAGCCCCTGGGAGCTCTGCTCATGACTGCTCACAGGGTGCCAAGTCTTTGCCTTTTGTGTGTGTGCATGTTGCCCTTTTAGCTGCTTTTAGTATTCAGAAAGGTTCCATTTATGTTTTACTCCTGAAAGTTAAACCCTCTTAGGCAACTTGTTTCATATTCTGGGCATTTTAATAGCTACAGTATTTTGCATTTAAAATGTAATTACTCTTAGTATTGTACAGCCCTATAATGTATGAGAACTAGTTTCACATCCCTTGAAACTAATCTCTTTCATTGGGGAGGATGTAACTTTTGACTTTACACAGGTGGACTTCGAAACCATTTTTATAGAATTTTTTTCCACTGGGTTTTTATCCTGTAACTTGACCTATTTTATGCAAGAAAATCCCAAAAATATGTTTTAAGGGAGACTACACAGACCTTGTGATTTGGGTCTGAGCTAGTTGCTGAGTCGACTGGAGCCTTATTCGAATGGATCTTTGAGTTGAGATCTTCACACTGTCAGTGAGCCCTTGGCTCAGCCCTTGTCACCTGTTTGTATGGGGACCATGTTTCCCAAAGCTCAGGTTCATCTCCGCTGTCGACAGAGTTGGGTAGTGGGAGGGTATCAATGACTTGGGACAGAGCGTCCTTGCTCAGAAAACTGTGAAGCAGGGGTCTTGTTAGTTACAAAGCCAGCCCTAGATGCATGTCCAAGGCAGTAGATTTTCATCACTTTACTGAATGTGGTATGTCACTGCTGAAGCCTTTCCCTGTTTTAGTAATATCTTAGGCACTATTGTCTTTCGTCTTCCAGAGTAACATATCTGGGCCCACCTTTCTTGCACAGTGATTATGTGCTAAGAAAGGGGTGGAGTCGGGAGGACAATTTCACTTGAACCCAGGTTTCTGTTCTTCTGAGGTCAGGGTGGGGAGGATGTCCAGGTGACTTTTGTGGACACACTGCAAGACAGTAAGCTGCAGATGGACTCTCACTTGTGCTTTGGAACACTGGGCTCCAAAGAGCAGGTGGAACAAACACTGGGCTCCTGAAGGTGGTGGCTAATACTTGGGCAGAGCCTCATATTCTTCCCTGACTTGGTCAAAACAAACTTCCTTTTCCCTTTATTACCCTCCACACAGTTGCCCAGCTTCCAGTTTTTAAAGAGATGAACAGCTCTCACTTCCTGACTCATTTTCTCTTGTTCGGTGGGGGCCTTGTGCCATAACCTGCATGGGGTACTAGGGTTTAAACCAAGTAGTGATGAAGGATTCTTATCTCAGGGCTCTGCCTGGCCCACCTTCTCTTGGGCTTGGGCTCTCCTTATCCCCATCCCTGCAGAAGGTGGGCCCTATTCTCAGAAAAGTCCTGGCTGCTGTTGCCATCTGAATGTGCCCCTACCTTTCAGGTTGACCAGCAGTGGCCTTACCTGGCCTCTCAGGTGGATGGAAGCCGTTCTCACCTGGAGCTGTCTCTTGATTAAGGCTGTCACCTGTTTGTATGGGGACCATGTTTCCCAACACACTTTGAGTGCAGTTTAGGAGGTATCCTTTGGATGCTGAAGTGTTGGAGTTTTGAGGTCATGTGGATGATTTATGAGAATAGAGGGGCAGAATATGTGAAGTCTAGGGTTTTATGTCCAGTGGGTTTCAAATTCTTTGGCTGTTTAAAGACCCTGTCTCCTCCCCAACCCTCCCCTTCCTTTTCCCATCAAACGCCTACCTACTGAGGCGCCTTCTTTTTATTGTTGAGCCAACGAGATATCAGTGTGTTTATTAATACGGATTACAATAGTATAGTGCTTAATATGTGCCAGGCATAGTGCTAAGGGTTTACATACGTTATCCTTTTTAATCCAGAAAACAACCTTTGATTAGGTATTATTATCTCCATTTTATAGATGAGGAAACTGAGGCAGTATGACTGAGGCCGAGAGCAGCGGTTAAGACCGACTTTGGGATCAAATCACCCTAGGTGTGGGCAGGTTACTAGGCTGCTCTAAGCTTCCACGTTGAAGCCAGTTGGGTCTGATAATAGTATCTTCTTCGCAGTGTGGTTGTGAGGATATAATGAGGTAATGCATGTAAGCATGTAGTACCATGCCTGGCACATAGTAAGCGCTCAATAAATGATAGTTACTTTTGTTGAGCTCAGCTGGTAGTTTGACCTCCGTTGGTGCAATGCCAGAGATGGGATTCTCAGCCACCACACTGCCACCATCCTGCACACAGTCTGGGTCCCTCCGAGAGAAGCAGGCCAACCTGAACATCCCCTACAGCATCTTGGTGCTTCACACACCATTTAGGAGGCCAGCCTAACGAGGCAGGAGGACATGAGGGTGTGCAGAAGTTCTATTCTTAGTGGGAATGGCTGGCCTGAGAATCCAGCTCATCTCCTCTGCCCACAGTCTAGACTGCTTGTGGGAAGGAGACGATCTCCTCCTGCCTCGTGGTGCCTCCACTCTGGGCAGGGAGGGCCTGTCTGTGACTCGCTCTGGACCCCACTTCCCGCTCTGGCCAAGGGCTGTCCTCTGTGCACATAGCTCAGGAACCTGCAGCAGTTCCCTGTATGGGTGGATGTCATCAGGGGCCAAGAAGAGAAGAATGGGGACAACAGAAACCTGCTTTGTAGGGGATTATGTAGACTAAAAGCCTAGAAGTTCTGCCCACATCCTTATGATGCAGCCAGTTTGGAGCTTCATGTTTCCTTCTTAAAAGTAGTAACAGGGTAGAAGTGGGTGACCCATTGAGGACACATGATGTGTGGTGTTTCTGCCAGATTCTAGGTTAGCAAAGACTCAAATGGGTGACTCATGAATGATGGGAGAACAGGCACAGGACTTAATGAAAAGAGTTTCTTGAACTTAGTTTTCTGAATGGGGATGGGGAGTTGGGGCACGTGTGTGTGTGAGGGGAGGCTGCCTCACTTTGAAGGAATGGTGTTGGCTAACGGGATCCATGGAATTCTTAGGTCAGTTGAATAATAACGCTGAACTACTGGTTTGACTGTGGATTATTTCCTGGGTATTTGTGGGACCCAATAGCACATTGCTATTAAAAGTGTGGAAATAATGGTCCCTCTGTTTCAGTGAAGTCATGATGATGCCATGAACCAGGAGAAGATGGTTGTGGGGGTTTCTAGGAAGCAGCTGCTGTGATGGGCCAATCCCAGGCTTGCCTCAGAGGCCTCTTGCCCTTCTGGGTTTGTGTTTGCCTGGCCTGGTGCTTCCTTCCTCACTGTGTGGTTGAGTGGACCCAGGCGGCCTTGTATCCATAGAAAGCCTCCACTCGTGGGGGTAAGGGCCCTCTGGAAATCAAGCAGAGAATATCCTTGCAGTGGTCTCCTGGGCATTGGGCAGGGCTTAGCCCTTTGCAGCCCCCCAGAGGACCTTCCCTGCATAAAGCACTCAGAAGGGTTAGCCACCTGGTGATTCTGTCTGTAGTGAAACTGTTTGCCAATAATCATCCACATAGCCACCTCTGTCCTTGCTGTTTGGGTGCCTTTTTTTCCACCTGCGTTAGGTTCTTGCACTGCTTATGCTGGCTTTTCTTAAAGGAACACCAGAGTAGAAAAGAGGTTAAGAATGTTTACTAGCAGGCAGAATGTGCATACATGTTTTTATGAGTGTCCTTTGGGTGCGTTTCTTTTAAATCCTCCATGCACAGGGCTCTGGCCTTCAGTAAACCGTTTTTCTGTCTTACATCATGCTCGCTGGGTGCTAGGGGCTGATTACAAAGGGGAAGAGTTGAACAGACATCAGCAGTCGATGAAACCAAAGGACTAGGAGTCAGGAGAACAAGTCAGGGACTAGGAGACAGCGGTTTGGTTTATTGTTATCCAGCTGGAGGACTTCTAGGGGCAGCAGCAGGAGGAATACCAGGGCCAGGGAGGGGCCAGGAGTCTCACAGCGGAGGGCAGACTCTAACAGAGGCCAGCTGAACGCTCACTGGCCCTGGATGTCATGGGAGTTGGGGACCAGAAATCTGGGCTCAGAGAACCCATCCAGGGAGATTTGAAGCCATGGGTTATCTTCTAGAGTTGATACTGATAACAAGTTTTAATTTTTATTGATATTTAATACCTTCTAAAACAGAAGGATAAGATCAGATGGGAAGTGCCTCTGTTGAAGGATCTTAGGAACCTTGGTTTTTGTTTTTTTTCTGGTTGAGTTGTGCACAGCTGTGGACATCCTTCTTAATTCCACTCTGAGGATTTGTTTAACTAAAAAGTTTCCAGGCACAGAAAGGGCCTCCCCACCTGCTTTGAGAAGCTGTCTGTGCTGGGAGTGCCAGGCATCCTATGGGCCCCATCACTGCCAGTGTCTGTGCCTCCCAGCGGTCAGCCCTGTGTCTGCCCTGGCCCTGTCTCCTCTGTGACAGGGCAGAGCATTTCTGGTCAGTTTCTCCATGGTGTCCCCCGCGCCTTTGTAAAGTGGATGGACATGACGGAATTCAGTTGTCTCACCCTGATAGCCTGGGTGTTAATATTCACTTTTCCCGCACTCAGACACGGGCGACCTTGAAGCAGCTCTCGGTTTGTAGAGTCCACGTCACAGTCCCCACGGCCTCCCCAGATAGGTGTGTGCCTGTGCGCTACTGCTGTGCCGTTTCTCCAACTTGGCGTTTCACTAAATGCAGCTGATCTCTGTGCACTCGTGATCCGTGTTGAACAATACATGTAGGTTCTTTTTCCATGTAATGTAAGAACATGATATACTGTACATTGGAAAGCATTTACCTTATTTATATATCTGAATGTTCCTACTACACAAATAAACATATTAAATTCTAGATCATGTGTGGTTTTTGATGGTGGGGTGGCGGAAGGCCAAGGATGTGGACGTTTGGTCACTTATGTGACGCCAGCATTACTTTCCAGGATGCTACTGACCACTCCTTGCTTCTAGAGACTCCCTCTGTGCTTGGCCTTTGCAATTTGCCCCCCTGGCTTTCCTCCTGCCCTTGGTTGCTCCTCCTCGGTCTTCTTTCTGCGTGTCCCTTTTCTGGGCCATCCCTTGGGTGGTGGCATTCTGCCTGAGGCTCTCGCACACTGAACTCTCCCCTCTGGGGGTTCCCACCCCCTCCCAGGGCCCTGATCACCACACTTCCCAAGTCTGTGTCTCTAGCCCAAGTGGACCTGCATTTCCAGCTGCCTGTGAGGCCTCTCACACGGACTTTGCATGATAAAACCCAAACCTATGGCCTTTTCCTACCCATGTCCTGAGTCCTGTGTTCTCTAACTTCCCATGTGTTCTGTCACACAAGCCAGTAACTGGGGTGATCTCATCAGTCACCCAAGCCTGCCCGTTCTGCCTTCCAAACATCCTTGGACTCATCCTTACCGCCAGCCTTCTGGGCCAAGCCCTGCCTCCTGCCAGGATTTCTAAGGCTGCCTCTAGCCCTCTCCCTACAGCCTGGCCACCTCTGCTAATCCATTTCTTACATGATAGCTGGGATGAGCTCTCTGCTTGGAACCCTTTGGGGCCTGAGGTTAAAGTTCAGACTTGGTAACGAGGCTTCTGGGGCCATCTGTGAGCTGGCCAGTGCCTGACCCACGCGTTCGGGCCCTCACAGCCACAGCTGCTGCTTGTCCTGCCTTATTCCAGGTGTGCGCCTATCCCGGGCGCTGGCATGTGCTGTTTCCTCTGCCCAGTTTTTTTCCTTTCCCCAGCTCTTCCTCAGCCTGTCTAACTCCTCTTTTCCTTGCAGTTCTCACTGTCAACAGCACTTCCTTGGGGAGGCCTTGTGTTGTCTCCTCACTGTGTGTGTGTCTCCTGCCCCAGGACAGGAGGATCTGAACTCCTGGGAGCCAGCAGACCAACCTTACCAGGGCAAATGTCTGAGGCCAGTGGGACCTCTAGATTAATTACCTTTTGGACAGTGGCCTCTGCCATTTCACCCACAGGAAACCTACTACCATCGGAACTTCCACAGCGAATTGCTCACCCACATTCAAGATGCAAAAAACCCTGCTGCATTCACTTACTTTCCTAAACCCCACAAAATCTGACTCCAAGCCACCAGTTTCCAAGACTGTTGGGAAAACCAACATGAGCAGTTTCCCTGGCTGCCTTGCTCCCTTTTGTTGCACTAGGAGCCGAGGGCTCACATGGTGCTGAAGTGGTGAGGGTCCCTGGGCTCAACTCCATCTGCTGAAGGTTCTGTTGTCCAGGCCTGTGAAGTCCATAGGAGGCCCTAGGCCAGTGGCACAGAGCACCTGTGCAGTTGCCTGCATCTGGCATCCTTCCATATCCGGAGCCCCCACACACTGGCCTTGATGATCTCTTTTTTCTCTTCTCTTTTCTCTCTTCTTTCTTTTTTTTCTTTTCTTTTTTTCTTTTTTCTTTTTTTTTTTTTTTGAGACAGAGTCTCCCTCTGTTGCCCAGGCTGGAGTGCAGTGGTGGGATCTCAGCTTGCTGCAACCTTTGCCTGCCAGGTTCAAGCGATTCTCCTGCCTCAGCCTCCCAAGTAGCTGGGATTACAGGCACGTGCCACCACACCCTGCTAATTTTTTTGTATTTTTAGTAGAGACGATTTTGCCATATTGGCCATGCTGGTCTCGAACTCCTGACCTCAGGTGATCCACCCGCCTTGGCCTCCCAAAGTGCTGGGATTACAGGCGTGAGCCACGGCTGATTGTGCGTTCAGCCAGCACTTGTGGAGTGCCTGCTCTGGGGTAGGCCCTGTCCAGACACTGCAACAAAAAGTCCTTGTTTCATGGAGCTAATTTTAGGGAAGAACCACAAACCCGAGAAAGCTTGTTAGATGGAGAAAATTGTAGCCAGGAGGAGGGAAGAGGGAATGCTGGTAGGGAGAGATTGCCATTTTAAATAGGGTGAACAGGGAAGGCCTCACTGCAGAGGTGGTGTTTGGGCAAATGGACACACCTCGAGGCTCTGGGGGAGGGGGCTGTTCAGGTATCTGGGGAAGTGCAAAGACACCTGTGTTGTGGAGGAACTGCAGGGTAGATGGAGCAGGGGAGTAGGGAGGAGCACTGGCAGGAAACACAGGGGTCTCAGGGATCCTGAGTAATGACACAGGGCCAAGGCCATTGGCTTTTACTCTGAGCAAGATGAGAAGCTGTTGGGGAGTTCAGAACCTAGGAGTGACTCTTCAGAGCCTGGGAGTGTCAAAGTGGTGTGTGTTTGCAAAGGGCTGCTATGTTGAGAACAGACTACAGCGGGCCAAGGGCGAAAGCAGGGTGATCAGAGAGGAGGCAACAGCAGCGATCCAGACACACTGGTGGCTCAGCGGGGGACATGGGAGTGGGGCAGTGGTGAGAAATGGTCAGATTGTCAGAATCTGCAGAAGGATTAGGTATGGAGGAGAGGGAAGAAGAGGAGTCAAGGATGGCTGTGAAGTTGGCTTGGGCAGCCAGAAGGATGGCGCTGCCATTTCTGAACTGTGGACGGCTGTGGGAGGACAGGTGCAGGTGGGAGGTGGATGCAGATGGACAGTCAGGAGTTTGGGTTTGGACACGTTCGGTTTGAGATGCCTGTGAGATACCCACACAGGGATATCCAGTCCCGGGGAGGAGTCTGAGATGGAAATAGAAATTTGAGAGTGATCAGGGTGTGGGCGTTAGTCTACACCAGGAGCCAGAAGCCTGGATAAAGTCACCGACAGAGAGGAGCTAAGGTCTGGAGATGAGCCCCTCCATTGTTTTGGACTTGAGGATCTACTTTTTAGCTAGGGCTACTCGCTTCCCTTCAATAAGACAATCCAGCCTTCAGGCCTGGGGAAAGGCCTGGGTAGCGTTGCTTTCAGGTGGCCCCACTCCCACCTGACAGCAGAAGCAGCTATTAATTTTCCCCTGGGGCCGGAATTCTAGAGGCCTGGGTGCCCTTTCCTTGAGAAGAAAGGGCAGCTTTACCTTTTGGTCTCCTGGGGAAAGGAGAGGAAGGGGAACAAAGCAAGAGTAACTTCTCTGTTTGATTATTCAGAGGCCAGGCAGTCGGGCTGGGGAGCCCCAGAGATGGACTCATGGCCTGGCCATGGCATACTAACTTACACACCATCCAATATTTACCAAAAGACATTGCCAGTTCCCAAGTCAACCAAAACTTAGGGAGTTCTCAAATGAAAGAAACACCATTGTGTTATTTACGTTAATATCACTTCTCAATTTTAACAAACTTCAGTACATTTTTAGGGTAAAAAGCACATCCATCAGACGGAGTCTAGGTTCAGGGTAAACTCTGATCTGGGTTTGACTGACGCAACTGAAGTTATTCCTGCAGCAAAGATGGGCTTTCTGATCTTGCCCACATGGTCTCTATTTCTTGTAGATTTCAAGAGTCGTAGAGGTAGAGCCTTTTAAGCCTTTGATTCTCAAACTTGGCTCAACGTTAGAATCGCCTGAGGAACCTAAAAATCTACCAATGCCCGGGCGGTACCTCAGACCAATTAGATAAGAATCTCTGGGCGTGGGACGCAGGCATGAGTGTTTACAAAACAGTTCCCCGGAGTGATTCCAAAGTGTAGCTGAGGTTAAGAAACAGTGGTTGAAACTTCCTCCAGTGAGTCCAGCCCCTCTCAGAAACCAGCCGCAACTGGTCAGCAGCACCCTCTGCTGGAGCATCCCAGGGTGAGCCTCAGGATGTCCTGAGGTGACCCTTCTGGGGTAGTGCTTCTGTTCTATCCAATGCTTTTATTCTACACCACGAGCCATGGTGCAGAATGGCGTGTGCCTCCCAGTGCCTCTGCCCAGAACTCCTTCTGTCTTCTTCTTTTATTTTTTTTTTTAAGACAGAGTCTTGCTTTTTTACCCAGGCTGGAGTACAGTGGCACAATCTCAGCTCACTGCACCCTCCACCTTCCGGGTTCAAGCAATTCTCCTGCCTCAGCCTCCTGAGTAGCTGGGATTACAGGTGCCCACCACCATACCCAGCTAATTTAGTAGAGATGAGGTTTCGCCATGTTGGCTAGGCTGGTCTTAAACCCCTGACCTCAGCTGATCTGCCTGCCGCGGTCTCCTATAGTGCTGGGATTACGGGCCTGACCCACCGCACCCGGCCTCCTTCTGTCTTCTTACACCTCACAGGCTGAATCTCATTCCTCTTTTGCATGACACGTGTCTACGATGATTCTTAAGTGCCTCCCGGCTTTCCCCTTGCTGCCCAGCCTTCTCTTCCCAAGTTTTCCATCTTGTTCTTTTCACTCTTTCTCACGAGAAATGCCTCCCACTCCTTTCACTATGCTGACCAGTTCTAGACACCCACAAGCTTATCCTTTTTGGGGGTCCGCAGTCACTTCCTGTAGTTGTGCACCAGTGCGTGTGTTGGAGGGGGCATGCGTGGGATCCTGTGGGCACTGAAGACCCCCGTAGCCACTGCCCAAGAGTGAGCTGCTTCCCCGCCATAGTCTCATGGGCCCCTAAATGCCCTGTCTACCATGGTGTTCATCAGGAAGCGGGGCCAGGAGGGAGCCCTCTGATAATCTGTGGGTTACTAGAGAACCTCCTGAGTCTGGGGAGCTGGGGTTTGTGACTTCCTGAAGTTGTAATTATTTAACTTTGGATTTTGAATAGTTTTAGACTTACAGAAAAGTTGTAAGAATAGTATAAAGAATTTCCTACATCCTTCACCCAAATTTTCCAAATGTTAACATTTTGCCACCTTTGTTTATGTTCTCACTCCACACACACACTTTTTTTTCCTGAATTATTTGTAAATCGTAGACATTATGTCCCTTTACTGTTACATAACCTTATTCAGATTTAACCAATTATCCCAATAATGTCCGTCATAGCAAAGAATATTAATATGTATGTTTTTGACTGGTGCAATTTGAGGAACTCTGCAGGAGCTCTGAGAACAAGGAATACCTTTCCTACTTCCTTCCTGGCCACCCCTTCCCTCCTGTAATAGAAACGCCTGGGGCCACTGCTGTAGACGCCTAGGTAAGATGTGGTACCCAGCCTAGTGAGGCAGTGCTGTCAAGGGCCCCGCAGAGGGCAGTAGTGGTTCAGGAGTGAGGCACAGGCAGGGCTTAGAAGTGAGACATCCTTATCTGCAGAGGATCCTAGCCCAGCATTCACTAGCTTTGTGGTCTGGAACAAAACCCTTAACCACTCAGCTTCCCCCTCTATAAACTGAGGGTAATTGAGAAAATTTGCAAAGCATGTGTCCACTCCTAGCATCTAGTAATCATCCAACAGAAAGTTGTATTTGCACTATTTTAAACTTTTATTTGTAATATTACCACCTTGGCTGAGAAGTGAATTTCTCAGGGATGCCAGGGAAGAAGCAGAGAAATGTTCCAGTGAAGCAGAGGCAGGGCCGGACATTGAGGCTGGAGGCACAGAGAGGGAAGGGAGTTCTTGGGAATGAAGGGGAGGGGAATGAAATGGTAACTGTGGCTAACCTTACACTGAACACACCCAGGCCAGCTCGAACTGAAATTCACACTGGAATGCTGGCTATTTCATGACATCGTCCAGGTTCCCATCAGGTGCTAGAACCTCCTCCACAGCCATCCTTACCAAATCCATGAAGGAGGAATGGCTTGTCTTCTTTTCCATTCGGGCTGGGGCAGTGCCTGAATTCGATTCCTGACTCCATCCCTTAGTGGCTGTGTGGCCTTGGGCAAGTTATTTAACCTTTCTGTGCTTCAGTCTCCTTGTCTGTAAAACAGGAGATAATGCCATTTATACTATATGGGGATTATACTCACTCCCGTGATCATTATGAGGATTAAATAAGTTAATACTTTCAAAGAGCTTAGACTAGCTTCTGGCACACAGTGAGTTTTCATAAATATTATTATTACCGTTATTATTTCAGTGTCTGCTCCCACTGGCACCCCCTTTTCTTCCTGATCTGAAGGCTTGGCCTTTCCTTTTCCTCTTTTTTTTTTTTTTTTTTGAGACAGAGCTTCACTCTGTTGCCAAGGCTGGAGTGCAGTGGCACTACCTTGGCTCACTGCAACCTCCGCCTCCTGGATTCAAGTGGTGCTTCAACCTCACGAGTAGTTGGGATTACAGGCACTGCCACCACACCCAGCTAATTTTTGTATTTTTAGTACAGACAGGGTTTTGCCATGTTGTCTAGGCCAGTCTTGAACCCCTGACCTCAAGTGATCTGCCCATCGTGGCCTCCCAACATATTAGGATTACAGGCATGAGCCACCGTGCCTGGTCGCTTGGCCTTTTAATATCACCCCCGGGGTGGTCCCATTCTGGGTGGGGGAGTTACTCTTGGGTCTGGGTCTCCCTGCCCCTGAACATAGCTGTTGCACAAGTGGCTGCTCACACTGAACTCTACAGAGTCATCAGTCAACCTTGAGGGATTGTTATCTGACCAAAGACTTTCTATTTGTCCATTATTTATTGCTGCAAACATACTAGAGAGCAAGGAAGCCATAAAAAGCAAATGGTAGGGTCATGTCAAAATGAGGCAGAGTCAGCAAGAAGAGGCTCCTAAACATGGGACATTTTGAACATCAATAAGGGTAATAACTGCAATCGATGGAAACACATTGATTATATTTAAATACATGAATTCATAATAATACCTACATTCATGTAATCAGTATTGGAGAATGTGGGCAAACCAACTCTATTTCTAAAACTAGTTAATGAAAGGAAAGAATCAAGCACGTTTCCTGCCTTTTCTAAATAAACTGTACCATTGGTGTTAAGTATCTGGTTTCTAAAAAATATAATTTTAATATATAGAGATGGGGTTTTGCTATGTTGGCCAGGCTAGTCTCGAATTCCTGGCCTCAAGCAATCCTCCCGCCTTGGCCTCCCAAAATGCTGGTATTACAGGCATGAGCCAGTGTGCCCAACCAGTCATTTCAATAAGTGTACTGGATCAATTATATATTCATGTGAAAAATTACCTCACACCATACCAAAAAAAAAAAAAAAAAAAAAATCCAGGTGGATTTTTAAATCCATCTAAACGTGAAAGGTAAAGCAATAAAGCTTTTGAAGAAAACATAGGAGACCACCTTCATGACCTCAGAGTAGGCAAAGATTTCTTAAACACGACACAAAAAGACTCACTATAAAAGAAAAAAAAATGGTAAATTAGACTAAAGGGCCACTGTATTAGATACCTTGAGTGATTGCAAAACCTGGTTCTTGTCCTTATGAAGTTCATAATAAAGCCAATTGTTTTCTTTTCCTTTCTTTTTTTGTTAAGAGCAGAGTTTTAAAAGCTGACTGTCCTCCCTGTTCTGCTCTCCCTAGGTGGTAGACTACCTACCCTTCAGGTACCCTGCTGTTAATTCTCTGAGTTCCCAGAGAGCACAGCTCCCCAACAAGTAGCTGATATTTCTCCCTTGCCTGGCCTAGATTGGCCTCTATTTGGAGAGGTGGTTTGCTGGTTGAAGAATGAGAAGGGGGTGCGAGGGGGACAAACAGGCCTCTTCTGTGTCATTGACAGCTGATTTTTGTCAACGTGCTAAGTTTATGAAGTTGTCAATCTGTGATGATTAAGATTCTCTCGGGGTCCTGTGGAAAGGAGAGAGGTGGTGGCTTCTGAGAACATAACCAGAAGGCATTTAGTGAAATAGAAAAGTCATTGTACAGAGCTTTAGCCTAGTTATTCACTGAGCTCAGAAGTGCTCCTCCCTACCCCTCCTCTCCCTTCCCTTTCCTTTCTTTACTAGCTGGGATTGTTCTTTTATTTATTCACAAAATTATGTACAAAAACAAATCATGCCTTGCCCTTGTTATTAAGAGAGACATTTTAAGTGGATCATTGGAATACTATGTGGGAAGGCTTATTCATAGTTAATTATTAAAGACAACTTATCAAAGCTTTTCCTGGACCAAGTAACTGTCTCTTTATTTGCACCATTTCATTTCATTGTCATAGCATCCTTATGAGCTAAATATTATTCTACGTATTTAATAGGTCATAATATTGAGGCTCATAAAGATTTAGCAACTTGGTCACCTATATTGTTAGGGGTCTCAAGATAATCCTCTTTACAGGTCCAAGCCCATCAATCAAATGTCATTTGGCAATAACTCTTTCTCATTTTGTTATCAATGTGTCACCCAAATTATTTGGAGCCTGAGGCCTTAATTAAAAACCTGGCTGGTATGATTATAATGTGGCTGAGTGCTGATGCCAAATTTAAAGTCAGAGTGTGATTTTTTTGGTGGCTACTTGTCTTACGCTCCAGAAGGTTTAGGGCCATAGCTGGCTGGCCCCAAGTAGAGAAAACCCAATGGCTGTGTTTCTGGAGCAACCCAAGGCACAGGATACAAACCTGTCCATGCCACAATTATTGCACTTACTAGGACACACTGATTAAAATTCTGTTTTCCCCTGAGAAGACATTTATTTTTCAATAAATTCAGGAAACCATTTGACGACATCCAATATGCTTTAATAATAAGAACGCTCAACACGCTGGAAAAAGAAGGGAACTTCCTCAACCTGGTAAAGGATATTTATATAAAAGCCACAGCAAATGTCATACTTAATGGTGACTGACTGCTTTCATTCCAAGACTAGGAACAAGAGAAGGATGTCTACTTTCACTGCTTCTATGCAGCATTGTACTGAAGGTTCTAACTAGAGGAATCAGGGAAGAAAAAAATCATAAGTCATCCAGATAAAAGGAAGAAGTAAACCCATTTGTATTTGCAGATGACATGAACTTGTATATAGAAAGCCCTAAGAAATCCACTAAACAGCTATTAGAACTAATAAGTTCAGCAAGGTTGCAGGATACAAGATCAATATACAAAATCAATTGAATTTCTATGCATCAGCAATGAACTATGTGAAAGGTAATCCAGAAAACTCTCTCATTTACAATAACATCAGGAAGAATAAAATACTTAGGAATAAACTAAACCAAGGGGGTAGAAGACTTGTCCACTGAAAATGGCAAAACATTAATGAAACAAATTAAAGAATACATACGTGAATGAAAAGACATTTTGTGTTCATGGATTAGAACACAATATTGTTGAGATGTCCATACAACCCAAAGCAATCTATAGAGTCAATACAATTCCTATCAAAATCACAATGACTTTTTTTTTACATACAGATTTTATTTATTTATTTTAAATTTACAGAGACAAGATCTTGCTCTGTCACCCAGGCTGGAGCACAGTGGTGCCGTCCCAGCTCACTGCAGCTTCAAACTCCTGGGCTCAAGCAATCCTCTCACCTCAGCCTCCCCAGTAGCTGGGACTACATGCACATGCTACCACACCTGGCTAACACAATAGCATTTTTTAAAAACAGAAATAGAAAAAACAATCCTAAAATTCACATGGAACCACAGGAGACCCCCAATAGCCAAGCCAATTTTGAGAAAGAAGAACAAAGCTGGAGACATCGTACTTCCTGATTTCAAAATATTAATATATTACAAAGCTACAGTAATTCAAGCAGTGTGATACTGGAATAAAAACAGACGTGTAGACAGATAGAACAGAATAGATAGCCTGGAAATAAACCCACACACACATGCACATATGGTCAACTGATCTTCAAAAAGAGAACCCAGAATACACAATGGGGAAAGGATAGTCTCTTCAACAAATGATGTTGGGGAAACTGGCTATCCACATGCAAAATAATAAAACTGAATTTTTTTTTTTTTTTTTTTTTTTTGAGATGCAGTCTTGTTCTGTGGCCCAGGCTAGAGTGCAGTGGCATGATCTCACCTTGCTGCAATCTCCAACCTCCCAGGTTCAAGTGATTCTTGTGCCTCAGCCTCCTGAGTAGCTGGAATTACAGGCGTGCGCCACCCTGCCTGGCTAATTTTCATATTTTTAGTGGAGACAGGGTCTTGCCATTTTGACCAGGAGTTTGAGACCCTCAAGTGATCCACCCACCTCGGCCTCCCAAAGTGCTGGGATTACAGGCATGAGCAACCATGCCCGGCTTGAAATTTAAACACAAAAATGAACTCAAAATAGATTAAAGATTTAAGCGTAAGACCCGAAACTATACAACTTCCCTGAGAATACATAGGGGGAAATCTTCATGACGCTGGATTTCACAATGATTTCTTGGATGGGGAATCAGAAGCACAAGCAATAAAAGTGAAAGATGGCCAGGCATGGTGGCTCATGTCTGTAATCCCAGCACTTTGGGAGACCGAGGAGGACAGATCACTTGAGGTCAGGAGTTCAAGACCAGCCTGGCCAACATGGTGAAATTAGCCAGGCATGGTGGTGTGCGCCTGTTGAGGCAGGAGAATCACTTGAACCCGGGAGGTGGAGGTTGCAATGAACCGAGATTGTGCCACTGCACTCCAGCCTGAGCGACACAGAGACTCCATCTCAAAAAAAAAAAAAAAAAAAAAAAAAAAAGGCAAAACACAAGTTGAATCACATCAAATTAGTTTCAATTAAAATTTAATTGAAGTCCTGCTCCATCTAAGGAGTCAGGGAGGAGGATGTAATCTGCCAACTGCAAATCTTCATTGTTTGAGGGCTGCTCCTTGGGGCATTTCTTCCTCAGCACTTCTGGTCTGCTGCGTGTTCAGATGAAAGGGAGCTCCAAGGCAGAGCCACAGGTGGTTACAGTAAGAAGCGGCTAGTGGCCAGTACATGTAAAGGGAACTGACAGCATCTGCCCCTGTTGTTCAGTGTGGTAGCCACCAGTTGCATGTTGTTGCTGAGTACTTGAAATTCGGCCAGTTGGAGCTGAGATATGCTGTGAGCATAAAATACATCAATAATTTTGAAGACAGTAGACAGAAGAAAGAATGTAAAATATCTCACTAATAATTTTTAATATTGATTGCAGTGATAATATTGGTTGCAGTGATATTTCAGATATAATGTGTTAAAATTATTATTTAAGCTAAATTCGCCTGTTTCTTTTTTACTTTTTATTTTATATAATAATTTCTTCTTTTGAGACAGGGTCTCACTTTCTGCCTAGGCTGGAGTGCAGTGGCACGATCATGGCTCACTGCAGCCTTGACCTCCGGGGCTCAGGTGATCCTCCCACTCAGCCTCTCGAATAGCTGGGACTATAGGCGCGTGCCACCATGCCTGGCTAATTTTTAATGCTTTGTAGAGACAAGCTTTTGCCATATTGCTTAGGCTGGTTTCGAACTCCTGGCCTCAAGTGATCCTCCCTCCCCACCCCCTCTCACCTCAGCCTCCCATAGTGCTGGGATTACAAACTTGAGTCCCTGCACCTGGCCTCGTTTTACTTTTTAAATGTGGTTACTAGAAAATTTTAAATTACCTCTGTAATTTAGCTGCATTGGTAGCTTGCATTATATTTCCTTTGGTTATTGTGTGCTCCACTCTTACCTCATACTAGGAAGTTAGGACTTAGGTTATAGCCCCAGCATCTGACAGCTGATAAGAAGTGGAATCAAGGTTCAAGCTGAGTTCAGAGCCCACACACTGAAATGCTGGACACGCAGGACACCATGGCAGCACTTTGGACATGCCCATTGCTTCTGCCACGGGTTTTCACTGAAGAAACCTCCCCCGGTGGCTTCTAGGCTCTGAGAACTTTGACCCTCATGCAGCAGCTGTTGCAACCTTAAGCATGGGAAATGACATCCCTAGATGCCCTTCCTGATGGGCAGCTGGTGAGTCTTCTTCCAGCTAGTTTAGTGAGGTGGGCAGCAGTGCACGGAGTTGGTGAGGCATGTGCCCTCTGAACATATTGGTGTCTCTCCCCAGTGGGGCAGGCTACTCTGTACATTTCAGAAAAGGTGCCCGTGAAGCTGGCAATGTGAGCCTGTATGATCCTGGCCATGTTGGCCACAGTAGGATTAGCCATTGGCAAAAAGCCAGGTTGGCCAAGTTTATTTCTGGTGCCTTCTCACTTCCACACTCTTTTGTCATTGCCTCCTGTGCAGTCTTCAGGGTCCTGGAATTTCTATTTATCTTCTACACATCTATGGGGATCTTCTAACACATCCCAGGACACATCCCGGCCTCCGTGTCCACGCCAGGTTCCTCCATGCCATCCTGGGCTCCAGCCACCGCCGTGATGACTGTGTCTTATGTAAAAGAAGTCCCAAGGTTGAGTGCTGTGATTTTGGTGCTACAAAATTATCAGAGGCCCAAGCTCCTTCCAGCTTTTGGTTCTGGGGGTGGCCTTTGATTTTGTGGTCCAAGGTGGCTGCAGGAGCGCTTGTCATCGCACCTACATTCCAGGCAGCAGGGAAAGAAAGGGAAGAGGAAATATCTACTAAATCCCCTTTTAGATTTCCCAGAAGTCCTAGCAACGTGTCTGCTTATAATCCGTTGGCCAGAATTGAGCCAAATGCAAACTCTAGAACAAGGGTTGTGGGGAGGGGCTAGGAAAGCAGCCTTTATTCTGGCCAGCAATGTGCTGAAATGAAAGAGCTCTGTTACTAAGGAAAAAGGGAAGAATGGTTATTGACAGGCAACTATTGTTCTCTATCACAGTCATACACCACTTTCGGGAGACTGGTGTGAAAGCACAATGGGGTCTTGATAAATGCTACGGACACATTTCATCATTAACAGGCAGCATGAGTTGCCAGTCTTCTTTCAGCTGCTTTCATCAGCAGAACAAACCTTTTTGGCCAAATTCTTGCCTTTGATACCTTTGCTTCCAAAAAATGGTGTGGTGCACACATGTTCTTCACTTATAAGTGGAAGCTGAACAATGAGAACACATGGACACAGGGACGGGAACAACACACACTGGGGCCTGTCCAGGGGGTTGGAGGGGAGGGAGAGTATCAGGTTAAATAGCTAATGGTTGTGGGGCTTAATACTTAGGTGATGGGTTGATAGGTGCAGCAAACCACCATGGCACACGTTTACCTACATAACAAACCTGCACGTCCTGCACATGTATCCTGAACTTAAAATAAAATAAAAAAATTTTTTAAAAAAGGTGTGTGTGTTTGTGTGTGTGTGTGTGTGTGTGTGTGTGTGTGTGTGTGTGTGTAAGCCTGCACGAGGCAGGGGGAGGGGTGGTGAGGAGAGGAGACAGAGTCCAACTTCCCCGTTGCCTTCCCGAAGGTATGAGCAGCTCATCCTCTCATCCTCCCTGTCTGTCCCTAGGAAGCCACAGCAAGTTTTCACTGATGCTTTAGGGATAGGGATTTGAGTCCCCTTAGAAACAAAGAGAACCAGTGAGCACTTAATACCATTTCTGATACAACATCTTTGCTGAAGACATTATTGTTATTTAAAAAATAAATTAAGATTCCTGGACTTGTATATTCAATATGGTAATCACTAAAAGGCTAAAATCCCCGTTTTGCGCACAACGCAGAGGTTCTAAGGTAAGGTAGCCAGGAGTTTAGTCCACTCCTTACAAGAGGTCACTGTGGAATGTGTTTCTGGTCTGTGCAGCTGTGGAATAGCTATAAGCAAATATGTGGCTTAGCAATAAACCCTTTAGCCTATGGTTTTAACAAGGGGCTCAATTTGGAAATGGGGAATTAAGGAAAGGAACTGTCATAATCTTTCATAGAGTTGTGAATTTCTAACTCATGGATATGGGGGCTTGAAAATAAATCAGGCAGCTGGAGAACTATTTCACCTCTTCTTTGTAGGTATTGTCTTTGAGAATTTATGGATATCTATGGGAGATACAGTAGGTAACTGGAAAATTAAACATGAACAGGCATGTCTGCAAATCCTCCTGGGGGGCAGAGCTTGGGAGGAACATGAGCACACACAGGACCACTTGGTGGGACTTTGATGCTTTGAGCTCCTTTCTCCCTACTATTTGGACAATCTTGGAGTGGCAGACACTTTTATGGAATGCTGCATGGGAGCCACTGGGCATAATCCTGGGGGAAGAGGAATGGCCCCGGGGTGAGACCAGGCACTCTGGGTAGGGGCAGGATTCTTAGAAGGTGCATGGGGATTCACCAGCAAAGATGAGGAGGCAGCAGCTGCATTCAGGCTGGAAACTAAGGGCAAGAACCAGGGATATGTAAGGAGACCCCCTGGGAAGCACCTAAGTTCTTGGATATATTTTCCAATGGTTATGGGGAGAGTGATTACACATAACTTTAATCTCTTTTGAAGGGCTTATTAAACATGTTCTCAAACATATGCAATCTTTGTAATTCCCTTTTAGATACGGCAGTGGTGACAATCAGAGTTGGCCATAGGTGACAAATTCTTCAGCTGGGGCAAGCAGAAAGGGATTTATACAGAGAATTAGGTGCTTGCAAAAATCACTGGACAAACTAGAGAATCAGACTCTAGGCTGAGCTCTGGGAATAATTTACAGAGTGACACTGCAGAATTGGCCATCACGAGAGCTCCCCCTTGGTCAGGGAGCTACTGCCCATGTGACTGGCTCTGGGGACAAACACCTCCTGCTGAGGAGACCAGGGAGTTGCTGCCACAAGTAGGCCAACTTGACCCTCATGAAGTAGGGGTTAAGGTACTAGGACCTTTCTACACTGCTGCCAAAAACTAAATCCTGCCAAGAGTGTGTTGGCCAGTAGAAGCAGCAGATATTGTGGAAGTGGAACTTACAGTGCAGTTGGATTACATGCATCACAGGCAGGAGAAATTGATCTTTAGCTCCCCTGTAGGGAAACAAAGGTCGAAGCAGACATGACCAGTTAAGAAGCTGGTGCAGTCACCCTGGTGCAGGGTATGGTTTCAACCAAGGTGGTCAGGCTGGAAAGGGAGGCACAGAATCCCTTGGGATGTATTTTAGAGGCAGAACCATTGTAGCCTTTTCATGAACTGGATGAGAGTGGTGAGAAAAAGAGGAATCAAGAACAAGTCTTAGCCAGGTGCGTTGGCTCATGCCTGTAATCCCAGCACTCTGGGAGACCAAGGTGGGTGGATCACTTGAGTTGAGGTCAGGAGTTTAAGACCAGCCTGGCCAACTTAGTGAAACCCTGTTTCTACTAAAAATACAAAAATTAGGCCAGGCGCGGTGGCTCAAGCCTGTAATCCCAGCACTTTGGGAGGCCGAGACGGGCGGATCACGAGGTCAGGAGATCGAGACCATCCTGGCTAACACAGTGAAACCCCGTCTCTACTAAAAATACAAAAACTTAGCCGGGCGAGGTGGCAGGCGCCTGTAGTCCCAGCTACTCGGGAGGCTGAGGCAGGAGAATGGCATGAACCCGGGAGGCGGAGCTTGCAGTGAGCTGAGATCCGGCCACTGCACTCCAGCCTGGGTGACAGAGCGAGACTCCGTCTCAAAAAAAAAAAAAAAAAAAATACAAAAATTAGCCAGGTGTGATGGTGCAAGCCTGTAGTCCCAGCTACTTGGGAGGCTGAGGCAGGAGAATCACTTGAACCCAGCAGACAGAGGTTGCAGTGAGCTGAGATCGCACCACTGTACTCCAGCCTGGGCAACAGAGTGAAACTCTGTCTCAGACAAAACAAAACAAACAACAAAAAACAAGTCTTTAGACTTGCCCAACAGTTGGACAGGGTACCATTATTTCCCTGTAAGACTCTTACTGCTTAGTGTAGGGCAGAGGCTGTTATGGGGATGGGGAGGGAGTAGGAACATCACTGGGCAAAGGTCATGAGGATGTTTCAGAGGGAAGAGGACCCTTACTTCTCCGTTTCTCTATCCTGACTTTGGAGATCAGAGCTCTTGACAGCAGAGTCTTATTCATCGGGGAGTTGATGAGGCTGGCCAGGGCTGACTGCTTTGCTGCATTTGTTTCTGTTATCTTTGTTTTGACAGCCTCTCTTTTTCTGGCATTTGGTGGGTGTGAGCATAAGTAGGTTGGCAGAAATTACAGTAGTTCTTACTCTGGGACTTGCATGTCATTTGCATATTTTAAATTCCTCTGTGAAAAGACTTCCTGTCTATCCTGGACTCTGAAGAACAGGACCTAAAGGAAGACGTAAAGGAGGAATCAATTTAACTAACCCAGTAAGCAACTCGTTTGGGTTAGGCTTCAGACATCAAGACAAGAATCTGAGTGCAAGCAGTGTACTTGTAGGAGCTCAGGAAGAACTTGCAGTGCAGTGGAGAGGCGATACAGATAAATTTTATTGATGAGCAGGTTGCTGCTGGCTGGGCACAGTGGCTCGCACCTGTAATCCCAGCATTTTGTGAGGTCAAGGCAGGAGGATTGCTTGAAGCCAGACGTTTGAGCCTGGTCAACATAGGGAGACCCCATCTCTACAAACAAAAAATTAGCTGGGAATGGTGATGTGTGCCTGTAGTCCAAGCTACTCAGGAGGCTAAGGCAGGAGGATTGCATGAGCCCAGGAGTTCAAGGCTGCTGATCTATGATCACACCACTGCACTCCAGCCCGGGCGACAGAGCAAGATCCTGTAATGAGCAGGTTGCTGCTAAGGGCAATTGGAGCTTAATTCCACTGCAGAAACTTTTCTCTTAGCGCTTGTTGATACCTAACATATTACATATTTTACATATTTCTTGGTTCTTTATCTGTCTCTCCCTCTAGAAGGTGAGATTCTTGAGAGTGAGTTTCTTTTCACCTTCAGGTATTCCTGTTGCCCAGAGCAGTGGCTGGGCCATGGTGAGTGCCCTGCAAAGACACATTAAGTGAACACATGCATGTGAACAGTGAGGACCTGGAGGTGCTCAGTCTGTGAATTTTTCAGCAACCATGCCAACTGGCCACTGCAATCACTTCACTCAAGAATCCTCAGCCTAGGTGTTCTGGTCCTCTCTCATCTCCTGCCTCTGTCTGGCTGTATGGACAAAAGGATGCCATTGAATCCTCTGGGCTATGGTTTCCTGCAAAATAATGCATCTGAACTGGATGATCTGAGTCTCCCAGATCCTAATTTTAGTCTCCCAAGTCTTTGATTTATTGTCTTCTAAATTTCTACCTTCACCTGGCCAAGCTTCAAACAGGCTATATTATAACCACGACATATTAGCAGAGTAGTTAGTGATTCCCTTTGTTGAGTCCCTGTCTCCACTGCTTGTAGCAGAAGCCATCAGTGACCATCCTAAGCTCTTGAAACTGACTGTTCCAGGCCACGCCAACTGTACTCCACTGTGAGCTCCTGGGCCTTTGTGCTGAGGTTTTCTATCCACCAGGGATGGGCGGGCTGGAAGCTGTGAGGAGTGTGTGTCCCCAGGAGCAGCCTTCAGCCAATGATGTATAAGAACTGGATAACCCAGCTCCTTTGCCCCTCTGGGGTGTAACTCCCAGGTGTGTTCTACCCTGTCTCCCAGAGTTATCCCACACGATTGAGCCCCAGTTGCCCAGGGTCCTGTCCTGATCATTAACACTTCCTATCATCCCTCTATTGCTTACCCCACTACCCCTTCCCAGTGTTTCCTGGGATCGCCTCCCTAATAAGCTACTTGTACTGAAATCCCTGCCTTGGGCTCAACTTCTGGGGGACACTCATTTCTCCTGCTGACTTCTCCTTCTCAGCAGGCACAGAGCCTGCTGCCTCCAGGCAGCTGAAAGCACCTCATACATTTGCTTGTTGGGTTCTCTTTCTCTGGATGGGTGGAGTACTGGCCCCCATCCTCCCTTCCCATTGCTGCACATGTCCTCCTACGGGCTTCTCTTTCCCCCATATGGCTAGGACCCATTTCCTCCCACTTGCCCTTCCACTTTTTCCTCAAGCATCAGGAAGCAATGCTAACACTATTATGCAGTGCAATTTAACTCTTCTTTATCCTTACCTCTCTCACCTAAGCTATTCACATGGGGATCTTCACCTTCTTGACTAGCCCCACCCTTCAAGACTCTAAGATAAGCAAAACAATAGGTCTCCCCTGCACATGTGCCTCCGTCTCTGGGTTTGTGCTACTGCACAAACTGTAAGCAATTAAAACATGTATTTTTCTTGTCACATTGGACTCTATGAGCTCAAAGTCCACCCTGAGGCTTCATACCGCAGCTGGAAATTGCTTTTTATTCAGAGCATCCAGGGTATGATGCATTCTCTCTTGGCCACATGAATGACAGCAAGCAAAGAAACAGAAAAATTATATGAAAGAATAATGTTCCTTCTTCCTGGAAATTTTCTAAAAAGGATAGGATGAGAACTCTGGGACTTACTGTTTTTTAAAAAAAATGCCATACAGCCTCAAATTGCCGATCAACCTCAAGCACACACTTGAATGTATAATTTTTCTTGAATATCCAGCGTACAAAGCTTAGCTTCCAAGTCCTTGAGTAGAGTAGTAGCATGGACAGACTGTGGAAAGGCTGAATTGCCTGCCTGGAGGCAAGTTGTGTTTGAAATAAATAATGCATTTCATAATCCCACAGTGACATCATGTTCTGTGGAGCTTTGAGAGATGTAATCTACTACCATCACTCCATGCTTCTCAAGCATTTCTAATTAACTCAAGAACTGTGGGCCCTGTGTGGAGTTGAGGAAGTAGAAGAAACGGTGGGGGACAGGGGCATATGGGGGAGGAGGACAAACCAGAAAGGTTTTTGCCTGCCCTCTCAGTCCTCATCCTTGCTTTGGCCATTGCAGTCCAACTCTTTGCCTCAAAGATGAGGAAGCAAAACAAAATGAAACAGCTAATTGAAAATCTGTCCACCTAGACATCTAACCCTGGTGCTACGGTTTGAATGTTTGTCTTCTCCAAAACTCGTATTGACATTTAACCCCCAATGTGGCAGTATTGCGAGGTGGGGTCTTTAAGAGGTGGCTGGGTCATGAGGGCTTAGCCTCATGAATCGATTAATGTATTCATGGATTAATGGGTTAATGGATCAATGAGTTATCATGGGAGTGAGACTGGTGGCTTTGTAAGAAGAGGAAGAGAGACCTGGGCTAGCACACTCAGCTCCTCACCATGTGATGTCCTGAGCCACCTCAGGACTCTGCAGAGTCCCCAGTAGCAAAGCAAGAAGGCCCTCACCATATGTACCCCCTTGACCTTGGGCTTCTCAGCTTCCATAACTGTTGGAAATAAATTCCTTTTCTTTACAATGTACCCAGTTTCAGATATTCTGTTCCAAACAACAGAAAATGGACTAAGGCCCCTGGGATGCAGCTAGGTGATCAAAGTGTGACAATATGATGGATTACTTCACAGTTCTATAGTCAGGTTGTAAATCATATTGAGTCAATAAAATAATATTGACTGCAATAGATTGCAGACTGCAAAGCAGAGTGTACATGAGGTCCTCATTTTGGTAAATTATATAGGGAGATGTAAATTATAAATACACAGGCTTATATTACACATACGTGTTAACTACTTACATATAAAATCATATATACATAAATACCAGCGGAGTAGACCATGTTCAAACAGGTACATTGAGAGGAGGGGTGATTTGAAATGTTTGGAAAAATACTGTATGTGTGTTTTCATAGTGTTTCATTGATATATTTTTCTTTTATAAATAGAAAGCTGTATCAAAAAATATTGTCTTTCCTCCTGCTTCCATAATTATTGACACAGATAGTCTGAGCAAAACTACCTCTTCTCCCAGCTGCCTTTTTTTCAACCTCAGATGTGGCTCCATTGTTCATACTAACATACTTCTGCTAGCTAGGAGTGGTGCTCAAAGGGTAAGATGCTGTTAAAACGTCAGTAGATCCGAGACCTGGGCTCTCCATTCCGAAGTCCCCTAAAGAAACTGCAATAAGCCATGTAAGTCCTGTTTGACCCCACCACTCGCTCATTGTGATTATGGTAGACCTTGCTTTTTCCTGTCCTGTGCATCAGCTTAGACAATTGGGAAATTACTTTTAATTCAGAGATGGCCTCAGTCATGAATTTACAGCATTGTAACTATGTAACACTGTAACATTGTGGCTAATTGTAACAATGTAGCTACAGGGTTGCCCTGCTTTACCACAGAGACAGCGCCACCTAATGGTTAAACAAGTGCCCAGCTGTTCCTTACCAAAAAGCAACTCATTGTTAATTGTGGAGAGGATGGTAAAATCATAGCAGTATATCTTCCCCGCCTCCACACAATATAGTAGAAATCAATACCTATTTGAGCACTTCTCCATCATAATCCAACCATCAATAAATCTTTGAGTAAGATTGTGTTGTTACAAAGCATTCGCCAACCAATGACATTTTGTATCCCCAGACACCATTATAAAGGCGAAGATGTTCCATAAACAGAAGACAACAAGCATGCCTGGTTTAATAGCATTTCTTGCCCACTGTTACTCAAAACACCCTGAATGCAGGAGCTCTCAAATGTATAATTCTTAGCCAACCAAAACCTGCTTCCCTGCGGCATAAACCACTCTGAGATGGGTGTAGGAAATACACTAATGAGATGCCTGAGTGTTCCCAATGCTTCCACACACTAGGGGAATTCGTCTTTATTGGTGGCCTCTGGATGTTGGGAATAATGAAACACTATGGCCAGGGTTTTCTAGCAGGGTTGAGAGGTGAGATTTCCAGGCTAACCCAGAATCTTGGCCTTTCAAGAGCTAGCCAATGTAGGTGACCACATCCAGGCACACCCCCTTTCTCTTCCATGCATGTATTACCAACTGGAGAGGATGTCATGGGGGCTGTATTCTGGTCCCCTGTATCAGCCAGTCTAGTGCAGCCATCTCCCAGCTGCTGTGAGTGTTGGCTGCTATCAGCTCAGTCACCCCCCTTCTCAATTTTTCCTTGTGCAAGATCTTCCTTGCTCTATACATTCTGCCCTCTCTCCTGCAGCCCACAGCCAATGACTGACTGACATGGGGGTACAAAGGGCCAATCCCTTTGCCTTAAACTGGGACCAACTCTGTGGTGCAGCTCCTGCTTCGGAGCTAAGTTTGACTCCAGCTAAGACCACATCTTTGCTCAGCTCCTTCCCCTGCCCACTCCTACTTCACTCACCTGCCTTCTCCTGAGTTACCCTCAATAAATCCCCTGTACCCGAATCCTCTCTCCGTCTCTTCTTTCAAGGGACTTAACCTAATACTGTGAACTTCAAAGAAATCACTCAAACACACTTCACAGGAACACTTTTCAAAAGATATTTTTGTGTTCTTTGATGATTCGGAAGATACTCCTAGCCTGTGCAGTGTCACTGGGCTCTTATTACGAACATCAATTAATTCTACAGGTAGGAAGAATTTTTTTTTTTTTTTTTTTTTTTTTTTTTTTTTTTTTTTTTTTTTGAGATGGAGTCTCATTCTGTCATCCAGGCTGGAGTGCAGTGGCTTGATCTCAGCTCATTGCAACCTCCACCTCCTGGGTTCAAGCGATTCTCCTGCCTCAGCCTCTCGAGTTGCTGGGATTACAAGCACAAGCCACTGTGCCTGGCTAATTTTTTTGTATTTTTAGTAGAGATGGGGTTTCGCCATGTTGGCCAGGCTGCTTTTGAACTCCTGGCCTCAAGTGATCCGCCCACCTGGGCCTCCCAAAGTGCTGGGATTACAGGCGTGAGCCCCCATGCCCGGCCGGAAGAAATATTCTTGAACAGAGCTTTCCTATGGCTAGAGGATGTAATTATGTCTGTTGATTGAACAGCAGTCAGGACCTAGCCTGTCTGGATCTGAATGATGCAAAACCTGATGGCAGAGCCAGAAGCCAGAATGGTATTACCAGTCGACCTTTTTCCCGTGGACAATCGTGGGATGCAGCCATGGTGTTCCTGCATGTGCAGCTTCTTGCTTTTACAGCACTTCACGTTGGGTTGTCTCATTTATAGAGACATAGAACGCTAGTGCTGGGAGGACCTTTTGCCACTTCTCCAACAGATAGGGGGCCCCCTAGCCCCAGACAGGCCCCGCTGTGTGACGTTCCCTGCCCTGTGTCCAAGTGTTCTCATTGTTCAATTCCCACCTATCAGTGAGAACATGCGGTGTTTGGTTTTCTGTCCTTGCCATAGTTTGCTGAGAATGATGATGGTTTCCAGCTTCATCCATGTCCCTGCAAAGGACATGAACTCATCCTTTTTTATTACTGCATAGTATTCCATGGTGTGTATGTGCCACATTTTCTTAATCCAGTCTATCATCGATGGACATTTGGGTTGGTTCCAAGTCTTGCTATTGTGAATAGTGCTGCAATAAACATATGTGTGCATGTGTCTTCATAGTAGCATGATTTATAATCCTTTGGGTATATACCCACTTTATTTCATGATCCTCAACCTGATCAATGAAAGTCAAGCAGAGCTCAGTAAGCCGTGCTCTTGGAGGAATCTCAGCCCAGCACTGCTGGTTGTGTAGACAGACAGTCTCTGTGGTGGAGTGGGGTCGGTCATAATGGCAAGTCCCCCGCTTCCTCATTTCCTTCCTCTTTTTCTTCTCCTATCCAGAGAGTTCCTGAGTGCTTGTTGTTAAAGTTCTTTATGCTAATTACTTTTTATTCCAGCACTGCTTCCAACATCTCTGTAGGACTTGATTTAGAAAAAAATCATGGGACTCAGGTCTAGCCTTTCCGTGGTCCTGGCTGGCTGTGTCTGGACTGGTGCCTGGAGCCAGCAGCACCACCCTATCCTGGGGCTCACATTCCATCAGAGGCTCCTTTTTCTTCCTCTGTTTCAAGCACTGCGTAGATGCTTTGCTCAAAGCCATGTCTAGAGACAAACACACACTCCACAAAAAGCCTTCTCTGTGGACCCGTATGACTCAGCATAGTACAATCATTACTTAATTTCTCAAAACACATTTACCTGAGGCAAGGTTCAAAACTAGTGAGAGTGGACATAAATCCACAGTTCAGAAAGTTTTCTTAATAATTTTGATTTTTTAAAGGAATAGAATCCTTCCAGCTCTTTGAGAACCAGAACAAGACCAAAAATCTTCCCTGACTTCACGTCTTTCCCCCATTGTTATTCCAATACTTGACTCTTAATTGAAATTCTACAGTCCTCAACAGCAGATTCAGTGAAGATTTTTTTTTCCCCAACCAACTAGCACGAAAAGTTATCTTTCTCCCAGAAGCCCAGAGGAATTACTGCATTCAACAAGTGCAGTACTGATCACATGCTTTTAAGTTCACTCTTAATGAAGAAAGTACTCTCTGACATCGTATGGCATTGTCAGAAATTTCCTAAAATAAGAGTAGACAGGTGATGTGAGGTCTAATTCTGAAGTTCTGAAATTTAAATACACACAACTGCACATAACAAGTAGGAAGGGGGATGAAAGCATAGGTGTCCAGACCATGCCCCAGAGACTTGGATCCAGTAGTCCTGGGCTGGGCCTGAAAACAACGTTGCTCCAGTGTCTGTGTGGTGCATTCCAGTTTAGAAATTAGTTTCCTCCCTTGCCAGACTGAAGGCCAATTCTTACTAATGCAATGTGTACACATGCTGCGCCTGAGACTCCACAGGAGCATGTTAGGTTAAGAATACAGAATGTGGGCGTAAGGGCAGACTAGGGAAGAACAGACAGGGGAGGTGGCTTCTTGTGAACATAAGCCTCAAGAGAGAGGCTGGGCCATCAACCACAGGCTGAGTCTGATGAGTTGCTGGTGGGACTGGAGAGTAATGGGCAGCCTGTTGCAGAGGATCTGCCCACAGTCATAATGAACAGTGACCTCTCTCTCTCTCTCTTTTTTTTTTTAGATGAGGTCTCCTTGTGTCACCCAGGCTGGAGTGCAGTGGCATGATCTTAGCTCATTGCAGCCTCCACCTCCTGGGCTCAAGTGATCCTCCCACCTCAGCCTCCTGAGTAGCTGGGACCACAGGTGCATGCCATCACGCCTAGTTAATTTTTGTATTTTAGGAAGAGACAGGCTTTCACCATGTTGCCCAGGCTGGTCTCGAACTCCAAAGCTCAAGTGATCTGCCTACCTCGGCCTCCCAAAGTGCTGGGATTACAGGCGTGAGCCACCACGCCCAACCTAGATCAGTGACCTCCTAAAAAGGAAGTGCCCATACTGAAAGGCAGAAATAAAATGTAATACCTAGGGCTATTTAATTTGCATTTAAAGCCTTGTTAATATTGCATGTATCAATAGACACTGACATCTTTGCTGGGTCACGGGTTATGAGGTTCCCAAGGAGTAGGGGATCCCAAAGAAAGAGAGGGTGCTCCCCAAGAAGAGGGGTGCTGCCTGTGGCATCCTCACATCCCCTCTGTGGTTTAAATGTGCCTGCCAAGTAGATTTATGGGTTATACTCTCCAAATGAACAAGTGGCTTAAAAAAATTGCTGCAAAGAATTGACAGATTGAAGAGACTAATGAGGCAAGTCAAGCAGACTCTAGAAGAAAATGGGGGAGCCGAGTCTCCATTCCTAGTATCAGTAAACATCAGGTTGAAAACAATGACAGTCTAATCAGTGCTAACCAACAGTTGGTTTAAAAAAAAATCAAAACTATTAAGAATTCTTTCTGGATTATGGCTTTATAGCCACTCTTACTAGTTTTAAACCTTGCCTTAGGTGTATATGTCTTGAGAAATGAAGAAATCAAATAGTATTAGGCTGGATCATATGGAGTTGACAGTATTTATCTATATTTTGATATAAAATTAGGAATTCAATACAGTTCAATTTAACATAAAGTTATCATGATTAATACGACTTTTTCTTTCTTTCTCTTTAGTTTTTTTTTTTTTTAAGAAAGCATCCTAGGCCAGGTGCAGTGGCTCAAGCCTGTAATCCTAGCATTTTGGGAGGCCAAGGCGGCAGGTCACTTGAGGCCAGGAGTTTGAGACCAGCCTGGACAACATAGCAAAACCCCATCTCTACTAAAAATACAAAAATTAACCAGGTGTGGTGGTGCACACTGGTAGTTCCAGCTACTTTTGAAGCTGAGGCACAAGGACTGCTTGAACCCAGGAGGCAGAGGTTGCAGTGAGCTGAGATTGCATCACTGCACTCCAGCCTGGGCGACAGAGTGAGACTCAATCTCAAAAAAACAAAAAACAAAAACAAAAAAGCATCCCAAGGATGAAAAAGCTTCACGTTTTTTTGTTACTTTATCATGATAAACCTAATTCAGACCTTTACAATATTTGATTGAACTTAATGATAAATACTTACAAAGCCTCTTTTGAGATTTCTTATGTAAGAGTAAAGGGTGGAAAATACACTATAAACAGCTGTCTCATTCTGCTGGAATAAAAACAATGGAGAGAATATCTGGAGGCAACAAAGGGGCAAAATTAAAGTGCAGTCCTTGCTGGTCGAATAAGTGGAAGAAATATAGAAAATATTGCCAAAGAGTTGGAAAACATTAAAACAAATTACACTGGTGGGAAATTTGTGATACAGTTTGATGAAAGTACAGATGTTTCTAACACGTCCTAGCTTAGAGTGCTTGTTAGACTCTGTGTCTGTCATAAATTGAAAGAAGTACTTTTTAATAAGCCATGAAAGGAAAGATGAACTAGATAAGATATAGTCTCAATAATAATGACTTATGAAAATAAACAGTGTTTGATGTTCCACATCATCTAGTGGTTAGAAAAAAAGAAAGAAAGAAAAAACAAAACAAAGAAAAACCAGTGTTTGATGAAAAGTGAAACGCAGAAACGCTACCAAGAGTCATCTGCTTTGATTTGGGAGGGGAACAGAAAGGACTTCGCAGTGAGAATATTGAATTTCCCATAAAGAACATATCCACCATTGTTTCATAGGCCAGGTGTTACAGCACAGAGGTCAAAGCCAGAGATCTGAGCTTCCGGATATCTGAACGTGCGGAGATTCCTGGAGGTGGCGCACCGAGGGAGAGCATGGAAGCTCCTCGCCCTTCCCCCATAAAAACTAAAAAAGATTGCTGGGCGCGGTGGCTCACACCTGTAATCCCAGCACTTTGGGAGGCGTAGGCAGGAGGATCACGAGGTCAGGAGATCGAGACCATCCCGGCTAACACGGTGAAACCCCGTCTCTACTAAAAATATAAAAAATTAGCTGGGCGTGGTGGCGGGCGCCTGTGGTCCCAGCACTCAGGAGGCTGAGGCAGGAGAATTGCGTGAACCTGGGATGGGGAGCTTGCAGTGAGCCGAGATCGCTCCACTGCACTCCAGCCTGGGTAACAGAGCAAGACTCCGTCTCAAAAAAAAAAAAAAAAAAAGATTTAATTTTTTAAAAAAAATTAAATAAATAAAATGAATTAAAGACAGAGATGCTCCACTAATATAGCTTGCTTTATAGGGACGTTTTATAAGCACGGGGTAGGGGCGTTTTATAAGGATGGGGGTGAAAATCTTTTGCGTGCACAGGAAGTTCACTAATTACCTTGTGGTCAAGTTCTTTAAAAATGAGTTAAACAGTTTTCCTTTATGACGAGATGACAAATGTTTCAAATTTGGGAAACTATTCTGGGAAGACAAGTGACTATCAGTAGAACTGACAAATGACAGGAAGGGCTCAGATTGGCAGAAAGTCCAGAAACAAACACTGATGGGTAAGTCAGTAAGGTTCACTTATATCATGAATGGGGAAGGAAGCTGGCATAGTCAGAATTCACGCAAAGAGATTAGAAACACTAACTGGACCATGCAGAGGTGTAAACTTGTGCACTACACTTATTCCCAGAGCCACACAGTATCAGATGGTAACATGTGATCGGGTGAGAATTCCATGAGATCTTCCGGAAGCCTAATTGCTTTTCCAGCTCCAGACTTCTGCACTATGGCCAGGAGCACCTCATCACTCCCAGAGTTGATGATATGCCACGTTGTTAAGGTCCTAGAGGCTAATGCAGCTTTGTCTAGACACATTGCTGAATTTAGTGCACCAATGCTGAACAGGTCGAAATGTGTAGCCCTTGCATGGATCTTGGCACAAATGGACCAACTGCAAGACATTTTGGCAACAATTGGGGAAACCGGAACGTGGACTGGGTACTAGGTAATATAAAAGAATGACTGCTCATTTTGTTAGGTATGATAATGATATGGTCTTAGTGTTTGCGTCACCCCCAAAATTGATTAGGAGGTGGGGCCTTTAGAAAGTGATTATGTCATAAGGGCTCTGCCCTAATGGATGGAATCGGTGCTCTCATAAAAGAGACCCCAGAGAGCTCATTGGCCCTTCCACCATGTGAGGACAAAACAAACAGTTGTCATTCTGCAACCTGGAAGAGGGTCCTCATCACGATGGCACCCTTGCACTTCCCAGCCTTCAGAATTGTGAGAAATAAATTTTATTGCTTATAAGCTACCCAGCTTATGGTATTTTTTTTTTTTTGAGATAGGGTCTCGTTCTGTTGCCTAGGCTGGTGTGCAGTGGTGCGAATATGGCTCACTGCAGCCTCGACCTTCTGGGCTCCAGTGATCCTTCCACCTTGGCCTTTCAAAGTCCTGGGATTACAGGTATGAGCCACCATGCCCCGCCACTGGTATTTTGTCATAGAAGTCTGAACAAGATAAGATAGTGGTTATGTAAGAAAACATCCTGCTTTTTTAGAGATGCATATGAAAATATTACGAGGTGAATTGTCATTGTCTGTAGTTTATTATTAATACTTAGGTAAATATTAGATACTTAATGTTAAATACTGAGGTAAAAATTAGATGTACCTCCCTGCTCAGACCTTGTCCCAGGCTGTAAGCTGCCTCATTGAGAAGCAAGCACACCTTTAGGACCTTGCCCCTCCCCATCTGCTCCCTCTGTCAGCGGTGGCTCCCATGCTTGTGTCTGCAGCAGTTCCTGTGTGCCCCCTGGACTCTGCTCAACCAAATTCGTGCCCACCCTGATAATATTTTATGAGACCACCCCCTTTCTCCTTTTGTCATAGCATCTGGTCATAGCTTTTTTTTTTTTTTTTTTTTTAAGTCTTTAGAGTTTTCTATATATAAGATCATGTCATCTGCAAACAGAGTAACTTTTTCCTTTTTAATTTGGATGTCTTCTTTTTCTTTTCTTGCGTAATTGCTCTGGCTAGGATTTCCAATACTATTTGAATAGAAGTGGCAGAAGTGGCCATTCTTGCCTGGTTCTTGATCTTGGAGGAAAAGTTTTAAGCTTTTCACCAGTGAGTATGATGTGACTTGTAGGTTCATCATATGTGGACTTTATTAGGTTGAGATACATTCCTTCTATACCTAATTTATTGAGAGTTTTTTATCATTCAAGTTTTTTATCATATCAATCTTTTGACAAAAAGATTTTGTCAAATGTTTTTTCTGCATCTACTGAAATGATCATATAGTTTTTTTTTTTGAGACAGGGTCTCACTCTGTCACCCAGGTTGGAGTGCAGTGGTGTGATTTTGGCTCATTGCAGCCTTGATCTCCTGGGCTTAAGAGATCCTCCTACCTCAGCCTCCCAAGTAGCTGGGATTACAGGCACATGCCACTATGGCTGGCTAATTTTTGTATTTTTTGTAGAGACAGGGTTTTACTGTGTTGCTCAGGCTGGCCTTGAACTCCTGAGCTCAAGTGATCCTCCCACCTCAGCCTCCCAAAATGCTGGGATTACAGGCATGTGCCAGGACACCCATCCAGATCATATGACTTTTATCCTTCATTGTGTTAATCTGGTATATCACATTTATTGATTTGTGTATGTTGAACCATTCTTGAATCCCAGGGATAAATTCCACTTGATTGTTGTGAATGATCTTTTAATGTGTTGTGGAATTCAGTTTGCTAGTATTTTGTTGAGGATTTTTTACATCTATACTCATGAAGATATTGGCCTGTACTTTTCCTTTCTTGTAGTGTCCTTATGTAGCTTTGATATCAAGGTAATGCTGGCCTCATAAACTTAGTTTGGAAATACTTCCTCCTCTTTAATTTTTTGGAAGAGTTTGAAAAGGACAGCTATTAGTTCTTCTTTAAATATTTAGTAAAATTCTGCCATGAAGCCATTTGGTACTGGGCTTTTCTTGGATGGAAAATTTTAAATTTTAAATTATTGATTTAATTTTCTCACTCATTCTTGGTCTGTTCAGATTTTCTGTTTCATCTAGGTTCAGGCCTGATAGGTTGTATGATTCTAGGGATGTATTCATTTCTTATGGGTTATCCAATGTGTTGACATATAATTGTTCACAGTCATCTCTTATAATCCTTTGTATTTCTGTGGTATCAGTTGTAATATCTCCCCTTTCATGTCTAATTTTATTTATTTCAATATTCTCTCTTTCTTTGGCTAAAGTTTTGTCAATTTTTTTTAAAAAACAACTGTTTTATCTTTTCTATTGTTTTTCTATTCTCTATTTCATTTATTTCTCCTCTGATCTTCATTATTTTTTTCTAATTTTTGACTTACTTTATTCTTTTTTTTCTAGGCCCTTGAAGTGTAATTCTAATTTGTCTATTTGAGATCTTTCTTTTTTGTGATGAAGGCGTTTTTTGCTATAAGCTTCTCTTAGAACTAATTTTGCTGCATCCCATAAGTTTTTATATGTTGTGTTTCCATTTTCAGTTATCTCATGATATTTTTACATTTCCATTTTAATTTCTTTTTCAACCCATTTGTTGTTCAGAAGCAGGTAGTTTAACTTCCATGTATTTGTATGTTTTCCAAGACTCCTTCTGTTATTGATTTCTAGTTTTATTTCTATTATGGTTAGAAAAGATACTTGATATTATTTCAGTCTTTTAAAGTTTGTTAAGACTTGTTTGTGGCCTAACATATGATCTATCCTAGAGAATGCTTTGTAGGTGCTAGAGAAGAATGTATATTCTTTTGCAGTTGTATAGAGTGTTCTATACACGTCTGTTAGATCCATTTGGTCTAAAGTGTTGTTCAAGTCTGCTGTTTCCCTATTGATTTTCTGTCTGGATGATCTGTTCACTGTTGAGAGTGGAGTATTTAACTTTCCTAGTATTTTTATATTGCAGTCTATCTCATCCTTCAGATCTATAAATATTGTTTTGTATGTTTATGTGCTCCAATGTTAGGTGCACATATATTTAAAGTTGTTATGTCCTCTTTATGGATGAATACCTTTATCATAATATAATAAACTTCTTCATCTCTTTATACAGTTTTTGACTTAAAGTTTGTTTTATCTGATACAAATATAGCCACCCCTGCTCTTTTTTGGTTACCATTTGACTGAAATATCTTTTGTCATCCTTTCACTCTCAAACTATGTGTGTCTTTAAGATTAAAATGAGTCTCTTATAGGCACCATATTATTGGATCTTAATTCATCCTGCCACTATGTGTCTTTTGATTGGAGTATTTAACCTATTTACATATAAAGTGGTTATTTATAGGTAAGAACTTGCTACTGGCATTTTGTTAATTTTTTATCAGCTATTTTATATTTCCCTTGTTCCTCACTTCCGATCACTTTCTTTGTGATTTGTTGTATTTTTATAGTGGTATGACTTGATTCTTTTCTCTCTATTTTATTTTTATTTTTGAGACAGAGTCTTGCTCAGTGGCCCAGGCTGGAGTGCAGTGGCATGATCTCAGCTCACAGTAATATCCACCTCCTGGGTTCAAGCAATTCTTGTGCCTCAGCCTCCCAAGAAGCTGGGATTACAGGCATGTGTCACTACACCTGGCTAGTTTTTGTATTATTATTATTATTTATTTTTTTTTTTTAGTAGAGACAAGGTTTCACCATGGTGGCCAGACTGGTCTTGAACTTCTGGCCTCAAGCAATCCTCCTATTTTGGCCTGCCAAAGTGTTGGGATTACAAGTGTGAGCCACCATGCCTGGCCTTCTCTTTATTTTTTTAACATTTTATAGTCATAATGTCCTAATTTAAGCTGATGGTTCCTTAACTTCAGTAGCGTACAAAGGCTCTATAATTATACTTCTCCTTCTCCCCACATTTTATGCTATTAGTATCATCTATTTATATTAGGTATTCATTAACCATTTTTTTACAGCTCTAGTTTTTTAAATCAATTTGTCTTTTAACTCTTATGCTAGAATTATGACTGATTCATATTTCCCTTACAGTATCCAGAATTTGAGTATGTTTACCTTTACCAGTGAGTTTCATACTTTCATATGTTTTCATAGTTATCACTCTTTTGTTTCAAATAACTCTCTTTAGCATTTCTTGTAAGGCTGGCCTTGTTTTGATAAACTTCCTCAGGTTTTGTAAGTCTTGGAATATCTCTCCTTCATTTCTTTTTTCCTTTTCCTTTATTTTAGAGACGGGGGCTCATTCTGTCACCCTGGCTAGAGGGCAGTGGTGCCATCATAGCTCATTGCAACCTCAAACAGCTGGGTTCAAACTATGCTCCTGCCTCAGCCTCTTGAATAGCTCGGACTACAGCTGTGCACCACCATGCCTGGCTAATTTTGAAATTATTTTTTTTGTAGAGACAAGGTTTTGCTATGTTTCCCAGGCTGGTCTTGAATTCCTGGACTCAAGCAATTCTCCTACCTCCCAAAGTGCTGGAATTATAGGTATGAGCCACTGCACCCAGCTCTCCTTCATTTCTGAAGAGCATCTTTGCAGGGTATAGTATTCTTGGTTGACTTTTTTTTCTTTGAGCAGTTTGAATATGTCATCCCACTCCCTTTTTGCTTATGAAGTTTGTGTTGAGAATTCCACTAATAACCTTATGGGAAATCCTTTGTACATGACAAGTTTCTTCCTTCTTGCTTCTTTGAAGATTCTTTTTTTGTCTTTGATTTTGATAATTTGATTATATCTTGGAGTATTATTTTTTGAATAGATCTTCCTTTGGATTCTTTTGAGCTTCTTAAATCTGTATGTTCATATTTCTTTCAAGATCTGAAATTTTCAACAGTATTTCTTAAGTGAGTTTTTTGCCTCCTTGTTTCTCTCTTCTTCTTCAGGTACTTCTATAACACATATATTTTTACGTTTGACAGTGTCCTCATAGATCCCTTATGCTTTCTTCACTCATTTTTCTTTTTGTTTCTCTAATTGGCTCATTTCAAATGACCTAAGTTCATTAATTTTTTTCTTCTGCATGATTGAGTCAGCTGTTGAATCTCTATTAAGTTTTTTAGTTCTGTTGTTGTATTCTTCAGTTCCAGGATTTGTATTTGGTTCCTTTTTATGGTTTCTATTTCTTTATTAAACTTCTCACTTTGTTCATACATTGTTTTCCTAATTTCATTTAATTGTCTATATTTTCTTGTATTTCATTGAACTTCTTTAAGATGATTAATTTGAATTCTTTTTCAGGCAATTTATATATCTTCTTTTCTTTAGGGTCAGTTACTGGAGCCTTATGATTTGGATTATGGATTTCCTTTGGTAGTGTCATGTTTGCCTGATTCTTTGTTATTTGTGATTCTTTGTTATCTTGCATTGGTGTGTATGTGTGTGTTTGAAGGAAAAATATCCCTCTTTCAGTCTTGAAGACTGGTTTTGACAAGTTTAAGTCTTTTCTTTTTAGGTCTCTGGGTTGAAGGGATTGCCTCTGAGATTGCAATTGAGTGGGGTTGGATTCAGGTCATGTGGCTGATGCTAGGTCCTTAGTGGAGACCACAGTTGGAGGGCTTATGTCCAGGGACTTTATTGGGTGCAAGTGTTATCTTGTTCCTGGGTATTGGACTGTCTTTAGGACCTTGGTTTGTAGGGCTGGTGCTGGGATAAGCATCCACTTCAGGATTTGCAGATAGTGGGTCTATTACTAGGTGCACTGATGAGTATGTCTTCCTGTGGGTCTCTGAGAGAGCTCCTGTTGGATAACTGGATGGCTCCCTGGGCTGTCTGTACTGCTTGAGCTCATTGCTGAGATGGGCTAGAATTGAGACACAGGGTTGTTTCAGGTCCATGGCCAAGACCAAGATCTTCAGATCTGTCTCTGGGATCACTGATAGGTGTGTCTCCCATTGGGTTCCTGGGTGAGCAGGCTTGTTCTCAGACTGCAGATGAGAAGAACTGGAGCCAATTTATAGGGTCATTTCAAGATTCACAATGTGACCAAGATCCAGGCATCAGCCTCCATGAACACTATTAGACATGCCTCTCTCTGAGTTCCCAGGCAGGCAGAACTGCTCTCAGTCCATAGATGAAAGGGGTCAGGACCAATATCCAAGGCCATTTGAGGATCTGCTGAGAAATAGACATTGACAATTTTAAGACAGGAACTCAAATGGGCCTGTCTCCCAGCAGGATTCTGCCTGGGTAGAACTGCTCTTAGACCACAGCTAGGAGAGGGTGAAACTGAGCTTCAGGGCTAATCAGAATCTGCTATGAGACCAGTGTCGGCAAACCCAAACTAGTGGCAGCAGTGGTCCCAGCAGTTCCCTATGCAGGCAGATTTGCTTGCCTATTACAGCTAAGAGGAGCCGGAGCTGACATTCAGAGCCCTTCCTAGAACTTGTGGGATGGAACTGCTATGGGTTAGAGGCCAGCAAGTCTGTCTGGATGCATCTCCTAGGAGTTTCCTGCACAGGTAGGGTAACTCTAAGGCTATTGCAGAGAGGAACTGGAGCTGAGACAGGACCCCTTTAAGGATCTGCTATGAGATAAGAGTCTGGCAAGCTTGTCCAGTTAGCACAGATGGGCACATCTCCCAGAAGTTCTCTCTGTCATTAGGGTAGCTCCCAATGAAGGGGGTGGAGTTGAATTTCATGACCTCTTCAGGCTCTGCTATGGGATGGAGAGTGGCAAGCCTGCTATGATGACAGTCAGAGGAGTCTCTCAGCTCTTCTCTGCATAGGCACAATCGCTCCCTGGCTGTGGCAGAGTGGGTCTGGGCTGAGACAGGGTCCCTTCAGGATCTGCTATGGGACAGAGGCAGACAAGCCTGTGCTGGTGGCTCAGATGGGCAAGTTTCCCTCTGGTCCCTTGTGTAAGCAGTACTAAGCAGGGACCAAAGCTGAGGGGGATGGGGCTGGAGCCAAGTTACAGGGTAATTTTCTGGTCCACTGCCAAGACTTAATGTTGGTGGGCAAATGAGTCTGTCTGTTGAGGCACTAGGGTCATTATTTCTCTGAATCCCATGGCAGATGGTTTTTGTCACAGGATGAAGGCTAAGCAGAGCTGTAATCAAGCCCTTCAGGGAGTGAGACAATTTCCAGGTTTGAACCCAGGACCACAATTGGCAGGACTGCAGCCTGGGTGTGGGTCTGCAGTTTCAAAATGACCCTCTCAGGTTTTGAGCTTCACCAAGATTTTGTAATCTCTACCTAAATCCCAGGGTTCCTAAGAAAAGACTTTTGTCTGTGGATAGGTGGAGAATTGTGGTTTGTGGGGGGATGTGAGCGAGTGACTTCCTATTCCATTATCTTGGTAATACCACTTCCTATTTCTTTAAGTGCTAGGTAGAATTCAGCTATAAAGCTCTTCAATTCTGGGCATTTCTTTGTTAGGAAGTTTTTGATTACTGATTCAGTCTCCTTACTAGTTATTGGTCTGTTTATATTTTTCTATTTCCTCATGATTTTGTCTTGGTAGGTTGTACATTTTCTGGAATGTATCAATTTCTTCTAGGTTATTCAATTTGTTGGTGTAAAGAATATCTATATAATGGAATAGTCTTCATCTATAAAAAAGAAGAAAATCCTACCATTTGCAACAACATGGGAAAACCTGGAGAATATTATGCTAAATGGAATAAGTCAGACATAGAAAGACAAATACTGTATGATCTCACTTATATGTGAAATCTAAAAGTCAAACTTATATAAGCCAAGAGTAGGACATGGTTTCCAGGGGCGGGGAGGTATGAAAAATGGGAAGATGTTGATCAAGTGGTATAAACTTGAAGTTATAAGATGAATAAGTTCTGAAGATCTAATATACAGCATGGCCGGGCACGGTGGCTCATGTCTGTAACCCCAGCACTTTGGGAGGCCCAAGAGGGTGGATTACTTGAGGACAGGAGTTCAAGACCAGCCTGGCCAACATGGTGAAACCCCATCTCTACTAAAAAAAAAAAAAAAAAAAAAAAAAAAGGCAAAAATTAGCAGGGCGTGGTGGTGCGCGACTGTAATCCCAGCTACTCGGGAGACTGAAGCAGGAGAATTGCTTGAGCCTGGGAGGTGGAGGTTGCAGTGAGCGGAGATTATGCCACTGCACTCCAGTCTGGGAGAGTGAGACTCCATCTCAAAGAAAAAAGCCAACCAATTGATGCCTACACTGAGATTACAGAGATATTAAAATGATATGACAACAATTTTAAAGCAGTCATTAGACAAATGCTTCAGTAAGCAATTATGAACATACTTAAAACATTTTTTTTTTCGAGATGGAGTCTCGCTCTGTCGCCCCGGCTGGAGTGCAGTGGCGTGATTTCGGCTCACTGCAAGCTCCGCCTCCCAGGTTCACGTCATTCTCCCGCCTCAGCCTCCAAGTAGCTGGGACTACAGGTGCCCGCCACCAAGGCCGGCTAATTTTTTGCATTTTTAGTAGAGACGGGGTTTCACCATGTTAGCCAGGATGGTCTCGATCTCCTGACCTCATGATCCGCCGGCCTCGGCCTCCCAAAGTGCTGGGATTACAGGTGTGAGCCACTGTGCCCGACCAAAACAAATTTTTAAAAGATTTTAGAAAAGAAATAGAATATATGAAAAAGAACCAAATAGAAATTTCAGAATTGAAAATACAATAATCAGAATAAAAAACTCAGTGGACGGGTTTAACATCTGAATAGAGGGGAAAGATGAAAGAATCATAAATGATCTGGAAGATAGAATAACAGAAATGACCCCATCTGAACAACAGAGAGAAAATAGGCTTAAAAACATAGAAACTCAGGGACTTGTATGATTATAACAAAATAGGTAACATTTATGTCACTGAAGTACCAGAAATAAAGGAAAAAGTGAGTGGGGCTGGAAAAGTAAATGAAAAACTAACAACTGAAAACTTCCTAAGGTTAAACCTATAAATTCAAGTCTAAGTAAACGCCAGACAGGATAAACTGAAAGAAATTAACACTAAGACACATTATAGTCAAGCTTCTGAAAACTAAATACAAAGAAAAAAATCTTGGAAAGCAACAAGAGAGAAATCACACCTTACGTACAGGTGAAAAACCCATTACGACAGATTTCTCATAAAAAAAAAAACCATGCAAGTCAAGAGGAAGTGATACAATATTTTTCAAGTACTGAAAGAAAAGAAATGTCAACACAGAATCCTACATTCAGTGAAAACATACCTCCAAAATGAAGGGAAAACCAAAGCATTCTCAGATAGAAAAAAAAAAAAAAAGAAGAGAATTTGTCACTAACAGACCTACCCTAAAAGAATGCTAAATCAGTTATCTAAACAGAAATAAAATGATAAAAAATGAAATCACAGAATATCAGGGGAAAAAAAAACAAGGTAAGCAAAAGTGTAGATAGTTACAATAGACTTCCATTCTTCTCGAGTTTTAAAAATTATATTTGACATTTGAAGCAAAAATTGTAACACTATCTGATGTGGTTCTAAATGTACATAGTGCAAATATTTAATTTTTACCCTCTCTAATGATAATTATATTGTATTTTCATTAGGGAGGGTAAAAAGACATGAATTATATTATATTATCATTAGGGAGGGTAAAAAGACATGAAGGGAGGTAAGGTTACTACCTTTCACTGGAACCGGTAAAATGATAGCTGTGATAAATTATGTGTATATAATATAATACCTAGAAGAACACTAAAAAATTGATTCAAAGTGATACACTCAAAGCCACTATAGGTAAATCAAAACAGAATTCTAGAAAATGTCCAAGTAACATACAGGAAGACAGCAATATATCAAAAGAATTATACACCAAGTGGAGTTTACTCCAGGAGTACAAAGCTAGTTCAATGTTTGAAATCAATATTAACCACCACAGCTGGATGCAGTGGCATGTGTTCATAGACCCAGCTACTGAAGAGGCTGAGGTGGGAGGATCTCTTAAGCCTAAGAGTTTGAGTCTAGCCCAGGCAACATAGTAAGCTCTCATCTCAAAAAACAAAATCGACCACCATATTAACAGGTTAAAGAAGAAAACTCATATGATCATATCAATTAATGCAGAAGAAGTATTAGGTAAAATTCAACACTCATTCATGACAAAAACTCTTAGAAAAATAGAAATAGAGGAGAACTTTCTCAACTTAATAAAAAGCATCTCTAAAAACCTACAGCTAACATTACACCTAATGATGAAAGACTGAATGCTTTCTTCCTAAGACTGGGAATAAGGCAAGGATATGTACTCTCACCATTCTTATCAAACATAGTGCTGGAAGTTCTAGCCAGAGCAATAAAGCAAGGAAAGGAAATAAATGACATTCAAAACCAGAAAGAAGAAATAAAATGATCTCAATTTTCAGATGATGTGATGGCTTACCTCAGAAATCACAAGGAATATACAAAGATACTCTTGAAACTAATAAGTGAGTTTAGCAAGGTTGCAGGATACAAGAGAAATAGACAAAAATCAGCTGCATTTTTATACACTAGCAATTAATATGTGGGTACCAAAATGGTACCAATGCCATTTACAATCCCTCAAAAAATACTTAGGTGGAAACCTAACAAAACAGGTACGAGGCTCGTATGCTGAAAACTAGACAACATTGCCGAAAGAAGAGTTCTATATAAATAAACATATATAGTCATAGTTTGGAAGGCTCAACAGAGTAAAGGTATTATTCCTCCTTAAATGGAAAGGTTTAACACAATTCTTACCAAAATCCATGAAGGATTTTAAAAAAATAGATATAGACAAGATTATTCTAAATTTTATATAAAAGGACAAAAGAACTAAAATATCTCAAACAGTTCTGAAAATGAAAAATAAAATACTAAGGAACAGTCTACCTTGTTCCAAGGTGTCTTAGTCAGTTTGGGCTGCTGTTACAAAGTATCATAGACTGGGTGGCTTATAAACAACAAACATTTATTTCTCATGGTTCTGGAGGCTGGACATCTGAGATCAGGGTGCCACCACGACTCTGCTCTGGTGAGGGCCCTCTTCCTAGTTGCAGACTGCTATCTTCTCACTACTTTCCCATGGTGGAAAGAGGGCAAGCGAGCTCTCTGGGGTACCTTTTATAGGGCACTAATCACATTCATGAGGGCTCCAACCTCATGATTTAATTATCTCCCAAAGGCCTCACCTCCTCATACCATTACATTGGGGGTTAGGATTTCAACATGAATTTTGGGGGGACACAAGCATTCCATGTGTTGCAGAAAGCTTACTATGTAATTACAGTTAATTAAGACTGTGTTATATTGGTAGAGAGATAAACATACAGATCAATGGAGCAGAATAGGGAACTCAGAAATGACCCCAAACAGTTAGAGTCAAGTGATTTTTAACAATGATCCAAAAGCAATTTAACAGAGGAAGGAAAGCCTTGTTAATAAATGGTGCTGGAGTAATTGGACATCCATAGGCACAAAATAAACCTTGACCCAAGTCTCACATCTAATACAAAAATGAACTTAAATAGATCATGTAAATGTAAAATGCAAAACTATATAATTTTAGAAAAAAAGGAGAAAATATTGTGAATTCAGAGCTAGACTTGATACCAAAAATACAATCTATAAAATTAAAAATTGATAAATTTTACCTCTTCGAAATTAATAACTTTTGCTCTGCAAAAGACCTGTTAAGAGGATGAAAAGACAAACTAGAAACTAGAAGAAAATAATTGCAAACAACATATGTAGCAAAGGATTAATATCTAGAAAATATAAAGAACTATCAATCACAACAGTAAAACAAAAGCCAACAAATTCTATTAGAAAATAGGAAAAAGACATGAAGGAACATTTCACCAAAGAGGACCTACAGATAACAAATAAGACATGAAAACGTGTTAAATGTCAGTACCAATGGTGTTGCAGTAGATAGCGCAGTAGACAATGTCACTTACTACATACCTATTAGAATGCTTAAAATAGTGATAACACCAAATACTGGTGGGGATTTGGAGAGGCTAGATCATTCAGACATTGCTACTGGGAATATAAAGTAGTACAGTCACTATGGAAAGCAGGTTGGCCAGTTTTCTGAAATCTAAATACAAAACTACCACATGACCTAGCAATTGCACTCCTGGACATTTATGAGAAATGAACACTTAGGTTCGTACCAAAACCTGTACACAAATGTTCACAGAAGGTTTCTTTGTAATAGTTCTAAGCTGAAAACAACCCTGATGTCCTTCAATTAAAGGCTTAAACAAGCCATGGTACATTCATGCCATGCATACTTCCCAGAGTAAAAAGGGGATTCAATTGCAATTCAAGAAACAACAGATGCTGGCAAGGTTGCAGAGGAATAGGAATGCTTTTACACTGTTGACAGGAAGGTAAATTAGTCCAACCATTGTAGAAGACAGTGTGGTGATTCCTCAAAGATCTAGAATCAGAAATACTATTTGACCCAGCAATTTATATACCCCAAAATAAATCATTCTATTATAAAGATACGTGCATGTATATGTTCATTGCAGCACTATTCACAATAGCAAAGACATGGAATCAACCCAAATGTCTGTCAATGATAGACTGGATAAAGAAAATATGGTACATATACACCATGGAATACTATGCAGCCATAAAAAGGAATGAGGTCATGTCCTTTGCAGGGACATGGATGGAGCCTGAAGCTACTATCCTGCAAACTAACGCAGGAACAGAAAACCAAACACCACATGTTCTCACTTTCAAGTGGGAGCTGAACAATGAGAACACATGGACACTGGTGTCGGGGGAACAACCCACACTGGGGCTTGTGTGGGGGCGGGGGAGGGAGAGCATCAGAAAGAATAGCTAATGCATGCTGGGTTTAATACCTAGGTGATGGGTTGATCTGTGCAGCAAACCACCATGGCATATGTTTACCTTTGTAACCAATCTGCACACCCTGCACATACACTGAGAATTTAAAAGTTGAAAAAAAAAAAAAAAAAAAAAAGAGTGACAATTGATACACACAATGGCCTGGATGAATCTCCAGCGAATTATGCCAAGTGAAAAAAGCCAATCCTAAAAAGTGACATACTGTACAATTCTATTTACATAGCATTCTTGAAATGACAAAATTGTAGAATGGATTAGTGGTTGCCAGGGATTAATGAGGGGGTAAGGATGGAAGGAATGTTGGGCGGGCCTATAAAAGGGCAGGCAGCATGAGGGATTCTTGTGGTGGTGAAATGTTCTGTATCTTGACTGTATCAATGTCAATATCCTGATTGTGATATTGTAGTATAGTTTTTCAAAATGTTATTATAGGGTGAAACCAGCTAAAGGATATATTGAATCTATCATTCCTTGCAACTTCATGTGAATCTATGATTATTTCAATATAAAAATTTAATTTAAAAAGCAGCGTTGGCTGGGCGTGGTAGCATACACCTGTAATCCCAGCACTTTGGGAAGTCAAGGGGGGCAGATCACCTGAGGTCAGGAGTTCAAGACCAGCCTGGCCAACATGGCAAAATCCCATCCTACTAAAAATACAAATATTAGCCGGGTGTGGTGGCACACGTCTGTAATACCAGCTACTAGGGAAGCTGAGGCAGGAGAATCTCTTGAACCAGGGAGGCGGAGGTTGCAGTGAGCTGAGATCGTGCCATTGCACTCTAGCCAGGGCTACAGAGTGAGACTCCATCTCAAAAAATAAATAAATAAATAAATAAATAAATAAATAAATAAATAAATAAATTTTAAATAAAAAGCAGTGCCATTATCTATTTTAAAATATTTTAACTCTATATTTAATTGCTTTGAACCTATAGGTAATGTTATGCAAATGCAAAGTACAGTCTTTTTTTTTTTTTGAGACAGTCTCACACTGTCGCCCAGGCTGGAGTGCAGTGGTGTGGTCTCAGCTCACTGCAACCTCCACCTCCCGGGTTAAGTGATTCTCTTGCCTCAGCCTCCCGAATAGGTGGGACTATAGGCGCGTGCCACCACGCCCAGCTAATTTTTTTTGAATTTTTGGTAGAGATGGGGTTTCACAATGTTAGCCAGGATGGTCTCGATCTCTTGATCTCGTGATTCATCCACCTGGGCCTCTCAAAGTGCTGGGATTATAGGTGTGAGCCACCGGCACCCAGCCCCCGCTTTTTTTTTTTTTTCTTTCTTTTTACTTGACCCATCTTTACCCACATCGCCCCCACCATTAATTGTTTTTAAAGCCTTCTATGGCAAAAATGAGTGGTAGACTATTTTAGTAAATTAATGACAGATTTTGAAAAATATCGGTAATGCAGATGGCAGAGTTAATATCTTTAATATTAAAAGAGATTTTACAGATTCACAAGGGAAAGACCAATTACCCAATGGGAAAAAAAAAATGGGGAAGATTTGAAGAGATAATTCATAGAAGAGCAAATTCAAATGGTCAATCTACATGTGGACAAACTCACCAGCAGCAGAGAAATGCAAATTGAAGTAACAATGAATATTATGTTATACCCATGAGGCTTGCAAAAAAAAGAGAAAAAAGGATATCACCTGCAGGGATGGGAGGGCAAAAGGCAGTTTCGCTTCTTGCTATGGAAAATGTGTATTATAAATAGCAATCTGGCAACATCTGTTATAAATTCGTTGAACCATGCCTGTAAAAATTGTGCACTTTACTGTTTGTAAATTACATCTGAATAAAAAGTAAACAAAAATTAAAAAATACATCTACCCTTGCCCCAGTAGTACCCTTTTGGAAATCTATCTCAGGAACTAAAACCACTATCAATGCATAAAGACACTGATACAGAGATACTTATTACAACTTATTGTGCTGAAAGAAATGGAGAATAAAGAATGCCCGTAAATGGAGGCCTGCTTGACTATGGCATAACTACATCATGGGATATTATGCAGCCATTAAAAATATATCAGGCTTACATAGATGACTTGGAGGCATTTTCCCAAATATTGTTGAGTAAGAAAAGCTAGCTATAGAAAAGCATGAATAACGTGGTTCCATTTTTATAAAGTAATTGCTAAGGAATGCTGTACATATGTATATGTGTCTGTTTATATATGCACATATGTATGTTATTGAATTTCTTTTCCCACACTCATTATTTTAACAGTTGAGAGGACTGTCAAGTTCAACCTCCCAGAGAGAGTAAAGATTTATCCAGACATGCTTCCATTTCCCATACTGTGCATATATATATAATTATATATATAATTACATATAATTATAATTATATACATACACACACATATATACCAACTGCATTTGGGGACCTGGAGAAGTAGCCCCACTGGCCCATCAGCATACTCTCTAGGCTTGCAGGATTCACGAGTTAATGAAACGTCTTTGGCAGGATATTAAAAGCTGTGTTAACACCGCCCACTTCCTTGTGGATTAACTATGACAGTTTCAGTGACATAATATCACCCACAAACAGCAGAGGACTCTGAAATGGAATCATGTAGCTAAATTATCTACCCACCACTCTCTCCCCCTGGTAACTGTTTTCACTGTTTCTTTATGTAGACATCTCCTTTCTCAACCTCACTTAAAATGTATTGAGTTCCTATTTAAAGTTGTTTTCAAATGTTTTGAATGTTCTGGGGAAATAATATAATAAGTACATGCAACGTCTGTTGAGTCTGGCACATGGTGAGTATTATACACATTAGGCTCTGAGAGGCAGTTGGAGGAGGGGTGCACAGGGGAGGAGAAGAAGTGGAAAGAGGCCAAAAGGTGGAACCACCTGTTGTGGAAGGAGAAGATGCTCCCTATCCCTTTCCCACAATCCTCTCAGGCTGATGGTGCTCTTCCTTACGTTTTATTCTTATGGGGAGGCTTGGGAACAGAGGCCAACTTTCTCTTCCCCTTAGGGAGAACATATTCAATATTAGGAAAATAAAAAGATTATTTACATTAAAAATAATTTAAAATTATTATAAAGTTAATTAAAATACCACTACCCACCTGTAAGAATGGCCAAAATCCAGAACGCTGAGAACATCAAATGGGGGCAACATTGTGGAGCAACAGAAACTCTCATTCATTGCTGGTGGGAATGCAAAATGGTACAGCCACTTTGGATGACAGTTTGTCAGCTTATTACAAAATGAAACATACGCTACATAGGATCCAGCAATTGCACTTGTTGTTATCTACCCAAAGGAGGTAAAAACTTATGTCCACACTTAATTATGCCTGTGGATGTTTATAGCAGCTTGATTCGTAATTTCCAAAACTTGGAAGCAACCAAGATGTCCTTCAGTATGTAAATGGATGAACTGTGGTACATCCAGACAATTAAATATTATTCATTGGTTAAAAAAAAAAAAAAAGAGGCGCTATAAAGCAATGAAAAGACACGGAGGAAACTTAAATGCATATTATTAGAAGCCAATTTGAAAAGGCTGATTCCAATTATATGACATTCTGGAAAAGGATCACAGGGTAGATTCATGTTTAATTTTAGCAGAGTTTGCCAGTCTTCTAAAGAGGTTGTACCACTTTATGCTTTCATATATGAGAGTTCTGGTTGCTCTCCAGCCTCACCAATACTTATCTCATCAGTCTTTAATTTTAGCCATTCTGGAGGGTTTGTAGATGTATCTCACTGTAGTTTTGATTTGCTGTCCGCTGATAAGTAATGTTGAGCAGCTTGGGAAGCATCCTACTACAGAATGTTTTGAATGACCAGACATCTACATTTTCTTGTCTCTTTTTTTGTTCAGATGATTCGTTTTAGAATATCTCTTTGAGCTAGCCTCCAGAATTGTACTACTTACAATTCAGAATTAAGGAAGACCTGTAAGATAAGCTGGCACTCCTGATATCTTCCATCTCCCACTGGTCCCCAACTTTAAAGATGTGAGTTATGATTTAAAATGAGCAAGGAATCATTAGAAGGAAAGTTGAGAATTTATAGAACAAAGACTTAGAAACTTGGAGAGCTGGAATAATACATCTGTGGATAGAGGCTTGGACATAGGAAGGATCCTGAGAGCTATCTGTGAGATCCAGTATTGTACTCATAGTTGTTTTTTTTTTTTTTTAAGTACAGCACTTAGACAATTTTCAAAAGACTCTTCCCCATAAGATTTGCCATCAAATTAATTAGCTTAATTAGTGTTTCTAAAGGAATGGGAAAGAGGTCAAGACAGTAAAACCAACAAATCCTTTACCTTAGTACATCTGATATTGTAACGTGCACAGGAATCACCTGGGGATCTCGTTAAAATGAAGATCCTGATTCTGCAGTCTGAGGGGAGAATCTGCATCTCTAACAAGCTCCCAGGTGATGCTGATGCTGCTGGTCTGCAGTATACATTTTGAGTAGCAGGAGTCTACAATTTTAGACTCTAAATCATTTATATATATATGGCTTAAAATGTTTTTCTTAAGGAAGAGCTGACTACGGAACATCTCAGATCCAAACATTTTTATTTGCTTTCAATTCTTTTTTTGTTGTTGTTGTTACATTTGGCTAATAATGCCCTCATAGGTCTGATTATATTTAATCATGGTTAGTTGTTGTTTTAGTTTGTGTTGCTGTAAAGGAACACCTGAGGCTGGGTCAGTTATGCAGAGAAAGGCTTATTTGGCTCACGATTCTGCTGGCTGGAAGTTTGGGCATCTGATGAAAGCCTAGGCTGCTTCCCCTCATGGCGGAAGGTGAAGGGGAGCTGGGCATATGCAGAGATCACATGGTGAGAGAGGAAGCAAGAGAGAGTAGGGGAGATGCCGGGCTCTTTTTAACAACAAGCTCTCTCAGGAACTCATAGAAGGAGAACTCACCCACCCTTGCCCCCAGGGAGGGCCTCAATCTATTCACAAGGGATCTCCCCTCCTGACCCAAACACCTCACAGGAGGTCTCACCTTCAACACTGAGGATCAGATTTCAACATGGGGTCTGGCGGGGACAAATATTCAAACTACATCAAGTTGGTAAATGTCAGCTTACCCATCACGCTGAATTCATTGGTTATAGGTACTGTGTCTCATTAAATTTTGTACCCCTAGCACTTCATTCTTGGTAGGACTTTAACAAGACCTTTGGGTTAATACGGGGCCAATTAAATAAATTATGGTTGCTCCATACAACAGAATATGCTGCTGGAAGAGGTTCAACTTGCCCAGCCTGGGGATAACATGGAAGTTAGCAAGAACTTCCTGGAAGTCAATTCTTAAGAATGAGTAGCCAGGGAAATAAGAGGGGATTTCTGGGAAGTCATGGAGAAGAAAGTGTGTATCATCAGCTTTGTGGTGAAGATTGTTCACCTGTGCATGAGAGACAGCAGGAGAAGACTTTCATGGAGAAATAAAGCAGTGGGCACAAGACCCCAGAGCACCACAGGGCAGGGTAGAGAGACTGAGATGTGACTGGAGTCACATGGAGTCCCCAGAGGGACGCTGTCTGTGTCCTGCAGCCTCTCACGCTTCCCATACTGCAGCGCACTCCACTGTCCCCTGACTACTGCTCTCTCGTTTCACCCCTCTGTAGGCTGTGAGGCCCACAGTTTCCATCAGGTGTTGAAAAATACCCTGTGTTGAGGGTGAAAATTACTGCTTCTTCATCTTTAATTCTCTTATTTGTGTTTGTAGTGGGCATTATATTTCAAGGCCACAGAACTCGGCAGTTGCAAAATGGAAGTTTCCTTTGTTTTCTAAAAGAATTTAATCATCTTGAACCTCTGTAGCAGACACTGTTGATGGCCCACAATGTTTCCTCAGCATTCATTATTCCAGTACATGCTAACCCTGTGGCTTCTTACTGTACCTCTTTGCCTGAGGGCTTTCTCTGGCCACTCCTGATGGGTAGGGCAGGCTGGAAGGACCAGAGAGTTAACCCGGAAGCAGATTTAGCTAACGACTGACCCAGCTTCTTTGTTCCCATTGATGGTGGGTGAGAATTCCAAGGGATGCTCTGTGCAGTCTCCCAGAGGTCTCCCAGATTAAGCCCCAGGTGCCCACAGCAGTATCTGCCCAGTCTTTATGGGCTGACTTTATGCCTCACTTCCCCACTCCCTTGCTAGTATTTTCTGAGACTACTTCCCAAATAAGCCACTTGCACTCAAATCTTTGCCTCACAGTCTGCTTCTGGGGTAGCCCAAACCAAGACAGCCCCCCTTTCTACCAGAATACCTAATGCTTAATTCAGTCATTTCAGGCAAATGTAGTTACTTGCAGATTTTTTAGTCATTTCACATGTAAAATCAGTCAGTTGGGATTTTCCTCCCTGACATTGTTCCGTATAACCAGAATTCTGGGGGCCAGAGGAGGACAAGGGTTGTGGTGTTCACATGTAGGATGTAGATGGATTTTTGCCTATTTTCCAGTTTTCAGTTGCGGCACCTTGATTGTGTTCAGTATCTCCACTTTGTTCTCTCTGGGGAGAGTCCTCCCGTCTTTGGATGGTACCAAGGAGGAGAATCTGGGTGTCTATTTGCTTTGTAACCAGACTCTCAACCTCATTCTCTTTTCAGGAGCACCTTCAGTTATGATGCCAACGCCTGAAACTTTCAGGGGTTCTCCTGAACAAAGGGGGTTGCTTCTTGAATTTCCTCACTACTAGCCTTGAATTCCACTTTCTCAAGTCTACGAATTCAGCTATCCCTCTTGCTATTGCTACCCAGCCTCCAAAACATGATGGCTGGTGCTGCCTCTCTCGCTACCTTTGTTTTTGTGGTTATGCCTTTTAAAATGTTTTGGCCAGTTGTGGTGGCTCACGCCTGTCATCCCAGCACTTTGAGAGGACTAGGTAGGTGGATCACTTGAGGCCAGGGGTTCAAGACCAGCCTGGCCAACATGGTGAAACCCTGTCTCTACCAAAAAATACAAAAATTAGCCAGATGTAGTGGCACATGCCTATAGTCCCAGCTATTCCGGAGACTGAGGCATGAGAATCCCTTGAATCAGGGAGGTGGAGGTTGCAGTGAGCCAAGAGCACACCACTGCTCTCCAGCCTGGGTGACAAAGCAAGACTCTGACAAAAACTTTTTTTTTGTTGTTGTTGTTGTTTGGGAAGGGTTAGGTAATGATTTGTGTGTTCGGTCCATTATTATTATTATTATTATTTTTCGAAACAGAGTCTTGCTCTGTCGCCCAGGCTGGAGTGCAGTGGCACGATCTCGGCTCACTGCAAGCTCCGCCTCCTGGGTTCACGCCATTCTCCTGCCTCAGCCTCCTGAGTAGCTGGGACTACAGGCGCCCGCCACCACGCCTGGCTAATTTTTGTATTTTTAGTAGAGACAGGGTTTCACCGTGTTAGCCAGGATGGTCTTGATCTCCTGACCTCGTGATCCACCCACCTCAGCCTCCCAAAGTGATGAGATTACGGTGTGAGCCACTGTGCCCAGGCTGTTCAGTCCATTATTTTAAGTTGAACTGACTTACTTCCTCTTACCAAATAGTTTTTAAACTGTCCAATCTGGAAGTTGGCAGTGGTCACAGAGTGGGTCCCCATCTCACAGAGCGCTGATTCTCAGTCCTGGTCAGGCCTTCAGAATCCCCTGTGAACTTATTGAAACACAAAGACAGCTGGGCCCCACTCCCAGAAGTTCTGATTTCAAGCCTGGAGTGGGACCTGGGAATCTGCATTTTAAGATGCTCTACAAATGATGCTTGCAGATTATTGTAGTAGAGAAACTCCCTATAGAACTCCATGGTAGATGATCAACCAGACCTTAGATCTTCATTGGCAGGCTGTGCAAATAATTAGATGATTCTGAACATTAGGAAGTGATTCAATATATGTAACTCAAATCTGTATTCAGGGAACCTCTGTCTTTGTCCCTACTTCTACTCCTTGAGATTATGCCCCACATGCATGATTACGATTTGTATGACTGAGGGCAGCTACTATTTCCATTTCTCCCTTTGGGCTCTTCTTTTCTTTGGTGGACTCTTCTACTGCTTCTTCCTAGAGCATGTTTTTCAGACCCTTCACCATCCTGAGTAGCTGTTTCTGGCAATTAACTTTGGTTTATAAACATCCTGTGTGAAAATGTGGTGTTGCAAATGGAACCAAGTATTCTCAGTGTCTGAATTTCAGAGTACAGGGTAGTTGTTATGTCTCTAGAGTCAGATTTTGCATACATGAATATGGTCACCGATTATACTGTTTTGCATGTTTGTTTTTAAAGCCCATTGTTACTCATGGTCCAGTTTATTGTTGGAACTAGATGCTTTCCCCCAGTGAGATCTTCCATCCAGATCTTTAAATCAGGTCTCCAACTGCTGCACTCAATAATGAACTCTCTAACAATGTGTCGAATGAATTACTAGATGAATGAATGAATGAATGAATGACCCTTAACAGGAAGCTGAAGTGGCTTTTCTTGATCTCATAGGATTCTGGTGAAGTCCTAAGGGTGAGGATGGTAGGTGAAAGTTACCCTCACTTTCCAAAGAGAGGTACTAGAATGGACAAAGCAAGATGTGGTTACCTCATTCCAAAGAGAGGTGCCAGACACTTCTATGCTAGACTTAACGGAAAATATTAGAAAAGTTTTCAATGGCCATCAACCCCTTCTCCTAACTCCAGTCTTCACGAGAAGACTACTATAAATATTTGAAATAATTATGAGAGAGGCACGGGGAAAGGAAAACTCAGCCCAGTGGGGGATGCTGTGATGTTTCCTCTCTTCTCTCCAAGTTTCTTTCCATGCTCTCCCCGCATATTTCTTATTTCCTGGCTTGTGGCCTGCTGAGATGCAGAATCCTGTGGTCCCATCTTGGTGTAGCCACAGGGAAGATGAAGGTGAGAGATCTTGGGAGAGGCTGGACCTGGGGCACTCACGAGAAACAAGGTCTGCAACCCACATTTACCAGCTGTGCTGAAACAATGTTAGTTGGCACATCCTGGAATGGCATGGTAAGGAGGTGAGGACTTCCTGCATTTGGGGTGGCTGGGATGGGTGAGTGGATACCATAGGTGATCACCAGGTTTAAGTGGTCTCGATGGGAGCTTGCCCAAGAGGTGCGGCGACTCCAGTGGGACGAAGGCTTGAGATGGACTGTTGTGCCAAGAATTGGAAAGAAGAAAGCACCTGAGGTGATGCAGGAAGTACATTGCCCACAGCAGAGAACTGCACGGTATGGGGCTTGTGTGACACTTCCAAAGGCCCCACCAATGCACCCCACCGGGAGACAGGCTGACAACCTGCCATATACTGAAAGCCACTCCAACGAAGTGCAAACCACAACCATAGTATTAACCTAGTGTAACTGTTTTCTCTAATCACTCTTTCTCCTGCTTTGTCCCAGAGGAGGGAAGAAGTAAAGGAAGAGCAGAAGAACAACTCACAGTCCTTCCGCTTTGCAAAGCTGTGAGCTATAGATTAGGCATGAATTAGGAGAATTTATGTTTCAAATTGCATATGAGATGGTAGTTTTGATTTGAACTTGACGGAACCTGCTTTTCAGTAGCTAAGAAATGAATCAATGTCAGAATGAGACTGTTCTTTTTTTTTTTTTTTTTTGAGACAGGGTCTCACTCTTTTTCCCAGACTGGAGTGCAGTGGGGTGATTATAGCCTTGAATTCCCAGGCTCAAGTGATCCTCCCACCTCATCCTCCCGAGTAGCTAGGACTACAGGTGTGCACCACCATGCTTGACTAATTTTTAAATTTTTAGTAGAGACAGGGTCTCACTGTGTTGCCCAGGCTGGCCTTGAACTCCTGGCCTCAAGTGATTCTCTTGCTTTGGCCTCTCAAAGTGCTGAGATTACAGGTGTGAGCCTTGACACCCAGCCAGAATGATACTGTTCTTATTGAAAGTGATCAATCTGTCTCAGATGTTTTCTAAGGGTAGAAAAATTTTTGAAGAAAGGGTTGGAGGAACAAATGCAGCTATTCGGATAAATAGATGTAGCTGTTTCTTTTGGACCTCAGCAAGCTCAGTTGAGCCTGTGGGCAATTTAATATTGAATGAATGAATGACTGGTGATAATGGATTCTTGTCATTGTGTACTTCAAATCTCAGGGAGCTGCTAGTTTCTTGGACTTCTGAGGTCCTTGTGGTCAAATCAGCCATTCATTCATTCATCCATTTATTAATCCAATTTTAAATTGGGCTAGGCCCTTGGGGTCCTAAATGAGTGAAACAGGCCCTTGACAACCAGGAGCTTGCCTGGCTCTTGGAGGAGAGGATTCTACTGAGCTCTGAGGGATGGTTCAGGCCTGGGCTGGGAGAGAAGAGGAGATGTCCATTCAGGATGGGAGTGCTATCTCTTGGAGGTTGGGCATCCTGACATCCTGCTCCGACCCTGGCTTGCTCATTCATTTATTCATTCATTCATTCATCTAAGAAATAAGTATTGAGCACCTACCTACTCTCAGGGTAATCTGGTTGGCATCTTTCTTAGAGTGGCATTCCCAATGGGCAGATTGTCTAGCATGGCAAGTCTATTTCTCACTTTCTTAGAAATTCATATGGCAAAGAAGTGGTGTGGGTTAGAAGTTTTGGAACTTCTATTTTCAAACTATTTACATCTCTGACTTCCCCAGTTGCTCCCCAGTACTCTGTTGACTTCAGACTGAACCTCTGAACTTGAAGTTAGGAGAGGGTTCAAACGATTCTCCTGCCTCAGCCTCCCGAGTAGTTGGGACTACAGGTACATGCCACCATGCCCGGGTAATTTTTTATATTTTTTGTAGAGACGGGGTTTCACTGTGTTAGCCAGGATGGTCTCCATTTCCTGACCTCGTGATCCACCCACCTCGGCCTCCCAAAGTGCTGGGATTACAGGTGTGAGCCACCGTGCCCAGCCATTTTAACTGGTAAGTCTGGCAGCCCTACTGCCAGGGAAAGCCTCTCTCTGGCCTGAGAAAGGCTGCAAGTTTCATCTCCTGGGTTTTGGGGAGGGCTCTTCCCCTACAAATCTTCCAGTCAGGGCCTGGCTAGAACCTGCTGTTGACTGTCCTCACCTTGCCTTGTAGGAAGCAGAGAACGTGGATGGCCCCATGTGAACTAAAGATCAGGAGACCTGAATTCCAGATCATAGTCTGCCAGCAAGGTCACAGAACCTGTTGCTGGCAGACTCTGGGCCTGATTTTCCTGTTTAGAGACAGTTGAGGATTCTATGGACTGTTCAAATATCATACGTGGATTTAGCTTTAGAGGGCAACTGGGACAGGAACATCTGTGTACCCACCCAGGGTGCTCTCTTTCTCTCTCTCTCTCTGTGTGAGTATGTGTGCTTGTGCGTGCTAGGGGATGGAAGAGGGATGCCAAACTGCCTGAGATGATGCAAGAAATGGCCTGTTAAGAGCCACCTGCCATGCTTTTTTGATGTGTACAACTCCTGTATTGACAGTGGCAGTCAGTGGGGGAGAGTAGTTGGGAATTGCCCCAGTTTTATCTCAGTTCAACTTCCCCAGAATGACTCCCCCAACCTTTCTCACTCCCGGGAGAAAATGCAGGTTCTTTCTTCTGTCCCTGGAACAAAGCAGGCTGGTAAAAAGGAACAAAGACACAATGGCAGTTTGTTGAGCTGAGCTTGAACGGGCTCAGCGGCAGGGGGCCTGGCTTCTGCTCCAGGTGCCTGGGCCCAGGTCATCCCATCTGGGAAGCTGCTCCTGGCTATTCTTTGTTCAGTATCATTCTGAAATACAAGGCGAGGAGGAGAGGCAGAGCTACAGTGAATCTGAGGAGAATCCCGAAAAATAACTGCAACAAGGGAAGAGAGAAGTATATTCTGTCAAACGCTGCTTTGGCACCTAACTCTGGGATCGCAGACATTTGGCAGGACAGAGAGGAAGACACTAACTGAAAAGAGTTGGGTAAAACTCACACCAGGGCTGGCAAAGAAACCAGCACATTGTCAGAACTGCCTGGAAAGACAGAACACCACTTTGGGAGGCCAAAAGTCAGGAGTTCAAGACCAGTTTGACCAACATGGTGAAACCCCATTTCTACTAAAAATACAAAATTAGTGTATACAGGGTGTGGTGGCACATGCCTGTAGTCCCGGCTACTCAGGAGGTTGAGGCAGGAGAATCACTTGAACCCGGGAGGCAGAGGTTGCGGTGAGCCAAGATCGTGCCATTGCACTCCAGCCTGGACGACAAGAGCGTAACTCCATCTCAAAAAAAAAAAGAAAAGAAAGAACACCAGGAGAGCTGAGGCATCTGTTTCCCTGATGCAGAACAGTGTTGGCTCTTGGTTTTAAGAGAGGAGTTGGTATGTGTTGCTGTGTCAGTCTGTTTGCACTGTATAACAAAATACCACAGACTGGGTAATTTATAAACAATAGAAACATATTTCTCATAACTCTGTAGGCTGGGAAGTCCAAGATTAAGGTGACAATGGGTCCAAGTGTCTGGTGAAGGGCTGGTCTCTGCTTCTAAGATGACGCCTTGAACGTTGCATCACCCCACATGGTGGAAGAGCAGAAGAAACAAACCCATTCCTTCAAGCTCTTTTATAAGGGTTAGAATCCCATCTATGAAGGATCTTCCCGCCTGGCTTAATCACCTCCTAAAGGGCCCAACTCTTAATACCATTATTGGCAATTAATTCCAACCTGTGAACTTTGGGAAACACGTGCAGACCACAGCAGTGGTGGACACTGCTGTTGTGCCACTCAGCTCCCCTGAGACTCCTTTTACCATCCCCCTGGGGGTATCCTCTGCTCTGTGTGCTTTGTTGCTAACACTGGCACCTGTGCCTTTTGGAAGATTGTCCTGGGCAGTGGAGCCACCTTGCCTAACAGTGGGCCAGAGGAGCCTTGGAGTTTCATGTCCTCCCCCCGCCTTCTCCCTTCCTAGCCCAGGACGGGTGTGGGAGTGCAGAAGCTCAGCGCCCAAAGTGAGACAGAGTCTGAGGCGTTATATATGTTCCAGAGCTCACCATGGGATCAGGCTGAGGCTGGGGCTCCACCCGAAATGCACCCCATCCTTGGCTTCTTCCCCTTCTGTATCCTGCTTTCCCCACTTTCTTACTGATTTCTTCTTAATTAATTAGTTATTGAATTATTTCTCAGTTGACCACTTACACCTGAATCCCTGTCTTAGGATCAGATTCTGATGTGATTACAATAGTGGGGAAACCCCAGGAAGGCATTTCAGTTAACACCTCAGGTTCTCAGGAAGGAGAACAGCTTCAACCGGCTATGCCCCAGAGCGGAACTGTCATTTAGAAAAGACTGCAGATCTGTGGTGGAGGAGGAGGGGTGGATGTTAGGAGTAGGGGCTCCTAGAGGTCAGCATCATCATCTCCAATGTTTGCGTCTTCACTTGGGGATCTTTGAAGAAATTTATATGGGAGACTTGATTTACTCCACAGAGCATGTGTTTTAGACTCAGGCAGAACTGAGTTAATGTCCCACTTTTAAAAGATTATATTTATTTAAGGTGTACAACATGATGTTTTGATTTACATATACATAGTGAAAAGATGACTACAGTTAAGCAAATTAACGGATACATCTTTTCACATGGCTACCTTTTCTTTTTGTGTGGTAAGAGCATCTGAAATCTACTCTCAGCAAATTTCCAGTATACAACACAACATTATTAACAGCAGTCACCTTGCTATGGTTAGCTCTCTAGGCTTTTTCATCCTATAAAAAAAAAAGGCAACTTGCCCTTTGACTTGCATCACTCATTTCTTCCCTCTCCCCACCCCAGGTGGTCTCTACTCCACGCTCCACTTCTATGTATTCACATGTCCCACTTCTGACCCTTACTGGCGATATGACCTGGGGCAAGTTACTCAACATCTCTGAGCCTTAGTTTCCGCATATGTAAAATGGGACTAATAGTGGTTCACAGCTCAGAGGGCAGTTGAGAGGGTTACATGTGCCCGCTATGGTAAACATGTTAGTTCTAGTCCCTGAGTCTCAGTGTTAACATAAAATAGAAGCCCAGGATGTCTTTTATCAGGAAGTCTTTCCAAAGTGGGACATGCCAACTGATAAATGATGCAGCTGGTCCGTGATTTTTGCAAGAGTTGTTATGGCAACCATATTTTTAAGTCACAAAATTGGCAAAGAACATGAAATTGGGACTATGTGACAACAAGAAGTGATGGGTTGACATAAATAGACCTACAAAAGAGAAGTAGTAGCAGCAATTAAGAATATGAGAAGCAGGTACAGAAACACATATTAAGGGTGGGATATTTCTATGTGACCAAGTGGGGGTCGGAAACCTGTCCCACGTCTGGACAGAAGGAGAGGTGCGAGTTTGGAATAAGCATTGTTACACAGTCTCTCAGGGTTGCCTGAGCCATTCTTCTTCTTGTTGGGCACCCCCTGGAACGAGAGAACAGACTGTCTCCCAAGCGATTCATTTCACTGTCCCAAGCGATTGGACAGGGGTCTTGTCTTGGGCTTCTTATTCCTGTGGTTCTCCTCCTTTTTGCTGTGTCCCACCTGCCTGTGTCTCCACTAGCAGCTTCTTGGGTGAGACATGCCTTCTCTGTTCTCTTTCCATAAGTTCCCAGTAACTCCCGGTATCAGAGAAGTGCCAGGAATCCCCCCTCTCCACTTTCCCCTCCAAGGAATGGGAGGATATCAGAGTCACGGTCTCACTTGCAGCTGAGTGGTTGGAATAGAAATTTAGCAATTTGCATCATCAGAGTCATAGTGCCAGGTGGACATCTTGTGAAGTGCTTAAGAGAAGCTCCCCTCTCAGGAGGCCAGGAGAGCTGGAGTCTGGGCTCGATAGGGCAAAAGCTATTATGAGTGTAGGAGAAATGAAGGGCCTGCCATGAGAGGGGTCGGCTGCTTGTTCTGTTTCCACCCACCCCCACGGATGCATCCCCAGCCCGTCTCTGCACCCTAGAGGTTGACCCTGTGAATGGCACTTTTGAGGCTCCCTTGCCAGCTAGATTCTGCCTGGGTTTGAACAACGGGAGATACCTGAGACTGAAGGGCAGATGGAAGGGGAGGTTCACCCTCCACCCCTGCTTCGACAGTGGTGTCATACCCCCAGGAGCAGTCCCTTAACCTGGCTCCAGCTCTCATTGGGCTCCTGTGCCAACATTTCCTTCCCTTGCCCCCCACAGTCCTAAGGGCAGTAATGCTGTAGTCTGTTGTCTCTGGGACCCAGTTACCTTTGTTGGTCCCGTTAGCCCCACCCGTACTGCTGAAAACAGCACCTTTATTAAAGACTTCTCATTTGAACCAGCTGAGTTGAATTTGTTACTTTCTAAGATCCTGATGGGCACATGGAGAAAGAATAAAGGTGCCAAGCATCTCAATTTGGGTGGGACTGGCTTTCTGAGACAGTGGGGATGCAGGTTGGATGGCGGAAGAAGACTGCAGTGAACTGGAGAGCAACAGGGGCAAGGCCCAGGGATCAAGCTCGAAAGTAGAGCGGGGTCACATGAGTCTAAACCACAGGTCGTCATTGCTGGTCTATGCTGGTGTTGAAACCTAGAGACTGCCCTCTGGTGAGCCAGGAGGCAGGAATCTCTAAGCAATGGAGAGGCTCACATTGAGACCACAGTTGGATCTTCATTCTGGGGAATTCTTCTGCATCCATCAGGGCTCAGTCCCAATGGGATGGGGGGCCCAGGGCTGAGCATGGGGCTATAACCAGCCAATGGGCTCTGAGTCATGAGAGAAACTGGAGTAGGTAACATCAAGGCATGAGGTTCAGGGTTACTCTCATGGTCTTGGGGACTGAGTAGGAAAGAGACCAGGACCAGGCAGAAATGGACACAAATTAGCTGGTGACAGCTGTGTGGGGACAGAATCTGAGCCCATGAATGATGCAGCTTTGGGCCACTCTTTGGTGTTGGTAGGAGAAGGAAGGGATTATTACTGTGATAAAGATGGATGAGGAAGTCTTCATGAAAGCAGTGTTTTTGGCACAGGAAGGGCAACTGCAGAATATGTTTAGGAAGTGAGGTGCTGGTGTGTTATGCACAGTGGAGGGATTCTGTTGGTAATACTCAGTATTTGACTGGGCATAGGAAGAGTTCTTCATAGGCCAGCTTCCCAGCCTCCTGGGCTCCTGACGGAGGAGTTTCTCTTAAGTCCTTCATGAGGTGTCCACCTGGCAGTAGGCAGGCCATCATGGTGCCCAGCTCCTCTTCTGCTCCCTTCGCTGCTGGTGACCCAGAAGTGCCTGGACACAGTTCTACCCCTGACCCCTGGACATTGCTGCTTCTCTCCAGGCATCAGCATGGGCTGAAAGGGCTTAGGCCACACTTCCATTTCTATCCTGTCTCATGTCCCTTTCAGCATCTCCACCATAGAATGTACTGGGTAGGTAGGAAGATGCAAATGTTTTGGAAAAAAAAAAAAATAGTAAGTGTGTAAAATCTCACTTTATTTTTCTACAGCTGAGATTAAATTAGCTCTTAAGCCTTGATTTCCACATTTTGGAGAAAACTTGATTTTGCCAGTTCTCATATAAATGTGCATCTTCCTCTGGACTTTATATTCTATTTCATTGGCCTGTCTATCCTTCCCCGAATGTCTCACCCTTTTAATTGCCACAGTTTTGTAATAAGTATTGTTCTCTGGTAGAATAAGTCTTGCCAGAAATTTGCCTTGGCTTGAATTTTGGGGTAGAATTGTCAAGTTCTCTATTAAATTTTGTTTCTCGATCTTGTGGCCAACTATACTGCTGTACTCTCTTATTAGCTCTATTTCTTTTTACTAGATTATTTTGGATTTTCTGTGTAGACAGTCATATTTTCTGCAAATAATAACAATGGATTTTTCTTTCTTAATCTTTCATAACATTTTTTTCTTTTTCTTATTATGCCAACTTCTAGTACCGGATGAATGGAAGGGATGGGAGCAGATGTTTGTATCTGGTTCTTGTCTTTAAGGGAGCACCAACTTCTTTGTAATTCTCATTATAGGACTCTCAACTCACTTTTTTAGAAACTCCACTGCTTATCCCAGCAATTTGCCTCCCCCAGGATTCATTCTTCCCCCACTAGCCATACTTTCCCTGCTGCTGAGCTCGTCTATGAGAATGTCCTGGGGCTCCAGAGGGGAATGGGAGGTGGCTTTTGACATTCTAGGACCCAGAGGGTAGCCCAGGATGAGCTCTTCCCTTCCAGATCTTCTCCCCATTTGCATATTTTGCAGGCAAGCTTCTTCATCCTTCACATTTTCCAGTAAGTGGCTGTTGATTTAAGTGGAAAGGCATGCGACAGTTGCTCTCTCTGTCTGCTCCACCCTCTTTCCCTCTCTATCTCCCTCTCTCCTCTTTCCTTCTCATTCCAAGGACAAATAGTAATTGTCAGACAGTAGAAACCCACAAGGAGGAAGAATCACATTTTTCTTCATGTCCCATAATTTTCAAGACAACAGCTCCTCAATGGAGTTACACTTCACATTTTTATGTGGAAGATCATTGGCTCCTTCCTTTCCTCTCAACCTTCCCCTTCCCCTTGTATACCTGGGTCCACTGGAAGTAGGAAGTAGCACTATCTCTCAATAACTGTCCCCTCAGCTCTGCTAAGATTGACACTGAAAAGTTTTGCAATTGCCACATAAAGGCTCAATCAAAGTCTTGGCCAAGGGCTACCCTCTTTTGCAATCTGGGATGGGGAGACTGTGTGGTTTTCCTCTTCCTGTTCCATAGCAATATGACAGAACAAATGAGCTGGAGCTTTCAAGTTCAGTGATTTTTTTTTTTTTAAATGAAGGGGGAAAAAATGGGGGCTACTTTTCTAGACATGTGTTCACCAGAAAGTGTGGGATGTGGTTTGGTTAAATGTGTGTATTTCCATCGCAGTCCTTCTTTTCCAAGGGGCTTCAATTTGCATCAAAATGGCAGACTTGGATAGGAGGGAGGGGTGGCAGGGATGTCTTGTGAAGTGGCCATTTGGCCTTTTCAAATCTTGGACCCTATGGTTTTATTCAACTAACCCAAAGTTATGTATTGTGACAAACAAGTTATGTATTGTGACAAACTTAAAATACGACAGTCAATTCTCATTACTAATGGTAGTCATGTTCTACAAGGTCATCTCAAACACTGAATTAGTGAATACTGAACCATTGCTCCTAGGGGAAGTACAGGTCAAGTTCATGCAAGTCACTGGTCACAATATTTTTGTCAAGAGATCAATACATAACTTTGTTTATGTGTGTTTTTATTTAAATACACCCTATTTAATGTATATTGTTGATCCATTAACAGTGAACTCACCTCCAATACCAACATAACTCATTCTTGAATGAAACTTATCTAACACACATTTTCTCTGTAAGGTGCATCAGAGCCTTCTTGTACTTAAAAACAATAGACAGCACTTTAGCACTGCGCTTGGGGACCATTTTAAACAGCAAAATCGCCAACAAAAGCAAAAACATCAAAAGACATGGCACTAAATAGGCCTCGGAAAGGATAATTGCTTTACTGTATGAGAGCTGGAACAAGAAGGCAGAGTGTCAGCTTGTTCAACCTCATTGGGAATGTGCACTGGACAACTCAAATTATTCTCCGCTTTGTGCATGTACACAAATTACTGCAAAAGCACCATAAATACTGATTTTGGAATTACAAATAAATTTTAGTTCATAAGAAAATTCACAAATACAGAATTCAAGAATGTGGAAACTATGTACTAACTATGTGTTTCTAACTATATGTAGAAAAGATGTGCATGAGAAAACATCTATTAAAATACTGTGTAAAAATGTTTAAAGAAATAGATGCTATTCTTTGAACATCTCCTGGAGATAAAGTGCCATGTGCTTCCAACAGCTACTTACAAGGGAACCCTGTTAACAATCTACACATTACTTTGCACATTGACTTCATTCCTATATCAGAGGCTTCCAGGTGAAGAGATTTAACCGCCTTTAAATGATCAAGTGAAAATGAGGTTTAAACATGGTTCTATATGTCAAATGTGCCTCATGCAACCTGGCGCCAAGAAGGTATACAGTGCAGGTGTGTTCTTACTTCCTATCCTTTCTCCCATTTGATTTTTATCTCTTCTTTCTTCACTTAACAGAGGTGCCAAAATGGTAAGAGCGTAGTTGGGAGTGGGGAGGGTGTAAGTGAACCATTCTGGCCAAGAAATTTCTAAGTTTTCAAAGAAGAGTTTAGTGCATCCTAGGTTTAGTACATAAGAGCAGATCTTGGGAAGGCCACAGAGGCAAATACTTGGTCTCAAATGTGTTTTTTGACATCTTCATGGCCTCAGAAGTCTAATGAGCATGTCCAGGTGGAAGGGGATGCAGCCATTTTGTTCTATTTTGATTTCAGCCTAATGCAAAGTTCTTCCTACAGGGTTTTAAGCCTCTTTCTGTAGTAAACAAGTATTGTGAACAATTCCCCATCGACCTGCAAAGCAGAGACAGAGGAGGGAGCCATTGCTGGTTTAGGAGCTGAGCATGTCAGTCTTGTTCCCCAACGCTGAGTTTGTGATCTGACCTCCTGGACTCTGTGTGTTCCTCCCTGCTTTTAGTTTTTGCTATCTTTAGATTAGACCCTTAGCCTACCTTGACTGGCAGAATCACCCTGTTCTTTTCTGGACCACCTGTTATGTGCCCTCCACACCAACTTCATTCTATGTCTGTCCTCACTGATGTTAAGACAGAAGCATATACGTCCAGCCAGAGGGATGTAGTTTGGGGAGGACCAAAGTGCTTTCTGACTATTTCATCTTCAAAGGTAGCAAGGAAATTGGTACCCAGGTGTATTAGTTTCCTATTGCTACTGTAACAAATCACCACAAGCTTAGTGGATTAAAACAACACAAATTGATTCTCTTACAGTCCTGGAGGTCAGAAGTCCAAAATGAGTTTATGAGGATAAAATCAAGGTGTCAATCATCATGGTGGACGACAGGCAGGACTAGATTGCAGCTCCAACTCAAATGGACAGAGCAGAGTGTGGAGGCTTGCACTGAGAATTTTAGCTCCAGGATGACTGCAGGAAGAAATCAGGAATCCCAAGAGGACCCACAGACCCTCTAAAGGAAGCAGACTGCTCCTGCAGGACCCAGGAGACACCCCAAATACTGTGAGTGCCCAAACCATGGAATTGGGAAAGGGAGTTCCTCTACCTCGAACACACACCCACCACTGGGGAAACTGAATGTCTAGTTTCCTGGAGAAGATTCCAACCTTACCTGGAGCTGAGTCAATTTAGAGAGTTGAGTGAAATACAGGGGCAGAGGAAGCAGTGGGAAAGGGCCTGGGAGCTTGCTGGGTTCCCAAGCAGGCCATTCCTGTGTGGCATCACGGGGATCCTTCAGGAGGACGGCCAGAGGTGTGGGGAAAATGCCAAAGAGAGAAGGAAGTCTCCAGCTGAACTTTGTAACAATTCGAGCCAGTGGAGAAACCTTCTGGCCAGAACTCGAGAAGGGCGCGAATCTGGCGGGCAGACTCCACAGGTGAGGGAAGAACTAAAGCTCTTTTCTTTTGCAGCTGGGAGGCGGGTAGCCTGGGGCAAGTTCTTAACCCTGCTTGCCCACAGCCTGGAAACAGACTTGGTGCTGTTAGGTGGTGCATGTTAGGAGTGAGACCGGCCCTTCGGATTGCATGGGAGCTGGGTGAGGCCTGTGACTGCTTACTTCCCCTCACTTCCCTGACAACCTCCATGACTCAGCAGAGGCAGCCATAATCCTCCTAGGAACATAACTTCATTGACCTGGGAACCTCACCCCCATCTCCCACATCAGCCGCAGCAAGACCCACCCAAGGAGAGTCTGAGCTCAGACATGCCTAGACCTGCCCCCAACGGATGGTCCTTTCCTACCCACCCTGGTAGCTGAAGACAAAGGGCATATACTCTTGGGTGTTCTAGGGTCCTGCCCACTGCTGGTTCCTCTCCATATTACCACAGCTGATGCTCTCTGGAAAGTGCCACCTCCTAGCAGGAGGTCAACCAGCACAGAAATACAGCATTAAACCACCAAAGCTAAGAACTTTCACAGAGTCCATTTCACCCCCCTGCCACCTCCACCAGAACAGATGCTGGTGTCCTCAGCTGAGAGACCCACAGACGGTTCACATCACAGGACTCTGTGCAGACAACCCACAGTACCAGGCCAGAACCTGATAGACTTGCTGGGTGGCTAGACCCAGAAAAGAAATAACAATCACTATAGCTCAGCTCTCAGGAAGCTACATCCATAGGAAAAGGGAGAGAGCACTACATCAAGGGAACACCCCATGGGACAGAATAATCTGAACAACAGCCTTCAGCCCTAGACCCTCTCTCTGACAGAGCCTGCCCAAATGAGAAGGAAACAGAAAACCAACTCTGGTAATATGAAAAAACAAGGCTCTTTAACACCTCCCCAAAAATCACACTAGCTCACCAGCAATGGATCCAAACCAAGAATAAATCCCTGATTTGCCTGAAAAAGAATTCAGGAGGTTAGTTATTAAGCTAATCAGAGAAGCACCAGAGAAAGGTGAAGCCCAATGCAAGAAAATCCAAAAAACAATACAAGAAGTGAAGGGAGAAATACTCAAGGAAATAGATAGCATAAAGAAAAAACAATACAAAATTCAGGAAACTTTGGACACACTTTTAGAAATGTGAAATGCTCTGGAAAGCTCCAGCAAGAGAACTGAACAAATAGAAGAAAGAAATTTAGAGCTCAAAGACAAGGTCTTCGAATTAACCCAATATATATACACACCACATATATATATACGTATATATGATGGAGTACCACTCAGCCATAAAAAGAAATGAATTAATGGCATTTGCAGCGACCTGGATGAGATTGGAGACTTATTCTAAGTGAAGTCTAAGTGAAGTAACTCAGGAATGGAAAACCAGCCAAACATCGTATGTTCTTACTGATATGTGGGAGCTAAGCTATGAGGATGCAAAGGCATGAGAATGATACAATGGACTTTGGGGACTTGGGGGGAAGAGTGGGAGGGGGGTGAGGGATAAAAGACTACAAATAGGGTGCAGTGTATACTGCTCAGGTGATGGGTGCACCAAAATCTCACAAATCACACTAAAGAACTTACTCATGTAACCAAACACCATCTGTATTCCAATAACCTATGGAAAAAAATTAAGCTCAAGGTTAAAAAAAGTTATTGGTAAACAAAATTATAAATGTCTCAAAACAAAAAGTAAAATAAAATCAAGTCCACAGGGCTGAATTCTTTCTGGAGATTACTTTGATTTTTAGCTTTTAGAAGTGTGTGCATTCCCTGGCTTGTGGCTCTTTCAAAGCATAATGTTCCAGCTTCTGCTTTTGCCATCACATTTCCATCACATCTCATCACATTTTAAACACTTCTATTTATTTATTTATGTCTTTTAAAAATAGAGATGAGGTCTCACTATGTTGAGCAGGCTGGCCTTAAACTCCCAGCCTCAAGTAATTCTCCCACTTTGGCCTCCCAAAGTGTTTGGATTACAGGTGTGAGCCACTGCACCCAGCCTCACTGCATCTCTCTCTCTCTTTTTTTTTAAACTTTATTATTCTTGCCTTCCTCTTATTAGGACCCTTGTGAGTACAGTGCGTGCACCCAGATAATGCAGAATTATCTCCTCATCTTCAGATGCTTACCTTAATCACACACGTAAAGTCCCTTTTGCCATAGGTAACATATTCACAGGTTCTGGGGATTAGGATGTGGACATATGTGTGGAGGGTGTCACTATTTAGCCCCCACACTGAGGTATAGAAGCCTCACTCAGTCAGAGCCACTTCAGTGGAATTGTCACCTGATATTAAGAGAGGTTCTTAGCTAAACCCTGCTTGGAGCAAAGGAGTCAGGCTCAGGTAGAGTAATCTGCAAACCAGAAACATAAGCATGATGTGTGTTTATGGTACTATAATAAGAATAACCTTGGAGCTGAAACTGGGATTGCTTCTTCATTAAATGCTCAGAGACCTGGAAAGCAGTGGCCTCACCATGAACAAAAATGCTGTTGTGAATATGTGCAATCTAAACACTCAGCTGGGCTCACGCCTGTAATCCCAGCACTTTGGGAGGACGAGGTGAGAGGGTTGCTTGAGCCTAGGAGTTCGAGACCAGCCTGGGCAACATAGTGAAGCCCCATCTCAACCAAAAATACAAAAGTGGGCTGGGCATGGGCCTGTGGTCCCAGCTACTTGGGAGGCCAAGGTGGGAGGATCATTTGAGCCCGGGAGGTTGAGGCTGCAGTAAGCCATGATTGTGTCATTGGACTTCAGCCTGGTTGACAGAGGACGACCCCATCTCAAAAAAAAAAAAGGCTAAACTCTTAGAAATGGAGAATAGAATGATGGTTACTAGCACCTAGGTGGTGCTGGTGGTGGGAAGAGAAAGGTGGTGGTTGGGGAGATGATGGTCAAAGTGCACAAAATTTCAGTTAGACAGGCAGAGTAAATTCAAGAGATCTATGGTACAACATGGTGTCTAGTGCTAATAACAATGTACTGTATTCTTGGAAATTGCTAAGAGTAGATTTTATGTGTTCTCACCACAAAAAATGATAAGCATGTGATGGGATTCATATGTTCATTAGCTTGATTTGGCCATTCCACAGCACATATGTATTTCAAAACATCAAGCCGTACACCATAAATATAGGCACTTTTTAGTTGCCAATTAAAAAATAAATTAGTTAATTCTTAAAGATGTTGTTGTAAAGACAATGTGACTGTGGATGGCGATGCCTTCCATGGTCAACACTGACTGCCCAATCTGCTTCTTTCCCTTGACGTTCCCACAACTCTCTGCTGATGGTGGAGTTGATCCTCACCATCGGGGGAGGATAATAATGAAAGGAAGGAGGAGGACTAATTCCCAGAGTTCAACTGCAGTTCCCTCTTCATAACACAAAGACCATTTGCTGAAATGAAATCAAACTGCAGGACCTCAACTTATCATTTGGGGGAGTTCGCCAGACCATGCTTGAATCCTGTTGTGAACTTTGGTGCTGGCTGATGTAGCACCAACAGCTCAAATGATGAGGAAATCATCAAAGTGTTTGCTGTAGACTCGTATCCCCTTTGGGGGCCCAGACCTTTGCTAAACTTCCCTTCTCTACGTTTAGTCAAGTAATGGATAAAATCTTAAGATCGACACAGGTTCTTCAATCAATATTCTTTCAACCAGCTATAATCTACCTAATCAAAATATGACCTGGTCTCTATGTCTCTATCTTCCCACGGGGCTCTCTTGAGGGAAGATAACAAAAGTTTAACCGAACTCTAAAAAAGATAGAGCCTTGACATTCATGAAAGACTCATCCTGGAACTTAGAATTCCCTTGGAAACCCCTAGTTATATAACCACCACCATGGCACACAATTTCTTCCAGAAGATGTATTTTTTTCCTCTATAGGCTGGAGCATGAATGTATGAATCACTTCTTATTTATGTTAAATTACATTTTTATAATTTATACATTGTATTAAATTCACTCATGCCATGGATTGGAACAAGAGATTCTTTATATTCATTGTATTCTTTAAAGTTATCCAAACTTTAGATGGGCTAAAATCTATCATTTTCTTAGAGTCCTTAACTCTTCACCTAACAACATCTTCATTTCTTTCTTTACTTTCAAAACCAGTACCAGCTTCCATTCCCAGAAAACCATTGGCTTTCTTTTAGGGGCATATTCCTCCCGCTAAGGAATACAGTTTTTTATTATTTCATGAGAGCATGAAATACAATATTGAGTAAATACAATACTGAGTAAAGAACAAGAAAGCCTCATTGAAATGGGGCTGCTTTGTGGTTGGGTAGGCTTAGCTGCTGGGGTGCAAGATGGAAACTTATACTTCCCAAAATAATGAATGATCATATCATGGATCTTTGAGATTGCTCACAAAGTCACAAATAGCAAAGCTGCCAATATCAAGGGCTACCATATGTTATATCAATTACATGTCTCTGTACTGTCCAAGAAGACATACCAACTTCTTTTTGTTTCAAGCACCATTCTAGAAGGACTGAATCTAGATCCTCTGTGACAATTATGATTTCTATCATATATCTCCAGAGTGACAGCTTTTCTTCCTCTTTTCTTCCTAATCCAGTCCCCAGTCTCCAGCTGCCTCTCATCATAATTTTGTGTAATGTTGGCTGATGCTATACTTGGGTGTACAGGGAAACTGTAGCTTCTTGATTTTTCTGCCATTGATTGAATCTTTGGGAGCCCCCATCTCATGGGAGGTGGGGAAGCTATTCCTGATATACAGTCTTTTTGAATGTACATAGGCTCCCTTCAGTTGAAATCACTCATTTCTGGACACATGAAATCTTTTGGGTTTCAGTCCCTGCCCTTGCTACTTTCTAATATGGTTGAGCTTCCAGGGACCTCGTGTTGGAGGAGAGGAGGAGGAAGATCTGAATCATATACTGTTCCAGAATTCTGGATCCTTGCTGGCTCTGCTGCAGGATGGATTGCTGAGGAATAATGTGCCCCGTCTGGTCTTTTGGAGTCTGTGGTCCTGGCCACTTGTCCTTGATAGCAAAGGCACCACACATAATGATCACTTTGACCTGACTCTGGGCCTCTGCCCATCTGCCGCCCCTAAGTAGGGCATATGGGAATTTATGGATCCCTGCACCTCACTGTTTGCTGTGGCATATTAGGGCATTGGTCAGACTCCTCCATCTCCCTGCCTCCTCCCATAGCTGCATCACCATTTCTCTAGAACATCTGCAGGGCTCCTTTTAGAGGTCTGGGGCCTCCCCCAGTGAGCCCAGGGAAGCATCTCATTGCTGCCTTCCTGCCCCATGATCTCAGGCTTCCCTACACTTAGATGTTTCTATAGCTTTCCCACCTCCACCACCTAGATTTAGCCCCTGAAGGAGAAAGCAAGGACAAATGCATTCAGCCTTCAAGTATTTTCTTTCTTTTCCACCATCCACTGAGGCTGGAAGTGATGGACTCTGTTTTCTTCTTCCTCTATGGAAAGGACTTCCTCTACATCATAGCCTCCTTTGGAGGGCCATTAAGCTTCCTGGTTCAGTGTTAATGGTGGAAAAGCATCTTCTCTTACATGATGGAAGAAACCCTGTGCTTTGAGTTGACCAGGTATGATAGGAAGTCCGAGATGACTAGGGACTTGAGACCATAGGAGATACCCTGGTTTGATAATCCCCAAACATATCCACTACGTGTGACACAATGTTCTGAATTCATCTAGGAGAAATTCTGTTCCTAGAAGTAATCATTTCAAAAATAACAAAATAACTATTACAAATAACAAAAATAACTATTGTCTGCTTATGTTATGCTAGGCATTTTCTAAGATAATTTAATCCACATACAATCCTATGATATCAGTGCTATTATGATTCCCATTTTACACATGAATAACTAAGGTCCGGATAGGAGGTAAAGAATCTGTTCACGTTTACAAGGTTAAATAAATAATTATTATTTGACCTCAATTCTGGCTGGCTGGGACCACGGGCCCTTGCATCCTGCCTGCCCCCACCCCCAGCCTCTTTCTTCATTCAACTCGTCAGCTGCCCAGTCTGCTCTCCCCTAAACACTCTGCATCTGATGTGCTGTTGAACCAAGTTACATCTTGTTCCACTTATGGTCCATCTAATTTTCCCTCCTCTAGGTCTTTGTTGCTTCTGTTCCCTTTTCCCGGGATACCCTTGAGGCTCTCACCATTCCCCATGGCCCCAAACCTTCTCTGATCCCCACAGCCAGAAGGTATTTGTGTCTAAATTCACTCTATCTTTGCAGTGTCTCTCCAGTGTCTCAACTTTCATGTAGAATTATTCATACATTACCTCGGGAATCACCTTGAGATTCAGGCTTGCATCTCCATCCTCTTTGTTTCTCCACAGCATCTGGGGCAGAAACTGCATGAGTGAGTAGAAGACCCTTTTCTCTGCACACTGGGCCAACCCTGCAGCAGAGTTCAGTAAAGGTTTATGTTAGGACCTTGCCTAGGAGCTGGATCCAGAACTGGGAACCCCAAGGTTGGCGTGAAGTGAGACTCCGGAGACTAATTCTTTCGTCTCAGTCTGTGACTCGCATGTGGAAATTCAGTCTAAGAAGTCACCAAAGGGATACAAGGACCTTGAGTCTGCACGGCTTTCTGTTCTAAGGGCATCTCTGGGTTTCCTCCCTGCTTTTTGGAGGCAAAGCCTTCTGCCTATTTCCCTATTTAGCAATTTTTCTAAGTCCCAGTAAAACAACCCCCGCTCCTCAATTTGTTTTATCTGAAGAAAGTGCCAAACCCATTATTGGAAAATGAAAAGAACTGTCCCATTTCATGAGCTCTTTGAACATCTGTACAGTAGCACATGGTTCAAGATTTCAAGATTGTTTCTTTCTTTCTTTTTAGACACAGGGTCTCACTCTGTTGTTCAGGCTGGAATGCAGTGGTGTGATCATAGCTCACGACAGACTTGAACTCCTGGGCAAGCAATCCTCTCACCTCAGCCTTTTGAGTAGTTAGAGCTAGAGGTATGTGTCACCACAGCTGGCTAATGTTTTCATTTTTTTATTTGTAGAGATCAGGTCTTGCTACATTGCCACGGTTCCTGGCCTCAAGTGATTCTCCTGCCTCAGTCTCCCAAAGTCCTGGGATTATAGGTGTGAGCCACCATGCCCCACCTCAAGATTTATTATTGTTATTGATGTTGCATTTGAAGCTGTTGGCATGACCCATAGCCTAATGATAAAGGGATTCAACAGTAAGACATCGAAGGTAGATGGATCTAGAGAGCCTCTGAGGCAGTCATTTGTAGGATCAGAGTAGGCGTCTTTGCCAATTAATGTGTTCATATTCCTGCCATTGGAGGAGTCAGATTAAATTGTGCTTGAAGGAAATAAAGACATTTACTGTGGGATCCAGGCTGCCCTGCTAATGAATTGCCCTATGTAGTAGTGAGGTTTCTCCCAGCCGAGGGCTTAAAGTGAAGACTTTACTTAGCAAAATACATGTTGATTAAATAAATGTGTTCCTCACGTAGTGGTTCCACCACTGGACACTCAGGGTTTCTGTATCCATGTCCCTCTAGGGTACAGCTATCCAAACTTCTGCCAGGGATGAAACAGACAAAAAGTGTGTTTGTGCTGCTATTTAAGAGGGCATGAGGCTGGGTGTGGTGGCTCACGCCTATGATCCCAGCAATTTGGGAGGCCAACGCAGGCAGATCAGTTGAGGTCAGGAATTTGAGACCAGCCTGGCCAACATGGTGAAACCCCACCTCTACTAAAAATACACAAATTAGCCAGGTGTGGTGGTGCATGCTTGTAATTCCAGCTACTAGGGAGGCTGAGGCAGGAGAATCACTTGAACCCAGGAGGCTGAGGTTGCAGTGAGTCAAGATTGTGCCACTGCACTCCGGTCTGGGTGACAGAGCGAGACTTCATCTCAGAAAAAAAAAAAAAAAGAGGGCACCAAACACCTACTATGTACCCACAAAAATTAAAATTATAAAAGAGGGCATCAGCAATCCCAGGAGGTGATGTGTCCCTGGTTGGTGCACCTCAGGAGATGCTGCATTTGCCTCATATCACCATGTGAGATAAAGTAGCAAATGTAAGAAGTCATGCGTGCCCATTTCTGCTTGCCAGCAAAATTTCACAAAGCCTCTGACTGTGATGATGTGCCGCTCTTCAGAGGAATGCTTTGAAGACAAAACGGGATAGAGCCAAAACTTAGAACAGCCATAGTAAAATCCGATAAAAGTTTTCAATTGACAAAGAAATGCAGTTATTTTTTATGACATGTAGCATTTTAAGGTAACAACCAGAACCACAGCTGACAACATCCTATTGGGACCCATGTCTCTTGCCTGAGTCACTATGTTTCTTAAAAGATGAATGACCCCTAGCCCTTGCCTTTTTCTGCACATAACATCTGACAGTGTTAATGATTGTGCTTCTGTAAACTATAACCAGATGTACTCTTGCACCCAAGCTTTGATGTGATTGTACATGTGCTAAATCTTCATCACCTGCCTATAAACTGTGAACTAAAACACAGCTTTGGAAGTATCTGACAGAACCTCTCTGAAAGACTCCTCTTGGGCTATAGTCCTCAGTAAGACTTCTGAATAAAACCAACTTGAACTCTTTAAAAGTTTGATGTTTATTTCTTTAGAAGGCATTTGGCTGCTAGGAGGCACAAAGCAGAACCACAGCTGAGTCAGCCAGCAGTGGCTTGGGTGAAGACTGCACACTGCGTTGTGGGTGGCCCCGCTTGCCTTGTCTTTGAGTGCGAGCAAACCCCCTCCCCTCCACCTGCTTTTCCTGGGGCCGGGTCGCCTCTCAGCACAACCCGCTTTACCGTTTGGCTCCTGAATCACTTGCAAATAGCTCCCTGTGCATTCAAGTCAAATGTGTTAAGAGCCCCTCCACGCCCAATTCTCTCATTAGGAAAAAAGGCAGGAGCACTAGGGTGATTCTGGGGTGATTCTCTCTGGTTTCCCTGGAATCCTGGAGTCTCAATTATGGTCCCTTGGATTGGATGTGCTCTTGGCCTGCCAGAGGGAGGAACAGTATCTTCTCTGCAGTTTATGATTCTGCTGGAAGGCCAGAAACCAGCGGAGGGTCCACTCCTTAGGAGTCAGGAGTGCAGTCCCGAGTGCAGTTCGCTGCATCAGAGTAAAAATCTTGGGGCAATATCTTGGCTCCAGCAAGCATTAGCTGTACCCTTAAGCAAGGCATTTCCTCTTGAAACTCAGATCTCCTCACCTAAGAGAGGAGTGAGTTGAATTATATGCCCTTATAAGGCCTTTCCTGGTCTGCAATTGTGTGTGTGTGTGTGTGTGTGTGTGTGTGTGTGTGAGCGCACCCATCCTCTTGAGCCAAAGGAAAGATAGCTATTAAATTGGAAGGATATGTTTCAAAGCCATCATTTTTCCTGTAGAAATAGAACTCACTTTAAGTTTCCTGATTACCTCCTACATGTCACATTCTTTCTTCCTCTTTAAATCTGGGTTCCTTCTCATGACTGAGGGCCTGAAGCCATCTTTTGATTTCTTCAATTTGTGAAGCAACTTATTTTAAATGTTGAATGCTGATAGAAAAGTCTTTAATGGTTTCATTACAGAGCCATCATTTTTCTTATTCTGGCTGAGGAAATGGATCTGTTTTGCTAAATGAGATTAATTTTTCAATATATATAATAATAGGTATAAGTGTGTACATCTTAGCATATTAAAAGTATCTTAAGCTTACCATTAATTAGTCTCGAGAAGACTAAATACAAGTGTAATTAATTTATTACCAGTTGGAGGGATGAATAGTCACGGTGCAAACAGCAGCTTTCATTGGAACAAACAAGACTGTTTTAGAATGAAGGCATCACATCAGTTCGGGACTGTGGTTCTTTGCTTATTTGCATGCATGAATACACTCTGGGGCTATTGGCTTCAAGGATGTAACCAAGAGGAGGCTGATTGATGCTATGAGCTACCACTGTTCTAAAAATGCCTTCAATAAGTTCATTCTCTCTTTCAGGGTTGGACTGTTAGGTAGCTATTACTTCACTCATATCTAAATATACTAACATGCTTAAAAGATCAGTAGAGAAAGCACTTGAAACCTGTGACTAAATTCCATATGTTAATTATTTAATTGGATAACAACACTACACTTGAATCACTGGAAAATCACAAATACACACTGATATTTACAAGTTTTTTCAGTTAAATTTCAATGAAAGGAAGATGGTATATTCTAGGACAAAATGGAAAAGGGTGATAAATCCTGCTGACAGACTTGACTGGTACACGGTCCATTCCTAAAGAATCTCCTAATTTGGCTAAGAGCCAGGATAGAATAATAAATAAAAATACAATTATTATATTTATAGAAATGTACATAACCTAAAATTGTTACTTGCTTGGCTTTGAAATGCATCGTGTAATTTTATAATTTTGTAATTATACAATGCATTTCAAAGCCAAGCAAGTAAGAATTTTTGTAAATCAGAATTAAGTTTTGCTTAGGCTAATATTACAGTGTGTTTGCATTTTCTTATCTTTTCTTTTTGAGATGGAATCTTGCTGTATCACCCAGACTGGAGTGCAGTGGTACAATCTCAATTCACTGCAACCTCTGCCTCTGGGGTTCAAGCGATTCTCCTGCCTCAGCCTCCTGAGGAGCTGGGACTACAGGCATGTCCTACCATGCCAGCTCATTTCTGTATTTTTGTAGAGATGGGGTTTTGCCATGTTGGCCAGGCTGGTTTCGAACTCCTGACCTCAGGTGATCTTCCCATCTTGGCCTCCCAAAGTGCTGGGATTACAGGTGTGAGTCACCGTGCCGGCCTGCATTTTCTGAGAGTGCAATGATTGGGCTGAAGTTGAGTTTGCTGGGTGGTGATAGAAAGAAACGTTGGTTGAAGCTTCAGTCAGAGAAACAAATCAACAAATAATAAAAACAATCAAACAAGCAAACAATTCCTTCTCTATAAAAAATTAGGAATTGGTCAAATATGGATGGGTCAGTCCCAAACCAGGTACCATTTGTATAGCTACCACTTCAAAATGAATCAAGAAGAAATGCAGACGTGTACATACAGTCACCACAAACGTATAACAATACAAACAGATTCAGAAGTGATATTTATGCAGCACTAGGGTGCTATTCTGCAACATGCAAGGAAGACTGTCAACACTTCTAAGACCACGGGGATGCTGAGAGTCTTGGGGTCATGAGAATCTGAGGTTAAGTTTCCCAGATTATAACCAAGAACAGGGATCCCTTTGTGTTCCGCTGTAGACAGGGTACACTGTGAAGAGTTCAGGAGTCTTTGGAAAGACTAAGTCTTTTGTAATCTTCCCATATTATAACCAAAGAACAGGGATGAAAAAGTGTGGCTATTTCTCTAATAAATCACAGTGGATGGGGTTTCCAAATAAACTCCCTCCAAATAAACTGTTCAATATCACTTCTCCATTCTTATCATGTGCACAGTTGAAAAGCACATTCACAAACCATGGCCTCAATGGGCTCTCCCAACAGTCTTGCAAGGTAGGAAGGGCAGGTATTTTCATCATCGCCACTTCATTAAAGCAAAACTGAGACACAGAGAGAAAACACCATGAGTTTAAGACTTGAGTCTTAGAGTTAGGACCTGAAGCCAGGTCTTTGGATTCCAGGTAGAGTTCCTTTTGTAAAAGAGGGATGTTCTAGAAAGTGGTCCAGTCCTTAGCAAAATCTCCACACAGATTATGTTCATTGCCAGTGGCAACCTCCACTTCTTTCTCTGTCCTCTTTCCCCTTCACTCCAGAGCCCCTGAAATCCTTTGCACCGAGGTATCAAAAATTGACACCTCAGGATTACCCATCCCCGACCAAATAAAATAAGCTTTCAAGCATCAGTGGGAAAGTGATTTTTAGGTTCTTTCCTTTCAAATTACACCATTGTGGATAACCACATAAGGCTGGGCTGACTATAAGATTTTTTTTTTTCTTGAAGTCGAAACCCTAGAGAATGTCCTGGGAGGCAGTAGGAGGTGGGTGGGAAAGTTCAATGTGATGGCTTCAACGCTCCTCCCATGGTGCTGTAAACCCTGCACTGACAAACTTATTGTTACATTTCCATTGTGTCTAAGGGCCTTCTTCTGTAGCCATTTTGCTGTTGTTGTTGTTGTTTTCCTGAGACAGAGTCTCATTCTGTCACCCAGGCTGGAGTGCAGTGGAACCATCTCAGCTCACTTCAACCTCTGACTCCCAAGTTCAAGCTATTCTCCTGCCTCAGCCTCCCGAGCAACTGGGATTACAGGCTCCTGCCACCACACCTAGCTAATTTTGTATTTTTAGTAGAGACAGGGTTTTACCATGTTGGCCAGTCTGGGTTAAACTCCTGACCTCAAGTGATCCACCTGCCTTAGCCTCCCAAAGTGCTGGGATTACAGGCGTAAGCCATCATGCCTGGCCTGTAGCCTTTTGATATTCCTGCACTGATAAGATACAGAATTAGGGAAGATGGAGGGTGAACTATCTATATATCTGGAGATATCTTGGGGACTCCAATAGCTTCTGCCATTTTGTTATGTTTTTAAATGTTTTTGATTGTAATCAAATGTTTTTGATTACAGTAGGTAATGAGTAAATGTCAGCTCCTGCTGTCCCTGTCTAATCTCATTGGTGTGGTTTGCACACAGTATGTGTTCAGTCCATGTCAGTTGCTGCTCCTTGTGTCTAATCTCCTTGTTGGGATTGTGGACACAGCAGGTGTCGAGCAGATGTCAGTAAATGTCAGCTGATTTGGTTCATGTCTAGTGTCATTGTATGTTATGACTTTGCAGTGTTGGGCTTCTTGAGGGCATGGGGGAGGCATGAACACAGATGTCACTTCCCATGCAGCCTATGAACTTGGTTGATGGTGGGTGATGCTTTGAGTACTGGACTGGGGTTTTCTGTTGTGTGACACCAGGGGGTCACTTCAGCCTGATACAGTCCACCTCTTCTGTGGCGGGCACCCCGTTGGTTCTGAGGTCAAGCTCGGCGCTGGACTTGCTCCCCCGCTGGGAGGGACGCCAATGCAGCAGCATCATCTTCTTGAAGTACTTCATGGTGTTGTTCTTGACTGTCACAAAGCACACGGTGTTGATCATGCTGTTGCTCATGGCGATGCACTCGACCACGTAGAAGGCGGTGAGGTAGTGCTTTTCCTTCACGAACACGGTGGGGAAGAAGTCACGAACGATGGTGAAACCGTAGAAGGGTGCCCAGCACAGCACATAGGCTGTGAGGATGCACATGAGCACCAGGACCGTCTTCCTGCGGCAGCGCAGCCGCTTGCGAATCTGCTCCGTCTGGAACCCAGGGACTGCCTTGAACCAGAGCTCCCGGGAGATCCTGGCATAGCACAGGGTCATGGTGACCACGGGGCCCACAAACTCAACGCCAAAGATGAAGAGGAAGTAGGACTTGTAGTAGAGCTGCTGATCCACGGGCCAGATCTGGCCACAGAAGATCTTCTCCTGGCTCTTGACAATAAAGAGGACGGTTTCTGTTGCAAAGTAGGCTGATGGGATGGCAATGAGGATGGACACCATCCAGACCAAGGCGATCAGGAAGGAGGCCGTTTGATAATTCATCCGTGGTTTCAGGGGGTGAACAATGGCGAGATATCTAGTGGGGGAGGGAAGCCAACAGTAGTAATGATGAATGCTTGGAAACATTAGTTTTTAACTAACCCCAAACATACACTAAAGCAGACATAGTGGCACAGTGAATCCTCATGTACCTGTTAGCCAGCTTTAACAAGCTTCATCTTATTTTAGCAACATCATTTGGCATAGTGGAGTGTTTTAGTGAAAACAGCACAGGCTTTAGGTCAAACAGGCTGAATAAATCCTGGCTTTTCCCTGGATTGGCTTTGGGGTCTGGGATGAATTATCCAATCTCTCTCATTTATTTCCTCAAATGCAACCTAGAATAAGATGATGCTTACTTTGCAGGGCTACTGTGAACACTAAATGTGGTAATTTTTGTAAAATACTTTGTATATAGTAGGTGTTCAATAAATATGATGCTTATCATTCTTAAGCATCCTATTATACCACCTTGGGTTTCCATCTTATCATTCTGCCTAAGAACATATAATATGCTCAAAGCTCTTCATTCCAAATAGCTCACGGTTTAGGTGAAGGAAGGGCTTGTGGCCCCAGAAAGAGGTGGGGGCCTTTCTCAGGACAGTGGGCAAGAACTTGCTTCCCCTCCCATGAGCTGTCATCCTGCACTTCAGAGCCGAAGAGTCAAGGTGGGCTTGTGGTGAAATCTAGGGACTCTAATGAAAAGTAAATGCCTTGCCCAAGCTCGCATCATACAGGGACCAGAATCCAGGCTCTTGATACAAAGCTTATGCTCCCACCTCCCTGGGCCATCTTGTGCTCAAATGAGAAGGTGTGTGAAGTCACCGTGACACCATAAGTATTTACCCTTGCCCTTTCCAATGAGCCACACTGTCTGGGAGAGAGACTGGAGCCCTTTGTGGGAAATGAGCTCATTTGTGCGGATTGAATACTTTCTTTCCAGAGAGACTTAATGACACCTATTTAGACACTTGGTGCCCTGGCATCATTTCTGTGCATCTTATGGTTGGGGTAGCGAAGGAATGCTTTGGGATAAGGTAGATGAAGATAAGAGGCATGAAAGACAGGGAGGAAACAAATGAACCCTAGAAATGAATGTGTACTTCATACCTGGAGCTTGAGTCAGGTAAGAACAAGAGCAGGATGCTCCCTGTAGAAAATTCTATCCCACTTGCCTTTCCTTTGTGATCAGATCCTTTAGTCATTCTTTCCAAGTCTCTGACTGGTCTAAGAAGGCCTTCTGTCACGTTATTTCTTCCTGTCCCTGCCAATATTTCTGCCACAAAGTTGTTTTATCTTCTCTTGCCTGCCCCCTGCCTGCTAGTAGCTCTGATCCATTGAATTCCATCAGAGATACCAAAGCAGCACGGTTCTCTCCAGCTTTTGACTTTCTGAAGATCTAGGATGAAGCTGGATCCTATCCCAACCACTGGCTGCACCCTACTGAGGCATATTCATATGCACAATGGTTGCTGGGGTTCTTCACCCATGCATGTGACCTGGCCTTACCAAATTAACCTGCATGACCTGCCTGTGTGGTACAAGGCTGACAGGGCTGGAGAGTGGAACAAATGGGCAGGCCCATTCTTGATGGGGGCAGGGACATCTCACAATCACTGTATCTCCGTGATGACTGAGTGAATTAGTCTCCTATTGCTGCTTGTAACAAATTACCACAAACGTAGTGGCTTGAAACAACCCAAATGTATTATCTTATGGTTTTGGAGGTCAGAAGTTTGACATGGTTTTCACTGTGCTAAAATCAAGATGTTTGCAAGGCAGCATTTCTTTCTGGAGGCGCTGATGGGGAGAATCTATTTTTGCTGCCTTTTCTAGGGATGCCAGCATTCCAGGGCTGATGACTTCTTCCCTGTTCAAAGCCAGCAAGGGCCAATCAAGTTTCTTGCATTGTATCACTGACACAAACTCTTCGGCCTCCCTCTTCCACAGTTAAAGATCTTTGTGATTTCATTGGGCCCACCCAGATAATCCAGTATAATTTCTATATTTTAAGATCAGCTGATTAGCAACCTTAATTCCATCTGCTACCTTAATTCCCCTTTGGCATGTAATGTAACATGTTTATAGATCCTGGGGATTAGGATGTGGTTATTCTTGGGTGAGGGACATTATTCTGCCTCCCATACTGAGTCCAAAGTCCTTAGATAATGCAGAATAAATTCATAACTTTATAGCTCTCTATCTGGCTCCATCATGAAAAGTATTTCAATAAACCATGCCAAAGGGAATTTCCACATTTCTCCTTATTCTGCTGTTAATTCCTAAATTCTCATTCTTTTTCCTCCAATAACATCTTCCTCATTGTATGATGTTCCAAAATTCAGAGTTGTCATCAAACAAATCAGAAAGCAATAACACTGGCCTAAGAGTTATTCAGAAGACCTGGATTCCAGCCGTGTACCTGGACTCAAACTGTGTACTTGGATAAATCACTTTTGGTTGGGGGACCTAGTTTCTTCATCTGTGAAGTGGGGATAATTAATAACATCACTGACAACCTCTAAGGCTTTTTGTTATTCTGAGAAGGTAAACATATATAAGGGATGTTGAAAGCTATTGCACATTGTTTAAGCTAATCATTTCCTATGACTCATTTGCTGGCAAGAGGGACATCTGCAAGGTCTTTGTTTTCATCTGTCTGCTTGGATGTGTTTCTTGAGGCCAATCCTTTCCTTCTAGGGTATCTAAACTTGAAATAGGACCTCTTCTGGGCTCCTCTCTGGATGGACCTGGCTGTGGCATATGGAAACAGCATTGGGTGGCCCTTCTGATATTTCCTTGTAGTAGGACAGGGAGGCCTGTGCTTCTCCCATCCTACGTGTGTTAGAGTACACAGGCCTATCTAATTCTGGGATTGGCTGTGCCCAGTGATAAAAGCCCCCTTCTCCAAAATATGCATCATCAGGACAAAGGTGAGAGTTTGGTCATCCATCTTTCTTAGCATTTTGCTTTATTTTTTTTCAATTAGTTTAGAACCTGATTGGAGAAGAGGATCCTTACCCTTTCTCCCTGTCCTACCACCTGCCACCTGTACAGCATTTCCAGAGCAGCTCTCACCAATGACTTACGGGGAGCTGGTGTATAAATACCCCAGCTGGTGTATAAATACCCCAGCTCCTTCCTACCTCCCACCTCTAGAAGAACTCTCTGTAGAGCTGTGATCTATGCTGGCTCCATGAGTCCCTCAGCAGGAATATGCTCTAGTTGCCCACAGTGAAAGCTTGTTTAATTACTTCTTGGGTGTTATCTGCACATAAATCTTTGTCTCAGAGTCTGATTTGGGAGTAACCCAAGCTAAGACACAGGTATAAGTCTCTGTGCTAGGCACTGTGGAGAAAGATAGAAAACATAATTATTGTGCTTAAAACACATTGTCTCCTGGAAAATACTATCAGTATCTCCATACATAGCATGAGCTTAGAAAGAGAGCAAATTAAAGATTGATATCAGATTACAAGGGCCCTGGAATGCTAGGCTCAGGATTTGACATGTATTCTGTAAGCACTTGAATTTCTAGATATTCTGTAAGCAATGAAATGTTTCAGGAAGATCCATCAATGGTGATATTCCTATGCTTAATATGGATGACTATGGATTTCAGGGGACAGTCAGGAGCCCCTGGGGAGTGAAAAGACAGGTTAGAAGAGCATTATGATGGCCCAGCTATGACTTTCTAAGAGATGAAGCTGGAGGGAGAGCTGCCATGACTTGGTATATGGCTGTACACATGGGGTGGGGTGAGTGGAGGTAGGACAGGGAGAAAGGGTAAGGATGATGGTAACTTTTCCCTGGTTGGATGGCCGAGAGAATGATGGAGCTGCTGATGGTGCTGGGAAGTTGGCTGGGGCAGAGTTGGTTTGGGGTGTAAAAGGACTCACTCTGTTGTCTGTGGTGTTGTAACAAGGCAATTGTTTCCCAAGAAACTCCAGTGTTACAAAAAACGAAACCAAACCAAACCAGCATTATAAAGACAAAGGTTTCAGTGGGACAAGGGGGGATAGGAATAGTACTTACTCTCGGTGATGGTTAATATTGAGTGTCACCTTGATTGGATTGAAGGATACAAAGTATTGATCCTGGGTATGTCTGTGAGGGCATTGCCAAAGGAGATTAATATTTGAGTCAGTGGGCTGGGAAAGGCAGACCTACCCTTAATCTGGGTGGGCATAATCTGATCAACTGCCAGCTTGGCTAGAATATAAGCAGTCAGAAAGATGTGAAGAGAGAGACTGACCTAGCCTCCCAGCCTACATCTTTCTCCCAAGCTGGATGCTTCCTGCTCTCAAAGATTGGACTTCAAGTTCTTCAGTTTTGGAACTCGGACTGGCTCTCCTTGCTTCTCAGCCTGCAGATGGCCTATTGTGATCACGTGAGTTAATACTTAATAAACTCCCATATATATATATATGGAATATGTATACACACGTATATATATTCCATTAGTTCTGTCCCTCTAGAGAACCCTGACTAATATACTCTCACTTTAGTGAGCATCAGAATCACTTGAGGAATTAGATAAAAATGCAGATTCCTGGGACCTCGCCCAAGGGATTCCCATTCAAGAGGGTGGGGTGGAGCCCAGGAATCTGACTTTGTATCTTTCTTTTCTTTTCTTTTCTTTTTTTTTTGAGACAGAGTTTCCCAGGCTGGAGTGCAATGGCGTAGTCCTGGCTCACGGCAACCTCCGCCTCCCAGGTTCAAGCGATTCTCCTGCTTCAGCCTCCCAAGTAGCTGGGATTACAGGCACCCGCCACCATGCCCAGCTAATTTTTGTGTTTTTAGTAGAGACAGGGTTTCACTATGCTGGCCAGGCTGTTCTTAAACTCCTGACCTCAGGTGATCTGCCCGTCCCAGCCTCCCAAAGTGCTGGGATTACAGACGTCAGCTGCCACACCCGGGCTGACTTTGTATCTTTCTATCAAATGATACTTTGCACCATTTTCCCTGGAGAATTTTGTGCAGTTGGTTGATAGGTACACATTTCATAAGGGCTGGTTTCGGGGCTGGAGAGCATCAGAGTTGTAGTAAAATCGTTTTTCCTGCAGGAATCATATTATACAAAGGAAGAAGGATGCTTCCTACACCCGTCTGTGTATTTTATTACCAAAATGAAAAATATTAAACTGGTTGATTAAAGAGAACAGATCTAAGCAGCACTGCGAACAGGGGAAAAATTTAAGAGTTGAAAAGATGAAAGGAAAAAGGATGACTAAGCAGATCATCCTAATGAGCACAGCTTACAATGGTGGACAGCAACCAAGAGACACAACCAAGAGACAGCAACACTGTCACGTGGCATGCCTGTATCTGAAGCACATGTGGTATCTGGGGGCATGGCCCAGAGATGGGCCACTCAGCAGCCTCAGTCTTGCTCATATCTGGCGGAGCAGAACACAACTGGAGAAACATGAGAAGGTGACCACTGCCCCCTCGAACAGAGCCAGTGATGGCCCGATGCCGGCCTGCAACTGTTCACATAAACAAAACGTGTGTAAGGTTTGTCATAAACTGCTATTATACATTTTACTTTAAAATTTAAAATAGAGCAAGGGTTGGTGATGAGGAGTAAGTTCTAGTGTTCTACAGCACTATAGGATGAATATAATGAACACAATTTATTATATAATTTCCAAATAGCCAGAAGAGTGGATTTTGAATGTTTCCAACACAAAGTAATGATAAACGTTTGAGGTGATGGATATGCTAATTACCTTGATCATTACACATTGTACACATGCATAGAAATATCACTCTGTACCCCATAAGTATTTACAATTATATGTGTCAATTAAAAATAATAAAAGCAAAAAATAAAATAATAAATACATAAAGGAAAGGAAAAAATAAAATAGAGCAAGGATTTCTGGACTATCTTATGCAAATGTATGCAAACGAGCACACCAACATATGCAGAAAAGCAAAAGCAAGCGTGTCCTTTCCTCTTTTGCACAAACAAACCCTGTTATCTCATTTTAAAATAAGCTCTGCAACAAAGTCTATCAGAAACAACAGCACATACGGTATGATTTCTTTTTTATGATGTTAAAGAACAGGTGAAACTGAACTGTAATGATAGAAACCAGATTGGTGGTTGCCTGGTGGGGGAGGATTGACTGGTGAGGAGCACAGCTGCAGGTGATGGAAATGTTTCACATCTCCACCTGGAGGGTGGCTACAGGAAAAGCTTGGTACGTGTTCTCCTGACTGGAAGCTGCCCTAGTTAACTCTCATGTGGCTTCTAGGTAGTAGCTGCCTGCCGTTTTTGCTTTCCCTTTGTGTTGATGCCACACAGTCATGTGGCCTGCCTGTATCTGAAGCACATGTGGTATCTGGGGGCATGGCCCAGAGATGGGCCACTCAGCAGCCTCAGTCTTGCTCATATCTGGGGGAATAGAACACAAGTGAAGAAACAAGACCTCCTCTTGCCCTCCAAAGATTGGTGAGCATTCCTCTCTGGAGCAATGCTAGCCTCTCAGAGCCTAAGTGAGGAAAGAGACAGCCGGGCCCAGCCCCATCACTCACCCCACCCACCATCCTCACCTGTCAATGGCGATGGCCAGCAAGGCATTGGTGGAGACGTAGAGGGAGACAGTGCGCAGGTAGTTGACGGAGGCACAGAGCACGTGGCCATGCTCCCAAGAGAGCTGCCGTACCACGTAATAGTCCATCTCAAAGGGGCAGCAGATGATGGCCACCAGGAAGTCAGAGATGGCCAGATTGGCAATGAGCAGATTGGTGAGGTTGCGCAACTTCTTATAACGGGTGAGGGCAGCGATAAAGACAAAGTTACCAATGCCGCAGACCAGCATGATGCCTGCCAGTGCAATGCCAATGACGATCTTGGCTGCGAAGAAGGTCCTGGTCTTTGTCATGTCCTCATCCTCATCCATAGGGAGGTCGTAATCACCATAACTGAAGTTAAAGGAGAGGGAGGAGGCATGGTCTTGGGGTGGATTAAAGTTGGGTGCAAAACTGGTGTTTCCATTCTGGGCTGCCATGGTGATGTCCACAAGAAAAGCGGTGTGAGGGAGGTGTGAGGGGTGGGGGTCCAGACCTTCTGCTCTTTCAGGGTCAGTGAGCCTAGCACCCTGCCCAAATCCTTGGGGAGAGTTGACTCGTCATCCTGGATCCTGGAAGGAGGCACAACCAGTGGACAACATGCAGGAGAACATCTGGTCACATTCCCTGAGTTCCCCAAGTATAGGCCAACCAGACCCACAGCCTAACCTACCCAGGATGCGGGGAAAGGAGACCTGAGATCTGTAAGTTGGGAAACCCTCAGGGGCTGCCCACCTGTCAGGAAGGATGGCATAGGATGAATCGGACTCTCCAAAACTCTCAAGAAGAATGTGCACCTTTGCCCTTTGCCCAGGGGCCAGAGCCTGTTTGTCTGCCCAGTCACATCCTCCAGTCCCAACACATCAGCTCCCACAGGGGCTTCTGGAACGTTTCCAAGGCTGCTCCCAGGAGCTGGCCAGGCTCCTACAGCTGTCACAATGTTGTGGCACCTGTTGGCCAGGGACAATGAAGCAGGAGGGCCAGGATGCTGCCGGGTCTTCTCTCCAAAGCAGGACACCACTCCCTCTGTACTAACCAAGCCATAGACTTGGAAATCACCAAGTTCATTTTCACTTGGACAGACTGAGTCACCCTGGGCCAGTGATGTATGCTCTCGGAGTCCTTGTAAACCAAATTCCTGCTGCCCAGTCCAGCACCTGGTACATAGCGGGGGCTGGACAGGAATCTATTGAGTGCATGACCAGGAAGCTGTAGGTGGAGGAGGCTGGGGTAGGGTGGGGGAGGGGAATTCCCCCGCTGCTCCCCTGTTCTTTGGGAACCAGCTTGAGAAAGAAATCCTCTGCCGCCCTTCCCACCCTACTCCAACTTTGGATCTGCTCCCTGACCTCCTTCACTTGGCCCTAGTTCTCCACCCAGAGTCAACCCTGCCTGAAAGGCACCATGTCCTGTCACCAAGGTCTCAAAATAGGGAAAATAGTCTCTGAAGCCCTGAGCCCGCAGGAGATAGGGCACCACAGGGTACAAGGCTTCACCGAAGGGCTGGAAAAAGAGCTCAGACCCCAACACCTATAGAAAGGGGGCCCTGGCTGTCCAACTGTGAGTGGCCTTCCCCTCGCCTCTCAGCACACCTGGAAACGACTCCACATGTGGGCGCCGCGGGATGCTGGGTCCCAACTGAACAACGCGTTTGGTCCACTCCTGCGAGGGGAGGAGAACGCCGAGGGACAGGAACTGCGCGCCAGCAAAAGACACCCTAACCTGGGGTGCACCCGCCAGCTGCTTTCCCAAGGTGAAAACCTCCAAGAGGCGAGGTGCAAATCTCAGTGGCATCCACACCCGGAGCTGTCTTCCCTCCAGGTCGCCCCTCCGTCTCATGCGACCAATCCCTGCAGCCTTTGCTCAGCCTGGGACCAAGAATTGGGAGTCCTACCCCTCCTCGGCTTTCTAGTCCCCTAACCCAAGATGAGAGGGCGCGCGCCCGGGCTGGGACAGATTCAGGCCGCATTTTCGTAGATTGCACTCTCCGCCCGGGAGCAATCCGTTCCAGCAGCCCCCTTCCCGCCCCATCAACGCGGCCGCGCGGTCGGTGTCTAGAGGCGACACCCTGGCTAGGACAGGAATCAAGCCAAAAATTCAGGCTCGAGAAGCAAAGGCTGTGGGACCTCCTGGCTGGGAGAAAACGGCGGGTGGGTGGAGGATGCGGTGCGCGGGAATTTCCCCACGGACGCTTGCTGTTTTCTGCTCACCTTTCAGGAAGGTGCCCCTCTACCTGCGCCCTGCGCTGCACTTTGGAGCTCGCCCTCGAGCTCAGCTACCCGCTGACTCCCTCCGCCCGCGCCCGCACACCACAGACTCCGCTTACCGTCCCCTACCCCGTTCTAGAGGGCCCAGAGGGGATTGCCTGAAACCAACTCGCCTGCTTCAAGCCAGCCCCGAGAGTGGCGGGAGGCAAACAGCCAGAATGCCCGAGAAAAAAGTGGGCGTCGGAGGCCCTTGTCCTAGCGACTCCCCCCACCGCACCGAATGAGTCCCGGGACTGCAAGGATCTAAGCCCTTACCTGCCTCGGCGCCTCCTTTCTGTGCGCTTTGCGGCTCCGGAAGCCGGATCGAGGGTCACAGGGTGGTTAGGCGCGGGCGGGCCACTCGGTTTGCGCCTCGAGGACCCGGACTTGCACTTGCAGAGCCGCTGCGTGGGGGATGTCCCTCTTTTTCCCTCCGCCCGGCGCGCTCCTCCGGCGTGTGGCGGTCTCTGGGTTCCAGCTGGAGTTGGCGCTCCGCCCCCACAGCTCTTTCCAGCGTCTCAGACCTGTGCGCCCCGCCCCGCGCTGGACTCCGCCCCGGGGTCCCCGCCTGCCTCCTACTCGAGGCCGAGGGTGGGTGCCCAGCTCCCGCACCCCACTGCGTGCTCTCGGGCTGGTGCGTCCAGGGCGCGGGCACCGTAGGTCCGGCCACGCTGATGCGAGTCCCCGGGCAGCGTGGCCCTCCCCTGGCAGGGATTTCAGCGCCTTCGCATCCAGTCTGAATCGGACCACAGTAGCCGGGTTTCGACCGTGCGCTTTGGAACAGGGAGCACCGCCCTCTGCCGCCAGCTGTGGCACCGCACCCGGGTCGCGCGCGCAGGAGCGGAGAGTCCTGTCCTCCGGAGGTGCCCAGTGCCAGCGTCCGCGCCCACTTGAAGGTGACCCTTTCAAGGAAAGCCCGGCTCCGACAAATGCGGCGTGTTCCTTTGGGGATGGCGATGAAGGAGGAGGCCCCCAGGAGGAAGCTGGGGATGGGGGCAGTTTGCCCTGCTCAAAGTCCCTGAAGTCTTCACCCAAACTTTGCGACGACCACCACTATCAGATCCCATGGCCCTGCAAAGACAGTCCCAGGAGTGCCTCAGCCTATCTGTCCGGAGAGTCCAGAGCCCTTTACTTTGCTTCTAACAGGTTCGAACTCCTCCCACGACCTCCCTGGTTAAACACAGGAACTGCCCATTCAAATGACTGGTGCCCAGGAAGCTCTGGGCGTACAGGATTGAACCTGTGGCAGGACTCTGAAGGTCTGAAAAGGTGTTTCCCGTCGTTAAACCCCAGCTAGCGGATTATTGGCAAGTGGGAACATGGACTCCACTTTGTCAGAGCTTCCCATTGTTTTCAAGAGAATCTGGAATTTGAGAACTTTAAAAATACTCTTTGGGTTTGTTAAAGCAAAAATCTTGTTTTGGCCAAAGAGAACCTGTCTCAGACTGAACACAGTCCACAGTGCTGCCAATTAAAAATTTGTGGGTAAATGAACTCCAAACCCCTTCCGGTGGTGACATTCTGTGATTCTGTCTTTCCTACCTTAAGTGGATCTGACCCCACTCTCCCCACCTCTTAGCATCTCTTCCCGCATGATCAAAGGCAGGAGAGCCAGCTGTTCGCTTTCCCCCTGGGGAGGGGCTGCGATTGGGCAGATGTTCTACATGGTCAGGGTAACCTCCAGATATGGAGGCAAAAGAAGCTCTGTTGCTTGAGGAGGGGAGATGATGGGGTGGCCAGTTACATACCCTGGACGCATTTTTTGGGATAGTGCGTACTTACCAACTTTAGCTAGAGGCTTCTCCGCTTATGGACCATGCCTGCCCTATTCAATGGGGCAAACAGACCCCTGGGACCATCTGCCTGCTGGGGCTTTCATGGAATCCTCTGAGATGAGTTAAGGCATGGTTACTTCCACACAGATTTGGCAACCCACAGATGTCGTTGTAGCAACTCCAAGTCCTGACCACCCTCAGCAGAGTAGGAGCTTTCTCTGGGGATGGACATGTGGTCCCCAGGGGAGACAGTGGGTGCTTAGAAAACAGTGCAACAGAGTGCTATGGGGAGTTGTCTTAGTTTGCGTTTTCCCCAAGGAGACTCCCAGACAAAGACCTGAGTGCAGGTAGTTTATTGGGAGCGGATCCCAGGAAGCACACACAGATGGAGGGGAAGTGAGACAGGGAAGGGAGAAGGGCCCATACATGGTATGCTAACAAGCAGGGTGCCACTGGGGCTCACTCCAGTTGATCTGCAGACCGTGTGGAATATGCCTCATGGTTGTTCACAGCAGCCATCAATTCCTACCCTCCACTGATAGACAGATTCCCTGAGGGCCAGAATTTCTCTCACTTTTGAGTTGTGTCCCGGTGTGGTGCAGAAGGCCCAAGGCTAAAAAGAAGAGAGCTTCAGGCCTTGGGTGGGAGGTGTCATGGTGCCTGGAACTGCATCTGCCAGTGATTCCAGGTGAGTAGAGGAGATTCTGGGCAGGCCGTCACTCTCACAGCTGCTACAGGAGGGCAGCAGAGGGACATTCCCTTCAACGAGGCAGGCAGGAGCCATACTTCCGCTGGAGTTCATAGACTGAACTGGGTGTGAACCCAGAGAAACTGGGTGGGCTGAGTGGGATTTTGAGAGGAGCTGGAGACTTTGCATTATGTACTTGGAGGCAACTGACGTCCCCACTTGGGCTCACAAAGCTGGTAAGAACTGGGGAACTGGAGGTGACTTAGGTGAAAATTATTAACGGACTTCCCCTTCTAGTCAAAGAGATTTCTCTAATTGCAAGCCCAAAGTCTCTTCTCCTTGTCTCTGAAAGAGTCTTCTCTCTGAAGTCTTTCTGGGTGAGAGAGGCTTAGCTGAACTACATGAGAAAATGCTGAGGGAGGGGAAGAGGCAAAGGGGAGGAAAGAAAATCTATGCAGGCTGGAGTTGCTGCAGAGCCTCAGGGGAGGCGTTATCTACAAACAACTGGACCTGAGGAAAATGGATGAGGTAAGGATACTTTGATACAGGGCCAGAAGATTATATGTTTGAATCCGCTTGGGAGACACGAATAATAAAAATTTAACAGGTATAATATTTTGACGACTTTAAATCTGAATGTTTTTTATTATTCCATGGCAGCCACTCCACTAGTATAAATCCAGGAAATTGGAGTGGGTTAACGCCGCCTCACAATAACATCTCTCAAAGCTGTTCCCTGGGAGGGAGGGTTGAATTGGTGGGTCAGCCTGAGATCACCAGATGGAACCACGTTTAGGATCCCCCCCTCCCACCGCACTACTCAGAATATGTGTCAGTGTGTGTATAAAGGGGAGAGAGAGCTCAGGGTTTGTCAGGTAAATTTGATTTTCAGATAATTTCTTTTACATTACTTTTACTATTTATTTATTTTTTTACTTATTTATTTTTTAGAGACAGGGTCTCACTCTGTCACCCAAGCTGGAGTGCAATAGAACAATCGTAGCTCACTGCAGCCTCAAACTCTCAGGCTCAAGCGATTCTCCCACTTCAGGCTCCTGAGTAGCTGAGACTACAGTCTCGAGCCACTGCACTTGACCCCAAATTTATTTTTATTTTTACTTTTTGGGGGCCTGGACTTTCCAGATTCAAGCAGTCTTTCAGCTTTGGCCTCCCTAGTAGTTGGAAATACAGGCGCCCACCACCATGCCCAGCTAATTTTTTTAGTTTTTAGAAAACAAAACAAAACAAAAACAAGAAACTAAGTCTTGCCATGTTGCCCAGGCTGCTCTTGAACTCCTGGGCTCAAGCGATCTTCCCGCCTCGGCGTCCCAAAATGCTGAGATTACAGGCGTGAATCACAGCACCTGGCCCCTAAATTACTTGTGACATTTGAATTATGTTTCTTGAAAGTGACTCCTTTCTAAGACAAAGCCACATAGGTCTTCAGGTTTATAAAGGTTTTACATGTAAACTTTTTTAATTGTAAAGAAATGAATATAGATTCTCTGGAGCTTGATTTGCCAATACATATTAAATAAGCCTTGAGGCTGGGCAGAGTGGCTCATGCCTGTAATTCCAGCACTTTATGAGGCCAAGGTGGAGGGATGGTTTAGGGTCAGGAGTTTGAGACCAGCCTGGGCAACATAGTGAGACCCTGTTTCCACAAAATTTTTTTTTTTAATTAGCTGGGCCTGTGGTAAATGCCTGGGGTACTGACTGCTTGGGAGGATGAGGTGGAAGGATCACTTGAGCCCAGAAGTTTGAGGCTCCAATGAGCCATGATCACATCACTGCCCTCCAGCCTGGGCAACAGAGTAAGATCCTGTCTCAAAAAAAAAAAAAAAAGAAAAGAAAAAAGTCTTAAAAATGTACCTCCCTTAAACTTTAATCTAGAAATTCTATTTTTATGACTTTATTCTATGGAGATAACAAACAAAGCAGGTAAAGATTTCTCTAGAGGGATATTGATAGTAGTATTGTTTAGGATAACAAGAAATTGAAAACAACACTATTCTCAAGAAAATGACCTCAAGTTATTTTTGTGCGTTTCTGTGTGTCTCTCTGGGAGTAATCAATCAGCAAATCAAGAATGTGCCCTTGTTTTTGACTGCAGACATATTGTTAGGTAAACTTTTTAACCTTGAAAGTAAATGTAATTAAACTCTATGACTCATAGGTGGAAAAGACAAAGCTTAATTAATGGTTCAAGGTGCGTTGACCCTGGTGCTACCTTCCTTCCATCCAGCTGGCTTCCACGGGGTTCTGCAGAGTGACTCTGTAGGATACACCTGCTGACTCACCTGGCCCAGGTATTTTTTTTCCCTCTTTGGCTTCCATCTGCCTCTAGGGGAGGAAGGCGATAGTCAGGACTGAGACAAGATATCAAGGTCTGTGCCCGCCAGCCACGCTCCCTGTCTATGGAGAGAGACCCAAGAAAAAGGTAAGCTGAAATGAAAGCCGGAGAGCTTTTGGTCAGAAATTTGTAATTGCTGTTAAAACTGTTTCCGAAAAAGATGTTTTCTGAGCCCTCAGAGAGAAGCGGTGGTAGGAGGAAGGTGGGTTGAGACAGCAAAGTTCTTGCAAGAAGCAGCTCCTCGATGCACTCAAAACTGGATTCTATGATGGATAGTTTAGTTAATGAAATCCCTTCATGGAAACGACGTTGTTCACTGGCAGGGCAGATGAAGGAGAGGATGGTGCTTTAACTAATAAGAAAGACTGAAGGCTTCCACGTTCAGATCCATGTTTGGTAGATTATAGAAAGGCTTTAGTTTTTTTGTTTTTGTTTTTGTTTGTTTGTTTTTATTTGAGACGGAGTCTCGCTCTGTCACCCAGGCTGGAGTGCAGTGGCATGATCTCAGCTCACTGCAAGCTCTGCCTCTGGGTTCACGCCATTCTCCTGCCTCAGCCTCCCTAGTAGCTGGGACTGCAGGCGCCCGCCAGCACATCCAGCTAATTTTTTGTATTTTTAGTAGAGACGGGGTTTCACCATGTTAGCCAGGATGGTCTCCATCTCCTGACCTCATGATCTGCCTGCCTCAGCCTACCAAAGTGCTGGGATTACATGTGTGAGCCACCGCGCATGGCCGGAAAGGGTTTAGTTTTATAAGGAGGCACTTGGGTATCAATTTATGTTGAGCCTCATCTTCTCTGGCTTTCCTCTTCCAGCTGAAGACCCTCTATCCAGGTGTTCACATGCTATCTTACCCTGAGCTCAGGAAAGGATGAAAAGTCCCTCCTTTAGGTATGTCACCTGAGGTCAGAGGCAGGGGGGTTTGGGAGCACTCAGGTGGAAAAAGTTCACATAGTGTAGACATTTGGAAAGTTAAAAGTCAAATTCTTTGCCCGCTTTCCACAATGCAGCCCCTGAGAGGTGACCCAGTTACCTGGACTTTGTAAGTTCAAATGCAAACAAAACGGGCTTTGGGTATGCCTGGGCTCATTATGGGAGGAGTCAGGAGAGAGAGAAAGCCATTTTCACTATGAGAAACATGGAGCTCTGAGTTAGTTAACCTGGATATTTTGAAAAATGTGACTTTGGTTTGTGCCCTGACGTGAACTAAGTTGTCTTGGGTTGGATTCCCCTAAAAGCGAATCTTGAGACAGAGATTTGAGTCATGATGTTTACTGTTGTGGGGTGGGGAGTAGGGTTAGGGTTTACATCCTGAGTGTAGAGTCATGGGTTGGGGCAATTCACCCCACCCACGATGGGTGGGTGCTGCAAAGTGACCTGCAAAGGGCACGGATGAGGGGAGAGGTGAAGAATGGGGTCAAACGATGCAATCCCCCCATTTAGCTCCCGCGTCTTGGATCCCAGAGCTGCCTGCCTTGCTCCTTCAGCATTGCTCTGATTCTGTGAGCCACCTCATTGCTTCAATAATTTCTCTTTTTAGCTTAATTTGCTCAGAGCTGAATTCTGTTGCTTACTATGAAGGAATCCTAACAGATCCAGATTCAGACAGGTTAAGTTTTAAATGTCACACAGCTGGTGGGTGGCAGAGTTGGGATTCAAACCAGATTCCAAAATCTAGGCTTCTTCCACTACACTAACTTGAGTGAAATCTTCCTGTCTTAGGAGGAGTGTGGTATTGAAGCAAGAACTGGAAAAAAATGGGGGAGGAATGAATAAGCTTCCTAAGACCCACATTTGCCCCTGGGGCCAAGGACATTCCAGCCCAGATGGCCTGGTATTGACAGACCGTAATGGTGGCTCTCAAATTTGAGTGTGTATTGAGACCTTTTTCAAAATATACATGCCTTTGCCCCATGCTGGGAGATTCTTATTCCACGTATCAATTACACTTTCTTGGCTTCTTTGAGTATTCATTCTTTGTAGGAACCAAGGTTCCTACAAAAAAAAAAAAAAAAAAACACTCTGATGGAAATCATTGACTCGAAGAAATGGACCTTAATGAATCCTGCCTAGAAACAGCAGAACATCTTCCCAACAGAGGGGCATTTTTTTTCTCTCTTGTGATATTGTGTATCAGCCAAGATTGTGTGACTGCTTTTCTTTCTTTCATTTTAAAAACAAAACATTCAGTTTGGGGCTTTTCTCCGACATTTAATTCAGTTTGTACGTTTTTTGAACCTCTACTAGTTGAAAACGTCACCAAAAACACACAAGCTGGGAAGAGAAAGCTAAAAGCAGTGACAAGTTCATCATGCTGTTTTTGAGTACCAGCTCTGTGTAACACACGTGGCTTGCAAGGCTTTGAAAAGTGAAGGTTGGGGTGTAGCTGAGCTGGGGCAAGGATGGGGAGATGAGAGATGCCAGGTTATCCTTGGCATAGCTTGTTCAGGGAACTGGGAGTAGATTTTGAGAAACTGCATACCCAATAAATGGCCTGAATTACACACATGCAAGTCTTTTAAAACAGAAAGTATCTAGCATTTAAGTCCAGAAATGCTTTGGTAGGGGTGAGAGCCGGGAAGTGCTGGGTTGGCTTGCAGCCTCAGGAGTTCACATTGTGCAGCTGGTGGCACATTTTTGGCCTTTGTATCATTTGAGTTTGAACTGGGAATAAATAAGCCTATAGCTCCAAAACCTTACTGTTCCCATCGCAGACATCCTCAGTGGAAGAGATAAAAGATATCCCTAGACAAAGGCATCTAGAGGCATGGGACATTGGTGCTGTGCTATCCTTTGAGGGCAACGGTAAATGAGAGTTGGGGAGAGGGTGTGTGAACCATAATTGCACACTTGCTTCCAGCCCCATCTTATGATACATGCACCCCCTTCACCACACACCACCATCCCTGACCCCAGGGGACCTTTTAGGAGGGAGGATGAGGATATGGTGTGGGTAGGACCAGCAGGGGCCACTGGGTTTTTGTACAGCAAAAGCAGGACTGGGGAAAGAAGGAGGCCCCACGCAGACATACATCTTTTTTAACTCTTAGGTTCAGGGGTACATGTGCAGGTCTGTCATATAGATAAACTGCATGTCATGGGGGTTTGGTGTAAAGATAATTTTGTATTATGCATAGTATTCGATAGGTATTTTTTCTGATCCTCTCCCTCCTCCCACCTTCCATCCTCAGATAGGCCCCAGTGTCTGTTGTTTCCCTTCCTAGTATCCATGTGTTCTCATTGCTTAGCTCTCACTGATAAGTGAGAACACGTGGTATTTGGTTTTCTGTTCCTGTGTGAGTTTGCTTAGGATAGTGGCCTCCAGCTCTATCCATGTCCCTGCAAAGGGCGTGATCTCATTCTTTTTTAATGGCTGCATAGTACCCCATGGTGTATATGTACCACATTTTCTTTATCCAGTCTACCACTGATGGGCATTTAGGTTGATTCCACAGACATACATCTTTATTTGCTGAGACCCAGCCTTGTAACTGAGAGACCCAGCTAGAGATGAGGGTGGAGTGAAAGAGGGAGGGGAAAAGGTAGATGAGAGATGGCTGAGGTGAAACTTTATAAATAACCATGTTATAAAACCTCAAAAAGTAGGAAGTGAAGAAGTGAGCCCTCCACTGACATTGTCCATGTCAGATTGCCCCACAAGATTGCTCCTTCTCCTGGTTCTATTCCATGCCACCACCTCCTCAATGTGGTTTTGTTTTTTTTGTTTTTTTTTTTAAACAGCAAAAGCCCTCCCTGATATTAGCTGTTTTCCCCATGGCATGTCATGACATGCAAAGCTAGAGTTTAGACTGCAACTTCCTTGTTATTTAAGGCCAACTAACTCAATCTGAGTCTCTGGATATTGAATTTCAGAGAGTTTTGAAGTCAGCATCTCCCCATTTACTTCTGCGCGCCTTCCCAGGCTAGTTAATACCACAATCTTTCTGAGGCCTGTCTGGTGGGTTCAAGTTTTACAGGCTGGGGGCTGACTTCTATTTTATGTCTTGAGGTAGTGATTGTTGCTATTTTTCTTAAAGCAGACAGGAACAGCTCTTGAAAGGGACAGCTATTATTTCCACATTTTCCTTTGCAGGCAGTACTTTAACACTGTAAGGGGGATAATTTGGCAATTGGATTGGTTTAGACAAAAGTCTGGCAACTCCCAGAACTAAATGATAGAATCTGTCATCTGTGCCTGATGGTCGCTCAAATAGGCTACTGTAGTTATTATTTTTCCCCCTAAGCTCTTTTAGCCTCGCCTTAAAAACTGTTATTAATGAAAATGGCACATCAAGGCAGGCAGGCTCTCCAAGAAGGCAATTCTTGTAAGAAAGGTGGTTAAAATCTAGATACTTAGACAAGTGAAAAATGCCTTGGAATGAGAAACTGCAATGTGTTAGCAGTGATTGCTTCTGGGTGGTGGAATTTTGGAGGAAGTTTTAATGTTCCTATTTTTAAACTGATGCACAGAAGTCATGAATTACTTGTGTAACAAAGATTGCATACATATAAAACAAAAACAAAAGTTATACAGATATCTAATACCTTGTAAACAACATATTTCATTTTGACACATTCAGTGCCTTTGAAATGTTAATTAGGGAATGATCAAACCCCGGGTAGTTTTGAACAAGTATTTTCTAATAGCCAAACAACGGGTTAAGAGCCATCTTGTCAAATGGTTAACCAGTGTCAAGTCTCCTTGAGGAAACAGCTGAGTCTACTGGTGAACCCTCTGTAAGTCAGGAGGCCCCTTCAGTGGGGTTATACTGACCAGGCATAGGATGCAGGCAATCCATCTCAAAGGTGCCTGGGTAGTAGCTTTTCACAAAGCCTTTGCCTCAAGGAAACATCCTTCTTTGCAACCACCAGAAATGCACTTAAGCTCAAGCTGGGGAGAGGAATCTGGGGTAGAGAGCTGTGGTGTGTGTCATGAAACCCACATCAGGACTCTTGGGGACCAGAATCACAGCTTGAGGGTCATCCTAGCTGCTTGTGTCTCCACTCTCTGGGGGCTCTGCCTGGTTCTCTACATCTTCATTCTGTGTCTGCTCCATCCTTCTCTTTCCCTGCCCCAGACCCAATTTGGACAGACTTCCTAGTTTTAAAGCCCAGGAATCTGACATGCCTAAGAGAGAGAATTTAACTGACCCAGCTTGGGTCAAGCATATACCCAGGTAGCCGGTAGCTCACAGGGTGCATTTGTGTTACTTGAAAAGGGCACCCTTCCACCAGGCAGATGTAGCCCTGAACCACTGCTCACAACGTAGGCTTCTCTTGCACCTACCCACTCCTCTCCTTGTGCAGAACACAACCCAGGAAATAGCCCATTATAACACTTGTCCACTGTTAATTCAATTAGTTGTGGCTGGGGTAGAGGCAGGCAGATTCATATAGTGTCTTCTAAGCAGGTGGGTGGGGAGGACAGCACTTCTCTCCTCCATTCCCGTGAACAGAAACAGCTCTAGAACTTTCCCCGCTACCCTTCTCAGGCAGATCAATGCTACTGTAGGGCTGGCGGTATTCTCTCCTGGCATATTCCATTAAGAAACTGCAACCCTTGTTTGTAAGTGTGGAGGATATGATTGAATAGAAGTTGATAAATGTGTTACTATGTATAGCTAAAGGAAAAAATAGAGCTCATATGGGCTCAATCTGTACCATCAAATAAATGAGTGAAATCAAAGGTAGTTTTTTGAGACTTACCATTGACAAACAAATGGTTTATTATGGGAAAGAACAGACATTCTTCTTTGAGAAATTTTCATTTCAGAAACTTGGAACAACTAGGAAGGCACAGGGTCCTGTCTGCCAGGAGAGGGGCAGGGGCAGGTGGAGGCATATCTAGATGGCTTCTCCAGCCCCCACTCCCTACCCTGAATGAGGGTATCCAGCTCAGAGAAAGACCATTCCTCTTCGAACTCTGTTCGAAGCCCTTCCCTGTAAAGTGGCTCATGGCTTTCTGAAATCTGTTTGTAATTTTCAGCCTTGTTCCCATATCAGACATAAAAACCCATCTGCGTTTTTCCAGAAACCTGCTGGTGCCCTCTGCGTCACCCAGGCTTCACTTCCCCCTCCTGTGTTTGATGAGACTCCAGGCTGTGTCAAGGGCCCCTGATTCTCTTTTAGTCTCTCCCTGCAAGAACACGTTTGCCTGATGGGTCATTATTCGCTTTAAAACTAGGAAGACTGGCCAAGCTGGGTCTGGGGCAGCGAAAGAGAAGGATGGAGCAGAAACACAATGACCAGTGACTGGGCTTCTCTTCTCTGCTCTTCTGGTGACATGGAACTTCCATTGCCACTGACTGCCCTTCCCTCCTCTCCTCACCATTCCTTTAGACCCAATATTGCTGGGCATGTATTTCAAAATGTCATCCCGTTAGCCTTTGTGAAATGACAAGGCATTTTCTCTTCTTATAGTTGGAGGCCAATATACTTATAATTGACCTTACACTATTCTTTGAGATGTTATGGATGTTCCTAGGTTTTCTATTTCAGATTGTATTGTGTATTTACTGCTACAAAAATAACTAACTTGATTCAGTTGAAGGCTCACCTCTGGGCTGGATAGGACACTCCTAGCAGGGAACGTCTATGGTCACACTAACAACTTGGGTGAAATTGGTTGAATCAATCTTATTTGGAGCAAGGAGTCTGCAAAGTTTCCAAATTTCTTCTAACTTCTCACCCTAGTGTGTTATTTTCTTTCTCAGAGAATATCGGGCTATACGTCATGTCTTACACTGTAGGTGTGATATGACTTAGGCATCTAACTATTCAGTGGTGCCTTGGAAGGTTGTAAAAGTCTAGAGAGAAAACTAGTTTGGCCTATTTTAGAGAGCTTTGGTTTTAAAAGCTGTGGAGGATTTGTAGGAGCCAGGTTGTAAAATGCAGATGAAATCCCTGAGCAACAAAAGACACTTATGGGAAAGTCACAATGTAGACGCAATGACTTTCATGCACACAGTTTAGGAGTTTTTTTGTTGAGCCATAACATTGTTGGGAAGCAGAGTCCAAGGAACTCAGAATAGCAAGCCAAGAATAACCTTCACGAAGAGATTTAAAAATGCTTTTTGCCAGGCAGGAAGTGATAGAATAGAGAATCCTCAGACTGGAGAGGTTGTTGAGAAAATAGTTCAGTCATTTAATCTTCTAATTACACAGTTGGAAATCTGGAGTGTTTTGGTAAGTGTCCAGAGTTTAGGAGGCAACCTGGAAGAGAAAAAGAAATCTAATAAAGCATTATTGAACAATTGTGAAGTTTGGTCATCAGAGCACTCATTTTACGTTACCCTCACTAGTACGTGAAATTGTTATGAGTAGAAACTGGAGATGAGTGAACATGTCTTCTTATGCTTCTCTATTCTTATTTCTCTCAGTTGCTCAGGCTGCAAAATGACTTACATCTTACACCTAAAAACACGCTTACAAACAGGCGCACTTGGTGGCTCTTGTTCTCTGCCCTGGATGTACATTGCAGTCACCCAGGGAGTAGTGAAACACTGATCCCTGGAGCGTAATCCCAGGGATTCTGACTTAATTGGTCTGGAGTGTGGCCTGGATTTGGGGATTTTTAAAAGCTTCTCCAAATGATTCTAATATGCAGCAAAATCTGAGTTCTCCTATATGAGATTTTCTTACAACTTTTTTCAACAAATGTGTTTGAGGTTGGCTTGATTGGCCTTCATTGAAACCTGGTGTTTCTTTTTTTCTTTTCTTTTCTTTTTGGAGACAGAGTCTTGTTCTGTCTCTCAGGCTGGAGTGCAGTGATGTGATCTTGGCTCACTGCAACCTCCGTCCTTCGGGTTCAAGTGATTCTTGTGCCTCAGCCTCCTGAGTAGTAGCTGGGATGACAGGTGTGCACTACCATGCCCAGCTAATTTTTTGCATTTTTAGTGGATACGGAGTTTCACCATGTTGGCCAGGCTGGTCTCGAACTCCTGACCTCAAGTGATCCACTCACCTCTGTCTCCCAAAGTGCTGGGATTACAGGCGTGAGCGACCACGCCTGGCCGAAACCTCGTGTTTCTACTGGACAGTGTGTCTATGTTAACAACCCAACTAAAGAAGATTTAGAAGTCCCAATGTATCTTTCAGTGGCACATATGCCTCTTGTATGAAAATAAGTATATTTATAGAAATTCACAAGATGTCGATTTTGAGTTTGATATGTTAACTGAAAAATCACAAGGTCTTCTTAAATTTGGAGAGGAGACTTTATTTCTTATAAAGGATTACAGCCTGCAGGGTAGTCATTCTGACAGGCTGGGAAGCATAGCCTCCAGCAGAAAGCAAAGGTAGGCAATTCATGGAAGGGAAAGAAAGATGAGAAAGAAATTTATGCTGAATGGGCTTGCCAAGTGTACACTTTCAACAGGTTATAGGAGGCACTATGGATATACATGAAGGGGGTCGTAACTCATGCATGATAAGCAAACATATGTGTTTGTTACATGCATCCCATGTTCACTTTGGGCTGGAGACTTAACATATAAATGCATTATAATTAGGTGCTATACATCAAAGGGTGAAACAGAGCCATGAAGGGACTCACATGTGCAGCCTCTGTGAACCGGCCAGAACCAGTCCATGGTCAGTGGTCTCTTGCAGGGCGAGGTTACTGAAACCAGTCTTTTGTCTAATCAAAGCTGTAGTTATGACTTGTGGGACAGGGGGTCAGTTAGTCAGTGTCTGGTGGTGGATGAACTGCAAATTGTTTTAATATTGCTTATCTCAAGGCCAGTGATTATTTAACTGCTAGAGAAAAAGAAAAACCTGGTGGCAGTTAGAAATTGCTTATTCTTTAAGTGTGGGGAGAGGTGCATGACTTAACCTTGCCTGGCATGGCCTTAGGTCTTCTTTATAATTTGTATCTTATTGCCGCTAAAAGTCTATTCTATCAGTTTCATGATACCTCTTTGAATATTAATGCTGGTCAATTGTTGTTTCTAAACCACAAAAGGGAGGCAATAGAATGAGGAATGTCTGACTTCCCATCCCATCACAGCTGGGAACTCAGGTTTTAAGGTTTCTTTGGGGTTCCCTTGGCCAAAAGGGGTCCATTCAGTTGGTTGGGAGGCTTTAGATTTTATTTTTATTTCTTATTTCCCCCTTTAGGCTGAGATTTTTCAGAAGGAGATTGATTGCCAAACTTTTATTTTTGTTCCATATCATTGCCTGGATGGTGTGGCCACCTGCTCCCATTCCATCCGTTCTGTTGGTGGGACCCCTATGTTCAAAAGACTTAGCAGCCAAAGATGTACAGCCAATTCACATTCCAGGCCATATTTAAACCCTTAAATTTTCTAAGCAACCTAAGAGCCAAAAACCAAAAGTCAAAAAAGCAAAGTTACAAAATTAACTTATCTATAAGTTTTATGCATTGAGCCAGACTTGTAGCAATTAGCTTATAAAACAGAAGCATTTTGTTAAAACCATTTGAGCTAAGGAATTTAGAGATTTTTTTTGTTGTGCCACAATGCCTTCTGTGATCTTTTTAGTAATTTGTTCTAAGTGACTGAAATTTTTTTTTTTTTATCGTATCTCTATTTGTGTAAACCCCATAACCAGGATAAACCCAGTAGGCTTTGTCACCAGGTATCCCAGCGTCCTCTTGGTAACTCTTCTTTAAGTCTTTAAGACTTCTTTTAAGTCTATGGGAAGCAGGAAATTCTTTATGGTCAGGATGGAGGCAAAGAGGCCACATAGTGGCCCAGGAGGCAAAGTCCTTCAATTTGTCAGCTATTTAGGCATCTGTGTGCCTATTTTTGATTTGGAGGATCTGAACTAATTTTACCCCTCAAAATTGGAGTCTCATGTGTCCATCTCTTTCATGACAGTCCCTGGGCCTAGAGGGACGGTACTTGGTATTGTATAGCATTAACAGCAGTGTGTTGGCAATGGTGAACATATTGGGTCCGGTGTGATTGAATAGTTTTCAAATTTTGGAGATAGGTAGAGAGAGAAAGGTAAACTTTGTTACTTTATCTACTTGCTGTAAGCCAGCGGTCTCCCACCTTTTTGGTACCAGGGACTGGTTTCATGGAAGACAATTTTTCCACAGGCAGTGGGGTGGGGAGAATGGTTTGGGGATGAAACTTCCACCTCAGATCATCAGGCAGGCATTAGATTCTCATAAGGAGCATGCAGCCTAGATCCCTGGCATGCACAGTTTACGATAGGGTTGGCCCTCCTGTAAGAATCTAGGCTGGGCTGATCTGACAGGGGGCAAAGCTCAGGTGGTAATGCTCGCTCACTGGCTGTGCAGCCCAGTTCATAACAGACCACAGACTGGTATTGGTTGGTGGCCCAAGGCTTGGGGATCCTTACTGTAAGCTCTATTTAGCTCAAAAGAAAAAAGGTGTTTTTTTTTTTTTTTTTTTAATTATTTTTTTAGAGATGGGGTCTTGCTCTGTTGCCCAGGCTCGTCTTGAACTCCTGGGCTGGGGTGATCATCCTGTTTCGGCCTCCCAGAGTACTGGGATTACAGGTGTTAGCCACTGCACCTGGCTAAAAAAGGTTTTCTTGACTCTGGAAAACAAAACATAAAGAATCAGCAACATTTCCAGCAAAAAGTTATAAGCTTTGTCTAGTTTTGACAGGGACAAGAAAAGGAAGCTCACAGCTAGCTAAGCATTCGGATTATGTCATATCAAGACATAGAACAAATTGTAATAATTTAGAAAGAGGCAGAATTATTAAATAAGTCCTAATATCTTTGAATCCAGGTCTGGCCCCATGTCTCATGACAGCAGTTCATTTTGATGGTTGCCTTCTTCCGAGTCTGAAGATGAGGTTTTGTTTCACTTGAGTTTGGTGTCAGACACCGGTATTAATATTCAAGATTAGGTAGGAGTCAATACTCTTTCAGATGAGATACGTGTACCCAGGAGTCAACTCCCTGTAACTTAGCAGCACTAGGATCAGTTAATGGCACCTGGTGAGGGCCCTTTCGGTGGTACTGGAGGGCGTGCTTTCACTGATGTCTTTACAGTAGATGTAGTCATCGGGCTGGAGGTGGTGATACTGGAGTTCATGACCTGACTGGAAGCTGAAAAAAGGTTCTAAACATTGCAGTGACTAATTTTTCAGCTCCCAGCAATAAGTGTAGGCTAGAGACTTAATTTAGGATTTAATTTTGAGGACATTTGTCAAAGATGTTAAAAGCCTCAAAACATTTCATCAAAACAGAATCACAGGTCATTGTAAAATAATAGTTATTCATTTAACCAAGAATGATAATCAAAAAAACCTCAAAGACAATACAGAAAATGACATGGATGTAAACCTTAGCCTTTTTAAAGCTTAGTTTTCCTAAGCAACAAAAATCCTGATAAAGGCAAGGCAGGATTGGGCATGGTGGCTCATGCCTATAATCCCAACACTTTGGGATGCTGAGGCAGGAGGATCCCTTGAGCCCAGGAGTTCAAGGCTACAGTGAGCTGTAACTGTGCCACTGCACTCCAGCCTGGGTGATGGAGCATGACTCTGTCTTAAAAAACAGAAAGACTAAATAGGAACTTATCTTAATAAAATGTAAAATCTTTTGTCATTGCTGTATCTTGTGACCAATCCACTCATCTGAACTTTCTGCTGATTGAATTGTGCTGATTGGAAATGACAAACTTTTTTGGTACCACCTTGAAATTCACTTTCGGAAGACTTGATCAGATCTAATTCTAAATCCGTTTTCTTCTGCAAAGTTCAAATCTTCAAATATATACTTATAAAGTACTTCTCTTTTCCCAGTCATTAATATATAAACAAGCAAACAAGTTCTAGAATTATTGAATCCAAAGGAGCATGAATTATATACAGTTGATTAAAAAAAAAACAGTGAGGAGAGTTTTGAAAGTGCCATTCATTAGCCAAAATGAACCATGTACTAGTTTTTTTCTGTTACATTTAGTGGTAAATATAAGAAGTCTAAATTCTTCAACAGTCAAATCCCTAATCAAGAATACATTACCATTTAACATGTTGTAACTCTGGAGGAACCGCAATATTAGTAAGTGTCTTTGGTTCAGAAGGTCACTGAGCTTGTTGAATTCTTTTGAATTTTCTAATGAAGGGCATTTTTAAAAAAGGCTGTGTGTGAAGGGGCAGAAATCATACATGATTAAATAATTTGGCAGGGGAGATTTCTTATATTTTTCGCCTGCATTTTCACTTCTATGATCAAGTTGGCACCCAAAATTAATTCCAAAAGTCCATCCCTTGTCAAGTTGGCACCCATATGTATCTTCTTAAACCATAGTTAGTTTCCAAATGAAAGCAATAGTAGGGTAATAGTTTCATCTAAGATGGTGCAACTATCCCGTGATTGTGATTTTTGGGATTTTAGATGTTAAGGATTTTAGACTTTAGGGATTTAGATTTTAGGAACTTTGATATTACAGCATTTTAACATTTGGGATTATGACATTTGGGATTGTGTTTTTGGGGATTATGATCCAAACCCCACTGGGCCATGTAGTCTCATCCTTGAGCAGGCTAGCCTGGGTTCACTCACGTGGTGGTCTTAAGGTTTCAAGAGCAGCAAGAAGGCAGCCCCAATGTATGAGCACTTCTTAAGTCTCCACCTGAGTCATTTGATATTGTCCCATCCGCCAAAGCAAGCCATATGGCCAAGTTCAGGGTCCGTGTTAGAACGCACTGCCAAAGAACAAGGGGTACTTGGGGCCTAAACAAATTAAGTTCATTATTGCAAACAGCCTACCAAGGGGGTCTGCCACTTTGATGCCACCAATTCTCCCAGCTTCTGTGTTACCTTTTATTTTAATATGAGAATAGAATGGCTCAAGCCTTCATCCCATAAACTCTGGGTATCCTTTTATTCCCCTTCCTGGTATCTCCAAAGGTCCATGGTGTGTGTGTGTGTGTGTGTGTGTGTGTGTGTGTGCATGCGCGCGTGTGTGGTGTAAAGGAAGTGATGCAGGAGAAGGGGCACTTCTTTTTCTTTTTCTTTTTTTTTTTAAATTTTATTTTAAGTTCTGGATACATGTGCAGGACATGCAGGTTTGTTATGTAGGTAAACATGTGCCATGGTGATTTGCTGCACCTATCAACCCATCACCTAGGTATTAAGCCCCACATGCATTAGCTATTCATCCTGATGTTCTCCCTCCCCCCACTCCCCCAACAGGCCCCAGTGTGTGTTGTTCCCCTCCCTGTGTCCATGTGTTCTCATTGTTCAGCTCCCACTTATAAGTAAGAACATGTGGTGTTTGGTTTTCTGTTCCCGCATTAGTTTGCTGAGGATAATAGCTTTTGGCTCCATCTATATCCCCACAAAGGACATGATCTCATTCCTTTTTATGGATACATAGTATTCCATTTTGTATATGTACCGCATTTTCTTTATCCAGTCTATCATTGGGCATTTGGGTTGATTCTATGTCTTTGCTATTGTGAATAGTGCTGCAATGAACGTATGTGTGCATATATCTTTATTTATAATAGAATGATTTATATTCCTCTGGGTGTATAACCAGTAATGAGATTGCTGGGTCAAATGGTATTTCTGGTACTAGGTCTTTGAGGAATCACCATACTGTCCTCTACAATGGTTGGACTAATTTACCTTCCCACCTTCAGTGTAAAAGCATTTCTATTTCTCCACAACCTCGCCAGTATCTGTTGTTTCTTGACTTTTTAGCAATTGCCATCCTGACTGGCATAAGATGGTATTTCATTGTGGTTTTGATTTGCATTTCTCTAATGATCAGTGATGTTGAGCTTTTTAGAAAAATGTTTGTTGGCCACATGTATGTCTTCTTTTGAGTAATGTCTGTTTATATACTTTGCCTACTTTTTAATGGGGTTGTTTGCTTTTTTCTTGTAAATGTTTTTAAGTTTCTTGTAGATTCTGGATATTAGACCTTTGTCAGGTGGATATATTGCAAAGTTTCTCCTATTCTGTAGAATGTTTGTTCACTCTGATGATATTTTCTTTTGCTGGAACACTTAGTTTTCTCCTCAACATTCTTGCATTAATTTTCTTCTTTCACAGAATTGTCAATGGATCATGGGTTTCACTCCACCATCAGTAATTGCTCTTTTCCTTCCAGACTTTAGCCTGGAAGTATCACGCCTCAGATTACTTGCTAATCATAAGGGAGGAAAGGTAGCTTTACATGAGTGTTATCTAGAGGGCATCACTTTAGCTGAGGGGTCAAACTTTGCATTCCCAACTGTGGAACATGGCATTATGTGGCCTCTGATATAATGCACTGAGAAGGGCACAATCATAAACATATACGCTGAATCTTGTCATGAGGGAAAAGCCAGACATATACAGTTGAGTACATTATGCAAAAACTGGTTTGGACCCTTCAAAATGCCCATATCATGAAAGACAAAAATTGGTAGGAGAACTATTCTAGATGGAAGAACTATTCTAGATTAAAAAGACATGATGAAAATCAAACAAAATATGTGAGTGGATTCTGGATTTAAAAAGAAGCTATAAGGATATTGTTGGGAATATCTGGGAAAATTTAAATATAAACTGTATATTCAATATTATTAAATTGATATTCATTTTCTAAGGTGTACTAATGATATTGTGGTTGTGTAGGACAGTGCCATTTGAAAATACATACTTAAATATTTAAAAGTTAACTGTCATGATGTCTGCAATTTACATTCAATGAGTTTCAGTATGAAAAACAAGTCAATATGACAAATTGAAAATGATTGGTGAGTCTAGGTGAATGGTATATGGATGTTCATTATACTATTCTTTTAATTCTAATGGTTTAGCATTTTTTTTCTACTTCAAGTTCTAGGGTACATGTGCACAACATGCAGGTTTGTTACATATGTATATGTGTACCATGTTGGTATGCTGTACCCATTAATTCATCATGTACGTTAGGTGTATCTCCTAATGCCATCCCTCCCCCGTCCCCCCACCTCACGACAGGCACTGGCGTGTGATGTTCCCCTTCCTGTGTCCAAGTGTTCTCATTGTTGAATTCCCACCTACGAGTGAGAACATGCAGCATTTGGTTTTCTGTCCTTGCGATAGTTTGCTGAGAATGATGGTTTCCAGCTTCATCCATGTCCCTACAAAGGACATGAACTCATCCTTTTTTATGGCTGTGTAGTATTCCATGGTATATATGTGCCACATTTTCTTAATCCAGTCTATCACTGATGGACATTTGGGTTGGTTCCAAGTCTTTGCTATTGTGAAAGTGCTGCAATAAACATACATGTGCATATGTATTTATAGCAACATGATTTATAATCCTTTGGGTATATACCCAGTAATTGGATGGCTGGGTCAAATGGTATTTCAGTTCTAGATCCTTGAGGAATCACCACACTGTCTTCCACAATGGTTGAACTAGTTTACAATCCCACCAACACTGTAAGTATTCCTATTTCTCCATATCCTCTCTAGCACCTGTTGTTTCCTGACTTTTTAATGATCGCCATTCTAACTGGTGTGAGATAGTATCTCATTGTGGTTTTGATTTGCATTTCTCTGATGGCGAGTGATGATGAACATTTTTTCGTGTGTCTGTTGGCTGCATAGATGTCTTCTTTTGAGAAATGTCTGTTCATGTTCTTCACCCACTTTTTGATGAGGTTGTTTTTTTCTTGTAAATTTGTTTGCATTCTTTGTAGATTCTGGATATTAGCCCTTTGTAAGATGAGTAGATTGCAAAAATTTTCTCCCATTCTGTAGGTTGCCTGTTCACTCTGATGGTAGTTTCTTTTGCTGTGCAGAAGCTCTTTGGTTTAGTTAGATCCCATTTGTCAATTTTGGCTTTTGTTGCCATTGCTCTTGGTGTTTTAGACATGAAGTCCTTGCCCATGCCTATGTCCTGAATGGTGTTACCTAGGTTTTCTTCTAGGGTTTTTATGGTTTTAGGTCTAACATTTAAGTCGTTAATCCATCTTGAATTAATTTTTGTATAAGGTGTAATGAAGGGATCCAGATAAAACACTGGGGAAAATATTTTGGATATTTGCACTAAGACTTAAATGACATAGTTTCATTATTTATCAGGTTCTGAGTTTTCTGAGTTTGCCTTTAGGCAAAACAACAACAACAACAACAACAACAAACAAGAACAAGAGCAAACACCTTAGAGTTTTCCTCTGAGGAAGTGTAGAAATATCACATGTCAGGATGTCTTTGTGCACAACTCTCCTAGGAGGCTGGGGAAAGGCCACCCCCAAAAGCCTTGCTCCATCCTTCCCAGGGGCATCTTTCTGTTTAAAGTCAGGACTTCTCTGCCATGTGCAGACCACCATGCCTGAGCTCATTTTGGGTTTTGAGTTTTACCTCAGAAGCTGTTCTGTGCTTCCTTCTATTGCCCTTTCTGGGAATGTCTTGGGGTCATGTTGCTTTGCTGCTTTGTGCCTTCTTCCGTGAAACCACAGGGAACACAGGAACTGTAATTATCTCTCCTCAATCCCTCTGCTTCTCAAACCACTCATCATAGAGTCAGTATCCAACAGGAAGTGGATACTGTTTGGTGAAACTCTGGCTGGCTCTACGGATGAACTCCAGGTCCACATATTATTTCATGAAGGGAAGGCATGCATTTCTTACAAAAATTATTCCAAAGCAAGATCTGAAATTTCCAATTAAAAAGTTTCTGGAAGATGGCAGATAGGAAGCACCAGAAATCTCTCTTCCTACCTAGGTAACAATTGTATTGCCAGAATCTATCTGGTATAACTATCTGGAACTCTGGAATCTACTGAAGGATTTCCACTTCCAGGGGAAAGTTTTAGATGATACATTGTGGTTAATTTTGGCCAATTTTAGCTCTTAGCACAGTAGCTACCCATCATCCACCCCTAAGCCCCATGGCAGGCAGTTGTGCATATGTTCCTGGAGCAGGTTGCATACAGCATTTGGAAGCTAGAGTGGACAAAAAGAACCTTGTTCTCTAAATATTGGGGATCCGTGCTCTGATTGCTGATTTCTGCTTCCAATCACAGAGATGTAGACAAAGAGGTGACAACCCTTATTGTTGCACCTTCCCCCGTTGCTGCAAGTCCTTCCTTCTCTGGCTGAAACAACTTCCTGAGGATTTAAAGAACCAGCATCCTTTATTTCTATCCTTTCATTTTTCTTGTTTTCCCCCTTTTGGGAACCAGACAGTGAAGACTAGGACATTAAGAAGCAACTGCATATATGGGGGGATGAGAAAGTCACCACACAGGTTCAGGGAAAGGCACAGGCTCAGAGAAGATCTGAGAAGACTTTATGTTTATACCTCAGGCTGATCTTTAACCAGAGACAGCTACCACAGTGCAAATAAGAAACAGAAATAAAAAATAGAAATGTTAAGGAAAAGAGAGACTCTGATTTCCTGAATTACATTATTAGATTCAAATGTCCTGTTTTCAACAACAACAACAACAAAAACAACAACAAATTACAAGGCATACAAAGGAACAGGAAAGTCGAGTTCATTTAAAGATTAAAAACCAAACCAACAGGAGTTATCCCTGAAAAACACCTGATGGCAAAGTCTTTAAAATAGCTGTCTTAAAGATGCTCAAAAAACTGAAGAAAGACATGAATAAAGTTCAGAAATGGATGTATGAACCAAATGGAAACATCAGTAAAGAGACAGAAAACCTAAAAAGAAACCAAGAAAAAATTCTGGCATTGAAAAGTACAATAACTGAAATTTAAAATTCACTGGAGGGATTCAAAAGCAGATTTTAATAGGCAGAAGAAGGGATTATGAACTTGAAGATATGACAATAGAAATTACTGCGTGTGAACAACAGAAAGAAAAAGGATTGAGGAAAATTGAACAGCATCCAAGGGGCCTGTGGGACATCATTAAGAAGACCAAATATGTATTATGGGAGTTCCAGAGGAGAACAGAGAGAGAGAGAGAGAGAGAGGGCAGATAGAACATTTGAATAAATAATGGCTGAAAAATTCCCATGTTTGGTGAGAGACATGAACATAAATATTCAAGAAGCTCAAAAAACTCCAAGTAGATGAACTCAAAGAAACCTACACTGAGATACATTATAATCAAATTGTTGAAAGAAAAAGACGAAGAGAGAATCTTGAAAACAGCAAGAGAGAAGCAATTCATCATACAGAAGAGATTCCCAATAAGATTATTAACAGATTTCTCATCAGAAACTTTGGAGGCCAAAAGGCATTGGGCGTATATATTCAAAATGTGTGTGTTTTTTTTTTAAATCCTATAAACCAAGAATTCTGTATCTGACAAAATTGACTTTCAAAATTAATGGAGAAATTAAGACATTGATAGAAAAAGTAAAGCTGAGGGTATTCATTACTACTAGACCTGCCCTACAGAAAATGTTAAAGGGAGTCCTGCAAGATGAAACAAAGGGACACTAGACAGTAACTGAAAGCTGTATGAAGTAATAAGGATCTCAGTAAATCTGAAAACATGAGTAATCATAAGAGCTAGTACTATTGTAACAACGGTGTATATAACTCCACTTTTTGTTTTGTTTTGTTTTTTGAGACAGGGTCTCACTCTGTCACTCAGGCTGGAGTGCAATGGTGTGATATCGGCTCACTGCAGCCTCAACTTCCTGAGCTCAAGCTATCCTCTTGCCTCAGCCCCCTGAGTAGCTGGGACTACAGGCATGGCCCCCATGCCTGGCTAATTTTTGTATTTTTTGTAGAAATGAGGTTTCACCATGTTGCCCAGACTGGTTTCCAACTTCTGTACTCAAACAATCTGCCTATCTCAATCTCACAAAGTACTGAGATTACAGACATGAGCTACCATGCCTAACCATACTTTTTGTTTTTGACATGATTTAAGATACTAATACATTAAAAGTTATTAGTCCAAGAGCTAATATTGTAACTTTGGTTTGTAACTTCATATTTTATTTTCTACATGATTTAAGACATCAACACTTTAAAAAATTCTTAGTCTAAAAGTTAATATCATTGTAACTTTGGTGTGTAACTCCACATTTTGTTGTTTACATAATTTAAGAGACTAATTAATCAAAAACATTATCAGTTTATATTTGTGGACACATAATGAATAAAGATATAATATTGTGATATCAACAACTGAAAAGGGTGAAGATGGAGCTGTTAAAGAAGCAGAGTTTTGTATGTTATTGAAGATAAACCAGTATAAATTCAAATTACAGTGTTATAACTTTAGGATGTTAAATGTTATCCCCATGGCAATATATCCTCAAAGAAAAGAGCTAAAGAATATACACAAAAGGAAATGCAAAAAGAATTAAAAGATTTTACTATTAAAAAGTCAATGAAATGCAAATGACAATAATGTATGAAACAAGGGCTAAAAAAGCTATAAGCCTACAAAGAACAAATAATGAAATGATGGAAGTGAGTCCTTGTTTATTAGTAATTACCTTAAATGTAGATGGATTAAACTCTTCAAAACACAGAGATAGAAAAAATAGATTAAAAAAATCTAACTATATGCTTCCTTCAAGAGACTCAAAGATTCAAATATATTTAAAGTGAAAGAATGAAAAAGAATAGTCTATGTAAATAATAACCACAAGAGAACAGTGGTGGCTGTAGTAATAACAGACAAAATAAAATTTGTAAATCAAAAAAGCTTACAAGAGACAAAGAAGGACATCTCAAAAACAGTTTCAATATAGCAAGAATATATAACATTTAAAAACATTTATACACCTAATAAAAGACCATCAAAATATAGAAAGCAAAAATGAATAGAACTGAAGAGGGAAATAGTTAAATAATAATAATTGGAGACTCCAATGTCTTATTTTCAATAATGAACAGAACAACCAGACAGAAAATAAGGAAATAGAAAACTTGAACAATGTAATAAACTAGATCTAACAGACATATACAGAACATTCTACCCATCAAAAGAAAATACATTTTTCTCAGGTGCACATGGGACATTCTCATGGGTAGACAATACATTAGGCCACAAATCATATCTCAATAGATTTTTAAAAATAGATATCATATAAAGTGTTTTTTTCTGATCACAATGGAATAAAGTTAAAAGTCAGTAACAGAAAAGGAATAGAAAAATTTACAAATTTGTGGAAATTAAACAACACACTTAAACAACCAATGGATCAAAGAAGAAATCACAAGAGAAATTAGAAAATACTTAGAGATGAATAAAAACAAAAACACAACATGCCAAAATTTACATACACAGTGCTAAGGGGAAAACTTTGTCACTACAAATGCTTACATTAAAGAAACAAGGAAGACTTTAAATCAATAACCTAACTTTACACCTTAAGAAACTAGAAAAAGAAGACCAAACTAAACCCAAAGCTAACAGAAGGAAAGAAATAATAGAGATTAAAGCAGAGCTAAATGAAATAGAGAATAGAAAAATAATAGATAATATCAACACAACCAGAAATTGGTTCTTCAAACTGATCAACAAAATGAAAATCTGTTGGCTAGATGGACTAAGTAAAAAGACAGAAGGGTCAAATTACTAAAATCAGAAATGAAAGTGGAGATATTACTACCAATTCTACAGAAATAAAAAGATTATAAGACTACTGTGAGCAATATTATGGCAAAAAATTGGATAACCTAGATAAAATGAACCCATTCCTAGAAACACAAAACCTGCCAAGACTAAACCTTGAAGAAATAGAAAATTTAAATATACCTATAACTAGTAAGAAGATCAAATCAGTAGTCAAAAATTTTATGATAAAGAAAAACCTTGGACTTGATGGGTTCACTGGTGAAATTCTACCAAACTTTTAAAGACCTAATACCAGTTCTCAAACTTTTCCAAAATTTGAGGAAACACTCCCTCACTCATTTAATGAGACCAGTTTTACCCTGATACTAAAGCCAGCCAAAGACATCATATAAACAATAGAAAACCACAGCTCAATATCCCTTATTAACATTGATGCAAATATCCTCAACAAAATACTAGCAAACTGAATTCAGCAGCATATTAAAAGGATCATACACTATGACTAGGTAGGATGTATTCCTAGAATACAAGACAGTTTAATATATGAAAACCACTCAATGTAATACACCATATTAACAGAAAGAATGGAAAGAACTCACCTGATCATCTTAATTAATGCAGAAAAGCATTTGAAAATTTAGCACCCTTTCATGATAAAAACACTCAACAGACTAGGAATGGAAGGAAACTACCTCAACATAATAAAAGCCATATATGAAAAACTCATAGTGAACATCATACTCAATGGTGAAAGATTGAAAGCCTTTTCTCTAATATCAGGAATAAGACAAAGATGCCCACTTCTACTCGACACAGTATGAGAAGTTTGGGCTAGAGCCATTAGGCAAGAAAAGCAAATAAAAGTTATCCAGATTGTAAAATAAGTAAAATTATATGATTTGACAGATGATATGATTTTATATGTAGAAAAACTCTAAGGATTCCACAAAAAACACTGTTAGAACAAATAAATTCAGTGAAGTGCCAGTATACAAGTCAATACACAAAAATTAGTTGCATTTTTATACACCAACAATAAACATCTGAAAAGAAAACTTTAAAAATTCCATTTACAATAGCATCAAAAAGGATAAATACTTAGAAAGTAACTTAAACAATTAGGTGAAAGACTTGTTCAATGAAAACTACAAAACATTTCTGAAAGAAATTAAAGAAGACATAAATAAAAAGATGTCCTATGTTCATCAATTGGAAAAAAATATTGTTCAGATGTCAATACTACCCAAGGTGATCTACAGATTTAATGCAATACCTGTCAAACTGCCAATAATATTTTTTTGCAGAAATAGAAAAATCCATTCCAAAATTCATATGGAATCCAGGATAGCTAAAACAATCTTGAAAAAGAAGAGCAAAGTTGGAGGACTCATGCTTCCTGATTTCAAAACTTACTATAAATCTACAGTAATCAAAACAGTGTGTTCTTGGCATAAATACAGACAGAGAGAGTTCAGAAATAAACCTCAGACATATGGTCAAACGAGTTTTGAAAAGAATGCCTACCATTCAGTGGGGGAAAAGACAGTCTGTTCTTTTGTTTTTGTTTTTGTGTTTTTCTTTTTGAGACAAGATCTCTCTCTGTTGCCTAGGCTGGAGTGCAGTGGCAAAATCACAGCTCACTGCAGCCTCAACCTCCTGAGCTCAAGTTATTCTCCCACCTCAGCCTCTTGAGTAGCTTGGACTACAAGCTCGTGCCACCACACTCAGCTTTTGTGTCTGTGTGTGTGTAGAGATGGGTCTCAGTATGTTGTCCAGGCTGGTCTTGAACTCCTGGGCTTACGTGATCTTTCTGCCTCAGCCTCCCAAATTGCTGAGATTTCAGGCATGAGCCACTATGCCTGGCCAAGGCAGTCTGAAAAATAAATAGTGCTGGGAAAATTGGATATTCAAATGTGAAAGAATAAAGTTGTTCCATTACCTAACACTGTATAAAAAATTAGTTCAAAATGGATCCATGATCTAAATGTAAGACCCAAAACTATAGAACCTTGAGGAGAAAGCACAGGACAAAACTTCATAACACTGGATTTGACAATGATTTCTTGGTTGTGACACCAAAGGCACAGGCAACAAAAGAAAAAATAGACAAATTGGACTTCATAAAAGTTAAAAACTTTTGTGTATCAAAAGACAGTATCAACAGAGTAAAAAAGCAACCCACAGAATTGGAGAAAATATTTGCAAATCATAAGTCTGATAAGGTATTAATATCCAGAATATATAGAGAACTGCTGAAACTCAACAATAAAACAACTAAATTAAAAAATGAGCAAAAGGCATGAATAGATACTTCTCCAAAGAAGATGTACGAATGGCCAACAAACATATGAAAAGGTGCTCAATATCACTAATCACTAGGGAAATGCAAATCAAAATTACAATGAGATACCACCTCATACCTATCAGCTACCTACTATCAAAAAGCCGGAAAATCACAAGTGTTGGTGAGGATTTTGGAGAAATCTCCAAAATTTCTCCAGTGGAGAAATTGGAACCCTTATGCCAACTGTTGGTGGGAATGCAAAAATGGTATAGCTGCTGTGGAAAATAGTATGGCAGTTCCTTGAGAAATTAAAAATAGAATGACAATATGATCTAGCAACTACACTTCTAGGTATATAGTCAAAAGAATTGAAAGCAGGGTCTTAAAGAGACATTTGTACACCCATGTTCATAGAAATATTTTTCACTATAGCTAAAACATAGAAGCAGACTCAGTGCCCATCCACACATGAATGGATAAGCAAAAATGTGGATATGTACAATGGAATATTATTCATCTTTGAATACAAAGGACATTCTGTCATATGCTACAACATGGATCAACCGGAAGGGCATCAAGCCAGGTAAATAAGTCAGTCAGAAAAAGACAGATACTGTATGAGCCCACTTATATGAGGTACTCAGTCAAAATCCTAGGGACAGGAAGTAAAATGGTAGTTTCCAGGAGCTGGGGGAAGGAGAAAATGAAGAGTTATTGTTCAGTGGGCATAGAGTTTGAGTTTTGCAAGACAGAGAGTTTTGGAGATAGATGGTGGTGATGAAAAACAATTTGAATGTACTTAGTACCACTAAACTGTACACTTTAAAATGATTACAAAAGTAAATTTTGTGTTGTGTGTATTTTACCACAATAAAAAAAATGGAAAAACTTTTCCTTTCTCCTTATGGTGCTTTCCAAGGCCAGACCCCGCTGGGCTTCTGGGCCCCTGATACTGAATCATTCCTCTTCCTATCTACTAGGCTCTCATGGTGAATTTCCAAAGCCGGGCTGTTGCTACTTTAGTGGCTTCTTGCACCCATCATCCAACACTTTATGTGACTTCTGAGTAGCGTTGCCGTCTATCTTTGGGAAACTCCTACTCTTCTTTTATGTGGCCAGAGGGTAACAGAGCTATCTGGCCTCTCTAGCACTCCATGTTCAATTTAAGGAGCTAGTGAAAAGTTAGCTTCACTGGACTCACTTGCGGTAAATTCCTTGCTACATCCCTCTAAGCAGGAGACAAACGATGGGAAACCTGACTGTGGTGGGTACCAAATGGTGATCGCCCAAATTGTTGTCATGAAATCTACCCCCTTTTCCACATCTCATCAGTGGAGAACTAGAAGTTTCTAGAAATAAAGCTCATAACCACCTAGTGTTTCTGGGAGTTTAAGCAGATAAGTTTTAAAGGTTCATTGGTCTTATTTGTACCCTCAGAGTGAGTGCTATCTCTGCATCCTCTCTCCTGGCCCACACTGCAACACTCCTCATTCTTGCCCACCTAATCTGTTCTGCCATAACATAAGAGTTGGTTTCCTAAGATGACTTAGATTATAAAAACTGTGTTAGAAAATAGTTGTTTCAATAGGAGAAATGCGTTAAGGGCTTAGAAGTGTACATACTATTTTTTCCTGAAGAACTTCAATTATAAAGGGAGCTTGAAAATTACCCAATAAACATATGGTAATAGAACTTACTCATCACCAAGCAAATCACTGCTGATTATTCTGAGCCAAAATAATGACATTTTTTCTTTCTTCATCACTCATTGTTTTAATCAACACAGTATAATGCCAGTCAAACAAAATAGCTTGTCCCCATCTATAGCAGGGTATTAAAATTCTTGCTATAGGGGAAGTGCCCAGAGAAGACACCTTTGTGGGAGCTGTTTCCTCAAGCCAAGCTTAAGTCTTTTACATAGGTATAAGAATGCTCTAAATGTGACTAAGTAACCATTGCCTTCGAGCAGAAAGCACGTATGGTAACTGCCTGCATTTTGGTCTGAACACAAGTGGCCCTGAACTGAGAGAACCCATTTCCCTCAGGTTTTGCATGTCAGCAAAACTAGATAGAGGAGGTGACTCTTAACTGGTTTTGAATAAGTTGGTGGCCTAGGGAAGGGAAAGGAAGGGAATGTAATTCAGCATGGCACATCCTGGGAACCATAGGTGAGGCTGCAGAGTTGGGTAAGAGGCAGAGCATGGCAGTGAAAGTTAATACAAAGAGGAAATCTCACCTCCTGGTACCTTAAGGAACTTAGACTTCATTCTCTAAGTCAGTAGCTTTTTATTTTTGTTATTTGTGGATCATTTATTAGATACTATTATTCCAGAGGACCACTGATTTTAGGTAAATTAAGAAGAAATGACTCAATACAACCTTAAAATAATACAACAAGGGCATGATGCTTTTTTTTTTTGGTTTAAAAAGGAAAATAATTGTTTTGCTCAGTGAGATGATGTTTTATGCGGTCTGGTCAAGGCTCAAAGATAGAGAAGTTGTGCCATTATATCCTATTAATTTTTCTTGGTCACTCTAAAATTAGAGATTTCCAACTCACAATACACAGTGGGAATGGCAGTCAATATTTGGCTGCTCTTTTGGGTGAATCTGCATCTTTGGATGGCACAGAGACAGAAGTTATAGAGGATTCTCTCAGAAGACCACATTCAGCACTTTGTCAGACATGAGGTCAACCAGACACCACATTTGATAGCTGGAGAGTCAAGTGTTTCACCCTGAGAGAGAGTCGTGAATGGATTCATACCCACTCTTTGGTTGAATTCTCTGTCAACAAAAAAAATCAAGAGTTTGCAAAGGATCAGATGGTCAAAATGAAGCCATTTGTACAATATTTCACTTTGATTCAGTTATTTTTTTCAGCTCTCTGAATATGTTTATTACACACATGTCTTTTACAGCCAAGTTGCTAAAGACCTAAGTCAGTCTTATTCTTGATCCGTTGTAGCTGCCCTGGTTTCCACTCTGATTACTTTTGGTTTCTATCTTTATCCTTAAAAAAAAAAAAAAAATCCCTAGGAGAAGCCCAGGGCTGCAAGGGCCTTTAAAGTGTTGGTGATCAAGATATCCTTCCATTTACATTAATTCTCACAGCTAGCTGAGTCCTTCATTCATCGACAAACCAGCCCAAGTGATCTACCACAAAGATATTCTTTTGTTTTGATGTTTCACTGTGATATATGTGTGTGTAAACTTTTTTTTAAAAAAAACTAGACTGACTTTACTGAGTGCTTATGAGAATATTTTAATTCGTGGACTTTGGTCCCTATTCAATGCTGAGAAATCCTTAGTTATTCTCTCTTCAAATACTAATATTTTTGCACTATTTTCTCTGTTTTTGAATTATCTTCCTTTCTACTTCCTTTGGCTTAAGGCTGCTGTTTCTGTTTCCTCTAACCTGGGCTTTTACCTGTGCTGTTTCTGCTGTCTGGAATGTCCTTCCCACCAAACCTACCCTTCCCCAACTCCTCCAAAGTTCAACTTAAATAACTCCTTTTCTGTGTAATCTCTTTTGGTCCTTAGTTGGATATACCCATCCCTCCTTTGTGCTCTGATCATACAAGATGATAAACTATTTGAGGCCCTAATGGTGGCCTCCATTTCTCTGTACTTCTCACAGGTCCTAGTACATTACGAGACATAAGAAATTCATGGCCTAGTGGTTGGTTGATTTTGATATATGAAAAAGTACTAGAAATTCATCACAGAGAGCAAAAACAGAACTCTGGTTCAGGAAGAAAGAATGGGGAACATAGTGCCTTCTCAGATAATTGGATACACTGTCCATGTACAGATATAGATTATGTGAACAAATGGAGACTGCTACCTCAGATATGACAGCCTATTAATCGCCGCGTTAGTTCAGGCTGCTGTATTGGAATACCATAGACTGGGTGCCTAAACAACAGAAATTTATTTCTTACAGTTCAGATACCTGGGAAGCCCAAGATCCAGGTGCCAGGAAGTTGAGTGTCTGCTGAGGGCCTGCTTCCTGGTTTGCAGATGGCTATCTTCTTTCTGTGCCCTCCCACAGTGGAGAGCAGAGATAGAGGAAGCAAGCTCTTTTTTATCAGGGCCTCTTCTTGTAAGCAGCTTTCCTTATAAGGGCACTAATCCCATTCATGTGGGTTCTATCCTTATGATGTAATCACCTCCCAAAGGCCCCACCTTCTAATACCATCACATTGGGAGTTAGGATTTCTATATATAAATTTTGGAGGTGGGCCACGGTCAATCAGTCCATTAGAGTAGTACTATTTATTAGATGTCTATTTTGTGGTAGCCACTGCTAAGCACTTTATTTCATTGTTAAAATTCATACTCAAAAGAGCACTATGAGGGAGGCAGTATGATTCCCATTTTCCAACTGAGGACACCGAGGCTCAGAGGCAGTGAGTGATGTGACCGAGTACACGCAGCTCATGAACCGCTGAGACTGGTCTATCTTACTCCTGGGTGTGCTCAGATGACCACAATGTTACAAGGTCTCCCTGAAGGCAATGGGCGGTGTACACAGGACCTGATTGCTTAGTAACCATTGAACATGTAGAGTGTGTTGTTTTGCCAGAACCACGGCTAAAGCTTGCTTTTTTGTCCTGTAAATGCTAATTTTGTGGCAACTGGGTACTTTTGTGGCCTAGCCACCTCTAAAACAAAATCACCCTTAGGCTTTTGGAGTCAGCTTTGGACAACTACTTACATCACTGAAACTTAAAAATGGAGAGTAGTAATTGTACTTACATTTGAAGTATTCACACAGTCCTCAGAGAATATCTGAACATTCTTATACCTCTTCGATAATTTACGAATGCCTTGAATGTCAATATGTCAAAGTGTCAATGACATATGAAGAATTTGTCCATGTTTATATTTTTATATTAGTTGGGGGAGCATACAATTCCCCCCAAATTGTAAAACCCTATCATTTATGGAAAAAGCCCGAAAAACCTGCCAGGTTTTTCTGGTCATAACAATTTTGTTTTGGCTTGATCTACTTTTTCCGGTATTTCAAAGAGTTGTGATTTTCTTACAGACTCTGTGATGTTAATTATATGATAGCAAAATGCTGTCTCTTTGCAATTTTGTAAATAGGTCTGAGAATAAATTAGGGTGGTGGGAGTAACCACCTTCCAAATGTGGATGCCAAGGTTGTGAGTTTTGTTTTCTTGAGCATTGAGGTTACTCTGGGTGGAATGAGTGACTCTCTCAAAATTGGGCAGGAAAACTGAGACTACCAGTTCCCAGGGTAGCATCATTTTTTTGCGTAGGTCAGAGGAAATGTGGGAAGGAATCATGTGGGAGGGTCATGCAAGGTGATGCTCTCCTACACTGTCCCCTTTAGAACACTCTTGACATAACCACCTAAGCCATAGCCCGCTCCTGAAAGGTTCCTACATAAAAATCAGTGGGTTGAAGTGTGTCCCTCCAAAAGATATGTTGAAGTCCTAACCTCCAGTACCCGTGAATGTGGTCTTACTTGGAAGTAAGGTCTTTGCAGGTGTAATCAAGTTAAAATAAGATTCCTGGAGTGGGCCCTAATCCAATATGACTGTGTTCTTATAAGAAGAGGGAAATTTGGACACAGGCACATACACAGAGGGCAGATGGCCAAGTGAAGGTAGAGATAGATTGGAGTTATATGACCACAAACAAAGAATGCCTGGAGCTACCAGAAGCTGGATGAGGCAAGGAAGTCTCTCCTCCTACAGCGACTTTGGAGGGAGCATGATCCTGTTAACACCTTGATTTTGGACTTCTAGCCTCCAGAACTGTGAGAATAAATTTCTGTTGTTTTAAGCCACCCAGTTGGTGGTACTTTGTTGCAGCAGCCTTTGGAACCTAATACAGTCAGTGACACTGGCTATTACTTAGAAATACTCAAGCAGCTCTTGGAAAATACCAGTGCCTGGGCTTCCACCCTAGATGGGTAGAAATCAAATTTCCATGGTTTCAGCCTTGGGCTGGACATTTTTTAATGCCCTCAGGTAATTCCAATGTGTGGCCAAGGCTGTGAACCATTGCTATAGGTCATTATTGTTGTATCCCAGACCCACCTTTCCCAGGCTACAACTAATGAGGTCAATGATTGGCACATAACCCAAAGGTAGGTATGACCCGCCTTTACAGTTCAGTAACTCTGCCCAACATGATGCAATCAGATCTTCTCTATTGGAAAATTAGAATGTAAGGTATCATACAATATTAGCAGACAGTTGAGGGGCAGAGAAATGGAGAGAAGGCAGTGGGGAAAAGCCCAAAGCAGGAGAAGCCATGGGTGAGAGCAAGGTCTGGGACAGAAAAGTCAGTAGTGGGGAAGTTGGGGAGGAGCTGCGGAGAAAAGCAGAAATGCAGGTGTTCAGTCTGAACCTGGAAGGCTTCTTGGGTTGCTATAGAATTCTCAAAGTGACCAACAGAGACCCGGTGCTGCTGTGGTATCAGCAACAGGGATGAAGGAGCCTCCATTCTCTACAAGTTGTTACTCTGTGTGATCTGTGGACTGGCAGCAGTAGCGTCACCTGGGAACTTATTAGAAATGCAGAGTATTAGGCCCCGCCTTCCACCTCCTGACTCCAGACGGCCAGATGATTCATTTGCTCATTGAGTTTGACAAGCAAAACTGTCTAAGGCCTGGCTGAGTAGCCCCAGGGTCACTTCCTGAGCTTCCTTACTCCTGTTTTTCCTTATATAAGTTGAATCACTTGAGGGAATCTGAAGGAGATGGGGGTCTCTGTTTCTTGCAGCCTGAATGATCTTCCCTGGTGGAAGGCAGAAATAATTTTCTGTGTAAGAGCTCTGTGAAGCTGGAGAGATTTTGAAAATGAGGCTGGGTGTTAGGGATTGCTGGAGGCTACCTGTGCCATTCATCGTAGTTTGTATGATTTCAATAATACTTGGTCCCACCGAGGCAAAGCTTTACAAATATCTCTGGTTCAGTGGTTCTCAGAGTGTGGTGTCTACACAGGCAGCTTCAGCATCTCCGGAAAACTTGTTAGAAATGCAAATGCTCAGACCCCACTGTAGACCTGCTAAATCAGATTCTCTCGAGGCCGGGCAGTCTGCTCTGCAACAAACCCGGCAGACGGGTCCAGGCCCACTAACATCTGAGAACCGCTGCTCTTGTCTATTGTTTTTACGCCATTGATTCTCTCATCTTCTGAACTACTAGGCAAAGGACCTGGGCATGTCACTTCCAATCTTTTGATAATAACACTGGTGGGGATGCTCTATTTGTAATGATCCCAAACTGAAAATGACCCGTATGCCCACAACAGCAGAACGGATAAACAAATTGTGGCACATTCACACACTGGAAGATAGCAAGGGAAATGAATGATTTACAGCTGCAGACCCAATGTTGAATGAAAGAAGCCAGACACAAACGAGTTCATGCTGTATGATTTCATTTGTATAAAATATATAAACAGGCAAAAATAACCTATGTTATGAGAAGTCAGTGCACACATTGCTGCAGCTCCCTGGGATATTTTCCCCTCCCTACCCTGTCCCCTCAGCTCTTCCCTGTCTAGATTTCCAATCACCCTGTCATTCTCAGCTTAGATGTACTCTTTCTTGTTTTTGGAGATGGAGTCTCTCTCTGTTGCCCAGCCTGGAACGCAGTGGCTCAGCTCACTGCAACCTCCGCCTCCCGGATTGAAGCGATTCTCCTGCCTCAGCCTCCCCGGTAGTTGGGATTACAGGCACATGCCACAATGCCTGGCTATTTTTTTTTTTTTTTTTGTATTTTCAATAGAGACGGGGTTTCACTATGCTGGCCAGGCTGGTCTCAAACTCCTGACCTCAAGTGACCCGCCTACCCAAGCCTCCCAAAGTGTTGGGATTACAGGCATGAACCACTGTGCCTGGCCTTAGATGTACTTTTTCAGAATCTTTTTCTATCAGCTTGTTCAGAAGTCATGCAGGAGAGGGTACTTCCTGGAGGGAGACACGATGGGGCGTGTAGGGGGCATTTGTAATGTTCTGTTTCTTGCTATGAATGCTTATGACACTGGTGTGTTCTTTTTGTAAAAAATGTATCAAGCTGTAAGCTTACCATTTTTGCACTTTTCTGTATGTATGCTATTATACTTCCATATACATTTTTAAAAATACTGGTGGGTGTTGTAAAGAGTTTGAATCCTGATGTGATTTTCCTACAGCATTTTTTTTAACAGCCTATAATTTGAGGTTTTGGTCCCATCTCTTGCTTTCAATGCATGAGATGAGGAACATTAGTGACCCATGTGGTTGTGTGGATTAATTTCTAAAACCTCACTTGGAACAGAGTGCTAACCATTGAAAATGATTAGGAGTTAGTGCTTTAAAATACATCTTGGTAGTGTTTTAGGGTTAAAGTTTTGTCAATGTAATTTAGTTTTTAATTAATGAATGACTTCCCCAGATTGTTTTTTCAAAAAATAGTGGTTTTACCGTTTTTCTTTTCCCCTAGAGAACCCTCTTAAATCATGTTTGGAATTTCATAAAAGAGAAAATGTCTGTGTGATTATTTGTTCTCTGTAAGGTGGTAACTACATTGGCAGAGCTTTTTGAGGAAGCAATTTTATTGAGTAACATGAGCCTCTAGGAGATGCTTTAAACTTACAATGAATATATTCACAAATCATCATAGCTTCTTTCTAAAAAGCACAAATACTTATTACATATGCCTGGCTTAACCTGAATTTTAGATAAGTAACATGAAGGAGAAACAACAACAACAAAAAACCCAGCACAATCAGCATTTATTCAAACCCCATATGGCATGGTGCAGCTCCTCTGCTGTTATAATTGACAGGGTAGTTTAGGAAAGAGTAATGCTCCCCTCTGACAGTTGCAGGGCCTGGTCTTATTTTCATTACACATATTGGGGTTTAATGGGAAAATCCCACTGCAACTCTATCCTAATTAGATTCCTGGGTTTTGGGGTGGAAGGAACATGTGAGGTCCCTTTGTGCAATCTGCCTGTTTGACGGTAAGTGAAATGAAGCCCACAGAGGCTAAGTGACCTCCCCAAGGCTGTAGGCTGGGTTAGTGAAAGAGCTTGGCTGTGAACTTGGAGTTCTGGGTTTTTTCCATGGACAAGGTGAAAGTCTAGCAGAGATCTGGTCTCCGTGGAGAGGGTTGGGAAGTGATGGGAGCCTGAGGACCTAAAGCAGCCCACGCCACTTTCCAAAGTGGGGTAGGTTCACACTGGAAAACTCAAGCATTCCAATCTGGCCTCCTTCACTGTTTCTCCTACAGCATATTCAGACTGGAGTATTGTATTAGTCCATTTTCACGCTGCTGAAAGACATACCCATGACTGGGAAGAAAAAGAGGTTTAATTGAACTTACAGTTCCACATGGCTGGGGAGGCCTCAGAATCATGGCGGGAGGTAAAAGGCACTTCTTACATGGGGGCAGCAAGAGAAAAATGAGGAAGATGCAAAGGCGGAAACCCCTGATAAAACCATCAGATATCGTAAGACTTATTCACTACCATGAGAACAGTATGGGGGAAACCGCCCCCAGGATCCAAATTATCTCCCACCGGGTCCCTCCCATAGCATGTGGGAATTAGGGGAGTACAATTCAAGATGAGATTTGGGTGGGGACACAGAGCCAAACCATATCAAGTAGAGTCTTATTAAAATATCATTTTATTATTATTATTATTTTATTTTTTGATACATTGTCTCCCTCTGTCATCCAGGCTGGAGTGCAGTGGTGTGATCTCGGCTTATTGCCACCTCCACCTCCCAGGTTCAAGTGATTCTCTTGTCCTAGCCTTCCAAGTAGTTGGGGTTACAGGCACGCACCACCATGCCCAACTAATTTTTGTATTCTTAGTAGAGACAGGGTTTTGCCATGTTGTTCAGACTGGTCTCGAACTCCTGACCTCAGGTGATCCGTCTGCCTCGGCCTCCCAAAGTGCTGAGATATCAGGTGTGAGCCACTGTGGCAGCCTAAAATATAGTTTTTAAAAAAGTAAAATATAAAGACATACCTAATGCTTGCATAATGCATATGCTCTGGAAAAATCTGTGGATTTTCTTCTTTACATCTTTCTCTACCAATTCAAATCAGTGCACTAGGTTTTGAAAGCCTGCCACTTGCCAGGCACATAGCTAGATGTTGGGGATTTGACTGTGATCAACACTCTCTCTACCCTCATGGTGATGAACAAGGACAGATATTGAATAAATCATCTTGAAGGGGAAATGCATGGTGTTGAGACGTATGTAGCAGGGTACTGAAGCTACAGAGAAAGATCCAGCAAAGCCAGGAATGGTAGGAGGAGTTAGCTTTAGCAGGGGACATGCTGGGCTGGGGACAATGTCCCAGAAAATAAAGTATGATATGCAAAGCTTGGATTCCAGAGACACAGTGTCACTGTCAAGGAGGCCTCTGTATCTTCATCCCTCAAGATCTGAACTGCTCAACCCTAGGTCTGTGAGCCAATAATTTTTTGTGTGTCTAATCTTTTTCAAACCACACTAAACATATTTCAGGAGACAAGTATAGCCAAAACACAATTATTATGCAGTGGTTTATCAGAGAAATACAAGGAATATTTTAAAATCTGTTGCTGTCCTCAAAGAGGCTTAGCCCCACTTTTCCACATTTCTATGGGCATAGGATAGAATCGCTGAGTATAGATTGATGAAAATATCATTTTTAAAAAGTAAAATATAAACACTTTCCTATTGCCTGCATAATGCATATGTTCCAGACAAATAGAAAAATGTATTTCCTGTGAGTCACCTTTTCTCTAGACTGTACTGTTAGTGTCTTCAACCTTTCCTTGAATCAGTTGTTTTCCAGATCATTCTCCACCTCACCCTCTGATAATTATAACGTGGATATAACTCAGAAACAGCCCCCACATTTCCCTCTTTGATTGGAGGGTGGGGGAAGATACAAACACAATTTAAAATTTAAATGTAAATTAAGTTAAATTACTTGCTTATACAATAAGCAAGTAAGTTAATTGTTTTTGTAGGGGTGGAGGTAAGATATGAACACAGAAATTTAAATTAAAATTAAATTTTAATTTAATTTTTAAAATTTAATTAAATTTTTATTTAAAATTCTGTGTTCATATCTTTGCCCCACCCCTACAACCAAAGAGGAGAAGTGTGGGGGCTGTTTGTGAGTTGTATTCACAATATAATGATCAGAGGGTAAGATGGAGAATGATCGGGAAAACAGCTCATTCAAGGAAAGTCTGATGACACTAACACAGTAGAGTCTAGAGAAAAGGTGACTCACGCAGGAAATAATTTTATTGTATCAGTCAGGGAATTTTACTTCAACCAGCAGAAACTACTGCTGGCTCTCTTAAGCCAAAGTGACATTAATTGAAAGGGAATTTGGGCTTGCACAAGTAGGGGTTAAGGTTAGAGACTGGGGTGGAAGATTAAGTGGAAAGTAAGGGAAGTGTAGGCATGGTCAGGACCCAGGAAATGCCTCCTACAAATGCCACCAATGTCTCCCAATATCCCCTCCGCATTTGTGGCACTTGCTCAAGTCCTAGACAAGTAAGCATCTTACTATCTAAGGGTACATACTGGACCCTGTCTATGCAGAAGGAGGCAGAGGAGGCTAGCACTGGGAAACACCTTTATATCAAGACTGTACAATATAGGAATATACAAATTGAGAATGCAGTCAACAGTGGTTTGTTTTCTTGCTTATTTTTGTCCTTGCTTGTTTATTTTCTCTCTCGCCTCTGGGGTATAACCTCTTCAATAACAGCCACTTCATCTGTTGTCTGCCTCTGGATCCTTAAGCCCTCAAGAGTAGACATTCAATAAATAGCTATGGAATGTATTAATGGAGGAACATTCAGAGTACGTAAACATATTCCACATTGTTGTATGTGTAGACAAAGGTGAGTGTGCCATTTTTATAGGGTTGTGGACTTTGGTTCAAGATAAGGAAGATTTTTCTAACAGAGTTATCTAGCAATATCATACCCCATTTCATGAGTAACTGGCCTCTGAGTGTGAGAAGGAAGCAGCAATGAGATTTCAACGTGGACATCCACTACTGCTTCCTGTGACAACAGTACTTATAAACTTTTGTTTGGGGCTTCCCTTCCCCACTCTCAGGCCATGTGTTTTCTGGAAAGTTCACTCCACTTTCAAATCCAGAGGCTAATCTGATGGGTACATCCCATCACCCTGGCCACAGTGACTGTTTCACTTTCCCCCACCCCTACAACCAAAGAATGACCCAAATCAGGTCAAGCAGGGCAGCCAACCAGATCCAACCCAGGACTTTTGTTTGAGCCATGGAGAAAGCAGACTCTCTTCTGAGGGATCTGGTGTCATAAGAATGGGGTCCAGGAGTAGCCAGGGACCCTCGCAGGAAACTTCAGAATGAAGCTGACATGGAAGATGTCAGTGAAAGAGGGAAAGCCTGGTCTGTGTGTGCTTGAAGCCAGATCCACTCAGAATTCTTATAACATGAGCCAAAATTTTTCCTTGGATTGGTTTTTCTGTTAGAGGAACAAAATGAGTCTTAAGTAATATGAGTGTTAATTCCGATTAATTGCTAGTGACTGTCCCCAGCACTGTGTGGAGGAGGATTCCAAGGGCCAAATCCAGATACACGGGGAAGAGTAAGGTTGGTAAGTGTTGTCTGCCACAGAAGTGGAAGGGGAGTTGAGTCACACATGATGTGTTTGTAACCCTTGGGCTAGATGTTCAAACTCCTGTCATAAAGGTTGGGTTAGGTGGTCTGCAACAGTGCTGTTCAATGGACATCTAAGGTGGGTAACACATGCACTTTACACTTTTTAGTAGCTATATTTAAAAAGTAAAAACAAGATAGTAAAATTAATTTTAATAATGTACTTTATTTAATTCAATATACCCCAAATATTATTATTTCAACATGTGGCACTAGCTGCATTTCAACTGCTCAATAGCTACATGTGGCTGGTGGCTACTGAGCTGGACAGCACAGGCCTAGAACCATAGAGTATTGGAACTAGAAGAGACCTTTGAAGCAGCTTCTACCACCTGCCCATTGTACAGATGGGTCAATGGAGCCTGAGAGAGGAGAGAGTAACTTTCCAAAGCACATGAGTAATTGTAGTGACTTTCTGTGGCATATTTCATTTTCTTCCAAAGACAGACTGTATAGTGGGTGTAGTAGACAGAATAGCGACCCTCATCTCAAAGATGTCTACATCCTAATCCCTGGAGCCTGTGAATGTTGACCACACAAAAGTGTGGTTAAAAAAAAGACTTGCTGATGTGATTAAATTAAGGATTTTGATATGGGAATATTATCCTGAATAATCCAGGTGGACCCATGGTAATCACAAGGGTCCTTATAAGAGTGAGGGAGCCAAAAGTCAGAAGGAGGTAGATGATGGAACCCAAGGTTGGAGTGATGCAATTTGAAGATGGAGAAAGAGGCCATGGGCTAAGGAGTACAGGAAGCCTCTGGAATCTAGAAAAGGCAAGGAAACAAATCCTTCCCTGAAGCTTCCAGAAGGAACACAACCCTGAAGACAACTTAATTTTAGCCTTGCAAGAATCATTTTGGATTTCTGACCTCCAGAACCCTAAGAGAGTAAATGCATGTTGTTTTAAGTTGATAAGTGTCTGGTAATTTATCACAGAAGCAATAGGAAACTAATACAATGAGAAATGGCTCTGCTGAGTGAGCTGCCAAAATTTCTTTCCTTGATTGCTTTAGACATAAACCAGTGTTTCCTGCAATAAGACCACTTACCTTCACTCTGGGAAATTCACTGGTATATGTGACCAGTGGCTGTATACCACCCCAATTTCCCAGGAAAATTCTCTAAAACAGTCCTTAGCATCCCACGAAAGCTTTTACCAGTAAAAGATGACAAGGTGAATCTTTTCACTCTAAGTCTACTTTTGAGGAAACATGTCACCAACCCTTTGGTGGGTTCCAAGTCTGGCCTGGGGAAGGGCTTCACAAACCCACCAGCAAGTTATTTTCTTTGGCTTCTTCTAGGAAGTGCTATGGAGGTTACAAAGCTAATTCTACTCTCTGGCATTCAGGAATACCATGGTGACACACACACAAAGATGACTAAAAACACCATAGTTCACATCATCCTTTCCTTTCATTAAATGTCAAAGCACAACTAGAGAATTTTAAACGTGACATTTTGGTCATCCAGTTTGCCCATTTGGAAAATGCAGTTTAATAAAGGCAGCTGGGTTAGTTCAAAGAGCATGGGGCAGAGTCAAAGGACTTAGGCTCAACCAAGAATTAGCTAATGATTTCTCTGGATCTGTGTTTCTTTGTCATCAAAAAGAAACACTGAGTTTGGTATTCCTTGTGGTTCTCCAATTTTTAAATTATTATTATTATTATTATTTTTAGACGGAGTCTCACTCTATCACCCAGGCTGGAGTGCAGTGGTGCGATCTCGGCTCACTGCAAGTTCTGCCTCTCAGGTTCACACCATTCTCCTGCCTCAGCCTCCCCAGCAGCTGGGACTACAGGCGCCCGCCACCATGCCCAGCTAACTTTTTTTGTGTTTTTAGTAGAGACGGGGTTTCACCATGTTAGCCAGGATGGTCTCGATCTCCTGACCTCATGATCCGCCCACCTCGGCCTCCCAAAGTGCTGGTATTACAGGCGTGAGCCACTGCGCCCGGCCAAATTTTATTATTTTAATTGTATATAAGAAGTAGATTGCTGGTTTGAGAAACAGCATTATAATACATAATGCTTGGGATGTCCTTCAAAACCTATTTTGAATTGTTATGGAGAATGGTCTGAGAATAAAGAAAAAATATAAAAATAAGAAAGCCTAGTTTCCTTTTAGACATTTTTTTCATTGTGCTTGACTTCAGTGTTATTTTGAGTTTCACAGAATCACACAAGATTGAAGGAATCATTAAGATTTTCTGCCCAATCCTTTGTTTCACAGTTAAGAATGCTGAGACTCAAGGAGCTTGTGACTTGCCTACAGTTTCAGAACTGGTATTGAGCTAGCAGGGCTAGAATCAAGGTCTCCTGATTCACAAGCTAGAGGTCCTCTTCCTCCCTTATCAGCTCTCTTAATTTGTCATATGTGTAAGTTTATAGTTTCTCCTAAGAATAGTTGAGAGGAGCATCCCTCCAGTCCTTGCCAGTACAATGGTGAGGAAGGAGGAAAAATGGTGCTGCATGCATTGTTGAGATGGCAGGGTCTCTTGTGAGGCTTGGGGGTCTGTATATAAATAAGTTAGGTTAGAGATGTGGCCATCACTGCTACATTGGTCACTGATGGTGACTAATTTGCCTCTGAAGGGGACTGCTGTCATTAATTGCAAAGCTTATATTTCACAGAGTTGGGGCTGAAACTAGGAAGTGGGTGAGTTCTGCCATGAATAGGTTCTCCTTTTCTGGCTCTTACCCCTACACAATGCTCAGTTTCTCCTTTTAGAAACTGGCAAATAAAGGAAAACTCACAGACTTCCTCTATGGCTTGTTCTAGCTCTGAAATATCCAATGTACACTTAATCAGGAGAGGAGCAGAGTGCTGTGTCAACCCAGTTCTATTGCTAGCAATCATATGTAACAATAGGCATTGATTTGCAACCATCACACTCAAGTGGAAGATAGTTACATTTTACCTTCTGCACCTTACACAAAGATCAATTTCAGGTAAATTGTGGATCTAAATGTGGAATATTAAAGCAATAAAATTTGTAGGAGAAAATGTAGGAGAATGTCTTTATATCCTTGGGGTTAGAAAAGCTTTCTTAAAGAGGATACTAACTGAAAATTTGGACTGCATTAAAATTCAGAATTTCTGTTTACCAAAAGACTATTTAGAGAGTGAAAAGTTGAGCCTCAGAGTAGAAAATAATATTTGTAATATTTATGTTTGTCAAATAACTCATATCCAGGATACATAAAGAACTTCTGCAAATTGATAAGAAAACGTTGGGCACCCAAACAGAAAATTGGGCGAAGAACTGAATAAGCACTTTGCAACATGTCCAAAATGCCTAAAATGTACTGGTAGAGGTTTCAGAAACAAAACCATGGACTAACATCAATGTGAATACAGTATCGATGGACTGCCAAACGTTTTGTTGATTGTGAGTGAAGGCGAATGTATCAGAAGACACAAAGTGTGGCTTCAGATAAAGAAATATTTACCTACTCATGTGTGTAGTTATTTCTTACAAGATAGCTTGGCAGAGAGAGGTGAACTCTTTAGAAGATGGCAAGTGGTGTTTTAATCAAAGGACAGACAAGGCCGTGGTGCCCTGGATGGATTAAGGAACAGATAGGTAGGCCGGGTGTGGTGGCTCATGCCTGTAATCCCAGCACTTTGGGAGGCCAAGGCAGATGGATCACGAGGTCAGGAGGTTGAGACCATCCTGGCTAACACAGTAAAACTCTGTCTCTACTAAAAATACAAAAAAGTTAGCTGGGTGTGGTGGCAGGTACTTGTAGTCCCAGCTACTCAGGAGGCTGAGGCAGGAGAATGGCGTGAACCCAGGAGGCGGAGCTTGCAGTGAGCCAAGATCACGCCACTGTACTCCAGCCTGGGTGACAGACTCCATCTCAAAAAAAAAAAAAAAAAAAAAGATAGGTTTTTTTATAAAAGAGACATAACACTTTTATTTAACTATCCATATTTTCAATATGCCAGAAATTACCTCGTTTTTCAACCATTTAAACTTATGATGACCTGAGATATCTGTCAACTTAACAATATTTGGGTGGGGGTGTGTCTTAGTCTATTTGGCTTGCTATAACAGACTAGTTTAGACTAGGTAATTTAAAAATAACAGAAATTTATTTCTTACAGTTCTAGAGGCTGGGAAATCCAAGTTCAAGGCACCAGCTCTAGAGAGTGCTTACTCTTTGCTTCATAGATGGTGCCTTCTTGTGGTGTCCTCACATAGTAGAAGGGGCAACAAGCTCCCTTAGGCCTCTTTTATGAGGGCACTAATCCTATTAATGAGGGCTCCCCCCACATGACTTAATCACCTCTCCAAAGCCCCCACTTCTTAATACCATGACATTGGGAATTAAGTTTCAACATATGAATTTTGGCGGGCACACACATTCTGATCATAGCAGGAGGAGACAAAGATTTTCAAAACTCTTTGGTGAGCTTATAATAAAAAAGTTGAAGACCACTGGCCCAAAAATGTTCTAAAATTCAGGGATGATGGCAGTAAAAGAGGCCTGGTTGACCACCATGCCCCCAGGTCTTCCAGACTCTCAGAATCTATGAAAGGTTCATGTAGGACCTAACCCATGGTAAGTGCATCACAGTTGCTTCTTGACTGATGGATTAGTTCACCTTCCTCACTCACCAACACATTTTATTGCAACTTTCAGCATTCATGAAATTGGTTGAAAACTCAGCTGTTCTCATTTTCTGACTCATTAATCTCTAGTAGGCAATTGTCCTTTATAAATCTACCTACTTTTTCAAGTGGAAAGTAATCACAAACAAGAAGGTTAAATGTTAGGAGGTACATAGCAAAACAGAAAATGGATTAATAAATTAAGCATTTAAAGTCATTTTTGAGAAAGTAGATGAGTCACTTACATTTTACAATCTTAATTTTCCTTTTAAATGGCAAATTTCCCATTGTCTAGCCTAAGTACAGAATGGAGCATTTGGATTAAACAGTTACTAAGTAATTATGGTTATATGACATATTAGTTTTTAAAGTACACCAAAGTCACCTTGATATTGTCACATAATTATTTTTCCATTGGCAAATCAGAAGTCACTTCAGGATTCTGTACATCTTGGAATCTTTCTTTTCTTTCTTTCTTTCTTTTTTTTTTTTTTTTTTTTGAGATGGAGTCTTGCTCTGTCGCCCAGTCTGGAGTGCAGTGGCGCCATCTCGGCTCACTGCAAGCTCCACCTCCCGGGTTCACACCATTCTCCCTCCTCAGCCTCATGAGTAGTTGGGACTTCAGGCGCCTGCCACCACGCCCAGCTAACTTTTTGTCTTTTTAGTAGAGATGGGGTTTCACCATGTTAGCCAGGATGGTCTCGATCTCCTGACCTCATGATCCGCCCTCCTCGGCCTCCCGAAGTGCTGGAATTATAGGGGTGAGCCACCGTGCCCAGCCGGAATCTTTCTTATGAATGCAAATTACCACTGCCTTAGAGATGTGTAAAACTGTTCATCTAGAGAAACAGAATGGCAGAAAAATTAGTTTTTATTGTGTTCAGAATGGAGACTGGAAAAGGCTGGCAGATGCAACAAAAGACATATAAACCATTACATGAAGTATTTATGCCAAAATCAAGGAGCATTTAATAAGGTTTTGAATTTTAATGAATAAGATGAGCTTCTCTTGGGCTTTTACTGTTCCAGTTTTAATGTCCTCAAGTAGTTCTCTTGATAATGAGTAGTTTTGCATATTTATAGGAAACTAAGAAGTAGAGAATAAATAAAATAGCTTAATTTCTTGTGATCAAAGAATCAGGACATTTTAGAGTTGGAAGAAACTTTAGACGTTATTGATAAATAGAGAATGACAGGCATAGTTATTCCTCCAAAATATAACATTCATAATTGACCCATTAGCAATTTGGTGGATATAAATCAGTGAGATTCCTGCTGTACATTTAAGTGCACATTATAATTATTTACTGCAGATGAATGCTTGGAAATTGATGACACAGGCAATTCTCATTTTACTAGCAGGTTGGGTTCCAAAATGTGCAGGTTGTATATCCCGGATTTAGAGTTTATTTTGTGATGGAATCAATGTTGCAAGTGGAGGTTGAACTGCCAGGCCAACACATGAAACCCATATGCTCATCATGCCCTGATGGTGTTAAAGCCCCAACCCAACTTCTCACTTAACCACAGTTCAGGCTTCAGTGTTGCCTCTGCATGGTGTTGCAGTCACTAAGACCAGGATTCAAATCCTAGCTCTGCCACACACCAGCTGTGTGTTTTGGGCAAACGGACTTATCTTTCTGTGCCTCACTTTCCTCTACTGTGAAATGGGGATAATCACACTCTCCCAAGGTTACCAGACTTCAAAATGTTCCACAGTGATCCCCCATCCTGGTATTCATGCTTTCATGTAGTCCCCTCTCACACAGAATACAGCTGACCTGTGTGAGCAGTAGGATGTCATGGAAATGACAGAATGTGACTTCTGAGGCTAGGTTATAAAACAAATAGTGACTTGCTCTCTCTTGACTCTTGCTGTGGGGGAAGCCAGCTGCCATGTTGTGAGGGCGCTCAAGTAGCCCCACACTTAAGCAGCCCACACGGCAGGGAACTGAGATCTCCTGCCAACAGTGCTACCTTGCCAGGCATACAGAGAAGATCCATGAACCCTAGTAAAGCCTTTTGATGACAATATCCTTGGCTGATATCTTAACTAGAACCTTATGAGAGCCTCTGAGTCTGAGCCACCACCAGCCAAACCATTCTCACATTCTTGACCTCCAGAAATTGTGTGTTGGACAATAAATGTTTATTGTTTTGAGCTGCTAACTATTGGGGTAGCATGTTATGTAGCAATAGATAACTAATACATAATTTAATGGATTAGATGATATAAGGAATGTAGAAGTCTTAATCTACTGTCTGGGCAGAGAAAGCATGCAAAATGGTGACTGTTGATATAATTATCCCATTGTTATACCTTGAATGCCTAGTGGAATGATAGATTTCTTTTTTTCTTTTTTTTTTTGAGATGGAGTCTCGCTCTGTCGCCCAGGCTGGTGTGCAGTGGCGCGATCTTGGCTCACTGCAAGCTCCGCCTCCCAGGTTCACGCCATTCTGCTGCCTCAGCCTCCCGAGTAGCTGGGACTACAGGTGCCCGCCACCACGCCAGGCTAATTTTTTTGTATTTTTAGTAGAGATGGGGTTTCACCATGTTAGCCAGGATGGTCTCGATCTCCTGACCTCGTGATCCACCTGCCTTGGCCTCCCAAAGTGCTGGGATTACAGGCATGAGCCACTGCTCCCGGCCAATAGATTTCTTTATTAGAAATAAAACAATCCTATTGGTCATGACAGCACAGAATATATGGAGGACGGTAGGAGACATTTCCTTATTCTTCCCATTGGGTTTCCCCCTGACCTCACAGAATTATGAGCCTCATATGGCACCCATAGTCCCTTTTGACTCTGGTCTCCCTACCTCTTCTGCTTCCTAACCCTCTTCCCCCAGGGTCCTAGCTACATCCAGGAGGGTATCTGGTGTCAGGGAGGTGGAGATGGTGAGGTAGTTCTTGATTCTATGCTCGATTCTCCACTGAAGGGTAAATTTGGTGCTTTATTATTCTAAAGATTTGTTCCCATCAGAGACAGACTTCAGTCTGAAGGAAGGTACTTTGCAACCTCAAGCTGTAATAGTATTATAATACTATTATTATTATAATAATATTTAGCTTTCCATGGTCATTCTGTGTAGCATTTCTACCACACCCAATGAACAATCCTCCTGTTTTCATAGTTCCTTCTTTCAGCAGAAGGTAAGGAGAAAGTTGATTTCCTGATACTATCTGCAATTATTTGTCTGGACAGACTTCAGTAACCTTGAACTGGACACTCTTCTGAGCTCAGTGATGTGTCATTTCAGATGCTTTCTGATGCTCCTGTGAAATATTGACTCTCATTCAGCTTCTGAGGCTACCAAGAGAAGCAGAAATCAAACACAAAATTATTATTAAGAATTTGTGTTCATGCAGGCATATTAAATTAGAGTCAACTAGCAATTTTGGTAAATGCTCCTGTTGTTATAAGGCTTAATGAGAGAATTCAGGGAATAGAAAGAATTCTTGAGAGCCCTTTTTTCCTTTAGTTTTTTTTTTTTTCTGTTGTTGAGAGTGCTTGTTAATTCACAGAAACACTAGGCTGAGAATTTCACATAAGAAAAAGCTTAGAAATGGAAATAAAGCTGTGACTAGGAAATTATTGTCAAGAGTTACAAGATAACTGAAATAATAACTAATATTTGCCTGTATATCAGTGTTGTACTTACATCAATCCTCACTTATAATCCTGTGAAGGGCATTCTTTGATCTCCATCTTGCAGATAAGAAAATTGAGCACAGTAGTTAAAATACTTGCCAAAAGAGAAGGTTAGAAGCAGAACCAAGCCCCTGGTGTCTTTTCCACAATACCATGAAGTGTCCCTTAGATTACGAGTTTTGGTTTATAAAAACATAGAGGCTGTTCAAATATTTTTTAAAAGCAGTTGTCTGGCTGGGTGAGGTGGCTCATGCCTGCTGAGTCAGGAGGATTGCTTGAGCCCAAAGGTTTTAGACCAGCCTGGGCAATATAATGAGACCCCAGCTTAAAAAAAAAAAAAGCAATTGCCTGAGTCTTTTTTTTTTAATTGTGGTAAAAAACACACGAGACTTACTCTCTTAACAAATTTAAGTTTTCGCCTTGATGTTGTAATACTCAGTCTTCCCACAGTGTTGTCAACTGAAGGATGACAAGGTTCATTAATCTGGAAAGGTGAGCTTTGTTTTGCATAAAGTGCTGCAGCCTGCAGAGTGGCCATTCTGTCAGGCTGAGAATCGTAGCCTCCAGCCAGAAGCCAGAAACAAGCATTTCAAGGGAGAGGCAAAGGGAATAGGAACATGCTGAGTGATGTGGCTGAATATACATATTTAATAAGCTTTAGGAGTCATGAATATTTATGAAAGAAGAAACGTGCACATGTGCAGTTGAGCTTCATGTATTTTTGTGTGTCCCCTGTTCAAAAAATGGTGGCATTAGCATGATCCAAGGGTGCAGTTTTCAGACTTTTGACATCAAAAGGTGAAGCAGAGGATATGAAAACCCTTGCTGCACTTTCTCCGTAGACTGGCTAGAACTACCCTATGGTCAGGGGTTTCTTATCAGGAAGGAGTGCTGGTTGGTTGTTGTATTGTAACCTGAAAGGGGAGGGGAAGCATTAGGCAGTTGGTTGATAGTAGAGGTGGAGTGACTCTTTGCAAAGGGCTGGTTTCTGTTTAGACCTTAGGAAAGAAAGACTAATGGTGGTTAGTAAAGGTGAGAGTATAATGAGATGTGTCTGACCTTCCATCCCATCATGGCCAGGAACTCAGTTTTCAATGTTTCTCTTGGGTCCACTTGGCCAAGAATGGGTTGTTTCAGTCTGTTAGGGGGCTCAGGATTTTGTTTTTATTTCTAGTGTAAAATGTATGACAAAGCTTGGGGACATTGAGCAGCCATCAACATGAAAAAAACAGGTTGAATGCCACAGACTTCCTCATTCTTAAGATTCCTCACCAAGGAAGTCAATACCTTAGTGCTTTGCCCTGCTAAAAAATATTTTAAAATTGTTCAGTGAAATTTGTGAGAGCTCACTCTTCTGGGCTGAGCTCCTTCCTGTACAAGGCCCCAACAGAATAGATGAAACCAAAATGTAGTCACTCATGCTAAAGTTCTATACCACCAAACCAAAAGTAAGTTGTTTATCTGACCTTTTAAGAAATCGGGAGAGAGAAAGAGAGAGAGAGAATAAAGAAATCCCTAAACAAGCCAGTTTAAGCCAGCATTATGAGGAAGTCCCCTTTGATTTAGTAACCTGAAATAGGAAAGTAACCTGAAGTAATCTGATTTTTAACCAATCTGCTTTTTTTTTTGGTATTAAACTGTTTTCTTGTTCTTGCTCAAGCTATCTTATAGAAACCCAAAGCTGCCTTTGTAAAGGTTATAACTGAGCTGACCTAACCGACTCCATCTTGCTTCTAACCTCCAAGCTGTCTTTGTTCATTCCTGGGAAGAGGCTGAAATACCTTTGGGGGAACTTAGTTTATAGTTTAACTTTGAAACAAAGATAACAGCCCTTTATCAAAATAAATCTCATTTTTGTTTGGGGACTAGACTGCGTTTGCAGGGCTAACAAATTGGCTGCAAGATTCAAAATTAAGGTTTAAGAGACACTGTTGTAAAACCTGAGATCAGTGCTTGAGATAGTTTATAGACCCTACATTCTGATGCACCAGCTGTTGCCACCCAGATCAATAAACTGACTTATCTTGTATTGTAGTCCCCACTGAGGAACTGACTCAGTGCAAGAGGAGAGCTTCACCTCTCTCTGATTTCATCTTCAAGCTGACCAATCAACACTCCCCACTTTCCCACCCACTACCCACCAAATTATCCTTAAAAACCCGATCCCTGAATTTTTGGGGAGATCGAGTCGAGTAATAACTCTTTTTCCCATATGGCATGGTCAGCCTTGTGTCAATGAAACTCTTTCTTCACTGCAATGCCATGGGCTTTATTTGTGCAGCAGGAAGGAAGAATCAGTTGGACAGTTGCAAACTGACAGTTCTTCAATGCCCAATGGAGTACCCTTTCTAAATATTTAGATGCGATGCTGTCTAGTTCGTGAATCCCTAATAATAGCCAATTTGATCTTTAGACTAAATTTGTGAAAACTTTTTTCTTATCAAAGCAAAACAACAGAGTAAAAAAATTGTTTCTAAACATTGTTAGCTAATTTTCAGACTTTACTTTCAGGAGCTATTAAATACATAAATAGGGTAAGGGAGGAAAAATAGTTATTCCCTTTATTTGTAACAAAAGAAAAACAGAGTGGAATAACACGTTCCCATGGGAGATACTCAGGGAAACACTGATAAATCTTTAAAGTAGAACCCAGAGAGGTGGCTTTGACTTCCAGGCTTAAATACTATCATTTGCTGAAATAAAGAAAGAAGGGTGTGGGGAAAGCCTCATTAAGATGAGGTGACCAGGAAAAGTTCAGTAAACATGAACAAGGCTTGTTATGCGAAGTTAAGCTCATGCCTTCTCCACTGATGAGCGCGCCTAGGGAATTAGAATAATTCCTCTCTTCTTGGTTCAGAGAGGGAGACACCATTATAAATGGAGATTTCCTTTATACATGTAAATATCTCTAACAAAAGGGTAACACTTCTGTTCTTGTTTTCATAGTAGTTCTGTAGTTTCTCAAAATAATCCACTCAAAATAACCCTCATGCAGAAGAGGCATGTTTGGGGTGGCATATTCTGGTCTCCTACAGTCATATTTGGGGGCAGCATGTCCTGAATTCCAGCAATAGCTTAGACAAAAAACCTCCACCCTAACTTTACTGTCTTTCCCTGTTTCTTCACTCTTCACCTCAATCCTTCCCTCAGTACCATTAATTATAGTTTCCTAGTTTTTCTCAAATCTTTTATCTCCTTTCCACTCTTCCTGTCTGCCTTAGTTTAACTTCATGTTGTTTATTCAAGAATGCAACAAAACAAAACAAAAACTTTTCACAGAATTACCTGGGGAACATTTTGAGAAATTATTGCTATAAAATAATTTCATATAAAAAGAACCACTGTGAAAAAAGCAACCAGAGAATAAGAAAAAGGTTTTTTGTTTTAATTAAAAATACAGTTGCTAATTTTTTTTTAAATGGATGAGAAATAAACTTCAGCAATAAACCAGAAAAAAGGAAGAAAATATGAGAGAAAGCTTAGGGATATGGGTGGTAAATATGTGAGTTCTATATTGCTCTACATTCCTTTTTGTTTTTTGAGATGGAGTCTTGTTCTGTCACCCAGGCTGGAGTGTGGTGGCATGATCTTGGCTTACTGCAACCTCCACCTGCTGGGTTCAAGCAATTCTCCTGTCTCAGCCTCCCGAGTAGCTGGGACTACAGGCGTGAGGCACCATGCCCAGCTAATTTTTTTTTTTTTTTAGTAGAGACGGGGTTTCACCATGCTGGCCAGGTTGGTCTCAAACTCCTGACCTCGTGATCTGCCCGCCTTGGCCTCCCAAAGTGCTGGGATTATAGGCGTGAGCCACCACACCCGGCCCCTCTATATTCTTTAAGTAGGATATTTAGGAGGACAAGCAGCAAGAAGGAAAGAAAGACAAAAGGAGGAGAAAAAAAGAGTCCACCACCTGAGGAAATGAGAAATGGAAATATTAAGAAAAAGAAACAAGCCTAGACATATGCTAGTGAAACAGTGGAGCTATCCCCATCAAAGGTAATGATAAGACAAGGACCTCACTGTCCACAGAACCTGCTCATCAATATGCTGGTGTAACTGCCTGATGGGGTGTTCCTGCCCACTGCACAGAGAAAACCACTTCACTGAGACTGTAGTATTGCAGTAAAGAAACAGTTTAATTAATGTGAGGACAGCCATGTAGAAGAACTGGACTTATCACTCAAATCAGTCTCCCCAAAGGCTCCAAGGTTATGATTTTTCAAGGATAGTTTGATGGGTGGGGGAATAGGGAATGGGTGCTGCTGATTGTCTAGGAATGCAATGATAGAGAGTGTGGAAAACAGTCCTTGTGCACTGAGCCCACTTCTGGGTGGTGGTGGGGTGGCCACAAGACCAGTTGAATCATGAGTTTTGTGAGTCCAGGTGGTGTTGCCAGAATGCAAAAATCTGAAAAACGTCTCAAAATACGAATTGTAGGTCTACAGCAGTGATGTTATCTATAGGTGCAACAGAAGAAGTCACAAATCTTGTGACCTCTGGCTACATAACTTCTGAGCAGTTAAGGATTATAGAAATTATACCTACATTTTAGCAGAATTCAGACCCTTTCTATAATCATAATCTTATGGCCTTTCATTAGTCTTATAAAGGCTGTTTTAGGTCCCTGAGCAAGAAGGGGGTTAGTTCTAGGGAGGGGCTATTACTACCATCCTTGCTTTCAAGTTAAAGTATCAGCTAAATTCCTTCCACAGTTAACTTGACCTACACCCAGGAACAAGTGAAAACAACCAGCTTGTGAGGCTAGAGGCAAGATGGAGTTAGCCTTGCTAGACTTCTCGCATTGCCATAATCTTTGCAAAGGTGGTTTCACTAGGCAGTCTAGCTAGTGAAATAAAATGAGGAATGTTAAAGACAAAAGTATTCTGACACTTGTTAAAATGTTAAGAAATACTTCATTTAAGACTATTCCAGTCAGGGAGAGATGCTCAACTCCACATAGAGCAAAGACAGCCGGAGATTTATAGCTGATACACACAGTGAAGGAGTCAGTAGGTGGGAAATTACTAAAAGGAGACATCAAGGGTTGGGGGGATTCTTGCCAAAGACAGGCCAGAACAATCAATGATCAAGGGTGGGGGATTTTCTCTAAACTGAATTAGCAGGATTCTTGCTAAAAATGGGCTAGGCAGGCTGAAGACAGGAGAGGTGTCAATGTGGGGGGCTTAGTTGAGAAGGGAGCTCAGAGGAGCCTGGGTAAAGTTTGGTGAGGAGAGAGCTTTCATCAGGAACCGAAGAGCTGAAACTGTCATTGTCTGCAGATAACATGATGGTCTACCAATAACTTCAACAACAGCAACAATAATGGTGAGAACTTTTGAGAAAGTTTAGTATATTTGTCAAATAGAAACTAAAAATTTAAAAAAAAAGATTTTCTCATACATTAATAGCAATTGATTTTTTACAAATCTCAATTGCCAGATCTATGAAATCTATAAACTACTTGAAAATAAATGTGAACAAAATATTCCCGTTCTAACTAAATGCAATTATTAAAATTTACTGATGAAGAATCATGTTTACCCTTGGGAGAGTAGTGACTAAAAAGGAGAGTGAAGGGGTCTGTTTGGGGCTGGCAATCCTTTGTGTCTTGATCAATTGACAGTTTATAAAATTTTCAGATGAACATAGAAAGCACATTTAAACTTGGAGAATATTAGCATATTTGTTAGTGAGAAAACCCTGTATTGTAAAATTGTCACTTTTCCTAAATTTAATATTAAATTCAGTGCTATACTAATACAAATTCCAAGGTTCTTTATGAAACTTCATAAGTTTCCCTGGTGGGAGGTAATTGAATCATGGGAGCAAGTCTTTCCCATGCTGTTCTCGTGACAGTGAATAAGTCTCATGAGATCTTATGGTTTAATAAAGAGGAGTTCCCCTGTATAAGTTCTCGCTTCTCTTGTCTGCCGCCGTGTAAGACATGACTTTCACCTTCCACCATGATTGTGAGGCCTCTCCAGCCATATGGAACTGAAAGTCCATTAAACTCTTTTCCCTGTATAAATTACCCAGTCTCAGGTATATCTTTATCAGCAGCATAAAAATAGACTAATAGATACTGTAAAGACACAATAATTAAAATGTTATAGTATTGGATTAAGAATATATAGATTGAACAGAATAGGTTAGAGTTCAGAAATAGACCAAATTATATATAGAAATTCAGTAACTGATAAAGTTAATATTTTAAATCAGTGAAAAAAAGGATGGCCCATTTAACCAATGGTATTAGATAATTTACCATTCCTGTAAGGGAAAGAAAGTCAGTTTCTACCATATCTCATGGACAAAATTAAATTAAGGAATAATTAGAGATCTAGATGATTTATAATAGTACCAGATGAAAATACAGGAGAATAATTTTATAATCTTTGTCTGAGGGAGGACCTCCTAAATAAGACTGAAATCCTAAAACTGTAAAGGAAATTGTTAACAGAAATGACTTTATAAAAATGAAGGACTTCTGCATAGGGAAAGACATAGGAAACAAAATTAAGATACAGGAGTGAGACTAGAAGGTTATAGCATTGTATAACCTCCATCACCTCCACCCCATTCTTACTCTCACTCAACTCATGACCTTGTTTCCTACTGCAATGAGAAAATGAAAGCAGTCAGAGATAATCCAAAAATTTCCACAAGCAGTATCCCTACCCCACACCACCCTCATAATCTCATTTTCCTCCTGTCACTGCAGATAAGCTGGCCAGCTCCTCCAAATTCTTCACTTATAGGCTAGACCTCATCTTTTTTTCCTCTGTTTGGGGCTCAAAAAAAAATGCCACCCCAAAGTATGGTGCCTGGGTGTGCTGAGTACTTTGAACTAAAGGACATTGGAAGACATCAGAAGCAACCTCAGAACCAGAGTCTCTCTGACCTTCTCCTGCCCCTCATTCTTCCTGGAAGCAAGTCATGGAAATCAGAATTCTTCTTCCTCTAGGCATATCATAAAAACTAGAACGCTTTTTCCCCAAAGTCAGCCACAGCAACTAGAATTATTACTGTAATTGTACCCCACCTTTCTGTGTAAGAGATGGCCATAAAGAAATTCTCTGGCCTACCCTTGTCTGATAGTAGGTCATACATAGGACCCTCATTCGAGGTGGGGTCCTGCCCCATACCCTGGAAGAAGAAATGCTGTGAGGAGCGCCAAGAAGAATCTGAACAGACAGGCTTTGCTGGGTTTCCCCGCATCCGTCTACCATTAGATCATACCTTTTTTGTCCAATCATAAAAATGGAGTTTTTCCTTGAGTCTTTGGGTCTTCATTCTGAAGGCCCCCGTGTCATGTAACGCTTTTATTTAAAAAGTCTGTTTTTCTTTCTTCTTGTTAACCTGTCTTTTGTTATAAAAGGGTCAGCAGTTATCTTTATGATGGGGAGAAAAGATATTGCACCACTTCTGCCCCTACACCGCCCTCGGTGACATGGCTACATTTGCCATCTCCAAGCAGAACTCTCTCATGAGTCTGATATACCCACAGCTGCCCCACCGGACCGCTCTGCTTGGAAGTTTTACGGGCATCTCAAGGTCATTATGTCCAACACTGAACTCTTGATCTTCCCCCCAAAACTTACTTTATCCATAAACTTTTCCTTCTCAGTTGATGGCAATTTCAACCTTCTACTTCCTCAGGTTCCTGAAAATTGGCGTCTACTGTCTTCCTTTCACATTCTACTTCCTATTGTAAGAGCACCCTTTTGGGTTCCCATTTAAAGTCTATCCAGGGCCAGGGGTAGTGGCTCACACCTATAATTCCAACACTTTGGGAGGCTGAGGCTGTACGATCACTTGAGGCCAGGTGTCTGAGAGCAGCCTGAGCAACAGAGCGAGACCCTCATCTCTACAAAAAATAAAAAATTAGCCAGGTGTGGTGGTGCATGCCTGTAGTCCCAGCTACTTATGAAGCTGAGGCAGGAGGATTGCTTGAACCCAGGAGGTTGAGGCTACAGTGAGCCACGATGGTGCCACTGCACTCCAGCCTGGGTGACAGAGTAAGACCTTGTCTCAAAAATACACACACAGACACTCTCTCTCTCTCTCTCTCTCTCTCTCTCTCTCTCTCTCCCTCTCTCCCTCTCTCCCTCTCTCCCTCTCTCCCTCTCTCTCTCCCTCTTTCCCTCTCTATCCAGAATTTCTTCATTTGCCATCACTTCCATTGCTAACCTCCTGGTCTGAACCACCACCGCCTCTCACTTGGATGGATTTTGATATTAGCTTCAGAGCTTGTCTCCTTGCTTCTATCCTGTGCTTTTAACACAGCATCCAAAGTGATCCTGCAAAACATAAATACAGTTTTTTCAAAGTCTTTCAAAGTCTCTTCTGGTCACTCAGAGTAAAAGCCAAAGTCCTTACAGTGGGCTCTGACCTGCCTGACTGCTCAGCCCTGCTGGCTCTGCTCCTGGCTGCACTGAGGCCCTACTGCTTGTTGTTCATGCTGGTCACACTGCACCTGAGCATTTGCACTGGCAGCTCCTACTCTCAAACACCTTTACCTCAGGTGGCCCTGGATTAACTTCCTCACCTCCCTCAAGTCTTTGCTCAAAAGTCACTTTTTCAATGAGGCCTGTCCTGATCACCCCATTTAAAATTGCAACCCCACTCCCTAAATGGCACACGTGATCCTCCCTAATCTATTTTTAAAACATTTATGACCTCCAAAAATACCATATCATTCAAACCACCAGGAAGGTGACATGATCCCAAGTTTCCCAGGGTGGTAATTGTTCAACCCCATGGCTTTCCAAGGCAAGTGCCTTTACCTCAACATAGAGCCAGACTTTTGTCCCAACATTCTGAGTTATTAGTTGAGTGAAACTTGCAGAGGAAAATACAAATTGAATGACTGAACACATTGCTGATGAGCTGTGGTCCCTCCTATTGCTGTCGGGGGAGGTGAAATATGTGTGCTCTGGGGTTGAGGGTGCCTTGGTTCAAATTCTGGGCTCACTCTTTGTTAAGTATATGAAATTTTGCAAATTGCTTCAGATAATGAGAGCCTGGGATACTGCAGTACAGAAATGAGGCAATGAGGTGGAGAATTAGCTGTTGAGAGCAGCTGGATCTGAGGTTATTCACAGGTTATTCATCCACTCTTTGGACAAATGTTACCAAGAACCAATCATATTGGAGAGATTCACCACATGGTTGAGAGTCATAAGCGCCTGGAAGGATATGCAACTTGGGTCCTAAGGACAGTGTGAAATGGAGACAGGGAGACGCCAGCCTTCAAAGCTTCTGCTCACCTTGCAGGACAGTAAATGGATGGAACCCTGTACTTTGAGCTCTAAAGGGAGACTTGTGGAGTTGAGCCCCCAAGGGAGATTTCGGGAGAGCAGGCGGGCCCTGTTGAGGCCCCCAGAATCCTGGCCACCCCTTCAGGGAGAACGTGTCATGTGAGGATTCAGGTGTCAGGTCAGCATGTAGCCCATCCTTACTGCACCCAGCCTCTACCTGGGTCATCCCTGTCCAGGGATGCTCTACTGTTGAGAGAAAGTGGTCTTCACCAGCCAGCTCTGTCTGGGGTAAAAACAAACAAAGCCAGGCAGGGATTCTGAGAAGGCAAGAGGTTCTGATTAGCACAATTATCCAAAAGTTGAAGGAACAAATAGCCACTCGGAACTCATTATTTTGTTGTACTGAGTGGCAATTTCCACAGATTTCAAACTCAATGCAGGCTTGTTGGATTTAACTCTCATTGTCAATAAAAGCCACGAAAGGCATATGCAATCAGCCCTTAATATTTAAAATGTTTCCCCCATTTAAAAAATTGAGATACTTTATATGTAGTAAAATTTACCTTTTTCATGTAGAGTTATCTGAGGGCAACCATCACCACAGTCAAGGCATAAAATAATTCCAGAACCCCCTTGAAATTCCCTAGTGCTGCTCCTCTGTAGGCTAGGCTAGCTCCATAATTTTTGAGGTCTTGTGCAAAATACAGGAAAAAAAGGCCATTAAGGTTACTAAAGTATAAATCTTTTTAAAAATTTCATCTGGAGTCTTCTGGAGTCTTTTTTTTTTTTTTTTTACTTTGGATGGGTTTTTAAAATTTGCTATTTAATGTTCTAAGTGAAGAAAAATTAAAATTTTACACTAGCATAAACTTTATGTAATGTCAGCTTTATGTGCAAATATAAGAACATTCAACTGGTATGTGAAACCATGGAAGCAATTTATATTTTGTAGCTTGTACCTGCACCCGTGTTTCATTCGTACTAGAATGATGGAAAGCAGCACAAAACTCACTCAGTTATTTTTATTTCACTTCTTGATGAACACACTTTCTACCAACCACCTATGGAGCCAGAGGGTTGCAGAACATGCTTTGCTTTGAGTCTCTGTGTTATTCTATGTCCTGGATTCAGCATCTTCCTGCTGTTCCCCCTGGGGGCCACTCCTGACTAATTCCTTACCAGCTTTCTGGTGATCTAGTGCATCTTTGACTCCCCTTCCACCTTGCCGACTGGCTCCCTGTCCTGCCTGTATTTTGGTGGATGCCATTCTCATTCTCTTATTCTCATTGTGTTGGCAGCTTCACTTTGGCCAAGCCAGCGCTGTATTCTCTGGTTCCTGGGTTGAAACTTAATTTCTCCAGAGAATGATCTGTAAACAATGAGCAAGCTGATGACCAAAGGAGGCCTCCTTCACTGTAGGGATCCCTTCTAATTTCTCACAGGGATCCCTTCTCACAGCAGGGGTTTCTCATCCCTCCTCCCTGGCCAGAGTTCCTCCCCAGAATACCATGCTCAGAGGGCCAGTGTGAAGAGAAAGTGAGAGTCTGGAGTCCAGAATCTGAATGTCTGGGTTCCGATTCCAGACAGGGTACCATTTTCAGCTATGTGACCGTACACAAGCTCCATGCCTCAGTTTTCCCATCAGTAGAAGGGGAAAAATAATAGCATCAAGTGGAATTTGTTTTAATTCTTTTGAAAGATGTATACATAAGTACCTATAAGTGTAGAGTGGACAAATTTTCACAAACAGAACACATCTATGCAGCCAGCATCCAGACCAAGAAACAGAGCATTCCCAACACTCCTCATTCCCAACATTCCTCATTTCTGTCCCACCTCCCACCCCCTCAGATCAGGGTTGCTTTGAGGATAAATGAGCTAACATTTATAAAATCCTTAAAATGGTGCCTGGCATATAGCAATCATTTTATCACAATCTGTTTTTTAAAAAACAAGTTAATTAGGAGGGAACTGTTGGTTTCATGAAGCTCAGCCGCTTCCTTCATTTTAGTGAAAGCTTGGCTGTCGCACAAGTTTAGGGCCCCCTCTCTTCATGTGGTGCAGCCGGCAGGATGAGTTAAGAGTCTTCAAAAATAATCAATTATTTTCTTATCCCAAAGGACCAGGTGGTGCATTATACAGCAAATGGCTCCCGTGGAATGCCAACAATTTTGCTTAGATGGGAAAAGTAATATGCAATCAGGCGACTGTCACCACTTAATAAAGGGCCAGATGCTGTCGTGCATGGCAGCCAGGGTGGCCCATGGGGAGCCAGCACAGCCTGGACCCTGGTTAACAGGGCCAGAAATCAGAGATCTAGGGGCAGGGGGGAAGGGGACTTCTGGATGTGGCTTTGTTCACTGCCTGATTATCCCATGAGATGCACAAGGAAAACTGGCCTGAGAAAAGTTTCTATAGAAATGGCCAGAGTGAACTGAAGCAGGGCTGGAAGAATTAGTGCATTCACAACTAATTTCACACAATCCTCTAAAACTTATGAACAGAGGAAATGGTTATACCATTTATGGTGTCTTACCACACTTTTATTTTAACTCAGAATACATCTGTGCTCCTTCTCGTGCCTTTTATGACACAAAGACCAAAGGGGGAAAAAAAAGAAAAGAAATAAGGAAACAAAGACAATAACACCAGATCATAAAATTAGATCAAAGAATTTAGAAGGAGAAAAATAATGGTTGCCAATGTATTTTCTGGAACACATTAAATTACGGAAAAATAATAAGTATTCTGTTCCACTATCGCTTGGAGTCTTCTCCACTACAGGGATAGAAAACTAAAGACAAATGAGAAGACAGAAGAGGGGGAAGCCATTTCCTGATGGAGTGGACTAAGGGCAGGAGGCAGCTTCTGGGGTTACTGCTGCATTACATTGTTCTGGAATGAATCCACTCCCATATTTTGGAATAGAAGTCTTACATGGTATTGGCATTGAGGAAAACAACCAAGCAACAATTTCAGAAAATTTGTAGCATTCTCTGCATTACAAAGAGACTTTTAAAATTTTTAGAGTGTTTCTCTAAACAAGGGCAGATATGATTTTTAAAAGTCATTAAATAATTACACTTGCAGAGATATAGGCCCACAGTCCCTTAAGGCAATTTTTCTGAGGCTTAGAGTTCTCTGTAGACACATCTCAGAGGCCAGAATTGCTTCCAGGGTGCAGAGTGTCACCACCACAGCTGGATAAGGCCTGTGCTTGTGTCTATTGGCAGAACTCAGAGTAGAGGAAAGCGCAAATGGGGAACCAGCTGGGAATGTCATGGCTGCTCCTGCAATTTCTTCTGTCCAGCCACAAAAATGATGAACATGGTCCCCTTTACCTCACTTCAGGGTTTAAAAATTATTTTTAATTATGATAGGTACATAAGAGTTGTACATATTTATGGGGATTATTTTGTAAATCAAGAAGAAATGTATGGTGCCCATGAGGAGTGTGTGTGTGTGTCTGTGTGCGTGTATGTGTGAGTGCTTATGGGAGAGAAGAAGATAGAGTGCTTCATTAAATCCCTGCGCATGTCTAAATTTTAATATCTTAGGCCTACAGGTTCAACAGAAAAAATCCATCAATGACGTTCAAAAATAATTCATGAAAATCAGAACAGTCTGCATTATACTGCACATGAGGCATTCTAGTTTCAGACCTTGTGCAAATGAACAGTGGCTGCTGTGCAGGAGGGAAGTCTATGTCATATAGTTAGTGAAGCTGAAGTCCTTATTGGCTGAATTAAGACACTACCCAGATGGCTTCTACTGTAGCTACATTCTACGTTTCTAAGTTAGCAAAATTGTAAAACCACTAGGCTACTGAACTTGCGAAATTCCATAATAATATTATGAACTCTAAATGAGTCCACTAGTTTTTCCAGATTTCTGATATGATGTATTCAGTTTGGGGTAGGGTGCTTTTTCCTCTTAGGCATTAGGCCTCTAAAAGGTAAGTCAGTGAAAGTATCGTGCATAAGGATTTGTAAAGATATGAGGACAGTGGATGGATTCAACTCAAATGGTGATTTGGCAAACATGGGTTTCAAAGTCTGACTGAATTCATGCAGTCTGTGTTCTCTCCTAACAGAGTGAATATGGCATTTTGCTGATGAGGTGCAATGACAAACAAGCTCAAACACACCTGAGCAGTCTTCTAGGCAGAGCTGTTCAGCCACACACAGGGCCCCACCAGTGGTAGATTAAAGAGGGCAGGAAACTCTTTGACACTCCTCCCATTGAGAAGTGGCTGCTAATTCCCCTGCCCTTGATTTTGAGCTGGACTTAGTGTTAAAAAGAATGCAGTGACGCTAGGGTTAGGACTCCTGAAATGAGGTAAGAGGAAAGCTTTCAGCCTCTGCCCAGCCTTCTCGACATATTCACTCTTAAACCCAGTTGTCCATATTGTGAGGAAGCTCAAGAAGACCTATGGAGAAGCTCACGTGGAAAGGAACTAAAGCCCCAGATGCCAGCTCTGGCTTTGCTCCTAGCTGACTGCACCAAGTTGCCAGCCATAAGAGTGACCCATCCTTGAAAGTGGAGACTCAACCCCAGTTGCTTCAGTTGATACCACATTGAGCAGAGATGAACTGTACCCTCCAAGCCCTGTCAAAATGGCAGATTTATGAGCAAAATGACTTTCATTGTTTTAACTACTGAGATGTGTTGTTGCTGGTTTTGTTTTTGTTTTTGTTTTACATAGCAGTAGATAACTAGAACAGCATCCAAATTCTGGTCCACAATATACTGGAACTTAATTGCCATATTTTGTGTTTGGGGGCAAGGGAGTACCTGTGATTTAGCCTTTATCTTCATGGGACTCACTCACCTGCTTCTTAGTGCTGCTCCACAGAAAGCAGGTTCATCTTGTTAAGCAGCTAGGACATGTTGAAAGAGTGGGTTCAGGATTATCTCCATCTTTTGGATCAAGCGGTAGATGTTGGCATTGCTGTCCATAGTGGCCAAGCTCCTACCACAGTGCTGCTTCTGTGGCACACTCAGGCTTCCTGGGGAGTACACAGGTATTGAGCAGACCCTTTCTGGAGTGGGAGGGGATTTCTTCTCTGAAAAGGCCATTGTTGAAGGGCTCTATCTCTGCTCTTGCCAGCTTGCGTTCATTTTCTTGGCGGGGTGAGCGACTCATCCAAATCTTCATGCCTGCTAGCAGCCCTTCAGAATCAGATATCTGTTTCCACACTGAATAAAGGGGCTGGCAGGCCCTCATTGTTGTATGCTTTTGTTTGTTGGAGTCCTGGAGGAAACTGAATACATAGTCTAGAGGGTGCATCTTGGAAGCTTTGGACATCGCTGGATTTTTCAAGGCAGTATCTGCACCCTATATGTCTACCTTCCCAAGATTCTCTTTTAGGATTGCATCATCATCAGTTAATTTAGTTGTGACTTATTCTTTTCCATCTGGGCTTGAGTTCTATACTCTGCAGAGTGGAACCTTATAAATTTGGGCCATATGTGCAGGGAAATGTAGCTTTGGGAAGGAATCCTCCCATGCAGGACTCTGGTTGGGGTGGCCTGGGGAATTGCTGGGGGTGGAAGAGGCTACATTTATGGCCTCCTGCCCATTTTCTGTGTGTCATCCACTGTACTTTTGCATAATGTGATGGGACTCCAGCAGAAGGTCACAGGAACTCCTGATACGGTGAGACGACAGCTACTCTGTCTCTCCCTCAGTGGAGGAGGCTAACCCAATATATATATTTAATAGGGCCAGGGTCTCGACGTGTTGCCTAGGCTGGTCTCAAACTCATGGGCTCAGCAGTCCTTCCACCTGGACCTCCCAAAGTCCTGGGATTACAGGCGTGAGCCACCACACCTGGCAGGCATTATATTTAAAATTAAAAACACATACATCTTCATCCTAGAAATTCCACTTCTAGAATATTTTTTTACTTATTATCTACCACATTTTTTAGTAGAAAAATATCTGAAACATCATGATTTAATATATGGTCATTCTTTCCAGGCAGTGTCATGTTGCCTTTAAACATACATATTAGAACTAGATCAGTTGATACAACAAATCTAAATGCTTAGAAGGTGCCTGAAACATATTATGTGTACAATAACTAATGATTTTAGTTGTCATAAGTGAGAAAAATAAAAATGCTGGTATATGGTTATATATTACATATATATCTACATGTATGTCTATATAAATGAATATATATCACTTATATCTGTAAAACATAAAAATCCTTTTTATATGTGAACACACACATATGTATGGTCAGGTGAACACAGAGAACATTGTGGGTGGATACCATACCAGCTTGTGAATGATGAGATACCTGGAAGGGTGAAAAAGAGGGAACTGGAGGTAGGGGGAGAAAGACAAAACAAATAAAAATGTCCACCATAAAACATCTTTGAAAGTTTATATATGTAAATATACAGAGAAAGAGAGATGAAAAGCTGGTTATCAAACTGGAATTGGTAATGAGGGCCTCAGAATTTTTTCCTAAATTCTTTCTTGTTCTTTTCTCTGCTTTTTGAATTTTCAGAAACACTAAACATGTGTTATTCATATAGTTGGAAAATAAATGCTATGTTCGATTTTGAAAAAATCAAGCAATATGAATAGTAAAACTACCTCTCTGATCCTTTAACGATTAAGAAAGGCTGATGATGATAATGATAGTAATGATAGCTAACATTATTTGCACACTTACCATGTGTTGGGGTTTTAGAAGTAAAAGCATCTTTATTCTTGTAAGTATTTACAAATGCTTCCAATCCTAAAGCTGAAAAAACCCTAGGTCCTCTGACCCCAAATGCTCATTTCACAGATGAGGGATTTGAATGAGGAGAAATGCAAGGACTTCCTTACTGATGTCTCCATTTGGAAGAGCTCAGTCTCCTGACTCCCAGTTAGATGCTCATTCTACCACCTGTAAAGAACAATCCCTCTCTATCAGCACATTTGAAAACCACAATAAACCACAATTCCAATCCAGGGAATTGGGGGTGTGTTACCATGGTAATTATTTTCATGAACCTGTTTCTTTCTAATGCCCTATCAAACAGAGAAAATGCTAAATTCTTAGAAACAACTGACTTGAAAGAGCAGAGCGAAGCTTTCTGAAATGATAGAAATGTTCTAAGTTGTGACTGGGTGTGGTGGCTAATGCCTGTAATCCCAGCACTTTGGGAGGCTGAGGTGGCCGGATCACTTAAGGTCAAGAGTTCGAGACCAGTCTGGCCAACATGGTGGCCAACCTCTACTAAAAATACAAAAATTAGTCAGGCATGGTGGTCGGCGCCTGTAATCCCAGCTACTCGGTAGTCTGAGGCACGAGAATCGCTTGAACCTGGGAGGCAGAAGTTACAGGGAGTGGAGATTGTGCCACTGTACTCCAGCCTGGGTGGCAGAATGAGACTATCTCCAAAAAAAAAAAAAAAAAAAAAAAAAAAAGGAAATGTTCTGCCCTAAATTGCGATTGGGGTGGTACTTGCTTGCACAGGCATAACTTAAAGGTATAAAGGCATTAAGATGTATGTTTAAGAATTGTAAGTATTATACCCTTCATCATATATGAATTATACCGCCATAAAACACAGTTAAAAAGAGACACACTAGTTGAGGACATTTCAAAAGAAGGTGTGTTAGCCCATTCTTGCATTGTTATAGAGAAATACCCGAGGCTGGGTAGTTTATAAATAAAAGAAGCTTAATTGGCTCATGGTTCTGTAGGCTGTGCAAGCATGGCACCAGCATCTGTTCCTGGTGAGGGCCTTAGGAAGCTTCCAATCATGGCAGAGCAAGCATGTCACTGCAAGGGGGTGGGGAGTCCCAGACTCTTTCAAGCAACCAGATCTTGTGTGAACTAATTGAGAACTCACTCATCACCAAGGGGATGGTGCTAAGCCTTTCATGAGGGATCCGCCCCCATGACCCAGTCGCCTTCCACCAGACCCCACCTCCAACATTGGGAATCATATTTCAACCTGAGATTTGGAAGGGACAAACATCCAAACCATACCACAAGGTATGAGTGGAGTCATGGAGGTAGTATGCAGTGTCAGTCAGGAGGGGGTCCCATTTGTTACCATGAGCCTGTTACTGTGGGTATGTTGCCATCATGTGCATGTTTTAGCCAAGCATCCTAATAATCTGAAATCGTTTTGCTTTATCTTGGGAGGTTGGTAGATGTGCCTTCCTTTGCTTAAATCCTTCTGCCTTGAGAGAAGTGGCACTTTTCAGGTTAAACTACATAAACAAGAGCATTGGAATAGTGCCTAGGTAGTGGGAGGAAACAAACGGAAAATATAGCCCTACTGAGTAAGACACACTTGGAACAAGTACAGAACCATTTAAGTCATACTGTGGATAATCAGAGCATGGAACGGGTGGGCAGACTAATACATAGCAGTTTCTTTTTTATTTTTCATTTATTTATTTTTTCTCTACTGTGACAGATTAACATAGCAGTTTCTTTGGCTTTGGAGGTTCAACCTTCTGAACAGGTATCAGGGCATTAAGAATGCATTGCCTGGGAATCCTCTACTGTTTTATAAAACTCCCTTTTCATGGCCAGACAGCCCCTCACTGGCCCCTAAATTAGCTTCTCCCTGTAACTGAACTTGTTTCAGAGCAGCCCCAGGATGTGACTTATTTTGAAAGCATTGATCTCCTTCTAAAAGCCCAGCTTGTTGGACTTTTCAATTTGGTTCCTGTATGTGGTGCTAATCCTTCTGTTTATTTGGAATTAGGGTAATTTTCTCCACATGTCACCAATCTTAACATGTTTTATTTGTTGTTGCTGATCTTTACTAAGTGTAGTAAAATACCAAAAGTGGCAAGGTTGTGAAAAACAATCTAATAGTGGGAAATCAGTCAGACTCTTTCCACTCAGCTGTGGGTTTTTCATGTGTAGATGTAGCTTTATTTTATTCCTTCCAAACCTTATAGCCACGAGAAAACAGACGTCATAACTCAGCTCTCCATGGTGGCTGCTCTTTGCCCTGAATAATAGAGCGGGGAAGGCTTTTGAGCCATTCTCAGTTTAGGAGAAGAAAGAGGGAAAGCAATGAAACAATATCACAGGCTGGTCATTTAATATGGCTTTATCAAAACAACTTCCAAGAACACTAGCTCCTGAATGCACCACAAGGAAGCCTGAAGACAGGCCCACCTGTCCCAGCTACACCCCCTCAGTGCCCAAGCATGGCCTCTGGGGGCCTGGGGATAATCCTGCCTTGCCCACCGCCATTGCACCACCATTGGCTGCTGAGCACTCCTCCTGGGGGCCTGAGGACTGGCCCACCCGACCTGGTGCTACCACCATAGCTGGTAACCACTCACATGCACTACCTGTGGGCTGGGGGAATGACAGCCTGCCCAGCCTGCCATAGCAACTGTCAATACCACTGCAGGCTGCTTGGGAGCCAGAGGGTAGTTCCACCACTACTACTGCCATTGTCTGTTCCCCAGGGGCCTGAGGACCTGCCTACCTGCCCAGCCCACTGCTATCACTGCTGGCACCTGACAAAACCACCAGGAGACCCAAGATCAACCTGCCTGGACATGCTAACACCAGTGCCAACTCTATGTTGCCTTGGGGCCCAATTATAGGCACACTTGGCTTGCCACTCCCACCACCAGGACCCAAGGATTGGCCTACCTGGTGTTCCTATTCCCAGTGAAACTTCACCACAGCCTTCACTAACAACCATACCATAAGCCACTGAAGAAATCACAGACACACTAATGCTATTTACAGACAAAAAAAAATTACAGGGAGACTACACTACCGCATACATCCAGAATCAAAGACACAGTGCTCTACCCAACCAACACCAAAGGTACATCTTCAGGAAAACATCCTCCCCTATGAAAGCAAATCCCCAAAACTGGAAGAAATGACTATTACACCAGATGGGCAGATAGCAATATAAGCATACAAGAAACATAAAAGCAAGAAAATATGACACCTCCAAAGGAGCACAATAATTCTCCAGCAACACGTTCCAAAGAAAAAGAAATTTATGAAATCCTGAAAAAAGAATTGAAAATAATATTAAGCTAAATGAGATATAAGAGAACACAGACAAACAATACAAAGAAATCTGAAAAAAACAGGATATGAATAAGAAAGTTTTCCAGAGACAGATGTCAAAAAAGGAACCAAACAGAACCTAGAACTGAAAATTTTACTGAATGAAATAAAATACATTTTAAAGTTCAATAATAAACTAGATCAAGCAGAAGAAATGATTTCAGAACTTGAAGATGTATCTTTTAAAATAATCCAGTCAAGATGAAAGAAAAATGAATAAAAAGCAATGAGCAAACCCTACATGATATGTTAAGTGTAACAAAGTGACCAAATATTTGCATTTTCAGTGTCCCACTAAGTGAAGAGAAAACAAAAGAATTAGAAAACCTAATCATAAAATAATAGCAGAAAACTTCAAGAGATTTAGACCTCAAAATACAGGAATCCCAGAGGGCCCCAAACAGACCAAATTCAAAAAGATCTTTTCCATAGCACATTATATTCAAACTATCAAGTCAAAGACAAAGAGAGAATTCTAAAAACAGCAAGAAAAAAGCATCCAGTCCTTTGTAGGGGAATCAATCAAACTAATAGTGTATTTCTCAGCAGAAACCTTACGCTGAGAGGCTAGGAGAGAATGGGGTGATATATTCAAAGTGCCAAAAGAAAAATCTGTCAGCCAAGGAGACTATACCCAGAAAATTATCCTTCATAAATGAAGGAGAAATAAAAAACTAGCAAAAGCTGAAGGAATTCACTACCACTAGACTGGTCCTACAAGAAATACTTAAGGGAGTGCTACACCAGGAAGCAAAAAGACAGTATCTGCCTCGTGAAAACACATCAAAGTATAAAACCCATTGGCATAATGAGCACACAAACAAGGAAAGAAAGAACTTAAATGTTACCACTACAGAAAACCCCAAACCACAATGATAAACGATGCAGAGAAAGAAATGAGCAAAAGATGTACAAACAACCAGAAATTAATTAATTAAATGACAGGAATAAGCCCTCATGTATCAATAATAAACATGAATGTAAATGGGTTAAACTTTCAACTTAAAAGATATAGACTGGCTGAATGGATTTTTTAAATGACCCAATTATATGCTGCTTACAAGAAACTCATCACATCTGTAAAGACATACATAGACTAAAACTGAAGGAATGAAAAAAGATATTCCATGCAAGCAGAAACCAAAAGCAAGCAGGAGTAGCTAGCTATACTTTATCAAATAAAAGAGACTTTAAGTCAAAAACAGTAAAAAAAAAAGAGACAAAGGTTGTTATATAATGATAAAAAGATCAATTTAGCAACAGGCTATAACAATCCTAAAAATGTATGCACCCAATATTAGAGCACCCAAATATATAAAGCAAATATTCTTAGATCTAAGGGAAGAAATAATGGCTGTGTGTGGTGGCTTATGCCTGTAATCCCAGCACTTTGGGAAGCCAAGATGGGAAGATAGCTTGAGGCCAGGAGTTCAAGATCAGCCTGGTCAACATAGTAAAACACCATCTCTAATTTAAAAAAAATTTTAAAAAGAAGAAATAGGAGATGCCAATACAATAATAGTTGGGGACTTCAACAACCTACCCTCAGCATTAGACAGATCATGTAGACAGAAAATTAACAAAGAAACATTGGATTTAAACTATACTTTAGACCAAGTACACCTAGCAGACATTTAAAGAACACTTCATCATCTGCAGAATACACATTCTTCTCATAAGCACATAGAACATGCTCCAGAACAGACCATATGCTAGGACACAAAACATATCTCAACAAATTTTTAAAAGTTGAAATTATAGCAAGTATCTTCTCAGACCACAGTGAAATAAAACTAGAAATGAATTACAAGAAGAACTTTGGAAACTGTACAAATACATGGAAATTAAACATGTTCCTGAGTGACCCTTGCATTGAGAAAGAAATTAAGGAGGAAAGAAAAAATTTTTTTAAACAAAAATGGAAATACAACATACCAAAACCTATAAGATACAACAAAAGCAGTGCTAAGAGGGAAATTTATAGCAATGAATGTCTATAAATACGTAGAAAGTTTTCAAGTAAACAACTTGATGATGCACCCCCAAGGAACTAGAAAAGCAAGAACAAATCAAACCCAAATTTAGTAGAAGGAAAGAAATAATGAAGGGCAAAGCAGAACTCAAAAAAATAGAAACAAACAAAAAAAAATACAAAGGGGCCACAAAACAAAAAATTCATTTTTGAAAAGATTGAACAAAACTGATAAACTACAAGCTAGATCAATCATGAAAAAAAGAGAGAAGACCCAAAATCAGAAATGAAAAAGAGACATTACAACTGATACCACAGAAATACAAAAGATCATCAGAGACTATTATGAACAGCTATACAAACTGGAAAACTTTGAGGAAATTGATAAGTTCTCAGACACAACCTACCAAGATTGAATCAGGAAGAAATAGAAAACATAAACAGACCAATAATGAGATTGAGTCAGTAATAAAAAGTCTCCCAACAAACAAGAGCCCAAGACCAGATGACTTCCCTGCCAAAGTCTGCCAAACTTACAAAGAACTAATACCAATTATCCTCAAACTATTAAAAAAAATTGAAGAGGAAGAAATTCTCTCCAACTCATTCTATGAGGCTAATATTGTCCTGATAACTACAACCAGGGAAGGACACAACAACAATAAAACTACAGGCCAATATCCCTGATAAACATAGATGCAAAAATCCTCAACAAAATACTAGCAAACTGAATCCAACAGCGTACCAAAAAAATACACCACAATCAAGTGGATTTATCTCAGGGATCCAAGGATGATTCAAAATATGCAAGTCAATAAATGTGATATCACATCAACAGAATGAAGGATAAAAACCATATGATGATCTCAATAGATACAGAAGCATTTGATAAAATCTAACATTCCTTCATGATAAAAACTCTCAACAAATGAAGCACAGAAGGAACATAACATAATAAAAGTCATAATGACACACCCACAGCTAACATCACACTGAATGGGAAAAAGCCGAAAGCCTTTCCTCTAAGAACTGGAAAAAGACAATGATGCCCACTTTCACCACTCCTATTCAACTTAGTACTGGAAGTCCTAGCCTGAGCAATTAGGTAAGAGAAATAAATAAAAGACATTCAAATTGAAAAAGAGGAAGTCAAATTGTCCCTCTTTGTACATGAGATGATTTTATATCTAGAAATAAACCTGAAGATTCCACCAAAAAAACTGTTAGATCTGAGTTTAAAAATTAGTAAGGTTGGCCAGATGCAGTGGCTCACGCCTGTAATCCCAGCACTTTGGGAGGCTGAGGAAGGCAGATCACAAGGTCAGGAGATGGAGACCATCCTGGCTAAGATGGTGAAACCCTGTCTCTACTAAAAATACAAAAAATTAGCCGGGTGTGATGGCATGACCCTGTAGTCCAAGCTACTTGGGAGGCTGAGGCAGGAGAATTGCTTGAACCCAGGAGGTGGAGGTTGCAGTGAGCCAAGATCACATCACTGCGCTCCAGCCTGGTGACAGAGCAAGACTCCGTTTCAAAAAAAAAAAAAAAAAAAAAATTAGTAAGGTTGTAGGATAGAAAATCAACATACAAAAATCAGTAGTGTTTCTATCCACCAATGATAAACTAGCCAAGAAAGAAATCAAGAGGGCAACAATCCTATTTATAATAGCTACAAAAATAAATAAAATATCTAGGAATACATAAAGGAGGTAAAAGACCCCACAGGGAAAACTATAAAACAGTGAAGAAAAAAATTGAAGAGAACACAAAAGAAAGATGTCTCATGCTCATGGATTGAAATAATTAATATTGTTAAAAATGACAGCCCAAAGCAATCTACAGGTTCAATGTAATCCCTATCAAAATACCAATTTTTCACTGAAATAGAAAAAACAATCCTAAAATTTGTTTCAAACCAAAAAAGAGCCTAAATAGCCAAAGCAGTCCTGAGCAAAAGGAACAAAGCTCTAGGCATCACACTACCTAACTTCAAAATATATGAAAAGATTATAGTAACCAGAACAGCATGGTATTGATATAAAAACAGACACAGACCAATGGAACAGAATAGAGGACTCAGAAATAAGCCTGCATATTTACAGCTAACTGATTTTCAACAAAGGTGCTAAGAACATGCATTGGGAAAGGATACCCTCTTTAGTTGCTGGTGCTGGCAAAATTAGGTTTCCATATGCAGAAGAATGAAACTGTACCCCTATATCTCACCATATACAAAAATTGGCTCAAGATGAATTCAAGACTAACATAAGACCCCAAACTACAAAACTACTAGAAGAAAACATAGGGGAAACACTCAGGACATTGGTGTAGGCAAAGATTTTGTGACAAAGACCTCAAAAATAGACAAATTAGACTATATTAAACTAAAAGGCTTCCACACAGCAAAAGAACAATCAACAGAGTGAAGAGACAGCCTATTGAATGGAATAAAATATTTGCAAACTCTTCATCTGACAAGAGACTAATATCCGGAGTATACAAGGAACTTAACACTAACACAACAACAACAACCATGATCAGCAGCATCTCATTAAAAAGTAAGTGAAGGACATGGATAGGTATTTCTTAAAAGAAGACACAAATGGCCTAAATGTATATGAAAAAATACTTAACATCACTAATTATCAGAGAAATGCAAATCAAAACCACAATGAGATATCATCTTACCCCAGTTAGAATGGCTATCATTAAAAAGACAAAAAATAAGAGATGCTGGTGAGGATGTGGAGAAATAGAAACTCTTATACACTGTTGGTAGGTATGTAAATTAGTACAACCACTATAGAGAAGAGTATGGAGATTTCTAAAAAAAACCCAAAACACAGAACTACTAAACAATTCACCAATCCCACTACTTGGTATTTATCCAAGGGATACCTGCACCCCCATATTTATTGTAGTAGTACTTACAATAGCCAGGATGTGAAATCAACCTAAGTGTTCATCGATAGATGAGTGGACAATGAAAATGTGGTATATATACACGATGGAATAATATTCAGCCATAAAAAAGAATGACATCTTGTCATTTCCAGCAACATAGATGGAAATGAGGTTATTATGTTAAGTGAAATAAGTCCGGCACAGAAAGACAGATATTGCATGTTCTCACTCATTTGAGAGCTAAAAAAAGTTGATTTCATGGAGGTACAGAGTAGAATGATATATACCAGAGGCTAGGAAGGGTGTGTGTTGGTGGGGAGGGGAAGTGAGGGGGAAGGATGAAGAGATGTTGGTTAATGAGCACAAACATACAGTTAGCTAGAGGAAATAAGGTCTAATGTTCAATAGCAACGAAGGGTGATTATAGTTAACAATACTGTATTACATATTTCAAAATAGCTAGAAGAGGGGACTTGAAATGTTCCTAACACAGATAAATGACAACTACTTGAGGGGACAGATACCCTAAATACCTTGACTTGATCATTACACATTCTATCCGTGTAACAAAATACCACATGTACTGCAGAAATATGTACAAATAGTATGTATCAATAAAAAGGAGTTGAGATCAAACATTGATCATATCAATACATGTAATCACAAATTATTTTCAGATTGAGTAACAAAGCAAATTGACAATATGTTGTATACAAGACAAATCAAAACCAAAAAGATACAAAAAGTTAAAAATAAAGGGATGGACAAAGATACATCAGGCATATGCAAATAAAAAGATAGCGGGAGTCTCAATGTTAATATCCGACAAGGTAAAGTTAAGAGTAAAAAGTGTTTTTTAGAAAGACAAAAAAAGACACCTTATAAGGCTAAAGTCTACAAAGATATATTAATGTATTATATTAACATTAATATATATTGTTAATATTTTTATATGAAGTAACACTTTAACAACCTTCATAAAGCAAAAATTAGAAGAAATATATAGAGAAGGAAAAAAATACACTAATAGTAGAAAACTGTAACATACTTTGCTCAATTTCAAACAGATCATATGGGTGAAAAATCAGTAAGAATACATATGATCTATGCAACACAATAATTAAGTAGATCTTATAAATATCTAACTCTTAACTGCAATAATGGAAAAGTGGGGAAAAAAGGAAACAGTTTTTCATTGTAAATGGAACATTTATAAGGACTGTATCTCATTCCATGAAGAAAACTTCAATGAATTCTAAAGGATTGCATTCTGATTAAAAATGCTATAAATTAATTACAAAATCAGAAAACATAAAAAATCTCCCAGTTGGAAACTTACAAAAACCCCACTATTAAATTCTTGGGTCAAAGAAGAAATACTAAGTGAAATTGCAGAACTTCTTGAAAATAAGTAAACAGATGAAAAAAATTATATAGCTATATCAATAAAATGAAAAATAAAATAAATAGCTAAGTTTAAAAACCAAGAAAAGAACAACACAAAGAGTAAAGGGAAGAAATTAATAAGGGTGAAAGCAACTATTCATTTTAAAAACCTAGTTGTTTGAAAAAAATAGACAAATTGACAGCTCAATTCGCAAAAAATTGGAGAAAACACAAAATTAGAAATGTCAGGGGGAAAAACCATCAAAAGAGAGGAAATTTTAAGAAATCATTAGTGACTACTTTGTACAATTCTAAGCAAATACATTTGAAAATCTTAAAGTGAAAATTTTTTTAGAGAAACAGTTTACCAAATTGACCCCAATGAAGAGCTGCAAAAGGCCTATCATACAATCTTCTATAATAGATAGTTGCATAGAGAGAGAAGGTTATTGAAATAAATTGCAATGATGTCTCTGCACACCTTGAGAAAAACCTTTCCCTAAAATGTTTTCCATCAGGACTGAGAAAATGCTATCATATCAAGTTAAAAAAGAAAAGCTGATTAGATGGCATTTATAATCCAGGAAATAATTTTGTTTTGATGAATGAACTCAGCCTGGAAAGAGCATGAACCAGGACCAGAATTAATCCACGCTCTGATGAACACCAATATCCACGACGACCTCAGAAAGGTAAAACAGGCCCAGCAGTTGACAGCTGGCAGCAAGGCTGTGAAAAGCCGTGCTCCCAGAATGTCGGCAGTCACCAGGCCACTCTCTCACCACGTCCAAAACAAACCCTCTACAACCCCCCACTTTCCTAAACATCTCTTTTTTGCTGGCTAACATTGAGTAATTATTGTTTCTTTACCAATGACAACTCTAGTCCCACTTTAATCTGCCAACCATCTAGATAAAAATTATTGAGATATCTAATTATGAGCTTGCCCCTCCTCCCTGATGGCACTGGATCCCGAGCAGTACCCTGCTGCTCTCTTAAACCCTCCTTATAGACATTCCCAGCACATGCCCAAAAGCTGTAATAAATCACTCCCAAGTCCCTCCTCCCACGGTGCCCAGTTATTTCCCTGGTGTACGTCCTCCTTTTTCACAGCAAGATCAGTAAACCTAACTTTATCTTCGACTACAGAAGTGTGTCTGACAGTCTTTGGTGGGTGAGCATTGACAGATATAAATGTACTAATCCCTTGCAACTATGCAACTCATAATAAAATCTCTGAACAACGTCCCATTCCAAAAATTCAATCTAGTAACAAAAGTAATTTTAAGAAAGAGACACAAGGCTGGGTGCAGAGGCTCATTCCTGTAATCCCAGCACTTTGGGAGGCCAAGACAGGAGGACCATTCAAGCCCAGGAATTCAAGACCAGTCTGGGTAACATAGCAAAACCCCATCTCTAAAAAATATACAAAAATTAGCTGGGCATGCAGGTGCTTGCCTGTAGTCCCAGTTACTCAGGAGACTGAGGTGGGAGTACTGTTTGAGACTGGAAAGTCCAGGGCGTAGTGGGCTGTGATTGCGCCAGAGCACTCCAGCTTTGGCGACAGAGTGAGACCCTGTCTCAAAACAAAAACAAAAACAAAACAAGAGAGAGGCTGAGAGAGAGATAGTCTGTGTGGAAGAGATTTAAATACACCACACTGCCACAAATCTTTCTTTTCCTACTCACTTTTATTTACATGGTCACTGTTTGGGAGCATTTCCTGGAGTCTCGATACCATTTTAACTCCCTCTTTTGTCTTCTCTTTCCATTTCTTCACTACGTAGAATAGCCTTGCCTCTCTCCTAGCAAGAAAGCCTCTTCCCTAGGAGAAGGGAGGGGAAATCAGGTGATTTCAGGGTTCTTTTTGGTGGGTTCAGGGAGTGGGGAAGACTACGAAACTGTCCCATTCAGCTTTTGGTCCTATACTACAGAGTTTGACAATTTATGAGCAAGTTCCTTTTTGTTAACACAATCCATCCTCTCAAAAACAGAGAAGTGTTGGCCATTTCTATTCCTCCCCCTGCATAGTTGAGGGGAAAAACAAATCTCAGAAAGGCTAAGTGCATTCAGCCAGTAATTAGTAGGCTCCTGCTCAAAGCTTCTTTTTCCAAGCAGGTCCTCTATCCAATGCCTGGCTACATTTAACGCCAGTGATAGTTACAAAACCACCACCTCCCTGATGAGCTCCTACTGTGTGCTAGGCTAATGCTAGGTGCTTTCTATTCATGCTTCTCAAACTGTGAGATGCACACCCATTGCCTGGGCACATTGTTAAAATGCACAGTCTTTTTTATTTTTTAGAGATGGAATCTTGTTTTGTTGCCCAGGCTGGAGTACAGTGGTGCAAACATAGCTCATTGCTGCCGTGAATTCTTGGGCTCAAGCAATACTCTCACTTCAGCTTCTCAAGTAGCTGGGACAACAGGTAGGTGCCACCACACCTGGCTAATTTTTAACTTTTTTTTTTTTGTAGAGACGAGATCTTGCCACCTTGCCCAGGCTGGTCTTGATCTCCTTGGCTAAAGCGATCGTCCCACCTTGGCCTCCCAAAGTGCTGGGATTACAAGAGTGAGCTACCACACCTGGCCTAAAATGCATATTCTGATTTAGCATATCTGGATGGGGTATGAGAGTCTACATTTCTAACAAGTAAGTTCTTGGCTAATGACAATGATGCAAGTCTACCGACCTCACTTTGAGCAGCAAGTTTATATGCACTACCTCACATAAACCCACACGACAGTGTTTCTCAACCTTGACTGCGCTTGGGGGGATTTAAAGGCTTCTAATCCTCAAATGCAGCCCACACTAATCATGTCAGTATCCCTGGTAGTAAGAGCCAGGTGGTTCTCATGGAAAGCTGAAGTTAAGATCCACTACTCTATGTCATAGCTAGGAAGTAGTACCCTTGTTTGATGGCTGAAAAACTGAAGTTTAGAGAAATTACCTCACCCAATGCCTACATGCAGTCAGTCTCATGGGCAGATTTTAAACCCAAGCATATCTCGCTCCAGAGTTCATTCTCTCAACCACTGCTCTCTAAGGCCTCCCACAGTGACAACACCAGATTTCAATTTATTGTTAACTGGGGAAAGCAGGCCCACACATACGAAGCCATTACGAAGCAGCCTGAGCTCGCAGATGTCTTGGCACTGAGACTTTCAGTATGGCTTGCAGTCCTTTAACAACAGGAGGGTAGAAAGCTTTCCTTGGGGCTTTAGGTGACTCCTGCTCTGACGGACCCAGCACATGCCCTGGAGCTGATTGTGCCTCATTGGTTTCATGGTTTTCCAATAAATGCTGATTGGTCAGAGTATTTCCTCTCCCATTGAGGGTTTAAGTGCAAGAGAAAGCCAGGTGCATTAAATCAGTGTAATTAGCTCTGAAGTGTTGGTGATTAAGGAAGTGGATTCCCAGAGAGAAAGAAACCCTCCAAGGCTTTATCAAGCTGGAATTGTGAAGCCCTGGGCTGGACAGCAGCCAAACGTCTGCTCCTTTCTGATGGGAAGTGAAGGATTCCCCGAGGGATGGACTTGCTGGCAATGGCTGGGCTTAGTCTCCCATCTGGGAATTCATTAATTAGGGCTTAGCTTTGAAGGCAGATAATAAGGTAATCAAAAGGGGAAGTGAAGCCCCACAATTCATGCTGTTTAATGAGTAATACTGGAGTGAGCAGATGAGGAGAGACCTGTCAGAATAGGTGGAGTGTCTTTTTTTTTATTATACTTTTTTTTTTTTAAATACTTTAAGTTCTGGGATACATGTGCAGAATGTACAGGTTTGTTATATAGGTAGACACGTGCCATGGTGGTTTGCTGCACCCATCAACCCGTCACCGACATTAGGTATTTCTTCATATGCTATCCCCCCCAACCCGCCACCCCCTGACAGGCCCCGGTGTGTGATGTTCCTCTCCCTGTGTCCTTGTGTTCTCATTGTTCAGTTCCCACTTACGAGTGAGAACATGAGACGTTTGGTTTTCTGTTCCTGTGTTAGTTTGCTGAGAATGATGGTTTCCAGCTTTTTCGATGTCCCTGCAAAGGATATGAACTCATCCTTTTTTATGGCTGCATAGTATTCCATGGTGTACATGTGTCACTTTTTAAAAAAATCCAGTCTATCATTGATAGGCATTTGGGTTGGTTCCAAGTCTTTACTATTGTGAATAGTGCTGCAGTAAATATACGTGTGCATGTGTCTTTATAGTAGAATGATTTATAATCCTTTGGGTATATACCCAGTAATGGTATTGCTGGGCCAAATGGTATTTCTGGTTCTAGATCCTTGAAGAATCGCCACACTGTCTTCCATGATGGTTGAACTAATTTACACTCCCATCAACAATGTAAAAGCGTTCCTATTTCTCCATATCCTCTCCAGCATCTGTTGTCTCCTTACCTTTTGCAGATGACATGATTATATATTTAGAAAACCACATCATCTCAGCCCAAAATCTCCCTAAGCTGATAAGCAACTTCAGCAAAGTCTCAGGATACAAAATCAAGGGATAAAAATCACAAGCATTCCTATACAGCAATAATACACAAACAGAGAGCCTAATCATGAGTGAACTCCCATTCATAGTTGCTACAAAGAGAATAAAATACCTAGGAATACAACTTACAAAGGATATGAAGGACCTCTTCAAGGAGAACTACAAACCACTGCTCAACAAAATAAAAGAGGACACAAACAAATGGAAGAACATTCCATACTCGTGGATAGGAAGAATCAATATTGTGAAAATGGCCATACTGCCCAAGGTAATTTATAGATTCAATGCAATCCACATCAAGCTACCACTGACTTTCTTCACAGAATTGGATAAAACTACCTTAAATTTCATATGGAACCAATAAAGAGCCCATACAGCCAAGACAATCCTAAGCAAAAAGAACAAAGCTGGATGCATCACACTACCTGATTTCAAACTATACTAGAAGGCTACAGTAACCAAAATGGCATGGTACTGGTACCAAAACAGATACATAGACCAATGGAAAAGAACAGAGGCCTCAGAAATAATGCCACACATCTAGAACCATCTGATCTTTGACAAACCTGACAAAAACAAGCAATGGGGAAAGGATTCCCTATTTAATGAATGGTGTTGGGAAAACTGGCTAGCCATATGAAGAAAACAAACTAGACCCATTCCTTGCACCTTATTAAAAAATCAGCTCAAGATGGATTAAACACTTAAATATAAGACCTAAAACTATACAAACCGTAGAAGAAAACCTAGGCAATACCATTCAGGACATAGACATGGGCAAAGACTTCATGACTAAAACACCAAAAGCAATGGCAACAAAAGCCAAAATTGACAAATGGGATCTAATTAAACTAAAGAGCTTCTGCATGGCAAAAGAAACTATCATCAGAGTGAACTGGCAACCTACAGAATATGAAAAAATTTTTGCAATCTATCCATCAAAGGGCTAATATCCAGAATCTACAAGGAACTTAAACAAATTTACAAGAAAAAAGCAAATAACCCCATCAAAAAGTGGGCAAAAGATATGAACAGACACTTCTCAAAAGAAGACATTTATGTGGCCAACAAACATATAAAAAGGCTCATCACCACTGGTCATTAGAGAAATGCAAATCAAAACCACAATGAGATACCATCTCACACCAGTTAGAATGGCGATTATTAAAAGGTTGAATGTCTTTTAAGTTACCATGCTGACCACTCGTTTTGAACCAAAGAGCCAATAGAGAAATCCTCAGATAAGAGTATAATTTAAAATCAGTAATGGTGCAACCTTCCTACACCAGCCTCTTCTATCCATCTTCTTTGCCCCCATGACCATCTCATCATTCCAGCAACCGAGACCACAAAGTATCTGCCCACCAACAATGCCGCCTGGGTCCAAGGCCAAACCAGCTGGCTGAGCAGGCAGGGAGAAGAGGCCTCCTGCTGGGCCACATGCTTTCTCAAAGAGAACACAAATAAGAATGCAGCGTTTACACACAAGGATCAAACTTTTGCTTTATGCTTTAAAATAGGAATTTGGGGGTATTACAAGATTAAATTTGGCTGTACATTTGGAATTGCTTGGGAGACCATGTAGGTCGAGGAAGAAGCATGATGAATGTAATGAAGATAGTTTTATTTTTCAGGTTTTCTTTCCCCCATTGTGAAATCTGTGACACTTTCTGACATCTCAGTGCTGGCTTAAAAGTTTTCCAATGCTCTATACATCTCTACAGCTTTGCTTCTGATCAAAGGTGAAGAAAGCCCGAAGCCTTGCCCCAAATGTCACCTTTTTGGGTCTTCTCTGGCTGTGATTCTCCTGTGAGTAACACAATTTGGAATCGACTTGAATATTTATATGCCACCAAATTGATGACCCACATGGCCTCTCTCTCCATAGGTGTCCAACAGGAATGGACAATTGTGTGTGTGTGTGTGAGTTCCTCTCTCTTTTTCCCTTCCCTCTTATTCATATTCTTCCCCTTCCAGAAAAAAACCACTAAGTTTCTTAGGTTTTACCAATTTTGCAGCTTCTGGGGGCCTCTGATGTGAATTAGAGGCAACTGATCTCTGCCAGGTAAATGAACTCGAAGTCTCTAAGTGGGAAGGAAAGGCTGATGGATATGTGGCATCTCCACTCCAGATAGAAATCTTTCCCCTGTTTTCAAGAACCTAAAACTCACATATAGCTCACATTGCTAGAGGTAGTTGCTTGTTGGAAACTCTCAGCAGATCTAAATGATGGATTTATTTACCCACATCCCCAATTATGTTACAAAGTTTTCCCTCAATACCTTGGTATGGTAAAGTTTTATGACAAACCACTCCTTCCTAATGTATGTTTTTCCCCTGGCTGGGGAGAGAGGGTGGAGAAGAAGATGGGCAAGAAGGTGATCTCACCATATATAGAATGTATTTTCATTTTATGCAGACATGGCATTGCTCTCTCATCTCTAAACCATTGGCTCCCAACCTGGTCACACAACTGAAATCACTTAGGGAGCTTGTAGAAATTCTGGTGCCCAGGCTGTACCCTAAACCTTTTGTAACTCAGTGTTTATGATGGCACCCAGGCATCAGTAGTTTTTTGATGACAGTAGTTTTAAAATCTGGCTGCACATTTAGAATACCTTGGGAAGCTTTAGAAAATACTGATACCTGCTCCTGCTCCCAGAGATTCTGATTAATGAATGGGTCTGCTGTGCAGCCCGAACAGTAAGGATTTTCAAAGCTTGCCAAATGAATCAAATGCACAGCCAAGGTTGAAAACCAGTGCTCTAATCGTTTTCTTCTTCCAAATTTTCCATCTTGAGGGCCAAATAAAAGAAACTTTTTGCTGGTTAAAGGAAATATTCCAGTGATTACTAGTTGATCTATTCATATGACTCATTTTCATGATGATTTACTGTACTGAGTATACAGGCAATATATAATTTTTAGGCAGAAAGCCTATAGTTTATGACTTTATTCTACAAGTGCTCCCTCTCTTTGAATTGCAGTCCACTGCTCTGAGTCATAATAAACCATAAATAACAAATAAGAACAATGGGTTACCTGAGCCACTGCTCCTCTACTTTCATTTTTAATTGAATTCTAATAATTAGGTTGCTAGAGAAACTCAGATAATGCAACCTACCTGGACCTCCATAAAAGAGCCTTGAAACTCTTGAAAATGTTTATGAAAAAAAATCCCTCGTGTGTATGGGGTCACATGGATTGGCGAAGGAATAGCAGTCCAAAGACCAGGAATTAGAGATACTGTAAATGCACTTTGCTGTCTTCACATCCAGGGAAGATAAAAGTATGTTAAAAATCAGAGGGGCTATTTGCCGAGACGGGCGGATCACGAGGTCAGGAGATCGAGACCATCCTGGTTAACACGGTGAAACCCCGTCTCTACTAAAAAATACAAAAAATTAGCCGGGCGCGGTGGTGGGCGCCTGTAGTCCCAGCTACTCGGGAGGCTGAGGCAGGAGAATGGCGTGAACCCGGGAGGCGGAGCTTGCAGTGAGCTGAGATCTGGCCACTGCACTCCAGCCCGGGCGACAGAGCGAGACTCTGTCTCAAAAAAAAAAAAAAAAAAAAGATTTTTAAAAATATTACCTTAGAATGTCTATTGGAAATTAAAGATTACGATCTTTTCTAGTCCTAGGATTCTATGTTTCTATACAACAGTTTGTTATAATCATAGCCATAGAAAAAAAATATGTTTAAGAAAAACATTAAACCTAGAAAGTTTACAGATTCAATTTAGTGAGACACTTGTGTATATAATACAACATATTCAAGGATGCATATGTATGTAGAAAAATATACTAAGAAATGAGGGTGTATCTTTATGTTGTCTCCGACTACACGTTATAAAGGCACAGTCAATAAAAAGAATCTTTTAAACTTGAAGTGAGGGATTAGATTTCAGATTGCTAATTTTTAAATTCTGTAGTTTCAGACAAGTCCATGTATGCTCACAACTCTTTCACTATTATTAAAAAAGCTTTATGTACTATTGAAACAAGGTATAGGTTATGCGTTAAACAGGAAATATTAGGGATGACTTCTGTCTTAATACTTCCTCAACTAAAAGTCATTTCAAGGAGTAACATGTTTAACAGGTCTGCCTGTGCATTGTGTTGGAATGGTTAATATGTCTTCTTTCCCTTTGCTGTCCCTGAATACTCTTGGGTGAATATGTTAATTAAGTAACTAAAAAGGAAGGACTGGGATATAAGACTGAGTTACAAAGCCATGGAGAATATTGAGGGATAAATTATACTTGGTGCATACTCACCAAATGACTGTAGACCTAAAAAGAGGGAATCTCATATGTCCAGCCGTCTTTAAACATTTCATTAGTTCAGTTTGGGAACCAGTCTATATAGACACCTACATTGTGGGTCAAGTCAATTAGAGTGTAGGACATGAGACGACTTTCCTAGAGGTCTCTTCAAATTGGCTTATTGCAACGAGCAAAACAGAAAAGTGGCGGCCATCAGCTCGTGTGACTGTCCCACATTCCAGTGCCCCCACTATGTAGGGAAGTCTTTGCAAGGATCTATCACTGTATGGATTAACAGTTAGGACAGAGTCACTAAAGTCTAAAGTGAACTCTATAAAACCAGGACCATGGCCCCTCATTCACGGTGGAATGAGTACAACACCTAGGACAGGAGGTGCTTCCTAAACATCTGATGTATTAATGTTCAGTAGACACCATTTCTCATTCTCTTGGTCATCCATCACTCTCTAGGCAGGCTCAAGGTTGCTTGTGAAAGTTGGGGCCAATTGCACCCCAGAGGGGATAAAGAGACTCAGATGATGGTTTCTTGACTTTGTTCCTCAGTAACCACCTGGCCTTAATGAGACCATCTGAACTCTATGCTCAGCTTTCTCCTCTGGACACTTACACACAATCTTCTCCCTTCTGTCCACCTTACAAAGGTATTTTAATGATCAAATGGATTAAATAAATATGAAAGACTCAATGACGTTCATCTTGTTATACATGGATTCTTGTTCATAGCAGGCCCTCACAATGCTTTTAACAGTGAATAAAGTGATCTCAAAACCCTTGTCTTTAGCCTGTATTGTACTAGGCTTGCTTTTTTTTTTCCTCCGAGTCCAATTTAGGGTGAGATACTTACCTGGCAGGGGAGATACCATGATTACAATTTAGAGTAAGACGAGCCAAAGGTCATGGACAGTCTCACATTTTTATTACTACAGTTTCTACAGCATCTCCCCTATGACATTATTATAGATGCATACTCACTGACATGCCCCACCTTCCCATGTCACCAACACATGGAGCATCCCTATTTCCATGCCTTTGCCCAGACTCTTCCCCTCACCTGGAGGGCCTTTCCCTCCCTTTCCAGCATAACCAGATTTTATGTGTCCTACAAGCTTCCTCTTTCAAGCCTTCCCCGACATTGGTCTCTCTCTCTCTCTCTCCTCAGAATGCCGATGCTATTTTATATAATTATCATTTTAGTGTGTGATTGTCTTGTGCATCCAACTAGATTGTAAGCTCCACGAGGATGAAAAACATTTCTTATTCTTTCTTGGAGCCTGCCCAATGAGAATTACACAGTTACATATGTGGAAATTGTAAACTTCCAGTTTATAGTACAGCTAGTTTGCGTATTTACCTAATTTACATCCAAGATAATTTTGTAGAGTGATGAGCTGTATGTATAATCCCCCAAGTGAACCCTAAGGTGAGGGAACAAGTTAACTTGTGCAAGCAAAGAAAAAAAAATCAAGGAAAGAATATAGTTGAACAATTATGCCTCTTAGTGTACCCCAAGGGTATAGATATGATCCTCCAAAGAGTTGTCCAGCACCTTTAATGTCACTGGGTTACTTGGTGAGAGTCCTGACTGGAGCTGTCCTCAGTTGTGGTGCTGAAAGGTTAACTTTCTGGAAACACTGGATAACCTGAACAATAAACAAAAACAGCTACTGGGAGGAGGATGGGTCTTTTCTTAAGTGATCTTCAGGCCCCTCAAACTTTGCAGTCTCAAATGAAATTCATTTTCTTTCAGACACCCTTTCTTCTTATATTCCCTAAGTCTTGGCATCCCTACTTCCTAAATAGCTTTTAAAACCATTTTCTCCTCTCCATTCTCATTGTCACTGCAATAATTTCCCTAACTACTTTCTCTCAGATGTCTTGCTACTCAGTGTCTGCAATTATCAACTTCCACCCCAATGCATATAGAACTTAATTCAAGGTCATTAAAGTGAGCAACAGGTAGAGTTTAACTCTGCCAGTTAGACTATAAATAGCAACCCAAACTGGATGAGAATAATAGATATGAAAAGCTCCTTAGAGATAAAATAGTTCCAGGACCAGAAACAGCAAAAGTGAAAAAAATCTGTGTGAGCCAAACCAAGTCCAGACAGAGAAAAGATCATGTTCCTGTTTAAAGAAGTTTGTGAAGAAAATGTGTTGTTCACAAAGGGGAGAGCCATAAGTAGCTGGGAAGAAAGTGGGTTTGCAACAAGGAAGAACTGACAATGTCCATTTGAACATTGCTAAGGGAGGCTTGCCCGAAATGCAACTCTGTTAGATCAATGTAATATACTAGCTGTTCTCAATTGGCCCCTCCATCCTGCTCTGGTCTTGGGAGGCTGACATGAATAAACTGCATCCATGGGTTCCCTTGCCATGTGGTTTTGTATTGGTTTTAGTTAATGGAAAATACAGCAGGAGATAAAAGGGGGAGATGAGAGTCAGTTTGGACTATTGATACCTCCTGCTCCATTCCATGCTGGCTGTCCTGATTTAAGGCCACAGCTTCTGCATTATGGTTTCTCCTACAGCTCTCTTTCTCTGATTTCTGGTTGCCACTCCTTCCCTCATTTCTTCTAACCTGGGGGTAGTAATGGTGTACTGAACTGTCCCCATAGTTATCCAATTTGAGTGTGCCATCTGTTTCCTGCTGGGACCCTGATCAGGGCTTGTTATCATTAAGCATTCAAATCCCAACTCCCTTGTTTCAAATCTCATCCTCTCCCAGCATTATTCTGTTCATAAATTGGCTTCACATGTAAATCCATCTATAGAGAGAGAATGTACTGTTTGTGTTGACACAAGCATTCTGTTCTGTCTGACATTTTTATTTCTCCTTGTTAATTAAGAAACTGGCATTCTGATTTTATCCCTTCATATTAAATTAGCTTTGTTAGTGCAAATCAGCCTGTCTGGGATTAATTCTGAGGTGCTGCCAAAACTGAGGATTTGGGCTTAATTCACTTAGATGCTATTACCCATGAAGGCCTGTAGGGACCATCCATTCCCACACCCCCACAAGCTACTTGGAACTTCTGGCCAAGGACTTATAACTCAAAGTACCTATAGTTTCTCAGCCATGTTATACTTTCATGCCTCTGGGCTTTTATCCAAACTGTTATATCTTTCTCTGAAATTCACTCTTTCAAAGCACTGTTTAGGCATAATTTCTTCTGTGAAACCTTCTTAATCTTTTCAGAAATAACTCTCTTTAGTGGCTCTTCACTGCGCACCCTTTACCAGAAATTCTCAGATGTCCTGGAGATATGCAAGGTGGCTCAGACATTGATGCTTTTTAGTTTCATACTTGAGACAAAATGATAAAAAACAAACAAAACCTATATAAATGACATTGTATTAGACAATTCTTGTATTGCTATAAAGAAATACCTGAGACTGGGTAATTTATAAAGGAAAAAGGTTTAATTGGATCATAGCTCTGCAGAAGAAGCATGGTGCTAGCATGTGCTTGGCTTCTAGGGAGGCCTCAGGAAGCTTACAATTCTGGCAGAAGGTGAAGGGAGAGCAGGCATGTCACATGGCCAGAGCAGGAGCAAGCAAGAGAAAAAGAGGTGGTTGATTGGTGGGTACCATGCACTTATAAATGACCAGATCTCATGAGAGCTTCCTCACTATCATGAAGACAGCACCAAGACCCATGACCCAAAGACCTCCCACCAGGCCCCAACTCCACATTTGGAGATTACAATTCAACATGAGATTTGGGTGGGGACAAATATCAAAACTATATCATTCTGCCCCAGGCCCCTTCCAAATTTCAGGTCCTTCTCACATCAAAGAATGCAATCATGCCTTCCCAACAGTCCCCTAGAGTCTTAACTTGTTCCAGCATTAACTCCAAACTCCAAAGTTGCATCTGAGACAAAGCAAGTCCTTTTTACCCATCAGCCTGTAAAATAAAAAAGTTAGTTAACTCTCAAGATACAAAGGGGGTATAGGTATTGGGTAAACATGCTCATTCCAAAAGGGAGGGGCTGCAGGCCCCATGCAAGTTCAAAGCCCAGCAAGGCAGTCATTAAATATTAAAGCTTCAAAATAATCTCCTTTGACTGCATATCCCACATCCAAGGCACACTGGTGCAAAGGATGGGCTCCCAAGGTCTTGGGCAGCTCTGCCTCTGTAGCTTTGCAGGCTTCAGCCCCCACAGGTGTTCTCACAGGTTGTTGAGTGCCTGCAGCTTTTCTAGTTGCGGAGTACAAGTTGCCAGTGGATCTACCATTCTAGAGTCTGGAGGGCAGTAGAGCTAGTCCCCACTAGAGGGCAGTGGAGTAGAGAGCCCACTGGGGCACTGTCTAGTGGAATCCCGTTTTCACAGCTCCCCTAGGCAGTGCCCCAGTGGGGACTCTGTGTAGGGGCTCCAATCCCACATTTCCACTCCACACTGCCCTAGTAGAGATTCTCTGGGCGGGGGGTGGGGGGTGGTCCACAGCAGGCTTCTGCCTGGGCACCCAGGATTTCTCACACAACCTCTGAAATTAGGTGGAGGCTGTCAAACATTCACTCTTGCACTCTGCTCACCCTCAGGCTTAACACCACATGGAAGTGGCCAAGGCTTATGGTTTGTATTCTCCAAAGTGGCAACTTGAGCTCTACCTGGGCTCCTTTGATCTACAGCTGGAGCTGGAGCTGGAGTGGCTGGAATGTAAGGAGCAGTGTCCTGAGGCTGTGCAGGGAAGTGGGGCCCCAGGCCTGACTCACTAAACAGTAATTCTCTCCTTGGCTTCTGGACCTGTGATAGGAGGGGCTGCCTCTTAGGTCTCTGAAATGTCTTTGAGGTCTTTCTAGTTTTCTTGGGTATTAGCACTTAACGCCCTTTTAGTTATGTAAATATCTCCTCTAGTGAGTGGTTGCTGCCAGCTTGAATTCCTCTCCCAAAAAAGCTTTTTTCTTTCTCTGCCAAATGGCCAGACTAAAAATTTTCCAAACTTTTAGTTTTGCTTCTTTTTTAAATATAAATTCCAACTTTAGGTCATTTCTTTGCTCTTGCATCTGAGCATAGGCTGTTATAGAATCAGCCAGGTCAAATCTTGAATGCTTTCCTGCTTAGAAATGTCTTCTACCTTTAACAGGCTGCCCATGTATACCACTAGATACCCTAAATCATCACTCTTCAGCTCAAACTTTCACAGATCCCTAGGGCACGGACACAATATGGCCATGTTCTTTTTTGAGGCACAACAAGGGTGTCATTTGCTCTAGTTTCCAATAAGTTCCTCATTTCCATCTGAGACCTTGTCAGCCTGGACTTCACTGTCCATATCACTACCAGCATTTTGGTCACAACTGTCCAATCAGTCTCTGAGAAGTTCCAAACTTTCCCTCATTCTCCTGTTTTCTTCTGAGCCCTCCAAACCCTTCCAACCTCTGCCCATTATCCAGTTTCAAAGGCACTTCCACATCTTCAGGCATCTTTATAGCAATGCCCTACTCCACAGTACCAATTTTATATATTAGGCTGCTCTTGAATTTCTATATATAAATGTATAATTTATAATGTATATTATAATTTGTATGCTTTATAAATTATAATAATTATATAATTTATAATATAAATATATAAAATTATATTTAAAATATAAATTTATAATGAAAAGAGGTTTAATTGGCTTATAGTTCTGCTGGCTTTATAGGAAGCATGGTGCTGGCATCTGCTCAGCTTTTAGGGAAGCCTCAGGATGCTTACAATCATGGTGGGAGGTAAAGGAGGAGCAGACATGTCACATGGTGAAAGCAGAAGCAAGAGAGAGAGAGAGAGAGAGAGAGAGAGAGAGAGAGAGGGAGTGTGTTGGGGAAGAGGTGCCACACACTTTTAAATGACCAGATCTTGTGAGAGCTTACTCACTATTATGAAGATAGCACCAAGCCATGAGAGATTCACCCCCATGACCCAAACACCTCTCACCAGGCCCAATCTCCAGCATTGGGGATTACAATTCAACGTGACATTTGAGTGGGGACAAATATCCAAACCATATCAGACATGGAAAGACAGAAGCATGCATAGGGTGTTATGGAGACAGGAGGGAGGGGGCAGTAGGTGGGCAAGTTTCAGGGGAGAAGGCGACCTGTTAGAGATGTCATGTGACTTCAGCTGTGAATGACTGACTGGGACAGCAAAGATCATAAAGAATGAAGGGCCCTCTGGGGTTTCAGGGCAAATTGTCTGGAGTCCATTAAACTAGTAACCACCCTTTGAGTGGCTCCTTATGCAGGGGTGGGCATGTCTAGAACATTGACCCTCTCACTGTGGCCCAAGCTGATTGGAGCAGGACTGGCTGCCAGATCAGATGGCAGCCACTCAACAGGCTGGCCAATGACCTATGAGCAGCCTGGTACACGTGCAACACTGTTGTATAAATGGACCAAAGAGGGCCTCTGTGTTTTGGCTTCTAGGCTATTTCTTCATAGCAGGCTGAGACTTGTTGGCTAAAAGCCTACAGGCATCAAACTCAAAACCATTTAGAGCCCACTCTCTTTGCCTACCCTGTGAAACTACACCCAGGATCTGCTGGCCATTGATAAGATAAGAGTCTTATGGTTTTAAGACCCTAAGCCACCCCTGCTCTTTGGAGCTCTCTGACCCAGAGACTCCCTGCTGTGCTGCTGAACAACATCACCTGGACACATAAGCCCCACTCTGATCCCTTTCTCCCCTGGGAGTTCCCTTGACCTCCTCCTCTTCTAGAAGCTTCTGGACAGTGTCATACTGTGAGGGACCTCTCTCACCCAATGCTGTTCAAGCACCAACCAATAAATCTTCTGTGTTACTGTTTCTTATGATCATGTCTTTTCCCTTAATCACTAGAGAAGAAGAAGAAGATAGTAGAGAGTTCCCAAATGACTTTTTAGATCCTGACCCACATTCTGGTCTCCACAAGAGGCTGTGTCTTGGTTCCCATCCCACCTTGAGGACATGCCACTCCGTGTGAATTCCATTCTGATAGACAATAACCCCTTTCCTAAGGCAGTCCTAGTGTGTCTTTATTCTTTGCATCTAAAAGAGCCTGCTGCCACATAGGCCATAGGAAGAACATGAGAGGTCTTGAGTAGGAGAGTGTGTGGTGTTTGAGTGAATTGCAGACAATTTGATATTTCTGGAAAAGATGATGCCAGTTAGAGGTTTAGTGGAAATGACACTGCAGAGGTGAGTGAGGTCAGGTCACAAAGTCTGTCTGTGCATTGCGCTGAGAGTCCCAGGCTTCATCCTGCAGGAAAACAGTGAAGTTTTAAAGGCAGTAGAAATGGGTTGGATTTAGCATATTCATTGGGTCACTTTGGCAACAAAGTAGAAGGAGTTTGAGATGAGCAAGCAACAAGTGGAGAGGAAGTGAGGAGAGAATAGATGGAGTGGAGAGGAGGGGACATATTCAATGAATACTTAAGAAATAAAAGCAATAAGAGTTGGTGACATTGCTTTGGGGTTGACAGAAAAATGCACAAATCTGTGATGAATGATTCCTGTTTTTCAGATTTTGGCATGGGATGAATGGAATGCCTTAGATTGATGTAGAAGAGCAAATTGGGTCAGGGAAGAGAGGAGGAAGAGGAAGAAGATGTGTTTGAGGGATGCACAGGACATCCATGTGGAGAAACCAGTGGACAGTTGGCTCCATGCATCAGAACTTCAGGGTGAGTCCTAAGTCACATCTTGGCAGCATCCATCATCACTCAGATTCATCCTGTGGTGCTGAGTTTATTCTGTAAGATGGACTGCTCCTTCATCCCAAAGCCTTGCTCTGTGTACTCTGGAATGCCAGCAAAATTTCTTGTGTCATCAACACCTTCTCAAAACATGCCTTTTCCTTCTGGACTTAGATGGGCCCTCCTATAGGGCCCCCTTTCTCTTATAGCTCTCTCAGGTGGAGGCTGGTTTTAATTTATTTATTTTTCCTGTACCCAGCACAAGTCCTTTGGGGCCAGGAAGTCGGGTCTGTGCTTCTAATTACCATTTCCACATTCCAGACATTTCTCCTGTAAGCCGCAGTGTCTCTGATGATTGTTCCGTCTGTCTCCCCTCCCCTCTTCCTCATTGTTGTAATTCACCAACATCCTCAACACTTTCTGTCAAGAAGGGAGGTCCCGTTTCAGTCTTCTGTCAACATTAGCTTCATTCTGAATGATTTTCATGTCCATATGGAGGAATCATCGTCCACTCTGGATCCTCATTTTCTTGACTTACTCATCTCCAAAGACTTCTCTATTTCAACTCAGACATCCATTCCTACAGTCAAAACCTGCATCAAAAGTTCTGAAAAGGCAACTTCAAACATCCCACTTTCCAGTCACCACTTCCTGTCAAGTACTCCACTGAAACTATCTTTTGACTTTGTTGAAACCTTTCAACTTTTAATCTTCATCCTTTGTCACTGTCTAGAACTACTGTATATTTATTCAAGTAATAGCCTTTGGAATTAGGATGCCGGGTTAATTTGTTGGGGGAGGCTACCAAGATGTGGATATGTATTATTTAAAAAATAAATGTAGGTTCCAGAATTCATCTTGGTGGTTGGGAAATGTGAGTGTGGGCTCTGCAGAGAAATGGGCATCAATAGGTGGTTTCTACCATAGCCATGGAAGGAAAGCAGGAGAAGTACTGGAATCCATCCCTCACATATTTCCCTCACCACTTATCATCTGTCTGCAATGCCGTTTGGCTCAGTCGCTTAGCACTTAATCAGGTATTCTTTAATTTTTCACATCTGTCTGTCTGGAGCCTAGAATGTGGTCATGGAAAGCTCTTTGGGTCTGCATTCAAAACAATGGAATTCAGACGCAACTTACTTCCTGTAAGGTCTTGAGCAGGTCGTTTCACTGCACCTGAAAACGTAAATAACTGTCCCGACCTCAACCAGTTGTTGTAAGGATTAATGAGATAATAGATATAAAAACATTTGATAAGGTTTAAAATGTTTTGAGAACATAAGGTCTACTATCTTCCAGTGATAACTGAGAATAGTAATTGTGTGTTCCTTGTATGCTTCATTAGGCAAGGTGATCAAAAATATTTGTCAAATGAATGCATAAATTAATGAATGAATGAGAAGTGAGTGAGTGAATGGACAAGTATAAAAATCAATAAATGCCTAAATGCAGCATAAGCCTCAGGAATTTTGATCTCAGGCTCACAAGGAGAGTTGACTGTCTGATCAGGTTAACACTTGTTAATATTACTCATTAATGGTTCACTTAATTTGACAAACAGATTCACTGCCTACCACGTATCTGGTAGTATGTGTTCCTAATTACTGTCGCATCCAAAACTCACAGTGTCTGTGTAAAGAAGTTCTTTTGAATTTCATACTACAGATGGGAAATCAGAAGCACAGAGAAGTTAAGTAACCTTCCAAAGTTCAAATAAGTAGTAACTTATAGAGCTTGGAATACAGACAAAAGGTGCCCCCAAGAGTATGAAATGGAGGGAATGACAGTTCCAATAGGCAGTTCTTCATTGTGAGTTGGGGTGGAGGAGTGGGCTTTTATACCTCTGCATCCGTTAGTCATTGGATGTTGGTGTCCTAGGGAGGCAGCTTCCCTGGGAGGAACTCAGTACCTGGATGATTGACTGCCTCCATTCTGGAGGTGGATCTGGGCAGCAAAGCACAGCATCTACTATGTTATTAATGTTTCTAAAGAGTGTGTTAGCCATCCTGGGTAGACTCAGTCAAATAAAGAGGGATGGTGGAGAAAGCAGAACCCCAGAGACAAAGGTATCCATGGAACATCTGTGCAGCCCATCACCCAGATCCTCTTCTAGGGATGGCTGCAGGGGCCATCCCAGCCTGGTGCCAGGAGGCCTTCCTCTTATCCAGATCAAACTTCTTGCTCTTGGCCCAAGCTCCTCAGGAGGTATTTGGATTTCCCATACCTCTTGGCTACAGAGAACAAATGAATGCAGTGGCATTCTGCCCTGAGAGGTCAGCCCCCGTAGTCTTAGTAAGCATGAGTCCCATTCCCAAGTCCTGTCATCTCTGGGACAATGAGAAGATCAAATTTCTGAGCTGGCAGCATTAGGGCCACAGCAAGGAAATGGCCCCTTCGTGGAGAGCTGTCTGAGAGCCCAACAGACTTTTCCCAGACCAATACCATAGTCATAGTCCTTCTTAGTGAATTCAGACCCTGTAGTGGAGCCAACCAGGCAGGTAACAGGGATTATAGGGAATTCCTGGGAAAAAAGGGGTCCAGACAAAGATGTAGCCAAGAAATGACCATGAAAATCCATATGGACTGCGATGTCACTGAGTGGGCAGGTGTCTCAGTGGTTGAGGTCAGCATGGTAGCCTTTGAGGGTGTCTAAGTGGAAAAATAAACCCAAAGTGTTTTTCCATTCTCTCACTCAGCAACAATCAACACAGAAGACTTCTGTGACCAAATGTGTGGATTTTTTACCCATTCATTAAGTAAGCAATGAATTCTGCAGTGGACGCTGGCTGAGTTTCCTCTGATTCAATTCTGACACTATCTACCCGGAGATAGCATCAGATCCCACAGGTTGAGGGCTCAGTTCTACAAAACTACCTTCCGCTTCCAATGCCAATAGCAAGTCCAGGTTGTTTTACCTGTGCTTCTGACTGATTGGCTATAAATCATGGTTCTCACCATCCCTACCCTCTCCTTGGCTTCAATTCATTTGCTAGAGCAGGTCACAGAACTCAGGGAAATACCAGCTTATTAAGTTACAGATGAAGAGATGCATAGGGAGGGTAATAGGAGGGGTGCAGGGCTTCCATGCCCTCCAGATAGAGCTCCTGGGACCCCACCAGGAAATTCCATGTGTTCAGCTATCTGGAAGCTCCCTGAATCCAGTCCTTTAGGATTTTAATGGAAGCTTCATTACATAGGCATGATTGATTAAACCATTGGCCATTGGTGATCAATTTAACCTTCAGTTCCTCTTCCCTCCCCAGAGGTTTGGGATTCCCATACAGCTGAAAATCCAAACTCTCTAATCCTGCTTTGGTTTTCCCAGTGACCAGTGACCAACCCCCACCCTGAATCTATGTAGGGACTGCCAGCCCCCAGTCAATCATTAGCATACAAAATCCATCACTTTTGGGAGATTCGAAGGATTTAGGAGTTGTATGCCAGAAAAGGAGGTTGAAGACCAAATATGTATTTTACAATATCACGGTGTGTCAGTGTGGAACTGAGCATTAAAAGATAAAGGAACTTGAGTTTTTAAAGGGGCAGGACCAAATAAGGAAAAGCAGGCACAGTCATTTTGAAGGGACTAACTAATCTCACTCTGTGTTTTAGAAAAGTCTAATGCAAGAAACCAAAACCCAACCGAACTCATTTAAATTAAGAAATGTCAGGCTGGGCGCGTTGGCTCATACCTGTAATCCCAGCACTTTGGGAGTCCAAGGTGGGCAGATTACCTAGGTCAGGAGTTTGAGACCAGCCTGGCCAACATGGCGTAACCCCATCTCTACTACAAAGTACAAAATTAGCCGGGCGTGGTAATGTGCACCTGTAATCCCAGCTACTCAGGAGGCTGAGGCACGAGAATCGCTTGAACCCGAGAGGTGGAGGTTGCAGTGAACCGAGATCATGCCATTGCACTCCAACCTGTGTGATAGAGTGAGATTCTGTCTCAAAAAAAAAAAAAAAAAAAAAAAAAAAGGGCATTGTAAGATGTCTGGGGTATCATACAAAGCTTAGCAACAAGAAGACACCACACACACCCACACACCCATGAGTACAGAGAGGAGGAATATGAAATGCCATGAAATGGCACTGAAAGAGGAAGGAGGTTGCATAAACACACCAAAGCCATTTCTTTACAAGTGATTTGAGGTCAGTGCTTTTTGCTAATACTTGTGGGAGCATAATGAAGCAAAAGCATGATTAACTTGCTGATATTCAATGACTCTTCACTGAAGCTCAAGTTTATATGCATTTATGAAAGAGTCGTGAATACTTTTCCTTATTTTATTTTTATTTTTTTGCAGACCTCTGGAGAGCAGATTAGGATATCAAAGTGTAACAGAAAGCAGAAAAAGTTTAACTGAAAGATGAAAAACTTTAGATGCATTAGTGCAATGGCAAACAGCCAGATCACTCCAATTATGTCCCTAATTGGGTCCATAAATAATTTATAACCCACCATTTGTGTCTGGGGCAAAGGGTTTCTAACAGTAAATGCTTAAGTAGTGGTTAGAGGGACCTAATGATTTCCAATTCTGAACTCATCAGAACTCCTCTAGGCTGTGATTCCAACAGCCCTTCTTGAAGTAATTTGGTGGGGATTACTCAAGTATGGGGAGAAACTGTCTTCAGTTTCTAGTTGAAACAGACTGTCAGAGAAGTAATGAGCTCACCTCCCTTTGCTGCTAACTTTGCCACTGGCTTTCATTTAAGGTCAAGAGCCAAAGTCATGAAAATCAGAAATAAAAGTGGGAGCAAAGCTTCCAGAGGCCCTGTGATTAGCAGTAGGATTTCTCTAATTTCTTCATGAGAAACTGGAGGTAATTTCTACTGTCTGAGAGTCTGCACTAATTGTTTTAGGTGTTTATATGCTGCCTGTTAATTTTCACAGCTTCTCCACGTCTTTTCTTTTAATGTTTTAGTTGAAGTATAATAGCATATATATAGTACAGTGGATGAAGTACACACATCATAAGTACAGAGCTCAATGAATGTTTTGCAGATGGGTTTTTTCATGTAGCCACCACCCAGACTGAGATATAGAACATTCCATATCCCCCAAAAGGCCCCTCTGTTCCTTCCCAGGATGTGTGTCTCTTGGAGGAGACACCCGGAGGATGAAGCAAAGCCCTTGAGGCTTGGCTGCTGTAGGAATCATGTGCTGTCTGCTGCAAGGAGACATTGAACAAGTGAGAGCAACATCTCAGCAATTCTGAGCAGACCATTTGAAAACTCAAATGCAGCAGAGGGTGCTTGCGAGTAAGATCTGTGTGGGCCTGCAATAGGAAAGGGCTTGTTCACTTTCTGCCAAAAGAGTGGAGGTTTACAGAGCCCCTTCTTCTGTGTCCCCATCCAGGGGAGCCACAGCAGCTCTATCTGTGAGCTCCCTCAAAGGTTCTATAATCCCTGGAAGGTACTTGCATGACCACATAGGACAAGCAACAGCCTAAGCGTTTGATTTGGCCAAGGGACACCTGGAGGTCATCTGCTATTGGTTATTTCTGAAGAAGGATGAGGTTGAGGCTCCCCAGAGGGCCTAATTTGTCAAGGCCAGTACCAGCAATGAGCATCCACTCAGGTTTGTGCCTGGCCAGGGTGGAAGCCCCAGTTTTCCTTTTACACATATCTTTTAACCCCCAGGGGAGGGATAGCTGGTAGCTCATACTTGCTGTACATTTATTAAGTGCTGGGTACTATGATGAACACTTCACATCAATAGTCTCATTGATCTGTAACTTGCATTGACCATTTTCTCCATTTTAGAAATAATGAAACAGAGGGAAAGACACAGTTAGTAAAAGATGGCCTCAGACTCCAGACCCTGGCAATCCTGTTCCATGGCTTCTGAGCTTCCCCATACTATCCCCCACCCCCACTTCCCAGACAGAGCTTCTGAGGATCCCATGTACACTCAGCACCCCGACACTCACAGTGTCTCTGGCCTCTGGGCTGGGAAAAGAAACACAATTCACTCGACTTATGATTTAATTAAATTTCTGAACCATGGCAGCAGATCAATACTTCATAAATTAAACCCTCATTTCCTAGAGGCACAAAGTTATGAATTGGAATTCTGTTCCTGGAAATTCATTTTAGTTCATAAAAACATAAAAGTTGACCATGAAAATAAAACAAGATACACAACACACACACATATACACACAAAGATTTATTAAGTGGAAAGAAACAAGTCATATGAAAACCAAATGTTATAAATGTTAAACTGGGTGGACTGTTCTGCAAGGGCTTGATGACTAGAGTGTCTTAAAACATGAGTTAAATGAGATTTAGATTGAAAATGCCTTCCACATTTTTGAGTAAAATTTCTAAGGAGCAAAAATAGGCAATTTTCATTGTACCAGGGACTTTTGAAGTAAGCTGAAATCAGGGGTACTGTTCTAAAAAATTTTCATGGCGTGAAGGCACCTGAATCTCTGGGTAGTGTACTGCTGCTTTGATCATTTCTTCTGCTCTGTTAAAAGTTGCCAAATGACTCTAAGTGTGAGTTTGGTCATTACAGCGGGGGTCTTATGATGAGAAAGACTGTCATGATGGAGGGGATAGTTCCTGTGGTGGAAAGTCAGGGATTCGCCTGACTCATTAGTTCCATGGACACACTCACAAAGCCTCTATGGGCAAAGCCCCTCTATCTTCATGCCCTACACGGCCTCCACCTGGCCAGCTGGTTGGTTGGGGGGCGGGCATGGCATGGAGAAGGCTCTCAGCCATTAGGGCTAGAGGTGAGATAGGAATATATACAGGGTTGAGGGCAGAATAATGAAAGGAAATTGAAGGAGCAATTCTCAACCAATGGCTATCTCGTTTTTTATGGTCTGACTGTGAAGGTTAATTTTATGTGTCAACTCAACTGGGCCATGGGATGCCCAGATATTTAGTCAAACAATATTCTTTGTTTTTCTGTGAGGGTATTTTAGGATGAACTTCACATTTAAATTGATAGACTGAGTAAAGCAGATTGCCCTCTGATATGGCTTGGCTGTGTCCCCACCCAAAATCTCATCTTGAATTGTAATCCCCATAATCCCCAGGTGTCAAGGGACAGACCAGGTGGAGGTAATGGAATAATGGGGGCAGTTTCCCCTATGCTGTTCTTGTGATAGTGAGTTCTCATGAGATCTGATGATTTTATTAAGTGTTCGGTAGTTCCTCCTGCATTTATTCTCCTTCCTGCCACCTTGTGAAGAAGGGAAGCTTTGCTTCCCCTTCACCTTCCATCATGATTGTAAATTTCCTGAGGCCTCCTCAGCCATGCTGAACTGTGCATCAATTAAACCTCTTTCCTCTATAAATTACGCAGTCTTGGGCAGTTCTTTATAGCAGCATGAACACGGACTAATACACGCTCCCTAATGTGGGTGGGCCTCATTCAATCAGTTGATGGCCTGAGTAGACTCAAAATGCTGACCGTCTCTTGAGTAAAAGGGAACTCCTCCTGCCTGACTGCCTTTGAGTTGGGACATTGGTTTTTTCCCTGCCTTCAAACTTGAACAAAATAATCAGCTTTTCCTGGGTCTCGAGCCTGCCGGCCTTCAGTCTCCAACTGGAACAACACCATCAGCTCTCCTGGGTCTCCAACTTGCTGACTGCAGATCTTGGAATTTGTTAGCATCAATAATTGCATAAGTCAGTTCCTTATACTAAGTCTTTTTCTACATATGTATACAGCCTATTCGTTCTGTGCTTCTGGAGAACCCTAATACACTGCTTTAAGTAATCAGAACTGAAAAATAATCATTTTAAAGAATTGATGGCTGCCCTTCTCATAGGAATTACCTGGTGATCTTGCTAAGTGCAGGTCCTGATTCGACAGGTCCGAGGTGGGGCCTGAGAATCTGCATTTCTAACCCGCTTCAAGGTGATGCCAATGGTGCTGGCCAGTGGATCACCCCTTGAGTAACAAGGGCTTACAGATCAGTAGTCATGGACAAGTTTACTCTACTTTGTGTAGCCTCTGTCCCAGATAATGCTTCCTTTGGACTCCTATCCAGAAACACTTAATCTTGAGTCATCAGTACTTTTAGTATTGGTAATTTTATATTTGATTGTATTAATTCATCAATTCAAATTTTAAGACTTCTATGAATCAAAATAGAATACAATGTTTAAAAAGAGCTCTACTAAAATCTCAGGCTTATGCAAGATGCCCTATTTCTAGACTTTTCTTCAATTCCCCAATGCCTAGAAATGTCACTCTGATCATTTTCATTTTTTGCTCCGTGACTATACGGTTTTTTGTGACTGATAAAAACCTTGGTGTCAATTTGCCTCTTCTCTCATTGTTAAAAAAAAAGTGATCCATGCTAGCGATTTTGTGTCATTTCTAATGTACAGGAAATTAGAAATAAATGAATAGGGTACACAGTGTAGTTCAGATAAAATTCTTAGGTTGAAAAAACATGCTTATAAAAAATAAATGAATAAACATGATTTGGGCTGGATATGGTGGTGGAAGATCAATCACGAGCTCACAGCTGGCTGAGATGGGACCCCAGAGTTAACAAGCCAGACCTAAGATGCTCGCTGCTCTGATTTCTCATCACAGAAACCTGAGGGAACAGCCATAAGCAGGAACTGACCTGCCCCTTCCCCAGTCCTGGATATACTCCCACCCCTGACATTTGTAGGGATTAGGGAAAGGATACAAATGGAGGCCCTTGAACCATTTGTCTAAATATTTGAAGTTATAAATCAAGGTAAAAAAGATAAATAAAATGTTCTATCTTCTGTCATGACACATATATCTCTATGGTCACCTACAAGACCAGGTTCAATGTCAGAATTCTTGAATTCCTTGGATTTCTGGGTCAGAACTTGGTGGTACCAGGATAGTTACCCATTGCTGGTGGCTCATGCCTTTCTCTTCTACTTCCACCCTTAGCTACATTCTGCACCAAGAGGGACCTTTTTCCCATGGGTCTGGCTATCCCAACCTGTGGTTCATGCTCCCTCCAAAGCCCTTCAAGCAGCATCCCTTGGCTACTCCTCTAGTCTAGGGGAGTGTACACCTAGGGTATGGTCTGCCCCTTGGGAGGATGGCCCGAGACATGAGGCCCCCAAAACCCACTCCATCTAGAAATTATTTAATCTTAGGTCATCAGTACTTTTAGTCTTAGTAATTTTATATTTGGTCATACTAATGAGTCAATTCAATATTTTGACACTTTTACAAATCAAAATAGAATAAGGCTTTTAAAAAAGGGCTCTACTAAAATTCTGAAGCTTCTGTAAGATGCCCTTTCTCCAGACCTTTTCACCATTCTTTTATACTCAGAAGTCTCAATCTGTTCATCTTCATTCTTTGCTCTTTTACCTGCTCCAGATCCATGGGAAAAAGTTCCCTCTTGGTGCAGAATGTAGCTAGGGGTGGAAGTAGAAGAGAAAGCGAGTAGGCATGAGCCACAGGCAATGGGTGACTATCCTGGTACCACCAACTTCTGGCCCAGAGCAGAGTTCTGGCTATGTCTGGTCGGTTGGGCAAAATCCAGAGTTCAAGAATTCTGACATTGAACCTGGTCTCGTAGGTGATCATAGATATATATGTGTCATGACAGAAGATAGAACATTTACCTTTTTTACCTTGATTTATAACTTCAAATATTCAACAGGATCAAGTTGAGCAACAAGGAAGGGAATGTCTATATTGTCTGTATTAGTTTATTCTTGCACTGCTATACATAAATAACTGAGACTGGGTAATTTATAAAGACAACAGTGTGAATTGGCTCACAGTTCTGCAGGCTGTACAGGAAGCATAGCAGCTTGTGCTTCTGGGGAGGCCTCAGGACGCTTCCAATCATGGTGGAAGGCAAAGGGGAAGCAGGGACGTCTTACATGGCCAGAGCCTGAAAAAAAGGTGGGGGGAGGCGCTACACACTTTTAAATAACCAGATCTTGTTGAGAACTCACTCACTGTGCAGTACCAAGGGGGGATGGTGCTAAACCATTCATGAGAACTCTGTCCCTGTGATCCAGTCACCTCCAACCAGTCCCCACATTCAACACTGGGGATTACGATTCAACATGAGATTTAGTGGGGACAAATCCAAACCATATCATCATTGGAATGAGTCACTATGAAGTAAGACACCTCCAAGGATCCGGGCTGCAACATCAATTCTCCTGGGACATCCCACAGACCTTGCTCTGTGTGGTAGGATCTGTGCTGTGAGCTATGTCTAGTCCGTTGGGCAAAATCCATACATGGCTTTTTGATTTACAGTGCTAACATTGGCAATTAGCTCCTCAGAGTAATCACTGCCGAGTTTCTGTGTCATGGATAACAGTGCGAAGGGGGCAGGAGCCTTCCCTGTAATTTGATGCATTTTCTGTTGGAGGGAAGCACAACTGAGTGCAGGCTTCTGCAGTGGCTGATGGCTTAATTGCGACGTGCATCTTGTGGGGAGTATTTACTTGGTGTCTCTATGCTTGACTCCCTGGCACTGGGAAGCAGCTGACACCTGGAGGGAGGGGAGGAAGCCAAAGGGCTGGTGGCTGACACCCAACAGTGAAAGAGTTGGAATCACCATTCTCTTACTCCCATTTAAATCACTTCATTGTTAAGGGCCATGTAGTCTGATGACATTTTAGTCAGCAGAAACTGTTCCTTAATTATTCAGATACTGTGTGCCCGGTATACAGTGCATTGCCTGGCATAGGTCAGGGTCTTAGCAGTGTCTACAAAGGTCACCCTAGCTCTGGGCTGGCTCTTTGTGAATGGCTGCATGACATTCCTAGTCCACACAGTTGACACCTTCTCCTCACATTCCCCTCTTTGCTGGGTTGTGTAATTGGTCAGCAATTACTCCTTCTGCCCTTCCCATCCATGGTGGAGTAAACCTGCCTTTCCCCCTTATGTTGGGCTTGGGCTTGTGACTTACTTTGGCCAATAGGACATGAACAGAAAAGATGCAAGCAGAGGCTTTAAGTGTGCCTGGTGTCTTGCTTGGCCTCCTCAGCCCTCTCCTCTGTCATGAAAAGAACATGTCTCAGATAGCTGCTGTCTCCAGAAGAAGGAGACTTATGGAGCAGACTTGAATCCCACACACAGCCTGGAGCTAAGCCCAGCTGAACCCAGCCACACTCTGTCAAATCCAACAGAGTCAGCTGGGTGCAGTGGGTCACACCTGTAATCCCAACACTTTGGGAAGCCAAGGCAGACAGATTGCTTGAGCCCAGGAGTTTGAGAATAGCTTGTGCAACATAGTGAGACCTCATCTCTGTTAAAAAAAAAAAAATCACACAATTACGTGGGTGTGGGGTGCATGGCTGTGATCCCAGCCCTTAGCAAGCTGAGGTGGGAGGGTTGCTTGAGCCCAGGAGGTTGAGGCTATACCACTGCTCTCCAGCCTGGGTGACAGAGTGAGACATTGTCTCAAAATAAAAAAATAAAACCAACACACAGGGTTATAGTCAACCTTCTGATCTGTGAAAGATAATTAAATATGTATTGCTATAAGCTGCTGAGATTTTAGGGTTGTTTGTTACACAGCATTATTAAAGTAATGAACTGGTTAACACACTCTTCCATGCTGGACACTAATACCTGGTTCAGAGCAGTAGTAGAGATGTCTTTGATAATCACGAAGACCAGAAAGAGAGAAGAACTGAGAAGATCCCGTTATATCTCATACATTTTCCAGCATTACCATATTCCTTTTGTTTTATATTACGATCCCATTGGTGAACACATCTCATTCTATCCCCACAAGTTGTTTTACTCCATCCTCTTCTATTAGCCTCTTAAAATCAAGCTGACCTTCAAATTCTAGCTCAACTTCCATTTTCTCTCTTACACCCTTCCTGGTAACTCCATCCTTCCTTTTCTCCAAATTGCCATAATGTGTTTTGAACCACAAAATTTAGCCCAGGATATATTATATTTAATGTTGTACATTCTTCATGCTGGAATTCTTTTTGTACCTTTTTCCTCCCTTAGCTTCTGTATTTCTTCTCTCTCTGGTTTTTCTCTTGGGACATTTTCCCCAATAAAACAGAAGCATATGTCTGTTTGTTAGGAGATTCTGGGTAACTTTTTACTCTTCTGTTGATCACCTCTCCTCCTTTACTCCTGCCTTGAACGATGAAGCGAAGCGTGGAGCTGTGACAGCCATCTGTGACGATGAGGCAACAAGCCTAAGGACAAAAAGCCCAAGTCTCTGATCAATCCTGGGCTTCCCACCTCCAGATCTCTTGATATGCAAGTTACTAAAGCCGCAGTTAATTGTGTACTCTACTTACAGCTGAAAATATTCCTAGTGCAATTCACACAGTGAAAGAAAACCAGGTGCCCATGGAAAGCTCACAAATCAACCTCATCAAATAAAAGTCAACTTCTTCAGTAATACAGTAGTACCCCCTTATTTAGTTTCACTTTATGTGGTTTCATTAACCTGTGGTCAACTGTAGTCTGAAGATACTAAATGAGAAATTCCAGAAATAAACAATTTGTAAGTTTTTAATTGCATGCCATTCTGAGTAGCATGGTGAAATCTCACATTGTCCCACGCTGTCCTACCCAGGAAGTGAATTTTCTCTTTGTCTAGTGTATCCACTTTGTAGATGCTCCCCACCCATTAGTCACTTACCAGCCATCTCAATTTTTAGACTGTCGAGGTATTGCTCTGCTTGGCCCAAAAGCAGAAGAGTAGTGATGCTGGCAATTTGAATATGCCAAAGAGAAGCAGTAAAGTGCTTCCTTTAAGTGAAAAAGTGAAAGTTCTCCACTTAATAAAGAAAGAAAAAATGTATGCTGAGTTTGCTAAGATCCATGGTAAGAAGGAATCTTCTATCTGTGAAACTGTAATAAAAGAAAAAGAACCTCGTGCATGGTATATATAGGATTCGGTACAATTTGTGGTTTCAGGCATCCACAGGGGGGTTTGGAACATGCCCCTGGCAGACAAAGGAGGACTACTGTATACTTCTCATCAGTCCCTGTAGCTAGCTATAAGCCTCTGTCTCAAAACTTTTTCAACTGTAGCACAAGGCTTTTGGCGGTCACATGGAACAAGAGACTGTAAGCATTTTGACATGCTGGCTGATTTCAAAGAAGCACAAACAGGGAACAAATGGCTCACTGGAGCAATAAGAGTATAACAAAACCAGAGAGCTGACTTATCAGCTGGCATGAAATTGGAACAACTTGTACTCTAGACTTTCATATTTCCATAGAGATTTGGTGTTTTCCAATTATGTGCACGTAGACTATCTTAGTTCAGCCTCACAGCAACCCTGTAGCTCAGTTACTGCTTATAAAACAACCACTTTATAAAACTTTTGATATTAAAAAAATTATTTGGACATATGAAGGCTCATTGGTTATATATCTCTACGGGAAAGAAATTGAGCCAAAAGCATTGGTTTGAACCATCCTGGAGTCTCTGCCTTCTGAGATTGACTAGATACTCAAGCATGTCCCTTTCTCCTTGCACCAGGCCAACAGCAGGGATAATGCAACCCCAAGGCCTATCTGCGGCACAGGAGGCAAGGGAGGAGAGACTTGCTTGCTATTGGTTTTGTTTGAAAAGAGAAAAATTCCTCTGTCAATTAGAACCCTGCCAACTTACATTTATCTTACTGAATACAGAGAGGTCAGAGGCTTGTAGGTCTTAGAATAGGGGCAAAGTCAAGCCATCCTCTGCCCACATCCTTTCCTCCCGTATAAGCATCTTTTTACAGGGCATAGAAGACTTGGCAAGAGTTAAAGGATCTTCGCTCCAGCATGGAGGGTCAAGTGTCCTCATTGCTCTGGGTGTGGTTCAAATTTTTGGCAAGGCCGGTCCCATCCCAGCCATCGCTTTAGCCTCTCTGGCCACTCCTAGCCACTGGTGGGACACAAGCATTCCCCAACTCTGGGATTCTTGGTGTAGAAAATCAAAGCAGTGGAATCTCTAAATCTGACCAAACAAACTCTAAAACCCAGACAGTGGTGCCTTCTGTTCTTATGGAGTCTCCGCACTCAACCCTGCCACCTCAAGAGAGAACTGCCTTAGATAATAGGCCATTCTCCCAATCAAACCTACTGAACTCCACAGCTTACCTCCTAAGTTTTATTTCGGAATGTTTTTGATCAGAATAACTGCTCAGCATGACAGTGATAATCAGGATCACCGATTATGACTTTTGTGGGCCCTAGGCACTTTTGCCTTCATAGGTCCCTCCCTTGATAAAAAGACACACAGATAGATAGATAGATAGATAGATAGATAGATAGATACATACATACATACATACATACATACATACATACATAGATTTTATGACCATATTAGTATAAAGACAAATATACTCCAGGCTGGATTTACTTTTTCTTCTAAATTAAATTGAAAACATTTTCATGGCCCTGAAAAGTCTCGTGAGCCGTAGATATTGTGCCTACTGTGCCTAATACATACGTTGACCCCAGTAGCAATAAAATGTCTAAACAGTGGAATGGGTTAGCAAGGCAGATACTGGACTTTCATAGACAAGATTAGTGTTAGCTGGACATCAGAAAGCTCTGGGGAGTTGAAGATGTTAAAGTACATATTTCGAGGTCCATCATAGACCTACTGAATCAGAAAGTTTGGGAACTGTGGAAGATTGTGTCCCAGTTCTCCCCTGCCCTATGGTAGAATTTTACAGTCACACCCTTGTTGGCTTAATGTGGCTCAGCCATGAGACTTGCTTTGGCCAATAGGAAGTGAGCAAACATGTCACAGACAGAACTTGCAATGTGCCTGTAGGGTTGGCCTCACACCCTAGATGGTGTTTCTGCCATCACCATGAGAAAACCCTGCCCTACATACGTGCTGCTCCCCAAGCCTAGGCCCCGGAATAAAAGTGACCTGCAGCCTATAACCAGGCCCATCTGAACCCTACTGAGATCAGCAAACCCCAACAGACCCCTGGACTTGTGAGAAAAATAAGTATTTGTTGTAAGCCAACAAGATTTTGAGATTGTTATGCAGCATTATTACATCAGTAGCTAACTGATACAGGAATAGGGGCAGGACATGGATGTATTTTTAAACTCCTCTGAGTAGAGCTGATACACTGCCCAATTTGGGAACTAGGAAGCCAGAACTTGCTGTATTTACAAAGTAATATCAAATAAATACTAGGGATTTTTTTTTTTACAGTATTGGTATTCTATATACATCTTCTCCCTATACGAGAATGGTGTGTAAAGTTAAAATTTTTGTTATTCACTCCCATAATCATAAACAAAGGGTCACATCATTAATCAGATATTTTGGATAGTCCCTCATTGGCAGTATTCTGACCTTGATTTTTATTTCATTGCATAAATCAAGTTTATTCTAGAAAAGATTCCCCCAAACATATTTTATTCAGTGCTCAGATGATACAGAAAACATCTAAAAAAATTTTTTTTTTCCTGACACAGTCTTGAAAACTAGTAAGCATGGGAAGTCTTCCCCAGGTTAAGTAGGGCCTCATTATGGAGCCTCTTCTACTTTCTTTCAGGTTCATTTTGGCTGATTTCACACATCAGAACTCCATCATTCTCTGAATCTTCTGATTTCTGCTCGGTGGATTAAGTGGGGCCTTTCAAAACTGCGAATAACCATCTCTCTGCCATTACAGTGCTTGAGGGTGATCAGCTTTTCCTGGAGCTAAATGGCTCCTGCTATACGATTTCTGAAATACCAGCGTGTGTTAGGGTCAGTGGACTGCTCTGGCAGCCAAGAGATTAGGTGTTAGCCTTGGCTCTGACCTAATCAGCTGGGGTGGATGTTCTGTGGCTGCTTTACATCCATATTCCACCTTATTTTGGTAATAACCCTGGAGTCTGGTGAGACCAATAATCAAGGGACCTCACTCTTCCATGGGGCAGGGGTAGCAACCTGACCTAAATTAGGATCCTGAGATGCTCCTTCCATGAAATGTTAATCTTTAAAGAATGAAAATTATTGGGACACGTCTTTCTAGCAACGCCCTAGCAAGACTACTGACTAGTTCTTTTTACATAGCTTCCCTGGAGCTTGCTCTCCCCCGTTAACTGCTCTGTGGCCTCCTAATAAGTTTCTTGGAATTAGCCAGAGTCAGTTTCTATTGCTTGCAACCAAAAACCCGTAACTGGTTCACTCGCTATTTAGAAACCTGAGTGGTTATATGGCCAATTTGGTCAAATGCCCATTGTACACTTTGGAAAACCAAAGTGCAGAGCAGTAGAGTGACCCAGTAAAGGTCATGCGGTGGGTTAGTTGCAGTGAAGAAGTGGAAGCCCAGGTGTTTTGTTTCCCACAGAACTATCAACGGAATCTCACAAAGCTGTATTCCAGACTCTGGCCACCCACCCATATCGCCTCCCATAGCACCTGCCAGAATAATTACTGATGAGGAGCAAAACCCCTGTCAACCAATCAGTGAGAAGCAAGAGTTTTAAAAACAGAAAGTAACAAACACTGAATATGATCATGAGGTTAACAAAGTCAAGCATACTGGGATGCTGGCCAGTGCTCCCTATAATTCCCTATCTGGATAAAATATGATAACTCTTGTCTGGCCACAATGAGACATTGCTCCACAATTAGAAAATATGATCTAAGGTCAAGGCAAGTGGATGGCTAGAGCTCAGGAGTTCAAGACCAGCCTGGGAAACATGGCAAAACCCCATCTCTACAAAAAATACAAAGATTAGCCAGGCGTGGCAGCACGTGCCAGCTACTTGGAAGACTGAAGTGGGAGGATGACTTGAGATCAGAAGGCGGAGGTTGCAATGAGCTGAGATTGTGTCACTGCACTCCAGCATGGACAACAGAGCCAGACTGTCACATGCACACAAACACACACCACACAAATACATATATTATATATGTAAACACATATATTTAAATATCTAGATTCAATTCTCCCAAGTAAGTAAAAAAGAGAGGAGAGAAGATATTTGCAAATAACTGCCACAGACTAGAGAACTTGAAGTCTGTCGCTGGTGATGTGGATTCTCAAGCAATGTGAAAAACATACTATTCATCCAGTCATCCTCAAAGCGGGAAATGTAACATCTGGAGAAAGAAGCCCTTGAAGAATCCAGTAGCATTACGTATTAAGTCATTTGGCTTCATCTAAAGAGAGCTCTGGTGTTAATACTGGCTCCTGGGAGGGACCCTCTAAACCCGTGGAATTCCGCAAGTGAGAGGAGCATATTTGTTATTCAGGATGGGCTGTTGGACCACTCCTGAGTTTATGCTAAAGTGAGGATTCAGGGTGGGGGCTGACCAGCCAGAAAGACCAAGGAGGTGATCAGAGAGTTGGGCCTTTGGCCTGTTGGAAATGATTTGGATTTCTGGGGAGGTGGGAGGCTAGAAATTGAATTCAACTATGTGGACAGTAACTCAATCAATTCTGCCTACCTAATGAAGCTTCAATAAAAACTCTGGACACCACTTTGGGAGGCCGAGACGGGCGGATCACGAGGTCAGGAGATCGAGACCATCCTGGCTAACCTGGTGAAACCCCGTCTCTACAAAAAATACAAAAAACTAGCTGGGCGACGTGGCGGGCGCCTGTAGTCCCAGCTACTCGGGAGGCTGAGGCAGGAGAATGGCGTAAACCCGGGAGGCGGAGCTTGCAGTGAGCCGAGATGGCGCCACTGCACTCCAGCCAGGGCGAGACTCCGTCTCAAAAAAAAAAAAAAAAAAGGAAGAAAGTAGTTCAAATTGGTTTTCATAAACATATTCTGCCCGGATGGACCAAAGTGTTGATGAAATAGAAAAATCTCACAAAATGTTCACAATCAGACCTAAAAAGCCATTTCCAAGAAACACTGAGAGGATGCTCCTAGGACTATCCTCGCATGTCTACCAGCATAAAGTCTCTGCTTAGCACACGATACCCTTCCCCCAACACAGCACTTCTCATTTCTTTAAAATGTCACAGTCACTGTTAGTTAGAGTTCTAGATGACAGCTGCCTCAACTTGAAGGTGATTTTTGAATTAAAGATTTCAGCAGCCAGTCAAACTAAAGGGAGGCAGCATGAGAAACTGATGCAAACTTAAAAAAAAAGAGAGAGAGAGAGAAACTGAGGAATTAACTGAATAATTTGAAAAAGAATTCAACTGCTTGCCTGAAAGAGCCCAGCAAAGTGCCTGAAGCAGGATTAATACTGCACAATTTTGGAAAAGGTGACAGTTTGGGTATTGTGCACCTGTCTCATCTCCTTTCTTCTGTAATTCTCACCTCGGAGAAAAAGACCCTCTGAAGCTCATGGACACTCATGATTTAAATATATTATTCTCCTTGTAGTAGTCCCATCCCATGTCCTCCATGTAAGTTCATTTTAATGAAAAGGAAAATGAACTGTCCAGAAATTTAAGAATGCACAACTTATTAGCATCCATTACCAATCCCATTTTGTTGGTTTTGCTAATTTTCTTCTGACTCATTTAAAGATCTAGTGGTGAGGTTACTTCTTGCAATGGGAAATAGTGTTTTTAGCTTTTACTATTTCAAAAACTGTTTCCCACTTTGATTTTTCATTCCTCATAAGGACACAAACATAAAATCTCTTCCTCTGGAGGCAAGTAATTTCACATATAAAGTTAAAAATTCACCTTGCCAAAATAGACACGTTCCGTCTTTAAAGATGCATTAACTACTGGAGATTTTTAGTTTATTTTTCTTAACGTATCCCCAGAAGAATTTTATTTCCCCTAAAACGCGGTGAGGTAACAAAGGTACTGTCATGGTCTGTAAGTTTCCATCCTTCATGACCAAATAATTTTAAAGTAATAGTAGAAGTAATGTCTGTTTATCTGCCATATGTGCCCAAGTGGAAAATGTTACAAGAGCAATACTTTGTAAATTGCCAAGTTGAGCCACTTGTCTCTGATGCTGCCAAGGAAATAGGACTATGTGTGGTGAGATTTACTGTTCCCAGAAATTATGGGGTAGGGGTGTGAAAAGCATCATAATTAACTTCATGAGCACTTAGGGGACCAGAAACAGATCGTTTGTGTGTACAAAGTGCTCCATTTCAGTCTACCTGAGAAGAAGAAATTGGACTCTCCAAATCTGGCCTGTCTTTCATGACCAAGTTTGGTTCCCAATAAATTCCTTCAGCCATATTTATCTTTCCCATCTCTGAATTCCACAAACTCTTTGGTTCACTGGTCATGGGCTCCTCAAGCTGGAAGGATTTGAGAAAACACCACTTTTACTAGGCCCAAAGCTCCTGAAGGACCAAATGTACCATTACCTGTCTTTGGATCTCCAGCATCTATATGATTCAGTCTTGACTCTCAGCTAAAAGAACATAGTCAAAGCAAACAAAACAAATATTCAAATATTTAAGTGGTCCCCTGGTGTTTTCCAAACACATAAAAGAGATTGAAGTATTCAGCAGTTCTTCTTCCAATCTCTTTTCCCTCTACTGTGGGCTGCCCCTCTGCATATGGTGGTTGCTGATACTCTATTTAACAACCCTCTCCCAAATAGGTTGTCCTGGTTTCACTCCTATAGTCCTCCTACTTCCTCCTCTCCCTGCCTACCCCTATCTTCAAAACCAGTGTGCAAACCCTTGGAGGACGGGGGTGAAGGAGAATAAAAATAATCTTTTTTTTCAACCCCCATAAATTCTTATTTGGGGCTGGGCACAGTGGTTCACACGTGTAATTCTAGCATGTTGGGAGGCCAAGGCTGGAAGATTGTTTGAGTCCAGGAGTTTGAGACCAGACTGGGAAACACAGTGATACCCCACTCTACAAAAAAATAAAAAGGAATTAGCCAGGTGTGGTGGCAAGCAGTTATTATAGTTCCAGCTACTGGTGGTGGGAGCAGGGGTGGGGGTGTACTGAGATGGGAGGATCACTTGAGCCCAGGAGGTTGAGGCTGCAGTGAGCCATGATCACATCATTGTCCTCCAGCTTGGGCAACAGAGCTGAGTGTTTATTTGATGAATAAAAATAAATAAATAAATAGTTATTTGGAGCAGACCCTGTGAAAAAAGACAGATTAACAAGAGAAAAACAAACAGAAGTTCATGTCATGTATATTTCTTATATACATGGGAGATACCCAAGGAATAAGTAATACTCAAAAAGGTGACTTCGAATTCTAGCTTATATAGCATCTTCAACAAGGAATAGTAAAGTTTTAGGGAAGAGACAAGACAAAAGAAAGACTCTAAGTCTCTAGGAGCTGCAAATTGTAGAAAGGCAAATAAATAGCAGATAAAGGCAAGCTGGTAAAGCTTGTTAGTGTAGATTCCTATGGTACCATCTTCAGACCAATAACAGTCTAAAGTTGTCTTCAGTGGTTAACCTTGTTTTCCCTGGTAAAGAGGGGGTGAGTGGTGAAATATCTTTTGTCTTTGTAAATCTATGTCTGGCTTTAGGAAACTAGAGGAAGGCCAGAGAGCTTTCATTTATCTGCTGCTGTTTTTTTTTTTTTTTTTTTTTTTTTTGAGATGGAGTCTCGCTCTGTCACCCAGGCTGGAGTGCAGTGGTGCCATCTCAGCTCACTACAACCTCTGCCTCCTGGGCTCAGATGATTCTCCTGCCTCAGCCTCCTGAGTAACTGGGACTACAGGTGTGTGCTACCATGCCTGGCTAATGTTTGTGTGTGTTTTTAGTAGAGATGGGTGTCACCATGTTGGTTAGGCTGGTCTCGAACTCCTGACATCAGGTGATCTGCCCGCCTTGGCCTCCCAAAGTGCTGGAATTACAGGCATGAGCCACAGTGCCTGGCCTTCTCTGCTTCTTCTTAATTGCCTACAGCTCAACAATTCTTATGCAAAATAGGTATATTTTAGAGCGACATATTCTAGTTTTCCACAGGTGGAGGAATAGACCTAGTGGACCAAGCCACAATTCCATTTAGCAGACAAAAGCAGAGAGAAGCTGGAACATTCTCTCATTAATATTGAAATCTGCCAAAATTATAACATCCAAAACACAGTAGGAAGCTCAACAAGGATCTGTTGAATGAATAAATGATCTAGTGAATCAGGGAATGGCTCTGGTTCCAACCCCTCATTTCTGGATGAGGCCCAGAGAAGCGAAAGGACTCGTCCAAAGTCTTCCCAAGTTGCTGACCAAGTTAGAACAGCAGCCCTGTTTCCTGATACAGGATCTTTCCACCATGGTTCACTCTGAGCTGTTAAGAACTGTTTCCCATCGATGCAGGGTGAACACGCAATTTATCTTTCAGACCTGGGTGCTTTTAAGAGGGAAAGGGAATGCTATTAATAATTGTGTCAGACATAGACCAATGGAACAGAATAGAGAACCCAGAAATAAAGCCAAAATATGTACAACTAACCAATCTTCAACAAAGCATGCAAAAACATAAATTGAGAGGAATGGACATACTATTTATTTTTATTTTTATTTTATTTTTTACTTTTTCTGGGATGGAGTTTTGCTCTTGTTGCCTAGGCTGGAGTGCAATGGGGTGATCTCGGCTCACCGCAACCTCTACCTCCCGGGTTCAAGCGAACCTCCTGCCTCAGCCTCCCAACTAGCTGGGATTACAGGCACGTGCCACCACACCCAGCTAATTTTGTATTTTTAGTAGAGATGGGGTTTTTCTATGTCGGTCAGGCTGGTCTCAAACTCCTGACCTCAGGTGATCCACCCACCTCGGCCTCCCAAAGTGCTGGGATTATAGGCATGAGCCACCGCGCCCAGCCTGGACATACTATTTAATAAATGGTGTGGAAAAAGTGGCAAGCCACATGTAGAAGAATAAAACTGAATCCTTATCTCTTGCCTTATACAAAAATCAACTCAAGATGGATCAAAGACCTGACATAAATACAAGACCTGACATTAAAAATTCTAGAAGAGAACACTGGGAAAACTCATCTAGACATTGACCTAGGCGCAAGAATTCATGACTAAGACCCCAAAAGCAAATGCAACAAGAAGAAAAATAAATAGATGGAACCTAATTAAACTAAAAAGTGTCTGCACAGCAAAAGAAATAATCAGCAGAGTAAACAGACAACCCATAGAATGGGAGAAAATATTTACAAACTATGCATCTGACAAAGGACTAGTATCCAGAATCTACAAGTAACTCAAACAAATTAGCAAGAAAAAAAAAAACCCCATTAAAAAGTGGACAAAGGACATGAATAGACATTTCTCAAAAGAAGATACACGAATGGTTAACAAACATGAAAAAATGCTCAGCATCACTAATCATCAAAGAAATGCACATTAAACCCACAATGAGATATCATCTTACTCCTGCAAGAATGGCCATTATTAAAAAGTCAGAAAACAATAGATGTTGGAGTGGATGTGGGGAAAAAGGAATGCTTATACACTGCTAGCAGGAATGTAAATTAGTACAACCTCTGTGGAAAACAGTGTAGAAATTCCTTAAAGAGCTAAAAAGTAGATCTACCATTCAATCCAGCAATCCCACTACTGGATATCTACCCAAAGGAAAAGAAGTTGTTATAGAGGAAGACATTTGTACACGTATGTTTGTAGCAGCGCAATTCACAATTGCAAAGCTGTGGAATCAACCTAAGTATCCATCAATTAATGAATGGGTAAAGAAAATGTGGCATATGTGCACCCTGGAATACGACTCGGTCATCGAAAGGAATGAAATAATGTCTTTTGCAGCAACCTGAATGGAGCTAGATACCATTATTCTAAGTAAGGTAACACAGGAGTGGGAAACTGAAAAACATATGTTCTCATTTTTAAGTGGGAGCTAAGCTATGAGTACACAAAGGCATACAGAGTGATATAACGGACTTTAGAGACTCAGAAGCTGGAGGGTGGAACGAGGGGCTAGGGATAAAAAAACTACACATTAGCTACAGTGTACACTACTTGGGTGATGGGGGCACTAAAAATCTCAGAATTCACCACTACATAATTCATTCATGTAACAAAATAACCATTTGTACCCCAAAAGCTATTGAAATAAAACATTTTTAAAAAAATTCTACCAGAACAACAGGTGAAAACTAGGGCTGTTGTGGGCAAATTGGAGTGTGTGATCACCCTATTTGTAAGTCTTGGCTTATTGGACAGCGTTATGGGCTGAAGTGTGTCTCCCCAAAATCCTTATGTATGTTGAAACCCTAATCTCAGTACCTCAGAATATGACTGTATTTAGAGACAGGACATTTAAGGAGGTAATGAAGTTAAAATGAGGGTGTTAGGGCAGACCCGAATCAAACTGACTGCCATCTTTATAAGATGAGGCCATTCAAAACTGGGCATGGTGGCTCATGCCTGTAATCCCAGCACTTTGGGTGGCCAAGGCGGGTGAATTGCTTGAGCTCAGCCTGGGCAAAGTGGCAAAACCCTATCTCTATAGAAAATACAAAAAATAGCTGGGCATACTGGCCCACACCTGTGGTCCCAGCTACTCGGGAGGCTGAAGTGGGAGGATTGCTTGTGCCTGGGAGGTCAAAGCTGCAAGGGAGCCATGATCACACCTCTGCACTACAGCCTGGGTGACAGAGCTAGACCCTGTTTCAAAAAATAAGTAAATAAATAAAAGAAGAGGGCATTTAGACACATAGAGAGACACCAGAAACACACATAGAGGGACAACCATATGAAGACACAGCAAGAAGGCAGCCATCTGCAAGCCAAGGAGAGACGCCTCAGAGAAACCAAACCTGCTGACACCTTGGTCATGGACTTCCAGCCTCCAGAACTGTGAGGAAACAGATTCTGTTGTTTAAGCCACCCAGTCTTTGACATTTTGTCATGGTAGCCAAGGAAACTAATACAGACAGCATGTGAGAATTTGAAAACAGAGCTCCAGTCTTAACTTCTTTCATGCTATCCAGAACATGGAAGAACTGTTGCTGAGCACCACATTGCATTGTGTTGAGAAGAATCCTGCACACAAGAAGGGTAGATCTGGATTGTGTCAACCTAACCTAGCTGGAAGTAGGTTTTCCAGAATTCCCTTCCTTGCACAGGTGCAAGTGAGCATGGCCACAGGAGATGTCCTGAGAGATTTGGAAGATGGAAGTGAAATGGCAGCCATATTCCCAGTACTCTTAGGGGACCAGTGTGCTGTTGCTGCCTGTGCACGGCATCACTCAGCTGCTGGCTCACCTGTCCATAAGTGCAGCCTCCTGGTTGTGGCTGCTGCAGCTCCTGCTGGGTCACCCCTCAGCGTCTCTGACTCCCAGACCAGCTGCATGTGCAGCTCTTTGGCAATGAGCTTCAGTTTCTCAGGTTGGGTCCCTCGTCATGGAAGGTGGAGGCTTAGGGCAGTGGGAGACCAAGGGGTCAGAAGGGCTGTATTCTTTCTGGGGGCTCTAAAAGATAATCCATTTTCTCACCTTTTCCAGCCTCTGGATGCTGCCTGCATTCCTTGGCTCTTGGCTCCATTTTCAAAGTGTGTTACTCCAGTCTCTGATTCTGTCATCACATCTTCTTCTCTGACTCTCCTGCCTCCCCCTTTTCCTTGGTCCCATAAAGATCCCACAAGGACCCTTGTGATTACATGGGACCCACCCAAATAATCCAAGATAATCTCCCTATCTCCAGATTCTTAATTTAATGACATTTGCAAAGTCCCTTTTGCTAAGTAAGATAACATACTCACAGGTTCCAGGGACTGGGGCATGGACCTCTTGTGGGGGGTAAGGATTCTGCCTACCATGATAATTTAAACTCTGGTCTTCTTGACTCCAAAAGCCATGCCCATCCAAGGGCATACATCCTGCTCCTGCAGCCTACATTTAAAGCATGGGCCGCATGTACACAGAAAGCATTCCTTAGGTACAACTGACATACCAAGCCTCCTTTGAGCTATGCATGCAAACTAGTGATCATAGCGTAGCGACAGTGATAGATCAGCCCTTGGTGTAGCAGCCCTGAGGCTTCTGCATGTCCTTAACAGTTGAGGGGTTTTCTCTCTGGAGAAGCTGTCTGTATCAGCAAGGGTCTTGACATCCCACTCAAAACGATGATTACAACTACTTTTCTGAAGCTACCTAAGAAAGGTAATGCTTTCATAGTATACTGAGAACTTTGCCATAAACAATATTTTTAAAATCATAATAACATAAATATTGACAAATAATTTAAAAGAGGATATTAATGTAACTACCTTGAGGAGAAGGGATTGGGGGATTTATAAAGCTAACTCCTCACATGGCATAACAGGGAGCTAATAGAGTTTAACGTGGACAAATCATAAAATTGTGACTCAATTATGTTATTTTTTTTTAATGCGGGAAACAACCAGAAGAAATGAAAAAAGTTAAAAGCAAATGTTTCTGGGGAGCAGAACTTGGAGGCAGGAGACTGTGGTTTTTTATTATAAGCCTTTCAAGATATTTTAATTTAAAGCCAGACCTTAAGAAAAGTAAGATCCAGATCTATTTTTGGTATAGAATTGTGGAAATATGATGACTGAAAATTGGAAAGATCATTTAAGAGCTTTCTTCACATCATTTTCAACTTGTCTGCAAAAGATGGGAAAGGAAAAAAAAAAGACAAAGCCCAACATTTTATTGTAATATGTAGAGACTAAAATCATATGCAGATAAAAATCCAAGTTTTATTTCCCCTGCAATCCAAACTCAGCACAAATAACCAATTAAACCCACCTTCAAAGGCAAAAATCATATCACTCTTTTACGCTTCTACCAGCATTTGAACCACATCCATGTGGACATGATTAATTAGAAAAAGTCAGGTTAATCTTTTTGTCAGTGTCTCTGTGTGTGTGTATTCAATACGTTTGCAAATACACCTTCATCTCCTGATAAGGAGACCTAAACTATAATCCTGCTAAATGTCCAAGTCTCCTGTCCAGGCGGGGCTGAGACCAGAGTCCTGCCTTTGGTGGGAATGTGGGGTTATTACCTGAAGCAAGGCAGCAGCCTCTCTATGACTATGTAAAATCAGAGGCTACAGTTGCCCTAAATACCCTCCTATGCCAAAATATCTCCACCATCACCCCTGCCTAGGCTATCAGTTCCCAAACTGGAATTTCCTCTTCACTCATTTCTCTGGGTTAAAGTCCAGCCTCCAGGAAGGCTCAAGTAAAATACCAGATTAATCTGAAAGGGACCAACTTGCTAATAACTCACTAATCCCTTGACATGCATTCATTCGTCTCTTACAGAGAGTTGGGTCCTAAACAATGGAACAGTAGAAAGATGGATTTTCCTAGAGAGGGTCTGGAGTATGGGAACTGGTGAAAGAGTAGGGGTAGGGGTCATGGAATCATCCTGGATGAGGATGGAAGGGCAGCATGGGGCTCTGGGGGATGGTTTGGGTGGCAAAGACAAAGGAAAGTGTTTTCCTTGGTCAGGAATCCATGGTGGCACTGCCCAACACAACACAGACTATGATGTAAATGGCACCCTGGAGCTGTGCAGCATGGCATTGGGGGTTGCAGATGGATGTCAGTCTTGCCTGTGTTACTGGGGAAATGAAGAGTCAAATGAACTAAAGCAGTGGTCCCCAGTCTTTTTGGCCCCAGGGACTGATTTCGTGGAAGGCAGTTTTTCCATGGACTGGGATGGGGGCGGGGATCGGGGATAGGAAGGATGGTCTGGGGATGAAATTGTTCCATCTCAGATCATCAGGCATTAGTTAGGTTGTAAGGAGCGTGCAACCTAGATCCCTCACATGCTCAGTTCACCATAGGGTTCGTGCTCCTATGAGAATCTAATGCTGCTGCTGATCTGACAGGAGGAGGAGCTCAGGTGGTAATGCTCGCTTGCCCACCACTCACCTCCTGCTGTGTGGCCTAGTTCCTAACAGGCTACAGACCAGTACTCGTCCACAGCATGGGGGTTGGGGAACCTTGCACTAAAGGATTGGAAACCACTTTGATAGGCACAACGTAGGCAAAATAGAAGCCTCCATGACTCATTGTAGGTTCCCAAAATGGTTTTTCATTCAAATGCTTTGGCAGCCACAGAGTGTGGAGTGTTGATAGTTTATCTATAACTGGCTATCAGAAGACAAATGGAGTAGGACACAGGGCTGAGATGTAAGGTAAAGAGACATTAAAAGGAGCTCTCCCCTACAACTTCCAGTGGAACACACCTATAGAGAAAAATGTTGGAGTGTATCTGTATCACCATCCATTTAGAAGCTATAAAAAGCTCTCATGGGCAAAAGCCTGCTAATCCTTAAAGACTTCCCTTGAAAAGTCTTTTCAGATGTTCTAGATAAAATATCCTCCCATAGCCCCTTTGTCATATTTCAGAATAGCATTTTTCACTTGGTCTTGTAATGATGAGTTAATATACTTGTTTAGACCATGCAACTGTGAACTCCTAGGACTGAGGAATATCTTTCGACTGAGGACATATCCCCACATGGGAGCGCTGTGGAGAACACATAGGCATTTCCCACTGAGCACGTTTTGAAATAAGTAACTAAAAGGGTCACAGAAAATTGAAGCACTTGTGATCTTTTAATTTCCTCAAAAGCGTAACTTAATAAATGTGCAAAATGCACAAACTTGCTTGCATAATCAACCCTTGGCCTCCCTCCTCAAGTGTCAAGGGAACAAAAAGATAAGAGGTGTCATATTTAAGAAAGATAATGCTAGCTTCTATCCTTCCAAGGGAGGTTGAGTAACTTCTATAGCTATTAAACGCTGGAAGATTGATGTGGGCATGCTCTGCTTGGCTCCTCCCTCTTTTTCTGGAAGCTGCTGCTTCTGGGAGTACACATTCTCTGCCTCTCCTCCATGAATGAGCTCCTGGTTAGCACTGCCTGAGATAGGGGATCAAGTCTGTCCAATTCTGAGGTCCTATTAAGCAGGCCCATGTGGTTCTTGCACTAAACTACACCCTTCATCTTAGTAATGAGGTAATATTTTGGTCTCTTCCTTCTGTTCCTGTTTCCTATTTCTCAGGCAACAGTGAGATGTGATGGTTTTAAAATTAATTGAATGATATTTTTAAACCTATAAAATGTTAATACTTGGCCTGTTGTTTGACCTGGTTGTTTTATAGGGCTTTATCATGGGAAAAGAAAGCCTAAAGAGATTTCTTGGCTCCAGTAGATAATCTAAGATTATCAGGGTTTTATAAAGATGGAGTAGGCCAGGTGTGGTGGCTCACACCTGTAATCCCAGCACTCTGGGAGGCCAAGTGGGGAGGATCACCTGAGGTCAGGAGTTCGAGACCAGCCTGGCCAACAGGGTAAAACCCTGTCTCTACTAAAAATACAAAAATTAGCTGGGCGTGGTGGTGGGCGCCTATAATTCCAGCTACTCAGGAGACTGAGGCAGGAAAATTGCTTGAACCCGGGAGGCAGATGTTGCAGTGAGCTGAGATCATGCCACTGTATTCCAGCCTAGGTGAGAGTGAGACTGTCTCAAAAGAGAAAAAAAAGGTGAAGTAAACCATAGTTCAGTCACCTGTGACCTTAGAAGGCCTTTTCACGGACAGTTATGCATAGTGACTACCCATGATCCCTTCCTGATGACAAGCATGGTGATGACAATGGTGATTTGATGGATAGCTGCCCTTCTTTTATTTAGAGGTCACTATAGGCCAGGCCACATGCTAAGTGTTTTTTGTGCAATATCCCATTTATTCCAACAAGTCTATGAAGTAGGTATTTATCCTAAGTTACAAATGAACAATCCAAAGAAATCAGCTCAAATGACAGAAATCAGGTCATTTGACAAAGATCACACAGTTGGTAATGGCTGAGAAGGAACCTGAACCTAGGTCTCTTAGCTTCAAATCTCCTCTCAGAGTTGTGATTTTAGGAGGCCTTCACCAGACTCAAAGCATGCACTACAGTCCACAGTCTCTGTGCTGGGTGACTAATGCGAATGGACCTAAGACCATGTCTGTCTCCATGCTGCCTGTGGGAATTGGCAAAGATGCATTTGTGAGTAGTAAATGAATGGAGCTTTTCTTTTAGTTTTCAGCTCACGCCATATCCCCTAAAACCATAATACTCATGGATACCGTAGTCTATAAAATCAAACCAAAATTACTTACAAGCAATGGAAAAATCTAAGCAGTGGAGTGCCGGTAAATATTTAACAATTCGTTCTCTGAAACAAACAAAAAGCTATAATATGTAGCACCTGCCAATTCTCATGCTGTAAATACTTCCAGCATGGCCAATTTCAAGTTACCAACTTGACAACTCTGAACCTGGAGTTGAGAAGAGATGTATTGAACTGGTTCTTTCCAGCTGGTAGGAGCCCGCTCCAGCACACCACTGAGTCTAAGCAACCCTGTAACGTCATTTGGGGGAAGGAGATGAGAACCAAGCCTCTTCCCATTAATCTGAACCGGCAAATGTGTCTTACATTCATTTGTGTTTTTCTATATCGTGTATATTTATTTCATTCCACGTGTGCCATCACAGAGCTAGAGTACAGTTCCACAAAACCTATGATGGGAGGATGCAAAGGTCATAGAGAACATGGTCCTTACCTTATACATACTCAGCCCCCTCTAGAGTCACATACCTGAACTCACTAAACCTCATAGCAACCCCGTAAAGTGAGGGAGACAGAATAGTGAGTATTAGTCCAGGCACGGTGGCTCTTGCCTATAATCTCAGCACTTTGGGAGGCTGAGGTGGGCAGAGGTCAGGAGTTTGAGACCAGCCTGGCCAACATGCTGAAAACCTGTCTATACTAAAAAAAAACAAAAATTAGCCAGGCATGGTGGCAGGTGCGTGTACTCCTAGCTACTCAGGAGGCTGAGGCAGGAGAACAGCTTGAACCTGGGAGGTGAAGGTTGCAGTGAGCAGATATCCCACCACTGCACTCCAGCCTGGGTGACAGAGTAAGATCCTGTCTCAAAAAAAAAAAAAAAAAAAAAAAAGTAAATGTTTTAGAGATGAGGATACCAAAGCTTTATGTGATCTGCCCAGGATAAGGGAGCCTATGTCTTGAACCTGCCTCTTTCTCCTAGTCCAGGGACTGTTATTTGCCACTCATCACTCCTCATTGGAGAGTAATTGTAGGGTAAGGTCAATGCTGGTTCCTAAATTTGAGTGTCTCTGGGTTCTGTTTAATACTTTTTCTTCTCTTCTACATAGCAGTTTAAGAGCAGGTTGTAGTCCTTGAAATTCCTTTGGCCTCCATACCCAAAGAATGATTTCCCTTTTTCTACAGATCAAGTTCTGTCTCCTTTCAATAGTATATTTTCAGTACAAAGAATGCAATAGTTCCACAGCTGCTACTCTACTTAGTAAATGCAGTGGAGGCTGAACAAAAACTGGGTTGGGGTAAAAAAAAATTAGGTTGAGAACCACCAAAGTTGATTCTTTTCTCCCATGAGATTTACTGAAAATTCAGGTGAATTACCTTTGTGTGACTAAAAGGGACTTAGGGAAAAATAGCAGAGTTTCCATTAAACAGATTCCCAGGTACCAAAGGAAAATTGTGCACTTGGCTGCACATTAAAAATGGGAACTGCAAGTATTAAAAGAGCAAAGCATCATATTTAATAATCATAAGGCGAGGCTTAATGATAAACTACTATATCTACACATGCACATCATGTACTTGCAAAAAATAACAGACTATTAGAGCAAAACTTAAGGGACTATGAATGCTAATTAGCTAGTTTATCTAAAATGTCTACCTGTTCTTAATTACCTCTTTTTTTTCCCTAAGAAGTAAGCTTGAATCTGGCCTTAATTACTTTTTTTTTTTTCCGTGAGATGGAGTCTTGCTCTGTAGCCCAAGATGGAGTGCAATGGCACCATCTCAGCTCACTGCAACCTCTGCCTCCCAGGTTCAAGCGATTCTCCTGCCTCAGCCTCCCAAGTAGCTGGGATTACAGGCATGCACTACCACGCCTGTCTAATTTTTGTATTTTTAGTAGAGGCTTGGTTTCACCATATTGGCCAGGCTGGTCTCGAACTCCTGACCTCAGGTGATTGGCCCACCTCGGCTTCCCAAAGTGCTGGAATTGCAGGTGTGAGCCACTGCACACAACTTCTTAATTACTTCTTAATCAACCTGGCTTTCTCTGAGTTCTCAGAGGAATGGGACATTCAAATTTACCTTAAACTCTTTCAAACAAAAACCATGAGAACATATACCCAAGACAAATGCTTTGAAGCTACAGAATATCAAAAGCCATTTTTAGTTGAATTCTATGTAATGATCTTCTCCTCAGTTTTTTTTCTTTTTCAAAGCCTGTTTCCAGCATAATTAGAGAGAAGGCATTATGCTAAGATTCCTAGTTTGTTCTCAAAAATGCCCCTTCTTACTTTCTTGATGCTTTTTTGCATGGCAGAGAGAAAAGGGCCATGTTGTTGCAGGGTGCCTATGATATGAGTAGAAACATTTTACTTATTGTTAGAAAACTGAGGTTACCTTGGCAGGGAGTTAAGCTACGTTGCTCAGGAAGCTCCCCCTGGTTGCATCATCTCTGGGAATCAGCCCTCGGTTAACCAGGCAGTTCTCCATTTATTGTATTTGTGGCTTACCCTTTAACAGAGACTTCTTTTAAAGGGACCTGGAATAAACCAATCTAACCCACTCTAGAATCGACTTTAAATTTCTTTTATTTACCAAGAGGGAAAGAAATAATCCCAGGTTGTTTGCAGATCAAAAATGTAGAACTGTTAGAAGAAAGGTGCTGTGAAAATTAGCAATGAAGTGAGAAAATGGTTTAAAGGAGACAACTGCACAGCAGCTGCTCCTCCAATGTGTGTTTTGCTGATGAAAATCTTTCTGAGGGGCTGTACTGGAACAAACCCATATTAGGAAAACCCAATTCTGTCTACAGCTAAGACATACACGAAGTCAGTAGCACCTCAGGGTTTTTTTTTTTTTCTTGAATATTTCTCTTTGTTGTCTCTGTAACTGAATATATTAGAAAATTACTCATATTTTCCTTTGGCTTCCACAAAGAAATTTAGGTTAAGCAAGAGGAGAAAAGCAATCTCTAATTTGTTTATGGGTCTGAAAGTTTTGCAGAATCTGAGGAGAGAAGGATAAACTTACTGGTAAATAATTCACCTTCCCACCTCTCAAATAGAAACACTCCAGGCACACACAAAAATTCTCCATTTCAGAGAGCAGCCCAAACCATGGCTCCTCTTTAACTGGCAAACTTTGCCCTAGAAGCTCCTTCACCTCTACCCCAGAGAGCTTCAGGGGAACCAGTGCTAGTCCACTCCAATGCCTGTCCCTACCTGCCCACTGCTTCCTAATGACCCCAGCTCTCTGTTGCAGAATTCTCCACTTAGGAGAAAGAAAACAGACACTATTCTCTGCCACCAACTCCCCATCCCAGCCAGCCTCCCAGCACACAAGAGCCTCCACAAAGAAACCATAGTGCAAGCACATTTTCTTACGGAACTATCCCGGATTCCTCCTCTGTCCCATGCCTCAAGACTCTCATCCAAGCACCCTATTTCCCTTCCCAGTGTAGAGCCACACCCTCATCATTTTCAACATTTATTTTTTGGAGACAGATAGGTGTGTTCTTGGTTATTCAACAACTCCATGATCAATGTGGTACTTTATTTAATACGTCTGATTTCACTAATGCACAAACAACCTTGCCTGAGGCTGGTTCTCAGGCAAGTTTGAAGCTATAGAATATTGTTCTGAGGCTGGTTCTTCTCATCTTATATATGGAGAAGCTGAGACTCAGAGTCTCTAAGACACCGCAGGTCACAGTCACTGGCAAGGGCCGTCGCCAGATCTGAGCCTTCTGCGCAGCCCAGGCTGCTCCCAGCTGCACTGTGTTCCGGGTCTCACTCTTCTCTGGGGCCAGCATCTTTATAACACGTAATAATTTTAACTGATTATTTTATGCCTTGGAAGAGCTCAATGTTGAGACTGCGGTTGAAGCTTTCACATCAGGAAATGCTCACACCGTGGACAGGAGCGGGTTTAGAGTCATTCTGTCCTAAGGTCCTCATCCGTGCAGCGAGAGAAGGGTCAGAAGTGAGCGGGCAGAGGACATGCTCCCTGCTAGCTGCTGGCGGCACCAGGGGCTCCCAGCAACGACGCCTGTGAGGGACGCTTTTCCAGACGCATCAAACCCAGCTTTCAGACACTGAGGGTGACATCCTGTGAGGGCGACAGCAGCAGTTATTGGAAAGGGGCAGGGTAAAGTCCTGAAGTACTGATTGCTTAGGCTCCACGCACCATGCTGGGTAGACCCTTTCTTCAAGGCAGCTTCTGAGTTGGACATGCCCATTTTGTGGATGGGGGATGAAGGCTTCTGAATGTTAACTAACCTGCCAAGCTGAAGAGCCAAGAGGATTTGCACCCCAGGCTACCTTCCCAAGCCCACCTTCTGGTCAACCTCCTCATCCCAGGATCTAAGGAACCTGAGGGAAACAAGAGCCCTGTATTAGTAAAGGTTTCCCAGAGAATAAATAGTTATAGATCAATAGCTATGAGGAGATTTATTATAGGAATTGGCTCATGTGGTTATGGAGACCGAGAAGTACTCCCATCTGCTGGCTGCAAGCCGGAGAACCAGGAAAGCCAGTGGTGTAATTTGGTTCAAGTCCAACAGGGTGAGAATTGGGGTAGCCTTGGGGGAGCGGGGGGTGGGGGGGGGTCTGTGTACGTCCCAGGGGACTTACAGGGGGTCGGGTGTAAGTCCCAGGATTTGAAGGCCTGAGAACCAGGGCACAGATGTCCAAGGAGAAGACGAATGTCCCAGCTCAAGTAGAGGGAGCGAATTCACCCTTCCTCCACCTTTTTGTTCTATTTGGGCCCTCATTGGACGGTGCCCACCCACACGGGTGAGAGCAGATGTTTGCCCAATCCACTGAGTCCAATGCCAACCTCTTGGGGACAGCCTCACAGACACACCTAGGAATCATGTTCTACCCGCTGTGTGAGTATCCCTTAGCCTAGTCAGGTTGACACATAAATTTAGCCACCTCAAGCCCTCTGTACAAGGCCACTGCCCTGCTCCCTGGGCTGGCTTCTAATGCTGCCTGCAGGCCAAAGCACCAAGATCTTGGCTAGGGTCCCCATCCTCTGAGCCATGCAAGGACATTCCTTCCCTCCTGTCTAAAGCCCTTCACCCTTCTCACCACTCAGCTCCAGTGGCCAAGGCTTTGAGAAGGCGGCAGAGAAAGCCATGCATTCAAACTCCTGAAAGAGGATGTCCTAAGTTTCTCTTGGCTGGAACTAAACCATCCCACATCCATAAATGTGGGATCCCTGCCATCCCAGAATTATCTTACATTCACACTCTGACTTAAGGCACAAACAGAAGCTACTGTCTGACACATTGGCCCTTGGCTGGTACACACAGAGTTGAACCATCTGTTGGGCAGTTTGCCCGAGGCTTGTCTTGCTTTTGGCAGCCCATATTTATCTACAATGGGCCTCTCTGATACGAGGGTAGGCTTTGCTGGAGGCCAGGGTAACAGGGCATGGGAATTAAGCATGTGTCTCCTTCCTTGATTTTCCAAGATGCCTTTACAGAATCCTCAACCTGCTGACACTTGCTGACTATCAAAGCACTTCCCTTTTCTACAACTGTACTCACAAATATCAGATAAAGGCAGAAAAGGTTGGGAGCATGGGAAAGAGCTCCTAGCAGCTGTGTGGGGAAATGGACAGCTCCCCTGTGGGGCCTGTGATGGTGCATTCGTATCACAGTCTTGTATGCAAAGAGGCCCAGACTATTCTTCCTACTTGCTGGAACAAAGAGGTGGCACATCTTGTTGAAGAAGAAAAGAGCCACAGGCTTAGAGAGAACTTCCACAAGACTCTCCCTGTCCTCTATTGGTGCTCACCCAGCTGAGAATATGTACAATGATATCCTGGCCTGGGACAAAGCAGACCAGGTGCTAAGAGAATCACTGCTGTCACCTGATATCATTGAAATGTTGGGGACAGGGGATCCTCCCTCTGGGCCTTACCAGATACCCCTCCATTCTGCGGCTCCATCTCACTCCTGCTGACTCATCCACCATGGAACAATCCAGAAAAGCGTGAGAAAAGCACTTGGCACTCCTTGTGTGGGAAGACATCATGGTGGCTGCATCCCCCATGAGTGTTCCTATCTTCTGTGCCAGGGCTGCAGAGAACCCAAGCTGTGGCTGCGTCACCCACTGCCTACCCTGCCTCCTCCATTCCCATCTTCACACAGCTGCCAACTGTCTGCCAAAAGGAATAAAAAATAAAAGCAGAGTGAACTTGACATCCTATACTTTCCAGCATTATCCCTCTGAACAAAGTAGAAATGGTGCAACAGCTGAAGGAAAGGACTCAGAGAGGAGAGACTGGAAGATAATGATGATATGTGATGAGTTGGTGAAGTCAGAGTCCAGGAAATCCCACATCAGCAGCATCAATCCCCCTCCTGTACCCAATGCCGAGGGATCAAAACTTGGAGCCCAGGGTTGGAGCCTCGGGATTCTTCCCCAGATCACACTGGCATGACTGTGTGCAACACTGGAGTCGAGCTCATGTTTCTTCTAGAATTGTAGAATATAAGGCACAATTTATTTTATCCTTTCATCTTCCTGCTTTAAGTTTAGAAATTGCTGGTGGCTTTCCCTTAAAAGGAGTACATTTATGTTTTTTGTATTACGTTCTTAAGTTTCTTAAGGCAAAATATTGATGGTACCATCACCATCTTGGTCTGAAAGTCGTGTTCACATTATAGAAAATACTTTTGCTAGACTGAGTCTTCCTCAGTCAAAGTTGTATCTTGAAAGTGTATACTAGGTTAAGCAACATTTTTGAAATGTTGTCATACTTTAATCAGAATTTCACACATAGCACATTAAGAGTAGCCAATGGTGAGGTCAATGTCCTTATTTTCAAAACAGCATTTTTCTCCAGTTTATTTTTATGAAAGATCAGTGCCTTGGACATAATGTTCACTTCCATTCAAGAACATCTCTTGATAAGTAGAAATCATTTTTCAGGCAAAAACCTGATGTTCTAAGTTCAATAATAACCTGTTTCTACACTATGCCAAATTCTGGTATGAAGAGAATTTATACTGACATGGTAATTTTTTCACACATTTCATGATTTAAAAAAAATAGTCAGGTGTGGTGACTCACACCTGTAATCCTAGTACTTTGGGAGGCTGAAGGGTGTGCATTGCTTCAGCCCAGGGGTTTAAGACCAGCCTGGGCAACAAAGTGAGACTCCGTCTCTATTTAAAAAAAAAAAAAAAAAAACTCATAGGATATCCAATAATCAATAGTTCTCTGGTTTCAAATTTCTGCCAGAAAAATAATCTACAGATCAACTTGTCTAAAACAAAAGTCATTATTCATAACAGCTGCCACCAATTTCTAACTATTATGTTGCTGATAACAGCATATAGCAAGTCAGTCAACTCAGTTATTGGGAATATTTTCAGCTATTAATGTTGGTACGTGTGCAGCATGGGGTTAAGACTGTGGGTACAGGATTCATACTTCCCAAGTGCAAATCTTTGTTTACTGTTTACTAACTGTCCAAACCTGGGCAATCGACTAAACTGCAATTTCTTCATCTTTAAAATGGCGATAGCATATTCCTCCTAGAGCTATTGTAAGGATTAAACAGGCAAGTAAGACCTAAGGTGATTATTGCAATGCTGAAAAAACCTTATGAATTTCTCTTATTATATTTCTCAAACTGTGTAGATCATGCTTGGAGAATGAAGTGTTTAAGTTGGTCAACTGAAAATCTTTTCTGAAAATTAAATACCTTTGCTATTAATAAGTCAAATCAATGTTAATATTTCTTCTGTGTATGTCCATAGCCTTGAATTTTTATCCAGCTTATAGCCTGTATCATTTTGTTTGACTTTTTAACAATAGACTTAATTTTTTAAGAACAGTTTTAGAGTTTCAGAACAGTTGAGAAGACAGTAGAATTCCCATATGCCTGTACTGACTTTCCCCCATGGCTATCATCTTAAATTTTACAATTAATGAACCAATATTGATACATTATTATTATTAGCTAACATCCATGCTTTACTCAGATTTCCTTATTTTTACCTAATGTCCTATTTAGGTGCTAGAATCCCATCCAGAATATCACATTACACTTAGTCACCATGTTCCCTTAGGCTCCTCTTGGATGTGACAGTTTCTCAGACTTTCTTTTTTTCTGACGTTAATAATTTTGAGGCACATTGGTCAAGTAGTTTGTAGGATGCCCCTCTATTGGAATTCTACACTTTTCTCATGATTAGACTGGGGTTACGGGTTTTGAGGAGAAGGACCCTGAAGGTAACATGCCATTTTCATCACGTATCAAGGGAACATACTATCAACATGACTTTTCACTGTTGATGCTGACCTTGATGACTGCAGGCGTGTTTGTCAGATTTCTCCACTGTAAGGTTACCCTTCACCCCGTCCCTTTACCACACTGTGCTCTTTGTAAGGAAGTCACTATGAGCAGCCCACACTTAGGAGTGAAAATGTATGCCCCCCTCCTTGAGAACACAGTATCTACATCAATTATTTGGAATTCTTCAACACGGGATATTTGCCTTATCTTCCCTATTTATTTATTTATTCAGCAATTTATTTATACAAGTATACTTTGTTTTATAATCCACCATCATTTTATTTATTTTGTTGTTCAAACTGTGTTCCTAGTGTAAAGAAAAGATACATATTTAAGGTGATGGTATCTGATTATCCTGATTTGATTATATGGATGTATCAAATTATCACATGTACCCCCAAAATATGTATATCTAATATGTATCAATTAAATAATCATTCCAGTTTTGTCATTGGGAGCTCTTTCACACACAGAGAACTCTTCTGTGGTCCTTTTGACATATTGCTATCAATGCTTTTTAAAACAACAACAAAAACAACACTTCCTTACTTTCAAGCACTACAAGATGCTCCAGTTTCATCTTGTATATTTTCTGCCCCAGTCCTTGATAGCCATTTCTCCAAGGAGCCTTGCTTCCTTTTACTGAAGAATGGCATCAAAAACTGAGATCTGGGAGCTAGGTGTGCTAGATGCTACTGGGTGTTGTTTCATTCAGGTACTTTCACCTCAAGAAGCAAGGAAATATATGAATGTATACTCACCTGTATATAAAACGTATCTATAAATATTTCTATGTGTAACCATTTACATCTATATTAAGCTAGACATGAATTCCTACTGATCTCTCCAACTGTAATTCTTTACCACATGAATCATTCTATTCTTCTAATTCCCTTGCTTATCTGTAGAGTTTCACCCCAAAAGAGAGAAATCTTGTTTCCAACATTTGTCATTCATTTACTCAATTATTTAATTCTAATATATATCTATAAGAGTATCAGAATTATTGACCCATGGGAAACAATATTATCAACTACAGTACAGTGCTTAAATTCAGTTCTTTTCACCTTTAGTATTGCACACTAAAACATTTCCAAAGTTACTGAGGTCAGCATCTTTCTGCCCCCTTCACTTCAATGGGGTTGAACATGATCATTTTTAACCAATAAACAAACAATTGGATGCTATAGCAATACAAAAGGAACTTCATGTTCACACGTCTATACAAACAAACATTTCACTTGTTTAGAAAAAAAAGTAAGTTATAGAATAAAAGATAAAATATCAACATTTTAAATATTTATAAGATCTGATGTAAATTGTCATCAATAAAGTGTTCATATTCCACAATTTTATCAAGCTTGCCAAATATTGTTCATGCAGTCTATCAACTGCAATTCACCTTCACTTTTGCTAATTACAAAAATGTTCTGGCCGGGCTTGGTGGCTCATGCCTGTAATCCCAGCACTTTGGGAGGCCGAGGTGGGTGGATGACCTGAGGTCAGGAGTTCAAGACCAACCTGGCCAATATGGTGGAACCCCATCTCTACTACAAATACAAAAATTAACTGCGTGTGGTGGCAGACGCCTGTAATCCCATCTTCTCAGGAGGCTGAGGCAGGAGAATTGCTTGAACCCAGGAGGCAGAGGTTGCAGTGAGCTGAGATTACACCATTGCACTCCAGCCTGGGTGACAGAGTGAGACTCTGTCTCAAAAGAAAGGAAAAAAAAGTTATCCTTTCTGACCACAGCTTTTAAATCTCCACTTTATTTTTCCTGGGAAATAAACTTTAGGCACTTGAGCCACAGCAAGCCTTGACCTCAGCCTGGAATAAACCACACTAATTTGTTGAACCCTAGGCTGAATCCTCTCTCTGTGTATGTGTATTGCTTTTTTAAATTTACAAATGAAACTAATATTTTCCTACCTTGCCACCCATATCAATATGTTTATATCATCTATACTTACATATTTATATCTATAGTCACACTTTTAAAATTTTAAGTTCCAGAGTACATATGCAGGATGTGCAGGTTTGTTACATAGGTAAACGTGTGCCTTGGTGGTTTGCTGCACCAATCAACGCATCACCTAGGTATTAAGCCCAGCTGCATTAGCTATTTTTCCCAATGCTCTCCCTCCACCCACCCCACCCCCTGACAGGCCCCAATGTGTATTGTTCCCCCCTCTGTGTCCATGTGTTCTCATTGTTCAGTTCCCACTTATAAGTGAGAACATATGGTATTTGATTTTTCTGTTCCTGCATTAGTTTGCTGAGGATAATGGCTTCCAGCTCCATCCATATCCCTGCAAGGGACATGATTTCATTCCTTTTTATGGCTTCATAGTATTCCATGGTATACACATACCACATTTTCTTTATCCAGTCTATCATCGATGGGCATTTGGGTTGATTCCATGTCTTTGCTATTGTGAATAGTGCTGCAATGAACATACGTGTGCATGTATCTTTGTAACAGAATTATTTATATTCCTTTGGTTATATACCCAGTAATGGGATTGCTGGGTCAAATGGTATTTCTGTTTCTAGATCTTTGAAGAATCACCGCACTGTCTTCCACAGTGGTTGAACTAATTTACATTCCCACGAACAGTGTAAAAGCGTTCCTATTTCTCCACAGCCACGCCAGCATCTGTTGTTTCTTGACTTTTTAATAATCACCATTCTGACTGGCATGAGATGATATCTCATTGTGATTTTGATCTGCATTTCTCTAATGATCAGTGATGTTGAGCTTTTTTTCATGTTTGTTGGTTGCATGAATGTCTTCTTTTGAGAAGTGTCTTTTTCATATACTTTGCCCACTTTTTAATGGAGGAGTTTGGTTTTTTTTTCTTGTAAATGTGTTTAAGTTCCTTGTAGATTCTGTATATTAGACCTTTGTCAGATAAATAGATTACAAAAATTTTCTCCCACTCCGTAGGTTGCCTGTTCGCTCTGATAATAGTTTCCTTTTTTTTTTTTTTTTTGAGATGGGGTCTTGCCCTGTTGCCCAAGCTGGAGTACAATTGCAGAATCTCGGCTCACTGCAACCTCTGCCTCCCAGGTTCAAGCGATTCTCCTGCTTCAGCCTCCCAAGTAGCTGGGATTACAGGTGTGCACCACCATGCCCGGCTAATTTTTTGTATCTTTAGTGGAGATGGGGTTTCACCACATTGGCCAGGCTGGTCTGAAACTCCTGACCTCATGATCCACCTACCTCAGCCTCCCAGAGTGCAGGGATTACAGGCATGAGCCACTGTGCCCATCCTCTGATGATAGTTTATTTTGCTCTGCAGAAGCTCTTTAGTTTAATTAAGTCCTATTTGTCTATTTTTGCTTTTGTAGCAATTACTTTTGGTGATTTCATCATGAAATATTTGCCCATGCCTATTCCCTGAATGGTATTACCTAGATTTTCTTCTAGGGTTTTTATAGTTTTGGGGTTTAGATTTAGGTTTTTAATCCATCTTGAGTTAATTTTTGTATAAGGTGTAAGGAAGGGGTCCAGCTTCAATTTTCTGCATATGGCTAGCCAGTTCTCCCAGCATCACTTATTAAATAGGGAATCCTTTCCCCATTGCTTGTTTTTGTCAGGTTTGTCAAAGATCAGATGGTTGTAGCTGTGTGGCCTTATTTCTGAGTTCTCTATTTTGTTCCATTGGTCTACGTGTTTGTTTTTGTACCAGTATTACGCTATTTTGGTTATTGTCCCCTTGTAGTATAGTTTGAAGTCTGGTAGCATGATGCTCGCAGCTCTGTTCTTTTTCCTTAGGATTATCTTGGCTATATAAGATATGTTTTGGTTCCATGGGAATTTTAAAATAGTTTCTTCTAATTCTGTGAAGAACGTCAATGGTAGTTTAATGGGAATAGCATTTAATCTATAAATTACTTTGGGCAGTATGGCCAATTTTGTAACATTGATTCTTCCTATCCATGAGCATGGAATATTTCTGCATTTGTTTGTGTTCCCTCTGATTTCTTTGAGTGGTGGTTCGTAGTTCTCCTTGAAGAGGTCCTTCACTTCCTTTGTTAGCTGTATTCCTGGGTGTTGTATTCTCCTTGTAGCAATTGCAAATGGGAGTTCATTCATGATTTGGCTCTCTACTTGCCTCTTGGTGGTATATAGGAATTCTTGTGACTTTTGCACATTGATTTTGTATCCTGAGACTTTGCTTAAGTTGCTTATCAGTTTAAGAAGTTTTGGGGCTGAGATGAAGGGATTTTCTAGATATAGGATCATGTCATCTGCAAACAAAGACAATTTTACTTCTTCTAAGAGAAAAGAATCAAATAGACTCAATTAAAAAATGATAAAGGGGATATCACCACTGACCCCACAGAAATACAAACAACCATCAGAGAATGCTATAAACATCTCTACCCAAATAAACTAGAAAACACAGAAGAAATGGATAAATTCCTGGACACCCACACCCTTCCAAGACTGAAACAGAAAGAAGCTGAATCCCTGAATAGACAAATAAGTTCTGAAATTGAGGCAGTAATAAATAGCCTGCCAACCAAAAAAAACGTCAGGACCAGATGGATTTACAGCTAAATTCTACCAGAAATACAAAGAGGAGCTGATACCCTTTCTTCTGAAACTGTTCCAAATAATTGAAAAGGAGAGACTTCTCCCTAACTCATTCTGTGAGGCCAGCATCATCCTGATACCAAAATATGGCAGAAATAAAACAAAAAAAGAAAACTTCAGGCCAATATCCCAGATGAACATTGATGCAAAAATTATCACTAAAATACTGGCAAACCAAATACAGCAGAACATCAAAAAACTTATCCACCACGATCAAGTTGGCGTCATCCCTGGGATACAAGGCTGGTTCAACATATGCAAATCAATTAACGTAATTCATCACATAAAGATATCTAAAAACAAAAACCAAATTATTATCTCAACAGACACAGAAAAGTTCTTCAATAAAATTCAAAATCCCTTCATGTTAAAAACTCTCAATAAAGTAGGTACTGAAGGAATGACCTCAAAATAATAAGAGCGATTTATGACAAACTGACAGCTAATGTCATACTAAATGGGCCAAAGCTGGAAGCATTCCCCTTGAAAACTGTCACAAGACAAGGATGCTCTCTCTCACCACTCCTATCCAACATAGTATTGGAAGTTCTGGCCAGGGCAATAAGGCAAGAGAAAGAAATAAAGGGTATTCTATATCCACTCTTACTCAAATTCTATTAAACTCCAAATTGTAAGAGACTATTGTCAAAGCTAAAACAAAATGATGTTGGGGATTTATGCCATATATCACTGCAGTGAGGTCAAACTTCAGGAACTGTTAGCTCCTGACAGTTTGAACAAAGAGACATATTAAACATACTGATTTTAAAGTCATCCCTCTGACTTCCTGGACCACCCAATATTTTTCCTGAAGGCATACAAAATTCAAAATTAAATAAAACTGTATTTTTGAAAATAACCCCCACATTTCTAAAATGTGAACGGGGCAGCACAGACGCACATTGACAGCTACCTCCATCATTTAAAAGGGAGTTTCTGAGGCAGTTCTAATGAAGTGGGAATTTTGCAGATAATGTAAAATTCAAAAACACTGAGGAGATGTTAGGTGCAAACATGCCAAGCACATAAAGCAGCATCTGGCAGTTTCCCTTTGGAGGCCTCGTGTGCCAGCATTTCACTTAGATAAGAAAAAAGTCTCCTATTTTCAACAATCTTCTTAAATGCTTTAATTTGACACTATCTGAAAGTGATACTTAAGTTGTGGTAAATCACATTTAATTGCAGCAGTCTACTCTCTATTATTTCACTATTGCTTCAATTTCTCTCTAAGTTCTCAAAGACCCCATGGAAAATAAAATATTCCTTAATGGAAGTGCTTTCATTCTTAGTGACTTTTTGCCCATCTTGGTCAATTATTTTGACATATGCTAAAACAGTAGCAGTCATATTGAAAGGCCAAGGAAAGCTGAAAAGTACAACTCCTCTCTAAGAACATTTGGCTGTATTTCTATATTACCTGCCTAAAGAGTCTAAATCTTATTTTTAGCCACTCTCTATCCATAGCACCTGGTTCTCTACCGCTAATGTTGGAGTAATGAGTTCGTGAAGTGCCTACCAGCCATGAGGACTAGGGGCTTGGGGGTACAGATAAAGAAGACACAGACCCTGCCCTCCAGGAGGTTGAAGGAAAGAAGGGTGGGCCAATCAGTGCTCCTGAGACAGAGTGGCCCCGCTTCTGAGTCTTCTGTTTACTGAGGGCCTTTGTGCTGGATACTGGGCTGCTCCTCCATATTCATTACTATCTGATATGGTTTGGATCTGTGTGTCCACCCACATCTCATGTTCAATTGTAATCCCCAATGTTGGTGGTGGGGCCTGGTGGGAGGTGATTGGACATAGGGGCACTTTCTAATGGTTTAGCACCATCCTTCTAGTGCTGTTCTCATGATAGACTTCTCACAAGACCGGGTTGTTTACAAGTGTCTAGCACCTTCCCCCTCTCTCTTCCTCCTGCTCCAGCCATGTAAGACAAGCCTGCTTCCCCTTCTCCGTGCTTCCCCTTATACCATGACTGTAAGTTTCCTGAGGCCTCCCCAGCCATGTTTCCTGTACAGCCTGTGGATTCATGAACCCATTAAATGTCTTTTCATTATAAATTACCTAGGCTCAGGTATTTCTTTATAGCAGTGTGAAAACAAACTAATACAGTCCCTCCTGAGAGCAATGCTGTGATGCAGGAAGAGAGCCTTACGTTCAGGAAAGGATGCCTGGTCCTTTGAACATGCTGGTCCTTTTCATAGGTCCATGGTTCAGGCCACCTTAAAGAGGCAACTTGGGTGTTCTCCATCCAAACTTGGACATGGGAATTTTGAGAAATAAGACTCTGGGCTCTGGAGATTCTGGTTCTCTGGTTATCCCATCTGAAGTCCAGCTACCTCCGGAGAACAGTAAGTGGAGGAATTTGTTCTCAGTGATTCCTAGAGCTGGGTCCCAGTCTTGGGACACAATGGAAGCCTCTTTCTTCTTCATTAGGTCCATCTACTGAAGAGCCTGAGTTTCAGAGGAGTTAGTGGACTTGCTCAGGTCTTGACAGATAGTTGGAGTTGAAAGCTAAGCTTCTCCAGACCATGACAGAGGTTGCTATGGAGGTGCAGAGAAGATAATGAAACTCATGGTGGTTGATGAACGTGGAAGGGGATGTTGGTAAAACAGAGTAGGCACCCCAGAAATTATGCCAAATCATTTTAAAAATTATTTTTAGTAATTAATGCATTCCTTCCCCTATATGACCAGAGTTCTTAGGGTTGGGAGAAATCTTTGATATTATGTGGATCATTCTTGCCTCTCAAGACTGGCAGAGAGGCACTGAGGCTCTCCTTGGTCATCTTTAGGGGTAAAGAGCTCATCCATGAATGGGGCTGGGGGTCCTTGGCAAATTCCAACCACTGGGGAATCACTTATCAAAATTTACAAAGAGGAAACAGGAAGCTCTGTGTTTCCAGCATATATCACTCTTATTAAAGCTCAGAGAAATAAGATACTCTCTGTGGCGCTACTCAAAACCATGTGCCATGATGAGTTGGCAGGATCAGAAGAAAGACCTTTCTGGATGCCTACCTAGAAGGTTGCAGTGGATACTGGAATTTGGGTTTAGAAAGGGATGCTACAAATAATGTCAAGTTGAGGCTTTCAGTTTGTGTGGGTTAATATTAGCTTGTTGGGAAACAAGTGCCAGGTAGTCTGTGACATTCAAGGCACTGATATCCTAAGAGTAAGGAAGAAATAGTGTTTAACAATATCCATCAGAGCAGTGGGATGTAAGGAAAGGCTACATGTGGTCTGTGAGTCAGCATGCTGGGATTGAATTTCTAACCTCCTGGTTCTTAATTTCCTCATTTGTATAATGAGAGACTTGTTGAAGATCTTGCTAATATTCTACAGTAGGTTTTAATTTTTTTACATACTTGGTGCAAAACAAAACAAAACAAAACCTTTTTCCCCTCAATCTGATACTAGCTAGTCTAAGTCTCCATCCTTCTGGTTAGAGGAGCATTTTCCCTCAGTCATGTTTTCTAGGAACCTCTAGGTGTCATGCAGTCTAGAACCTTCAGGTAAGGATTCGTGGTCCTCTGAACACGTTGGTCCCTTTTATAGGTCCATGGCACCAGCTATCTTGAAGAGGCAATTTGGATCTTCTCCAGCCAAACTTGGACATGGGAATTTTCAGAAAAATGAGGGTTTGGGCTCTCGGGGTCCTGGTTCTCTGGTTAACCCATCTGAGGTCCAGCTCCCCTCTGGAGAACAGCAAGGAGACAGATTTGTTCTCTGTGATTCATAGAGATGGGTCCCAGTCTTGGGAAGCAATGGGAGCCTCTTTCCTCTCTCATTAGGGCCATTTACACCTTTCCCAACTGTTGATTTATTCCTGCATGCCATACACTGAATCCATTGTCATCATATGCTTAATTTTTCTATCACATAAGCCCTCAGTGAAGGATGTCTTCTGGGTGTCTGAAAAATTCTGTTTTTAACCATATGTAAGTTTATCTTTGGTTGTGTGCTGAACATGGTATTTGTAAAATGCTTGCTGAAGTAATTTGAAGGCAAGGATAATGATACCTTCCTCTGAGGAGGATTTGATTTGTCTTTGCAAGGCACCTCAGGGAGCTTGCAATTCAAGATCAGGGCTTTTTACCAAGCAACTCAGGAATATTTAAAGAACTGAACAATTGATACAGCTGTACAGGTGCCTCCCAGATGAATATCAGCCCTAAATGCCCCCAATACTTAGAAAGGTTAAGTTCTTGTTAATATGACTGTATAACATATCACTCCCAAATTTAGGATTTAAAACAATAATGATTATTTCTCATGGTTTCAGTGGCTTAGCTCAGAAGCAGCTCAGCTGGGTGGTTCAAACTCAGGGTCTCTCATGACGTTGCAGTCAGATGTCAGTAGGAGCTGGAGGCTCCAGTTCGAAGGTGGCTCACTTACAAGGCTGGCAAAATTGTGCTGGTGATTGGCAGGAGCCTTTAATTCTTCTCCATGTGAATCTGTAGATGGAGCTGCTCGAGAGTCCTTGCAGAGTGGTGGAAGGCTTCCCCAGAGAGAGAGACCTAAGAGGTGAAAGATACAATGCCTTTTGTGACCTAGCCTTGGAATTCATACCCCATCACTTCCTCCACATTCTATTGGTCACCCAGAGCCAGCCCTGACTCAATGTGCAAGGGAACTACAAGGACATGAATACGAGGAGGCAGGAATCATCACAGGCTCTCTTGCATACTGGTTACCACATACAGACATTGGGACTTGAATCCAGGCCTCTCTGATGTCAAAGTCCTTGTACCTCACTGTGCTGCCCTCGCCAAGCAGCCTCTTGAATCTGTGAATCCCTCTAAGTGTAATGTCACCTTCAGCCTGCAACAGTACAGAATGGATAAAGTAGTGATATTAAGCAAGTTGTAAGAGAAGCAGAGAAGCCTAGGCTCCTTGAGCGTGGTTATAAAATGGGGACCAGTGAGCAGAGGATGGGCTCAAGAAGAAGAATTCAGAGGAGCTTGGTTAACTTCCCCCAACTGGACATTCTGTTTTTTGCTGTACCTGGCATCAGCTATCAGAAAGTCTCTGTGGGTGAGTCTCTGAGCACTCTTTTATGCCATTAACTACACTTCTGCAAAGCTTCTGTTTGATAGGTTTGGATTTTCTTAGGCAGTCCCAGGTTTTCAGAATAGAAATTGACTTGTTTCTGCCCCCGAAAGTCTACAGCCTACCGTGTGTAACCCCAGCCTCTAGTAACAGCTCAATCCGTGCCAATCCCCTGGAGTCTGCAGAACAGAGTCTCAGTTGGAAACACTGCAATGAGCAGCTTGCTGTTTTTCTCTTTTTCTTCCACTTTATTTTATATTGATATTTAATGACTGTTTCTTTGGTGGTATTGCTATGTTCATTATTTAAGCTCTGAAAATTGAAGCCATAGAAAATAATTGTTGATTCACCACAGGGAGCCATATAAATATTGTTCTAAATTCTAATGACCATGACCATTGGGATTATTTTTTGTGAAGCATAATTTCCATGATTTTGAAAACCCTCAAGTCAGTGTCTTAGAAGGGCAGCTGTTTTCTTGGCTATCTTCAATAGGTTTTTCTTCTTTCTTCATTTTTCCTTCCCTCCTTACCATGTTACACGTCCTCCTTTTATTTCTTCCTTTGTCATTGTATTGGTTTTTTGCTTGTTTGTTTTTGTTTATTTGTTTGTTTTTGAGACAGTCTCGCTCTATCACCCAGAATACAGTGCAGTGGTAAGATCTCAGCTCACTGCAATCTCCACCTCCCAAGTTCAAGTGATTCTTCTGCCTCAGCATCCCGAGTAGCTGGGATTACAGGTGCACGCCACCATGTCCAGCTAATTTTTGTATTTTTAGAAGAGACGGGGTTTCACCATATTGTCCAGGCTGGTCTCAAACTCCTGACCTCGTGATCCGCACGCTTTGGCCTCCCAAAGTGCTGTGATTACAGGTGTGAGCCACCGCGCCCAGCCTGTATTGTTATTGTTATTACCACTGTTAATATAAACGAAGCCTCAGGACTTAGAGCTTGACAACTAAATAATACCTGTTTACATCATTTTGTATTTTCAAGTTGTTTTCACAAATATCATCTCATCTGATGCACATTATAACTGAGTGATATAAATGGGACAAACTTCATCCCTATTTACAGATAAGGACAAAATGCCAAAGATTTGCAGAGCTACAGGGTTGGTTAGAGCAGGTCCCTCCTCCAAGAGCAGATCTCTCTCCCTTAGTATTATCCCACCCATCCTGGACCTGGGAAACCTAAAGATGCTTTGTGAACGCTTGTCTGTATTTACAGAAAGCTCTGCTAGTTAAAGAAACGACCCCAGACCAAGCTGTGCTCTAAGGGGCTGGTGAGCTCTGTTTTTTTAAAATTACTTTTTTTTTTCTTTTTAATTGAAAGAATGAGTCAAACATAGAGATGGTTACAGAAAATAATTTGGAACCAATCAGATTTATCTGAGGTGACATTTTGCCATAGATGCTTGAAGTCCATCCATCTCTCTTATGAAATGAAATGTTACAGAAACAGCTCATTCTCTCCCTCCTCACTACTCCTTGCCTCCCTCCCAAGGCTACTCCCATCCTGAGTAGTGCTTTCTTCAGTTGCATGTTGTTCTACTGTTATATACAAGAATGAGTCATAAGTCATATGCCATCAGCTTTGCATTTTGCAAGAATTTGCATGAATATTATGCTATTGTATGTACAGATTTTAGGCTCACTGCTGAACAATGCCCTGGGCTTCTATCATTTTTCCGCATGTCTCTTCTAGCTATGCCTGTTTGGTCTGGGAAAGAATACGGGGAATGTCCAGTTCCCACAGCAGCAAGTGCTGGTTTCCATGACTGTTCCCTAAGAGAGGCAGAAAAGCAGGGGAACTAAGTAAGCTTCACTGTGCAGTCAATCGCAGGGCCACAGCCCAGGTAGATTGTAAAGGCTGATGACATCCCAAGACAGGCTGGAACTTGAACTGACATTTTATAGAGGAAAACCAGGCCCAGACAAGAGAATGGTTGCCTTAATGTCACACTTCCAGAAATTGGTAAAGCAGAGCTTATGACACCTTTGTACTAAACACATTGCCTTTAGGCAGTTTTATTCTTCATCCAGCAAACAGCAGACCATCGATTTGATTGTTTTCTTGCCTCTGCTCCTCTGGGGAAAACACTGGCAAACTATAAAAGTTCATTCCCTGAGATCCTGGCAAGCTACATTGGATTTAGATGTCTGCTGTTTCTGGGAGGCAGCAAGGATCTGATTTTGGGGGAAGATCAGGTCACCCAACTGAAGAGTACCCCGAAGATCTTTTTACCTGGATCGCCCTCTGGTGGCAGATTCGATAACAACCGCTCTAATTCATCATCTGAAATGCAAAGTGGTGGCAGTTCAAGTTTTCCTTGGTCCTCTTGGGACTTGCTCGTTCCCCATTAAAGCATCCCTATGCCCACTCTATAAAAGACACATTTACTTTGAGCTGCATCCCTGAGATAATCGACTCCAAACCAATATTTCTGTGTGTCAGTCACAGTAACTGGAGCTGTGGCATGGAAAATAAGAACGCATTGTTCCTGACCCCAAGGAATTTAAGTTAACTGGGTGAGACAGGCATACAAGCAGTTGACCCCACTCAGAGTCAGTGTGGCCGAGAATGGACAGGCTGGGGGAATACAGAGGGAGGAGGAAATGAATGTCAGCCACAGAAACCCCAGAGGCCTTGGTGGGGAAGCTAGTGTCTGAATTCTCAAGGAGCAATGGGAATTCTGAGGTCAGGGAAGGGCAGGGACACTGGAGGAGGGGAGGACAGGGCATGGCCCGCCCCTCCCTCCCTCCCTGTTTCCCCTTCTACTTGGGGCTTTGCTCTCTCTCTCTCTCTTCCTCTTTACTCACCCAGGTCCCAATAGCCCTACAATTCATGACCACCCGAAGTGTCAATTTTCTGGGAGAAGATTGGGCTCCTTAGCCTCTTCCTACAGACCTTTCTCTCTGCTTCTTCCCACGGGTCCCTCTGACATCTGAATAGAATGACCGAGGCATAAATCCCAATCATCGAGGTTTATTAAGTCAACTTTAGGGTGCTTCCAGAAAAAATACAAGCCACAGGTACATCTGTGGCTGTTTTTCTCAAGAGAGTTTCAGGGGATTTAGTATTTACACATTTCCTTAAATGGGGGAAAGGCATTTAGGAAAAAGGGCAGATAGGTGGTAAGGCGAATGGCTACATTCCTGCGAGACTCTAGCTACTGCCTGGCACATCTACATTTTACGTAAGACAAATTGGATGTTTGAAAAGAAAAAGAGAGTAAAGGAAGAGTCAAGTATGCAGATGTCTCTGGGTAGGTAGAGGAATGAGTCTTGTCTTTATTCTACACCTGCACTCCGATCTAAGCTTGCGATCAACATTATCAGCATGGAATCAAACAGACTTTAATTTTAGGAGCTAGGCTGGGCGCGGTGGCTCATGCCTGTAATCCCAGCACTTTGGGAGGCCAAGGTGGGCAGATCACTTGAGGTCAGGAATTCAAGACCAGCCTGGACGACATGGTGAAACTCCGTCTCTACTAAAAATACAAAAATTAAGGCCAGGCGTGGTGGCTTTTGCCTGTAATCCCAACACTTTGGGAGGTCAAGACAGATGGATTACCTAAGGTCAGGAGTTCGAGACCAGCCTGACCAACATGGTGAAACCCTGTCTCTACTAAAAATACAAAAATTAGTCGGGTGTGGTGGTGCATGCCTGTCCCAGCTACTCAGTAGGCTAAGACAGGATAATCGCTTGACCCTGGGAGGCAGAGGTTGCAGTGAGCTGAGATCATGCCATTGCACTCCAGCCTGGGTAACAAGAATGAAATTCCTTCTTAAAAAAAAAAAAATTGCCAGACATGGTGGCACGCACCTGTAATCCCAGCTACTTGGAAGGCTGAGTCAGGAGAATCGCATGAACCCGGGGGGCAGAGGTTGCAGTGAGCCCAGATCGCATCACTGCACTCCAGCCTGGGCGACAGAGTGAGAGTTAGTCTCAAACAAACAAACAACAACAACAACAACAATTTAGGAGCTAAACGTAGTTTGCAGACCTCAAGTTACAATTGGCATGTCCTTGTGTTGCCAAAAAAAAAGGGTCCCAATCCAGACCCTAAGAGAGAATTCTTAGATCTCTCTCATGCAGGAGGGAATTCCAGGCGAGTCGCAGAGTTCAGTGGGGAGGGAAGGTTTATTGAAGGCTACTCAAATTCAGGATAGGGTGTCCTCAGAAAGCAAGCGGAGGAATGCCTCATCTTTGCATTTTTCTTATTAGGAGTCTAGTCTATGTAGAGACTAAGCTAAGCTGTGTCTACCTGTGGGTGGGCTGGAAGCATGACCAAATTTATTATTCTGTTGATTTAGAGAAAACTACTGGTGGCTCATGCCTGTAATCCAGCATTGGGAGGCCAAGGTGGGAGGACTGCTTGAGCCCAGGAATTCAACATCAGCCTGGGCAACATAGCAAGACCTTGTCTCTATTTTTAAAATAAAATTTGTTCTATAAAAAAATTAAAAAGAAAAAGAAAACTATTGGCTGGGCGCGGTGACTCATTCCTGTAATCTCAGCACTTTGGGAGGCTGGCCAGCAAATTGCTTGAGCTCAGGAGTTCGAGACCAGTCTGAGCAACAAGGCAAAACCCTATCTCTACTAAAAATACAAAAAATTAGCGTGCATGGTGGCATACGCCTGTGGCCCCAGCAGCGGGGTTTGTGGGGAGGCGGAGTTTGCAGTGAGCCGAGATGACAGCATTTGCACTCCATCGCTGGCAACAGAGTGAGACTCTGTTGGAAAAAAAAAAGAAAGAAAGAAAGAAAAGAAAGAAAGAGAAAGAAAGAGGGAAAGAAGGAAGGAAGGGAAGGGGAGGGGATGGAAGGGGAGGGGAGGGGAGGGAAGGGGAGGGGAGGGGAGGGAAGGGAAGGGAAGGCGGGAGGAAGGAAGGAAGGAAGGAAGGAAGGAAGGAAGGAAGGAAGGAAGGAAGGAGAGAAAGAGAAAGAAGGAAAGGAATCTATCCTTGACACTTTAGTGTGTGAGTGCATCAAAGCATAACTATAATTATCTTGAAAGCATATACTTTCAAGATAATTTTGTTATGGGTATTGAGACATCTGGACTTTCTGTTGTAGGAGTGTGTCCTCATGGGTATCATGGGCTGTTTCCTCAATTGTAAATATCTTATGACCATAGTTTGTGACTGACAAAAAAATGTGCCTTCCTGGTTTTCAAATGGAGTTGATTTTTAAATGGTATCACCCTGGTTCTCCTATGTTCCTGTTTCCCTTGCTTATGGGAGGCCAGCGAAGAATTTACTTATGAATAATCTGTGGGGGTAGGCCTTTGCAGATGCTTGAGGCCTTTTACCTTTCCATGGGGATCTGGCTAATGCATAATGCTAGTTACAGCTACTCATTTGAAAGTGGGTGTTGCATGACTCAGCATCTGGGCTTAAGTTTGGGGGTCCTGACATTTTTTTATTTCCTTTACATTTCCCCCATTCTTCAAAGCTTTTGGAGAAAGCATTGAGGAAAACACGAGATTGTGGTTTATTGTTTTATCCAATCCTATGTCACCACGAAGGCTCCCTCTTAGGTGGTCACATCCTAGAAAGGGGGAAATTACATCAGAAAAGGACGAATGCCAAATTACAGCAACAAAGGGAAAGTAATCCTGGAAGCTGATTTAAGCTATGTTACTGTGTCTTCAATTAAAGCATTCTTTGGGCAATCATTATTCTAACCCTAGGTTAGTTTTTTATGAGTCTCTGAAACACTTTCATTACAGTGGCAATCTGACAGGTTTTTCTGAACTGTAGTTTGAATCAAGCATTTAAACGAACTTTCTGAAAAGTGCATACATCCGCAGGCAAAACAGTTGCTTATATGTAAGTTGCTGTTATTTTTCCCAAAGCTTAAGGTATATAACATTAGTTTGAAGAGCTTTAAGAAAAGCACAGTTTTAATTTCTAGTAATTTCAAGTCAGGGGAAAAAAAAATGGGAGAAAAAGAAAAAAAAATTTAATGTTAGTTTAGAGGCGTACAGCCAGGAAAAATTCAGGATCCAGTCTAAACTGTGGACAAATAACAAAATCTTAAAAATAATGAACAAAGGCTGGGCACAGTGGCTCACGCCTATAATCCCAGCACTTTGGGAGGCCGAGGCATGTGGATCATCTGAGGTCAGGAGTTCGAGACCAGCCTGGCCAACATGGTGAAATCCTGTCTCTACTAAAGCTACAAAAATTAGCTGGGTGTGGTGGCACGCACCTGTAATCCCAGCTACTTGGGAGGCTGTGACGGGAGAATCATGTGAACCCAGGAGGTGAAGGTTGCATGAGCCAAGATCGTGCCATTGCACTCCAGCCTGGGCGACAGAGCAAGACTCCATCTCAATAATCATCATCATCATCATCATCATCAAAGCTAGAATCTAATAACAAGTGTACTATAGTTTCTTTTGAAACGTGTGTGTGTGTTTTTTTTTATCTCCAGTCCCCCATTTCTACAAAAGACAAATCATATTAGGACCAATTTATTTGCAAAATATGTTTTAGTCTCATCCTTGGCCTGATTATTTGCATAAGGCACAGCAAGAATAATGATTGGGCCATCTAGATTTCTTTTATTTATTTTTTTTTAATTTTAATTATCAGTCACCTAGGCTAGAGTGAAGTGGCACAACCATGGCTCACTGCAGCCTCAATATCCTGGGCTCAAGCAATCCTCCCACCTCAGCCTCGAGTAGCTAGGACTACAGACATGCGTCACCAGGCCCAGTTAATTTATTTTTTGTGGAGATGGGGTCTAACCATGTTACCCAGGCTGACTTGAACTCCTGGTCTCAGGCAGTCCTCCCATCTCAGCCGTCCAAAGCACTGGGATTGCAGGTGTGAGCCACCGGGACCACACAAGGCCTCTTTTCAACTGGCTTTGCTGGAACTTCTCCTAAGGAATCTTAGATTAGACTTTTAAAAGCCTCTTGAGGTTAGCCAATCCAAGGTTTTATCTGTGCCTGCAGATACCTGTATGAATTGGGTACATTCCTCTCTTCTCAGGCCAGGTACAGTGGCTTATACCTGTAATCTCAGCATTTTGGAAGCCCGAGGTGGGAGAATTGCTTGAACCCAGGAGTTCAAGACCAGCATGGGCAACATAAGGAGACATCCTATCTACAAAATAAAAAAAAAAAATTGGCAAACGCCTGTGGTCCTAGCCACTTGGGGAGCTGAGGTAGAAGAATCTCTTGAGTCCTGGAGGCTGAGGCTAGAAGAACTGTGATCATGCCACTGCACTCCAGTCTGGGAGAAAGAGTGAGACCACAACTCAAAAAAATTTTTTTTTTCTCAAAATAACTCAAGTTTCCCAGGCTTGTTAGAAAGTGACATTCTTTACATACCATGGGTCAGGAACTTTGTAAAGGAATTGCATAGACAAGGTAATAGGCCAATCTTTCCAGTGGATTTTTATCAGTTCTGTAGAGTCAACCTCCATTCCTCAAAGCTTTCTGGTCATATCTGGATATATACCATTCCAATTAAAGCCTTGGAAAAATAACCAGTATCTCTAATTGTGTCCTGTTACACAAGAAAATAGATTCTTATTGAACTTATGCAAATAACCACATTGCCATAAATTAATAATACTCACAAATAGTTTCCAAATTCTGAAGAAATCAGCTAGAGGGAAAGAAATATGCTTTAAATATTGCTCAAAAGAGTATACTTTACTTAATTTGTTGTGTGCTAAATATAGTTCAAAAGAAAAAAGTTGACTGGGTGCAGTGGTTCACATCTGTAATCCTAGCACTTTGGGAGGCCGAGGCACGTGGATCACCTGAGTTCAGGAGTTCAAAACCAGCATGGCCAACATGGTGAAACCCCATCTCTACTAAAAAATACAAAAATTAGCTGGGAGTGGTGGCATGCTCTTGTAATCCCAGCTACTTTGGCAGCTTAGGCTAGAGAATCATTTGAACCTAGGAGGTGGAGATTGCAGTGAACTGAGATTGCACCACCACACTCCAGCCTGGGCAACACAGCAAGACTCTGTCTCAAAAAAAAAAAAGTTTTCTTGACTGGAAAACAAAAGAATCAGCAATGTTTCAAACACAAAAGTAAAAAAAAAATTTCAGTCCTCTATTAGTCCAGCCCCATGTAATTAACTCTTGTTCTGCTTGATATTGAGTTAGCAATCTTCATGAATGCATCAGCTTTTTTTGTTTGTTTGTTTTGATACAGGGTCTTACTGTTGCCCTGGCTGCAGTGCAGTGGCACGAACACAGCTCACTGCAGCCTTGAACTCTCAGGCTCAATAGATCCTTTCACCTCAGTCCCCCAAGTAGCTGGGACCACAGACATATGCCACCGTGCCTGACTAATTTTTGTATTTTTTATTAGAGACAGGATTTCACCATGTTACCTAGGCTGGTCTCGAACTCCTGTGACTCAAGCAATCCACCAATCTTGGTCTCCCAATGTGCTGGAATTATAAATGTTAGCCACTGCTCCCAGCCTTGGCTTTTTAATTACAGCCTTGGAAGTTTTTTCTAATCCAATGGTATGCTCTCTAAAGTTATTGGAAACCTGTATTTTTTTTTTTTTTAATTTTACTTTAAGTTCTAGGATACATGTACAGAATCTGCAGGTTTGTTACATAGGTATACACGTGCCATGGTGATTTGCTGCACTTATGAACCTGTCATCTAGGTTTTAAGCCTCACATGCTTTACATATTTGTTCTAAAGCTCTCCCTCCCCTTGTCCCCCACCCCCCGACAGGCCCCACCTGATGTGATGTTCCCCTCCCTGTGTCCATGTGTTCTCACTGTTCAGTTCCCACCTATGAGTGAGAATATGTGGTGTTTGGTTTTCTGTCCTTGTGATAGTTTGCTGAGAATGATGGCTTCCAGCTTCATCCATGTCCCTGCAAAGGACATGAACTCATTCTTTTTTATGACTGCATAGTACTCCATGGTATATATGTGCCACATTTTCCTTATCCAATCTATCATTGATGGGCATTTGGGTTGGTTCCAAGTCTTTGCTATTGTAAATACTGCTGCAATAAACATACGTGTGCATGTGTCTTTATAGTAGAATGATTTATAATCCTTTGGGTATATATCTACCCAGTAACAGAATTGCTGGATCAAATGGTATTTTTGGTCCTAGATCCTTGAGGAATTGCCAGATTGTCTTCTACAATGGTTGAACTAATTTACACTTCCACCAACAGTGTAAAAGCGTTCCTATTTCTCCACAGCCTCACTGGCATCTGTTGTTTCCTGACTTTTTATTAATTGCCATTCTGACTGGTATGAGATGGTATCTCATTGTGATTTTGATTTGCATTTCTGTAATGACCAGTGATGATAAACTTTTTTCATATGTTTGTTGGCCACATAAATGTCTTATTTTGATAAGTGTCTGTTCATATCCTTTGCCCACCTTTTGATAGGGTTTTTTTTTTTCTTGCAAATTTGTTTAAGTTCTTTGTAGATTCTGGATATTAGACCTTTATCAAATGGGTAGCTTGCAAAAATTTTCTGCCATTCTGTAGGTCACCTGTTCACTCTGATGATAGTTTATTTTGCTGTGCAGAAGCTCTTTAGTTTGATTAGATCCCATTTGTCAATTTTGGCTTTTGTTGCAATTACTTTTGGTGTTTTAGTCTTGCAGTCGTTGCCCATGTCTATGTCCTGAATGGTATTGCCTAGATTATTTTCTAGGGTTTTTTTGTTTTGTTTTGTTTTGTTTTTGAGACGGAGTTTCACTCTTGTTACCCAGGCTGGAGTGCAATAGTGCAATCTCAGCTCACTGCAACCTCCGCCTCCAGGGTTCAAGCAATTCTCATGCCTCAGCCTCCAAGTAGCTGGGACTACAGGTACATGCCACCACGCCCAGCTAATTTTTGTATTTTTAATAGAGATGGGGTTTCACCATGTTGGCCAGGCTGGTCTTGAACTCTTGACTTCAGGTGATCCAGCCACCTCAGCCTCCCAAAGTGCTAGGATTACAGGCGTGAACCACTGCACCTGGCATCTTCTAGGGATTTTATGGTTTGGGGTTTTACATTTAAGTCTTTAATCCATCTTGAGTTAATTTTTGTATAAGGTATAAGGAAGGGGTCCAGTTTCTGTTTTCTGCATATGGCTAGCCAGTTTCCCCAGCACTATTATTAAATAGGGAATCCTTTCCCCATTGCTTGTTTTTGTCAGGTTTGTCAAAGATCAGATGGTTGTAGATGTGTGGCATTATTTATGAGGTCTCTGTTCTGTTCCGTTGGTCTGTTTATCTGTTTTAGTACCAGTACCATGCTGTTTTGGTTACTGTAGGCTTGTAGTATAGTTTGAAGTCAGGTAGCGTGATGCCTCCAGCTTTGTTCTTTTTGCTTAGGATTGTCTTGGCTATGTGGGCTCTTTTTTGGTTGCATATGAAGTTTAAAGTAGTTTTTTCAAGCTCTGCAAAGAAAGTCAATGATAGCTTGATGGGAATAGCATTGAATCTATAAATTATTTGGGGCAGTATGGCCATTTTCACTATATTGATTCTTCCTATCCACGAGCATAGAATGTTTTTCTATTTGTTTGTGTCCTCTCTTATTTCCTTAAGCAGTTGTTTGTAGCTCTCCTTGAAGAGGTCCTTCATATCCTTTGTAAGTTGTATTCCTAGGTATTTTATTTTCTTTGTAGCAATTGTGAATGGGAGTTCACTCATGATTTGTCTCTCTGCTTGTCTATTATTGGTGTGTAGGAATGCTTGTGATTTTTGCACATTGATTTTGTATCTTGAGACTTCGCTGAAGTTGGTTATCAGCTTAAGGAGTTTTTGAGCTGAGACGATGGGGTTTTCTAAATACACAAACATGTCATCTGCAAACAGAGACAATTTAACTTCCTCTCTTCCTATTTGAATACCCATTATTTCTTTCTCTTGCCTGACTGCCCTTGCCAGAACTTCCAATACTATGTTGAATAGGAGTGGTGAGAGAGGGCATCCTTATCTTGTGCCGGTTTTCAAACAGAATGCTTCCAGCTTTTGCCCATTCAGTATGATATTGACTATGGGTTTGCCATAAATAGCTCTTATTATTTTGAGATATGTTCCATCAAAATCCTAGTTTATTGAGAGTTTTTAGCATGAAGGGATGATGAATTTTATTGAAGGTCTTTTCTGCATCTATTTAGATAATCACGTGGTTTTTGGTCATTGGTTCTATTTATATGATGAATTACGTTTATTGATTTGTGTATGTTGAACCAGTCTTGCATCCCAGGGATGAAGCTGACTTGATCATGGTGGATAGGCTTTTTGATGTGCTGCTGGATTCGGTTTGCCAGTATTTTATTGAGGATTTTTGCATCGATGTTCATCAGGAATATTGGCCTAAAATTTTCTTTTTTTGTTGTGTCTCTGCCAGGTTTTGGTATAAGGATGATGCTGGCCTCATAAAGTGAGCTAGGGAGGAGTCCCTCTTTTTCTATTGTTTGGAATAGTTTCAGAAGTAATAGTACCAGCTCCTCTTTATACCTCTGGTAGAATTCAGCTGTGAATCCATCTGGTCCTGGGCTTTTTTTGGTTGGTAGACTATTAATTACTGCCTCAATTTCAGAACTTGTTATTGGTCTATTCAGGGATTCGAATTCTTGCTGGTTTAGCATTGGGAGGGTGTATGTGTCCAGGAATTTATCCATGTCTTCTAGATTTTCTAGTTTACTGGCTTAGAGGTGTTTATAGTATTCTCTGATGGTAGTTTGTATTTCTGTGGGGTCAGTGGTGATATCCCCTTTATCAATTTTTATTGTGTCTATTTGATTTTCTCTCTTTTCTTCTTTATTAGTCTAGCTAGTGGTTCATCTATTTTGTTAATCTAAAAAAAACAGCTCCTGGATTCATTGATTTTTTGAAGAGTTTTTCGTGTCTCTCTCCTTCAGTTCTGCTCTGATCTGAGTTATTTCTTGTCTTCTGCTAGCTTTTGAATTTGTTTGCTCTTGCTTCTCTAGTTCTTTTAATTGTGACGTTAGGGTGTCAATTCTAGATCTTTCCAGCTTTCTGATGTGGGCTTTTAGGGCTATAATTTTCTCTCTTAACACTGCTTTAGCTATGTCCCAGAGATTCTGGTATGTTATCTCTTCATTCTCATTGGTTTCAAATAACTTCTTTATTTTTGCCTTCATTTTGTTATTTACCCAGTATTCATTCAGCATCCGTTGTTCAATTTCCATGTAGTTGTGCAGTTTTGAATGTATTTCTTAATCCTGAGTTCTAATTTGATTGCACTGTGGTCTGAGAGACCGTTATGATTTCTGTTCTTTTGCATTTGCTGAGGAGTCTCTTACTTCCAATTATGTGGTTGATTTTAGAATAAATGCTATGTGGTGCTGAGAAGAATGTATATTCTGTTGATTTGGGGTGGAGAGTTCTGTAGATGTCTATTAGGTCCACTTGGTCCAGAGTTGAGTTCAAGTCCTGAATATCCTTGTCACTTTTCTGTCTTGTTGATCTGTCTAACATATTGGCAGTGGGATGTTAAAGTCTCCCACTACTATTGTGCGGAAGTCTAAGTTTCTTAGTAGGTCTCTGAAAACTTGTTTTATGAATCTGGATGCATATATATTTAGGATAGTTAGCTCTTGTTGCATTGATCCCTTTACCGTTATGTAATGCCCTTCTTTGTCTTTTTTGAACTTTGTTGGTTTAAAGTCTGTTTTATCAGAGACTAGGATTGCAACTCCTGCTTTTTTTCTTTTTCTTTCCATTTGCTTGGTAAATATTCTCCATCCCTTTATTTTGAGCTTATGTGTGTCTTTGTATGTGAGACGGGTCTCCTAAATACAGCCCACCAATGGGTCTTGACGCTTTATCCAATTTGACAGTCTGTGTCTTTTAATTGGGGCATTTGGCCCATTTACATTTAAGGTTAATATTGTTATGTGTGAATTTGATCCTGTCATCATGACACTAGTTGGTTATTTTGCACATTCATTGATGCAGTTTCTTCATAGTGTCATTGGTCTTTATATTTTGGTATGTTTTTGCAGTGGCTGGCACCGGTTTTTTCTTTCCATATTTAGTGCTTCATTCAGGAGCTCTTGTAAGGCAGGCCTGGTGGTGACAAAATCCCTCAGCATTTGCTTGTCTGGAAAGGGTTTTAGTTCTCCCTTCACTTATAAAGCTTAGTTTGGCTGGATATGAAATTCTGGGTTGAAATTTCTTTTCTTTAAGAATGTTGAATATTGCCTCCTGCCCACTTTCTTCTGGCTTGTAGGGTTTCTGCAGAGAGAACCACTGTTAGTCTGATGGGCTTCCCTTTGTAGGTAACCTGACCTTTCTCTCTGGCTGCCCTTAATATTTTTTCCTTCATTTTAACCTTGGAGAATCTGATGATTATGTGTCTTGGGGTTGCTCTTCTTGAGGAGTGTCTTAGTGGTATTCTTTGTATATCCTGAATTTGAATGCTGGCCTGTCTTGCTAAGTTGGGGAAGTTCTCCTGGATAATATCCTGAAGTGTGTTTTCCAATTTGGTTCCATTCTCCCTGTCACTTTCAGGAACTCCAATCAAGCGTAGGTTTGGTCTTTTCACATAGTCCCATATTTCTTGGAGGCTTTGTTTGTTCATTTTAGTTCCTTTTTCTCTAATCTTGTCTTCATGCCTTATTTCAGTAAGTTGATCTTTAATCTCTGATATCCTTTCTTCTGCTTGATTGATTCGGCTATTGATACTTGTGTATGCTTCACAAAGTTCTCGTGCAGTGTTTTTCAGCTCCATCAGTCATTAATGTTTATCTCTAAAGTAGTTATTATAGTTAGCAGTTCCTTTTACCAAGGTTCTTAGCTTCCTTGCATTGGGTTAGAACATGCTCCTTTAGCTCTGAGGAGTTTGTTATTACCCACCTTCTGAAGCCTGCTTCTGTCAATTCGTCAGTCTCATTCTCTGTCCAGTTTTGTGCCTTTGCTGGAGAGGAGTTGCAATCATTGGAAGGATAAGAGGCATTCTGGTTTTTGGAATTTTCAGCATTTTTCTGCTGGTTTTTCCTCATCTTCATAGATTTATTTACCTTTGATCTTTGAGACTGATGACCTTTTGATGGGGTTTTTGTGTGGGGGTCCTTTATGTTGATGTTGATCTTGTAGCTTTCTGTTTGTTAGTTTCTCTTATAGTCAGGACCCTCTGCTGCAGGTCTGCTGGAGTTTGCTAGAGGTCCACTCCAGACCCTGTTTGCCTGGGTATCACCAGTGGAGGCTGCAGAACAGCAAAGACAGCTGCCTGCTTCTTCCTCTGGAGGCTTTGTCCCAGAGGGGAACCAACCTGATACCAGCCGTAGCTCTTCTGTATGAGTTGTCTGTCAACCTCTGTTGGGAGGTCTCTCCAAGTCAGTAGGCACGGGGGTCAGGGACCCACTTGAGGAGGCAGTCTGTCCCCTAGCAGAGCTGGTGTGCTGTACTGGGAAAATCCCTCTCATCAGGTTCAGCTGCTCTCCTCAGAGCCAGCAGGCAGGAACGATTAAATCTGCTGAAGCTGCACCCACAGTCGCCCGTTCCCTCAGGTGCTGTGTCCCAGGGAGATGGGGGTTTTGTCTGTAACTCCTGGCTGGGGCTGTTACCTTTCCTCCTGAGATGACCTACCTAGTGAAGAGGAATCTAGAGAAACAGTCTGGCCACAGCTGCTTTGCTGCACCCAGCCCAGACCTCCCAGCCTCCTTAGCACTGTCAGGGGAAAACCGCCACTAAAGCCTCAGTAATGGCAGATGCCCCTCCCCCCAGCAAGCTCAATTGTCCCAGGTCGACTTCAGACTGCTGTGCTGGAGCGAGAATTTCAAGCAAGTGGTTCTTAGCTTGCTAGGCTCCGTGGGAGTAGGACCCACTGCGCGAGACCAGGGGCTCCCTGGCTTCAGCCCCCTTTTTAGAGCAGTGAGCAGTTCTGTCTTGCTGGGGTTCCAGGTGCCACTGGGATAGGGGAAAAAAAAAACTCCTGCAACTAGCTTAGTGTCTGCCCACACAGCCACTTGGGTTTTCTGCTTGAAACCCAAGGCTCTGGTGGTATAGGCATATGAAGGAATCTCCTGATATGCAGATTATAAAAACCATGGGAAAAGCATAGTAACTTGGCCGGGTAGCACAGTCCCTCATGGCTTCCCTTGGCTAGGGGAGGGAGGTCCCCCAGTTCCTTGCACTTCCTGGGTGAAGTGACACCCCACCCTGCTTCTGCTCGCCCTCTGTGGGTTGGACCCACTGCCTAACCAGTCCCAGTGAGATGAACTGGGTACCTCAGTTGGAAATGCAGAAATCACCTGCCTTCTGCATTGGTCTTTCTGGGAGCTGCAGACTAGAACTGTTCCTATTGGGCCATCTCGGCCCCCTTCAGAAACCTATATTTAAGAATACTTGTCAGTCTTTTCCGTTAATTTCCATATAGAAGCAAATTTTGGTCTATAGCTGATTATGAACCTCTTTTTGAGATGAATCAAAAAGTAAAACAATAATTGTCTGTGGATGGCAAAAGTCTTAGATCAGCCATGGTTAAAGAAAATTTGATTATTTCTGTAACACACAAAAATTTGACATAATAATTATAATTATTATGGATAACATGCATTAAGAAATCAGAATTATATGTATCTCATACAATTTTGTAAGACATATTAATAACACCCATAAAATATAATCCAAGGAAAGGTAAACACTGTTTCATATTTGACAAGGCTTTCTCTAGGATTTTAACATACCAAAGAAACCCAATGTGTCTCTCTTGGACTTTCAGGGACATTAATATCTAAAAGGTTAGTTTAAGGTCAAAAAGACTAAATTTAGAATTTGAAGCTTTGATTTTGAAAAGTTTGTCGAATATCAAAGGTTTAAAACACTTGATGTCATAAAATAGGATCACAGTGTAAACTAAGTCATTCACTTAGCCAAAGTGATAATTCACAAATTTACACTTCCCATTGCCCACCCATCATGCCTTCCACCCTGAGATTTAACAATAGTGATGGTGGCAGGAGGCAGACAGGTTCCTAGGTGGGAAGGGGTGGGTCCCCGGTGAGGCCCAACCTTCAAACCAGGGATGGCCTGAAGCCTGGAGGCCACGCTGCCAGTTCCAGGTGGAGTCCATGACCAGGAGTAAGAACTTCCTTGATGCCTTTCAGCCAGTTGATGGTGACTGGTTTTTTGGACCCACCCATGGAGCAATCAGCATGCACTTCCTCCCACTCATGGACCAATCAGCATGCACTTCCTCCATTCTGTGCCTATAAAAACCCCTAGACTCAGCTGGACTCAGACACACATTGGGACTACCTTCCTGCAGGTAGGAGCTACCTACTTTGGGTCTCCTCTCTGTTGAGAGCTGCTCTGTTGCTCAATAAAGCTATTCTGCATCCTCACCCTCCAGTTACCTGAGTAACCTCATTCTTCCTGGACGTGGGACAAGAACTCAGGACCTGCAAACAGGGGGCACAAAAAGAGCTGTAACACTTTCCTGGCTGGCTCACTGAGCTGCAGATTGTGATATGCTTCCCTGTTCACCAAACTGGGAATGGAGAGTGGGGACCCTTCTGGGGACCCAGACCTCAGGATTCCCAAGCCAGAGCTGTAACCCTATATCCCTCTTGCCCTCCACCAGGGTTGGGTGACTGCCCCATGTGACAGAAAGCAGTGGTGGGGCAGGCCAGCCCAGGAGCTGTGGGCTGGAGTGCAGGTGATGGGACTAAACAAGCTGTAACACAAACGGGCTGAAACACATCGCCTCCCCCTGCCATTTGCCATGCTGCCATGCTGCAGGCAGTGGGAATGAGACAGCTGTAACATGCACCCCAAACCGTAGAGGATCTGCAGTTGCTGGCATCTCCAGGTTTTCAGGAGCCACCACATTCCCTTCATCCAGATGCTGGCAACTGCAGAAGCCACTTGCATTATGCCTGGTCCAGCCGCAGCCTTGCATGGAGCCAGCACCTGTGCCGGTGCCTGGAGCTGCCTGCCCTGCTGTGGCAGCTGGCATTCCTGGCTGTGCGAAGTGGCCACACCCCGCACTTGCTCACTCACACAGCCTTCGCCTTTCTGCATCTGGCTTGCCCCCGGCAGGCATGGGATCTGGGCTGGTAGTGCAAGCTGAGCACAGCCTTCCAGGCTGAATGGGTGGAATGGGTGGAATGAACCCAGTGCGTGTGAGCAATATTGAAGTAGAGGCACTGCTGGCCACGAGGTTTCCAGCTGGTGACGCAACACCCAAAGGATCCCGTGACAATAGGATTTCTGAAATCTGCATTGACTCATGTACAACTTGAGCACTGTATGAGTCAATTGGGGGAAACAGTTTTTAAACAGGAGCTGCAGGGAATTAGAAAAATCTCAGACAGACTGACAGAAAAGTCTTCAAAGGGAGACAAAACCGGCTTTTCCTACTGATGCAGTGGGACCTACTGTGGATGACTGCTACAGAGTTACTCTAGAATAATTCAGAGGAAAATGTGAGGAGTTCACTCTGGAGCCACAGTGGCCAGTAGAGGGTGGAAAGAAGAGAGAATGGAACTTACCGTCATTGCAATGGCAATGACAATAAGATCTGAGCAAGAAGGACAGTAGGGAGAAGCTGGGAACAAAGACAGGAGGGCTGAGGATGTGCTTAAAGGAGAGTACTTGTTTTATTTTTCCTGGGTTTGAGGGCTTAGGTATATTTTTCTCTTATAAGGTCCACAGTTAGATTTTCTTAAGGCACAGGGGAGCCATTGAGGATTAGGGAGCTGGAGAGTGGTGTGATGAAAGGTATGTTTGCATAGCTTCTATAAGTAAATGTTTCTGGTTTCTGGGACAAGGCACCAGCTCTCCTGATACTGTGGTTCCTGCAGGAGTCCCCTATGCCTATGTAGGCACCAGCCACTGTGACAGGAGATGCCCTTCCTGCCCACACTGCCTGCCTGCATTTTGAGACTTTCTGCTTCCCCAGGGTGAGTGAGGAAGCTGGCAACAAGCCTCACTCAACAAGAGGAAACCTGAGGCCAGCTGGGCACTTGAGGGAAGGAGACCAGCAGTGGAACACAAGTCGGGGTCCCAGGACCCCTGGGCTTTACCTGACACTTCCACTTTCCAACTGTGGGGTCCATAAGCAAGCCTGTTACACCTTCTTAGCCTCAAGAGTCACTGACAGCCATGCAACCCTCTCCCTGTCACCAAAGCAATTTGGCCTTCCAGCTGGCCTCCAGATGCGAAGGCAGAGTCTGATGGAGACTTGGTGTCCTGAGAACTCCAGAATGGGCTGTTAGTGCTCTAATTTTTCAGGTAGGTCTATTCCCATAATTTAAAAACAATGCTAACAATAACATCTGTGAAGCATTTCTCCATGCAAGGCATTCCACTAAGCCCTTTAAGTATGCTATTTCAATCCTTATGATACACCTATGGTACAGGAACCATGATCCCAGTTTCGTGGCTGAGGAAGCTGAGAGTAATCAAAGTTAATGGACTTGTCCAAGAGAGTTCCTCAAACTCTAGAATTCAAACCCTCAATTCCTGTGACAGTCATTCTAAAGCGTCACCCACTGCATTTGCATGTCAGCCGCATCCTTTGAAAGTACAGATTCCCTGAGTTTCCCTGCAGACAGACTGAATTGGGTTGTCTAGGGCTGGGGCCGGAGAGAGCCTGCACTTTTAGCTACCTTACCACCACTTTCCACCTCCCCTATACTCCCAGGACAGATCGTATTTTCCTAAGATGGACACATCTCTACATTTGTTCCATGCCACCTGCTCTTCTTGCAATGTGATTAACATTCCTCTTCCTGAAAGGTGGGGTCTAGTTTCCCTCCGCATCAATCTGGATGAAAACTTGTGGCTTCTCCAGGCAGTGAAGTGCGGTGGAAGTGATTCTAGGTGACTTCTAAGGTTAGCTCAAGAGGATACAGCTTCTGCCTGGTGTTTCCTCCCTCTTTCCCTCAATTTCTCCCTCCCTCCCATTTCTTATTTTTTAATGTATTATTTTAACTTTTATTGAAGTATTATATATGTGTGTTATATGTAATAGCATTATACACACACACAGAAAAATGTGCAAATGTCATAAGCGTCCATCTTGATAATTTTTCTTTTGTTTTCTTTCTTTTTTTTTTTTTTTTTGAGACAGAGTTTTGCTCTTGTTACCCAGGCTGGAGTGCATTGGTGCATTCTTGGCTCATTGCAACCCTGGGTTCAAGCGATTGTCTTGCCTCAGCCTCCCGAGTAACTGGGATTACAGGTGCCTGCCACCATGCCTGGCTAATTTTTTGTATTTTTAGTAGAGGTATAGTTTCTCTGTGTTGGCCAGGCTGGTCTCAAACTCCTGACCTCAGGTAATCCACCCACTTTGGCCTCCCAAAGTGCTGGAATTACAGGCATGAGCCACTGCTCCTGGCCCTTGAAAAATTTTCACAACCTCAACTCACTTGTGTAACCAGCACCAAATCAAGAAATATACAAAAAAGCCAGCATTCCAAACTCAACAACAAAAAACCTGATTTGAAAATGAGCAAAGGACTTTTGTAGACATTTCTCCAAAGAAGATATACAAATGACCAATAAGCATTTGAAAAGATACTCTGCATCACTAATCATTAGGGAAATGCAAATCAAAACTGTAGCAAGATACGACTTCACACTCATTAGGATGGCTACTATTTAAAAAAACACACACACAGAAAATAACAAATCTTGTGAGGATGTGGAGAAATTGGAACCTTTGTGCACTGTTTGTGGGAATGTGAAATGGCATCGCTGTGGAGGAAAGCAGTATGGTGGTTCCTTAAAACATTAAAAATAGAATTACCATATAATCTAGTAATTATACTTCTGGGTATCTACTCAAAAGAATTGAAAGCAGGGTTTCAAAGAGATATTTGTACACTTTTGTTCATAGCAGTAGCTTAAACATGGAAAAATCCAATTATCCATCAGTGGATGAATGGATAAGCAAAATGTGGTGTATCCATACAATGGGATATTACTCACCCTTAGAAATTCTGTAATATGCTATGCTAAAACTTGAAGATATTATGCTAAGTGAAATAAGCCAGTCACAAAAAGAAAAATATCATATGATTCCACTTATATGGAATCTACCTACTTAGTCAAAATAAAGACAAAAAATAGAATGCTGGTTGTTAGGGACTGAGGAAAGAAGGGAATGGAGAGTTAATGTGGTTGGCACAGAAGCCCGCCATCAGAAGCTCTGGGTTCTGGGACCTGCTCTGCTCAGAGTGTTTGAGACTTCAAGACCCTTCTGCAATCTGGACCTAGTTCCCTCAGGGGAATGCAGCCTCCCTCTTGGTTATTCCTCCTTGGCGACCCCACAGGGCTGTGTGTTTGACAGGCAGCTGGAAGACCCAGGTGGGCGGTTCAATTGGTCACGGGGACACGCGGCTCAGCCAATCAGAATCTCGCGGCAGTTGATTCCTAGAGATGGAATCCATTAAACTGACAAAGCCCCAGTCCCAGGGTCCCCTGTCTCGGGGAGTCGGGACTTTTAGGTTGCCCTGGGTACTCAGGACTCTAGACTGAGCTGTCTTGGTCACTCAGGGGCAGTTGGTAGAGTATTCATGGTCAGGGACGTGACCCGTGGTCCGCAGGATCAGGCCACCAAGGGATAAAGGGTGCTCCTGTGCTGGGCCCTGGAGGACAGACCGGTGGGGACTCGGGGTCAGCCGCGGAAGGGGAGTCACCACCTGTCGGGTAAGAGGGGACTCATCACAGGGACTGGGGCAGGACGAGTGCCTCCTCCCAGCTCAGGCCGGGTCCCAGGCTGGACCTCTCCCTGTCCTCCAGGGCCGGCCTATTTCAGAGCTGGCTAGGGGCAAGCCTGGGATGGAAAGGGGAAGGAGGAGGAGCTCCGGGCACAGGGATTGGGGGCCATCCTGGGGTCTGAGCTGTGGGGTGAGGAGGGGATTGCCTGTCCCCTGGGGAATGAGGATGTCACCCAGCCGTGGCCGATGCTGGGGGTCATGATCTGAACCTTGACAGGTTACCCCAGGGCTGCCTTCCTGTTCTCCTGGGCTGTCAGGGAGACTCCCTGCTCTGTTTTGTTTTTAAGTGACCAGAGACAGACATGTAACATAGAAAACGCTATCACTTTGATCATTTGTTTCAAATGGAAGAAAAACCAATACAATTGGGTTTCTGGTGGGAAGCGCTTCCCTCCAACTCCAGGAACTCCATTAAGGAGTTAAGAAAGCAGAGTCCTGTCAGCAGACAGAGACATGCTGGGCAGTGGTGACCTGGGAGCCACCCCAGGACATGGAGATCTCCAGCTCTACCCTCCGTACAGAGAGATTCCTTTCAGAAAAAAATCTCAGGGCAGAGTGGGAGAGTGTAGGGACCAGTCACAAACAGGCTTGCTGCTAGGACCCCTTAGCCATGGGCAGGATGGGCACAGTGACCAGCAAACTTACAGGCCTACGAAAGAGTGTCAATATCTTTCAAAGTCAAGAGAAAAAAAAGTTGAACTATATGATATTAATGTTTATCATTATACCAGTAATTCAATAAAATCAAACATTTTAATGGAACAAGGACACACAGGCATTAATCCCCAGTGTCCATCAAGGTGGCAATGCAGCCCTAATGGCCTGGCATCCTTGAAAGGGATGTGCGTTTGGTAATGAGATATGCTCAGCAGCGTGGTCAGCTGTGTGGTGCATTCTCAGCGGTGCCTCAGCAGCCCCGATGCAGACACCCAGAAGGAGCACAGCCGCTTTATCCAGAGGTGAAGTTTTGCGGCAAGACAGCATTCACAGAGACAGTTCTCAGCAAAGGTCAGTCCCCAAAAAGGGAACTGATTTTATTGTGGTCATTAGGATATTCACTTGTAGAGAACAGGACCTGACAGACAAGGCAAAGAGTAAATACTAAGATTAGACTAGATGTATTTGGCACATTTGGGATGAGAGAGAGGCACAATGGGAAAGTGTTGAGTTGAAATCAAACTTGGGTTACATGTGCTCAGTCTTGCCCAGGATCATTCTTGGCCACAGGACAAAGTGATCCTGAGAAATTGGACCCCCCAAGGCAAAAAGAGAAGGCCATCTCCTGCACTTCCTCCAGGGCCATACCTGATCAGAAGAATCACTTGGGCACTCAGTTAACTGGAGGCGTTTGCTGAGCAGGTACACAACACACAAGGATACAAGCAGCCGTTGCACACAGACACACCCACATCGGACACGACCTGCTCTCTTCCCCTCCCTGCACCAAGAGGCACGTGTGGCAGGGGTCCTGGTGGAGCACTTCCAGGAGGAGTGTTCTGGGACCCTCATGTGAAGGGAACTCCATGTCAAGGCACCCCCTTCCTCAGCCACAATGAGCTCTTGGGAGCTGGGCAATGGTGTGGGAGAGGTTGTGGGGATAGCAAAGCAGGGGAACCAGCCTGGAATTGTCTCAGAGAAAGACCAGGCCACTAAGAGTGCAGATGGAGCCATGAGACATCCGAGGAGGGAGGAGAGAAGACCCCCTGGTGAAACCGGGGCTCACGTAAACCTGCATCAAGCGCTGTGGCTCTGTTCAATCAGAAATGCTGCCCACACCCAAGTGAGGCACATGCATGCTCAACACCTGAAAAATATCTCTTCTGATTTGGGCCTCAGGAGAAGAGTTAATGTCTCCTTCATCTTTCCCTCTAGCTATCAGCCATGACTGCCTTTGTATTGTCCGTGCTCTCAGCCTACCGCCTCCTCCCCCTGCCATTGCAGTGGCTAACACTGGAGAAGAAGACCAAGACACCGCAGCCTTCCTCCAATCCCTCTCAAATCAGCACGGACAAGGACACAGGTCTCAATCCACAACTGCTGCAGATGGACCCTGGCCACATGGGATGGTCACACACGCCCGCCTAGCTCTCTGCAGGCAAAGGGGCTCAGAAGAGGTTTGGGGTCCTGAAGGACATCTTGCTCCCATGTCCCTATGGGCGGGCTATTTCATGAGTCAATTTTGCCACATAAAGGACTTAATTTCAGCCATTCCAGGGTGCTACAGGATGCACAGCTTCCCATCAGCCCACCTGAACTCCAGCCATGCCATTTTGATACCAGGAGTAAGGTCACTTGCTTTCCTGCCCCTTAGGGGGTCAGAGCCATGGAAGCAAAATGGCACTTCTATTTACCTGTTATGTTATTTTTTTGTAATCCTCGTATGTTTGAAGAATGCAATTATATGAAAAAAGTTTAGTAATTACAGACATAACAGCAGAAAGACCTCAGAACCAAGCTTATTCTCATGGCCGATCTGCTCCACCTGGGACTCTGGGTGCTGCAGGCATCCTGTGGTCAAAATCACAGAGGGACCATCAGGGAGGGCCTTCCCATGGGATGGACCTCACGTGACTGCTGCCTGAGCGAGTGGCACTGGCCACTCTGCCTGGAAAGAGGAGTAAATATAGGGCTGGCCAGGAGACCTGTACACTCTGCTACCAGCCTTGTCCATCTTTAGCTTCTAATTTGAAGATGAGGAACACACAGACCAAGAGAACCAAAGGATGGTTAGTAGGGACCACAGAAATGCCCTGGGCCTTTCATTCTCTCCGTTTGCAAATTCCCAGGTGTGGAATTGCTGTTTGGACAATGAGGGAGCCTGAAGGAGGTAGACACAGGAGCAGCCCCAACAGGGCTGACTCCATCCTCTGAAAATGGAGACCTGTGCCCAGCATGTGGCCTTACTGGTTCAGTCTTCTGTGCTAAGGGAGGCTGTGAGTGCCCAGATGCCCAGTGCCTCCTACCTGGCACAGGACGGGACCGGGCTGACCCCTGGAAGAATCCCAGGGGTTCTTGGCTATTCAGGGAGTTCCCGCCCAGCCGAGCTTGCCTCTGGCTGTCCTGGTCTTGCTGCTCATATCTGCCAGAAAAGGCCTGGACTTGGAAAGAAGCCTGGGATTTACACTCAGTGCTTCCCCACCTGGCTGGTTCCATTTCCTTGGCTCTCTGCTGGAAGTCTGTGCTCCTGAACATCAAGTAAGAGGGAGCATGTGAGCGCAGAGCAGGGAGCCTCCGATGGGAAGAAGTCAGAGGGACCAGAATGTGTCAGAGAATGTGGAGTGAGGTGCCCGAGCTCAAAGGCCAGTTGGGCCACAAGCTGGCTGTGTGATCTTGGGCAAGTTCAACCAGCTTCTTTGTACCTCTTTTCTTGCCACAAGATGACAAGAGAAGCCACTTCACTAATACACTGAGGGCTGCTAATAAGTTCTATGTACAAAGACCCAGGGCAGGCCCTAGGCCCCTCGGTGAGCACTACTCCTCCTTAAAATTTACTGCCAGGAACAACACTGGGCAAGAGAACTTCAGTGCAGCAGGGATTGGCTGAGCCTGAGCAAGGGTTGCGGGAAGTAAATAATGGGCTGTTGCCAGGGCCTGAGCCCAACAGAGAAAGGCTGTGTGCAGAGGGAGGGTCTCAGGTCCTGCTGCTCCTCCTGACCTCTTTCATCCCAACCGCTTCACACCCTCCTCTAACAACAACTCCCACCTCCTTCTTCAGCTCTCCTTGATCCTGCTTAGTGTGGCGCCTGCTGTCCCTGGTCCTTTGGTCCCCACCTGCCTCAGTGCACCCCAGTCGCATCTGCTGTTTCTGCCATGGGTCAGTAGACAGGGTAGGGGTGACTGGTGGTGCAGAAGAAACCTCCTGAGAGGGGGACCCCAACACAGGCAGGGCACAGACAGGGCCTCCACCCATCTCAGTGGATGAAGACTCTGTCCCTCTGTCCCTCCCATCCCTGCATTCTCTCTCTGGTCTCAGAGGCCGTCCTGGCTCTCCAGTTGTCCTCTCTCCCTCCTCCACACTTTCTTGTTACAGTCCTGCTCTTGGATTTCTTTAATAATTTTCCTACCTCCAAGCTCCCCTGATGATCAGTTTCTGCCTGGGGACACCAGGCAACTGGCCATGGTGGGGATGGTGACCTGAGACTCCTGGACCACAATGCAGGTGAGATATGCAACTTACAGAGTGAAAAGGAACAATGTCACTGCTGGGTCATTTTGAAGATGAGGCTTAGGCGATGGATTAAAGGCTTAAATGTTAGACCTAAAACCATAAAAACCCTAGAAGAAAACCTAGGCAATACCATTCAGGCCATAGGCATGGGCAAGGACTTCATGTCTAAAACACCAAAATCAATGGCAACAAAAGCCAAAATTGACAAATGAGATCTAATTAAACTAAAGAGCTTCTGCACAGCAAAAGAAACTACCATCAGAGTGAACAGGCAACCTACAGAATGGGAGAAAATTTTTACAATGTACCCACCAGACAAAGGGCTAATATCCGAATCTACAAAGAACTCAAACAAATGTACAAGAAAAAATCAACCATATCAAAAAGTGGGCAAAATATATGAACAGACAATTCTCAAAAGAAGACATTTATGCAGCCTACAGACACATGAAAAAAATGCTCATCATCACTGGCCATCAGAGAAATGCAAATCAAAACCACAATGAGATACCATCTCACGCTAGTAAGAATGGAGATCATTAAAAAGTCAGGAAACAACAGGTGCTGGAGAGGATGTGGAGAAATAGGAACACTTTTACACTGTTGGTGGACTGTGAACTAGTTCAACCATTGTAGAAGACAGTGTGGCGATTCCTCAAGGATTTAGAACTAGAAATACCATTTCACCCAGCGATCCCATTACTGGGTATACACCCAAAGGATTATAAATCATGCTGCTATAAAGACACATGCACACGTATGTTTATTGTGTCTCTATTCACAATAGCCAAGACTTGGAACCAACCCAAATGCCCATCAATGATAGACTGGATTAAGAAAATGTGGCACATATACACCATGAAATACTATGCAGCCATAAAAAAGGGTAAGTTCATGTTCTTTGTAGGGACATGGATGAAGCTGGAAACCATCATTCTCAGAAAACGATCGCAAGGGCAGAAAATCAAACACTGCATATTCTCACTCATAGGTGGGAATTGAACAATGAGAATACTTGGACACAGGAAGTCACACACCAGGGCCTGTCGTGGGGTGGGGGGAGGGGGAGGGATAGCATTAGGAGATATGCCTGATGTAAATGACGAGTTAACAGGTGCAGCACACCAACATGGCGCATGTATACATATGTAACAAACCTGCACGTTGTGCACATGTACCCTAGAACTTAAAGTATAATAATAATAATAAGAAGAAGATGAGGCTTAGGCAACACATATCCCTTAAATCCAGTCTATGAGGGAACCACAAAGTCCTTATCCTTTGCAAATTCTAGCAGAGAGGTTGTACTAGCTTTGGAGAGAGACCTCAAAACCAAGATCCTGTTTCTTGACACAGCTTATCCTGGTGAAGCTCCCTGGCCAAGCGCAAACTCCCAGGTTGAGCACAAACAGCCTTCACCAATGGTACCATCAGCCCTCAAAGAGGAGGTGACACTAACACTGTAAGTGGGCAGCTTCTCTATGGTCTGCTGCCTGGAGAACTTTGCCTCAATCACTGGTGACCACCTGGGGAATTCCCAGGAACTACTCTTCAAAGGTACACTCGGATGCCCCCTCTGCAAAGCCATTTTGTTCCCTTACTGTACCTCTGAAATAATTTGTTATCCAAGCATTTGCAAATCCACCTGTCTTCTGTGTGTGGCTTTCTATGTGGCATATCTATAGATATTGAGGGTGAAAAACAAGGGTAAGACTATTGCTTTTCCTAGGGAGCTCACAGTTCACTGGATGAGACAGAAGGAAGCCACTGACTCTGAAAGGGAACAGGATGTGGCAAAGGTGGGGCAGAGGGGTAAGCACAGAGGGGATCAAGAGAAGGGAGAGAAAGGCCATTGTCATGAGTGCAGCCTTTCTGGGGAGCAATGTGTGAGCTGAGCTTTGGAGAAGAAATGAGGGTTTAAAGAGTGTGGGAGAAGAACCTTCCAAGATGTATGGGGAGACAAACGCCCCTCCTCCCTGCCGCTCACCCTCCTGCAGCTGTTCCCTTCTTCCCTCTGTCCTAGCTCAGCAGTCACAACAACTCTCCAAATCAGGACACTCAAAATGCCACTTCTGAAAAGAACATCATGGCTGGGCGCAGTGGCTCAAACCTGTAATCCCAGTACTTTAGGAGGCCAAGGTGGGTGGATCATCTGAGGTCAGGAGTTCGAGACCAGCTTGACCAACATAGGGAAACCCTGTCTCTACTAGATTAAAAAAAAAATTAGCTGGGCATGGTGGTGCATACCTGTAATCCCAGCTACTTGGGAGGCTGAGGCAGGAGAATCACTTGAACCTGGGGAGAGGAGCTTGCAGTGAGCTGAGATCGCACCAACGCACTCCAGCCTGGGTGACAGAGCAAGGCTCCATAAAAAAAAAAAAAAAAAAAAAGTCCGAATTCTAGGTAGGTGCCTCTGCTTCTTCTGACTTGATCTACCTCCCCTGCCCTCTTTGTGTCTCTCTCATATAGTTCTTTCCACTCACTCAACCTCCACACTCCCTTGACAGCAGATGAAAAAAATTGCAGCTCTGAATCCCCATCTGCTTGTGTGTGATTTGTATCCTCTGTGAGTCAACAAGGTGAACATATTCCTCATTTGGTTATGGGATTTTTTTAAAAAACGTCTCAAACAGGCTTTGCTCCATGAGAAAGTAAATCCATTCAGCTACAAAGAGAAAGGAAAGGGACAGCCATCCACCATTTGACTCCTGAGTTTCCATCAGCACCCTTCAACACTTATTAGGACTTACATGAAACTATGTGACAACTTTCTATTTCTATCAAACTACAGCCTTCTTCCTTGTATCTGAAGAAGTTGGCACCCTCTACACAGAATAGGAGAGCACAGTTCTAATAGTTATTGTATACATCACTGACCGTTCTTACTACTCCTCAAAATTCCTCGCAGGTCCACCAAATGTTCTGTTTCTTGAAGATTAAATTATAAAATTAAATTTCAATGATATGCATATATAATTAATGAACCCAGAGAAAAGATCATAGTGGTGAGCATATAATATAAATGTGTACATATAACAAAAAATATGGAAAGCTACTGTCATACTTGTTTCTCTAATCTCTCATAAGGTTATTTTATTTATTTTTTTTAGACAAGGTTTCACTCTGTCATCCAGACTAGAGTGGAGTGGCCCCGTCATGGCTCACTCCAGCCTGGGCTTCCTGGGCTCAACTGATCCTCCCACCTTAGTCTCCAGAGAAGCTGGGACTCACAGCATACATAAAAATTAATTTCAAAATGGATCAAAGACCTAAATATAACAACTAAACTATAAAACATTTTGAAAAAAAGCACATAAGGGTAAATGTTTGTAACTTTGGATCAGAAAAATAATTTTTTAAATATGACACCAAAAGTAAAAGTGGCCAAGCATGGTGGCTCACACCTGTAATCCCAACACTTTGGGAGGCCAAAGCAGGAGGATCTCTTGATCCCAGGAATTTGAAATGAGTCTGGGCAACATAAAGAGACCCCATCTCTACAAAACAAAATTAAAAAAATTACTTGGGTATGGTGGCATGTGCTTGTAGTTCTACTCTAGCTACTCAGGAGGCCAAGGCAGGAAGGTCACTTAAGCCGAGGAGTTTGAGGCTGAAATAAGCCATGATTGTACCACCATGCTCCAGCCTGGGTGGCAGAGTGAGACCCTGTCTCAAAAAAAAAAAAAAGTACAAGTGACAAAAACAAAATTGGAGTTAATCAAATTAAAAACTTATGACTTCAAAGTCCACCACCAAGAAACTAAAAAGACAACCCATAAGATGGGAGAAAAACTTGGCAACTTGTTTATGTGTTAAGGGACTTGTACCAGAATACATAGGGAACTCTTAACAGCGCAATAAAAGGCAAGTAACCCAGGTGAAAAAATGAGTAAAGGATTTGCACATTTCTCCAAGATGATACACAAATTGCCAATAATCACATAATTAGATGCTCAACCCCATTAGTCACTAGGGAAAGGCAATCAAAAGCAGAATGAGATGCCACTTTATACCCCTTAGAATGGCTATGATAAAATCTACAGACAAGAAGAACAAGTGTTGGCGAGGATCGGGGAGAAATGAAACCCTCATACACTGCTATTGGGAATGGGAAATGGTACAGTCATTTTAGAAAACATGTTGGTGACCAGGTGTGATGGCCCACGCCTGTAATCCCAGCACTTTGGAAAGCCAAGGTGGACGGATTGCCTGAGCTCAGGAGTTTGAGACCAGTCTGGGCAATATGGTGACACCTCATCTCTACAAACAAATAAAAAATAAAAAATTACCTGGGTGCGGTGGCATGCGCCTGTAGTCCTAGCTACTTGAGGGGCTGAGACTGAAGGACTGCTTGAGCCCAGGAGGTCAAGGCTGCAGTGAGTCATGTTCGTGCCACTGCACTCCAGCCTGGGTGGCAGAGCAAGACCTTGTCTTAGAACAACAACAACAAAACAAAACAAACCATAAAATAGGTTGGAAATTCCCCTAAACAATTAAACATAGAGTTACACTTTGACCCAAAAATTAGAGGCCGGGTGTGGTGGCTCATGCCTGTAATCCCAGCACTTTGGGAGACTGAGGCAGGTGGATCACCTGAGGTCAGGAGTTCGAGACAAGCCTGGCCAACATGGTGAAACCGCATCTCTACTAAAAATACAAAAAATTAGCCAGGTGCAGTGGTGCGCACCTGTAATCCCAGCTACTTGGGAGGCTGAGCAGGAGAATCACTTGAACACAGGAGGCGGAGGTTGCAGTGAGCTGAGATCACGCCATTGCACTCCAACCTGGGCAACAAGAGTGAAACTCTGTCTCAAAAAAGAAAAAAGAAAAATTATACTCTTACATATGTACACAGAAATGAAAACATATGTCTATGTAAACCTTTACACAAGTGTTCATAGCAGCTTTATTCATAATAAACAAAAGTGGAAACAGTCCAAATGTCCACCAGCTGATGAATGGCTCAATGTAATAGATGCATACAAGGGAATAATTTTCAGCAAAAAAAGAATGAAGTTCCAGGCCAGGCAGGGCAGCTCACGCCCATAATACCAACATTTTAACAGTCTGAGGAAAGAGGATGATGTCACCCTGTTGCCGGAGAGGGTGTCCTAAATGTGAGTTGTCCAGCCAGGATGTGGCCTGTATGCTACACCCGCTATTCTTGGCATATTGGGCAAGGGATTGAACAAAATGCCAGAGTGGGCACAGATTTATTGAAGAAAATTCAGAGTGGGATTGGGCTTGAGCAAGCGGCTGCTCAAGAGCCCCCTCAATTACAGTTTTTATTAAAGAAAAAACCCGGCAACACCCCTCGGTGCCCTTCAGAGGCCTCCAGTTGACCACACCTCATAAAGGATTGGCCGGAGACCAATCAGAGGCTGAAGTGGCTTGTTGTCATGGGAGCAAGGTTGTGGCCTAGATGCTGCACCTGCTGTTCTTCTGCTCCTTTGAACTGGCTGCACCTGCTGTTCTTCCAACCCTGCGGCACTGGCTGTGCCAGCTGAAACCCTGGTTACCCTAATTCCCTATTCTCCTGCCTCATTTCCCCCTGAGAGATATGATCCCCATAAATCTTTATGGGAGGCAGAAGGGCTGAAGATCAGCTTTCTGTAGCTACTTTCTGCTGGCCATGGGCATTGCCCCTGCCTATTGAGGATCGTGGCTCTCTGTCCCTAGGTAGTTAGGTGGGTATCCATAGGTTGTGGCGAGCCTTGTACGTGGTTGTAAAAGGTGCAGCTGGCTTGATCCAGTCATGACAGGTGGGTATTTTGGCCTGATTTTGGATTTTGTTCCAACATTGGCTGAAACCCTTATACAAGCATCTGTAAGTGAGAGAGCAAAAATCAGTTAACATTTTACACCAGGGAAAATCGTTAGGTATTTACTCATCTTCTGTCTTTTAAATAGGTAGTTCAGGTCTTCTATGGGTTCACAGGTATAGTAGCTGGTGGGAGCCTCTGGTTGCAGGTTCAGGACTTCAGATATTGCAGGCTTAAACCTGGAAAGAGGTATCCAACTATCTAATGCTAGTACTTTGACCGTGGAAGGCATGGCCAACACCAGTGAAAATGGTCCTTCCATTAGGGTTGTAGTTGTTGAGTGGGTGACTCCTCATTCCATGTTTTAACAAGTACCTTATCTCCTGGCCTGATCTTGGTTTGCTGGTTAGTTCCTGGTGCGGGGAGCCTTTGAGTTCCAAACTCTCGCAAAACCTGCTGAAATCGTCCAAGGTTAACTAGGTATTTTATTAACCCAGCCGTTTCTGGATCAGTAATTAGATCATTAGTTAAAATGACCTCACATATAACATTTTATATGGGCTCATATTAATTTTTGTTCCTGGAGAATAACGGTTTTTAAGAGGGCTATGGGCAGTAAGTTGATCCAAGTTTCTGATGTTTCCTGACATAGCTTAGCTAATGCCCATTTTGAAGTTTGATTAGCCCTTTCTACTTTCCCTGAGGATTAAGGCCTCCATGCTGAGTGTAAATAGTATTTGATTCTGAGAGCCTTAGCAATGCTTTGAGTTGTTTGCGAGGTGGAAGACGAGCGATTATTACTTTGGAGGCTTTGGGGCAACCCAAACCAGGGGATTATTTCCTTCAAGAGAACCTTGATAACCTCATTAGCCTTCTCCGTTCTGGTAGGGTAGGCTTCAACCCAGCCAGTAAAGTTGCTTCATTCTCTCCTTGACTCCAGCTGTCTTTCTGGAATCAGGTGCAGGTTGCTAACCGGGTCTTAGAGTAATTGTCTTCCCAAATCTCACCCTCCTTTGTGATGTATTCCTCCCAGTCTTTTTATTATTATTATTATTATTATTATTATTATTATTATTGGAATCTACTTCTTTGGATGATGCCTGCTGGTGTTCTCAAAGGTTCCTGACTAGTTGTGTCCTTTATAAAATAATCCGATAATATTTTAGCTTCTTCCTGAATTTTGTAGCATATTTTTGAGCTTCTGCTAAACCCATTTTTGAGTCTCATGACATTTTACATGTATGGAATTGTGCCAATAGAAACAAAATGTGGTCATATAGCCTCTCCCAATGCTTCAACCAAATCGGTTTACATCAGACCCTGGCAGCTTCTGCTATCATTGGATCTCAGTGAGGCCTTTGCACCCATTCCCTCCCTTTGTGATTCATCCACAGACATCTCCCTCCATTGATTTGAGAACCATCTCAGCAATATTCCTGGCCTTATTCTAGTCCTCACTCCATCTCACTGCCTGCTGTTTCCTGTGAAATAAAGAAATGCCCCACACTTTAGAGGGTAAAAACAAAAATTAGAGCTTAGAGAGGGTGGACTTGTCAAGAAGACACAGAGCTGGGAGTGTGGTAAGCCCTTAAAACGGGGGCTCAATGATACCGCTGCCTCCCAGGGATCCCCAATATCTGAGAGTCCCAGTGAACTGGGATGAACTCAGGGCCCAAGAAGGGCTGTCTGACCCTCCCACCTTCAAAACTACACCCAGTGCACATGGCGTGAGGGGCTTCCATGGTGATGGTAATGAAACCTCACCTGCCATCTCTCCCATTACTGCTGTGCCCCATTACTGCTGAGTCCCCTCTCATCCCATTCTGTGCTGAGTGTCCAGATGTGATCAATAGATCAAGGGGAAATGTTCTGAGAGGAAAGGGGTTAGAGTCAGATGATGGGCTTTGAGCTGTGAACTCAGAGCCTTCAAACCTGGGGAACTCAACAGCAGTGCCAAGAAGAATGGGGGACATTGGGGTTTGAGTTTATGTTTGGAAGAATATAAGCATGACTTGGAGACTGCTATGTTCTTGTGTCCCCAGCAAGCAGAGCTAGGAGCCGCTGGAGGGAAGGTTGGTGCTAGAAGTTCATGTGAGAACAGGGCAGACACCTGCATAAATGTGTGTGGTGTAGGGGCGGGGGTCGGGGAGGGGGGGGCTCCCAGGCACTGCAGGTGTTTGAATCAAGGCCCAAACACTGTGGCAGGAGTACTCCCAGGGAACTCAATCATTTATTTTACTAGGGCTTTAACATAAAGTATCAGTTCTTAAGAAAATCGGCAACAAATGAGTGAAAATCTCATTTAATTGGCTATGAGATGTTATGCAGGTGGAAATCTGGGTTAAGTGTGAAATCATTATCACCAAATTATTGCAACAGATTACCAATGCAGCAATCATGCATAGCTGTGAGGGCTCAAGTAACGGAGCGGGTGGCCAGCACTCTGGCAGAGGGAGACAGCACAGGAAAAGGTCTTTGTGACTCAGGTCATAGAGAGGAAATGGTTTTGTGGGCAGGCAACGAGGAAAGGGGGACAGAGTAGCTGTATCCTGAAATAAAGCCTCTTAGGGATTATTTGACCATTTGTTTCTCCGTGTGAATGCATAACTTTGATTGTAAAAATAGAAAAGCGCCTCTTTCCTGACAACACCCAGTCCCTGAGCCCCACAGATGGCGTTCTGGTTTCTTGCAGGAGTTTCTCATCCCACCTGCCTGCTCCCTTTTAGGACAAACCTACCAGCAAGGAGGTCTTCTAGCTCTTCCTGTGTGTGCTCTCCTTCTGGTCCTGGCTTTGGCCCCAGGGACCTCTGGGTTCTCTCAGCTGCACTTCCATCCAACCTCAGTGCCTAGGACTCTGTGCCTGACCTCCTCCAGGCAGGGCTGCTGCCCCCAGGTGTCCACCTGGTACGGGGCTCCCATGGCAGCCCTCCTCTGATGACCAAGTGTGCTGGGGATGCTAAGGCTGACTTGTTGCTGGCACAGCCAAACCTTCTTTGCTGGCTGTTTCCAAGACTCCCTAAAGGCTCCACGGATTTTCCTTAGAACACAGTCCTGAGCAGTCCCACCCATCCTCTTCCCCTCTCTCCCCCACACTGGGGGTCACACTTGCTTCGTGGTCTAGTGGCTTACCCAGTTTTTTCTCGTTCTTTTCATGTATGTCTGTTCCCTCCTAAAACCCTTGCAATTTAATCTTGGTGTCTGTTTCTCAGAGGAGCTCGGTAACAGACCCCACACTCTCTTCTCCCAGTCCCTGCTGCCCCTGTTGCAAGGTGGGGACCACAGAGCCAGCTTCCCTGGTCCAAACCATAAGCTAGCCCTTAGCAAAGTGGAGCCCCCCACTAAGGGTTGCGTTTCTCCTTGTTCCTGCTAGTCACATCCAGCACATCTGGGCTACCACCCTTGATGGCAACATTAGATTGGGGGTCACTGTGGTCATAACAGGGGTGGACCAGGTGGCAGAGTCTTCAGTCACCATGGTAACCCCAGCATCCAGTGCTAGCAGATGTTTTAGAATAGAGGCTCAGATGCTCACGGATGCAGCCCCACTCCTCCGCCCCTCCCTGCAGCTGCTGGGCAGGCCTCCTGGGCTCATCACTGCCTTCTGGCAGGGCCTCAGTGGCAGCCAGCTCTGGAAGGCATCCTCACTCTGGGTTCAGGAGCTTGCTGAGCTTCTACTTGAAAGTTTGAAGTTAGAATGTCCCTTTTCTGAGTTATATTTTTCTGCTGCAGATTTTGGACATTTCCTGAGGGACACTGAATACATGGGGGTCGATGGAGGGGAGGAAGGAGGGGCTAGAAGGAAGGAAAGGGCTATCACTGGGTGGGCCCTCTGGGACAGGGCAGGGACAGCTCTAGGGGACTTCACAGGGAGGAATGAGGAGTGGGATGCAGTGACATCACAAGGGTCCCATTGTGACCCCTCCACTATCAGCTAAGGCGGGATTGGCTGAGCCTGAACAGAGGCAGACGGGAGTAAATAAGGGGCTGTTGCCAGAGCCTGAGCCCACCAGAGAAAGTCTGTGCAGAGGGCGGGCCTCGGTTCCTGCTGCTCCTTCATCCTGACCCCTTCACACCCTCCTCTAACAAGGACCTTGACCTCCCTTCTCCACTCTCCTGGATCCTGCTCAGTGTGGCGCCGGCCTTCTCTGGGGCCCTGGAGTTCCCACTGACCTTCAGCCCCGCCAGTTGCATCTGCTGTTCCCACTGCAGGTTAGTGGACAGAGTGAAGGTGACTAATGGTGTAGAGGATACTTCGTGAGAGGGGGACCCCAACGCAGGGACAGAGCACTGATGGAGCCTTTACCAAAATGCTGGGAAAGGTCTCCCCACGATCCCATACTCTCTCCCAGGCCTCAAAGGGCCCTCCCCAGTCTCCAGCTGTCAGCTTTCCCACCCCCACCTTCTCTCCTCCTTTCGGTTCTGCTCCTGAATTTCTTTAAAAATTCTCCTGCATCAAGATTCCCCTGCTAGTCAGTTCCTGCCTGGGGTCACCAGGCTGCTTCAAAGTCAGGAAGAACATGGTGGGGATGGTGACCTGAGTTTCCCAGACCACAGTGCAGGTGAGAAGTGTACCCTACAGAGTGAAAAGGCACAGTGTCATCACAGGGTCATTTTAAAGTTGGAACTTAGACAACAGATGTCCCTTAAATCCAGTCTATGAGGACACCACAAAGACCATATCCTTTGCAAATTCTAGCAGAGAGGTTGTACTAGATTGGGAGAAAGTCCTAAAGAACAAGATCCTGTGTCTTGACACAGTTTACCCTGGAGATGCTCACTGGCCTAGCACAAACTCCCAGGTCAAGCACAAATAGCCCTCAGAGAGGAGGTGGCACTAACACTCTAGGCGGTGGCTGCTCTATGGTCTGCTGCTGCCTGAAGAGCTTTGCCTCCATCACTGGTGACCACCTGGGGAATTCCTCAGTGTACTCAGGGGAATTCCTGAGTGTACACCTCAAAGGTACACTTGGATGCCCCCTCTGCAAAGCCATTTTGTTCCCTTGCTGTACCTCTGAAATCATCTGTTATCCAAGTATTTGCAAATCCACCTGTCTTCTGTGTGTGGCTTTCTATGTGGCATATCTATAGACATTGAGGATAAACAGCAAGAGTAAGACTCTGTTCCTTTTCCTAGGGAGCTCACAGTTCACTGGATGAGACAGAAGGAAGCCACTGACTCTGAAAGGGAGCAGGATGTGGCAAAGGTGGGGCAGAGGGGTGAGCACAGAGGAGATCAAGAGAAGGGGGAGAAAGACCATTGTCATGAGTGCAGCCTTTCTGGGGAGCAATGTGTGAGCTGAGCTTTGGAGAAGAAATGAGGTTCTAAAGAGTGTGGGAGAAGAGCCTTCCAAGATGTATGGGGAGACCAATGTCCCCTCTTCCCGCTGTTCCCTTCTTCCCTCTGTCCTTGCTCAGCACAGTCACAACAACTCTCCAAATCATGACACTCAAAATGCCACATCTAAAAAGAACATCCCAGTAGGTGCCTCTGCTTCTTCTGACTTGGCCTCCCTTCCCTGCCCTCTTTGGGTCTCATGCAGTTATTTTCCCTCATCCAACCTCCACAGTCCCTCGACAGCAGATGAAAAAATTTGCATTTCCAAATCCCTGTCTGCTTGTGTATGATTTGTATCCTCTGTGAGTCAACAAGGTGAACATATTCCTCAATTGGTTGTGATTTTTTTTTTTTTTTTTTTTTTTTTGAGATGGAGTCTTGCTCTGTCACCCAGGCTGGAGTACAACGGCATAGTCTAGGCTCACTGCAACCTCCGCCTCCTGGGTTCAAGCAATTCTCCTGCCTCAGCCTCCTGAGTAGCTGGGACTACTGGTGCATGTCACTACACTCAGCTAATTTTTGTATTTTTAGTAGATACAGGGTTTCACCATGTTGGCCACGCTGGTCTCAAACTCTTGACCACATGATCCACCCACCTCGGCCTCCCAAAGTGCTGGGATTACAGGCGTAAGCCACCGTGCCTAGCCAGTTGTGAAATTTTAAAAAATGTCTGCAACAGACTCTGCCCCTAAGAAAGCAAATTCATGCACCTACAAAGAGAAAGGAAAGGGAGAGTCACCCACCATTTGACTACTGAGTTTCCATCTGCACCCTTAAACATTTACTAGGACTTACATGAAACTCTGTGACAAAATACACCTTTCTTTTTATTTCTATCAAACAAAATACACCTTTCTTCCCTGTATCTGAAGAAGTTGGCACCCTCTGTACAGAATAGGAGATGCACAGTTCCAACAGTTATTGTATACATCACTGACCATATTAATGACTCCACAAAATCAATCATGGGTCCACCATATATTCTGTTACCTGAAGACTAACTTACAAAATTAAACTCCAACAACATGAATATACGACAAATGAACAGAGAGAAAAGATCAAATTGGTGAGCATATAATATAAACATGTACATATTACAAAGAAAAATATAGAAAGCTACTACCATATCTGTTTCTGTAATTAGTCGTAAGGCCATAATACCATTAAAATTTTTTAATTAATTAATTTTTCACCACACTTCTCTTGCTTTGTGGATTCAGGCCATCATGGATACAATGACTTCTTCCTTTCATTATCCACTCCATATTTCTCCTGCCCTCACCAAGAACCTCAATTCGTCTCAGGTCGTTGTGTTTTAGAGTGACCTAAACCTCCATTCCCAAAGGACTAAGTCCTCAATCATCCTGCCGTCTTTTAGTCGGAGTGCATCCCACTCCTCATTCCTCCCTGTGAAGTCCCCTAGAGCTGTCCCTGCCCAATGCCCTGTCCCAGAGGGCCCACCCAGTGATAGCCCTTTCCTTCCTTCTAGCCCCTCCTTCCTCCCCTCCATCGACCCCCATGTATTCAGTGTCCCTCAGGAAATGTCCAAAATCTGCAGCAGAAATGCAACTCAGAAAAGGTGACATTCTAACTTCAAACTTTCAAGTAGAAGCTCAGCAAGCTCCTGAACCCAGAGTGAGGATGCCTTCCAGAGCTGGCTGCCACTGAGGCCCTGCCAGAAGGCAGTGATGAGCCCAGGAGGCCTGCGTACCTTCATGATGAGTATGCTCCACTTGGTGCATAGCCTTCATTGTTAGTTACCTTTATCCGTTTCTCCTTAAGGGCAGCCCATTCCATCTTGTAATGGCTCCTGGCACCAGGGCAGTACAGGTCTCCTGATCAGCTTGTGGATTTCAGTGATGTCCATTATTGAAGGGTCTGTTTTCTTGGCATCCACATGAGTCACAAACCGGGGGTTGAAATCTTGTGCAATGTGCACCACAACGTTTGTCCTCATAGAAGCTACAACTTGATCGTCCAGTCATCTCATCACCAGCACCACACCACACTGCCAATTCCACTGTTGATTGCCCACAAGTCAGTGAACTGTAACAAGGTGCATTCTGGGGGCAGGGGGGTGTTTCTAGGGCAAGTGTTGGCCTGCAACTCCACCCACTGAGCAGAGTTCCCTTTTCCATGCAGTTTTGAGCAATTTCCTTTGGGACCCCACAGCAGCAGCAGCCCAATATCTCCCACTGGCCTTGAACTTAGCTGACCCATCTGTGAACCAAGCCCAGGTATCCTCAAGAACTTCAGTGCCCTGAAGTCCCCAAGAAGCCCAAGGTGCTGGCACAGATCCTGTGTCTGAGACAGCCACAACTACAGGGTGACTAGGTACTATTTCATGTAACTGTGAGATGCCATTAATGTCTAGTTTACTTCTTTCCTGGATGTAACACCTCCATTAGTAATGGATGCTTGCTGGGCAATACCCACTTTGTTAGTGTTCTCCTTTCTGACCCACCCCAGGATAGGGATGTCGGCATGTAACAACATGTGCTGTTACTCCCGCTTATGTACTTGTGCCTCTCCATTGTTCTACTTGGTATTTTCTTACAGAGAATGTCCTTTACAGTTAAACATAGTATTACATACACACTCTACATCTATTCCCACAATACGTTCGGCATTATTAATTATAGTCACTCCAGTGTGTATTGGCACAAAAGGTCCCACCCACAAAGATATATCAGCCAATTGTTCAGAGTTACTTCCAAATTCAGTTAATTTTTCAAAATGGGCATGGACATTTCTTGGCACCTCCATGACTTGTGCCCCTGTGTCCAGAAGAATTGACATGTTTGGCAACCTTGGTTGCCATCAAGTCCCTAACACACCGTGCAGGGCATAAGGCCTCGGGTTTTATTATGGACAGAAGTTCCTCAGCCTCTGCCCTGATGCAGTTTATTCTTGAAGATTTTGAAGTCAGGGTAGAAAGTGGAGTTAGATGCATTAGATACACCCCTGTCCTCACAGCATAGACCTCAGCATGGAGATTCAGGTCTTTCTGGTCATCCTCCAGTTTCTTCACAGTCAGCACCAAAGCTGCTCAGGCATCTTCTCCAGATACTGCTCAGAGCTTTAAGTGTGTTTGCCCTCTCATGGCCTGATAACAAAAGAGAATTTCCCTCATGGGAAGTTCACCAGTATCTCCTCTTTGGGAATCACCTGGCATTATAGCCATGTCCATATGGTCCCATAGTTTGGATCTTTGGTTAGATTTTTCTTCCTCCTTATCCTGAAGGCATTTCCCTTGGTGCCTGGAAAGGGCTCACTCAGTGGGCCTCGGTTGCTCAAACCCTGCATATTCCCCAGAAAAGCCTGTCTTCAGGATTGGACTTTGGTGATTTAGGTCACTCATGTTAGACAAAGACCTGAGACAAACTGAGGTTTTCAGTGAGGACAGGGAAAATGTGGAATGGGTAGTGAAACAAGAAAACCAATGTACCATCATGGCCTGATTCCACAAAATAAAAATAAGCATAGTGAAAAGAATAAAATTTTTTAAATCAATTTTTATATTTAAAAAGTTTTTAAATACATATTTTAAAAGGTGTCATGGCCTCATGATAAATTACAGAAACAAGTATGGTAGTAGCTTTGCATATTTTTCTAATATGTATACATTAATATTACATGCTCACCACTTTTTTCTCTCCATTCATTTGTTGTATATACATGTTGTTGGAGTTTAATCTTATAATGTAGTCTTCAGGTAACAGAATATTTGGTGGACCTGTGATAGATTTTGAGGAGTGACTAATATGGTCAGTGATGTATACAATAACTGTTGGAACTGTGCATCTCCTTATTTGGTGTAGAGGGTGCAAACTTCTTTACATACAAGGAAGAAAGTTCTACTTTGTTTGATAGGAGTAAGAGTTGTCACATTGTTTCATGTAAGTTCTGATAAGTGTCGAAGGGTGCAGGTGGAAACTCAGTAGTCAAATGCTGGATGGCTGTCCTTTCCTTTCTCTTTGAAGGTGCATGAATTTACATTCTCAGCAGCAGTGTCTGTTTTAGACTTTTTAAATATTCCATAACAAAATATGAGGAATATGTTCACCTTGTTGACTCAAAAAGTATTTGGATCATACACAAGCAGATATAGGATTCAGAGATGCAAGTTTTTCATCAGAATATGATGATGTAAAATTCAAGGGAGTGTGGAGGCTGGATGGGTGGAAAGAACTACATCCAAAACAGAAGGGAGGTCAAGTCAGAAGAGGGCAGAGAAGGGAGGTCAAGTCAGAAGAAGCAGAGGCACCAACTCTGATGTTCTTTATATAAGTGGCATTTTGAGTGTCATGATTTGGAGAGTCTCTGTGGCTGTTCCAAGCAAGGAGAGAGGGGAGAAGGAAACAGCTACAGGAGGAGGAGCAGCAGGGAAGAGGGGCATTGGCCATTCCATACTGCTGTGGAAGGCTCTTCTCTCGTATGTATGTATGTATGTATGTATGTATGTATGTATGTATGTATATATGTATGTATTTTTTGAGACAAGGTCTCACTCCAGTTGCCCAGTCTGGAGTGCACTGGTGTGATCTCAGCTCACTGCAGCCTTGACCTCCCAGGCTCAGGTGATTCTCCCACCTCAGCCTCCTGAGTAGCTGTAACCACACATACGTGCCACGACTCTTGGCTAATTTGTTGTATTTTCAGTACAGACAGGGTTTCACCTTGTTGCCCAGGCTAGTGTCAAACTCCTGTATTCAAGCTGTCCACCTGCCTTGGCCTCCCAAAGTGCTGAAATTACAGGAGTGAGCCACCACACTCAGCTTCCTCATTTCTTCTCCAAAGCTCAGCTCACACATTGCTCCGGAGAAAGGTTGCACTGATGACAATGGTTTGTCTCCCCTCTCTCTTGATCCTGTCTATGCTCACTCCTCTGCCCCATCTTTGGCCCACTCTGTTTCCTTTCAGAGTCAGTGGCTTCCTTCTGTCTCATCCAGTGAACTGTGAGCTCATTAAGGAACAGAGTCTTACCCTTGTGTTTCACCTTCAATGTCTATAGTTATGCCACATAGAAAGCCACACACAGGAGACAGATGGATTTGCAAGTGCTTGGATAACAAACTGTTACGAGGTAAAAAGTCTTGACTCTGAGTTGTCCAGGCTCATGGGGCATTGAACAAATAATGAATAAAACACTCAAAGCAACAAAAGAGCAAAGCAATGAAAGAAGCAACAAAAGCACAGATTTATTGTGCACAAACAAAGCGATGAAAGAATGAAGCAATGAAAGCACAGATTTACTGAAGCAAAAGTACACTCCACAGAGTGGAAGCAGGCTCAAGTAAAGGGCTCAAGGGTGCTGATTACAATGTTCTTTAGGGTTTGTATTAAGCTATTGATAAAATAATTTAGTAACACCTCTAGGTGCCCTTTAGAGGCCTCCAACTGGTTATACCCTATGAAGGACTTACTCCGGATGAAACAAGAGGCTGAAGTGGAAACTTCTGTCTTGTAACAGGAGGGAGGATGTGACTTCCATGCTGTCTAGTGCTGGCTGCACCTGCTGTTTTTTTGCTTATGCCTTAACTGTTGGTTACCCTAATTCCCTATTCTCCTGTCTCAATGATTTCAGAGGTACAGTAAGGAAAAAATGGCTTTGCAGAGTGGGCATCTAAGCATACCTTTGAAGAGTAGTTCCTGGGAATTCCCAAGGTGGGCTCCAGTGATGGAGGCAAAGCTCTCCAGGCAGCAGAAGACCATAAGGCAGCCACCCACTTAGGGCGTCAGTGCCACTTCCTCTCAATGCCATTGGTACCAATGATGGTGCTGCCATTGTTGAAGGTTGTTCTTACTCCACCTGGAAGTTTATGCTCGGCTAGGGAACTTCACCAGTGTAAAGTATGGCAGGAGACAGGGACTTAATTCTGAGGCCTCTCTCCCAACCTGGTAAAACCTCTCCACTAGAATTTGAAAAAAAAAAAAAAAAAAAAAAAAAGGCGGTATTTGTGGTGCTCTCATAAACAGGATCCCAAAGATTCTCCCCTCCTCATCCATCAGATGCCCTAGGCTGGAAGGTGGCCCCAGGAGAACACCTTCTAGCCCCTGCCTCCTTCCCCATCTACCCCTATCTATTCAGCGCCCCTCAGAAAACATCCCAAGTTTGTGGCAGAAAACAAAAGTGTAAATCAGAAGAGGTGACATTCAACTTCACACCTTCATGTAGAAGCCCAGCAAGCTCTTGAACCCAGAGCCAGGATGCCTTCCAGAGCCAGCTGCTGCCACGACCCTGAGAGAAGGCAGTAAAGGGAGGAGGCCTGCTCAGAAGCTCAAGCATCCGATCCTCCATTCTAGAACACCTGCTAGTGCTGCATAGCTGGGGTTTCTATGATGACTGAAGACAAGACTGACACCTGGTCCACTCCTGCCATGGCCACAGTGGTCCTCAATGTAATGTTGCCATCCGAGTGGTAGCCCAGATGTGCTGGATGTGACTAGCAGAAACGTGTGCAAAACATAGCCCTTAGCAGGGCCCAGCCTTACTAAGAGGTCATGTATGCTCTAGGCAAGGCCAGGCTGGCTCTATGGTCTGCAACTGTCAGCCTCACCACAGGGGCAGCAGGGACTGAGAGAAGAAGGGTTGGAGTCTCTGTTATTCAGCTCCTCTGAGCAGCAGATGCCAAGAGCACACTAAACTGCAAGGGTTTTAGGAAGGAACATAACATTGTGAAAATTATGAAGGACAGGGTGAGCCATCAGACCTTAAAGCAAGTATCAGCCCTAGTGGGAAATAGAAGGGAAGAGGATGGGTGGGACTGCTCAGAACTATATTCTAAGGAAAATCCATGGAGCCTTTAGGGAGTCTTTGAAACAGCCAGCAAAAAAGTTCCGGGCGTGCCAGCAGCAAGTTGGCCTTAGCACCCCCACCACACTTGGTCATCAGAGGAGAGCTGCCAGGGGAGGCCCATACCAGGTGGACACCTGGAAGGAGCAGCCCCACCTGGAGGAGGTCAGGCACACAGAGTCCTAGGTACTGAGGCTGGGCACCATGGATGGAAGTGCAGCTGAGAGAACCCAGAGGTTCCTGGGCTCCCTGGGGCCCAAGCCAGGACCAGCAGGCGAACACACATAAAGAACTAAAAGACCTACTTGCTGGTGGGGTTGTCCTAGAAGGGGGCAGGCGGGTGGGACCAAAACCTCCTGCAAGAAAGCAGAATACCATCTGTGGGGCTCAGAGATTGGTTGGTGTTAGGAAAGAGGCTCTTTTCTATTTATTTTAAAAATCAAAGTTATACATTCGCAGGTAACAAATGGTCAAATAACACCTAAGAGGCTTTACTTCAGAAAACAGCAACTGTCCCCTTCTTTGCCATTTGCTGTCTCATTTGCCGGTGTATCTCCTTCTCCCAGAGTGATGGCCACCTACTCTGTTACCTGACCTTTGTATGATTGCTTCATTGGCAATTTTTTGCAACAATTTGGTAATAATTTGACAGTTAACCTATTCTTCCAGGTGTATAGCATCTCAGACTAAATTAGATTCTCATATGTTGCCGATTTTCTTAAGAATATTCCTTATGTTAAAGCCCTGATAAAATACATGTTTGAGTTCCTTGGGAGTGTCCCTGCCACAGTGTTTGGGCTTTGATTCAAACAGGGAGATCCCACATTTATGCAGGGTCTGCCCTGTTCTCACATGAACTTCTAGCACCATTCTCTCTTCTGGTGACTCCTAGCTATGCTTGATGGGGACATATGAACATCAGGAGCCTCCAAATCATGCTTACGTTCTTCGAACATAAACTTAGACCCAAATCCCCCCCATTCCCCTTGGCATTGCTGCCAAGCGCTCAACATTTAAAGTCCCTGGACTCTTTGCTGAACAGCCCCTAGTCTGACTTCAATCCACTCTCTACTCCCAGAGTCTGGCCCCTCCCCTCAGGCCTCAATTTTCTCCTGATTCTATTGATCGCATCTGGACATTTAGCACAGAATAAGATGAAAGGAGACACGGCAGTAATGGGAGAGATGGCAGGTGAGGTTTCTTTACCATCACCATGGACGCCTCAGGCCATGCGCACTGGGTGGGGCTTCAGAGGTGACGAGGTCAGACAGTGCTTCTTAGGCCCTGGGTTCATCTCAGCTCACTGGAACCCTCAGACATTAGGAATCCCTGGGAGGTAGCGGTGTCACTGAGCCCCATTTCAAGGACTTACCACACTCCCCGCTGTGTGTGATATTGACAAGTCCACCCTCTCTGAGCTCCAATTTTTGTTTTCACTCTTTAAAGTGTGGGACATTTCTTTATTCCCGAGTGAACAGCAGGAAATGAGATGGAGTGAGAGCCGAAAGAAGGCAAGGAATATTCCTGAGATTGTTCTCAAAGAGATGGAGATGTCTGTGGATGAATCACAAAGGGAGGAAATGGGTGCAAAGGTCTCACTGAGGTCCAATGACAGCAGAACCTGTCAGAGTCTAAGATCTGGACCAGATTTGGCTGAAGTTTTCGGGGAGCCTATATGACAATATTTTGTTTCTATTGGCACCATGTCATACATGAACAATGTCATACATGAACAATGTCATACATGAACAATGTCATAGCACTCAAAAATGGGTTTAGCCGAAGCCTAAAAATATGCCACAAAATTCAAGAAGAAGCTAAAATATTATCGGATTATTTGTTAAAGACATAATCAGGAAACTTTAGAAAACACCAGCATGCATCATCCCAAGTGGTAGATTCCAGTTCAAAAAAAAAAAAAGACAGCGAGAGAGAAAGAGGAATACAGCAGAAGCTCAGAGGTGGGTGAGATTTGGGAAGACAGTTACTTTGTAGGACCCTGTGAGCAACCTGCCCCTGAGTCCAAAAAGACAGCTGGAGTTAAAGAGAGAATGAAGCAGAAGTTGCACCCCAGAAAAATAAATATTTGGTGAGAAACGCTTATAATATCATCTCCAGGAAGATCTGGTCATAAAATCCTTCCAGAGAGAGGTCCTCAAACCCAAATTCACTTCTTGAGGCCAACACTGAAATTGGCTGAACCCCTGTCTACTGTCTACCCACACCATGTTCCACCTGCAAGGCTTGTCTCTCCTTTAAATGAGATGAGCTAAGAACGGAACCTGTGTTTGAGGATGGGTCTTCATCTTCACTTGACCATAATTTGCCTACAACTTTAGGGTAAATGTAATAGTTTCAATACTTTTGTTCTCTATAATTAAAAACCAAAGCAAAACCCCACACCAATAGCTTCATCAAGAGATTCTCACTTGGGCATTGGACCCATTGGCCATATCAAACTCTGATCTGTACACTCTTGGGGGATTAGAATATGCCCAGTTGGTAGAGCACCTGACCAGCTGGGAAAGCACTTGCCCTTCACCTCATTCCACCCTCAAAACAGAGGGTCCAGGAGGACAAGGACTGCCAAGGCTCTGAGAAGTTCTCTCACCCAATGTTACTTCTGACAGCAAATTGTAAGGAGGAGTAGCACTCACCAAGAGGCCTAGGGCCTGCCTTGGATCTTTGCATATAGAACTTAATGGCAGCCCTCAGTGTATTAGTGAAGACACTGATCTTACTAAGGAGAGAAAAGAGGCACAAAGAAGCTGGTCGAACTTGCCCAAGATCACACAGCCAGTCTGTGGCCCAGCTTGCCTTTGAGCTCAGGCACTCGACTCCACATTCTCTGACACCTTTTGGTTCCTCTGACTTCTTCCCATCTGAGGCTCTCTGCTCTGCGCTCAGATGCTCCCTCTGCCTCGCTGCTCAGGAACATAGGCTTCCACAGATAGAGGTAAGGATATGAAACCAGCCAGGCCGGCAAGGACTGAATCCAAATCCCAGGTTTCTCTCCAAGTCCAGGCCTTTCCTGGCAGATATGAGCAGCAAGACCAGGGTAGCCACAGAGGTGAGCTTGGCTGGGCGGAAACTCCCTGAACAGCCAAGTGTGCATGGGATTCTTCCAGGGGTCAGCCCGGTCCTGTCCTGTTCCAGTTAGGAGGCACTGGGCATCTGGGCACTCAAAACCTCCCACTGTGAAGAAGACTGAACCAGTAAGGCCACACGCCGGGCACGGGTCCCCATTTTCAGAGGATGGAGTCAGCCTTGTCAGGGCCACTCATGTGTCCACCTCCTGCAGGCTCCCTCTATCCAAACGGCAATTCCATACCTGGGAATTTGCAAAAGGAGAGATTGAAAGGCCCAGGGCATTTCTGTGGTCCCGACTAACCCTCAAAGATACTCTTGGTCTGTGTGTTCCTCATTTTCAAATTAGAGGCTAAACATGGACAAGGCTGGTAGCAGAGTGTACAGGTCTACTGGCCAGCCCTGTATTTACTCCTCTCTCCAGGCAGAGGGGCCAGTGCCACTCGCTCAGGCAGCAGTCACGTGAGGTCCATCCTCTGGGAAGGCCCTCCCTGATGATCCCTCTGTGATTCTGACCACAGGATGCCTGCAGCGCCCAGAGTCCCAGGTGGAGCAGATTCGGCCATGAGAAGCTTGGTTCCGAGGTCTTTCTGCTGTTATGTCTGTAATTACTAAACTTTTTTTCATATAATTGCATTTTTCAAACATATGAAGGTTACAAAAAAATTATATAACAGGTAAACAGAAGTGCCATTTTGCTTCCATTTGCTCTGGTCCCCTAAGGGGCAGGAAAGCAAGTGACCTTACTCCTGGTATCAAATTGGCATGGCTGGAGTTCAGGTGGGCTGATGGGAAGCTGTGCATCCTGTAGCACCCTGGAATGGCTGAAATTAAGTCCTTTAGGTGGCAAAATTGGCTCATGGAGCAGAAATAGCCCGCCCATAGGCACGTGGGAGCAAGATGTCCTTCAGGCCCCCAAACCTCTTCTGAGCCTCTTTGCCTGCAGACAGCTGGGCGGGCGTGTCTGACCATCCCATGTGGCCAGGGTCCATCTGCAGCAGTTGTGGATTGAGAGCTGTGTCCTTGTCCGTGCTGATTTGAGAGGGATTGGAGGAAGGCTGCGGTGTCTTGGTCTTCTTCCCCAGTGTTAGCCACTGCAATGGCAGGGGGAGGAGGCGGTAGGCTGAGAGCACGGACAATGCAAAGGCAGTCATGGCTGATTGCTAGAGGGAAAGATGAAGGAGACATTAACTCTTCTCCTGAGGCCCAAGTCAGAACAGATATTTTTCAGGTGTTGAGCATGCATGTGCCTCACTTGGGTGTGGGCAGCATTTCTGATTGAACAGAGCCACAGCGCTTGATGCAGGTTTACGTGAGCCCCAGTTTCACCAGCGGGTCTTCTCTCCTCCCTCCTCGGATGTCTCATGGCTCCATCTGTACTCTTAGTGGCCTGGTCTTTCTCTGAGACAATTCCAGGCTGGTTCCCCTGCTCTGCTATCCCCCACAACCTCTCCCACACCATTGCCCAGCTCCCAAGAGCTCATTGTGGCTGAGGAAGGGGGTGCCTTGACATGGAGTTCCCTTCACATGAGGGTCCCAGAACACTCCTCCTGGAAGTGCTCCACCAGGACCCCTGCCACACGCGCCTCTTGGTGCAGGGAGGGGAAGAGAGCAGGTCGTGTCCGATGTGGGTGTGTCTGTGTGCAATGGCTGCTTGTATCCTTGTGTGTTGTGTACCTGCTCAGCAAACACCTCCAGTTAACTGAGTGCCCAAGTGATTCTTCTGATCAGGTACGGCCCTGGAGGAAGTGCAGGAGATGGCCTTCTCTTTTTGCCTTGGGGGGTCCAATTTCCCAGGATCACTTTGACCTGTGGCCAAGAATGATCCTGGGCAAAACAGCACATTTAACCCAAGTTTGATTTCAACTCAACACTTTTCCATTGTGCCTCCCTCTCGTCCCAAATGTGCCAAATACATCTAGTCTCATCTTAGTATTTACTCTTTGCCTTGTCTGTCAGGTCCTGTTCTCTATGAGTGAATATCCTAATGACCATAATATAATCAGTTCCCTTTTTGGGGACTGATGTTTGCTGAGAACTGTCTCTGTGAATGCTGTCTTGCCGCAAAACTTCACCTCTGGATAAAGCGGCTGTGCTCCTTCTGGGTGTCTGCATCGGAGCTGCTGAGGCATCGCCAAGAATGCACCACACAGCTGACTACGCTGCTGAGCATATCTCATTACCAAACGCACGTCCCTTTCAAGGATGCCAGGCCATTAGGGCTGCATTGCCACCTTGATGGACACTGGGGATTAATGCCTGTGTGTCCTAGTTTCATTAAAAAGTTTGAAGTTTTCTGGGTGCGGTGGCTCACGCCTGTAATCCCAGCACTTTGGGAGGCCAAGGTGGGCAGATTACGAGGTCAGGAGATCGAGACCATCTCGACCAACATGGTGAAACCCCATTTCTACTAAAATACAGAAAAGTAGCCAGGCGTGGTGGTGGCGGCTGTCATCCCAGCTACTGGGGAGGCTGAGGCAGAAGAATGGCTTGAACCCAGGAGGAGGAGGTTGCAGTGAGCTGAAATGGTGCCACTGCACTCCAGTCTGGTGACAGAGCAAGACTCCGTCCCCCGCCCCCAAAAAGTTTGAAGTTTGATTTTATGACTTACTGGAATAATGGTTAAGTATATTAATTTCATATAGTTAAATTTTTTTTTCTCCTGACTTTGAAAGAAATTGACACTCTTTCGTGGGCCTGTAAGTTTCCTGGCCCTGGTCACTGTACCCACCCTGCCCATGGCTTAGGGGTCCTAGCAGCAAGCCTGTTTGTGACTGGCCCCTACACTCTCCCACTCTGCCCTGAGATTTTTTCCAAAAGGAATCTCCCTGCACAGAGGGTAGATCTGGAGATCTCCATGTCCTGGGGTGGCTCCCAGGTCACCACTGCCCAGTATGTCTCTGTCTGCTGACAGGACTCTGCTTTCTTAACTCCTTAATGGAGTTCCTGGAGTTGGAGGGAAGCGCTTCCCATCAGAAACCCAATTGTGTCGGTTTTTCTTCCATTTGAAACAAATGATCAAAGTGATAGCGTTTTCTATGTTACATGTCTGTCTCTGGTCACTTAAAAACAAAACAGAGCAGGGAGTCTCTCTGACAGCCCAGGAGAACAGGAAGGCAGCCCTGGGGTAACCTGTCAAGGTTCAGATCATGACCCCCAGCATCGGCCACGGCTGGGTGACATCCTCATTCCCCAGGGGACAGGTGATCCTTTCCTCACCCCACAGCTCAGACCCCAGGATCGGCCCCAATCCCCGTGTTCTGAGTTCCTCCTACTTCCCCTTTCCATCCTGGTCTATCCCCAGCCAGCTCCGAAGGAGGCCAGCCCTGTGGGACAGGGAGGGGTCCAGCCTGAGACCCGGCCTGAGCCGGGAGGGAGCGCTTGTCCTGCTCTGGCCCCTGTGTCGAGTCCCCTCTTACCCGGCAGGTGGTGACTCCCCATCCGCGGAGGCTCCCCCGCCAACACCGAGTCCGCACCGGTCTGTCCTCCAGGGCCCGGTGCAGGAGCACCTTTTGCCCCTGGGTGGCCTGACCCTGCTGACCACGGGTCACCTCCCTGACCACCAATACTCTGCCAACTGCCCCCTGAGTGACTAAGACAGCCCAGTCTAAATTCCCGACTACACACGGTGACCCAATAGTCCCGACTCCCCAAGACAGGGACCCTGAGACAAAAGCTTCGTCAGTTCCTCCGGGAACCAACTGCCGGGAGATTCTGATTGGCTGAGCCACGTGTCCACGTGACCGACCAAAACCGGCCACCGGGGTCTCCCAACTGCCTGTCAAACGCACAGCCCTGTGGGGTCCCCAGAGAGGAAGAGCCGAGAAGGAGGCTGGGCCGGGGGCCAGGCGGCTTCCTCCATGGACCCTTTAATCTACCTCACTTTTTTATCTTTTTTTTTTTTCAGCAGCTTTACTAAGTTATAATTAACACACTATGTAATTCACCCATTTAAAATGTGCACTGGGCCCGGCGCGGTGGCTCACGCCTGTAATCCCAGCACTTTGGGAGGCCGAGGGGGTGGGGTGGGGGGTGTGGGTCACCTGAGGTCATGAGTTCAAGACCAGCCTGGCCAACATGGCGAAACTCTGTCTCTATTAAAGATACAAAAAATATCCAGGTAGTGGTGCGTGCTTGTGATCCCAGGTACTCGGTAGGCTGAGGCAGGAGAATCGCTTGAGCCTAGGAGATAGAAGTTGCCATGAACCAAAATTGCACCACTTCACTCCAGCCTGGGTGACAGTGAGACCCTGTCTCTAAAATAAAATGAAATAAAATAAAGAGAATATACACTGGTTCTTAGTATATTCACAGAATTGTGCAATCATCGGCACCATCTAATATGAGAACATTTTCTATATATATATGTAGAGAAAGGGGTCTTGCTATGTTGTCCAGTCTGGCCTTGAACTCTTGAGGTGAAACCATCCTCCTCCTTCAGCCTGTGCAATACCTAAGCACAGGTGCAAGCATCCATATTACAGGCATGAGATGCCTCACCTGGCCCAGAACTTAGTTTTTTTTACTGAAAAATATTCCCTTGTATGCATATACGATATTTATCCAGTCATCAGCTGATGGACTTTGGACTGTTTCCACTTTTGTTTATTATGAATAAAGCTGCTATGAGCATTTTTGTACAAGATTGTGTAGATTTATGTTTTCATTTCTGCTTATACATGTAGGAGTATAATTTCTCGGTCAAAGTATAACTCTGTTTAATTTTTGAGAGGAATTACCAACCTGTTTTCCCTCTTCTTTTTTCAGAGACGGGGTCTCACTCTGTCAACGAGGCTGGAGTGCAGTGGCACAACCACCACTCACTGCAGCATCGACCTCCTGGACTCAAGTGACCCTCCAGTCTCAGCTCCCTAAGTAGCTGAGACTACAGGAACACGCCACCATGCCTGCAGAACTTTTTGTTTATTTGTTTTGTTTTTATAGAGACAGGGTTTCATCATGTTGCCCAGCCTGCTCTCGAACTCCTGACCTCAGGCAATCTGCCCATCTTGGCCTCCCAATTGCTGGGATTCCAGGCATGAGACACCGCACCTGGCTGCCAGCCTGTTTTCTAAAGTGGCTGCACCATTCCACATTCCCACCACCAGTGATGAGGGTTTTTTCCTCCATCCTTGCCAACACCTGTTCTTGTCTGTAGATTTTATCACATAAGGGTATAAGGTGGCATCTCATTGTGCGTTTGATTTGCCTTTCCCTAATGACTAATGGTATTGAGCATCATGTCATGTGATTATTAGCAATTTGTATATTATCTTTGGAGAAATGTCCATGCAAATTTTTCACTCATTTTTCACTTGGGTTATTTTCCTTTTGTTGAGTTGTAAGAGTTCCCTGTGTATTCTGATACAAGTCCCTTATGAGATAAACAAGTTGCCAGGTTTTTCTCCCATCCTATGGCTTGTCTTTTTACTTTCTGGGTGGTGGTCTTTGAAGTCAAATTTTTTAAATTTTGGTGAAGTCCAATTTTGTTTTTGTCACTTGTACTTTTTTTCTTTTTTTCTTTTCTTTTTTTTTTTTTTTTGAGACAGGGTCTCATTCTGTCACACAGGCTGGAGTGCAGTGGTGCAATCATGGCTTACTGCAGCTTAGAACTCCTCAGCTTAAGTGATCCTCCCTCGTCAGCCTCCAGAGTAGCTGGAGTAGCAGGGACTGAAGGCACACGCCACCACACCTAAATTTTTTATTTTGTTTTGTAGACACAGGGTCCCCTTATGTTGCCCAGACTGGTCCAAACTCCTGGGATCCTCCCGCTTTGGCCTCCCAAATTGCTGGGATTACAGGTGTGACCCACCATGCTCAGCCACTTTTACTTTTGGTGTCATATTTAAGAAATCGTGGCCGGGTGCGGTGGCTCACGCCTGTAATCCTAGCACTTTGGGAGGCCAAGGTGGACACATCACCTGAGGTCGGGAATTGGAGACCAGCCTGACCAACGTGGAGAAACCTCGTCTCGACTAAAAATACAAAATTAGCCAGGCATGGTGGCACATGCCTATAATCCCAGTTACTTGGGAGGCCGAGGCAGGAGAATTGCTTGAACCCGTAAGGCAGAGCTTGTGGTGAGCCGAGATCGTGCCATTGCACTCCAGCCTGGGCAACAAGAGCAAAACTCCATCTAAAAAAAAAAAAAAAATTGCTTCCTAATCCAAAGTCACAAAGACTTATCTACGTTTATCTATGTTTTCTTCAAAAAGCTTTATAGTTAGTTCTTATATTTAAGTTTTTGATGCATTTTGAATTAATTTTTGTGTACAGTGTGAACACTAGTACCAGCTAGTCTGGAGACTAAGGTGGGAGGATCACTTGAGCCCAGGAAGTCCAGTCTAGATTGAGCCATGATTGAGCCACTGTACTCCAGCCTGGATGACACAGTGGGACCCTGTCTCAAGGAAAAAAAAAAAAAAAAAGCTGGGTCTGATGGCTCATTCTCCTGCGATCCCAGCACTTTGTTAGGCCAAGGCAGGTAGATCACTTAAGGCCAGGAGTCAAGACCAGCCTGGCCAACATGGGGTTTAGTAGAAACCCCGTCTCTACTAAAAATACAAAAATTAACCAGGAATGGTGGCAGGCACTTGTCCCAGCTATGCAGGAGGCTGAGGCAGGAGAATTGCTTGAACCCCAGAGGTGGAGACTGCAGTGAGCAGAGATCACACCACTGCACTCCAGCCTCAGCAAGCATGAGAAACAGAATAAATAAAAAGTTTTAAAATTTTCATATAGGTCCCATTTTGATCTTTTCCCTGGGTTTATTAACTGCATATGCACGTTGCTGGAGTTCAATTTTATAATTTAATCTTCAACAGAATATTTGGTGGACCCGTGATTGATTTTGTGGAGTCATTAACATGGTCAGTGATGTATACAATAACTGTTGGAACTGTGCGTCTCCTATTCTGCGTAGAGGATGCCAACTTCTTCAGATACAAGGAAGAAAGTTGTATTTTGTTTAATAGAAATAAAAAGTTGTCACATAGTTTCATATAAGTCCTAATAAGTGTTGAAGGGTGCAGATGGAAACTCAGGAGTCAAAAGGTGGATGGCTGTCCCTTTCCTTTCTCTTTGTAGGCACATGAATTTACTTTCTTAGGGGCAGAACCTGTTGGAGACGTTTTTTAAAAATCCCGCAACCAAATGAGGAATATGTTCACCTTGTTGACTCACAGAGGATACAAATCACACACAAGCAGACGGGGATTCAGAGACCAAATGTTTTCATCTGCTGTCGAGGGAGTGTGGAGATTGAGTGAATGGAAAGAACTATATGAGACCAAGAGGGCGGGGAAGGGAGGCCAAGTCAGAAGAAGCAGAGGCACCTACCCAGATGTTCTTTTTAGATGTGGCATTTTGAGCATCATGATTTGGAGAGTTGCTGTGACTGCTGAGCAGGGACAGAAGGAAGAAGGGAACAGCTGCAGGAGGGGGAGCGGCAGGGAAGAGGGGCATTGGTCTCTCCATACATCTCAGGAGGGCTCTCCTCCCACACGCATTAAAACCTCATTTCTTTACAAAGCTCAGCTCACACATTGCTCCCCAGAAAGGCTGCACCGATGACAGTGGTCTTTCTCCCCCTTCTCTTGATCCCCTCTGTGCTCACCCCTCTGCCCCATCTTTACCACACCCTGTTTCCTTTCAGAATCAGCTTCCTTCTCTCATCCAGTGAACTGTGAGCTCCCTAAGAAAAGGCGCAGTGGCTCACACCAGTAATTCCAGCACTTTGGGAGGCTGAAGCAGCTGGATCACCTGAGGTCAGGAGTTCGAGACCAGCCTGACCAATACGATGAAACCCCGTCTCTACTAAAAATACAAAAATTAGCCAGACATGGTGGCATGAGCCTGTAATCCCAGCTACTTGGGGGGCCGAAACAGGAGAACTGGTTGAACCCTGGAGGCGGAGGTTGCAGTGAGCCAAGATTGCACCATTGCACTCCAGCCTGGGCAACAAGAGCAAAACTCTGTCTCAAAAAAAAAAAAAAAAAAAAAAAAAAAAAAAAAAAAAAGAAAGAAAGAAAGAAAGAAAGAAAGCAAACGAGAAAGAAAAGGAATCGAGTCTTGCCCTTGTTTTTCACTCTGTCTATAGATATGCCACATACAGAAAACAGGTGGAATTACAAACGCTTTGTTAACAAATGATTTCAGAGGTACATTAAGGAAACAAAATGGCTTTGCAGAGTGGACATCTGAGTGTACCTTTGAAGAGTAGTTACTGAGTATTCCTCAGGTGGGCACCAGTGATGGAGGCAACCTCTCCAGGCAGCAGAAGACTACAGAGCAGCCGCCTGCTTAGAGCGTTAGTGCCACCTCCTCTCTGACGGCTGAAGGCTGTTTGTGTTCGACCTGGAAGTTTGTGTTTGGCCTGGGAGCTTCACCAGGGTAAACGGTGGCAGGAGACAAGGTCTTGATTCTGAGACCTCTCTCTCAACCCAGTACAACCTCTCTGCTAGAATTTGAAAAAAATGTGGTATTTGTGGTACCCTCATGGACTGGATTTAAGGGACGTGTGTTGCCTAAGTCCCATCTTCAAAATGACCCAGCAGTGACACTGTTCCTTTTCACTCTTAGGGTACATTTCTCACCTGCATTATGGCCCAGGAATCTCAAGTCACCATCCCTACCATGGTCACCCCAATTTGAAGCAACCTGGCGACCCCAGGCAGGAACTGATCATCAGGGGAGACTGGAGGCAGGTGGATTTTTACAGAAATCCAACAGCAGGACCAAAACAAGGAAAAAGGTGGAAGCAGGAGGGTGGTCAACTGGAGACCCAGGAGAGGATTCCAGGATGGTGGGAAGTCCTCATCCAGCAAGATTGGTAGAGGCCCCATCTGTGCCCTGCCCCTTTCAAGAGGTTTCCTCTGCACCCCCACCCACCCCAACCCTGGCCATTGACCTGCAGGAACAGCAGATATAACTGTGGGGCCCCGAGGCCTGCAGGAACCCAGGGACTCAGGAAAGGCAGGTGTTGCGTTGAGCAGGATCCAAGTTAGCCGGGGAGGGATGTGGGAGTCCTTGTTAGAGGAGGATGTGAAGGGATTGGGATGAAGGAGTCCAGGAGGAGCAGCAGGACCCGAGGCCCTCCCTCTGCACACAGCCTTTCTCTGCTGGGCTCAGGCCCTAGCAACAGTGCCTTATTTATTTCCCCCACCCTTGCTCAGGCTTAGCCAGTCCTAGCTCCAATGATGGGGGAGGGGTCATAATGGGACTCTTGTGACATCACTACATCCCACCCCTCATTCTCTCCTGTGAAATCCTCCTGGAGCTGTCTCTGTCCTATGCCCTGTCCCAGAGAGCCTGCCTGCTACAATCCTTCCTTCCTTCTAGCCCCTGCCTCCCTCACCCCACCCACCCCCAGCTATTCAGTGTCCCTCAGTAAACGTCCCAAGTTTGCAGCAGAAAACGAAACCATAGCTCAGAAAAGGTGGCATTTGCGTTGCATACCTTCATGCGGAAATCTAAGCAAAGCTCTTGACCCCACCATCAGGATGCCTTCCAGAGCCGGCTGTTTCAAGACGCTGCTAGAGGCGATGAAAAACGCAGGAGGCCTTCCCGGCAGCTGCAGGGAGGGGCAGAGGATTGGGGTCGCCCTCTCAAGCATCTGACCCTGCATTCTAAAACACCTGCTAGCGCTGGAGGCCGGGGTTTCCATGGTACTGAAGACAAGACTCTGCTGTCTGGTCCACCACTGTTATGACCACAGAGGCCCCCCAATCTAATGTTGCCATCAAGATTGGTAGTTCAGGCTGGGTGTGGTGGCTCACATCTGTAATCTCAGCACTTTGGGGGGCCAAGGTGGGAGGACCGCTTGAGCTCAGGAGTTCCAGAACAGCCTGGGCAACATGGCAAAACCCTGTCTCTACTTAAAAAAGAAAAAAAAAATGGGCCAGGCATGGTGGCTCACGCCTGTAATCCCAGCACTTTGGGAGGCCAAGGCGGGTGGATCACCTGAGGTCAGGAGTTTGAGACCAGCCTGACCAACATGGAGAAACACTGTCTCTACTAAAAATACAAAATTAGCCAGACATGGTGGCACATGACTGTAATTCCAACTACTCGAGAGACTGAGATAGGAGAATTGCTTGAACCTGGGAGGCAGAATTTGCAGTGAGCTGAGATCACGCTATTGCACTCCAGTCTGGGCAACAAGAGCGAATCTCCATCTCAAAAAAAAAAAAAAAAAAAAAAAGAAAGAAAGAAAAAAGTAACCTAGATGCACTGGATATGAACAGCAGAAACATGGAGAAACACAGTTCTTAGTGGGGTCAGGCCTTGTGAAGCAGCAGCCTGTGGTTTGGACAAGGTCAGGCTGGTTCTGTGGTCACCCACAGTCAACCCCACCACAGGGGCTGCAGGGACCGGGAGAAGAAGGTTTGGAGTCTGTTTTCCACCTACTCTGAGAAGCAGACACCAAGGCAGGATTAAATTGCAAGGGTTTTAGCAGGGGACATACCTTTGTGAAAAGAGTTACAAAAGACTGGGAGAACCACCAGACCATGAAGCAAGTCTCACTCCCAATGTGAGGGAGAGAGGGGAAGAGGAGAGGTGGGAGCGCTCCGGACCACAGTTCTGAGGAAAATCCACAGAGCCTTCGCTGAGTCTTTGAAACAGGCAAAAAAGAAGGTCCGGGCAACCGGCCTGGCCTTAGCATCCCCACCATACTCGGTCATTAGAGGAGAGCTGCCGCAGGAGACCTGGCCTGATGTACTACACAGTGGATACCTGTGAGGAGCCGCACTCCCTCCAGGAGGTCAGCCACAGCGTCCTGGGCACTGAGGTTGGGGACCATGGATGGAAGTATAGCTGAGAGAACCCAGAGGTTCCTGGGCCCCAGGGGCCCAAATCAGGACCAGCAACAGAACACTTACAGAAAGAACTAGAAGACCTCCTTGCTGGTGGGGTTGTCTTAGAAGGGAGCAGGCGGGTGGGACCAGAACATCCTGCAAGAAAGCAGAACATCGTCTGTGGGGCTCAGAGATTGGGTGGTGTCAGGAAAGAGGCTCTTTTCTATTTATTTTTAAAATCGAAGTTATACATTCACAGGGAACAATCAAGTAGTCAAAAAACACCTCAGAGGCTTTATCTCAGGAAACAGCAACTCTGTCCCCCTTTCCTCATTGCCTGCCCACAAAACCATTTTCCTGTCTTTGAGCTGAGTCACAGACCTTCTTCTGTGCTGTCTCCTTCTCCCAGGGTGACGATGACCGCCTCTGTTCCCTGAACCCTTATAGCTATGCAGGATTGCTGCATTGGTAATTTGTTGCAGCAATTTGGTGCAAACTAATTTGACACTTCACTTAGTTTTCCACATGTATAGCATCTTACAGAAGATTACATGAGATTTTAACTCATGGTGCCGATTTTCTCCATAACTGATATTTATGTTAAAACCCTGATAAAATACATGCTGGAGTTCTTTGGCGCTGTCCCCACCACAGTGTTAGGGCCTCCACTGAAACACCTGCGGTGCCTGGGAGACCCCCACATGTATCCAAGGGTCTGCCCTGTTCCCACATGAACTTCTAGCACCAATCCAGTGGCTCCCAGCTCTACTTTTGGGGGACGCATGAACATCAGGAGTCTCCAAATCATGCTTATATTCTTCCCAACATAAACTTGGACCTCATTCCCCCCGATTCCATTTCACACTGCTGTCGAGCTCTTAAGGTTTGAAGCGCCTGCACTCAGAGCTGCAGAGCCCCCAGTTTGACTCCAACCCTTCTCCTCCAAGAGTCTGGCCCTCCCCTCAGGGCTCCATTTCCCTTTGATTCTATTGATCACATCTGCACATTGAGCATGAATAAGATGAGAGGGGACTCGGCAGGATTGGGAGAGGCAGCAGGGGAGGTTTCTTTAACATCACCATGGAAGCCTCAGGCCATGTGCACTGGGTGTGATTTTGGAAGTGGTAGAGCCAGACAGCCATTCTTGGGTCCTGGGTTCAGCCCAGCTCTTTGGGACTCTCAGGCATTAGGAATCTCTGGAAGGGAGCCTTGTTGTTGAGACCCATTTTCAAGGGTTTACCACATGCCCAGCTCTGTGTGATCTTGACAAGTCCACCCTCTCTGAGCTCCAGTTTTTTTTAAATCTCTAAAGTGTGGGACATTTCTTTATTCCATAAGGAAGAACAACAGGCAGGTGGGATGGAGTGAGAGATCGGCTGGAGGTGGAAGAAGGCGAGGAATATTGCTGAGATAGTTTTCAAATCAATGGAGGGGATGTCCATGCATGAATCACAAGGGGAGGGAATGGGTGCAAAGGCCTCACTGAGATCCAGTGACAGCAGGAGTTGCCAGGGTCTGATCTGGACCAGATTTGACTGAAGTTTTAGGGGGGACCTATATGACAGCGTTTGTTTCTATTGGCACAACTCAATACATGGACAATGTCATGGGACTCAAAATGAGTTTGGCAGAAGTTCAAAATTATGCCACAAAACTCAAGAAGTAGCTAAAATATCAGATTTTTATTTTTATCTTTTTTTTTTTTTTTTTTTTTTTTGAGACAGAGTCTTGCTTTTTTGCTCAGGCTGAAGTGAAATGGTACAATCTTGGCTCACTGCAACCTCTGCCTCCCAGTTTCAAGCAATTTTCCTGCCTCAGCCTCCCGAGTAGCTGGAATTACAGGCACCCACCACCGCACCTGGCTAATTTTTGTATTTTTAGTAGAGATGCACTTTCATGATGTTGGCCAGGCTGGTCTTGAACTCCTGACCTCAGGTGATCCACCTGCCTCGGCCTCCCTAAGTGCTGGGATTATAGGCGTGAGCCATCATGCCCAGCCAATATCGATTTTTTTTGTTGTTGTTTTAAGACCAAGTTTCACTCTGTTGCCCAGGTTGGAGTGCAATGACGCAATCTCAGCTTACTGCAACCTCCGCCTCCCGGGTTCAAGTGATTCTTCTGCCTCAGCTTCCTGAGTAGCTGGGATTTTAGGTGCTCACCACCACATCCAGCTAATATTTTGTATTTTTTTTTCTAGTAGAGACAGGGTTTCACCGTGCTGGCCAGGCTGGTCTCGAACTCCCGACCTTAGGTGATCCACCCACTTCGGCCTCCCAAAGTGCTGGGATTACAGGCATGAACCACTGCGCCTGGCCTCAAATTTTTAAAAAGACAAAACCAATGAGAAACCTTTTGAAAATATAATTCTAGAAAATAAAGGATGGGAGGAGTAGCACAGAAGCTCTGAGGAGAGGTGAACCCTGAAGACTCTGTGAGCAACCAGCACCTGAGCCAAAAAAGACAGTATTGATTCTCCAGACCTGAGACAAGGCAGGAGGAAATCTGAGCATAGAGAGATAGTTCTCCAGGCCCTGTGCTACTTCTGATCCCTTTCTGCCCCAAATCCTACAAATAGGACTCTAGTATTGAGTATACTTGGGGCCACCAGGGGACTGTGAGGCCTAGGGAGCTAGGGTAGAAATGGCTGCTTCAAAAGATGAGAAACTGTGGGGATAAGGAAAGTGGAAGGATAATGCCTCAGTGTAAAGTCCAAAATCATGTACAAGCCCTTTTCTGCGATGTTAATGTCCACTGGCCGCTCCTTGGTCCTTTGATGATAATTACTTAGTGACTCAACATGACATCAAAAGAAAGGAATGTAAACATCAGTAACCAAAATGAGGCCCACTACCCTAGAGGCAAATATGAGAAAATCAGAAAACAAGCCTTCAAGTGGAAGTGCCTCAGTGAATTTACACTTGTTTGAGCCCAAAGCTTCACTTAGAAAACCTCTTATGTCTTAAAGTTATAAGACAGGATAGAATTGGATTGGTATACACTATACCACATGAGGGTCTAAGACCTGGACCAGGTTTCACTGAAGTTTTAGGGGAGCCTTTTATGGTAGCATTTTTTTCTTTTGGCACATTCCATAAATAGAAAATACCAAGTAGCTCAAAAATGGGTTTAACAGGCAGGCATTGTGGCTCACGCTTGTAATCCCAGCACTTTGGGAGGTAAAGGCAGGCAGACCACCTGAGGTCGGGAGTTCAAGATCAGCCTGACCAATATGGAGAAACCCTGTCTCTACTAAAAATACAAAAATTAACCAGGTGTGGTGCCACATGCCTCTAATCCCAGCTACTTGGGAGGCTGAAGCAGGAGAATTACTTGAACCCAGGAGGTGGAGGTTGCAGTGAGCCAAGATTATGCCATTGCACTCCAGACTGGGCAACAGGAGGGAAACTCCATCTCAAATAAATAAGTAAATAAATAAATAAAAGGTAGTTTTATAATCAGCTATAGGACTCTAACATGTGCTCTTAAATACGGGTTTCCAATAACTTTGGAGATTGTGACATTAGAATAGAAGAAAAAAACTTTCAGGACTCTCATGCAGAGCTGAAATGTTCATGAATATGAAGCAGAACAGGAGTTAACTACATGAACTGAACTAATGGAAGACTAAAACAATCCTTTTATGACTTTTTGCTTAAAGAATTGCTAACCCTTTGTTTTGTTTTTCAAAGCCAAAAACAAGTTTTTTGAGCTATTTACAGCTTTTAAAAATTGAGTATAGAATTCTCCTATAAACAAAATTTGGAGCATATTTCTCTCTACTGAATTTCTCCAAAATTTGGAAACCATTTGTAGAGTATTCTTAATTTATAGCAATATAGTTTTTTGCACAAGTGCAATATGAATCTGTTTTCTTTTCTAACAGGACACAATTGGAAACACTGGTTATTTTACCAAGGCTTTAACTGAAATGGTTTGCTTTGAGATACAGACTCCTTTAAGGAATCAAAGTTGACTTATAGAGACAATAAAATTCCCTTGAGAAAACTGGCCTCATACCTAGTCTATACAGTTCCTGTACGGGGTTCCTGACCTGTGGTAAGTAAAGAATATCAGTTCCTAGCAGGCCCAGGATCCCCAAGTTATATTAAGACCTCAAGAGGAGAGAAATTTACTCAACTCATTCAGATATGGTTGGCAGAAAACCATGGCTGGGCTCAAGGCTTTAAAGTCTTATCTGAGATTCCTCATGGAACAATGTTCCATCAAAGCCAATATAAAAAGGAGCCTATATGGCAAATAATTATTCTTGCTGTGCTTTATGCAAATAATCAGGCCAAGTATATAATAAGACTAAAGTTTATTTTGCAAACAAATCAGTCCTATCATGGTCTGTTTTTAATAAAAATGAGGACTGGAGAGATAAAAAGTATGTTTTAAGAACTATGAGGCTGGGTGCAGTGGCTCATGTCTGTAATCCCAGCACTTTGGGAGGCTAAGGCGGGCAGATCACCTGAGGTCGGGAGTTGGAGACTAGCCTGACCAACATGGAGAAACCCCGTCTCTACTAAAAATGCGAAAAATTAGCCAGGCATGGTGGCATGTGCCTGTAATCCCGGCTACTTGGAAGGCTGAGACAGGAGAATCACTTGAACCCGGGAGGCAGAGGTTCCAGTGAGCTGAGATCATGCCTTGTACTCCAGCCTGGGCAACAAGAGTGAAACTCCATCTCAAAACAAAACAAAAAAAAAAACTATGACTATGGTATACCTGTTATTAGATTCTAGTCTCATCCATTGTTTTTGAGGTTTTTTTCTGCAATTTAGACTGATCCTGCTTATTTCTGTAAACCAACCAGTGATCTCTGGCTACAGCTCAGATGAAATAAGAGGCATGGGTAATGTAAAAATCTGGATCAATGTTCTATTTCTGGGCACATATTGGAATCAGCTAGCAACCCCATGCGCCCGTCTTACCAGGTATGACAATAGCCATGAGCTACCTGGGCATGATGGCAGCCTCAGGAGTTTTTGAAGCTGTCCTCACCCACTTATTTCATTTGGACACCTCTACTTAAAACCCAAGGAGCCATCTATATTTGTGGCCAATCAGTTCACCAATGCTTCCCCACTAACTGGAATGAAACTTGTACCATAGGCTATGTATCCCCAGACATCTTCATAGTCCCTGGCAATATCTTTCTTCCAGCACCAATCTACAGGCATCCTATCTTGCCCAAGGTGAAGAGGGCTATCCAATTAATTCCACTTTTTGTGGAACATGGTATTATACCCTGTGTGGAAACCAGAATTGCTGGAATCACAAAAGTCTCCTTGATCTATAGCCAACTCTCAAAGGAAATAGCCAACAACATTGAGGCCATGACTAAAATTTTAACAATGGTGTGAGAACAAATTGACTCTTTAGGAGCTGTAGTCCTCCAAAATCTCCAAGGACTAGATATGTTAATGGAAGCACAGGGAGGTATTTGCTTAGCCTTAGATAACAAATGTTGCTTTGGGGTAAATGGATTGGCAAAAGTACAAGACAACATTAGACAACTCCTAAATTGAGCCTCTAATTGATGGGAACAAGCTTCTCAGGGTTAGATTAGGAAGCAACATGGAAATGGTTCTCTGGGTTTTTCCCTTTTTAGGTCCACTTTTACTCTCCTACTTTTGCTCCTTTTTGTCCATGTCTTCTAAATCTAATCACCTGATTTGTCTCCTCTCACTTTTGGGCTGACAAGCTCCAGGTGATCCTCAGTGAGGGATACCATCCTCTCAATGATCAAGAGTCACCCTTCTACAGGAGACCAGTAGACTGCCCAACAGTGGGACACAACAGAGGTGAATTCCCTGTCTCTGTTAGATCTGGCTGGATACCGTTTTCATTAACCTATGGAGCCACCCTGCCCTGACAGCTAGCAAGAGGCCAAAACCCACAGAATAGACACCACCACCCCTCTGTCAGCAGGAAGCAGCTACAGAAGACTGACCTTCATCCATTTTTTCCAGAATTGGGTCTAGAATCTTGAGGGGGGAAATGTTAGAGTAGGTAGTTAGACAGACATGAGCAGGGAAGGAGAGGCCCCCACCACCACCAGGACGGTCAATCATCTGGTGATGGTTAGGTGGTTGTTAAACTGTCTCTCTAAAATACTAATTGGTCACAGCTGGCACAAGGGAACGGCAGTCTCCCACTAGATACAAAACACCTGAAGCTGGTGATTAGCCGCTTTAGCAGCTTCCTGATGAGATTTTAGGACTTGGTGAATGAGCTCAAGCATGCCCACTAAGAGGCAAAATGGCAGTTTAACTAGCATATGACCTTCCTCTAGGAACATTCCGCTGCTAAGTGAAAAACACTTCAAGTGAGCATACATACAACTTCAGTTAACACGCTGTGCATGCAGACCCTCCCAAGTGCTGGTAGGCCACTCTGCGAGGGGACAGCCCACCCCAAGGGAAGAATAAGGGGAAGAGAGACACAACCCTCCCGAATCATGCCAATGTAAAAAAACCCAAGTCAAAGGGCAATCTCTCAAGTTTCCTGCTTGGCCCTTTTCCAAGTGTACTTTACTTCCTTTCATTCCCGCTCTAAAACTTTTTAATAAACTTTCACTCCTGCTCTAAAACTTGCCTTGGTTGCTCACTCCACCTTCTGCCACTCAGATGAATTCCTTCCACCAAGTAGGCAAGAATTGAGTTGCTGCAGACCCATATGGATTCACTGCTGGTAATAGTATCATGAAAGATAGTCATTTTGAAGGAGGAGGAATGAGAGATGTATTCCTATGAATAACCTTACAGTTACCTGTCACTGAGTAAAAAGTGAAGCGTTAATATTAATGCAAGCATCCAAAGTATTTGCAAGGAAGTAGAATAGGAGGAACCTGTTTTCACTGGGATGGGGGTGGGGGGGGGCAAATGTCTAAATCAGTATGACCACTTTGGAAAACAGTTTGGCCTTATCCAATAAAGTTGAACATGCAACTCTGGCCCTGCAATTCCCCTACTACACAGCACTTTGCACATGTGTCCTGGAAGACAGGTAAATATTGATCAAGGCAGCAAAACTGAAAACAATCCAAATGTACATTAACAGAAGAATGGAGAAATTATATGCGCTACAGTCATTACAGTGGAATACTGCACAGGTTTCGTGCCCCAACATGCAGGAAAGTCACAAACAAGGTGTGGAGATCCAGAAGAACAGTAGGGCATAAAAAGCTTGCAAAACTATTCCGTGTAATCTATGCAAATACAAAGAATTGAGGCAGACTACAACGAAGGGCAATTGATTGAAGAACATAAAATTCTGAATAGTGGTTGCCAAGGTGGGTACAGAGAGTTCTGCAAAAATAATCATAGAAGTTCGTTTCTGGAGCTGAGCAATGGCTACACTGGGATGAGTTCTGGAATTAGTTCTTTTTCTGCATAACATATATGTGTTTATATGTTCTTTCATGTTGACTACTGTATTTCTTTAAAGTTTTTCTCTCCATCACCCAGGCTGGAGTGCAGTGGTGCTATCACAATTCACTGCAGCCTTGACCTTCCAGACCAAGTGATCCTTCCACCTCAACCTCCCAAGTAGCTGGTACCACAGGCATGCATACGCTACTCATTTCAATTTTTTTTTTTTTTTTTTTTGAATCAGAGTCTCACTCTGTTGCCCAGGCTGGAGTGCAATGGTGTGATCTTGGCTCACTGAAACCTCCACCTCCCAGGTTCAAGCGATTCTCCTGCCTCAGCCTCCTGAGTAGCTGAGATTATAGGCACATGCCACCACATCCGGCTAATTTTTGTATTTTTTAGTAGAGACGGGGTTTCACCATATTGGTCATGCTGGTCTTGAACTCCTGACCTCGTGATCTGCCTGCCTCAGCCTCCCAAAGTGCTGGGAATACAGATGTGAGCCACCGCGCCTGGCCACAATTTTTTTTTTGAGACAGAGTCTTGCTATTTTTGCTATTTCACCCAGGCTGTAGTGCAGTGGCACAAACTCAGTTCACTGCAACCTCTGCCTCTCAGGTTCAAGCAATTCTCATGCAACATACTCGGTGAGCGTACTCGGTGGTGAATGTACTCCATAAACCTCGCTTTGCCTTTTCAATTCTTCTTTTCGTATGATTTTTGTACTTCTCTCCAGGTCATTCTTTCATTCTAGGCAACATACTTGGAGGCTGTGGGAGGAGAATCGCTTGAACCTGGGAGGCGGAGGTTGCAGTGAGCCAAGATCGCGCCATCGCACTCCAGCCTGGGCAACAAGAGTGAAACTCTGTCTCAAAAAAAAAAAAAAAAAAAAGGAAAAGAAAAGGAAAGAAAATGGCATCCTGCGGGGCAGGTACAGGGGACAGCCCAGGGAAGGAGGCTGCCATTTCCTGAAATAGAACCTCCTAGAAACTGACTGTTCAATTCATGCAAAATCTGAATAAGAAATCAAAATGATAGAAAGTAACCTCTTTCCTGACCATCACCCAGTGCCTGTCACACAGCGCCAGGGACTGAGAGACCCTCCTCCCCATTGTCCTGCTCCCTTCTAGGACACCCCACCAGCACAAAGTTTTCCATTGACAGGGCCCACGTGTGTCTTCCTGGGGTTGATCCTAGTGCTAGAATCAAGGATACAGGAATGTTCTCAGGTCCCTTAGCCATGCTGTCCTCCCAGTGTCCTATACTCCTCAGGTTCAGAGCCCCAGGCCTCAGCACCTCACCTTTCCTTGTTGAAGTCCCCAAGGCCTGACCATTCACCTGGGGACTCTGCTCTCTCTGTTCCTGCTCATCACATCTGGGCTGTCAACCTGTGGCCGTGTTACCCAATCTGAGCCTTAGGTTTTTTTCTTGTGCAAACTTAGGACAGGGAATAGAATAGGCTCATGATAGACAGGCGGAGGTGAGATGGTGTGAGAGAAATGCAGGAGCTAGAAGGAGGAAAAGACTCAGCGAAGGGGTTCCTCTGAGACTGAGAGGTAGGCAAAGGCAGGTTGAGAGTCAGTTTCCGGAATCAAGTACCTGAGGGAAGGGCAGCGATAGCACCACTGCACTCCAACCTGGGCAGAAAAAAAAAGAAAAGCTAAACATGCAACTACCATGTGACTTAGTACTTACTGTTCTTGGAATTAGCCAACAGAAATGAGAACTTAGTTCACACGAAAGCCTGTGCACAAGTGTTTATAGCCGATTTATGCAGAGTAGCCCCAAACTGGACACAACCCCAATGCCCTTCAGTGTGTGAATGTCCAGAGCAGCCTGGGGACTGCACCGCACGCTCTTACTTGGAATGTGTGTAGCTTTCCAGAGAATGAGTTAAGGTATATGTTGAGGGGCTGGGGGCGAGCAGTGCTGGCACACCAGCAGAACTGAGGAGTTCAGCCTAGAGTTGGGTACATCTTGAGCTGAATCTCTAAGGCCTTCAGTTTCCCAGATCTGCTTCCCTTGGAAGCACTTAGGAAACAGGGCCTCCCTCCACAGGACAGCCTCCTGGGCCTGCAAAGGGGCATGTGTTTCCTCCTTAGACATGGATGTGCCTTGTCATCCCTTCTCCTACACTTAGAGCAACCTGTAAATAATTTGATAGGTGAAATAACCCATTGTCTGGAACACCATTTTTGGTGTGGGTTTATGGGTGCCTACGTACCATGTGTATGTATGTAACATGTAACATGTAATCCTGCTCAAAAAGGTTAGAAGTCACCCAGTCAGCTAGCGACTCCAGAATAATCAGACACATGTTCCCCCAAAATACCACAAGATGGCAGCACACGCACACAGCATTTCAAGCTCCTGCCCACTGAGATGACAGCAATTAATCTGCTCTCTAGTAACGCCCCTGCCACCCAGGACAGCCCTACACTTAAAAGGTTATGATGCCTGTTTCTATGATAGTGTGTTGCAAACACACACAGCATTTCTGAGGTAGATGAAGAGATCCAAAGGGTAACAGGAAATTATGTAGTTCAGAATTCTTCACCTTTTTAAAAAAAACTTTTTGTTTGTTTGTATGTATGTATGTATGTATGTATGTATGTATGTATTTAGTTATAATAGAGACAGGGTCTTACTATGTTGCCCAGGCTATTCTTGAACTGCTGGGCTCCAGCGATCCTCCCACTTCAGCCTCCCAAAGGTCCAGGATTACAGGCATGAGCCACTGAGCGTGGCCAGAATTCTTCACCTTTTGGTAAAGAGTGTATATGTTGCACCTGAAGCCAGAAGTCAATGATACTTGATGAAAGGGTTTGTTCAGCGCAGATGACTGACTTGGGTTCATGGCTTGCATGTGTCATAATTGTTGCTGTTTATTTCCTGAAACTTTAGACGACATTGGGCACAATATCAATGCCTTACATGCATGGTCGCATTAAACTTTACTGTAGCCATCTGACATAGTGATTATTATCCTCATTTTACAGATGGGGAAAGAAAGGATTAGAACTTCAGGAATCTTGGCAATGGAATGCACAGTGAGTAGAGGCAGAGAGAACCCGCTTTCCTGGTGGCTCACACTCCTCCGGCACACAAGGCTCCCTCTAGCCCGCGCATGTGTCTCAGCTTTTACTGCTGAAGTCTCAGTTATATGATTATGTATATGCTCAATCCTACATCAATTGAGAATGGCCCTTAGCTTGGAATTAGTGAGAACAGTAATTAGAAATTTATTATCAGAAAAAAGGTCATAAGATTATCAGCCGCAGTCTCTTTGCTGTGCATCTTTCTCATCTAGACAGAACAGCCACAGGGAATCCAGGTCCTCCCCACCACTCCAGGCTCAGCAGTTCACGCTTACCCACCCAGCTCGGGCTCAGCAGTTCACGTTTACCCACCACCCCGGGCTCAGCAGTTCACGCTTACCCACCCAGCTCGGGCTCAGCAGTTCACGCTTACCCACCACCCCGGGCTCAGCAGTTCACGCTTACCCACCCAGCCCGGGCTCAGCAGTTCACGCTTACCCACCCAGCTCGGGCTCAGCAGTTCACGCTTACCCGCCCAGCTCAGGCACAGCAGTTCACGCTTACCCGCCCAGCTCGGGCTCAGCAGTTCACGCTTACCCGCCCAGCTCAGGCACAGCAGTTCACGCTTACCCGCCCAGCTCAGGCACAGCAGTTCACGCTTACCCACCCAGCTCAGGCTCAGCAGTTCACGCTTACCCACCCTGCCCGGGCTCAGCAGTTCACGCTTACCCACCCAGCTCGGGCTCAGCAGTTCACGCTTACCCACCACCCCGGGCTCAGCAGTTCACGCTTACCCACCCAGCTCGGGCTCAGCAGTTCACGCTTACCCACCACCCCGGGCTCAGCAGTTCACGCTTACCCACCCAGCCCGGGCTCAGCAGTTCACGCTTACCCACCCAGCTCAGGCACAGCAGTTCACGCTTACCCGCCCAGCTCAGGCACAGCAGTTCACGCTTACCCGCCCAGCTCAGGCACAGCAGTTCACGCTTACCCGCCCAGCTCAGGCTCAGCAGTTCACGCTTACCCGCCCAGCTCAGGCACAGCAGTTCACGCTTACCCGCCCAGCTCAGGCACAGCAGTTCACGCTTACCCGCCCTGCCCGGGCTCAGCAGTTCACGCTTACCCACCCAGCTCGGGCTCAGCAGTTCACGTTTACCCACCACCCCGGGCTCAGCAGTTCACGCTTACCCACCCAGCTCGGGCTCAGCAGTTCACGCTTACCCACCACCCCGGGCTCAGCAGTTCACGCTTACCCACCCAGCCCGGGCTCAGCAGTTCACGCTTACCCACCCAGCTCGGGCTCAGCAGTTCACGCTTACCCGCCAAGCATGGGCACAGCAGTTCACGCTTACCCACCACCCTGGGCTCAGCAGTTCACGCTTACCCGCCAAGCATGGGCACAGCAGTTCACGTTTACCCACCACCCCGGGCTCAGCAGTTCACACTTACCCACCACCCCGGGCTCAGCAGTTCATGCTTACCCCCCAGCTCAGTCTCAGCAGTTCACGCTTACCCACCCAGCTCAGGCACAGCAGTTCACGCTTACCCACCCAGCTCAGGCTCAGCAGTTCACGCTTACCCGCCCAGCTCAGGCTCAACAGTTCACGCTTATCCGCCCAGCCCGGGCTCAGCAGTTCACGCTTACCCACCCAGCCCAGGCACAGCTGTTCACGCTTACCCAGCACCCCAGGCTCAGCAGTTCATGCTTACCCACTCAGCTCAGGCTCAGCAGTTCATGCTTACCCGCTCAGCTCAGGCTCAGCAGTTCATGCTTACCCAGCACCCCAGGCTCAGCAGTTCAGGCTTACCCACCACCCGAGGCTCAGTAGTTCATGCTTACCCACCCAGCTCAGGCTCAGCAATTCACGTTTACCCAGCACCCCAGGCTCAGCAGTTCATGCTTACCCACCCAGCTCAGGCACAGCAGTTCACGCTTACCCAGCACCTCAGGCTCAACAGTTCATGCTTACCCACCACCCGAGGCTCAGTAGTTCATGCTTACCCACCCAGCTCAGGCTCAGCAATTCACGTTTACCCAGCACCCCAGGCTCAGCAGTTCATGCTTACCCACCCAGCTCAGGCACAGCAGTTCACGCTTACCCAGCACCTCAGGCTCAACAGTTCATGCTTACCCACCCCGCTCAGGCTCAGCAGTTCATGCTTACCCACCGAGCTCAGGCACAGCAGTTCACGCTTACCCACAACCCCAGCTCAGCAGTTCACGCTTACCCACCCAGCTCTGGCACAGATGCAACACTCAGCTTAGCAACATTCAGCTTAGGATCGGGTAAACAGGCAGAGCTTTCTCTCTTTTTTTTTTTTTTTTTTTTTTTTTGAGACAGAGTCTCTCTCTTGTTGCCGAGGCTGGAGTGCAATGGTGCAATCTCGGTTCACCACAACCTCCACGTCCCGTGTTCAAGCGATTCTCCTGTCTCAGCCTCCCAAGTAGCTGTGATTACAGGTATGCACCACCACGCCTGGCTAATTTTGTATTTTTAGTAGAGATGGGGTTTCTCCATGGTCAGGCTGGTCTCGAACTCCAGACCTCAGGGGATCCGCCCTCCTTGGCCTCCCCAAGTGCTGGGATTACAAGCGTGAGCAACTGTGCCTGACCTTTTATTTTTTTTTCTTTTTCTTTTTGGTGGAAAAACCCAACTCCTATCAGAGCATATTCGGCATGTGATTTTTTTTTTTTTTTTTTTTGAAACAGGGTCTCTGTCGCCCAGGCAGGAATGTAGTGGCGCAATCATGGATCACTGCAGTGTCAAACTTCTGGGCTCAAGCGATCCTTCCACCTCAGCGTCCCGGGTACCTAAGTCTATAGGCAAGCACCTATAGTTTTAAATTTTTTTTTTTGTAGAGACAGAATCTCGCTTTGTTGCCCAAACTGGTCTTGAACTTCTGGCCTCAGGTGACCCTCTGGGCCTCCCAAAGCACTGGGTTTACAAGCATGAGCCACCATGCCAGACCTAACATCTCTAATTTTTTAAATTGTTTTTAAATTAATGAGACCAGGTTTCACCATGTTGCCCAGACTATTCTCAAACTCCTGGGCTCAAATGATCCACCCACGTTGGCCTCCCAAAGTGCTAAGGTTACAGGTGTGAGCCGCCGTGCTCAGCCAGCATTTCTAATTTTTGACAAGCAGACTTTTGGTACGTGATTTACCTAAGTTATGTAAAGTTATATTCAACATTATCTCTCTCTTACAAATCAAGAAAACGGTATCGTTAACTTTCCTAAGTGATATATTTAGGAGAAAAATGAATTTAGCAAAGTGGAGGTCTTTTGTGTCCTTTTACGGATAGTAAAATAGCATCTAGGAGAATGCGAGGTTGAAGGGAACTGTCAAAGATTTGGGGCCAACTGAGACCAGTTAGTGGCCATGACCAGGAGGGGACCTTAGGTGCTGCTTGCTCTCCCCAGCCAGGTTCGGCTGTGTGGGTGCAGACTCAGACTTGGAGGTGAGATGAAAATAATAAGAGGGAAGTGATGGAGCCAAGACAGGGCAAGGGCCTTGAGCACACACAAGGAAGAGATTCCAGCAGCTGACAGTCTCATTACAGCTGGCAGGGTAGTCAGTGAGAGCATGAGATGTGGTGGACCATGGGCAGAGAAGCTGGGAAGGATGCACTGGTGGTCTCAGCGCAGGGAGGGTGCCAGAGGGAGTGAACAGTGGAGTGGAACATTCCATTTCTGTTACGGAAAGGGTGTCGCTATTTGACAGGACAGCTCTGGGATATGACCATGGGAACGAAAGACTGGGGAGATGACAGGATCACTGGCAGGAAACTGAGAGGTCAGTATTTTGGAAATATTATTTACAAAGATACTGATATCACCAAGGACAGGAAAGTGTTAGAGAAAGTGGCAATGATTCAGAAAGTGAAATCTCTAAGGAAGAATGTTTGTACCCAGGCTTTGGTAGATGAAGGTAACCACAGGGTGGTGGGAGAAACCGTTTTTCACGGGAAGGAGGGAGAATGTTCCAGGAAAGCATCAACGACCGGCAGAAAAGACACTCACCCCACCCACCCCTCCTCAAGCCCATGGACATTCAAAAAGCACAGGGAAGAAAACATTCCCATTTTGAGAGAGCCATAGGGGAAAGTGTGGTTTCACGCAGAGCTGCAAAGTCCAGTGTGGCAGCCACCAACCACATGTGGCTACCGAGCACTTGAAATGTGGCTCCTGGGATGAGGGACTGAATTTTTAATTGAATTTCATTCAAAGTAACTAAAAACTGAGGCAGCAGAAAATATTTTTCTGTTAATCACAGCTTTATTGGTTTGGTAGGACTTCATTTCACTTTAACCATTGAAAAGCCAAACTGGCCAGGTGCAGTGGCTCATGCCTATAATCGCAACACTTTGGGAAGCCAGGGCAGGAGGATCACTTGAGGCCAGGAGTTCAAGACCAGCCTGGGCAACACAGCAAGCCCCCAAACCAAAAAAAAAAAAAAATTAGGCTAGGCGCGGTGGCTCACACCCGTAATGCCAGCACTTGGGGAGGCCAAGTCGGGCGGATCAGAGTTTGAGACCAGCCTGGCCAACATGGTGAAACCCCATCTCTACTAAAAATACAAAAATTAGCCAGGCGCAGTGGCACATGCCTGTAATCCCAGCTACCCGGGAGGTGGAGGTTGTGGTGAGCCAGGATGGTGCCACTGCAGTCCAGCCTGGGCTACAGAGTGAGACTCCATCTCAAAAGTAAATAAATAAATAAAATAAAATAAATAAATAAATAAATAAAGAATTAGTTGGGCATGGTGGCATGCTTCTGTAGTCCCAGCTACTCAGGAGGCTGAGGCAGAAGGATCCCTCGAGCCCAGTAGATCGAGGCTACAGTGAGCTATGACCACGCTACTGCACTCTTGCCTTGGTGACAGAGCAGACGCTGTCTCTAACAAAAAAAAAAAGAAGGGGTCATTTCCATTCTCTCTTCCACCAGAGACCTACATGCCACCACTTGTGCTGCCACCATGTCTAGTGATCCCTGAGAAGTCCAAGCATATTTTGTGAGTACTCAACACCAATACTGATGGGCGTCGGAAAACAGCCTTTGCCATCATTGCCATCAAGGGCGTGTATTGAAGATATGCTCCTGTGGTGTGGAGGAAAGCTGACATTGACCTCACTGAGAGGCCAGGAGAGCTCACTGAGGATAAGGTGGATGTGTGATCACCACTATGCAGAAAACATGCCAGCCCAAGATCCCAGACTGGTTCTCAAACAGACAGAAACATGTAAAGGATGGAAAATATAGCCAGGACCTGGTCAATGGTCTGGATAACAGCCTCTGTGAGAACCTGGAGCAACTGAAGAAGATTTGAGCCCATAGAGGGCTGTGCCACTTCTGGGGCCTTCATGTCCCAGGACAGCACAGCAATACCACTGGCCGCTGTGGCCATAACATGGGTGTATCCAAGAAGAAGTAAGTCTGTAGGCCTTGTCTGTTAATAGTTTATATGCCTAAACAAAATAAAATAAAAATTTAAAAATCATAAAAAAGAAAAGTCAAACTAACATGTGCTCTATACATAAAATACACACCAGATTTTAAGGACAGTATGGAAGAAAAAAGATGTAAAATATCTTCTAACATTTCTATACTTTTTGCATGTTGCAGTGTTTTGGGTTATACAAAATATGTTTTTCATGTTGGATTTATTGGGCTACATAAAATATATAGTTGAAATTAATTTCACCTGGTTCTTTTTACTTATTTTAATAGGGCTACTAGAAAATTTAGCTGAGCAAGGTGGTTCACACCTGTAATCCCAGCACTTTGGGAGGCCAAGGTGAGTGGATTGCTTGAATGAATTGGAGTTTGGGAATGAAAGTAAAAGAATCAAGGGTGGGCTGGGCGCAGTGGCTCACACCTGTAATCCCAGCACTTTGGGAGGCCGAGGCAGGCAGATCACCTGAGGTCAGGAATTTGAGGCCAGCCTGGCCAACATGACGAAACTCCATCTTTACTAATAATACACAAATTAGCCAGGCATGGTGGCACTCGCCTGTAATCCCAGGTACTTGGGAGGCTGAGGCAGGAGAATCGCTTGAATCCGGGAGGCGTAGGTTGCCATGAGCCAAGATCATGCCACTGCACTCCAGACTGGGTGACAGAGCAAGACTCTGTCTCAAAAAAAAAAAAAAAAAGAATCAAAGGTAACTAAAATTTGACCTGAGCAACTGGAAGGACGGAGCTGCCTGTTATTCAGAAGACTGCAAGTAGAATGTTTGAGAGGAAGGGTTTGCACGTGAGTTCATACTGGGATATGTTAAGTTTGAGAGACTTGCTAGACCACCTGCCAGATTTTGAGTGGGCAGTTGTCTAATAGGGATCTGCAGCTCACGGGAGAGATGAGGCTGCAGGTATAAATCTGAGGGTCTCTACCACATAGATGGTATTTAAAGCTCTGCAACTTGACTTCCGAATTTAAAAGAATTATAGATCAATCCACAGTCATCTCCCTGTGGCTTGCTGCATAACAATGGTATAACTAACTCCCAATTCATTCTTAAGGGTCCGTTTTTTTGCAGATGTGTATTCCTATAGACATTTGGCTCAATCTAATATTACAGTCAATGTGTATGCCCTAGACAAATACTAGCTGACAGAGTATAAGAATTCAGACTGGGGTTTCTACATTTCATGATGTAGAAATCCTATAGATGCTCACCAAGAGCTTTCTACCCTCTGCTCACAAGATGCTCTTGCCTCATTGCAGACATTTCCCCACATACCTAGAATTTTGTTTACAATGAACAAAATGTTGGGTAAGAGTCTCCTGAGCTGAAACAGTTACACCCCCGCAGCTGAGGAAAGCTGTTCCCTCTGCATTAGGCCAATGGGTGAGCAAGCAATTCTCCCATCTAGACCCACAGCATAGAGAACCCTGTACAGAAATTACCGAACAACATACGCTGAAAAACTAAAAAGGGGGTGGGGAGAAATTGCGTCAGATGAATCCTTCTTCCCCTTTGTAGTTCCTTGGTTAGCTAAGAAAACGCAAATAAACTCTTCATTGTCACCGTTTAACCCTGGACTTGTTCTGCATTCCACTTCCCTCAGGAAGCCCACACCTCCTGATACAACCCACACCACGGTTGCCTTCCCCTCCCGGAGGTCACAGAGAAGGCATTTAAAAATGGCTCCCGGCCGGCATGGTGGCTCACGCTCAGCACATTGGGAAGCCTAGACGGGAAGATTGCTTGAGGGTAGCAGTTCAAGATAAGCCTGAGCAACACAGGGAGACCCTATCCCTATTTTTTTTTAATGTTAAAAAAATTAATTTAATTAAATAAAAATGGTTCCCACGTCAAAGAGAATAAAGAACTACAGAAGTCAAGTGTTAGATGGTCATCACTGCATTACTGATTTTACTGATAAGGACATTGAGACCCAGAGAATTGAACTAACTTGCTCAAGCTCAAAACTGGTTAGGAGCAGATTCAGAACCAGTGCCCTGGCGCTCCCCTACTTTTTTTTTTTTTTTTTTTTTGGCTTTCTCTTTTAACTTTTTGTTATGGAAAATTTCAAACACATACAAAGGTAGGCAGAATATATACTCATCACTCAGCAACAATGATAACAATTACCAACAAGTTGCCAGAATCGTTTTATCTATCCTCTCGTATTTGTACTGGATTGTTTTAAAGCAAATCCAAGATACTTGAACTTCTGTTAAATGGGATGGAAACAAATAAAAGACAAAACATTTTTTTTAAAATCCAAGATACTATCATTTCTCTCGTAAATACTTAAGCATACTTCTCTAACTGATAAGAAAATTTTAAAAAGAAAAACACATGCCACCAAACACTCAATAAAGCTAACAATAAAGCTAACAACAATCCCTTTGATATCACCTACTATCTGCATATATATATATATATATTTGAGACGGAGTCTCACTCTGTTGCTCAGGCTGGAGTGCCATGGTGCGATCTTGGCTAACTGCAACCTCTGCCTCCCAGGTTCAAGCGATTCTCCTGCCTCAGCCTCCCAAGCAGCTGGAACTACAGGCGCGTGCCACCATGCCTGGCTAATTTTTGTATTTTTAGTAGAGATGGGGTTTCACCATGTTAGCCAGGATGCATATTTATTTATCTGATTATCTCAAGGGTATCTTTTTACAACTGGCTTGTTTGAATCAGGATTAGAAAGGTTCATACATTGCATTTGGTTATTATTATCTCTTAAGTCTCTTTTATTCCATACCACTCTTACATCTCTTTTTGTTTTAATGCCATTGGTTTTTTGGAGAGGATGAATCAATTGGCTTCTAGAATGTTCCGTGTTCTGAGTTTGGGTTTTTGCTCCCTATGGTGTCATCTGCATCCTGTAGTACTCTGTCCCCTGTATTCCCCGTACATTGGAAATTCAGGTCTAAAGGCTTGTTTGGATTCAGCTTTTTAGGGAAGAAGACTTAATAAGAGATACTGTGTTTTTGCTATAGCTACCCATCTGGAGGGCTCCTTGCTGCGTTTGGTGATGCTAAGGCCAAATGCTCAGTAGGTTCAGGTGATGTGAGCCTGATCTCTTCATCATAAAGTTCCCTGTAAACCTTTCACGTCGTGGTTCTAGCATCTCCTGATGATCATTATCTACATTCACTGTTTCATTCATGCCTGCAAGATGATTTTTTAAAAATTCTATCATTCTTTTTGCTTCTCTTAATTAGAATTATTCTACAAAGGAAAACTTTTCCTTATCACCGACTTGGTGTTTTTGAAATACAGCTGATGCTGGGCACAGTGGCTCTTGCTTGTAATCCCAGTACTTTGGGATGTCAAGATGGGTGGATTGCTTTGAGCCCAGGAGTTCGAGATCAGCCTGGGCAACATGTCAAAACCTCATCTCTACAAAAAAATACAAAAGGTAGCCAGGCCTGGTGGCACATGCCTGTAGTCCCAGTCAGTCAGGAGGCTGCAGTGGGAGGATCAGCTGAGCCTGTGAAGTCGAGGCTACAGTGAGCTATGATTGCACCACTGCACTCCAGATTGGTCAACAGAGTGAACCCCTGAAGAAAGGAAAGAAAGGGAAGCAAGATGAAAGATGAAAGAGGGGAAGGGAAGGGAGAAGGAAGGAAGGAAGGAAAAAAAGGAAGGAAGGGAGGGAGAGAGAGAGAGGAAAGAATCAAGGGAACTAATATAGAGAGGTAGGATAAATGCTTGATTCTGTCCCTTTATTTCTCAATTGTAAAAGAACTGGCCTATTCCCTAGAAAATTCTAGTGGTGACAAATGCAGGGGGTCTTGTTTTTGTTTCATTTTGTAATTTGGTCATTATGATATGTTTCAGTCTATTGTAAACATCTGTTTTGGTGCTAAAACTTGTCCCATTTTAAGTGAGTCAGTTCTGGGTTCCTTTGACTTCATCTGTTAGTGTTTGATACCTTCCTTGCTTTCAACATGATAAGCAGTCCAGTGCTCACCTCATTCATGCCCTGCCCTAGACCTGTGAAAATCTGTTTTCCTGCTGGTCCGGAGTGACTCATGGGCCGTTCCACAGCCTCCCTATTCCTTGGGCTTATTTGGGTCACTTTCGCTGGCTAAGAGCTGTGGTCATTAGAATTTGGTTTTATTTGGCCAGGCACAGTGACTCACACCTGTAATCCCAGCACTTTGGGAGGCCAAGGCAGGTGGATCACGAGGTGAGGAGTTTGAGATCAGCCTGGCCAACATGATGAAACCCCGTCTCTACCAAAAAATACAAATATTAGCCGGGCATGGTGGCATGCATCTATAATCCCAGCTACTCGGGAGGCTGAGGCAGGAGAACTGCTTGAACCCTAGAGGCGGAGGTTGCAGTAAGCCGAGATCGCGCCATTGCACTCCAGCCTGGGCAACAAGAGCAAGAGCAAGAGCAAGACTCCATTAAAAAAAAAAAAAAAGTTGGTTTTATTGGCCGAGCACGGTGGCGCACACCTGTAATTCTAGCACTTTGGGAGGCTGAGGCAGGTGTATCGCTTGAGTCTAGGAATTTGAGACCAGCCTGGGCAATGTGGCAAAACCCCATCTCTACAAAAAAATATGAAAATTAGCCAGGCATGGTGGCATGTGCCTGTAGTCCCAGCTACTCGTGGGTTTGAGGTGGTAGGATTGCTTGAGTCCAGGAGGTCGAGGCTGCAGTGAGCCGTGATCATGCCACTGCACTCCAGTCTGGGTGACAAAGTGAGACCTGGTCTCTGAAAAAAAAAAAAAGAAAAAGACAAACCCCAACTCTCCTGCAGTCTCTTCAGTGCTCTGGGGCAGGAACATAACTGACTTGGCAAGGATAGGCTGTGGTTCAGGGAAGGCCACTCAGAAACTAGGTGGTCAGAATCCTGAGTGGGGTACAGGGGTGGAAGGGGAGAGAGCTTTTGTTTGTAAGAGTCTGATCAAACTATAACACTGATCATTCTTGGCACCAGCTACATTTTCATCTGCATAGAGGGAATCAGGCTGAGCGAATAGGTTAGTTTGGCTCAAGGAAGAAACTGGTCTGGGTAATGTAAGGATGAGAGTAATTCAAGGCTATTGTAATTCAAGGCTATTGTTCGTTTTTGTTTTGTTTTGTTTTGTTTTTTTTGGCGGGGGGGGGTGGTGGTGGGGGGGATGGAGTTTCACTCTTATTGCCCAGGCTGGAGTGCAGTGATGAGATCTTGGCTCACTGCAACCTCCGCCTCTCAGGTTCAAGCAATTCTGCCTCAGCCTTCCGAGTAGCTGGGGTAGCCTGCCACCACGCCTGGCTAATTTTCTTTATATATTTAGTAGAGATAGAGTTTTGCCATATTGGCCAGGCTGGTCTTGAACTCCTGACCTCAAGTGATCCACCCGCCTCAGCCTCCCAAAGTGCTAGGATTACAGGCGTGAGCCATCGTGCCTGGCCTAAGGCTATTGTTCTTAGAGGTAAAGAAGCAGACCTCCCCTTTCTCTTGGGGTGTGCTGGCCCCAGGTATGGACCTGGCACCAGCAGAAACAGTGATTGGGGTTTGAGCAGCAACACGGCCTCATGCTTACTCCTGGGGTTCTCTATGGCAGGGTATCACCAGGGGTTCAAGAGAGTTTCCTAAGTATCAGTATCATACACTTCCAACCACTAAGTGACACAATGATGACCTCTAAAGACCAACCACCCATCTAGCATCAGGCTAGGTGCTATATACCCATCTCTAACCCACACCATAACTCTGCCAATTTGAGACTATTACTGCATTTTCCAGAAAAAGAGACTTAGGCCAGGCATGGTGGTTCATGCCAGTAATCCCAGCACTTTGGGAGGCTAAGGCAGGAGGATCTCTTGAGCCCAGGAGTTCCAGACCAGACTGGGTAACATGGCAAAACTCCATCACTACAAAAATTTTTCTAAAATTAGCTGGGCATGGTAGCATGCACCTGCAGTTGCAGCTACTTGGGAGGCTGAGGCAGGAGGATGGCTTGAGCCCCGGGCGTCAAAGCTGCAATGAACTGTGATCATGCCACTGCAGTCCAGCCTGGGTGATAGAGTGAGATCCTGTCTCAGAGAGAGAGAGAGAGGGAGATTGAGAGACTGACGCTCAAACCGATAGAGTCACACAGGTGGAGGCAGGATTCCAATGTATTGCATGCTGCAGCCGTTGAGCATGGACCCACCTATCAATTTCCAGAAGAAACCAGCTGGGAATTTATGTGCCATGTGCATCTCTGGGATATTTCCTAAGAGAACAGAGGCTGAGGCAAGGTGCACAAATTCTGTATCTCTGGCAGAGCCCTCCACATGAAACTGCCTTTGCAAAATTAGACAGTCAGAGAAATCTGACATAGCTGACTTCATGTTTCCTCTAACCTCCAAGCTGTTCTTGGTCATCTCTGGGCATAAGCCAAACTAACTTTGGGAGACATTTAGTTTATAGTTTAACCTTAGCCTACCATAGCCCTTCCCAAAACTAAATCACCTTTGTAAAACTAATGGAAGTCCACAAGGTTAAGAGAATGAGAAGGGCCTGAATTCTGCTAAGATGTAGGCATAAAGGATAAACAGCCATTGTTCCGGAGGTCACAAGATTTGCAACTTCCCCAATTTATCTTGTATATAACATTGCTATTGTAGAACCTAAGATTGGTCTTTTGAGACTTCTGCATTTCTGACAATTGGCTAATCCACCCAGACTCATGACTAATGACTAACCAGTCCTCTGGCACCCTCACCCAGAGGCAAACCGTTTTCCATGCCCCTGTGATGGCATCCCCAACCAATCAGTAGCATTCCCTGGTCCCTTGTCCATTCCCTAGTTCCCTGCCCACCAAAATATCCTTGAAAACCCCTAAACTCAAAGCCTTCAGGGAGATCAGTTTGAGTAATAACTCCATCTCCTGTGTGGTGGTAGGTCTTGCATCAATTAAACTCTTCACTGCAATGCCGCGGTCTCATTGAATTGATTTTGTCTGTGCAGTGGGGAGGACGAACCCATCAGGCAATTACAAAAATATACTGGGAGTCTGGGCACCTCTGCCTCCGCTATCCACATGGCCACTTCCTTCTAATATCAAGCCTGGGACATCATCATGCTCATTCCTCAAATCTTGGCCCTTTCCTCAGAACAACCTTGCTGAAAGTCAATGGAGACAGACTCTCACGCCTGTCTCAACTAGAGACACTTGTTGACACAAGAAACTGTGCTTCTAAAGATCACTTATAAAGTTGGTTCCTAGAAATGTGGAGACCATTTACCCATTGGGTTTTTTTGTTTTGTTTTCTTTTTTTTTTCCTGAGATGGAGTCTCACTCTATTGCTCAGGACGGAGTGCAGTCGCATGATCTTGGCTCATTACAAACTCTGCCTCCCAGGTTCAAGAGACTCTCCTGCCTTAGCATCCCGAGTAACTGGGATTATAGGCGTGTGCCACCACACCCAGCTAATTTTGTATTTTAGTAGAGACGGGGTTTCACCATGTTGACCAGGCTAGTCTCAAACTCTTGACCTCAAGTGATCCACCCACCTCGGCCTCCCGAAGTGCTGGGATTACAGGTGTGAGCCACTGTACCCAGCCTACATCATGCTTTTAATTTGCATTTGCTTAATGGCTGGTGATGTTGAATATCTTATGTGTTTATTGATATTCTTATATCATCTTCAATGTGATGTATCCTCCTACCTTTTGCTCATTTTTAAACTGAATTTTCTTTTTTCGTTGTTGTTTTATGACAAGGTCTTGCTCTGCCACCCAGGCTGGAGTGCAGTGGCACAATCACAGCTCACTACAGCCTTAAATCCTGGGCTCAAGTGATCCTCCCACTTCAGCCTCAGCAGTAGTTGGAACCACGGGCATCACTGCACCTGGCTATTAATGTCAAATTTTCAGAGTTCTTTGTCAGACATTTGTTTTGCAAATATTGTATCCCACTTTGTAAACTTGTCTTATTTATTTAGAGACAGGGTGTTGCTCTGTTGCCCAGACTGGAGCGCATGGGCACAATCTCAGCTCATTGTAGCCTCAGCCTCCAGGGCTCAAATGATCCTCCCACCTCAGCCTCCAGAGTAGCTGGGACTACAGACGTGTGCCATCACACCTAGCTAATTTTTGTATTTTTTTGTAGAGATGAAATTTCACCCTGTTGCCCAGACTGGTCTTGAACTCCTGGACTCAAACAATCTGCCCACCTCAGCCTCCCAAAGTGCTGGGATTACAGGCATGAGCCACTATGTCTGGCCCTTTTTGTCCTTTTAACAGGTCTTTCATGGAGCAACAGTTTTACATTTTTACAAAGTCCAGTTTATTGATCTTTTAATTTTATGAATGGTACTTTTGCTGTCATGTCTGAGAATTCTTTACCAAGTCCTGGGTCCTGAAGATATTCTCCTGTGTTATCTTCTCGTTTTTGAGGATGGGGTCTTGCTCTGTTACCCAGGCTGGAGTGCAGTGGCACAATCATGGCTCACTGCAGCCTTGAGCACCTGGGTTCAAGCAATCCTCCTGCCTCAGCCTCCAGAGTAGCTGGGACCACAGGTGTACGCCACCACATTCGGCTAATTTTTAAAATTTTTGCAGTGACAGGATCTTGCTGTGTTGCTCGGGGTGGTCTTCATCTCGAAGTTCTGGGGATTAGAAGTGTGAGCCACCAAACCCGGCCTGTTATCTGCTAAGATTTGGGGTTTTATATTTTAATCTATGATTCGAGTTACGTCTTGTATAAGGTGGAAAATTTAGGCCAATGTATGCTCTTGTGGCATTGGATGTCCCATTGCTCCAGCATATTTTTTTTTTTTTTTTTTTTTTTGAGACTGGGTCTCGCTCTGTCATCCAGGCTGGAGTGCAGTGGCACAATCTTGGCTCACGACCTCCGCCTCCCAGGTTCAAGCGATTCTTGTGCCTCAGTCTCCTGAGTAGCTAGGACTACAGGCGCATGCCACCACACTCGGCTAACTTTTGTATTTAGTAGAGATGGGATTTCACTATGCTGGCCAGGCTGGTCTTGAACTCCTGACCTCAAGTGATCCACCCACCTTGGCCTCCCAAAGTACTAGGATTACAGGTGTGAGCCACCAGGCCTGGTCGCTCCAGTATAATTTCTTGAAAGAAAAGACCATCCTTCATTGAATTGCCTTTGCATGTTTGTCAGAAAGCAGTTGACTGTGCTTGTGTAGATTTTCCTATTCTGGGCCACTGATCTATATATCTGTCCTTCTGCCAGTACCAAAGTTTTGATTCCTATAGTTATATAAGTTTTAAAATCAGGTAGCGTGATTCCTCCCACTTGCTTCTTGTTCAAAACTGTTTTTAGCTATTCTAGTTCTTTTGCCTCTCCAAATAAATTTTAGTTTTTCCACCCAGGCTGGAGTGCAGTTGCATGATCTCAGCTCACTGCAACCTCCACCTCCCATATTCAAGTGATTCTCCTGCCTCAACCTCCAGAGTAGCTGGGATTACAGACACCCACCACCACGCCTGGCTAACTTTGTATTTTTAGTAGAGACAGGGTTTCACCATGTTGGCCAGGCTGGTCTCGAACTCCTGACCTCAGCTGATCTGCCAGCCTTGGCCTCCCAAAGTGCTGGGATTATGGGTGTGAGCCACGGCGCCCAGCCCCTGCTATATTCTTAATATAGCAAATTAGTCCAACACTGATCAGACTCTCAAGAGTACTCTTCTGGCATTTGATAAAGTATCAAGTTATTTAAGAACACTTGGACAAATTTTTAAAAATTGAAGAAAACAATTGAGCAACTACCCTATCACACGTAACATAAAGCTATACTAATCGCATGGATGACTCCCAGGTACCACACACTGAGACAGAACTTGGGAGGAGGTGGGATGGCAGCAGGTTTGGTAGAAGGAAGAAGGAAGTGCTTTGTTGAGATACATCAAGTGTGAGATGCTTATTAGACCTTAAACTGGAGATGGGGACACAGCGGGATGTATGAATCTAGAACTTATGGAAACGGTCTGGTCTCTTCCATTAGAGAGATACATTTAAAACCGTGGGATGCCACTGAACTTTTGCTGAGCTTTTATTGCTTTCTTCCTGTTAAATCAAATAGTTTGGCTTTGCAAGTAAGCTTCAGAAGTTCACCCATCCTATCCACATTTCTGTTTTCATGTTTAGGTAAATTTAGTAGAGGACTAAATAAACTCTAGTATTCCTCTTATTATTCCTATACTATTATTACTTTCCTCATTACTTTTGAACACTTGCCTTTCGTGTCATTTCCCTTCTTAAAAATCATTTAACTTTGATCTCCTATACGATGCTAAGCTTCTCTCTGGCATTCATAATACATTCTCCATTGTCCAAATGGCTCCTTCATTCCCCCTGAACACACCACACGTATGACCCCGGCCTCTGACTTTATGTAGACTGCGACCCAAACTGGTTTCACAACTCCCTTGACCTGTACCTCTATCTGTAAGAGCTTGAGAGCTCTATGAAGTCTCCAACTGTTCCAGCCCATCATCTCCCCTCCTCATCTCCACACACATTTATATGGTAGTCTTCATCATATGGTCTCTTGCATTTTAAAAACCTCAAACCTACTTCTCAAATTGTACAAGCCCACTAAGAGGTCATATTGGAATGAGTTTCCAATCATGAATGCCAAAATCATGCAGTATTTCTAATACAAATACTTTGCTTTCTACCCCAAAAATACATAATCCAAAACTAAAATGCAAAGGAATAAATCAATTGCATCCAAATCTAAATTAACAGGACTCCATTATCAACCTAGAGTACCAAGCCAGTAATAATGTGAAAGGCAGAATTTGGTCAGAGGTATAGAGTGAGCATAGGCAGAAATGGCAATGAGTGTCCACCAGGACTAATGAGGCGATCTGCCCCCAGGCCACACAATTCCTATCCAAGGCAGCGCCTTTTTCACTACCAGTCCACCAACTGCAGGATTTAGGTATGCTGTCCCAGGAAGAGGCAACCAGGCCTGGGGGAAAAACTGTACCTTATTCTTCCACTTAAATGGAATAACTATCCCTGTATTTCTCCTCAGTCTGCATGGAGCAAAAAATTGGTTTTAGCATAATCCATCAAATACATGACTCCAAGTAACCAGGACAGAGAACTCCATGTGTAAACATACAAACACATGCAAACACACACACGCACATGTGAGCGCACACATACTCCAGACATTATGGCCAAGCATGCCATACAAAACTGTATGTTTATCGTGAAACAATCTGAGTTAGGAAACTAGGATTGTTGCCACCACCATTTATTTATCTAGTTCATAACTAAGAACACTATAGCAGTGCTGGAGATGCAAAGACGTCCCTGCCCTTAAGGGGCTTACAATCTTACTGGAGAATATAACAGGCACATAAGAAGCTGGACTACAAGGAAGCATGAGCTAACAAATGCCAGACTTTGGAAGGCAGCGTAGTTTGAGAACATGGGATTCAGAGTCACAAAACCCACATCCTAGTCCCAACCCAGTACATCAGTGAACCTCTCTGGGTTTTTTCCCAGCTACAACATTAAATAGTTAAGACTGAGAGGCTGTCTGCATGTTTCCATGGTGATTCAGATCAAAAGCTGAGATGAGCTTTATGGAGTAGGTGGCACCTGAGCGGGACACTGAAGGAAGGCAAAGGAGGTGTTTCAGACAAGGAAAGCAGTACTGAGGTAGCTGTAAGCTTGGAGTTTGGAGGGGAGATGACAGACAAGTGTCACAAGGAGTAATGGCAGAGAGGTGGGTGGGTGGCAGGAAGTACCACCACACTTCCCACACAGGGGTGAGCGGCGTGCCTCACATTTACATCCGATCATTTACAGTACATAATTCCAGAGAGTAGAAAATACCAGAGGACAATGGCGGCATTTTATCAAACATTTCACTTGATTTCCATAAAGTATAAAATAATTTAACATTATACCTCTACATTTCAAAATTCACATCAATAAACCATCCTGTCAAAATGTAAACCAATTCAAAGTTTACATTCTTAGTAAACATAACTAAATCTCTTAATTCAAAAGGACATTTGATACAAATTATATTACTCCAATAATTCCAACATTCATTTTCCACCATGTTCCAAGCACTGTGAAAATAAAAATGACTATGACAAGGTCCCTGCCCTTGAAGAGCCCGCAACCTGGCAGATGAGCAAAGATCAACTCTGCCTGCCCAGAATGACTGTGATGCACAGCCTGATCAAGGTACGAGCCATGGAGCACAAAGATGGATTCATCCTTTCCGGAGTTTCCACGAGGGCTCAGGACAGACATCTTGGGCACAAGAAGAAATGAGTTTGGCAGAGAGAAAGTGACTACGGGAGGAGAGGGCTCCCAGGCAGCGGACACACGGGCACAGAGAGGAAGTCCAGGGCCAGTGACAGGGACAGTGTGGCTGAAGCAGGGTGCAAAAGGCAACAGCTAGTGATATGAAGGCCCAGACTTAGTCCTGTGAAAATAAGGAGCCATTGCTTGTCATGTTTTAATCATCAGCTAACACTGGTTCATAAGGTCAGGAACAGATAGGACAGAAAGTGAGCAGGAAGGTTCTGTCTGTATTGTAGACAGTGACTGTCCGCTCTCCCCAGCAACTAAACTGCTCAGAAGCCACACTCCCCATGACCTCCTTCCTTCATCCTTTCTTCTGTCTCCTTTTTCTCTTTATGACCTGCTTCCCCTCTGTCCTCGAGTCTTCAAAATGGAGCCAGCATTGGGAAGGCAAAGGAGAGGAGCAAAGGAGCAGGACTAGAAACAAACACATACGGCTAATCGAGTTACCATAAAGAAATGGTAACCGTATTGGACAAAGGTCTGCAGATGAAGGAAACTAATTCTTTTTCAGGAGTTTTCCAAAAGTGCCCAATCCACACCAAAATGTTGGAAAATCTCATACAATGTGGGAAAGGTATAGAGAACCCTTGCAGAAGACTCCATTTCCTAAACTATTTTCCATTAATATCAATGTTACAAATGCAATACCATAGGATTTCAGAGCCTATCTTCACACAAATAAGATCTGACCAAAATTGCATTGCTTAGCTTAAAAAATAATACACAATGTGTAATTTCAAGTCTTAGGTTCTCAGCTACTACCAAAATATGTCAATATATGAATAAACTGCCTCATGAAAAACATGCAGTAAAAGGTAGATGCAAATAAGCCATCCCTTTGGGGTAGACACTATATTAAAATTTCTTGTCATATTATAAAACCATTCTACAAAAGTAACACCTTCTTGAAATTTCATTTTGTAATGAAGAAAATAAATCTGTATCATTTTATTTAACATTCATTCTTTAAGTTACAGTTAACACAACCTGCTTCTAATCCAAGAAATCCTAGTATAATCTGAAACACATGCATATACATTTAGTAAGACCTTCTACATTTCTAAATAAATTACATGCATGATATACAATAAAGAATACTAATATGAGAATTCAGGACATTTATTTTTCTGCATTGAAATTTAACTACTGTACAACACACACATATACAAAACAAACCCACAAAGCAACAGTGTGTAATAGGTAGTGACAGACACACAAAATTACAGCCTTTTTTTTTTTTTAGGCAACAAAATACGTCCAGTCCTTGACATCTTCTCATACTCACCTAGCACCACAGATGCAAGGACCTAACAGTAAACATGTACAATCTCATGCTTAACACCTAAAGCATGCACTGAATTGAATTTGTATGTTGTGATCTATTCTACTAAGTATGCAATACATACTTTAACTTACTAATATTTTATACATTAAATTACCCTGCAGCATTTTGAAATTTTAACATTGATGTAAAACAACTTTTGAAAGATTTATGAAACAAGTTTCAAGGTTTAACTTCAGGCTGGTTTGGTTAAGTGGAAAAATGGCAACAGCCTCAAGGTTCATACTGAATGAAAATGGTGTTGTGTGCATGTCAACCCATGTAAAAAATACCTATATACAAGATGGCACAAAAATTTGTGCAGTTGGAATCACCAGTGCAAATGCATGCATTTGAGGTACTTATTTTTTCCATGGTCAGGTATAATTATGCATAGTCATTTTCCTTAAGTGCTAAAGATTTCAGACCTGATCAAATGAAAAGCTGTAAGTGTAAATATGAGCTATTTATATAATTTCAAAGTGCTACGCTTTTAATGAACATTTGCTTAACATTATAGATTTATATATTTAGTTTAAAATATTTATGTTACCAACCAATAAATTTTCTCACTATAAAGAGACTGACTGGCAATTATACCTGGCCAAGTAATTTAAAGAGCATACTTGCAAGAACTGTAGTGAAAGAGTTAAATACTTCATTATTGCTTCATTGAACTGAGAAGCCCAAAAGGCATAGATCAACAATGCTCAATGATGAAAAATGAATACCCAGAACAGCGGTGCATGCCCCCAAAATGACCTCTGTGCAATAAAAACTAAGCATTCTCCACGTTATCAATGCCGTTGGCATCCACGTGGATATCAGGATCCCCACACAAAGATGAGGGGACAAAGCGGCTAACAGTGGGACACAAACAGCTCTTAAGCTCTGGCAATTCTTGCTTCAGGCGTTCCAATTGCTCCACTTGGAATATATTTGGTTGTTCAGGCATCCAATCATATATCCTATGATGAAACAAATACAAAATACATAAAATACTGTAATTTTATGGTTTACCTAAGACCTGCCTGACTCAACCTTTTCATAAGATTTACAGAATGCCTGGAACATCCACATCAGAGTTTTTGTTTTGTCTTAAAGATGAAAGTATCCATTCTATTTTTTTAAATTTCTCTTCTTCCCAGTCTTTCCAATAATCCAGAATAGCAGCACTGCCCTTTTGTATCCCGGATGCAATGGAGCTCAACATAAAGCAACTGAATCAGAAAATGAAACGTCTAGTTTACTTGTGATCTAGCTTAAAGTATTTGCCCTCCAACTCGCTTTTTTTGTTTTTAAACAAATGGAAATCTAAAAAAAACTGACTGTTCTGACTTCAAAGTCACTAAAGATCAAGATAAGAAGACTGCTCACCAGCGTGGGAACTGCTCTAAAGCTGCTCCGTAACGCCAGATGCATCCAGAGTGGAGAACTCTGAAAGAGCCTCCAGTGATCTGACACTGGCACTGCCCATCCGCAGAGAAAGGATGGCCTCCTGTGCCTGAATGTGACAGCCAGGTCACTATGTAAGCCAGGCAACTATGTAGTATCAGAGAATCTTTATGACATCACAGTAGGAAAGAATTATTTAAACATGATAAAAAATATGACTCTATTAAATATCTGACTGTTTTAGAACAGAGTTTCTACTAATTAAAGACATATCTAAGAGAATGAAAAATGACCCTAGGGAGAATGAAAAATGACCTCTGCATCAAGGTATCGAGACAGAACAGAAGCATCTAACTTCGCTCTCTCCCTACATTCCACTGAAAATAAAACAAAGAGATTCTTTTTAATAAAATACTTAAGTATGAGAAAAATCCAAGAGACAAAGCTACAACATTTTGAAAGTTGGAAAACAGATGGATAAATAAGAACTAAAAGTTTGTCAGTGAGATAACTGAAAAGGCTGGCTCACAGGCCAGTGGTAGGAAACACGAAGAGCGGAGTTAAAAGCAGGAGCAGATCGATCTAAGACGGCGACTGTCAAACCAGAAACCACCCCTACTCCTAATCCCCCCGTGGAAGAGGAGAAAACAGAATCTAATCAGGAGGTTGCTAACCCAGAACACTGCATCAAACATCCTCTACAGAACAGACGGGCACTCTGGTTTTTTTAAAAATGATAAAAGCAAAACTTGGCAAGCACACCTGCCGCTGATCTCTAAGTTTGATCTTGTTGAAGACTTTCGGGCTCTATACAACCATATCTAGTTGTCTAGTAATTTAATGCCTGTCTGTGACTACTCACTTTTTAAGGATGGTATTGAGCCTATGTGGGAAGATAAGAAAAACAAACGGAGTGGATGATGGCTAATTTACATTGAACAAACAGCAGAGACAAAGGGACCTCGATCACTTTTGGCTAGAGACTCTACTGGGCCTTATTGGAGAATCTTTTAATGACTAGAGTGATGATGTATGTAAAGCTGTTGTTAATGTTAGAGCTAAAGGTGATAAGACAGCAGTATGGACTACTGAATGTGAAAACAGAGAAGCCCTTACACATTTGGGAGGGTATACAAGGAAAGGTTAGGACTTCCTCCAAACATAGTGACTGGTTATCAGTCCCACCCAGACATAGCTACTAAAACAGTTCTGCCACTAAAAATAGGTTTGTTGTTTAAGAAGACACCTTCTGAGTATTCTCATAAGAGACCAAGTCAAGCAATCGAGATTTTGGAGCTGAATCAAAGCCTCTTCAAAAACTACTAGAGTGGACTGGATTTAAACGTGATTTCCATCCAAATGTTGCTAAGATGTAAGAGAAGTCTCATTCACTGAGGTGGGAGGACTAGAACTCAGGAAGTCAAGGGAGCAGTGAGCTGAGATTGTGCCACTGCACTCCAACCTGGGCAGCAGAGCGAGAGACCCCGTCTCAAAAAAAAAAAAAAAAATCCTTAATGACTTCAGGGAAATAGCATGTTCATTAAATGAGAATAGGATGCTAAACATACGGAAAAAACTACATTCAGAGAAAAAAAGACAGTCATTGGAAATTAAACACACAATAGTAGACATGAAAAACTCAACAGAGGCCAGAGAGGGTGGCTCACTCCGGTAATCCCAGCACTTTGGGAGGACAAGGCAGGAAAATTGCCTGAGCTCAAGAGTTCAAGACTAGCCTGGGCAACATGGCGAAACCCTGTCTCTACTAAAATACGAAAAATTAGCCAGGCATGGCGGTGTGCGCCTGTAGGCCCAGCTACTCGGGAGGCTGAGGCATGAGAATTTGCTTGAACCCAGGAGACAGAGGTTGCAGTGAGCTCAGATCGCATCACTGCACCCCAGCCTGAATGATAGAGACTGTCTCAAAACAACAAAACAAAACAAAACAAACAAAAAACAGAAAAGCTCAACAGAATGAGTAGAAAGTAAGACTGAGAAAATCTTTCAAATGAAGCAAAAAAAAAAAAAAAAAAAAAGACAAAAATGAAAAATCTGGTCCAAGAGCTATTTGATTCAAACAAAAAGACTTCTATAAAGGAAAAAAAAAAAAAAAAAATCCAGAAAATTGAAGGGGACAAGAATCAAAAGAAATATTTTTGAAAAAATTTTCCCATGTTTAAGAACATGTATTGACAGACTAAAAGGGTTACCAAGTGTCCAGCAAAGTGGGCAAAACCAGACCCACAAGAAAACGCATCTCTATAGAATTTCAGAACACTGGTAATAAAAGGAAGACCCTCAAAGCTTCTAAACAGGAAACACAGATTACATGTGAGAACATAATCAAGATGGCTTCACACTCAACAGCAACACTGGAATGGTAAGATGATGGAGAATGTTTCTAAAATTCTAAAGTATTTCTAACACAGAGTTCTATACACAGCCACGACATTTCTGGACACATAAGACCTCAAAAACATTTACCTCCTGTGTCCACCTTTCTTAAGATGCTGAAAGACATGTTCCGTAAAACTCATTGAACCAAGAGAGAAAAAGATATGAGCTACAGGAAACGGGAGATCTAACACAGAGAATGGCAGCGCTCAGGATGACAGCTGTGCACAATCAACCTACTGGAGCAGCCCAGTGGACAGGCAGATGTGTTGAGGGCTATTACTCCGAGAGAGACACTGTCACTCTAGCAGCTATGTTAACCTAAGAACAGAGTGCCCTCATGAGCCTGAACTGGCATATTACCTAAATATGGTCTAACCGTGTGCTGATTAAGTTTCCACGTTACCTGTAGGATTAAAATGCTTTGGCCTACTCCTGAGAACTGGTAACAGGCTACAATGAGTGAAGAACCAGGAAATACAGGATAGCCCACTCCTGCTATACTTCCAATGCCTGACCCACAGGCAGATGTGCTGAGCTAGAGACCTAGCAGGTCACACAATCAGTTCAGAAAGTTAAGACTGGCATTTAAGTGCACACATATAAAGAGGTACATGCATGAACAGGAAGTATCTAAAGGATACTTGGAATTGTTTCAGGTACATACTCGTAAATATACCTTATCTGTGTACTGGGTTGCCACATAAAATAGGTTGGGTGCAAAAAGGTTTAAAAGTCACTGTACTATCAATAATGTTCACAGCAACACTATAAAATAGCAATTACTTGGCAGCAACCTAAATGTTCCTAAAAGACAGTATAAGTTGTGGTAAAGACAACAATGGAATATTAATACGACCATGAAAAGCAAGTAAGGTATAGCTACATGCAACAATATAGGTTAACTTTAAAAACATAATTACAAGTTTTATAAAGTATAATTAAAGCTTGAAACTATATAAAACTACAGCTGGGGCAGGAGAATCACTTGAACTCAGGTTGCAGTTAGCCAAGATAGTGCCACTGCACTCCAACCTGGGTGACAGAGCAAGACACTGTCTCAAAAAAATGAAAAGAACGGCCTCTTACTCATCATCATAAGTGCAAATTTCCCAAACAAAATACCAGAAAATGATATGTAGCAGTTTAGTGTTTGACAACTGAAAATACACACTCACATACTCTCACCACACCTCTCTCCAATCCAAAATGCCTCAAAGGCTCCAAGTCACTAATCATTCAAAACCTTCTATATGACGTCTAAATTTGATAATGGAAAAAATAGCATAAGCAGATTATTTAGAAATAGAGGTAAATGCCAGAAAAGCCAGATAATAAAGATACGAGGGGACAGGGTCTCGGCCAGAGACAATGGAAGAAATAGGTACAAGAAATTTTTTTTTTATTATAAGACTTATCAAACTATTTGAATTTTAAAACTATATACACATACTTTTTTGAATTAAAAAAAAAAAAACTTTTTGAGGGTAAAAACCAACTCAACACAACCCACCTTACCCCTCCTCAGACCCTATTAGGAATCCAGTGCCTGGCCACCTCCCTGAAACCCTCAACAGAGTCGTGCCTTGATTTACACTCTTGCCTCTGCCTAGAATACAAATGTTGTCAAAGTAAACATAACCACTCCCCAAATTCCAACTCAATTCTTCTTCTTTAAAGCTCCAAGCCAGGAAGAACTTTCTGGAGCACTTGTTATATCATATATCATCCTCTTCTCCATTACATGTCAACATTTGATTTCAACCAAGTAAAGCCCCTAAGATGAAGGATCTGCCTGAAATTTGTATACTCTACAAAACCATAAATGGTATAACCTCATAATACACTTCCTTGCCAGAAAATATTTGTAATCATTCCTTGTAACAAAAATACACATATAACCATATACATTCAAAAATTTGCTAAAGCCAGTACTTGTTCCAAATTATTAATTTAAAATTTTAATTAAATTAGCTGGAAACGTTGAAGAGCACTATGAGTCACACATGCTATTTCATGCAAAATTAACCAAATAGTTTAAAAGGCAGGTAGGTAGGATTTACTGGGACTACAATTTTAAAACCAAACTAATTGAGACAAAATACTGGAAGGAAAACAAGCTTTATTAAGAAAGGAATTCAACTTTATGGGAAGAAGAGTAATATGAACCAAATCCAAGGAAAGTATTGTTTAGAGTAGGCCTAGTAAGATTTTATCACTTACTCTTTGTGTAACACTTCTCAAGCACAGGCAATCTTCATTTTACTGCACTTCGTCTTTTTTCTTTTTAAATTTCTTATAATTTAATTTTATTTTATATGAGATGGGGTCTCCTCCCAAAGTGCTGGGATTACAGGCATGAACCACCGTGCCCCACATGCGCTTTTCAGATACTGTGTTTCTTACGGATTGAAGCTTTGTGACCACCCTGCACTCAGCAAATCTGTTGGTGCCATTTTCCCAACAGCATGTGCTCACTTCATGTCTGTGTCACATTTTGACAATTCCCACAATATTTCAAAGTTCCTCATTATGATTCTATCTGATATGGTGATCTGTGATTAGTAATCTTCAATGACACTATTGTGACTGTTTCGAGGTGCCACGAATCGTACCCATAAATCAGTGTGTTCTGACTGCTCCAATGACCAGCCTCTCCCCTATCTTTCTGCCTCTCCTCTGGCCTCCCTATGCCCAGAGACACATCCATATTGAAATCAGGCCAATTAACCTTACAATGGCATCTAAGAGTTCAGGTGAAAGGAAGAGTCTTAAATCTTTCCATTTAAATCAAAAACTAGAAATGATTAAGATTAGTGAGGAAGGCATGTTAAAAACTAAGATAGGCTGAAAGCTGGGCCTCTTGCACCAAACTGTTAACCAAGTTATGAATACAAAGGAAAAGTCCTTGAAGGAAATTGAAAGTGCTACTACAGTGAACACAACAATGAAAAGCAAGCAAAGCAGCCTTACTGCTGATGAGGAGAAAGTTTTAATGGCCTGGACAGAAGATCAAACCAGCCAAAACATTCCCTTAAGCCAAACCTAATTCAAAGGGCTTAACTCTCTTCAGTTCTATCAAGGCTGAGAGAGGTAAAGAAATTGCAGAAAAAAGTTGGAACCCAACAGTTAAATAACACTGAAAATTGTAGGGCCCTTCAGAATTACGCTAAATCTACTCTGTCTGTGCTCCAGAAATGCAACAAAGTCTGGATAACAACACATCTGTACACAGCATGGTTTACTGAATATTTTAAGCCCATGGTTGAGACCTACAGCTCAGGAAGAAAAAAGATACTTTTCAAAATATTACTGTTCATTGACAATGCACCTGGTCACCCAAGATCTCTAACAAAGATTGTTGTTTTCATACCTGTTAACACAAAATCCATTCTGCAGCCCATGGATCAAGGAGTCACTTTGACTTTCAAGTATCATTACCTTAGAAATACATTTTAAAGACTGTAGCTGCCACAGACAGTGATTCTTCTGAAGGATCTTGGCAAGGTAAACTGAAAACTTTTCATCATTCCAGATACCATTAAGAACATTTCTGATTCATGGGGCAAGATCAAAATATCAACATTAACAGGCATTTGGTAGAAGCTGATGCCAATCCTCATACATGACAAAGGGTTTCAAGACTTCAGTGGAGGAAGTCATGGCAGATGTGGTGGAAATAGAAAGAGACCTAGAAATAGAAATGGAACCTAAAGATCCGACTGAATTGCTACAATTTCATGATAAAACTTTAACAGACGAGGAGTTGCTTCTTATGGATGAGGAAAGAAAATCGTTTTCTGAGATAAATCCACTCCCAACAAAGATGCTCTGAACATTGTTTCAATGACAAGATATTTAGAATATTACATAAACTCAGTTAATAAAGCAGCAGCAGGGTTTGAGAAGATGGACTCCAATTTAAAGATGTACTACTGTGGGGCCGGGAGTGGTGGCCACCTGTAATCCCAGCACTTTAGGAGGTAAAGGCAGGCAGATCACCTGAGGTCAGCAATTCGAGAATAGCCTGGCCAATATGGTGAAACCTGTCTCTACCAAAAATACAAAAATTAGCTGCATGTGGTTGTGCATGCCTGGAGTCCCAGCTACTCGGGAGGCTGAGGAAGGAGAATCACTTGAACCTGGGAGGCGGAGCTTGCAGTGAGCCGAGACTGTGCCATTGCACTGCAGCCTGGGTGACAGAGCAAGACTCCATCTCGAAAAAATAATAATAATAATAAAATAAAAACAAATAAAAACGTTTTGGCAGGGCACGGTGGCTCACGCCTGTAATTTCAGCACTTTGGGAGTCCAAGGTGGGTGGATCACTGGGGATCAGGAGTTCAAGATCAGCCTGGCCAACATGGTGAAACCCCGTCTCTAGTAAAAATACAAAAATTAGCCGGGCATGGTGGCAGACGTGTGCCTGTAATCCCAACTACCAGGGAGGCTGAGGCAGAAGAATTGCTTCAACCCGGGAGGTGGGGGTTGCAGTGAGCTGAGATCATGCCACTGCACTCCAGCCGGGATGACAGAGTGAGACTCTGTCTCAAAAAAGCAAAAACAAACAAACAAAAAAGATGTTTTATTGTGGGTGAAAAATGCTCTTAAACACCATCACGTGCAACAGAGAAATACTGTGTAAAAGAAAGAGTCCATTGGTGCAGCAAACTTCATTTCTGTCTTATTTTAAGAAATTGCCACAGCCACCTCAACCTTCAGCAACCACCACCCTAATCAGTCAGCAGCCATCGACCTCAAGGCAAGACCCCCCCAGCAGCAACACGATTATGATTTGCTGAAGGCAGACTGTCAGCATTTCTTAGTAATAACATATTTTAAAATTAAGATACATACTGTGTTTTCTCAGACACAACGCTACTGTACACTTGGTAAACTACAATGTAGTATAAACATAACTTTTGTTTAGAAAGAGTCTCACTCTGTCACCCAGACTGGAGTGCAGTGGCACCATCTCGGCTCACTGCAACCTCTGCCTCCTGGGTTCAAGCGATTCTCCTTCCTCCTGCCTCAGCCCCCTGAGTAGCTGGGATTACAGGCGTACACCACCACCATACCTGGCTAATTTTTGTGTTTTTAGTAGAGACAGGGTTTCACCATGTTGGTCAGGCTGGTCTCAAAATCCTGACCTCGTGATCTGCCCACCTCAGCCTCCCAAAGTGCTGGGATTATAGGCGTGAGCCACGGCGCCTGGCCTAAACATAACATTTATATGCACTGGGAAACCAAAAGATTTGGGACTTGCTTTGCTGTGGTGGTCTGGATCCCAGCCTTCACTATCGCTGAGGTACACCTGTATGAGCAAGTCTGCTAATCCCTCAGCTGAGTAAATGACATCCCTTCTGACCCCACATGTCTTTATACTAAAGAAACCTTTTTGTCTCTCAGATGAGTGGCTGCCAAGGAAGCTGATGGAAAAAAAAAGGATTTGTTCAATAAATTATTTGAATCCCTACTGGGTGCCCCACATTGTTCTAACCTCAATAGCAATGAACAAATCAGGCAAACAGCCTTGTCCTCCTCATGGAGCCTATATTCTCATTTGCATGTGTGCATTAGTGCCAAGGAGGATGGAGGAAAGGGGCTAGGGAGAAAAAACAAGTAAAATATAACACAGCATATGTGGTGTGTCAGATGATGATAAATGATATGGAGACAAGTCAGGAAGTGCACTGTGAATAGAGGCTGTTATTTGAAATCGGTGATTCAAGAAAGTCCTCACTGAGGTGACATTTAAATTGTTACGGAAGTCTTTCTCCGAAGAATGGGAAAACAGCAGATGGGGGAATTTTGTGGAAGGTCAGAGAGGGAAAGAGGGTTCGAAGGTGGTGGGGTGGCAGATTGGCTCGTATAAGGCCCTCAGACTTCAGCTTTTCCTTTAGGTGACACAGAAAACCGTGGGAGACTTTTAAGTAGCAACATGATCAGATATAGGTCTTAAAAGCTTCCCTCTGGCTGCTGTACTAAGAACAAACAGCCTGACCCTTAAGGGAAGAGGCAGTCACCAGGGGGCAGACTACCTCAACAATCCACACCAAAGATGAGCTGCTTTAGTTGAGTGACAACAGTTAACTTGGTGAGTAGACGATTCAGGATATATTTTGATGACAGAACAAAAAGATTTTCTATCTGACTGGATTTGGGGTATGAAATAAAGAAGAGAGTCATGGAAGACTAAGAATGTGGTCTGAATTGTCACTTATACTGAAATCAGGAAGACTGTAAGAGGAACAGGTGTCAATACCTGGATATAAAAGTCTACAGAGGTCTAGGGAATGGTCTGAGTTGGAGGTACATAAGTTTGGGAACATATAAAGTTACGAAAAGCCACAGAATTGGATGACAGCACTGAAAAAGTTGGTATAGACAGAAAAGAGGTCTAAGGGCTGGAAGTCCACCCTCACCCCCAGGATGATTTAGCATATATATCTGAGTTAGGGCCCAGTCATCTGAATCCTTAACAAGCTTCCCAAGTGATTCAGCTATCCTTCAAACTTTGAAAACACCCACAAGCAAATGTCAAGATAACCTCAGGCTGAACTGCAGAATTTTAACTTAACTAAGTTCAATTTTATTTATAATTTCATAAGATGAAATCTATACTTCTAAATTCCATGAAAATTGTTCATGAAAAACAAATACCTATCATAAATTAGACCATTAACTCCAAGTTCCTTCAATTTCCTTCTGTTTTCAGGATCATTGGTGTCATCACCCCAGCAGAATATGACTAGTCCCTTAGCTTTTGCCTCTTGAATATAGGACGGGTTTCTGAGCAAGTCTTCAGTATGTGCATTTATCCCCTAGAAGAAGAAAAATTAGTTGTGCATGAAAAAGAAACATTAACTGCAAAGCTAAATGCTCACACTCCAAAGTACAGTAGGCAGGAAAAGAAAATGTTTTTTCTTTCAATTATTTTATCTTATTCTTTTTAACGGACACTTCATATATAAATATATTCACAATATATTAATATATACATAATTTATAAACATACATATTGAATGTGCAGTCAAAAAAATTTACTAATGGAATGCTCTATCAAAACAAGTTTACATTCATCTGTAAAATGGGAATAATATTTTTTAAAAGGCATACGGTCTAACCATTTTTAGATTATTCATAAAATCTATTCAGAAAGTTAAACGAAAAAATGTAATGTATGCCTGTAACAAATTTTGCACTTAATTTGTTTTTCATTCTGAGATCTAATATCCTCGCTTTTAAGTAGAGCCACTTGTTTGCTACAGTTCAGTCAAAACGTTAACCATTAGATGTGTAAAGTAATATGAAATCTTTACTACTCCTCTACAATAAAAATAGAAAATTAAAAAGATAAAAATTCAAATATAACTTACCAGTAGATTTTCGAACTGTGCAAAGCTCATTGCAATGGGGGTTGTCCGAGATCTGAGGTCCATGAGTTCGGGATAAATCTCAGATTTTCCTTGAGTTAAAAATAGTATGGGATATTTGTTCTGCTTTTGCCGAACCCTGAAAAGAAACAATTTAAAAAATACCTTTCAATGGGGAGTAACTGTAATATTCCTTTTTGAAATTTTAGAAAACACTAAAAGTAAAAAGAAAACAAACGAGGTTGGGCGCGGTGGCTCACACCTGTAATCCCAACACTTTGGGAGGCCAAGGTGGGCAGAGCACTTGCGGTCAGGAGTTCAAGACCAGCCTGAACGACATGGTGAAACCCTGTCTCTACTAAAAATACAAAAATTAGCCAAGTATCATGCACAGGCCTGTAATCCCAGCTACTGAGGAGGCTGGGGCACAAGATCGCTTGAACCCTGAAGGCAGAAGTTGCAGTGAGCCAAGATCATGCCACTGCACTCCAACCTGGGCAACAGAACAAGATTCTGTCTCAAATAAATAGATTTTTTTTTTAAGAAAGAAAACAAAGGAGCATAGTCCCATTACTCAGATAAAACCACCATTAACATGTGTTGCCTTTCAGGCCAGGAACAGTGCAATGGCTCATGCCTATAATCCAAACACTTTGGAAAGCCAAGGCAGGAAGGTCACTTGAGCCTAAGAGTTTGACACTAGCCTGGGAAACATGAAGAGACCTCATTTCTACAAAAAATACAAAATTAGCCAGTCTTAATGGCATGCACATGCAGTCCAGCTACTCAAGAGGCCGAGGCAGGAAGACTGCTTGCGCGCAAGAGGTCAGGGCTGCAGTGAGTCATCGTTGCACCACTGCAGCCTCGGTGACAGAGTGAGATCCTATCTCAAAAACAATTTTTTTAAAAATAAAAGATAAATACAAATTTAAATTTTTTCTATACAAGAGCTAAAATATTCTCAGAAATTGTCAGTGATAAATCCCTTGGGAGCTTACAATATGGTAAGAAGCATATGACCTGCCTGTAAAATAAAAGGGTGTAAGGTTCTAGGACCCAGGAGGTGTGGACTTCACAGGAGTAGTAGGCACCCTAGCAAGCAGTCAGAAAACAACATGAGGACACACAACCTGACATGATTTGAGAGGACAGATCGAGGGAAAGCTGGACAACTACCCCAGCTCCAGACTGGTACCTTAAGTCCTAGACACATTCTAAGAGTATAGGAAAAAACACTGGGTATTACTCACATTGTGCAAATATCTGCATCAAATGAAGAAAACACTATTCTCCTCTTCCCAGAATTTTCTAAAACAGTTTTTAAAATTATATCCAAAAACAGATTCATGTCAAAATATGTTGACAAGTTACCATCCCACATTCCATCCTATGTGAAACAGAAAGCAAAATAAAAGTCACTGCACACCCTAAAACCACAGTGCTAGAAACTCTGTTTTTATTCTGGCAAGCTATGATAGAAAGAAGCCCTGACAGCATCTAGTCCAACTATTATTTTACAGATGATGAAACCTGAAAAGATTAAGTGACTGGCCCAAGATCACAAAGCTATTTAGTGATGACACAGGTCATAATTCAGATACAGAGACTCTCATACAAAAAGCAAGTAACTATTAACTATATCATCAATACACTTTTGCATTATTAAAGTTAAAATAAAAGCTAAAACTCTAGAATATTGCAGTTCGCTATGATTTTATTTCCATAAATTATAAGACACGTCATCTGCTAACAAATAAATAAAATGTCCCTATTAATTATTACCAGTTTAAAAGTCTCATTCTTTGGGTCTTGGGCATATCAAGTAACCAAAAATTAATTAAAATAATTCAATAAACATAGCCAAGACACCAAGCCAGCTCTATTGACATTCAAATGTTAAATGTTTTAAGTGTTAGTCACTGAAATAATTCTGGAAGCTCAGAAAACTAAAAATCACATTATTAGGGTAACCTTAGTCGAGCATTCACTACATTAATAAGGACCAGCTTGTCATAAACAGCATGATTTGAGGGCAATTACAGATTATTCTGACTGAAACAAATTCAAGGGTATTGCTCAATGCCCAATCATGACATCTGAATTAACTACTTTCAACACCCCACACCCTACCCCAAGCCCCTTGACATGCATCCCATCAATTTGCACATATTCTCTCTGATATATTCAATAGTTAGCTAATTGTTTTCCACAACTGAAATATAAGTCCCAGGAAGCCAAGGCCTTATTCTCTTTTGTGCACTGCTTGTCCCAAGCACTTGGAAAATGCCTGACCCATAGCAGCTTTTTGAAAAACATTTGTTGAACAAAAAATTGACTAAATTTGGAAGTGATTTAAAACACAACTGCAAAAAAATTTTTTTTCTGAGTAATTATTACTAGCTACTGTTAACAACAGAAAACTGCTTAGAAAATTATTTAAAACATGTTATTAGATGGGAAATAAGAAAGTAAAAACTAAATCCAAGAGATGTGACTGTCCACTTTATAAGTATCTCCCCAAAACCATATTGTTCACACAAGACACATGTAAACTGAAATTTCTACAATAATCATCATTAATCTGAAGTACTCACATACTAGCATGAATGTAAGATATGTTTTATTTAAAGGATCCAAAAGCATTGTGCTTGATGGAGGAAGCCACAATGAGATTTCATTTTAGCTTATTCCATTAAAATACAAAGACAGGAATGAAAGAATTTTTTAGAAAGGGCATAGAGAGTACAGAATGTGCGGCACAGAGAATTACTTACCCTTTGTTGGCAGATCCATTTTATTTCAATGTTAAACCCTACATCTTCTGGCAAAGACTCTAAAACCTAGAGTTTTGTTTGTCGGTGGTAAATTTTGTTTTTGGTGAGATGGACAGCAGAATAAGAAAACAAAAAAAAAAATAGAATTATTACTAAAAATAAGAATTTATCATTAGTAGCAATAAAATGCACAAACATATTTTGTCATACTCAAAGCGACAGCCTGTTAGATGATTACATTAAATAAGGTCAAAAGAAATTAAGCAGCAAAAGCGGGGGTCTCAGGCACTGTCTGTGATAACTGACCAACACCAAGATGGTTCTTAACCTTAAATCCTTTCCGCCATTACTAGTGAACATACAAAGTGAACTCTAACACAATAGGCAACATCATGAATTCAAGACATTTGTCATGTATTCTACACTGCATTTGGGGATGTCAATCCACTTGCCTAAAATCTATGAAAAACCATGATTTTTAGATTGTTTTGAAGGTGATGATGCTAAACAAATACCATAACTCCCTGAAAAGATGTATCCCCAAATGAAAAGATTAGGCTGAAGCTCATAAATCAAAAAAGTTATAATTTATATAAATGACAAATGCTATCAGTGTATCTAAACTAAATTATCTAGACACCTTGCCATCAGATTATTTTGGCAGTTGTAACTAGAAAATGATGTTGAAAATATGAAACTTGGTTAGTAACCTCCAAAGAACAGACTTGTTCAGTCTTAAACAAACATGAAGGCCAGGCATATACATAAATATGCTCAGGGCAAAATGAATTTGACAGAGATTATGTTTTATTATTATTACTACTATTTTTGAAGCATAGTCTCACTCTGTCACCCAGGATGGAGCAGAGTGGCACAATCTCAGTTCACTGCAACCTCTACCTCTGGGGTTCAAGCAATTCTCCTGCCTCAGCCTCCCAAGTAGCTGGGATTACAGGTGCCTGCCACCACACCTGGCTAATTTTTTGTATTTTAGTAGATGGGTTTCACCATGTTAACTAGGCCAGTCTGAAACTCCTGACCTCAGGTGATCCACCTGCCTTGGCCTCCTGAAGCGCTGGGATTACAGGTGTGAGCCACTGTGCCCGGCAGATTATTTTAGATACTTCAAAATTTTAGATATCAAAGAACATGTGTAGCATATATGGTATTTAATTTTTTAACAGCAAATAAATGCCTACAAACAGAATAACATAGTGGTAAGAACATAGCCTGGGAGTCTGGTGACCTGGCATCTAGCTGTGGGTCTACTCTAACCAGCTGCATGTGAAGTACAGCATCTAAAACAGTTTATATTCAATTTTGTGTGGGACTTTTTTTATTTTCTCCTGTATCTAAAAGACTTATTTAACACATCTGTCATATTTTTGCTGGACTAATGCAAAATCAGAAAGATTAAGACAATACATTAGTGTTGAGATTGCTCAACAGCGAATTTGCCAGAAAAGTGTCTATATAATGAGATTATTTTTGGTGTTAAAATTTTTTTTTTTGAGACAGAGTCTCGCTCTGTTGTCTGGGCTGGAGTGCAGTGGCACAATCTCAGCTCACTGCAAGCTCCGCCACCCGGGTTCACACCATTCTCCTGCCTCAGCCTCCAGAGTAGCTAGGACTACAGATGCCCGCCACCATGCCCAGCTAATTTTTTGAATTTTTAGTAGAGACGGGGTTTCACATGTTAGCCAGGATGATCTCGATCTCCTGACCTCGTGATCCACCTGCCTCGGCCTCCTAAAGTGCTGGGATTACAGGCGTAAGCCACCATGCCTGGCCAAAATTTCTTTGTGATTGAATTATGATGGCAAAGTGAGTACATGAGTTTGCGTGTGTGTTTTAACTTATTTGACTAAAAGGTTGTCAAACCTGTATTACAATTTAAGATTTTTTTTTTTCAGGGAATCATGAAATTTCTAAAAAACAAATGATTTTAGCAAATCAAATTAGAAGAAATGATCTTACTTAGATGGGCTTCATAAACACTTTAAAAATCATAAAAATTATATTTTATTTATTTATTTTTGAGACAGGATCTCTCCCTGTTGCCCAGGCTGGAGTGCAGTGGCACGATCACAGCTCACTGCAGCCTCAACCTCCTGGGCTCAAACTGTCTGCCTGCCCTGGCCTCCCAAAGTGCTGAGATTACAGGAATGAGCCACCATGCCCGGCTAAAAATGATGTTTTAAATGCATCAGGATAATGTTCATTGTAGGGGCTCTCTTTTAGCGTCCTTTTTGCAGAGTGAATAATCAATACTTAATTTACCTTTAACCACTGAGATTTTAATGATTTAGATTGTTTTATGAACCCCTCAAGAAACACATACCTAAATATTTTAACAAAATATTCACTGTAGTCACGTCTTTCCTTTCTAAATCATTTCTAAATCTTTCCTTTCTAAATCAAGTTTTAGCAAGTAGCTAATATACTAGATAAAAACCATTAAGCTAATAAGCTCCACTCCCCAAATAAGAATTTCCACATAATAGTTAACTAAAATTACCTATTTTTGCCTAAGAAATCTACTATACCTGACATGAACAGAAAGACCAGAATTTAGAAACTGGAGTCGACAGAACAAAAGCAGAGCCAGCATCTCTTTGGCATCTGTGTGGGCTTTCCTGATGCTGTCAAGGATATTCCTGTATTAAATTGTATCTAGTTTTTAAATCTTCATGCTAGTTTTTGTGTGAAGATCTATTTTTTCAGAGTGAATTTCTGAAATTTCAATATCATCTTAAGTAAGAGGGGCACTTATTTTCTTTGGTTGAAGAAACTCACTTCTCTCCCAAAACTAAGGAATAATTTAAAATATTGTTAAAAACAAACAAACAAACAAAAACCTGCCTCTCCCACCATCATCTTTCTCTCACCCCATACCTGTGCCCTCTCCTTTCCATTTATAAACAGAAATAAATGGATTTGCTACTCTTACCAAATTAACATACTGAGATGGGAATTTTTATTTATTTGAGTAGAAGTTACTCTTGGGGAAAGAAACAAAAGTAGCACAAGTATACCACACAAGAATGTATCTTGTTGGCTAGGTGTGTTGGCTCATGCCTGTATTCTCAACCCTTTGGGAGGCTGAGGCTGGGGGACAGCATAAGTCCAGGGGTTTGAATCCCCTTGAGACCAGCCTGGTCAACAAGGTGAGACCGTCTCTACAAAAAAATTAAAAAATTAGCCAGGCATGGTGGTGCACACCTGCCGTCCCAGCTACCTGAGAGACTGAGTGAGGTGGGAGGATCACTTGAGCCAAGGAAGTGGAGGCTGCAGTGAGCCCTGATCACACCACTGCACTCAGCCTGGATGACAAAGTGAGATTCCCTCTGTCTCTGTCTCTCTCTCTCTCTCTTACACACACACACACACACACACACACACACACACACACAAAAGTATCTTCTCTAAAGGCACCAATGATGATAAGTTCATATTAACATTGTTTTTAACACAGTCTTTTAAGGATCCTTTTAAGAAACAAAAGTAAATTATTCATACATAACAAAGTTAATGATAGCCTTGCCTTGGTTTTCCTCAATAACTTACCATCTTAAGAGAAGGAAATGGCTGATTTTCTGAAAAGGAATTTTCCTCCTGGACCACAGATTCTGAAATTTTAAAACAAAAAATCTCAGTAAATAAAATACCACTATATCACTAAGAGCTTTCTTAAATCCTTAGCGCCAAAAAAAGAGGGAAAGAAAGAGTGTGAGAATTGCGAGAACATAAGTAACTCTGAGATCCCCCTTTTTTTAAATAGAGATAGGGTCTCATTCTGTCATCTAGGCTGGAACACAGTGGCATGATCATCGCTCAATGCAGCCTCAAACTCAGGCAGGCTCAAGTATTGATCCTCCAGCCTCAGACTCCCGAGTAGCTATGCCCACAGACGTGCACTACCACATCCAGCTCATTTTTAACTTTTTTTGTAGAAATGAGGTCTACGTTGCTCAGGCTAATCTTGAACTCCTGGCCTCAAGCAATTCTCCCAACTTGGCCTCCAAAAGTGCTGGGATTACAGGAGTGAGCCACCATGCCCGGCCCCTATATAAAGTATTTTTAAAGGCTCTTGTATTTATTAACCATCAAAAACCCATTTTCTAAATAAGTAACCTTCATGAAAACCAGTTTGCAATGATTAATAAGACAACAGTCTGTAGACCCAAGAGTGATTACGTTCTTATAAAATTTGTACTAAAGTACTGCTCTTTAAAAAGTAGTCAGAAGCTGTGATTTTGCTATTTTTCCAGAGAATTAAGAGTTGTGTGATTTTGCTAAGACTAAATTTGAAATACTAAAATCAGCTCAGAAATTACAAATTAAGAGAATATATAGCTACTATTGTGCTTTAGTTATCATTATCAATTAATACAGACTAAAAAAAATTATTTTCCAAAAGTGGAAAAAATTAAAATATCAAGTTTTTCTTAAAAATACACACACAAAACTGTATTACAAATTCAAAGATAAAATCATGTAAAATTTTACAGTGGAATAAAGGTAGAATTCATTTTATTACTAAAAGTCATAAAATACCTATGAGCCTATACAGTTACATTTATGCTCTGGGTGGGGATAATCTTTAGTCTTAAGCACTTCACGATCTTTATAAAGATATTAAAACTGTATGGTTATCACAATGACAGATAAACACCTATATCTATAGTGCACCTACTATATGTACAGCACCATCAGTCTCTGGGAATAGAAAAACATTTTCCTACTCCTGAGGAGCTAACATTCTAGTTGAAAAGATGGGACATATATGAAAATAAAGGATTTAAAATGGATACAATAAGCCTCATATGAATGGCACAGCCATTAATTTCTATGGGAGTAGAAAAGCAAAGTGAAATTATAAAGGGATGTGGTAGGCAGGACAAAGCTTACCCACGGTCATAACAGATAAATGACAGAGCTGGTTCAAATTGACCCTGAAGCTGGATTCTATAGCTGATTTACTTTCCACTTTGTAATGGTTAAGAATGTTTGGAAAGATTGATAGGTATTAATACTTTGATCATCAAGCTAAGAAAAGCAATGCAATGGTTACTATACACATGATACGTATTTAGTAGAAAACAAATGCAAATTTCCGAACTATAAAATTACATTTAGAAGGCCCAGTATTACATTCATAAAAATGACCAAGTATGTGCTAAAATGGATTTTAAAAATCCTATTAATGCTAACTACAAAAGGAAAACAGTTTTTCCATATTAGTACGTACCTTTCCGATCCTTAGATTTCAATGCAGTCACATGAGTGAGCTAGAAAGCACACAAACAAAATGAAATTGGAAAGGAAGCCTTAGCTTATGAAGAGATGGTTAACAGAACTATAACTTGAAAAACTAGCAAGATAAAAACGCCTATAAAATGTAGAACTATCAGTTTAATAAGAATAAGCACTAGCCACTGTATATTTTTATATGTGCATACATATATTTAAGATAATAATCAAATACTCAATTAGGGAAGAATATAAAAATTCTTCACTAGATAACTGTTAAGAGGGAATCATGCATTTATTTAGGTTCCTAATAGGGATAGGAAGAGGAACCATGTAAAATGATATGATACAAAATATTCAAATGTATTGGAAATTAACATTTATTTACCAACTATTGCATAAAAGGCCTACTGTAAAATAATGACCATTATATGAAGAAGGGCTACTGCAGAACAGAAGCAACCTAAAGATTATGAACGGGCTAGCCACTATGGCCTACAAAAACTTACGTCTAGTTTGTTCCTTCATATACAAAAACCAATGGGGTCCATGGAAATGGTTGGAGAAGATACCTGGATCAATACAGAACCCTTCTCCCAAACAGAACAGAATACCAAAGCACACACTCTACACATTAAACATAACAGTCATCCCCATGTGCAAAGAAAACATAACCATATACAACCAAGTACAATAGTCCTAAACTAAGGGATAATTTACATTTCATGTTGTTATTACTACCTTTAACAACTGGAGTTGGTCAAATGTTAATTCTTTTACTGGAATTTCAAATAATTCAACTGGATCAGCATCAAATTTCTAAAAAAAAAAAAAGAAAGAAAATTAAGAGAAAAGTGAGCCCTAAATTATCACTGAATGCTCACACTAGACAGGCCTAGCAACTCTATTTACTCAACCATGAGAATAACAGTGAGTAGCCACACTGAGCCCATGCGGGGGACCCCTTCTAATCTAACATCACCTCCCAGCCCTTATATTCTGGCTTTCGTTTTTACTGCAGTGTAGAATACCTGGAAGGAAAAAGGAGCTGGGAGAAAGCTGTAGCGCTGAAGACAACTGAGATAGAACCAGAAGTCAGTCATCTCCCCTACTTCTTGTTATGCTGTCTATACATTTTCTTTGATACTTATCCATGCTACATGACTAGAAATCAATATGAAAGTACTATATAGAATTTATTTCTGTAAGTTTCTAATCTTTTCAAATACTTTTAAATATTTGATTAAAAACAGCAGACACATCAAACGTCATGAAAAAATTGTCTGATTAGCTATAAACCGTAATACTTAACAAGCACTCTGAGCTATCATGTTTCCCCCAGAAGCAAATCTGTTGTATTAGGTTTTAATGTCTATCAAATGATCAATGTCACTCTGTTGAAGGCACTTCTACAGGAAATGAATTAAGGTATCACCAATAAATCATCTGTCCAACAAATATACTAAAATCCACCACATATATATTCATTCATGTACATTGGTATGAAACTGTACATACATAAGGTTTTTCTGGAACACATAAGAAACTATTAAGAGTAAGGCAGTGAGAACAAGGAAAAACAGGAAAGATTTATTTTTCATTTCATAATCTTCTGAAATACATTTTTTCTAATGAACATGAAATGTTTTTATAAGAAAAATACCAGCTTAAAAATAAAAATTCAATATAAAAGTTCATTGCTTTCATTTCTCAACTCAGTCAGGTTCAACTTCAGATCAAGATATAGCCTGGTGAAAATGGGGCATTAGTAATATTTGAACTCTCATTGATTTTCAGAAGTAAATTGTAGCTCGGCCAGGTGCAGTGGCTCACGTCTGTAAATCCCGGCACTTTGGGAGGCTGAGGTGGGCGGATCACCTGAGGTCAAGAATTTGAGACCAGTCTGGCCAACATGGTGAAGCCCTGTCTCTACTAAAAAATACAAAAATTAGCTGGGCGTGGTCCAGCTACTTAGCAGTCTGCAGTCCTAGCTACTTAGGAGGCTGAGGCAGGAGAATTGCTTGAACCCAGGAGGTGGAGGCTGAGCCAAGATCATGCCACTGCACTCCAGCCTAGGTGACAGAGCAAGACTCAGTCTCAAATAAATAAATAAATAAATTGCAGCTAGATCAATTAATCTCAATCTTGGCTAATAAGATCATTTATTACTTTACTCTTTCTCATTTATCTTTTCATTAATGTTCTTCCATGGCTAAAACCACCTGTTCCATGTGTTTGGTCACTCTACTCATGTAATCTAAATAGATGCATCTCCTTCCTTCCCCCTCCCTTTCTCCCTCCCCTCCCTCCCTCCCTCCTCCCTCCCTCCCTTCCTTCCTTCCTTCCTTCTAATACCATTTCGCAGAAACAAAAGGGTCCTTTCCTATACATCATAATAATCCAACCCCTAGGAACTCTTTTTTTTTTTTTCTTTCCTTGTTTTTTATTGAATTTTTATTTACATTTCCTACACATGTAATATATTTTTTGCTAGAATTTTTAAAAAGATAACCTTTTTATATTTTTTCAACAAAATATGTATATAAGTTGAAATTAAACATTTTAAGAATTTCAGTGACCATAAGTCTTAAAGTTTTGAAAAATATCTATTGGATTGAGTTTAATTGTAATAATTATTAATACACAATTGTTTAAAATAAGTGCAAATTTTCATTACAAGTAATTAAATATAAGACACAAAATTTTACTATTCACTTCTTTTTTTTTAAATTTATTTTTTATTATTATACTTTAAGTTCTAGGGTACATGTGCATAACGTGCAGGTTTGTTACATATGTATACTTGTGCCATGTTGCTGTGCTGCACCCATCAACTCGTCAACACCCATCGACTCGTCATTTACATCAGGTATAACTCCCAATGCAATCCCTCCCCCCTCCCCCCTCCCCATGATAGGCCCTGGTGTGTGATGTTCCCCTTCCCGAGTCCAAGTGATCTCATTGTTCAGTTCCCACCTATGAGTGAGAACATGCGGTGTTTGGTTTTCTGTTCTTGTGATAGTTTGCTAAGAATGATGGTTTCCAGCTGCATCCATGTCCCTACAAAGGACACAAACTCATCCTTTTTTATGGCTGCGTAGTATTCCATGGTGTATATGTGCCACATTTTCTTAATCCAGTCTGTCACTGATGGACATTTGGGTTGATTCCAAGTCTTTGCTATTGTGAATAGTGCTGCAATAAACATACATGTGCATGTGTCTTTATAGCAGCATGATTTATAATCCTTTGGGTATATACCCAGTAATGGGATGGCTGGGTCATATGGTACATCTAGTTCTAGATCCTTGAGGAATCGCCATACTGTTTTCCATAATGGTTGAACTAGTTTACAATCCCACCAACAGTGTAAAAGTGTTCCTATTTCTCCACATCCTCTCCAGCACCTGTTGTTTCCTGACTTTTTAATGATCGCCATTCTAACTGGTGTGAGATGGTATCTCATTGTGGTTTTGATTTGCATTTCTCTGATGGCCAGTGATGATGAGCATTTTTTCATGTGTCTGTTGGCTGTATGAATGTCTTCTTTTGAGAAATGTCTGTTCATATCCTTTGCCCACTTTTTGATGGGGTTGTTTGTTTTTTTCTTGTAAATTTGTTTGAGTTCTTTGTAGGTTCTGGATATTAGCCCTTTGTCAGATGAGTAGATTGCAAAAATTTTCTCCCATTCTGTAGGTTGCCTGTTCACTCTGATGGTAGTTTCTTTTGCTGTGCAGAAGCTCTTTAGTTTAATTAGATCCCATTTGTCAATTTTGGCTTTTGCTGCCGTTGCTTTTGGTGTTTTAGACATGAAGTCTTTGCCCATGCCTATGTCCTGAATGGTACTACCTAGGTTTTCCTCTAGGGTTTTTATGGTATTAGGTCTAACATTTAAGTCTCTAATCCATCTTGAATTAATTTTCGTATAAGGAGTAAGGAAAGGATCCAGTTTCAGCTTTCTACTTATGGCTAGCCAATTTTCCCAGCACCATTTATTAAATAGGGAATCAAATTCACCAGCAGGTGGTGCCAGGTTCCTTGTCACACTCTTTCATATAACAGGCAATATCTGATACAGTGATGTTAGCAAACTAGACTAACTTGAAATCAACTCAGTTGGAAATTAATACCCAACACAGTTTTAGCGTCCACGTCCCTGAGAAATCACTTGGTTACATAGTATACTGATGTTTAGGGACTATATCATTGTCACGATTATGTTTGTACAAAAACAATTACAGTTTTTTTAAAGCTACATAAATTTTTAAATCTCATTCTGGAATCCCCCCCCCGCCGCCCCCATTATGCCCTCTTCTCCATTCTTCTGGTCCCCTACTCCAATTCAGGCTTACCTTTCCTGTAGCCCACATTGCTGCTCGCCCTGCCTGCAGTCTCTGTCCTCTGACATTCCTATTTCATCAGCTACCAAAACATTAGTCGTGAACATTTCCCTTTTCAGCTAAAAAGTATTCCCTACCTCCCTAGCTCTTGAGTCTAAACCTCTTCACTGAGGCCCTCCGCCATCTAACTCCAAACCACTTTTTGAATGTTTCACTGTGGCTCACTAGCTTTATTAATTGAAGAAGCTTGAAGCAGAAACAGCTGGAATTCCAGAAAACAAACACTATGATATCTTCCTCTCTTGCCTCAATATAGTAGCACAGACAGTCACACCACCACAGAAATCACCTGGAATGTCCCTTTTCTATAACATAATAAAGTGTATTCAGCAACAGAGACCCTACTCTAGGAAGGCAGTATCCCATCTCATCACTGTCTCAATGTTGCAAGAGCATGAGAGGGAAGGACTGGCAGGAATACACCAAAAAAATGAATTAACCAATTCTATTTAATAAGTAATTTAAAATATTTTTAAAACTTCCTAGTTTTTAAACCTTTTACCTAACATTAAGAGTTTGAAATGAAGAAATTTCAACGTACCTTTTTCATAGTCAAACAACAGGTAAGATCATGATATACCACGGGCACAAAGTCCTTTGAAAGGTGTACATCAAATTCTACAAAGGCTGCACCCTGATAGAAGGAAGCAAGTATTTGAAAAACATTGCCTGGTACACAGTACATCTCAAACTGCAAGAACATAAGAAATTTTTGTTCACTATAAAATTATGGACCTGTACAAACTTTTTCTAAAAAGTAATGTATTCTCTTAAAACAATGGCTTTTCTCTTTTGCAAAAGCACAGCTACTTTTTCCTGGGCAAAAAAAAAAAAAAAAAAAAGGACACAGATTCACTTTAAAACATCCAGAGGCACCTCAGTGGCAGTGAGACAGCCTTCGGGCTGTCACTTCTACAACTGCTATCGGCAGAAACGGAACCCGACAAGTGCCTCGAGCTCAGGGATCCCTCACATTGCTGCCCACTGTCCCTGCAAACCTTAGCTGCACAGCTAACATGAAAGATTTGGTGAGGAAAGGAATAAGCTGCAAAGCGCCTTAGCTCTGCTCCTTAGTGCACCTGAGCAGTCCACTGTACAGCCTTTCTCAGCAAAATGTCAGTACTGAATGAAAGAGGAAGCCATAACTGCTGATGAACAGACAGAGAAAACAGAAACAGGAAAAAGATGATGCTCATGTCCAGTTTCCTAATGAGAGCCAAACAAATGAGGAAGACATGAATTATAGTTAAAGCCAAATTTCTAAAAACCAGATCCACACAGAAGGAGCAGGACTGAAATTAATTTAAAGAAAAAAAAAGAAAGAAAGAAAAAGGCAGATCCACTCACCCCCATGAATTAATTCAGTTAAAGTCTGTATGTCATAAACTGACATACAAATATGCACCTTTCCTGAAAGAAGGCCAGCTGCGATAGAAGGAAGGTTTGAAAATTCTGTAACACTACTTTGCTGTGACCCACAGAGGTGCTGTACTAGAAAAGGTGGGTGCATTTCTACCCCTTACACCGGCTCTAAGTTGTCAAGGGGTAGAACTCAACGTGTGAATACACATGGATCACAGACTAGAGTCAAAGGAGTTCAAGAGTATGGCGAGGGAGCCTACTTCCTTGCAGACTTCTGAAGCGGGAAACTTAGCACCTCTTATTTGAAACAAGACAAAACCAAAAACCCATTCTACCAAAGAGGACAAACCCTACCATTCCCAAGTAGTTCTATGAAACATTTTAAGTTGTAGCTTTCTAATTTGTTTGGTTTTAGACAACCATAATCCTTATAGAAAACAATTTTAGTAGGAGACAAAACTTAATCCCAAAATTCATTGTAAGGTTTAAGTAATAAGCCAATAACAGACCAAAACATCTTCACAGATACGTATTTAACATTAAAATAATTCAATAACAATTAAAATAACACTTCTGAAAATGTGATCCCTGTGAGTTACAAAGGATTTCATTAGAATATGGAAGAAAAAGGCTTAATGAAATCCTCTCTCAAAAAGCACATATCTAAAAATTCTTGGCGGGGTGCGGTGGCTCACGCCTATAATGCCAGCACTTTGAGAGGCTGAGGCAGTCAGATCACTTGAGGTCGGAAGTTCAAGACCAGTCTGGCCAACATGGGGAAACCCCATCTCTACCAAAATTACAAAAATTAGCTGGGCATGGTGGCACACGCCTACAATCTCAGCTACTCGGGAGGCTAAAACAGGAGAATCGCTTGAACCTAGGAGGTGAGGTTGCAGTGAGCCGAGATCACGCCACTGTACTCCAGCCTGAGAGACAGAACAAAACTCCATCTCAAAAAAAACAAAAAACAAAAAACAAAAAACAAAAAAAACCCGGCTCATCACACCGGGCAAGATGGCTCATGCCTGTAATCCCAGTACTTAGGGAGGCCAAGTGAGGGGATAGCTTGAGCCCACAAGTTCGAAACCCACCTGAGCAACATAGTGAGATCCTGTCTCTACAAAAAAAACAACAATTAGCCAGGTGTGATGACACATGCCTGTGGTCCCAGCTACTTGAGAAGCCAAAGCAGGAGGATCACTTGAGCCCAGGAGGTTGAGGCTGCAGTGAGCTATGATCCTGCCACTGCACTCCAGCCTGGGCGACCAGGCCATCATGTTTATAGCTAATGAAATGATGTTTAGACTAGCCATGACAGTAAAACTGGTTCCAAATTAATTATAAACTATAGCCCAATACTACTAATAAATATATTTTCAACAAAGATAAAACAATATACTATTATTTTAAATATTAAAATTATAATCAATTCAAGATGTCATGAATTTTAAAATGCATTATTTTACATACCACTAAGAGGGGGAAATATGCTGCCAATTAAATTATGACTCAAAGCTAAGTTGTAAACCCATTCCAGTTTCAGAGAGGTTAAAATATTTTAAAAGTACACCTCAGAATAGATGTAAGTAATGAGGTTAAACACTGACTAGCCAAGTTTACTTCCCGAACTATTTTTTACAAGGCAAAGTTGAGGGCATATGGAGTACATTGTGGAAAAAGTGGAAATTAAAAAATGAGATGTTCCTCCATTTTTCCCCTAGTTTCACTTTGGAATGTGAGGCGGTCCAGACAAGTACAGAGGAAGAGGGGAGAAAAATCTCAGGTTATTGATTAAAAATGTCCAAGTTGCAGTTGCTGAAAATCCTAAAAGCTAAAAAACAGACTATAATCCTTTATAACTGGATTAAAAAAAAAAAAAAAACAAGGAGTTAAGGAAGACAATCAAGTTGCTATGCAAGGGTAGAAACTGATACTTTTTTTTGTTATTTTTTAAAGAGATAGAGTCTCATTCTGTCATCCAGGCTGGAGTGCACTGGCCGGATCATAGCTCACCGCAGCCTCAAACTCCTGGGCTCCAGCAAAGCTCCTGCCTCAGACTCCCAAGTAGGTGAGACTACAGGCATGAGACACCACACCCAGCTGATACACTTTTTTCAAGTGTTACATAAAATCACCATCAAATCTTTCCTTCTTTTTTTTCTTTTTTGAGACTGAGTCTTACTCTGTCATCCAGGCTGGAAAACAGTGGCGTGATCTCAGCTCACAGCAACCTCCACCTCCCAGATTCAAGCAATTCTCCCACCTCAGTCTCGCAAGTAGCTGGGATTACAGGCGCAGGCTACCATGCCCGGTTAATTTTTTGTATTTTTAGTACAGACGGGGTTTCACCATGTTGGCCAGGCTGGTCTTGAACTCCCAACCTCAGGTGATCTGCCCATCTCGGCCTCCCAAAGTGCTGGGATTACAGGTGTGAGCCACTGTGCCTGTCCCATCAAATCTTTCTAAAGGCATTTTTTCCAAAGTGAGTATCTGAATAAGCACATTATTCAGGTAGTGAAAACCAATGCTTAGTGGGAACTTTTTTTTTGGTCTCAATTACTCAAAATTTATTATCTCAAAAAAGGATGCTGGCTGGACACAGTGGCTGATACCCATAATCCCAGTACTTAGGAAGGCTGAGGCGGGAGGATCGCTTGAGCCCAGGAGTTTGAAACCAGCCTGGGCAACATAGTGAGACCCTGTCTCCACAAAAGAAAAAAAAATTTAAAAATTAGCCAGACATGGCGGCACATGTCTCTATTCCCACTACTATGGAGGCTGAGGTGGGAGGACTGCCTGAGCCCAGGAGGTTGAGGCTGCAGTGAGCCATGTTTGCAGCACTGTATTCCATGCCTGGGTGACAGAACGAGACCTTGTCTCAAAAAAAAAGAAAAGATGCTTATGGTTCTATTGTCTTTATCCCAATCTTCACCATGGATCTGAATATAAATGCCAAGAGATATTTCCCCTTTCTAACTATTAATAAAAACTGGAGGAGACTCCCTGATCCATATTTCTCTACCTCAGCAGTCTAAAGTTATTTAAAGGTTACTTACATGACTAGCAGCATTTCTTAAAGAAGCAATAGTATTTTCTTGAACTTTAGCCAGCCTGAAAAGAAGAAATACAGTTATCATAAACTATAGGGAAGATAAAGAAACAAATGTAATAAAGAGGCAAAGTGTATTTTCAACAATGGGAAACGGTACTTATTCTGTATTTTGAGGCCAATTTTGACATCCCCCAAATATGACTATGGTTGTCACTAGGAATTTATTCCTTAAATGCAAGCTCTAACAATGATAGATATTTACAAGCTGTATACCAACATAGCCAACACAACATACACTTGCCCTGTACTATGGACTTTTTTCTTGGAGCCATGCAAAGTGATCAGTAAAAATAATCCTTTTCAATGGCAGAAGAAATAGAGACATAGAAACCTGCTCCTTGCAATACAGCCTCCAAAGGACTTACTACTGGCAGACTGTGGGGGAATGAGAAACAACCGACACACACGCAGGATAGAAGTGTGGAAAATCTATTAATAATAAGAACAGAAAGGGGGAAAATGTATTGTTTAAGATGGGGCCTGAGAGGTTAGGTGCGGTGGCTCACACCTGTAACCCCAGCACTTTGGGAGGCTGAGGCAGGCAGATCACTTGAGCTCAGGAGTTCGAGACTGGCCTGGGCAACAAGGTGAGACCTGGTATCTATAGAAAAATACCAAAAATATAGCTGGGCATGGTACCACGTGCCTGTGGTTCCAGCCACTGGGGAGACTGAGGTGGAAGAATGGCTTGAGCTCCGGAAATTGAGGCTGCAGTGAGACAAGAATGTGCCACTGCACTCCGGCCTGAGCGACAGAGACCCTGTCTCAAAAACAAACCAACCAAAAAGGTGGGGGCGGGTGAGGGTCCTTCTTCCTTAAATGGTTTTTTATAGACTTTAAAATTAAAAAATCCTAATCATCTCCACAGCATCACTTTAAAACAAAATGGAGAGGGATTAAAATTTACAGTAGAAAATCTGAGGCATGAGCTATAGCACTGGTAATTAAACAAACTTACAAAAGTAGAAGGGGAAGACAACTATTCCAGGCTACAATCTGTTGAGAAGAGAGAGCATCTTTTGGTTGAGGTTCAAGTTAACTAATATTCGTTGAGTTTAATCACACTTTTCTAAACTTGGGATAATGCTGTCCAAACCCTTCCATTTTATAGATGCAGAAACTCAGACTGAGAGAGGGCAACACGTCAAAAGTAAGGACCACAATACAGACACACACACTGATGCTACCAAAGCTTTCTGCATCAAGCTTTCCTTCCTGTGTTTCAATTTTTAATGTCTTCCTCCTTATCAATTCAGTAGATATATTATAAAATTGACCAGAATCTTAAGGTTGGTCTCTAACTTCAATTACCAAATTACATTAAATTCCCTTGGTAAAAAATAAAAATATCATTTCACCTTTGCTGAGAAAACCAGTAGAACTCTATCAAACATGAGCTACACCAAATGCTAATCTTACTCAAATATTCAACTTACTGGGCAGTTGTTGTAGAGTTTCCTGCACCTCGATGGCCAACATCCAATGGTATTCTTGGCTTCCAATACTTGGAAAATGAAGATTTCATGTCACAAGTGTATCCTGGTAATGGCTTGATAATTATATAGTCAACTTTCATAGGAAAAAAGAGGGAGGAACAAAAACAAAAATGATTAAAAGGGCCATTATGAGCTGAATTATATTTAAATACCACTCAAGCCAGCTTTATCAGTTTCTATCAAACAACAACAAAAAAAATCAAGATTCAAAACTTTTAGAAAATGTAACAGACATGCTCCTTAAATTGATACCAAAGCAAATTATTAATTTCATCTTTATCATTATCAAATACTTAATTTGAAACTAATTAAAATTCCAACTTAACCCCTTGGGTTATTTGGCAGTGTCTTCAAACTTACCTCTCACTTTGCCTATTGTTTTCCTGGAATTTCTGCTCATGATGGGAAGAGTAAGAATTCCAGCACTCTTTCCACTCTCAGCAATGGTGGATGATAAGAGACAAGCTGTACCCACATGTCCAGGAAGGGCATCACCCTGAACTACGTGCTCACTGAGATCTTCCTGAAAAAATGAGATTTAAAATAATCTTAATTTTTAAACTTCTGTATTACATACATACATAATTTACACATACATATATATATATCACCTATATATGAAATATGTATATGTATTTTTTTTTCATAAAAACTTCAATATTTTCGGCCAGGTGCAGTGGCTCACGTCGGTAATCCCAGCACTTTGGGATGCCAATGCAGGCGGATCACGAGGTCAGGAGTTCGAGACTAGCCTGGCTAACATAGTGAAACCTCATTTCTATTAAAAATACAAAAAATTAGCCGGGCATAGTGGCACATGCCAGCAGTACCAGCTACTCAGGAGGCTGATGCAGGAGAAATGCTTGAAACCTGGAGGTGGAGGCTGCAGTGAGCTGAGATCGTGCCACTGCACTCCAGCCTGGACAACAGAGCAAGACTCCATCTCAAAAAAAAAAAAAATTCAATATTTTCAATTTAAAGATCAAAAACCTCACTTAAAGTCAACTGAGAATCTCTGGGCAGAACTGATAAGAAAGAGATACAATCAAATTTATATTCAAGTGACTTGATGTCTTCTCTATAATTAAATACATTTTCTTGTACAGTTTAAACATGTGTGTATTTTCGAGACGGAGTCTCATTCAGTTTAAATTTAAAGCACTGCTCGAAAATTTCTAATCACTTTTATGTTGTTTTAGGACTAAGATATATTTGTAGTGAATTTTTAACATATTCTCTAAAAACGTGTCTACACGGCCAGGCATGGTGGCTCACGCCTGTAATCCCAGCACTTTGGGAGGCCGAGGTGGGCGGATCACAAGGTCAGGAGATCGAGACCATCTTGGCTAACATGGTGAAACCCCATCTCTACTAAAAATACAAAAAAATTAGCCGGGCACGGTGGCGGGCGCCTGTAGTCCCAGCTACTCGGGAGGTTGACGCAGCAGAATGGCATGAACCCAGGAGGAGGAGCTTATAGTGAGCTGAGATCACGCCACTACACTCCAGCCTTGGCCACAGAGTAAGACTCCGTCTCAAAAAAAAAAAAAATATGTGTCTACACAAGAGTCATATAGGGATAGCAACTCTCTAGGAAACCAAATACTATACTCACTTTGAGATTACACTGGATATTTTATCAGCCTAGTCTATGAATAAAACACTATTACAAAAAATGCTAACCAAATTAAAGGGAAGGTAAGACATTCAAGAGTTTATTAAAAGGCAGGTTTATTAAAAGGAAGCAACAAGAAAACGTTCAGGCCAGGAGCGGAGACTCACACCTGTAATCCCAGCACTCCGAGGGGCCAAGGCAGGAGGATCGCTTGAGCCCAGGAGTTCAAGACCAGCCTGGGCAACAAAGACCCCATCTCAACAACAACAAAAAGTTATTGTTGTTTTTTTTTATTTCTGAGACGAAGTCTTGCTCTGTCGCTCAGGCTGGAGCGCAGTGGCATGATCTTGGCTCACTGCAACCTCCGCCTCCTGGGTTTAAGCAATTCTCCTGCCTTAGCCTCTTGAGTAGCTGGGATTACAGGCAAGTGCCACCACACCTGGCTAATTTTTGTATTCTTACTCTTGACCTCATGATCTGCCTGCCTTGGCCTCCCAAAGTGCTGGGATTACAGGTGCGAGCCACCGCACCCAGCCAAAAAAGTTTTTTTTTAATTAGCTGGGTGTGGTGGTACACACCTGTAGTCCCAATTACTTGGGAGGCTGAGGTAGGAGGATCACTGGTGCCCAGGAGGTTGAGGCTGCAGTGAGCCATGATCATGTCACTGTACTCCAGCCTGGGCAACACAGCAAGACCCTCTCTCCAGGAAAAAAAAAAAAAAGAGAAAAAAGAAAAAGAAAGAAGTCATCAAAACTTCATATTTTTATAATAGAGTCCCACAGATCTTACTGCTTAAGATTAGATTTTTTAAAATCCATCCTGAATTCTGTCCTTAAGAAATGGGCTGGGGGCTACTGGTGGTCAAGACGTATTCCCTACCCTCCAAGATTTAAACTCTAATCTAGTATAAATGGGTGTGGAGGTGGAGCTAGAGGCTAAGAAAACCACTACATATCACTACTAAGCCAGGCCGACAGCAGTTAGGACCTTAGGGGATGTACCAAGTATTATGTGTTGGGGAAATATGAACAGCCAGTGATCTGCAAGCACTAGTGTAAGTAGCACATGTAGCTCCAGAAAGTTAGCAGCACAGATTGTCAATAACCTGGCACAAACTTTATAATTTCATTACATATTTACAATATCAAGTTGCAAGTCAGTCCCATCAACAAATCCTAATAAAGTACCTCAATAAACGACAGGCTTCATCATAATGAGAACTCGATCACACTTCTTACACTGGTATGCTCGCCAAGAGGTAAAAACCCTGCCCTGGTCTCTATTTACTGCTCATGGTTCCTTTGGATACAATTCATTCACATTTAGATTTAGCAGACAGGCATCAAAGACGTCTGGTCTTCATGTGAAACAGCAATACTGCTGTTCTCTTAATTATATTTTTAATAGTACTTGAAGATGACAACTCTAAGTTTTTTAAGCTTAACTGTACAGAGGAGCATACCTCTAAAAAGTTAGCTTTACACAAATTAGCTCAAAATAAAAATCAAAACATACATTAAAATAAGCTCGTCCCCTAAGTCTTTTAAGCTTAACTGTACAGAAGCGTACCTCTAAAAAATTAGCTTTACACGAATTAGATTAAAATAAAAATCAAAACATATGTTAATATAAGCGTGTCCCTGCATTCTTTCTCAATCCCCTCACTGCAGTAACTACTCACTTCAAAAAAGTCAAAGATTAGTTCCAGGTTATCTGGTTCCATTGTCTGTATGCTGTACTCTGTCCAACGATCAGGCTGTAAGCCATAACCACACTCCGGCTGTGAATGCCTGCACTTGAACTCATTGTCGCTTATTAAGGATATCTCCAAGCTATTGGACATTTTGTGGAGTACAGTGGGAGATACCCTATCATCGTCATCTTCCTCCAGGCCTTCTAGTGTCAGCTTCACTCTATGTAATAAAATAATAATAATAATAATGAGATGCAAGAAGTGGCAGAAACGAAAAACTCATACAAATGTTGCCTAAATTCTACATTTTAAAGTGCCCCCAAATATGCTAAATCTTCGAATAACAAAAATAACGCATTATGCAGAGACTACACATACTACAGGTTAAGGAATTAGGTGTGTTTTATAAAATATCGATGTTATCCACATATATTTTTGCAAAGTATTAAAATGGGATAAATGACCATTGTGCCTACTAAGGTTGTTGATTCTTTCATTAAAAAATAAATAAATCCAGGGCTGGGCCAATGGCTCACACCTGTAATCCCAGAACTTTGGGAGGCTGAGGCGGGAGGACTGCTTAAGCTCAGAAGTCTGAGACCAGCGTAGGCAACATGGTGAAACCCCACCTGCAAAAAATATAAAAATTATCCAGGCATGTGTCACATGACTGTAGTCCCAGCTACTCGGGAGGCTGAGGTGGGAGGATCAGTTGAGCTTGGGAGGTGGAGGTTGCAGTAAGCCAAGATTGCACCACTGTACTCCAACCTGGGTGATACAGCCAGATCTTCTCTCAAAAGAATATATATATATATAAAATTAAACACACATAATATTCAAAAATTTTCTGTTGTGTGGAAAATTTTTCATTTTCAAGACACAGTACAATTTAGAACACTGAAGAATATTTCCAAAAAATATTTTCTCTTTATGGCATTATGTAGCAGACAATCATTTCCATTATATCAATTTTTTCTTTTTTTCTGAGAGAGAGTCTCGCTCTGCCTGGAATGCAGGGCTGCGATCTTGGCTCACTGCAACTTCTGCCTCCTGGGTTCAAATGATTCTCCTGCCTCAGCCTCCCAAGCAGCTGGGATTACAGGCACCCGACACCATGCCCGGTTAATTTTTGTATTTTTAGTAGAGACGCGGTTTCACCATGTTGGCCAGTCTGGTCTCGAACTCCTGACCTCAGGTGATCTGCCCACCTCGGCCTCCCAAAGTGCTGGGATTACAGGCGTGAGCCACCACGCCCGGCACATTGTATCAATTTTAAAACAAACTGCTGCTACACTATGAAAATTTAAATAGAAACTATAAAAATACATAAGCTTAGAAAACCACTTATCTATATAAACAAATTTTTTCTGGTTCTAAATGTAGAGATTAAGACTAACTGCAACAGTAGCAACCTGAGCGGGGATAAGTAGTTCACTGTTACAAAGCCCTGTAGTTACTAGAATATGTAACATTATCCCAAACTGTGTAAACTTAAAGACTAAAACCAATTGAGTCTGAAATCTACAGCACTAGTTTAAAAAAATGGCCTAATAAACATATACATGGTCATACCTAAATCTAGATTTTTTTAGTTTTTTCTTGGTTATTGACACAGGAGGTTTTTCAGAATAATGCAAACGTAATCTTATTTCAGTCTGACACGTCAGCCATCCAGAATCCAGAGTTTCAACACCATCTGACAGAATAAATATGAAGAACAGTAATTATTATATATATTTTTAAACAACACAATAAGTACCTATATGCATTGATAATTCTAGTTCACACTCACTGTTTTTTTTTTTTTTTTTACCTCCAAAGGAAATACATTTTTTAATGAGATCTAATCCATGATTTGTTTCCTAGACCCCTGCCTAAACCGTTGTTCATATGCAACCCAAAGGTTCCAAAGGTAAAAATCTGACGGAAAAGATCCTTTCAGTAAATAAGTATTTTTAGAATAACAATAAAAAAAGAATTAAATTCTTTCCTTTCTAAATATGAAAACAGGCCAGGCGTGGTGGCTCACGCCTGTAATCCCAGCACTTTGGGAGGTCAAGGCAGGCAGATTACGAAGTCAGGAGATCGAGACCATCCCGGCTAACACGGTGAAACCCTGTCTCTACTAAAAACACAAAAAAATTAGCCAGGCGTGGTGGCGGGCGCCTGTAGTACCAGCTGCTTGGGAGGCTGAGGCAGGAGAATGGCATGAACCCAGGAGGCGGAGCTTGCAGTAAGCCAAGATCATGCCACTGCACTCCAGCCTGGGCAACAGAGCGAGACTCCATCTCACAAAAAAAAAAAAAAAAGAAAAGAAAAGAAAAGAATCCCAAAATAATGAATCATTGTGAACAGACAGATTTAGAATACATATTCCAAAGGCCTTCAGAAAAGATCCTGGTTCTATCAATGCCATCTTTGAAAAAAATCTAAAAGGAATAAATTCATTTTTTTTTGAAACAGAGTCCTGCTCTGTTGCTTAGGCTAGAGTACAGTGGTGTGATCTCAACTCACTGAGGACTCCATCTCCCAGGTTCAAGTGATTCTCACGCCTCAGGCTCCAAAGTAGCTGGGATTATAGGCATACACCATGCCCAGCTAACTTTTGTATTTTTAGTAGAGACAGGGTGTCACCATGCTGGCCAAGCTGGTCTCAAACTCCTGAACTTCTGACGTCAAGTGATCCGCCTTCCTCAGGCCTACCAAAGTGCTGGTATTACAGGCATGAGCCACCTCACCCTGCCCACATTCACACTGTAATAATACACTGAGGTTACCTAACACTGGTACTCTTCTCCCCAAAGCAAATACACAGGTAGTCTTAAATTCTTTATTCAAATATAACTTTTATATAAAATAGGGAGGGAAATTAAATGAATATTAATAATTAGCTATGCTGTCACAGCACAAATAAATTAAAATATTCATATTGAATCCATGACTGAAATAATACAAATCTATTTCAGAAAGAGCACATGGTCCAAGATAGCATCTAACCTAGCAACTGTTCTACTAGGGATCACTGTTACACTTCCAAAGCGTCATTTTAGATATTTAGCTGCAACTAGTTATGCCACTAGTCCTGGGGGTCTGAGATATCAGAAGGTAAGAACAGAACTGTGAGTCAATTCCATATTCTCAAATTTATATATTCTGCCATAAATAAACTGCATGATCGTGACAACACTGTTAGCATTAACTTGAAGCTACTCACCTACTTAATATAGGTAACAAAATTTTCATAAATACCAGAGAAACTGTCAGCTGTTTTGGACCTAAGCTTTTTCATAAACAGGGTTAAAATAAATAAATACCAAGAAACTTCTCTCCTTAGAAATTCTCTCCTAACTTAAGAATGCTTAATAACTGTGGGACTTTAACCTTGTCTTTTCCAGAAAAGACAAAGTGAGACCATGCATCACAGCTCAAGCAAAAACTACTACTCCATAAAGCACTCCAAAACATGTAGTGTAAACACTACTTATGAAAGTAATAAAGACTCTAAAACACTTAACACTAAAGCTATTCAAGTATTGTACACTATTTTCTGATGTAATATAAACAATCTCAAACAAAATCAAGGAAAAGATGTCAAATTCCTATTTAAATACTGCCAGAGCATGTTCATTTCTACCATACATAAACACATATACCTAATAAAAACCACAACCAAAACATTCAGGCCTGTTCTTTCCTGTGCTCAGCAGGAAAGCAAACTGGTTATCAGCAATTTATCTCTGATTCAGAGTCAGTACAAACACAATTCCGCCCACCCTCTTTCCACCTTTTGACTCCTACAGTACAGCATCCAAAATGAGGATGCAGGCCGGGCATGGTGGCTTACGCCTGTAATCCCAACACTTTGGGAGGCCAAGGCAGGCAGATCACTTGAGGTCAGGAGTTTGAGACCAGCCTAACCAACACAGCAAAGCCCCATCTCTACTAAAAATACAAAAATTAGCCAGGTGTGATGGCACTCAACTGTAGTCCCAGCCACTCAGCAGGCTGAGGCAGGAGAATTGCTTGAACCCAGCTGGTGGAGGCTGCAGTGAGTGGAGATTGCGCCACTGCATTCCAGCCTGGGTGACAGAGCAAGACTCCATCTCAAAAAAAAAAAAAAAAAAAAAGAATGCAGTTTAATATAACAGCCCTGATACACTGTAAGAATTCCAGCTGGGTGCGGTGGCTCATGCCTGTAATCCCAGCACTTTGGGAGGCTGAGGCAGGAGGATCACCTCAGGTTGGCAGTTCAAGACCAGCCTGACCAACATGGAGAAACCCCGTCTCTACTAAAAATACAAAATTAGCTGGGCATGGTGGCACATGCCTGTAATCTCAACTACTCAGGAGGCTGAGGCAGGAGAATCGCTTGAACCTGGGAGGCGGAGAGTGTGGTCAGCCAAGATTGTGCCATTGCACTCCAGCCTGGGCAACAAGGGCGAAAACTCCATCTCAAAAAAAAAAAAGAAAAAAAAGAAGAAGAAGAAGAATTCCAGTCACCCAGCTGGGCATGGTGGCTCACACCTGTAATCCTAGCACTTTGGGAGGCTGAGGCGGGTGGATCACTTGAGGTCAGGAGTTTCAGACCAGTGTGGCCAACATGGCAAAACCTTGTCTCTATTAAAAAAAAAATACAAAACTTAGCTGGGCATGGTGGCAGGAGCCTATAATCCCAGCTACTCAGGAGCCCGAGGCAAGAGAATCTCTTGAACCTCAGGGTCGGAGGCTGCAGTGAGCCAAGATTGCGCCACTGCACTCCAGCCTGGGTGGGCGGGGGTGAGAATTCCAGTCACTGAAGATAATTAGAATTCTTAGGATATGGTATTTGCTAAAACAGAAAATACACAAATAACACTTTCAACATATTCAGAAGTTAAAGCATTTTCTACTCTACCTCAAATTAACTTAAACATTCAGCCAGAATTACTAGAACACTCTGGTTAGTCTGAATTTTACAGTATATGCCGATATACAAACACACAAAATTCACAAACTTAGTCTTAAGTGTAACATTTCACACTTTAGATATTTAGAAACATTAATGTAATTTCAAATATAAAAGAGGTAAAAGGCTACATTAGCAGTTCAGTATACTACACACTTTAAATTATATAACATTATACACCTGAAATTGCTAGTCAAATGAAAACCAAAAGGATAACATTTTAAAGCGCAAGAATTATATTAGAAACTACTTACTATTTAACAGAAGGGATTTGTTTTTTGGATCTAGTCTCTATTTTCAAAATCATGCTACAGTCATGCATTGCTTAACAATGAAGGTAAGTTCTGAGAAATGCGTCATTAGACGATTTCATTGTTGTGGGAACATCAGGGAATGTACTTACACAAACCTAGATCGTGTGGCCTGTTGCTCCTAGATTCCAACACCGTACGGCATACTGAATGCTATAGGCAACTACATAACACAATGGTAAGCATTTGTGTATCTAAACACATCTACACATAGAAAACATAATGCGCTGTACTATAACGTGCGCTACGTTATGACAGCCATGTCACTGGGCGACAGGCATTTTTCAGCTCCATTATACTCGTATGAGACCGCTGCTGTATGTGTGGGTCTGTCTTTGACCAAAACATCGTTATGCAGCACATGACTGTATGTTCTATTTTCCTGTGCTATATACTTCCAATGAAACGTAAAGTAACATCTCAATCATTTCAGTAAACATTTAAATAAGTCAGTCTCACTTACTGTGGATTCCAAATTGTCCATCGTCAATAATAATTTCGCTTTCTAGAATTTAAGGAAAATAGAAAATTTAGTTAAAACTCTTGATGCATACTCAATGAACAAGAGAAATTACCCACCTTAAAGATCATTTATAATATTAAATCTACAGCTTAAAAGCAGCCCAAGGTGAATAAGCATATTTATTGTAGCCCTCAATAAAGAATTCCCTTTAAAGGAGGCTAGCAAACGGTAATAGTTCTTATACACTTTGTTGATTATCCATTATGTTAAAAGGAAGAAAAAGAAAACTCTTCAGAAAGGTGCTCTAGAGGCACTGGGATTAACTTCTACACTAACCAATGTACAAGACTCACAGGTTGCTGGACCATGATAACTCCTTGATTTTCAAACCAAAGGTCTTGGCACAATTAAAATGCTTATTCTTATGTAGTGCATATTCTGAACTTGTCTCAAATGTAATTCTCCTCATATCCCAACTATTCGCTACTGCCAGTTAAAAGCTTTACTTTACAAACAGTGTGAACTTACCTGTATGTACAGAGCTGTGAGGAACTACCAAAAGAATAAATGCTAGCACATCCCCTTCTCCTAACAGAAATTTCAACTCAATGAGAAAAGCTGTAAAGCCCCACCCCTCTGAGTAAAATACAATTTATCTTCCTTGCCTACTTCCCTTCCCAGTTTACTTTAAACATTAGTCTGAAATACTTGCAAAATGGATGTGACAGTTCCTAATAATGATTCTCTGGTAACGTTCACACAGCTTTTAAGTTCAAAAGTTATATGTCTCAAAGTATACATTCCTTTCTAAAAGACAAACAAAATCATCCCACTTCTCATAATAAAATATATTTAACTGCAAGATGCTTTAAAATACAATTTTTTTAAAACATTCAATACCTAGTAAGTTCCAACCTCAGTATGGGAATATTGTAATTTTAAGTATACTGTCATAAAAATCCTAAATACAGTATCGAAAATGTATTAAAACATACAAAAAGAAAATCCAATAAAGAGGATGGAATGAGATACTGTTTAAATGAGACGTGTCCTTACTCCGGGGTAAAGCAGAAACTCCCACTGCTTTCTAATTTAAACCAGAAAACTAGCATCCAGTTATCTTTCAATTTTAACTTTACCTAGAAACTAAAAGATATGTTTCTCAGCACTGAGTCAATTTATAGATGAATACATGTGGGTAATTTAATGTATGTGAAATGAACTTCAAATTCTATTTTCAATATGGACAAGGAAATTCAAAAATACTTGTATGAAGAGAAATGCCATATTAAAGAATAAGAAAAGTGGATAATGTGTTTAAAAGAAAACAACTTCCAAAAAAAAGAAAACAACTTTCTGAGTAGCAATTCTAGCATAGCCAGCAGGGAATTTAAGAAATTCAAATTCATTCATACAAGTTTATTCAAGTATTTACCAGTTTAAAAAAAAAAAAAAAAAAATTAAGAAGAAAAGAAAAATAGAATAACTTACTCTATTAATATTCAAAGTTAAAAATTTAAGAATCTTTGTTTTGGATTAATTTTTTCTTCAAATGTTCTCTAAGCCTGAGCAAGTAAACAAATAGAGCCATGGATGCTCAGTCAAGAAGAATGCTATCTTATAAACTTTCTAACCATTCCAAATGAAAGTAAATATTTCATAAACTAATCTAACCCAAGAAAACAAAAATATCTAGATAAACATTTCTAATAAAGTTTATTTTAAAAGGCAATTAAAAACTGTTCAGTTTTGAAAGATCCATGAAATGCTCAGTGAAATTTGTAGCACTGACAATGCATTGACCTTAAACTTTAGAATAAAAATTTATTAAATCCCACTAAGCCATTGTGCAGCATATTAGTAACTTTATGCATATGCCTCAAACAGATGCAGTTAATGCCCATACCTAAAGGGGTTATTGATCGTGGTTGTAGATGAGTCTCCCACTTGTGAACTATCACTTGACATGGACCACCGATAGTCTGCAATTTAAAAGTTAAACGTCTGCAATAATTTCTTATATCTTATTTTCTACCCATGACTCCATTAGATGTTTGTGGCCTAAATCTTATACTAAATATGAGACCAAAAGATTCATCTTATTATCAATATTATATGCCAAAAGTCAGGAATGTACCAGATCACAAAACACGATGAAATGCTGGAAGAAAATTAGAGGCAGTAAACAAAGAAAAATGAGATGAACTGGCACACAGAACTGTCTCAAACCCATTTCTACATCTGCCTACAATATTCAATTGTTTCAAAGAAATTTTCATTTTTAACTGACATTAATTCTTAAGATAAATATCAAATATACTTTCTTTGGTATGTCAGACATCAATGAGGTATTGCTAGGTAAGTATGTACCTCCTGCTCTATGCATTTAGAAAAAGCCTACGATAGTAAAAATAGTAGGAACAAGTACTGCAAGAGCAACTATCACAGGCTACTCAAGGAACTAACAAGCATAATAAAGTTCTTTATTACATTTATTTAAGAATACTAAGTGAAAAACAGGAAGATTTCTCATATCATAGGAACCAGTGTTTCTAAAGAACACAGGAAATTCTAGAAGGGACACGTGGCCAGGTAAACTTGAAGAGCAAGTGTGATAAAAGAGGAACTAACATCCAGTTCCATTCTTATGCCTTAGTCTAAAATCTCATACAGTGTGACAATTCCTCATACTGTTTTCCATTATCAAGTTCCCCTACTAAAGAAGAACATAAAGTTATGTGTTGATAACACATGCAATAGTGAATAACCATGCAAGGTTCCCTGAGTATACCTAAAAGACTAAAATTTAAGTGTTCTAATTTTCCTTTTATTTTTAAAAAGAAACTCACTAGTTGTAATTACATGCTGAAATAAAACTCTAAAATACAGATTTTGGAAGCACATTTTCAAACTATAATCTTACAAGGTATTTTATTCGTTATATGTTCTGTGAAGAAATTTAATTAAATACAGAGAAGGAAAAAGAAAATACAAAACTCACCCATATCATACCATTTAGGGATAATCACCATCAACATTTTCACATATAATCTTTGAGCCTTTTCCTAGGCATTATATTACACATACTTTTTTTTTTTTTTTTTTTTTTTTTGAGACAGAGTCTTGCTCTGTCGCCCAGGCTGGTGTGCAATGGCATGATCTTGGCTCACTGCAACCTTGCCTTCTGAGTTCAAGCGATTCTCCTGCCTCGGCCTCCTGAGTAGCTGGGATTAAAGGCACGTGCCACCACACCCAGCTAATTTTGGTATTTTTAGTAGAGACAGGGCTTCACCATGTTGGCCAGGCTGGCCTGGAACTCCTAACCTCATGATCCGCCCACCTCAGCCTCCCAATGTGCTGGGATTACAGGTGTGAGCCACTGTGCCCAGCCTATATATACTCTTAAAAAGCCTAGACATAAAAGCTTCTCTATTATCTTTAGAAGGCATTAATAATGGACTAAAATATTCTCCTATACTTTCCACAGGATTTTAATACTGATTAAATTTGATAATATGCCAAACAATAACAAATATGTAACAAATTAGGCAAATTATTAAGTATTAAATGCAAGAAATAGTCCTGTCACTTAAAATAACCAGGCTAAATTCTTTTCTGAAATCCTCAAACTTCTGAAGTTTAAAAACTAAAATAGTACTATGTATTTCTTCAAATCATTAATTCTGGGATACTAAATAAAATTATCTTTTTCTCTAGCTAAATACTTCCCTGCTATAACAGTTCACCTTAATTGGTAGACTGCGTAGATTTTTAAAAAATGTAATGTGAAATTGCTCTTTTAAAAATATGGTGACTTTCATATCCATTATACTAAAATCAATTTAATTCTAGATGATGTTTACTATAACATTTTTCCTGAAACATTTTTTAAATGTGTTTTTTAGACATCAAACTTTCTAAACCTCAAAAGTTGCAAATATAGGCCAGGCGTGGTGGCTCATGCCTGTAATCCCAGCACTTTGGGAGGCCGAGGCAGGCAGATCACTTGAGGTCAGGAGTTCGAGACCAGCCTGGCCAACATGGTGAAACCCCATCTCTACTAAAAATATAAAAATTAGCCGGGCATGGTGGCACATGCCTGTAATCCTAGGTACTTGGGCGGCCAAGGCAGGAAAATCCCACAAATCTGGGAGGCGGAGGCTGCAGTGAGCTGAGATCGCGCCACTGCACTCCAGCCTGGGCGATAGAGCGAGACTGTGTCTCAAAAAAGAAAAAGAGAAAGAAAAAGAAAAGGGTGCTATGAATATAATATTAAATGTCAAAAAGAGATACAGTTGGCATAGCAGAGAGTTTGCTTTAATTCAGATGTCAGGGGAACTTTATAGACTGTTGACAGCAGTATCTTTAATCAGGTAAGAACAGTCCTTTGGATTAAATTTGATAGGGAACATATTTTAGTAGCAATTTTAACAACTCCACTCTCATCTACCCACTACCCGACTGCATAAAACTACCTAGACTTGAATAGAATACCATATTTGAAGAACAGTCCAAAGGGCCAGGTAAACAGATGACAGAATTATGTCTATCATCATTCAGACTACAAACACACATTGGTTGGTAAACTGTCACAATATAGAAAAAAAAGAACCTAGTTTTAAAATACACTGAATTTCCAAAGTTGTTAAACCTACTTTATTAAACTTTAGAAGGCAATCTTAAATTTTCAGCTTTACTTCCTTAAAAAAAATTAACAGGCCGGGCGTGGTGGCTCATTCCTCTAATCCTAGCACTTTGGGAGGTCAAAGCGGGTGGCTCACCTGAGGTCTGGAGTTAAAGAACAGCCTGACCAATATGGAGAAACCCTGTCTCTACTAAAAATACAAAAATTAGCTGGGCAGTGATGCCTGTAATCCCAGCTACTCGGAGGGCTAAGGCAGGAGACTCACTTGAACCCAGGAGGTGGTTTGCAATGAGCCGAGATCGCACCACTGTACTCCGGCCTGGGCAACAAAAGTAAAACTCCACTTCAAAAAAATAAATAAATAAAAACTAACAACTGAGCATTGGGAAATTCAGAATCTCAGCGATAACTCCAAAACATGCAATCCTTTTATTTATTTATTTTTTAATCCTGGTCTCATTGTACATGCAATACTTTCTAATATATTATCTGTAATAACTTATTCTTCAAGATCTACGACAAGAAAACAGTTCTGAAAGAAAACATTCTGACAAAGTCTGCCAAAATTTTAAGCTTTTTGGAGTAACATGGGAGAGAGATCTTTGGAGAAAAAAGTAATGATGTCAATCTAAGACAATATTCCATTAACAGTACTGGCAGAGTTATTCCACAATTTAGTATACATAATGTCAGACGACTGCAGAAATGTTTCCAAACATGCATATTAACAAAAATATTTAAAAAAATTTCTTCCCACAAGAATAAGTCTTCATGATTGTTTTCTTAAACAGTTACTGACATCACTCAGTTATACCAAGCACTGAGAGAAATAAATAAGACTATCCAATATGTAGATTGGAAGTTTGTTTTTTAACAAATCACCAAGCAAAATTATTAGCTAGCCAGGTAATATCACTGCTTGCATATATCACAAATTTTTAAAACTTTTACTGATTGTTATCCTTCCACAATTTTGAAAACAAACTGAATGTAAAGGGGGGGGTCTGAGGAATCATGGCTGCGTGTGGTGGCTCCTGCCTTTAGTAATCCCAGCACTCCGGGAGGCTGAAGCAGGTGGATCACCTGAGGTCAGGAGTTCGAGACCAGCCTGGCTAACATGGCGAAACCCTGTCTCTACTAAAACAATACAAAAATTAGCCAGGCATGGTGGTTGCATGCCTGTAATCCCAGCTACAGATTGGGAGGCTGAGCCTCCCAAGATTGATTCTTCCAGAGGCTGAGCCAGAAGAATCACTTGAACCCAGAAGGCGGAGGTTGCAGTGAGCCAAGATCGTGCCATTGCACTTCGGCCTGGGTGACACAGCAAGAGTCCATCTCAAAAAAAAAAGAAAAAAAAAAATCTCTATTTTTAGTACAACCAGTAAAAGAAATAGTCATCTAGGCATGAGTAAAGCAAAGGAAGCTAGGCCAACAGACTCTCTGAGAATGTTCAAATCTCAAGTTAACAGCTGACAGTATTTACCATTCAGAAGAATTTTAGATACTAATAAACTATTGTACAAAATGACAAACTAGACTGTTCTGAAAATAAACAATTATCTATCGCAGGTGACTGATTATCTTGTTAAAGGACTTAAAACTCAAGGGAGATAGAGGTCAAAATAAGACAGTTTGTAATGAATCTAAGTGAATGTTAGCAACTATGAAAGTCAGAAACATAGATACGTGCTGAAAAAGAAAGATGTATTTCTACAAAAATGAAGGAAAAATTTCAAAGGATATAATGATAAACTGGCTAACATTTCACTATGAGGAAACATCCCTAATTCTACCCACAAGCAAAGAGGGGTTGACATGGAAAAAAAAAATGTTGAAATTACATGTTAATTCAAAAAGTATCTTTGGTGAAGATGTGACATCAGGACTATCTGCAGATTCATACCAATGTTTTCATTCCAGGAATACTCACTACTTTTGTGTGCTATGTTCAAATAAGATAGTATTTTGTTTTGTCATCTGCGAAATTATTTTAAAATGTAACATATTAACACCTTATCCTAATTCACAAAGAGAATATGTAGCTGTGAAAAAGTGAGAAAAAGGATTTCAGGACTCTTCTAAACTAAAAGGAATATGCCAGAAAAAGCAATGCATGGGAGAAAAATATGAATGATAAAATTTCATTTACTCAATAAAATTTTGCAATGAAAGGATCTAAAAATCTATAGTTCAAACCTTTTGTTTTATAGATGAGGAGGCTAAAGCCTAAAGGTCAACTGGCTTGTCCATAATCGCAAAACTTTTAGCTTTAGTTCCAAAACTGCCTGGGTAGATTACCTCCTAAAACTTTCGACCCAGTAACATTAACCTTTCTCCCATTTCAGCTTTTTAATGCTTTCGTTATTTATTTTCCTATCATTTTTTATATTCGTAACATTATGTATTCCAATAATTTACATCATTTCACAATTTAAACTGCCTTGCACATTACTTCTATTATTTGACAATGTACAACTAGACAAAGTTTCATAATACTTCTATTAAAAATGCTTTATTTAAAAAGCGCCACCGACTTTTTTAAAGTGTCACATTAAGCTGGCATGTGGAGAAAAAAACTGTAGCCATATGCATGGGATTTTATGTAGCTATTTACTCGATTCCATGAAAAACATACTTACCGTGGCAGCCCCTGCATCACACGGTACATGTGTACACGATACAGAGCACCTACTTAAAGAAACACACTCACCAACACATACTGTAAACTTTTGCAAGTATTACAAGGGGAAAAACTTGTTTTTACTGTTAAGCAGACTTCTTGCCAATTTTTTCAAAAGGTATTTTGGACTGATCTGCTGCTTTTGGTTACATTTTCAATGAAGAGGATAAATACTTAGGTTGGCTTAATTTGACCTGTGTTGACAATAGTCTTACTTTAGAAAACTATGCCCAAATAACTCATTATCATCTTTCTCGTCCATACTCCCCTTTCTAAGTAAAATTTAGTTGCTTTCACATATTACAAAGCTAAATTTCATACACCAGGATCCTCAGGTAAGCCTGCTGTGTCTATGACCTACGTATTTACACATAATTGCTTAAGTTATACTAAAGAACTTTACCATGATGCATAACCCCATGCCAAATCAATGAGATGCCCTTTTCTTAAGTTAAACTGAAACCATTGTCAAGAAAAGCCAACACAATGATCAACCACAATGTAATTTAAGTTCAATTACTGGGTATTCACAAAATATTCTTGGAATAAGAAACGTAATAGGTGCAAAAGACAGCTAAAGTGGGTTTGTCATTTTTTTCTCTTTTCTTTGTATAATGGTGGCTAAGAGAATGAGGAAACAGTGGCTGCTTGCATTTTTCACATGTAACAAAAACACTTAATGACTCCCAAAGGAAATACATTTTTTAACAAGATCTAATCCATGATTTGTTTCCTAGACCCCTGCCTAAACCCTTGTTCATATGCAGCCCAAGGGTGTCAAAGGTAAAAATCTGAAGGAAAAGAATCCTTTCAGCAAATAAGTATCTTTAGAATAAATGGAAAAGGATTAACTTTTTTTTCTTTTCTGAATATGAAAGCAATCCCAAAATAATGAATTGTGAACAGGCAGATTTAGAATAGATAATCCCAAAGGCCTCCAGAAAAGATAGGGGTCTATCAATAACATCTTTGAAAAAATCTAAAAAGAATCAATTAAATTTTGATCAGAGTTAATACAGCCACTAAGAGATGGCTGCTGTGAAATAATTTTTTTAATTACTCACTTAAAACAGGCTATATACTTCTCTAAATGTATTTACACCACACAAGGATTAAAAAACAAAACCAAAAGTAAAACCTCTGCAAGTGGTCCCTAACTAGTTTACAAAAGTTACTGAAAATGTACACTTATAGAGAACACATTAAAACCAATTTCATAAGAATATTGCAGAACATACTTACTACGTCTTTTTAAAATTCCATGGCAGACATCATCTGCCTCTGAAGTGGCTACTTCCTTGGTTTTGGTAAATTTTATTAATCAAGAGTTCTATTCCTTATTTGACCAAAGCAAATGCATTTTAATTTGAACGTTTTCAAACTTAAGTGAGTTGCTTTTGAAGGAAGTGCTAAAGAAATTGGAAACTAGATAAAGCAAACATACCTTTGGTTCTAAAAAGTACCCTTTGAAGTAGCGATACTGAACTGATACTCCTCTACTGAGTACAATGGTTGCTTTCCATAACATGCTGTGAAGAAAGAAAATTAAAAGCAGCAGCATCAATATCAAACTACAGTGCATAAAGACTTCTTAATTCACAAAAACCCTCAAATAAAACATGTGACCAATATCATTCATTTATTCCTACACAAAATTTTACAGGCCTACTCTGTAGCAGGCAATGGGAACACAGGAGTACATATTGCAGAAACAGCCTCATCTTCAAAGAGCTTCCTTTGCTGTGTGGGTAGATAGAAAAATAACCAAAAAAGATAGATACAAGGAAGTTTTGGAGGAGGCTTTTAAAAGGAAGGAAGGTTTTAATGAGGAAGCGCTGTCTGAGCTGCGATCTACATGATGAGAAGGAACCAGCCATATAAAGAGCCAGGATAAGTTTCCAAACAGAAAATTCAAGTCATACAAAAGTGGAAGCCACAGTCAGAATCTTCTCTGACTTCCCATTTAGTGAGGGATGTTACATGGCTGATAAGAGACTTTGGGTCACAGATTTTGTGTTACAAATGAGAGATAAACATGAATTACACTCCTGTTCTTGACTATCCCTTATTCTAAACTGTTCTACCCAGGCTCTGGCTATTCCTTAGACAAGCAGTCAGAACCTGTACCTTGTTTCAGGCCAATGTCTTTCTCTGAACTATGTTATTCTAACAGAAACTAAAGATTTGACTCAACAGCTGCCTTAAGGTCAAGAATTCACTACAATTCATTACTGTAACTCATTTTTAGCTTCAAATAATAAACCAGTGGTATCCAAAGCATGGTCCCAGATCATCATTAGCAGCTGGGAGCGTCTTAGAAATGCAAATTCTCAGGCCCCACTCAGACCTACTAAATTAGGAACTCTGGGGGTGGGGGCCCAGTAATCTGTATTTTAACAAGCCTCCAGGTAACTTTATTTTTTTATTTTTTTTTTTTGAGATGGAGTCTCGCTCTGTCTCCGAGACTGGAGTGCAGTGGCGCGATCTCGGTTCACTGCAAGCTCCGCCTCCCGGGTTCATGCTGTTCTCCTGCCTCAGCCTCCCCAGTAGCTGGGACTACGGGCACCCGCCACTATGCCTGGCTAATTTTGTTTTTGTATTTTTAGTAGAGATGGGGTTTCACTGCATTAGCCAGGATGGTTTCAATCTCCTGACCTCATGATCCGCCCGCCTCAGCCTCCGAAAGTGCTGGGATTACAGGCGTGAGCCACCATGCCCGGCCACCTCCAGGTAACTTTTATGAACACTTTGAGAATCCCTGTCATAGACCATTAACCAAACCTTAATTCAGTATGAGTAGTTTAACCCTACCTGGTTCTGCTAAGACAGGTTTTAGGGCATTGTCCTCACTCTGATACAATCTTAGCTCCTAAATTAAATACAGATATAGCTCACTGTATTTGCACTTTATTATACTTCACAGATACTGTGTTTTTTACAAATTGAAGGTTTGTGGCAAACCTGAGTCCAGCAAGTCTATCAGTGCCATTTTCCCAACAACATGTGCTTACTTCGTGTCTATGTTACAGTTTGGCAAATCTCATGTTTCAAACTTTTTTGTTATTATTATATCTGTTACGGTGATTACATGCTACAGAAAAATCTTTCAATGAAAGGAACAGTTAATCAATGTGGTAAACCTCATTTTTTTTTTTTTTTTTTTTTTTTGAGATGGAGTCTCGTTCTGTCACCCAGGCTGGGGTGCAGTGCCATAATCTCGGCTCACTGCAAGCTCCAGCTCCCGGGTTCACGCCATTCTCCTGCCTCAGCCTCCTGAGTAGTTGGGACTACAGGCGCCCGCCACCATGCCCGGCTAATTTTTTGTATTTTTAGTAGAGACAGGGTTTCACCATGTTAGCCAAGATGGTCTCAATCTCCTGACCTCATGATGCGCCCGCCTGGGCCTCCCAAAGTGCTGGGATTACAGGCGTGAGCCACCGCGCCCAGCCCATTGTCTTATTTTAAGAAATTGACACTGTCCTTCAACCTTCAGCAACCACGACTCTGATCAGTTAGCAGCCACCAACATCGAGACAAAACTCTCCACCAGCAAAAAGATTGCAATTCACTAAAGGCTCAAATGATTGTATCATTTTTTAGCAATAAAGTATTTTTTAATTAAGGTATGTACATTTTTAAAAATCACTGCTTTAAAGAAACCAACATGGCACATGTATACATATGTAACAAACCTGCACATTGTGCACATGTACCCTAGAACTTAAAGTATAATAAAAAATAAATAAATAAATAAATAAATAAATAAATAAATATCACTGCTTTAAAGCAAGAATAGCAAATGCTGCCAGGCATGGTGGCTCACAACTGTAACCCAGCACTTTAGGAGGCTGAGGTGGGCGGATCACAAGGTCGGGAGTTCAAGACCAGCCTGACCAACATGATGAAACCACATCTCTACTAAAAATACAAAAATTAGCCAGGTGTGGTGGCATGTGCCTATAATCCCAGCTACTCAGGAGGCTGAGGCAGGAGAATCGCTTGAACCCGTGAGGCCGAGGCTGCAGTGAGCCCAGATCACACCACTGCACTCCAGCCTGGGCGACAGAGTGAGACTCCATCTCAAAACAAAAACAAAAAAAGAATAGCAAATGCTTGGCACATGTTCCCTAATTTTCCCCAACAAGCCTCAGAATTCTTTTCAACAGAGGTTTCCAGGCAGACTCTTTCAATTCAGAATAGAAAGTTGCCATTTCTGCTACCCCAAAAGGAAAAAAAAAGGGGGGGGGGGCAAATTCCCAGTACTACCTCATCTATAAAACAGTTGGAGCATGTGAAACTAGCCCCAGATGTGCAGAGTAGAATTAGTAATAAGCTTTGAAAACTGTGCTGCAGCCACTCTCTCAGCCATTATTTCTCAATCTCCAGGATCTAGGTATGTGTATTTTTTTTCAAGTCCTCCCAAGTGATTCTAATGTGATCCCTGGTAAAGAACCACTAAATGAAAATAAGAGATAAAGAAGGCAAAGCAGCGAGTCTTTTTACTCCACTTGTCTAAGCAAACGTGGCAAATTTAAGAATGAACCAGAACCCAGGCTTACACCCAGAACGTTGGGAGGCCAAGGCAGGAGGGAAGCTTGAGCCCAGGAGTTCAGGAACAGCCTGGGTCTCAACATAGTGAAACCTCATCTCTATAAAAAAAATTTTAATTAGCTGGGCATGATGGTGTGCATCTAGCTACTCGAGAGGCTGAGGCAGGAAGATCACTGGAGCCCAGGAGTTTGAGGTTAGAGTGAACTGAAATCACGCCACTGCACTCCAGCCTGTGTGACAGAGTGAGACCCTGTCTAAAAAAATTTTTAAAAGGCTGAGCACAGTGGCTCAAGCCTGTAATCCCAGCACTTTGGGAGGCTGAGGTGGGTAGATAACGAGGTCAGGAGATCGAGACCATCCTGGCTAACACGGTGAAACCCCGTCTCTATTAAAAAAATACAAAAAAAATTAGCCGGGCATGGTGGCGGGCGCCTGTAGTCCCAGCCACTCGGGAGGCTGAGGCAGGAGAATGGCGTGAACCCGGGAGCGGAGCTTGCAGTGAGCCAAGATCGCGCCACTGCACTCCAGCCTGGGCGACAGAGCAAGACTCTGTCTCAAAAAAAACAACAACAACAACAACAAAAAAAAAAATTCAAAGAAAGAATCAGCACTGTTTGGTGAAGACAAAATTATCTGATGAAATTAAATCAAAACCAGGAAAGACGGATAGTCATGTAGTAGTTTAGTGCAACTGCCTAATTCTGAATTGCCCTTATATCCTTTCCCAAAATACCATAAAATCTACAAGGAGGGCAAATGAAACCACAAGTGACCCACATCTTCAGCAGTATTAGGAAATGATACCATGACCTTCAAGTTATCTCTAAGTAGAAAAAAATTCCAGGAAAGCTCTAGCTGCTATGAGCCTGTGGGTAGGGAGAGCTGGTAAGAGAAAGCTTAAGACGCTCCCTGAAAGAGAGGGGCACAGCAGACTTAGATGTAGAGTATATTAAAATTCCAAAGAAACACAATTCTAAAACTCATGAATATTGTCTAAAGGCACATGGATTCCTGTGTCATCTACTCCCTTCTCCCTGTAAAACACTGTTTATCTGCCACCTGTGAATCAGCTCTATTTCACTGTACATGCACAACATATGAACAACTGGTCCTCTTAAAGTTGTTAAGTGTCTTATCCTGTTCATAACTTTTTGACCAAGTTGGCTGAAACTGACTTAGGACAGGCAAGGGTGTGTTTTAGAGACAAGTTCAGAAAGATAAGAGGTTTCACTTCAGACCAGAGTGGCTGATCAGAAAATCAAAGAAAAAACAGCCACTTGAAGGAAATACTAGTCTTTGAAAGACTAGTAAAGAATATATACTACTGAAATAATACAATTTACCAATAGAACTCTTATAAGAAGAGCTGAGAATTGGCTGAGAAAATGTGTGATACTAGTGACAAACTAGAAAAAAGGGAGTTCTGTGTTTTTTAATTTTCTTTCCCTTAGCTTCCATTACTGTTGTTTTACCTTCCTTTGTTATTTTCCTCTGCTTTACCACCAGTGCTCCTCAAACTATTTGCTGTCAATGACCAGCAGTTTTTGTTTCCTTTACTCAACCTGTTTGGTGACCAATATTCTCATCTACATACCCAGTTCAATGAGATGTGCCCACAGTGACATGCATGGAGTCAAACTGCTATACCCATTTCTAAATGCTTGCTCTCAATTTTTGTATTTCTCACATCATGGATTGACTTTTTTTAAAGTCTTTTGGACTGCTACTGGTGCACAGGCCACATTTTAAGTCATGCTGCTCTACAGGAAAATAGAGCCTTAGCAATCACCTAATCTGGCACTGGATATACTTGTACGCTATTTAGGAAAACCTATAACACTTCCAACTATCCACAGTGGGGTAAGTGCCACCTCTGCTGACATCCACTCATTTATGCTAACGCCTTTACTGTGTAGATGAGGTAACTGAGGCCTACAGACATCAGTTGCCTGAGCTCACACTTAACTGCAGAAGAGTGGCTGACACCTAGATTTACCTTTCTCCATCCGCTGGGCCCATACTAAGTTTACTGATGGATTCAATGCCACTAGTGAATACATTTCTTTATTTTAGCTAAGATATCTAAGTATGTGTTCCACTCTCAGCTCCTTTTAACACTAATACTTCAAGGAAATACTTTTATAAGCAAATACAAAAATTAGATCTCTTATCAAGAATATGTACTGACAATTAAAAAAATAAATCAGAAAAAATGAAAAGAAAGAAAAGAATATATATTGACAAGACAAATGATAATGCCTCAAAATGTTTCTTTAAATAAGAAAGCAAGGTGGGAGGATCTCAGGTCCAGGAATTTCAGATCAGCCTGGGCAACATAGCCAGACACCACCTTTGCGCCAAAAAAAAAAAAAAAAAAACCCAAAAAACAAACAAAAAATGCCATCTCCACACCAAAAATAAAACACACAAAAAAACCCACAATTAACTAGGCATGGTGATGGGTGCCTATAGTCACAGCTACTCAGGAGGCTGAGGTGCAAGGATGGCTTCAGCCCAAGAGTTCAAGGCTGCACTGAACTAGGATCACACCACCCTACTCCAGCCTGGGTGACAGAGCGAGACCCTGTCTAACTAATTATGGTGGTAAGTACCTAAAGAACCAGTCAAGAAGTAAAAGTGTATTCAATTATCCTGAGTTGTAAAAATAAAAAATAAATTACAAAAAAAAGAAATGAAAGTGGTTGAGAGGCGGGGATTACCGGTAAGAAAGGAACCTGTTTTTACCACACACATTTTGTAAAATTATTTCACTCATAAAACTATGCAACGTGATAACGATGATAAAAATTAAAACTAAAAGAAAAAATACCAAGATATCTTAAAAGCCCCTAAAATCCTAAGGTTAATGTCACAGTTATTCTGTAACCTCACATTTCCATACTCACCTTTCACCTGTGTCATTCTCTGGAAGAAGAGCCACAGCATTTTGAGGATTCCAGTTTCCCAAAGCATCACAGCTTCCACATATTGCAAAAACTTCTCCTAAAGAAACAGAACAATCAGTCACAGAGAAACAGAACAATCAGTCATAGTGGGACAAGTAGGGAAGTTTGCATTAGTTCAACCAGATGTGCTGCCTCCTTTAGCAGAGATGAAGGAGCCTCACTAGATATAGGTTTGGGCCCAGGTACCTACCACTCACTAACACCTGCCTATTAACTCGACTCACCCTTCTAGAACCAAAGCCAGAGAAAAGGCGGAAGGCATACGGATGTTTTCTTCATCTGTTCAACTACTCATTGAGCCAGTAACAAGCATCCAAGAATACACATGGGATAAAACCACAGTCTCTGCTTTCAAGACAGCTTCCAATTTTAACAGGCAAACACTATATGTCTATCAGTACTCTAAAGGGTCATTAATATTTTCTAGAAAGTCAAACAGTAGCTATTAATAAGTTTCACATCAAGAACATTATCAAGGCCAGGCGTGGTGGCTCACACCTGTAATCCCAGCACTCTGGGAGGCTGAGGTGGGCGTGTGGGGGCAGGTGTCTGTAATCCCAGCTACTCGGGGGGCTGAGGCAGGAGAATTCACTTGAACCCAGGAGGCAGAGGTTGCAGTGAGCCGAGATCGCACCACTACACTCCACCCTGGGCAACAGAGCAAGACTCCATCTCAAAAACAACAAAAACAAAACTTCAATGAGAGAGCAGAAATGTAATTAAAAACCCATCAAAACAAAGACTTACATAGTTGGAAAATCTAGTACTTCTTTTTTGGTTTTTGGAGATGGAGTTTTGCTCTGTTGCCTGGGCTGGAGTGCAGTGGCATGATCTGGGCTCACTGCAACCTCCACTTCCCGGGTCCAAGCAATTCTCCTGCCTCAGCCTCCCTAGTAGCTGGGATTACAGGTACACACCATCACGACTGTGTAATTTTTGTATTTTTAATAAAGATGGGATCACCATGTTAGCTAGGTTGGTCTTGAACTCCTGACCTCAGGTGATCTGCCTGCCTTGGCCTTCCAAAGTGCTGGGATTACAGGCATGAGCCACCCCACCTGGCCAAAATCTAGTACTTCTTAACTAAAGTAATGACTATCATTTCTTTTGAACACTTATCAATAGACTTTAAAAGCCAACATATAGCTACCACCTCTTCTTGCTAAATTTTATATATTTAGCAGAACACACTTGGATAAAAGTACGTAGAAGTCTCTGACTTAAATATCAACACATTCTGAATACAATTAAAATTCATAAAGAAAAAGATAATGAACTGAGTCCAACTGCCAATTTGGCTCAAGACAGACTCCTCCACATTCTGAGAACAGCTGGGATTCCAAGCTTGAGGCACCGCTCTAGTAAGACTAGAACTGTACTCAGCTTTAGCCACCTGCATGAGCATTTTGTTAGCTTGGACTGCCTAAAACTTAACTAAAATTCCAAGTGTGACAGTCATTCAGATTTCAGGGCTCTAAATACATGTGGGCCAGGCACAGTGGCCCATGCCTGTAATCCCAGCACTTTGGGAGGCCAAGGCTTGGAGATCACTTAAAGCCAGAAGTTCGAGAACAGCCTGGCCAACATAGCAAAACCCTGTCTCTACTAAAAATACAAAAACGCCAGGTGTGATTTGCTGATGCCTATAATGCCAGCACTTTGGGAGGCTAAGGTGGGCACGTCACTTTAGGTCAGGAGTTCAAGATCAGCCTGGCCAACATGGTGAAACCTTGTCTCTACTGAAAATAAAAAATTAGCCGGGTACAGGCCGGGTGCGGTGGCTCACGCCTATAATCCCAGCACTTCGGGAGGCCAAAGCTGGCGGATCACTTTAGGTCAGGAGTTCAAGACCAGCCTGGCCAACATGGTAAAACCTTGTCTCTACTGAAAATAAAAAATTAGCAGGCACAGGCCGGGTGTGGTGGCTCATGCCTATAATCCCAGCACTTTGGGAGGCCAAAGTTGGCGGATCACTAGGTCAGAAGTTCAAGACCAGCCTGGCCAACATGGTGAAGCCCTATCTCTACTAAAAATACAAAAATTAGCTGGGTGTGGTGGCAGGCACCTGTAATCCCAGCTACTTGGGAGGCTAAGGCAGAAGAATCGCTTGAACCCGGGAGGCCGAGGCTGCAGTGAGCTGAGATCGTGCCACTGCACTCCAGCCTGGGCAACAGAGCAAGACTCTGTCTAAAAAAAAAAAATTAGCTGGGTGTAGTGGTGGGTGCCTGTAATCGCAGCTACTCAGGAGTCTGAAGCAGGAGAATTGCTTGAACCCGGCAGGCCGAGGTTGCAGTGAGCCGAGATCACGTCACTGCACTCCAGCCTGGGCAACAAAGTGAGACTCCATCTCAAAAAAAAAAAGGCTGGGCACAGTGGCTCCCACCTGTAATCCAGCACTTTGGGAGGCCCAGGCGGGTGGATCACGAGGTCAGGAGTTCCAGACCAGCCTGGACAAGACAGTGAAACCCTGTCTCTACTAAAAATACAAAAATTAGCCGGGCGCCATGATAGGCACCTGTAATCCCAGCTACTCAGGAGGCTGAGGCAGGAGAATTGCTTAAACACAGGAGGCGGAGATAGCAGTGAGCTGAGATCGTGCCACTGCACTCTAGGCTGGGCGCAGAGCAAGACTCCGTCTCAAAAAAAAAAAGTCACGTTTTCAACAGAGTTTACAATCTGTCACTCAAATAATTCTAGAAAATATCCAAGAGATGCTATAAAATAGGGCCAGAACCTAGTGGAATCAGGAGGCTGGCCCTAACCTAGTGGAATCTGGAGGCTAGCAGTGGGGACAGGGGAGAGAAGGAACAGGGGGAGTATGAGAGTGGGCAAAGATCTAGGCAGAGGAAACAGCATTTGAGAAAGTCCTAAAAGAGGATAGAAAGGAGGAAGGAATGCAGCACATTTAAGGAACTGAAAGGCCTGTATAGCCAGAGTACATAAAACTGAGAGGTACCTCAGTTTTATGAGAGCCCAGGTGTGATACGGCTTTGACATGCTATCTTACACTAAAATTATCTCACAGCACTTTAAGGGACTGCAAAAAATACAATGAGGCTAAAAACATATTCACACATAGGAACAAGGTTATCCCAGCCAATTGTTTCACCAACTTATTCTTTCTTTCTTTTTTTTTTTTTTGAGACAGAGTCTGGCTGTCACCCAGGCTGGAGTGCAATGGCATGATCTCAGGTCACTGCAACCTCTGCCTACTGGGTTCAAGCAATTCTCCTGCCTCAGCCTCCCAAGTAGCTGGGATTACAGGCACGTGCCACCACGTCCAGATGATTTTTGTATTTTTAGTAGAGACGGGGTTTCACCATGTTGGCCAGGCTGGTCTTGAATTCCTGACCTCAAGTGATCTGCCCACCTTGGCCTCCCAAAGTGCTGGGATTACAGGCATGAGCCATTGCGCCTGGCCTACCAACTTCTTGCACTAGCAAAGTTTCCTTCATTTTAATGCTGCCTAGAAACCACAGCCCAACCATCTCTGTCCTGTGCAAAGTTAAGTATAAATTCACAGCTTTTTTGGGAAAACATGAGAACAAGACAGTGTTTGAGGAGGTTTTTGGTGTGCTTACTATGCTCCAAGTACATTTCTGATATCAGGCAGGACCTACAGATATTTTCATCTAAAAAATCAGGTGCACTCTAATAGCAACTCCATATTTAAGGTAATCCAGATAAGAAACATGCTAATTTAATTTTAATTGTTTTAAAGTAAAACTTTTAAAATACCTGGTAAAAGAGTTCCTCTTATTTCAAAGGCAACCTGAGAAGGTGTCATTCTGATGGATTTCTTTTATGATGTTGTGCTAGAAAAAAAAAAAAAGTAACTTACAGTATAAAAATATTAGCATTAGATAGCCACCATCAAGAAACAATTTCAACCATTTATATTTTTAAAAGCAATATTTAATGTCTTTGCAGTTTTATGGTAGGGTTTTGTTTGTTTGTTTTAAAGTAACTTTAGTGCAGGGTGGGGGTAGGGGGAAGAAACAAGTGAAAAAGCAAAAAATAAACCAGGCACAGTGCCTCATGCCTGTAATACAAACACTTAAGGAGGCTGAGGCAGGAGGATGACTTGAGCTCAGGAGTTTGAGACCAATCTGGGAAACATAGTGAGGTCCTATAACTACAAAAAAAAAAAATATATATATACACACACACACACACACACACACACACACACACACACACACACACACATATACATATACACACACACGCACATTAGCCGGGCATGGGGAACACGCCTGTACTTCCAGCTACAGATTGACACTGAGGTGGCAGGATCACTTTAGCACAGGAGGTTGAGGCTGTAGTGAGCTGTGATTGTGCCACTGTACTCTAGTCTGAGTGACAGAGCAAGACCCTGTTTCAAAAAAACAAAACGCAGTCTGAATAAAGCTTTCTTTTATTAAAGCAAAAAATGAAAATGAATCTCAATTATGAGCAAAAAAAAAAAAAAAAAGATTAATTTCAGAGTCCTTATATATACAGTGACTCAATTACTTGGGAAGTATCTAGCAAGTTTGAAGCCTAGTGCTACAAAGCTATTCTTTAAGAATGTATGCCCAAAAAGAAAACAAGACAGAATGCACGCCTGAAATACACATTGTAAAACAAAGTATCCAAACTTGTTATTTTTTAAGTTGTCAAGATTCTCTTGCTACATACTGTCTCTTCTGATAAGCAGCTGTTCTGAATTCAACCCTATCTTTCCTGACCCGGGTAATACTGTGGTAGAGAAGAAAAACAACTATCGCTAATTTTTTCATTTCTTCCTTGTCAAAGGAATCTGTTTCCCATCCACTAACTTAAATACCTAAAGGAATATAAAAAATAGATTAATACACACATACATATAATATACTTTGAGATACTTACATAATTTAAGTGGACAGAAAACATACTCCATCCAAAGACACACCATATTCTACATAACTTCTCCAACACCCCCCAAAAAAACCTTTGCCCCCAACCCACCAATGTTCCTACAAGAATTCCAATCACATCTTTATTCTGCATCATGAACATTACCAGCTTAAATTTCATTTGCATTTATATATTACCTTACAAAACAATTCTAAAGTACCTTGCCTAGCTACCTTTCATAGTCACTTTTCCAGTTCTGCTTTGCTCCCTCCCCTCCCCCCGAGTCATTTAATGAACACTGCTACGCAAAATTAACCACACTTCCCAGTCAAGGTAGATAGATTTATACCAGCAGTTCTCACCAAAGGCAATTCTGCCCTCCAGGGGATTATCTGGTAATGTCAGGAGGCATTTCTGGTTGTCACAACTGGGAGTGGCACTCCTAGCATCTAGCGGGTAAAGGCCAAAGAGTGCTGCTGAACACCATACAATACACAGAACAGCCCTCCACAAATAATTAATTGTCCAGCTCCAAACATCAATGGGCTCAGGTTGAGATGTGGGCCAAGAGTCCAGGCTCCATGTTAGCTATAAACCATGTATCATCACATTTACATCAATTATAAAATGTAACACTGATATATATATATATATATTTATAAATGTACATTGTCAAATATTCATCTCACAGAGCGCAAGACCACTAGTGTGGAGTCATGTCATATTTGGATACGAAATTCCCTATTTGGCAACTCTACCATTTTGGTTAGAACACACAATACTACACTAGTGAAAACCTTCCCTTTGGTCAGGCACAGTGGCTCATGCCTGTAATCCCAGCACTTTGGGAAGCCAAGGCGGGTGGGTCACCTAAGGTCGACCAGCCTGGCCAACATGGTGAAACCCTGTCTCTACTAAAAATACAAAAATTAGCTGGGCATGGTCGTGGGCACCCATAATCCCAGCTACGCAGGAGGTTGAGGTGGAAGAATCGCTTGAACCTGGGAGGCAGAGGTTGCGGTGAGCAAAATTCGTGCTACTGCACTCCAACTTGGGCAACACAGCGAGACTCTGTCTCAAAAAAAAAAAAAAAAAGAAAGAAACAAAAAAGGCCGGGCGTGGTGGCTTCATTCCTTATAATCTCAGCACTTTGGGAGGCCCGGGCGGGCGGATCATGAGGTCAGGAATTCAAGACCAGCCTGGCCAACACAGTGAAACCCCATCTCTACTAAAAATACAAAAATTAGCTGGGCATGGTAGCACGTGCCTACAGTCCCAGCTACTCGGTAAGCTGAGGCAGAAGAATCACTTGAACCCGGGAGGCAGAGATTGTGGTGAACCGAGATCACGCCACTGCGCCACTGCACTCTGCAACAGAGGGAGACGCCATCTCAAAAAAAAAAAAGAAAGAAAAGAAAAGAAAAGAAAAGAAAAGAAAAGAAAAGACTTCCCTTCATCAAAATAATTTCTTTTTTTTTTTTTTTTTTTTTTTGAGACGGAGTCTCGCGCTGTGTCACCCAGGCTGGAGTGCAGTGGCGCGATCTCGGCTCACTGCAAGCTCCGCCTCCCAGGTTCACGCCATTCTCCTGCCTCAGCCTCCGAGTAGCTGGACTACAGGCGCCCGCCACCACGCCCGGCTAGTTTTTTGTATTTTTAGTAGAGACGGGGTTTCACCATGTTAGCCAGGATGGTCTCCATCTCCTGACCTCGTGATCCACCCGCCTCGGCCTCCCAAAGTGCTGGGATTACAGGCTTGAGCCACCGCGCCCGGCCTCTAATAATTTCTTATACTATCTTCTGCATCTAAGAGTAAACATGGTGGCCAGGCACGGTGACTCACGCCTATAATCCCAGCACTTTGGGAGGCTGAGGCATGAGAATCACTTGAACCCAGAAGGCAGAGGTTGCAGTGAGCTGAGATTGTGGCACTGTACTCCTGCCTGGGTGATGGAGTGAGACTCTGTCTCGATTTAAAAAAAAAAAAAAAAAAAAAAAAAAAGGCCTGACATTTAAGTTACTGAATTACATTTAAGAGAGCAAATAGTCCATCACCCATCAAAACGGCTGAATGACCAACTTCAATCTTAACCTATAAGGTGCGCTTTCATTTGGTGTTTACTGTTGCGGTTCTCAACTAAGGACAACCTCATATACATGATTAAATAGTTGGTATTTTGCTATTTGTTGACTAATTTTAACTAACTATTTTAATCAACCGAATGGAAATCAGATATTATTCCTATGCACCAAAATCAACAGCTAGTACAAAATTATCTCTAGATTTCTACTGCATTAAGGCAAATGGAAAACTTAAGTAAATTTAATAAAAGGGAAATGAACTGATTATAAAAACTGAGTCTTATTCTCAAAGTTGTTTAGAAGAGTGACTACAGTAACTTAGCAGTAAACAGCTGCAGTAAGTGTACTATACAAAGCTATATACACAAGCACAAAAACACCTCCCAGAAAACCTCTCCAAAAGTCAACAAAGCATCATCTTCCACTTGATTTACCAAAGTCAAGCAATCTGGTTTGATTTCCACCCTGAACGCCCTCCCTCTCCAAATTTGATACCATACCAAATAAAAGCCTTGGGAGCTGTTCCAAATGCAATTTACTTGATTATGGACAGAGGCGAAAAGTCTGGTGCTGTGTTGAAGTATACAATTTTGGCATCCAGTTACCACCAAAACAGCAGTGACCAAGTAAAAGAAACGACTGTGTTGTGGAACAAAAAATGTATGCACCCACCCATACATCTTCTTCTAAACAAGGAAAAAAAAATCCCAACTTGGAAAGGGAAGGTCAGTTCTGGATATACATAAAAACAAGAGTAAGATGAAAAATGTTAGTCATTGTATGCACATGAGCTGACCAGAGAATGTAACCAACTCACCTATTACCTCACATATAGACTACACTTTCTGAGATAGGCCTCTGCTTTTTGGTTTTTGAAACCATAACATCTATTTTGTAATCTTTGAAGAGAAAGACTAAACAGCATTCTCATCTGAGATTCTGAGTAGTATTTAAATAACCCTTTTTAAAAGACTCAAGCAATTAGCAAAATATGACATGGTAATCTACATTTTTAAAAATTTCAGAGTTCACACTACCTGACAAAATAAATTTTACTCTGTTCTTTTCCTCAAACTTTCCCCACACGTGACACTACTGATTTACCAGCCTGGGAAACAAAAGGGGTATGAAGTAAACCAAGGTACAGGGACATTTACTTTAGAGCTAAATTAAAGTCAGATATTTTTAGCTAAAGTGTTTTGCTGGCTAAAAGGAACATCTCTGTTTTCCTTTGAATTTTTTCAAGGAAAAAAGCTGTTTCCAATTATCCTTGCCCTTTCCTAGGCCTTGGCAGCTTTGATCCTCCTAACTAGCTAAATAAAGTAATATATAAAATGCCTACCTTTCCCTGAGTTAATTTTCGCTCATCTTGGTGAAGGATCACTACAACCCTTGCTACATTTCTGATAAGTTGTGACTGTCATTCTGATTCCCGTATACTTGAAGCCAATATCTTAATCAAACATGTTAAGACATTAATGGGTCTTTATTAAGAAAGTGTTTCTGGAATAGGTTTAATTAAGCCAAGTTAATTCCTTGATCAACTTTCTAAACAATGCAGTAACATTTTCCCAAATGTTTTCCATTCATTTTATCGTGATATTATTCTCATGTGTATGTTTCATACATTTTTTTCCTGTTTCAACTCATACATAAAGATTCGATTCATCGACGTACTTTATGTACGTATCAAATTTTACTCACTTTGCTACGATGAGTTTTCTTTTGTGGTCATTATTTCTCAGAGTCCAGCTTTCCCATGTCGTTATTATGCAGATTTAAATGTTGTCTAGAATACTGGTTTTCTCTAGCTCTCGGTTCTCCCTAGTTCTTAAATCAGGAATGGATTGCACCATGTGCAGTTTTCTTGTTTGCTTGGTGTTATTTGTATCCATGACATTAGGAATTTTGAGGAAAAAAAAAAAAAAAGGACTAATACCTTGTGTTTATTTCTTAGTTAAGTCACAACTCGTCAGAAACGTAGCAAGGGGAAGCATGACGGGGTAGAGTAGTGGGTGAGAGCTGTGCAGAAATGGGAGGAGGCGACAGAAGAGTGTGAAGAAAAAACATCGGGTCCAAACATCCTGCTCGGTTCCATCAGTTCCTCTATGCAGGTCTACATCAGACTAAGACTAACAGCTGCCTTAAGGTGGAAGATCCTCTACAATTCATGCCCGATTTCTTTTCCAGCGGGCCAGTGGAGTCTGGGTAGAGGGCTGATAAGACACTTAAGTGATTGAGGCTCTCTCTCCTACCTCAGCAAGGCAGTCTGAAGAGCTTTGGGAAAAGTAGAGCTTTGGAGAGAAGGGGCAGCCGACCTAAAAAATTGTATCGAGGGCACTCATGATTATTCCTGGAATCTTTTCCTAGGAAAGGCACTTTGGTTTCTTGGAATAACTGAATTATACAAGCATGTCCTAGACTACGTGTCCAGGCAATTTCAGAAAATAAGCAGTTGTCAAAACACGATGAGTAACTTAGGGACAGAGAGCGGCGGTGAGCCAGGGGGCCGCTGTGGGGCAGGGGATGTCCCCAGAGGACCTCACCTGCATTTCTGGTGTCTTTGTTCCCGGACTCAGTACTCTGCATATTTGCGGTGGTCCTATGCTCCACTTACCCTGCTACGCCTCAAATGCTCCACGTATTTTTTAGAAGGGAACTAAGCCCCAGGCAGCCTAGCGGAAGCGCGGCAGTGAACAATAAAAGTCGAGTGCGTCCCAGCCACCGGTTTAGCGCAGCGAACGCCCGATCGCCGTTCCCCCGCTGGCAGTGCCCGGCCCGAGGACCCCGCCTGCGCCTTGGCCCCGACGCCCCCAGCCCCGCCGCGTCCCGGGACGCCCTGACAGCTCGGCCCGCCACGTGAGCGGCCGCCCGGCCCCCGCACCCGGCTCGCCGCCTCACCTGCCGGGTTCGCTAGTCCGCAGGTCCGCGTCGCCGCCGCCCCGCCCGAGAGCGAGGACCACAGGCAGAGGTACCGTGCGCCCGCCGTACGCGCCTCGCCAGCGCTCCCCCAGGCGGCCTGCCGCGGCGCCGAGCGGCAGGAAGCGGCTACGCTCAAACCGGTTTCAGCTGCTCCAGACCAAACTGCCAGGCCACCCCAAGGGGCGGGGCCGGAGGGCGGTGGGGCGGGCCCTGACGTCACGCCCGGCGCCATCCCAGCCAATCGGCAGCCGCGCGCGGGGGGTGCGGGCCCGCGCGTTCCTGGAAAGGGCTGACGTCTGCGGCCGAGGGCGACCGGGCATCCCCCGTGTCCCCGCAGCCCTTCTCAGCCGACCCCAGCGCCAGCACCTTGACACCTGCCCTGGGGTCATAGGTGTGTACTGTGGTCCATCAAAGCCGCCTCAGAAATAACCCACGTGGGCCGGGCACGATGGCGCACGCCTGTAATCCCAGGACTTCGGGAGGCCGAGGCGGGCGGATCACGTAAGATCAGAGTTGGAGACCAGCCTGGCCAACATGGTGAAACCCTGTCTCTACTAAAAATACAAAATTAGCCGGGCGTGGTGGCGCGCGCCTGTAATCCCAGCTATTCGGGAGGCTGAGGCAGGAGAATCGCTTGAACCCGGGAGGCGGAGGTTGCAGTGAGCCGAGATTGCACTCCAACCTGGGCAACAAGAGCAAAACTCCATCGGAAAGAAAGAAAGAAAGAAGGGAGGGAGGGAGGGAAGGAAAGAACTGACTGTGGAGCCTGGAGCTACAATTCAGAGTTGAGTTGTATTTTTTTCCCGTGTTTGAAAACGGGGGAAATTACCAGTACTGATGTTTTCTGGAAACTGTCTTTCGTTGCAAAACAACAGTCACACTTAGATCAAATCATTAATTGAAAACGATTAAGTCACCTAAGCTGGATGAGAGTTTATACCCTTGCTACGCAAAGTGTGATCGACAAGCCAGTAGCGCCTGCCAGAACTCAGAATTGCAGACTCCCAGGACCATCCCAGACCTGCCTTATCAAATCTGCCTCTAGCAACATCCCCAGGTTAACAAGTATGCAAATTAAAGTTTGAAGGAACTTTTTTGAAAGCAGACTCTCCCTGCCAGAGTCGTAGTTTATTTTCTAAAAAAATGAGCCCTAACAAAAAAAATTTTATTTTTTTCCTCTCCTTTGGTGGTCTCCAGAAAGTTAATCAGCATTTGCCACTTGAAGTTCTCTTACGAAACTTTACAACTTGCCGGGCGCGGTAGCTCACGCCTGTAATCCCAGCACTTTGAAAGGCTGAGGAGAGGGGATCAGGAGGTCAAGAGATTGAGACCATCCTGGCAAACACGGCGAAACCCCATCTCTACTAAAAATATAAAAATTAGTCGGTTGTGGTGGCACACGCCTGTAGTCCCAGCTACTTGGGAGGCTGAGGCAGAATTGCTTGAACTCAGGAGGTGGAGGTTGCAGTGAGCCTAGACGGCGCCACTGCACTCCAGCCTGGCAACAGAGCGAGACTCCGTCTCAAAAAAAAAAAAAAAAAACTTTGCAACTCACCTAACTTACAGTGTTACCTTACCAGTATCAAAGTTACTCTCTGGTTACTGTCCAATATAAACTTATATTAGCAGCTTTTACTTAAATAAAGTGAGATATTGAAAAGTAAAAAGAGGCCTGGTGTGGTGGCTCACGCCAGTAATCCCAGCACTTTGGGAGCCCAAGGCGGGCAAATCGCCTGAAGTCAGGAGTTTGAGACCAGCTTGGGCATCATGGAGAAACCCCATTTCTACTAAAAATACAAAAATTAGGTGGGTGTGGTCGCACGACTGTAATTCCAGCTACTTGGGAGGCGGGAGGCGGAGGAACTAGAATAACTTAAGCCTGGGAGGTGGAGGTTGCTGTGAGCCCAGATTGCACCACTGCTCTCCCACTTGAGTGACAGCTAGACTGGCAAAAACAACAACAAAACAAAACAGAAAACCAACTAAAAAGAACCACCTTTTGGGAGATGTTGAAGTTCTCTTACAACAAGACATAGAGAAATAGCTCGAGTTGCACGCTGGTTCAAAATGGGCCTACTAAAAATGTGTTTGGATTGGATGAGCTCTAGCTTTAGGTAGAATTTCTGGTTTTATAAATCGGAATGTTCTCTACCACATTTGATATTTAGCTTGGATTCAATCCCAGAAAATTTCTGACAATGTCATCCATTCAGTTAAATAATTAAGTGCCTGCTTTATGCTAGGCTCAGGATGCAATAGTTTTTTGATAGTACTCATTTTAATCCCAGATTTCTTAAAGAATTAAAATTCCTTCTGGTTATGTGCCATTACCCATTAAACTCTGCTGTCCTACATTTCCTACGTAGCTTGGAGTGAATTTCCTCTGTCATACTTCAGTGATGAATTTTTTCAGAAGAGTTTGTTTCCTTAAAATGTTTACAGATCTGTATTTTTCTTTTCTTTTCTTTTTTTTTTTGAAATGGTTTTTTTTTTTTTTTTTTTTTTTTGAGAAGGAGTTTAGCTCTTGTTCCCAGGGTGGAGTGCAGTGGCGTGATCTCGGCTCACTGCAACCTCTACCTCCCAGGTTCAAGCAACTCTCCTGCCTCAGTCTCCCGAGTAGCTGGGATTACAGGCGCCTGCCACCATGCCCAGCTAATTTTTTTCTTTTTAGTAGAGATGGGGTTTCAGCATGTTGGCCAGGCCGGTCTCGAACTCCTGACCTCAGGTGATCCACCCACCTCAGCTTCCCAAAGTGCTGGGATTACAGGCGTGAGCCACCACACCCAGCCAGATCTTTATTTTTTTCTATAACCACCATTGAGTCAAGCTATTTGTCTAATGTTTATAGTTCCAGTTAATAGACCTAATCCAAGGTCTAATGTTTATAGTTCCGTTTAATAGACCTGCTCCTTCCCTAAATCCTTTTGAAATGACAGAAGAATTATACATGTTCAAAAGATGCCATCAATGGCCAGAAACAGGAATGTCTAGAACAGGGGTTCTTTTGGCTCCCCTGGGTCACGTTGGAAGAAGAAGAATTGTCTTGTACCACACATAAAATACACTAACACTTTAGATAGCTGATGACCTTTTTAAAAATCGCAAAAAAATTTATAAAGTTTTAAGAAAGTTTACGAATTTGTGTTGGGCTGCATTCAAAGCCATCCTGGGCCACATGTAACCCCTGGGCCATGGGTTGGACAAGCTCATTCTAAAAGATATGGAATAAACCAGTAGCATTAGAAGATGGGCAGAGAGGCTGGGAGTGGTGCCTTACGCCTGTATTCCCAACACTTTGGGAGGTCGAGGAGGGCGGATCACGAGGTCAGGAGATTGAGACCATCCTGGCTAGCATAGTGAAACCCCATCTCTACTAAAAATACAAAACATTAGCTGGGCGTGGTGGCACACACCTGTAGTCCTAGCTACTTCGGAGGCTGAAGCAAGAGAATTGCTTGAACCTGGAAGACAGAGGTTGCAGTGAGCCGAGATCGCGCCACTGCACTCCAGCCTGGGCGATAGAGCCAGACTCCATCTCAAAATAAATAAATAAATAAATAAAAAGACTGACAGAGAAGCATATACCATCCAAGAGAAGAAGGAATTCCTGCAGATGCCATTTTACACAGCCTTGCTTAGAAACTCTTTGATAATGCAACGTATTTTAGATTACTCCAAAATCACGCTGCTCTGATTGGGATATTTAAGTAGAATATAGATAATTAGAATATAGGTAATGCATTCCCATATTCCTTTCTCCCAACACTCTGTGAAATGTTAACTTTTCTTTCCTTTATTTTCTTTTTTTTTTTTTTTTTTTTTTTGAGGTGGGGTCTTGCTCTGTTGCCGAGGCTGGAGTGCATGATCACAGCTCACTGCACCCCTGACCTCCTGAGCTCAAACGATCCTCCCACCTCCACCTCCCTAGTAGCTGGGATCACAGGTGTGTGCCACCATGCCATTACACCTGGCTAATTGTTTTTTACTTTTTGTATAGGTGGGGTCTCATCATGTTGCCCAGGCTGAACTTGAACTCTTAGTCTGAAGAGACTCTCCCACCTCAGCCTCCCAAAGTGTTGGAGTTACAGGCATGAGCCATGGCTCCCAGCCATAACTTTTCAAGCACATGGTTAATGAGATCAATTTAGGTCTTACCTGATTACTTCCAGAAGAGCTCCATATGTTTTGAATTATATAAAATATTTAACATTCATTCTTGTACTTGATTAAATAATGAAATACGTTACCTCATTTGTCTGAAATCAGGACCACAGGATCTCACCTTATGCCATCATTTTTTGAAAAACTGTAGTAAGGAGTCTGAGCCTACTCTGGCTCAGGAGGCTGCCTGATTTAAAAAAAGAAAGAAAACAGTACCATTTCAGCCTGGGCAACAAAAAAGTGATTGTAGCTAAAAAAAAAAAATATATATATATATATATATATATTTATATATTTTTATATATAAATTTTATATATATTTTTATATTATATATATATATATATCTCCACGTCAGATATATGGCAAAATATGGTGGCACCAGGCAGTAGTACTAGCTACTCTAGAGGCTTAGAGGGGAGAATCTCTTGAGTCTGGGAGGTCCAGGCTGCAATGAACCATGATTGTACCTCTGCACTCCAGCCTGGGTGACAAAGGGAGGCTATGTCTCTTAAAAAAAAAAAAAAAAAAAAAAAAAACAGCAGTATTGATGCAAAAAACTCTAGACATAGAAGCCAGACATGGGCTTGAATCCTACCATTCACAAGTGGACTTTTTTTTTTTTGGACACAGAGACTCACTCTGTGACCCAGTCTGGAGTGCAGTCTTATAATCTTGGCCCACTGCAGCCTCCACCTCCCAGGTTCAAGTGATTCTCCTGCCTCAGCCACCCAAGTAGCTGGGATTTCAGGTGTGTGCTACTAGGGCGCCCAGCTAATTTTTGTATTTTTAGTAGAGACAGAGTTTCACCATGTTGGCCAGGCTGGTCTTGAACTCCTGACTTTAAGTTATCCTCCAACCTTGGCCTCCCAAAGTATTGAGATCACAGGCATGAGCCACCGCACCCAGCCTGTGACATTGTAGACATTAATCTTTGGTAAAAGTTTTGCTGCTACTGGTTTATTTATTGATGTATGTTTTGACACAGAGTCTTGCTCTGTCCTCCAGGCTGAAGTGCGATGGTGCTATCTTGGGTCACTGCAGGCTTCATCTCCTGGGTTCAAGTGATTCTCCTTCCTCAACGTCCCAAGTAGCTGGGATTACAGGTGTGCACTATTACGCCCAGCTAATTTTTGTATTTTCAGTAGAAACGGGGTTTTGAATTGTTGGCCCAGCTGGTCTCAAGCTCCTGACCTCAGGTGATCTGCTGCTTCGGCCTCCCGAAGTGTTGGGATTACAGGAGTGAGCCACTGGTTCTGGCCAAGACAGGATCTTGTTCTGTTCTGAGACTATGGGTGCACATCACCATGCCTGGCTAATTTGGGGTGTGTGTGTGTGTGTGTGTGTGTGTGTGTGTGTGTGTGTAGAGATGCAGTCTCACTATGTTGCTCAGGATGATCCAGTGATTTTTTTTTTTTTTTTTTTTTTTTTGAGATGAGATCTCACTCTGTCACCCAGGCTGCAGTGCAAGTGGTGCAATCTCAGCTCACAGAAGCATCCGCCTCCCAGGCTCAAGCAATTCTCCCACCTCAGCCTCCCAAGTAGCTGAGACCACAGGTGCGTCCCACCATTTTTGGTAGAGGGGAGCTTTTCCATGTTGCCCAGGCTGGTCTCAAACTCCTGAGCTCAAGTGATCCTCCCACATCCACTTCCCAAAGTGCTGGGATTACAGGCGTGGGTCACTGTGCCCGGCCAATACACGGATTTTTTAAACCAACCACCAACTATAGCTTCTACCATTGTGAATTTCCTTTTGTGGTCATTATTTCATGAGTCCAATTTTGCAAGTCTATATTTTGTTGCAAAGTATTGATTCTTCCAACAATGTTTACGTAATAGCACAGCTTACCTTGGCAGTTTTAGCTATTATCAGCTTCATTTTGCACTGATTCTTCTCCCAGAAATATTAATTATGATTTGGATAAAAGAATAATCACATATTTATCTCTTGGTCAATTCATGAAAATATTTTTATTATTCTCAGATATTCCACAATTGCTCTACTGTGAGAATCTTTTTTTTTTTTTTTTTGAGACGGAGTCTCGCCCTGTTACCCAGGCTGGAGTGCAATGGCATAATCTCAGCTCACTGCAACCTCCGCCTTCTGGGTTCAAACAATTCTCCTGTCTCAGCCTCCCAAGTATCTAGAATTACAGGTGCCCGCCACAATGCCCAGCTAAGTTTTGTATTTTTAGGAGAGACAGGGTTTCACCATGTTGGGAGGCTGGTCTTGAACTCCTGACCTTGTGATCCACCTGCCTCAGCCTCCCAAAGTGCTGGGATTACAGGTGTGAACCACCGCATCTGGCCAATACGGTGAGTTTTTAAACCAACCACCAACTATAGCTTCTACCATTGTGCTTTTCCTTTTGTAGCCACATTATTTCATGAGTCCAATTTTGCAAGTCTATATTTTGTTACAAAGTATTGATTCTTCCAGCAATGTTTGGGTAATAGCACAGCTTACCTTGGCAGTTTTAGCTATTATCAGCTTCGTTTTGCACTGATTCTTCTCCCAGAAATATTCATTATGAGTTGGGTAAAAGAGTAATCACTTATACTTATCTCTTGGCCAATTCATGAAAATATTTTGACTATTCTCCTCAGATATTCACAATTGCTCTAATGTGAGAATCTTTTACCAGACTCAAACACTATCAATTTTATGTGTTTTATGCACCTCATTGGTGGCCCTGCTACTTGAATGAACTGTCCACGCCTTTTATTCCCTTGGCTTGAGTCCATGGGCAATTTCCCAAATTATAGTATGCACTACTTAGATTTCATGTAGGTGACAAAATTGTTAGTGTTTGCTATTGATTGTTCTTTTAGATAAAGATCAATCCTAAAGGCCGGGTGCAGTGGCTCACATCTGTAATCCCAGCACTTTGGGAGGTCGAGGCGGGCGGATCACCTGAGGTCGGGAGTTCGAGACCAGCCTGGCCAACATGGAGAAACTCTGCCTCTACTAAAAATACAAAATTAGCTGGGCGTTGTGGCACATGCCTGTAATTCCAGCTACTCGGGAGGCCACGGCAAGAGAATCACTTGAATCCGGGAGGCGGAGGTTGCAGAGAGCTGAGATTGTGCCATTGCACCCCAGCCTGGGCAACAAGAGTGAAACTCCATCTCAAAAAAAAAAAAAAGAAAGAAAGAAACGAAACAAAACAAAGATAAAGATTAATCCTATATTAAGAAGACCAAGGAAGTGCCTCAAATGTGAGCCTTTAAACCAATTTTAAATTGGCTGCAGTGTTTTGGGTGTATTACTTTCCAACTTCTTGAATCCATCATAAGATCCAAATGTCTGGAGCAAGAAAGGTTCACATGATAAGATCAAAAGGTCTTCTTTGACCCATTTCTTCCTTTATGAAATGGGAATGTAACACTACAGGATGGCCTGGTGCGGTGGCTCATGCCTGTAATTCTAATGCTTTAGGAGGCTAAGGTGGGAGGATTGCTGGAGACCAGGAATGTGAGACCAGTTGGGCAACATAGCAAGACCCCATCTCTAAAAAATAAAAATAAAAAATTAACCAGCCGCGGTGGCTCACGCCTGTAATCCCAGTTACTTGCAAGACTGAAGTAGGAAAATTTCATGAACCTGGGAGGCAGAGCTTGCAGTGAGCCAAGATTTCACCACTGCACTCCAGCCTGGGTGATAGAGCAAGACTCCATCTCAAAAATAAATAAATAAATAATAAATAAATAAATAAATAAGGGCCAGGCATGGTGGCTCACACCTGTAATCCTAACACTTTGGGAGGCCTTAGCAGGTGGTTTGCTTGTGCCCAGGAGTTGAGGCCAGCCTGGGCAATGTGGCAAAACTCTATCTCTACAAAGATATAAAAGTCAGCCAGATGTGATGGCATGTCCTAGTGGTTTAAGCTACCTGGGAGGCTGAGGTGGCAGGATTTCTTGAGCCTGAGAGGTTGTGGGCTACAGTGAGCTCTGATCACACCATTGCACTACAGCCCAGAGGGGAGACCTTGTCTCCAAAAGAAAGAAAAACAAATTCAAAAGCCATCTCAAAAGTCTAATCTTAGGTTCTGTAACAGTGATGTTAATTGCAGGAGTAACTGGAGAAGTTACAAATCTTGTGATTTCCAGAATAAAGATTTGTAATACATCTGCATCTTAGTCAAATTTAAACCCCTCCCATCCTCCTAACCTGTAGCCTTTCGTTAGTTTTACAAAGGCAGTTTAGTTTTGAGAAAGGCTGTTTTTAATTTTTTTAATCTTTTTCCTTTTCAGGGCGGGTGCGGGAGCCAGATCCTGTCTCAAAAAAAAAAAAAGAAAGAAAAAAAAAGAAAAAGTTTTTTTTTTTTTTTTTTTGGAGACAGAGTCTCACTTTGTCCCCCAGGCTGGAGTGCAGTGGCGCGATTTCAGTTCACTGTAACCTCCACCTCCTGGGTTTAAGCGATTCTTCTGCCACAGCCTCCCAAGTAACTTGGATTACAGGTGCCTGCCACCATGCCTGGCTAATTTTTGTATTTTTAGTAGAGATGGGGTTTCACCATGTTGGCCAGACTGGTCTTGAACTCTTGACCTCAGGTGATCTGCCCGCCTCTTCCTCCCAAAATGCTGGAATTACAGGCGTGAGCCACCGTGCCTGGCTTTTCTTTTTTTCTTTTTTTCTTTTTTTTTCGAGAAGGAGCCTCACTCTGTCACCCAGGCTGGAGTGCAATGGTGCATTCTTGGCTCATTGCAATCTTCGCTTCCCAGGTTCAAGCTATTCTCGTGCCTCAGTCTCCCAAGTAGCTGGAATTACAGGCATGTGCTACCATGCCTGGCAAATTTTGTGTTTTTAGTACAGGTGGGGTTTCACCATGTTGGTCAGGCTGGTCTTGAACTCCTGACCTTAGGTGATCTGCCTGCCTCTGCCTCTGCCTCCCAAAGTGCTGGGATTACAGGCGTGAGCCACCACTCCTGGCTGGCTTTTCTTTTTCATTAAGAAACGTATGAATGATTTTTTTCCCCCTGCTTTTTGAAATGGAGAGTCACTCTGTCACCCAGGCTGGAGTGAAGTGGTGTGATCTTGGTTCACTGCAACCTCTGCCTCCTAGGTCAAAGCGATTCTCCTGCCTTAGCCCCCAAAGTAGCTGGGATTACAGGCATGAGCCACCATGCCCAGCTAATTTTGTATTTTTAGTAGAGACGGGGTTTCCCATGTTGGCCATGCTGGTTTCGAACCTGTGACCTCAGGTGATCCACCTGCCTTGGCCCCCTAAAGTGCTGGGATTACAGGCGGGAGCCACCGCCCACCCGGCCCAATGAAGCTTTAAAGAAAAATTACCACCTTTAACACAATGTAACATAATTGCAGCTCTTTAAGGCATGTGTAATATAAACTCTTTAGAAATCAAGACCTTATAAAACGAAGAAGCCAAAGTTATTTCAGAAAACACTGAACTGAGCCATTTTGTTTCCTCCCTGGTCCATTTATTATGATGATGAATAATAATGTTATTATGATTATTTTTTGTATCTTTCCAAATGCCTCTTGGTCCTGTGCATTCTGCATTAAAATGGATTCCCTAAGGGAATTCTTTCTACTGCTTAAATGTTTCAACAATTCACTGGCTATCTTTTTATCATTTTAGTGAAAATATTGATGACTGTCTACAGAATGAGCTGCTGTTTACAGGGTATATCCTTAATGTGAACAAAAGAGCTCTAACAGCGCGGTTACCACGCACCAGGCTCAAAATCCCAGCTGCCAACTCCAGGCTGGAAGCCAGCCAAAGTGAGCTAGGACTGGAGTCAGGAAGACAGGGGTTCTTGGCAATGGCACCCAATTAATTATGTGCATGATTTAGATGGGGGAAGATTAGAGGCCATGCTTTTGCTCTCTGTTCTACTCCTGACTTGCTGGCTCATATCGTACCTTTGTTATTTACTTACAACATGAAAACAAAGAGTGACGACTCACACTTCCTTGCCTTTATCTGTTATATCTCTATTTTGCTTTCCTATAAGCAGGCTTTCAAGGCAAGGAGGTTATTTTATTTTATTTTATTTTATTTATTTTTTGAGATAGAGTTTCGCTCTTGTTGCCCATGCTGGAGTGCAGTGGCACAATCTCAGCTCACTACAACCTCCGCCTCCCGGGTCCAAGCAATTCTGCTGCCTCAGCCTCCCGAGTAGCTGGGATTACAGGCATGCACCACCACACCTGGCTAATTTTGTATTTTTAGTAGAGACGAGGTTTCTCCATGTTGGCCAGGCTGGTCTCGAACTCCGCACCTCAAGTGATCTGCCCGCCTCGGCCTCCCACAGTGCTCGGATTACAGGTGTGAGTTACCGTGCCTGGCCCTGGCAAGGACTATGTCTTATTGATCATACCAGTTGTTATGTGCACAGTTGCTGGAACATAACAGTACAAATATACTCACAGAGACTGCTGAAAATTTCAGGAAAAAGTATTAGGTTTGTCAACCCTAGATGTCAACATTTTATTTATTAATCATATAACAATGCAGGGCTTAGCTACTGAAGAGGTTTTTTTAAAATGTATTGACTTTGGAATGCATACCCCAACCCAGCACAGGCCCCCACCATGCCCTGTTGCTCACTCTCCTAATCATGCATTTCATATTTCTGGCCTGGCCCAGGATTCCAGGCTTTGGATTTCAGGGTAAAGAACAAACTCCTGATTATCTCAATCCTGTTCAGTAAAGGGAACTTTATCCTCTTTCATGAAAATAGTTGGGCATCCTGGCTATGTCCCTTGCTGTATTTTCCTGCTAAAAGAGCAAATTAAATCCAAACCCAAGGTGCATAGAGAGAGGGTGGAAATCATCCAAACCATTTGGAATTCACCAATGCTATCATACAATCAATTAATGTGACTACATATAAACAGGCTAAGAGATCAAAAATGAAATAATAAAAATATTTTCCTAAAGAAAAAGGAAGACAGACTAGGTGGGGTGGCTCACGCCTGTAATCCTAGCACTTTGGAAGGCTGAGGCAGGCCGATCACTTGAGCCCAGGAGCTTGAGACCAGCCTGGGCAACATGGCGAAACCCCATCTCTACTAAAAATACAAAAATTAGCAGGGTGTGGTGGCGTGCACCTGTAGTCCCAGCTACGCAGGAGGCTGAGGTGGGAGGATCACTTGAGCCCAGGAGGGTAAGGTCACATTGAGCCAAAATAGCACCACTGCACTCCAGCCTGTGTGGCAGGAGCGAGACTCTGTCTCAAAAAAAAAAAAAAAAAAAAAAAAAAAAAAAGAGTAAATAAAATAAAAATAAAGAAAAAGGAAAAGAAAATAAATACCAAGGGAATATGAAAGTAATGATTAGCATTCTAAGGTTTTTTTTTTTTTTGAGACAGCGTATTGCTCTGTCACCCAGTAGCAGGGACTCCCGGAACCTGCCGCCACGTCTAGCTAATGTTTGTATTTTTTTGTAGAGATGGGGTTTTGCTATATTACCCAGGATGATCTTGAACTCCCAAGCTCAAGCAATGCACCTACCTTGGTCTCGCAAAGTGCTGGGATTACAGGTGTGGGCTACCACCCTAGCTGGTATTTTTAAAAATCAGAGTAAGTGGTCTTTACCTATTTAATACAAACATTATACCTATAACTCATGATTGGAAAACTGAATTAGGGCCGGGTGCAGTGGTTCATGTCTGTAATCCCAGGACTTTGGGAGGCCAAGGTGGGCAGATCACTTGAGGTCGGGAGTTCAAGATCAGCCTGGACAACATGATGAAACCCAGTTCCCACTAAAAATACAAAAATTAGCCAGGCATGGTGGCACGCACCTGTAATCCCAGCCACTCAGGAGGCTGAGGCAGAAGAATCACTTGAACCAAGGAAGCAGAGGTTGAAGCCAGCAGAGACCGCACCGCTGCACTCCAGCCTGGGCGACAGAGCGAGTCTCTATCTCAAAAAAAGAAAAAGACTAAATTATAGTGTGTGCAGTCAACCAATGCCCATCAGAAATGAAAACTATCTCCTAAGTTATTTTATTACTCAGCCAAGTATGGAAAATAGCATTTGCGTGGGCATGGTTGCTCATACCTGTAATACCAGCCGTTTTCGAGGCTGAGGTGGGAGGATCCCTTGAGGCCAAGGTTTCAGATCGGCCTGGGCAACATAGTGAGATACCATCTCTGAAAAAAAATTTTTTAATAGGGATTAATAAATTCTAATATTGGTTTAATCTGAGCGCTGGTAGCTTACACCTGTAATCCCAGCACTTTGGGAGGCCGAGACAGGCGGATCACTTGGGGTCAGGAGTTTGAGACCAGCCTGGCCAATATGATTGAGTTGTATGTTTTACCTCATGGCATGAGTAAAACATACTAATCTTTTAGTAGAGATGGTGAAACCCCATCTCTACTAAAAATACAAAAACTAGCCGGGCATGGTGGTGAGTGCCTGTAATCCCAGCTACTCAAGACACTGAGACAGGAGAATCGCTTGAACCTGGGAGGTTGAAGTTGCAGTGAGCAAGATCGCGCCATTGCACTATAGCCTGGGTGACAGAGTGAGACTCCGTCTCAATCAATCAATCAATCAATCAATAGTATTAATTGATTTTAGAGAATTTGTAACCACCCAGTGGGTTCACCTTGCCTGCTACCTAGACAGAGCTGATTTCTCAAGACAGGGGAATTGCAATAGAGAGAGTAATTAACACAGAGCTGGTACAGGAGACTGTTTTATTATTACTCAAATCAGTCTTCCTGAGCATTTGGGGATCAGAGGTTTTTCTTTTGCTTTTTTTTTTTTTTTTTTTTTTTTTTTTGTGAGAGTGTCTCGCTCAGTTGCTCAGACTGGAATGCAGTGGCTCAATGCTCAATCTCAGTTCACTGCAAACTCCGCCTCCTGGGTGCAAGCAATTCTCCTGCCTCAGCCTCCCAACTAGCGGAGATTACAGGCGCCCGCCACCACGCCTGGCTAATTTTTGTATTTTTAGTAGAGATGGGGTTTCACCATGTTGGCCAGGCTGGTCTTGAACTCCTGACCTCAGGTGATTCGCCCACCTCGGCTTCCCAAAGTGCTGGGATTACAGGCATGAGCCACTGTGCCCGGCCAGGGGATCAGAGTTTTTAAGGACAACTTAGTGGGTGGGAGGAAGCTGGTGAGCCGGGAATGTGAGCCAGGAATGTGGATTGGCCATGTCAGAGACGAAATTATAGGGAGTTGAAGCTGTCTTCTCGCACTGAGTCAGTTCCTGAGTGGGGCCACAGGATCAGATGAACCAGTTTATCTTTCTGGGTGGTACCAGCTGATCCATCAAGGGCAGAGTTTGCAAAATATCTCAAGCACTAATCTTAGGAGCAGTTTAGGGAGGGTCAGCATCTTGTAGCCTCTAGCTGCATGACTCCTAAACCATAATTTCTAATCTTGTGCCTAATTTGTTAATCCTACAAAGGCAGTCTAGTCCGCAGGCAAGAAGGAGGTTTTTTTTTGGGAAAAGGACTGTTATTGTCTTTGTTTTAAACTATAAACTAAGTTTCTCCCAAAGTTAGTTCAGCCTATGCCCAGGAATGAACAAGGACAGCTTGGAGGTTAGAAGCAAGGTGGAGCTGGTTAGGTCAGCTCAGTTATAATTTTGCAATGGTGTCTTCAACATTTTTCTGGGTTTTGGGAGAGAATCTCCAGGCAGGGAATTCACAACAGAAGAGTTCTATAGAAAAATGGCCTCAGGTGGCGGGGTACGGTGGCTCATGCCTGTAATCCCAGCACTTTAGGAGGCCAAGGTGGGTGGGTCACCTGAGGTCAGGAGTTCGAGATCAGCCTGGCCAACCCGGTGAAAGCCCATCTCTATTAAAAATACAAAAATTAGTCAGGCGTGGTGCAGGCACCTGTAATCGCAGCTACTGGGGAGGCTGAGGCAGGAGAATCACTTGAACTCGGGAGGCCAAGGTTGCAGTGAGCCGAGATCATGCCATTGCACTCCAGCCTGGGGGACAAGAGTGAGACTTCATCTCAAAAAAAAAAAAAAAAGAAAGAAAGAAAGAAAAGAAAAATAGCCTCAGGTTGGGTGTGGTGTCTCATGCCTGTAATCCTAGCACTTTGGGAGGCTAAGGTGGGATGATCAGTTAAATCCAGGAGTTCAAGACCAGCCTGGGCAACATGGTGACACCCTGTCTCTACAAAAACTAAAAAATTTAGCCAGATGTGGTGGCTTGTGCCTGTGGTCTCAGCTTCTTGGGAGGCTGAGGTGGGAGCATTGCTTGGGCCTGAAAAGCCAAGGTTATAGTGAGCCACGATCACGTCACTGTGCTCCAAGACACTTTGAGACAGACCCTGTCTCAAAAAAAAAAAAAAAAAAGGAAAATAAAATAAAATGGTATCATTGTCTAATAAAGTGTCAAAACATCATTAAAGTCAGTGATTACATCCTTAGGTCCCAGATCAAACTCCAGAGACGCCATTTTCAAGTCACCAATTCATGATTCAGATTATAGAATTATAATCAAAGTGAGGACCCCTTATATAAGACGAACAGCCAAAATTCTTTCCCTAGAAGATCAAAACTCATTTAGAAAATGTTAAGGAACTCAGGGCCCTAAGAATCCTGTGTTACCCAGAAATCTCTCTTTGTTTTCAAAATAATGATGATCTGTAGTATGCCAGGGACAGGAGTCAGATAAATTGTAGGCAGAAAAGGGCAGGGTCCCTGATAAAGCCCTACCCTCAAGCCTGGAACCTTGGCCCAAAGTGAGAACATGCATTCCTGTTTTCCCACTTGAAAGCTGCCTTTTCCAAAACCACTCATGACCTACCATGCCACTCATCCTGTACCCATAAAAACCCCTGACCCAACTGGCAGAGAGCAGAGAAGGGGAGAAGAGGAGAAGCAGCTGGACATCAGAGACTGCAGTTGGATGTCGGAGAGAAGCAGCTTGATTACAGAGGGACGGCTTGACAACCTTGCTTCCATCCCTAGCTAGACTCCAGGGGAAGATCACCTTCCCACTCCATCCCGCTTCTGGCTCCCCTTCCTGCTGAGAGCAACTTTCATCAGCAATAAAATCCTCTGTATTCACCACCCTTCAGTTCATTTGTGTGACCTGATTTTTCCTGGATGCTAAACAAGAACTCAGGTGCCATGGGTGCAGACACTAAAGGTTGTCACACTGACCCTCTGCCCTCGCTGGCAGAGAGCAACCACCTCACAAAAAAAGAGAGGGCCCACTGAGCTGTTTAACATTTAAGCCATCTGTAGATGGCAGAGCTAAAAGAGCACTATAGGCCGGGCGCGGTGGCTCAAGCCTGTAATCCCAGCACTTTGGGAGGCCGAGATGGGCGGATCACGAGGTCAGGAGATCGAGACCACCCTGGCTAACACGGTGAAACCCCGTCTCTACTAAGAAATACAAAAAATAGCCGGGCGAGGTGGCAGCGCCTGTAGTCCCAGCTACTCGGGAGGCTGAGGCAGGAGAATGGCGTGAACCCGGGAGGCGGAGCTTGCAGTGAGCTGAGATCCGGCCACTGCACTCCAGCCTGGGCTACAGAGCGAGACTCCGTCTCAAAAAAAAAAAAAAAAAAAAAAAAAAAAGAGCACTATAGCACACACCCTCTGGGGCCTTGGGAGTCGTGGGTACTCCCCGCTAGACACTGCCAGGGGCCCACATGGAATTTTGCTCCTGTTTGTGCCCAAAAGCGCTCACTCTGGCACCTGCACCTGCTCACCTGCGTGCTCCTCCTCCTGTGAGGGGTTGAGAGCTGTGGACTGAGTAAGTGTAGCATCCTTGTCATGAGGCCCATGAAGGGGTCAAGGAAAATTTCCTGTTTCACCAGGTTCAGCCAAACCAAGATGCCCACATCTCTTTATATAGTATGCAGTTTTCTTTTCATCTCTTTCTCCTTTTTTAATAATGTCTCTTTTCATCTCTCTTTTTAAATACGATTGGTGCATGTTTCTGTGTTCTATATACCGAAGTCATATCATAAACTATATTATGAACCTATAGTTTCAGAAGGCCTCCCTTTGCTTGCTTCAAGTAATTCTCTACCTTTTGGCCTCAATGCAATATGAGGAAGAGGAGGAGGCAGATGCGATGAACACAAAGCCCTATTGCACCTCCACAGAAGAGGCCCTGCAGTCATTTTCAACACAAGGCTTCTAGGAGAACTCACCAGCACAGTAGGCTGGAAAGAAACACATTTGCTCTCCCTGTCTAGCTGTGAATGTATTCAACTCAGTTCTGTCTTCCTGTCTCTCTTATAACACTCATGAGAAATATCATTTCTCACTGTGTCCCCATTGGTGTCTTGTCCAACAGTTATTAAATGCCCTGGGGCCTTGGCTGCATCTCCTTTCTTAGTACTCCCACCCCAGACAGAGCATCATAACATCCATGAGTGGCAATGACATTATTATTCCTGGTCTAATTTATTTTTTAAAATAATTTGCATGCATCAGTATACAACCCAATCTTGCTTGCCTGCTTGTTTGTTTTTCTTTTCTTTTTCTTTTTCTTTTCTTTCTTCTTTTTTTTTTTTTTTGAGTCAGTCTTGCTCTTTCGTCCAGGCTAGAGTACAGTGGTGCCATCTGGCTCACTGCAGCCTCCTCTTCCCGGGTTCAAGCAATTCTCGTGCCTTGGCCACCCAAGTAGCTGGGACTACACATATGCACCACAACTCCCGACTAATTTTTGTATTTTTTCTAGTGGACATGTGGTTTTGCCACGTTGGTCAGGCTGGTCTCGAACTCCTGATCTGAAGTGAGCTGCCCGGCTTGGCCTCCCAAAGTGCTAGGATTATAGGCCTGAGCTACCCTGCCCTGCCCCTAAACTTTCATTATAATCCAAACAGAATTGTATTCAACAATTGCCAAGGCCGGGTGTGGTGGGTCACATCTGTAATTCCAACACTCTGGGAGGCTGAGGTGGAAGGATTGCCTGAGGCCAGGAGTTCAAGACTAGCCTGGGCAACATAGAAAGACTCCATGTGTCCCCCTCCAAAAAAAAAAATAGACCAGGCGCGGTGGCTCATGCCTGTAATCCCAGCACTTTGGGAGGCCAAGGTGGGTGGATCACCGGAGGTCAGGAGTTCGAGATCAGCCTGGCCAACATGGCGAAATCCCATAACTAATAAAATTACAAAAATTAGCTGGGTGTGGTGGTGCATGCCTGTAGTTCCAGCTACTGGGGAGGCTGAGGCAGGAGAATCACTTGAACCTGGGAGGGGGAGGTTGCAGTGAGCCAAGATCACACCACTGTACTCCAGCCTGGGCAACAGAGCAAGGCTCCCTCCGTCTCAAAAAAAAAAAAAAAAAAAAAAAAAGCCAGGCATTATGGTACACGACTATAGTCCCAGCTACTCAGGAGGCTTAGGCAAGAGGATGGTGTGAGCCAAGGAGTTTCACTATGTTGGTCATGTTGGTCTCAAACTCCTGACCTCAAGTGATCCACCCACCTTGGCCTCCCAAAGTGCTGGGATTACAGGTATGAGCCACCACGCCTGGCCCATCTTTGAAATACTATTGTTAGTTCATTTTACAGCAAAGGAAACAAAGGCCATTAAGGTTAAATAATGTACCTAGTTCAGCTTCGCTGTGCGACTTTATACAAACCACTAATTCTCTTAGGCCCTTAGTTTTATGGCCTATAAAACTGAGAGTATCTCCCTCATCAAATGTAAGGATTAAAAAAGAATGCCAACTGTGAAGGAGTTCGTATGTGAGATACCTGGTCCACAGAAAACAATACTCTTCCTTTATGTCTTTATGTTCTCTGCAGATGTCGAGTACTACTATTAAAACAGACTCCTGGCGGGGCACGGTGGCTCAAGCCTGTAATCCCAGCACTTTGGGAGGCTGAGACAGGCGGATCACGAGGTCAAGAGATCGAGACCATCCTGGCTAACACGGTGAAACCCCATCTCTACTAAAAAACACACACAAAAAAACCTAGCCGGACGTGGTGGTGGGCGCCTGTAGTCCCAGCTACTCGGAGGCTGAGCCAGGAGATGACGTAAACCCGGAAGGCGGAGCTTGCAGCGAGCTGAGATTCGGCCACTGCACTCCAGCCTGGGCAACAGAGCGAGACTCTGTCTCAAAAAAAAAAAAAATTAAAAATTAAAAAATAAAAATAAAAACTCCTTAGCAATACTGTTCAGAAGATAGCTCAAATGCTTGGTACATGTATCTCCTCTCAACCTCAAGTTCACTATCCTCAGCTTGGGGACTTGAAACTGGCCATCATGGGAATTAGAAGCCAGCAGAAAACACCATAAATCAGGGCTATTCTCCTTGGAGAGCCAGTTCGATATTTACCAGCATGTACAGTTCCTAAATTGAAAGATGATTGATGAACTTACCAATCTGGCTCAAATTCAGGCTTCATTTATTTATTTAGGTAGAATGCTTCACAACTGGGCTCTGCATGTCATGAGGGCTATCTTCCCAGCTGTAACATGAAGGAATCCCAAGAATGGCAAAAAGAAAAACAAAAAACAAAAAACTCTCCTAAAGATTTTTCCCATTTCAGCTGTTTCAGTCTGATTAGGGAAACACTACATACTATACATAACATCTTTGAGTGTTGATGTGAGCTTTTTTTTCTTTTTTTGAATCTCTGCCGCCTGTTGCTTCCATAAAAGGCCCCAATTAATGATATTTATGAATAGCCCAATTTTTTTTTTTTTTTTTTTTTGAGACAGTCTCGCTCTGTCACCCAGACTGGAGTGCAGTGGCGCGATCTGAGCTGACTTCAACCTTTGCCTCCTGGGTTCAAGCAATTCTCCTGCCTCAGCCTGGGATTACAGGCGGGATTACAGGCGATTGCCATGCCTGGCTAATTTTAGTAGAGACGGGGATTCATCATGTTGGACAGGCTGGTCTCAAACTCCTGACCTCAAGTGATCCGCCCACTTTGACCTCCCAAAGTGCTGAGATTACCGGTGTAAGCCACTGCTCTCAGCCACAAATAGCCTAATTTGTTTGGCATACTTGTACCTTGGAGTAACTATTTTACCAACCAGACAATATTTCTTCTCCTAAGGGACTATATCTTGTACAAACGCTTGGTCTAGAGAAATTACGATATTTTATTAAGGCCAGGTGAGGTGGCTCATGCCTATAATCCCAGCACTTTGGGTGGCCAAGGAGGGCAGATCATTGGAGCCCAGGAGTGTGAGACCAACCTGTGCAACATGGTGAAACCCTGTCTCTACCAGCAATTTAAAAACACAAAAATTAACCAGGTGTGCTGGTGTGGGCCTGTGATCCCAGCTACTTGAGAGACTGAGGTGGGAGGATCACTGGAGCCCAGGATATAACAACCCAATGGGTTCACCTTGCTAGCTGCCTAGACAGAGTCAATTTATCAAGACAGGAGAATTGCAATAGAGAAAGAGTAATTCACACAGAGCTGGCCACAGTTGTATTATTCAAATCAGTCTCTCCGAGCATCTGGAGGTCAGTTTTTAAACATAACTTGGTCCAGGTGTGGTGGCGTACACCTGTAATTCCAGCACTTTGGGAGGCTGAGGTGGGCAGATTCCTTGAGGTCAGGAGCTCGAGACCAGAATGGACAACATGGTGAAACCCCATCTCTACATTTCAACAACATGGTGAAAACCCATCTCTATAAAATACAAAAAATTAGCTGGGCATGGTGGAGCACACCTATAGTCCCAGCTAGCCACTGCACCCGGCCAACTCACTTATTTAAAGTGAAATAAATTTATACTATCACAGTTCTGAAGGTCAGAGGTCCAAAATCAAGGTGACAGCAGAACCATGATCCCTCTGAAGGCTGTAGGGGCGAATCTATTCCATGCCTTTCTCTGAGCTCCTGGTGCTCCCAGCAATGCTTGGCACTTATTGGCTTGTAGATGCATCACTTGAATCGCTGCCTGTGTTGTTGTACAGTGTTCTCCTGTGTATCTCTCTTCCTGTTGTCTTCCCTTTGTGTGTCTGTCTCTGTGTTTCTTCTCCTTTTCTTAGAAAAGGAGACCAATGTGATTAGGGCTCACCCTAATGACTTTATCTTTTTATTTACTCATTTATTTTTGAGACAGAGTCTTGCTCTGACACCCATGCTGGAGTGCAGTGGCACCATCTCGGCTTTCTGCAACCTCTGCCTCCTGGGTTCAAGCAAGTCTCCCACCTCAGCCTCCTGAGTCCATGGGATTACAGGTGCCTGCCACCATGCCCAACTGATTTTTGTATTTTTTTTGGGGGGGGGTGGGGGAGATGGAATTTTGCTCTTGTTGACCAGGCTGGAGTGCAATGGCGTGATCTTGGCTCACCACAACCTCTGCCTCCCAGGTTCAAGCAATTCTCCTGCCTTAGCCTCCTGAATAGCTGGGATTACGGGCATACACCCGGCTAGTTTTGTATTTTCAGTAGAGATGGAGTTTCTCCATGTTGGTCAGGCTGGTCTCGAATTCCCCATGTCAGGTGATCTGCCCGCCTCGGCTCCCAAAGTTCTGGGATTACAGGCGTGAGCCACTGCATCTGGCCTAATTTTTGTATTTTCAATAGAGACGGAGTTTCACCATTTAGGTCGGGCTGGTCTCAAACTCCTGACCTCAAGTGATCTACCTGCTTCAGCTTCCCAAAGTGCTGGGATTATGGGCATGAGCCACCACACTTGGCCTAATGATTTTATCTTAATTTGATTACTTCTGCAAAGACTGTCTTTCCCAATAAGGTTACATTCACAGGTATGGGAGTTGGGACTTGAACATGTGTTTTTGAGGAACATGAGTCAACCCATAACAGATACTGAGAAGGTTGTTCTCAGAAAATGGTAGATATTTGGTGCAGGAGGTTGTAACTTATCAGGCCAAGTTCAAGAGGATCAATCAAGGGACAGACAGGCGGAACAGATGTATAGAGGGAAGCAGAGAGAAAACATCACAGAAAGTTGAAGACTGGTCTCCATGACATCCCTTGTGTCAATTCACCGTTCCATTCTTTATTTTTATTCACCTGAGTAACTTTCTCTTTCTTTCTTTTTTTTTTTTTTTCATGGCTCGCTGCAGCCTTGACCTTCTGGGCTCAGCAGTCTTCCAGTGTCAGTCCCCCAAGTAGCAGAGACTACAGGCTTTTGTCAGAGACGGAGTTTTGCCTCGTTACTCAGGCTGGTCTGGAACTCCTGAGCTCAAGCAATCCTCCCACCTCTACCTCCCAATGTGCTGGGATTACAGGTGTGAGCCCAGCCTGGCTTTCTCTTTCTATACTCTAAAATCATTAGAATCCTGAGCAGAAGATTAATTTTCCCAAAGTCAGTGTGGAACGGGTCATTATTTCTGAAAACAAGTTCACCAGCCAGAAGAAACTGATAAATACAAAGGAAATGTGATAGGTTCTTCATAAAGCAAAATTTGGCCAGGCGCAGTGGCTCACGCCTGTAATCCCAACATTTTGGGAGCCCGAGGCGGGTGGATCACAAGGTCAGGAGTTCAAGACTTGCCTGGCCAAGATGCTGAAACTTCGTCTCTACTAAAAATACAAAAAAAATTAGCTAGACATGGTGGCACGCACCTGTAATCCCAGCTATTTGGGAGGCTGAAGCAGAGAATTCCTTAAACCCAGGAGGCGGAGGTTGCAGTGAGCTGAGATTGTGCCACTGCCCTACAGCGTGGGCGACAGAGCAAGACTCCATCTCAAAAAAAAAAAAAAAAAGCAAAATGTATCCCATAAAAAAGGTATCCTTCCATAAATGTATTTTGTTTCTACTTGTTTTTTCTTTTTTTTTTTGAGACAGGGTCTCACTCTCGTTGCCCAGGTTGGAGTGCAATGGTGTGATCCTCCCACTTCAGCCTCCTAAGTAGTTGGGACCACAAGTGAAAGCTACCACACACAGCTAGGTTTTGTTGTTGTTGTTGTTGTTGTTGTTGTATTTTTAGTAGAGACAGGGTTTTGCCATGTTGCCCACGCTGGTCTCAAACTCCTAGACTCAAGCAATCCTCCCAACTTGGCCTCCCAAAATGCAGGGATTACAGGTGTGAGCCACTGCACCCAGACAGTTTCTACTTTTTATGGATCAAAATATTCATTAAAATGGAAGTGACAGCAGGGCACGGTGGCTCACGCCTGTAATCCTAGCACTTTGGGAGGCCGAGGTGAGCGGATTGCCTGAGGTCGGGAGTTTGAGACCAGCCTGACCAACATGGAGAAACCCCATCTCTACTAATAATACAAAAATTAGCCAGGCGTGGTGGTGCATGCATGTAATCCCAGCTACTCAGGAGGCTGAGGCAGGAGAATCACTTGAACCTGGAAGGCGGAGGTTGTAGTGAGCCAAGATTGCGCCATTGCACTCTAGCCTGGGCAACAAGAGTGAAACTCCATCCCAAAAACAAGCAAAAAAAAAAAAAACCCAGAAGTGACAGGAGTGTTTTGTTTTACAGTGTTCCCTGTGGCAAAATTAAAACTGGCAATCCTATGTCTGGACTTAGAATTTTTTAAAATTTACTTTCTTGGACCACAAACGACTGATATAAAGCAAACTGAAGCCAGTGTTCTGCCTGCAGAACACCCGCAAGCTTTGCTGAGTAGGGGATCTCTCCTGGATCCCACCTCTGCTTCTTTTCCCCCAGATGTCTCCTTTCATATACATTTTTACCAGCCTGAGCGTTCCTAAAGGCTTCCCTTGCATTGACTATGGAGCTCACAGCGATTTTTTTGTTGCTTGGAAATGACTACTCCTCTGTAAGGGTGTGTTTCAGGAAAAACTCTCCCAAACTGTGCTTTTCCACTGTTCTCACACCACCACAATGATCGCCAACACAGAAGACGACTTCTGTGGCCAAATATGTGGGAGTTTTTCCCTATACACCAAGCAGCCGACACCAGGTGGGGGCCCTGCAATTTAATTCTGACATTATCTACTTGGAGATAGCATCAGATCCCATGGGTTGAGGGTTCAGTCCCCAACACTGCGTCCCTTGCAGAAGACATCAGTGGTAAGTCTGTGCCACTGGAACTTCGGACCTACCAACGACAAGTTGAAGTTTCCACGACCCCCAATTTGGGTTCCTTAAATTTGCTAGAGGCTCACCGGACCCAGGGAAATAGTGATGTTTACCAGTTTATTATAGAGGATACAGGTGAAGAGATGCATAGATATGAAGGGGTGCGGAGCTTCCATGCCCTCCCTGGGTGCACCGCCCTCTAGAAATCTCCACACGTTCAGCCATCCAGAAGCTCTCCAAACCAATCCTCTGTGTTTTTATGGAAGCTTCATGGCCTCAGCATTCCTTCTGTCAGAGGCATTTGAACCAGAGCAACTCCATCTTGAATACGAGCTGGGTTAAAAAGGCTGACACCTACTGGGCTGCATTCCCAGATGGTTAGGCATTCTAAGTCACAGGATGAGGTAGGAGGTCAGCACGAGATACAGGTCACAAAGACCTTTCTGATAAAACAGTTTGTAGTAAAAAAGCCGGCTTAAACTCACCAAAACCAAGACGGCAATGAGAGTGACCTCTGGTCATCCTCACTGCTACACTCCCACCAGTGCCATGACAGTTTACAAATGCCATGACATCAGGAAGTTACCCTTTATGGTCTAAGAAGGGGAGGCATGAATAACCACATTCATGCTTTTGTTTAGCATATATTCATATACATTTTTAGCATATATGCTTTTGTTTAGCATATATTCAAGAAATAACCATAAAAATGGGCAACCAGGGCGGGGCGCTGTGGCTCACGCCTGTAATCCCAGCACTTTGAGAGGCTGAGGTGGGCGGATCACGAGGTCAGCAGATTGAGACCAACCTGGCTAACACGGTGAAACCCTGTCTCTACTAAAAATACAAAAAATTAGCTGGTCGTGGTGGTGGGCGCCTGGAGTCCCAGCTACTCGGGAGGCTGAGGCAGGAGAATGGCATGAACCCAGGAGGCAGAGCTTGCAGTGAGCTGAGATGGTGCCACTGCACTCCAGCCTGGGTGACAGAGCGAGACTCTGTCTCAAAAAAAAAAAAAAAAAGGGCAACCAGCTGGGCGTGGTAGTTCACGCCTGTAATCCCAGCACTTTGGGAGGCCGAGGCAGGCGGATCACAAGGTCAGGAGTACGAGACCAACCTGATCAACATGGAGAAACCCTGTCTCTACTAAAAATACAGAATTAGCTGGGCATGGTGGCGCATACCTGTAATCCCAGCTACTCGGGAGCCTGAGGCAGGAGAATTGCTGGGGCCTGGGAGATACAGACTGCACTGAGCTGTGATAGTGCCACTGTGCTCCAGCCTGGGTGACAGAGCAAGACTCTGTCTCAAACAAACAAACAAAAAATATGTGGATGCTCCCGTAGGGGCCAAGGCCCTTGGCGCCCTGGAGGTTTGAAAACCACTGACAGGCAGATTAATTGGAGAAAGGCACATACAAATTTATTTAACATGTATACACGGGAGCCTTCAGAATGAAAACTCAAAGATACAGGAAAAATTGTCAACTTTTATGCTTGGGTTCAACAAAGTATGAACAGCCAGGTAACTGGACAAAAAGGGCAAGATCTAATGTTGATAGACTGAGTGAGGAGCCCAGCAGGGCCTGTCTGTCTAGATTCTCGGCCTCTCTGAGTTGCACTACTTCCTTCCGGGTGTGGGGCAAGACTCTCCCTGGAATAGGGGTCTTATGGCCTACAAACAAGGTAGGCCAGATAATTAGAATTTTTTCTTTTCTTTTCTTTTCTTCTTCTTCTTTTTTTTTTTCCAGACAGAGTCTTGCTCTGTCACCAGGCTGGAGTGCAGTGGCGCGATCTTGGCTCACTGCAACCTTCACCTCCTGGGTTCAAGCCATTCTCCTGCCTCAGCCTCCCAAGTAGCTGGGATTACAGGTGTCCACCACCATGCCCAGCTAATTTTTGTATTTTTAGTAGAGACGGGGTTTCATCATGTTGGCCAGGATGGTCTCGATCTCCTGACCTTGTGATCCGCCTGCCTCGGCCTCCCAAAGTGCTGGGATTACAGGCGTGAGCCACCGCGCCCAGCCAGCATGTCTGGTAACTTTTTAAATTGTCCACTGCAACTTACATCTTCTGGGTTCAAGCAATTTTCTTGCTTCAGCCTCGTGAGTAGCTAGGACTGCAGGTGTACATCACCATGCCTGGATAATTTTTATATTTTTAGTGAAGACAGAGTTTTGCCATGTTGGCCAGGCTAGTCTTGAACTCCTGACTTCAAGTGATCTGCTTGCCTTGGCCTCCCAAAGTGCTGGGATTACAGGCTTGAGCCACTGTGCCTGGCCAACTTTTAAAATTTTTTTGCAGAGATGATTTTTCACTATGTTGCCCAGGCTGGTCTCAAACTCTTGGCTTTAAGCAATCCTCCCACCTCTGCCTCCCAAAGTGAGATTACAGGCATGACCCACCACACTTGGCCCCAGTTTCATTAAATGCTCATTTATCACACATAGGGTGTTTGATATCTCTTTATGTGCCATGGTAAAATGAAAATCTTGCATAAGCACTATTGTTTATTACCTCTCCTCCTGAACCTGAGAAGCTGAGCTGGAGAAGGTCACACAGCCAGACAAATGGCTCCATTACAAAACAAGGATTCCTAGTGTTTTCCTGATTCATTCCTTCTTTCATTGTTCTGATTATTTTTGCTACAGAACAAATCACTCCAAAACTTAGCAGCTTAAAACCACCATTTTATTACATTTTTCAGTTCTGTTGGCTGACTGGGCTCAGCAGGAAGGTTCTTGCTCAGGATTTCTATGCAGTTGGAGTAAGTTGGCAGCTGGGGCTGGAGTGGGCATAAAAGCTGAACCAGATTTCCAGAATGGCTCTCCTCCTCCTCCTTCTTCTATTATTATTATTATTGAGACAGGGTCTCACTGTCACCAAGGCTGGAGTTCAGTGGCTCAATCATAGCTCATTGTAGCCTCAAATTCCTGGGCTCAAATGTTCCTCCTACCTCAGCCTCCTGAGTAGTTGGGACTATAGTCATGTGCTACCACGGCCAGCTAATTTTTAAATTTTTCATAGAGATGGGGGTCTCACTATGTTGCTCAGGCTGGTCTTGAACTCTTGGCCTCAGTCAATCCTGCCTTGGCCTCCCAAAGTGCTAGGTTTACAGGTATGAACCACTATGTCCGACGAAAGATGGCCTCTTTACTTACATGCCTGGTAGCTAAATTGGAGTGGCTGAAACAACTGAGGCTGGTTTTCTCTTTTCAAGTACTTTTCCACATGGCTAAATTGGGCTTCCTTACAGCATGGTAGGTTAAAGAGAATCAGACATCTCACATGGCGGCACGGTGACTGACTTCCCTAGGGGGTTATTTTTAATCTACCATGATAATGTAATCAGTAAAAGATGTTTTAAGTGTAGGGAGGTAAGAAGCCCTGACAAATACAGGCTAGGAGGTGTTTGATCTGAAGGCAAGTTCTAGGACCTACTCAGCTGTATGTTAGCTCCTTTTGCAACCTCCGCCTTCTGGGTTCAAGTGATTCTCCTGCGTCAGCCTCCCAAGTAGCTAGGGTTACAGGTGCCCACTAACCAAGCCTGGCTAATTTTTATATTTTTAGTAGAGACGGGGTTTCACCATGTTGGCCAGGCTGGTCTCGAACCCCCGACCTCAAGTGATCCATCTGCATTAGCCTCCCAAAGTGCTGGGATTACAGGTGTGAGCCACTGTGGCTGGCCTTTTTCTTTTTCTTTTCTTTTTTTTTTTTTCAGATGGAGTATCACTCTGTTGCCCAGGCTGCAGTGCAGTGATGCAATTTGGCTCAGTGCAACCTCCACCTCCAGGTTCAAGCAATTCTCCTGCCTCAGCCTCCTGCGTAGCTGGAACTACAGGTGCCCACCACCACACCCTGCTAATTTTTGTATTTTTAGTAGAGATGGGGTTTTGCCATTTTGGCCAGGCTGGTCTTGAACTCCTGATCTCAGGTGATCCACCTGCCTCAGCCTCCCAAAGTGCTGGGATTACAGGCATGAGCCATTGCATCTGGCCCCTTCTGCTCTTTCCTACATCTCAAAACACGCATATGCACAGAAAAACTGTCTCCTCTCCTTACCCCCTGCCTTGGATCTTTCACACCATGTTTTCTGTTTTCTAAAATTCCTCAATTACATATCTAAATTTAAAACAGTCCTCTTTAGAATATGTGAACCTTAGGCAGGAGAATGGCGTGAACCCGGGAGGCGGAGCTTGCAGTGAGCTGAGATCCGGCCACTGCACTCCAGCCTGGGTGACAGAGCGAGACTCCGTCTCAAAAAAAAAAAAAAAAAAAAAAAAAGAATATGTGAACCTTTCCTTCCGGGAGGTCATGAAGCTGTTCTCAGTAATTTAATCCCAGCGATGTATTAGTTATCTATTGCCATATAACAATTCACCCCAAACTTAGTGGCTTGAAACAATAAACATTTTATACTGCAGTTTCTGTGGGTCAGAAGACTAGAAGTTTAGCTGAGTGGTTCTCTGGCTTGGGGTCTCTTGGGAGGCTGCAGACAAGATGTCAGCTGGGGCTGTAGTTATCTGAAGGCTTGCCTGGGGCTGGCAGATTTACTTCCAAGAGGGCTTGCTCACATAGTGCTAGTTATTAACTGGAACCTTCAGAGCCTCCCTATGAGGGACTGCTTTACTGTTCTCATGACATGGTGGCAGCCTTCCTCAGCGTAAGCAATCCAAGAGAGAACAAGGAACAGGCTGCAATGTTTTCGTGTCAGCCAGCCTCAGAAGCCATCCTCTGTCATTTCTGTAATATCCTATTGGTCACATAGGTCAGTCCTATTCAATTAGAAAGGGTATAAACACCAGGAGGTGGTGGGAGACTGGGCCAAGGGAAAGCTAATATTGAGGGGAGAAAAGAAGAGACAGGCTAAGCGTGGTGGCTCGTGCCTATAATCCCAGCACTTTGGGAGGCTGAGGCAAAAGAATCACTTCAGTCTAGGAGTTTGACACCAGCCTGGGCAACATGGTAACAATCCATCTCTATGAAAAATTTTTAAAATAAATTTTAAAAATGTGAGGAGGCCGGGTGCGGTGGCTCACGCCTTGTAATCTTAGCACTTTGGGAGGCCAAGGCAGGCAGATCACCTGAGCTCAGGAATTCAAGACCAGCCTGGCCAACATAGTGAAACCCAGTCTCTACTAAAAATATAAAAATTAGCCAGGAGTGGTAGTGTGCGCCTGTAATCCCAGCTACTTGGGAGGCTGAGGCAGAATAATTGCTTGAACCCGGGAGGCAGAGGTTGCAGTGAGCTGACTGCACTCCAGCCTGAGCAACTGAGCAAGACTCTATCTCAAAAAAAAAAAAAAAAAAAAAAAAAAAAGGAGACAAAGGAGATATGTAATATTGGAGCCAGGATCATTTTAAGGAAAACTCAAGCACTAATTTGAGTCCCGGAGCTGGGAATGGAGCTGAGGATCTTGAGACCTGGTTGTCCTTGACACGTCTTGCAGACGATAAGAGGAAGGAAAACAGAAGTGAGAATGACAGACCCATTTTTCCTCTTTCAATGTTATTTTTGCACTAACAGAAGGAGACAAGCTGCCCCTACCCTTTAAAGGTCATTTTCAATCTCTTGGCCAAACTATAAGGAGAATATTTCTCCTGAATAATTAATTGGTTTTAAGAAGATGGAAAGATATTTTTAGCTTCTAAGAAGAAATCAGGGTCGCTTGAATGATATCTTTATTCAACAAGGACACAGTCTTTCAGGAAGTTTACTTGTGCCAATGTAATTAGTAGTTGCTTTACAGGACAATGGTGTGCAGGTTTCATGCTGTGATGAAAGGAGATGATTTTCCAGTTACTGTTAATTGAAAATTGAAGCAAAGTGAACTTTGCAATCAAAACAGGAAGGGAAAACCAGACTGCAATAAGACAATAACCTTAGAGCTTTGTTCTTTCACAAGACACAGGGAAGAAGCAAAGGGCTTTCTAAACTACTTTCATCTGGGCCAAATTTCTTGGAAGAATGCCCTGTCTGCTATCTACTTCCCTCTGGCTTGGCTTTTGCCCCCACCACCACTTCACTGAACCTGCTTTCATTATAGCCAACAAGGACTCCATGTTGCCCGACCCACTGGACATTTTTCTGCTTTGTGTTTTCTCATCTCTAAGCAACATTGACTCAATTGACCACTCACTGTTTCTGAAAATACTTTCCTTCTGGTTTCAGGGATGCCATTTTCTCCTTGTTTGTCATCTCCCTGGCCATCTATTTAAGGTCTTTCTCCATTATCCAACCTCTAAATGTTAAGGATCCTGGTCAGGCACAGTGGCTCATGCATGTAATCTCAGAACTTTGGGAGGTCAAGGTGGGAAAATCGCTTGAAGCCAGGAGTTCAAGACCAGACTGGGCAGCATAGTGAGACCCCCATCTCAACTTTTTTTTTTTTAAAGGGAGTTTCGCTCTGTCACCCAGGCTAGAGTGCAGTGGCATGATCTCAGCTCACTGTAACCTCCACCTCCCGGGTTCAAGAGATTCTCCTGCCTCAGAGTGCCAAGCAGCTGGGATTACAGGTGCCTGCCGCCATGCCTGGCTAATTTTTGTATTTTAATAAAGATGAGGTTTCACCATGTTGACCAGGCTGATCTCAAACCCCTGACCTCAAGTGATCCATCCGCCTCAGCCTCCCAAAGTGCTGGGATTACAGGTGTGAGCTACCACGCCTGGCCCACATCTCTACTTGTTAATAAAAAGAGAATAATAATAATAAAGCTGAGAATCTTAATCATTACATCTCTTCCCCCCTCCCCCGCCCCGCCTTTTTTTTTTTGAGGTGGAGTCAGGCTGGAGTGCAACGGCAGGGTCTCGGCTCACTGTACCCTCTCTGCCTGTTAGGTTCAAACCACTATCCTGCCTCCCAAGTAGCTGAGATTACAGGCATGCACCACCACTCCCGGCTGGTTTTTGTATTTTTAGTAGAGATGGGGTTTCACCACATTGGCCAGGCTGGTCTCGGAATCCTGACTTCAGGTGATCCATCCTCCTTGGTCTCCCAAAATACTGGGATTACAGACTTGAGCTGCCGCACCCAGCCATGTCTCTGCTCTTTCTGTGCTTTCTGTCATATAAGTACCGCACATTCAGCGATTGCACTACTGGAGCTCCTCTGTTCTCTTTCTGAATGACTTTATCCAATCCCATGGCTCTAATGCCATCTCAATACCAGCATTATCAACATTTATATCTCCAGCCCTGATCTCTTCCTGGAATTTCAGACTGTTATCATTCACCTGCCTTCTTAATATTCCAACCAGGAAATTCACAGACAGCACAGTGTATCTCCTGGTGCTCTTGGTTCCTCCCTTCCCAAACCCGTTCTCCCACAGTAGGCCTTACTTGTCTTGTAGGTAGCACCACCTCCTTTTTAACCACACTAGTAGGAAATTTCCTTATTTCTGGATTCATTTTTTCTCCTCACTCTCTACATCCAATTCATCACAAGTCTTGTTCATTCTGTATCCAAACCATTTCAAACTTATCCACCTCCATTACCACTCCATCTCCTTACCCTCTCCATTACCACCCCATCTCCTTGCCCTATCCAACCCATTCTCTACCCAGAAAATAGGTCTATCTTAAAAAATGAAAATCAGATCACTCACAGTCTATGCAACCTCCTTCATTGGATTCACACTACACTTAGAATTAAATATAAACTGGGGCCTGGCACAGTGGCTCACACTGGTAATTCCAGCACTCTGGGAGGCCAAGGCAGGCAGATCATCTGAGGTCAGCAGTTGGAGACCAGCCTGGCCAAAATGGTGAAACCCTGTCTGTGATAAAAATACAAAAATTAGCCAGACTTGGTCGCAGGCACCTGTAATCCCAGCTACTTGGGAGGCTGAGGCAGGAGAATCGCTTGAACCCAGGAGGCAGAGGTTGCAGTGAGTTGAGCTCACGCCACTGAACTCCAGCCTGGGTGAAAGAGCAAGACTTCATCTCTAAATAAATAAATAAATAAAATAAACTTGTAGTGCCCTCTAAACTGCTACAGGACCTGGCTTCTACCCATCCTCCCAAACTCAAGCTCATTTCATGCCACTCTGTCTTTGGCATATAATGCCAGTCCTGTCCAGCGTAGGGGTCTTTGCTATACTGTTCCTTCATCCTAGAAGCTCTTCCTCTACTCTTCCCATGCTAGCTTTGTCCCTTCCTCTGGGCCTTAGCTTAATTATTGTCCACTAAAGCAGACTTTCTGACCATCCTATCTGAAGTAAGAGTCTTTGTTTCCTTTATTCTCTTTTAGCTCCTTCTTCCCCTCAGTCCTCACAGTTATTCCCACAGTCATACTGCCAACCCAATTTTTCCACAAATGAGGAAATAGAAAGACTTTTGAGGAACTTATTAGATCTTAGACAAATCAAACACCACACAAACAACAAACTGCTTCTTTCCTAATTGGGCATCCTGCTGGGTATGACCAGTCATACCCAATTCCACCCATATGTAAAAATTGAAAGGCTAACTGGGTGTGGGGGTACACATCTGTACTTGGGAGGCTGAGGTGGGAGGATCACTTGAGCCTGGGAAGTTGAGGCTGCAGTGAGCCAAGATTGCACCACTGCACTCCAGCCTGGGTGACAGAACGAGACTCTGTCTCAAAAAAACCCAACTATTTTTTAAAAAAGTAAACATCAATAAGGTGAATCGGCATCTCAAACCCCAACTAAGGACACTCTTGAGACCCCCTTCAGTGGAAAGTATGTAGTGACCCAGTTCCTGTTTTGCTGCAATCTTGGCCCTACATGACACAGCGGCATTCAACCGAACACATAAAGACGAGAATAACTTTCTCACGAGTCTCATTTCCTGTGTTTTATATTAGAGCTCATTGTTGTTCTCTTTTTATTCCTCCTCTCAGATCAAAGTCCCATGAGATGGACATTGGTAGAGTGAAAAAGGGTTTGAACTCAACTCAAATGCTATATAAGTGCATGAATGAAACTCCAGAATGGCCTCCAGCACTTTCAATTTTTTTTCATTGACACTATCAACATGTAGAAAACATACCCTATATGTTCTCCCTATAACTTCTCCCTTTTGTTTCGAAGGTGAAAATTTAGGTCACATACACGGAGCTGACAACAGATCTCCTAATAATTACATGCCTGAAGTTGTCACTTATTTGGCTAAAACCTACTCAGGAATTTTAATTCTCTTCTAACACCTTGAACAGCTTCTCTTCTGTTTTGTTAATAAGTCACTAAGTGTGGCATAAATATCATCAGCAAGTTTTTAGAGAATTAAACTGACTGAAGCTCCTGCTTTCCAGCATTTATTTTATTTTTTGAGATGAAGTCTCGCTCTGTCGCTCAGGCTGGAGTTCAGTGGCACAATCTCGACTCACTGCAACCTCTGCCTCCCAGGTTCAAGCGAGTCTCCTGACTCAGCCTCCCTAGTAGCTGGGATTGTAGGTACAGTGCCACTATGCCTGGCCAGTTTTTGTTTTTATTTTTTTAAACAGAGTTTCACTCTTGTTGCCCAGGCTGGAGTGCAATGGCATGATCTCGGCTCACTGCAACCTCCACTTCTTGGGTTCAGGCGATTCTCCTGCTTAGCTTCCAGAGTAGCTGGGATTATAGGCGTGTGCTACCATGCCCGGCTAATTGTTATATTTTTAGTAGTGATATGGTTTCACCATGTTGACCAGGCTGGTCTTGAACTCCTGACCTCAAGCAATTGGCCTGCCTCAGCCTCTCAAAGTGCTGGGATTACAAGTGCGAGCCACCACACTCAGCCCTGGCTAATTTTTGTATTTTTAGTAGAGACAGAGTTTCACCATGTTGGCCAAGCTGGTCTCGAACTCCTGGCCTCAAGTGATCCACCCACCTCGGCCTCCCAAAGTGCTAGGATTATAGGCACAAGCCACCATGCTCAGCCAGCATTTATTTATTTATTTATTTTATTTTTTATTTTTTTGAGACGGAGTCTTGCTCTGTTGCTCTGTTGCCCAGGCTAGAGTACAGTGCTACGATCTCAGCTCACCACAACAGCCGCCTCCTGGGTTCAAGTGATTCTCCTGCCTCAGCTTCTCGAGTAGCTGGGATTACAGGTGCCCACCACCACGCCTGGCTAATTTTTGTATTTTTAGTAGAGATGGAGTTTCACCATCTTGGCCAGGCTGGTCTTGAACTCCTGACCCTGTGATCGATCCAACCGCCTCAGCCTCCCAACGTGCTAGGATTACAGGCATGAGCCACCGCACCCGGCTGCATTTATTCTGTAATTTATTATTTTTTTGAGACAGGGTCTCAGTCTGTCACCCAGTCTGGAGTGCAGTTGCATAATCACGGTTCACTCGACTTCCTGGGCTTAGGTGATCCCCCAACCTCTGCCTCTCAAGTAGCTGGGACTACAAGTGCATGCCACCACACCTGGCTGATTTTTCTATTTTTGTAGAGATGGGGTTTCATCATGTTACCCAGGCTGATCTTAAACTTCTGGACTCAAGCAATCTGCCCATCTTGCCTTCCCGAAGTGCTAGGATTACAAGTATCAGGCACTGTGCCCGGCCTCCAACATTTATAAAAGCCATAAATTACCTTTGTCGAGTTATAGATCTTGAAATTTTAGCTCACAAAGGAGCCTATATTCTTCTAAGTGAATTCAAATCATCTTCCAAAGAAACAAAAATGTTTCAAGTGCTTCAAAATAAGTCATAAAATAGGGAACAGATAAAATTCTCTGGGAAGAAATTTATTTTGCAGTGATTAAGCCTGTATTGGCAAATCTCCAGACAACTAAAATTATTTTTACATATAGAAAGTGAGTCACTAGAGGCTGGGCATGGTGGCTCATGTCTGTAATTCCAGCACTTTGGATCTGAGGCGGGCGGATCACGAGGTCAGGAGATCGAGACCCTCCTAGCTAACAAGGTGAAACCCCGTCTCTACTAAGAAAAAAAAAAATATATATATATATATATATGAAAAATTAGCTGGGCATGGTGGCAGGCGCCTGTGGTCCCAGCTAGTCAGGAGGCTGAGGCGGGAGAATGGCGTGAACCTAGCAGGTGGAGCTTGTAAGTGAGCTGAGATCATGCCACTGCACTCCAGCCTGAGCGACACAGCGAGACTCCGTCTTAAAAAAAAAAAAAAAAAAAAAAGAAGAGAAAGAGAGTCACTAGATACCAAAAAGGGCAAAATTCCCAGGCTCATCTGTCTCTGACAAAACATTGAGGAGGAAATGTGGCTAGCTGTTTGTTTATATTTGCTTCTATAAGGAAGAAAGCTTGAGGTAGAGCTGAAATGCTGTTTGCATTTTCTCACGCCACTTTAATACAGTCTCTATTCAGGACTCAGTGAAAAATTTAAAAGAATATCAGGAGAAAACTTTTTGTTGCTGTCGTTGTTTTAACCATAAGAATCATATGATTGGGCTAAGAGATTTCTCTAAACTGTCCAAGCATGTTGTAACTGCTCAGGCCATTTTCTTGGCTGTTTCTATTTTTCTTTTTTTTTTTTCTTATGACCTATATTGTCTCCAGATTGGCTGCTTCTAAAGGGGTTGTTTGTACTGGGCTCTGCACTGAGTTACTTCTATGTAGAAAAGTTTACTTCTATGTAGAAGTTTAACTTCTATGTAGAAAATTATACCAGCTCTGCCCAGGTGCAGTGGCTCATGCCTGTAACCCCAGCACTTTGGGAGGCCAACGCGGGTGGATCACCTGAGGTCAGGAGTTTGAGACCATCCTGGCCAACATGGTGAAACCCTGTCTCTACTAAAAATACAAAAAATTAGATGGGCGTGGTGGCAGGCGCCTGTAATCCCAGCTACTTGGGAGGCTGAGGCAGGAGAATCGCTTGAACCCAGGATGAGGAGGTTGCAGTGAACCGAATGGCGTCACTGCACTCCAGCCTGGGCAACAAGAGTGAAACTCCGTCTCAAAAAAAAATAAAAAATGGCATCAGCTCTATCTGAATTCAGTGTCTGGTGAAATTCTGAAAGAACTTATGAAATGCTATGAGACAGGAGACACAAGACGCAACTCTGTCTTCATTGCTCAACAAATGCTAACAGGGTGTGTGCTTCTGTTCTCAATGAGTCAGACAGATTGGCTAGCTCTGAGCTCTATTTAATTTGGTCCTGCAGGCATGGGCCTCTTTCAAACACTACTTTTCAGAAAGTAAAGCAAGACACAAAACCAAAATATTTCAGCGCTGGAAGAGACCTGAGGGATCACCTTCTCCAACATTCTCACTGAAAAAAAAAAAAAAACAAAAATCAAGGCTGGATGCAGTGGCTCATGTCTTTAATCCCAGCACTTTGGGAGGCCAAGGTGGACAGATGACTTGAGGCCAGGAGTTTGAGGCCAGGCTGGCCAACATGGTGAAACCCCATCTCAACCAAAAATATAAAAAGTCGCCAGGTATGGTGGTGTGCGCCTGTAATTCCAGGTACTTGGGAGGCTGAGGCACGAGAATTGCTTGAACCCAGGAGGCAGAAGTTGCAGTGAGCTGAGGTGGCACCTCTGCACTCCAACCTGGGCGACAAAGTAAGTTCTTGTCTAAAAACAAAAACAAACAAACAAAAACCTGTGACTTCTATTATTATTATTATTATTATTATTGAGATGGAGTCTTGTTCTGTCGCCCAAGCTGGAGTGCAGTGGTGTGATCTCAGCTCACTGCAACCTCTGCCTCCCAGGTTCAAGCAATTTTCCTCCCTCAGCTTCCCAAGCAGCTGAGACTACAGGCACGCACCACCACGCCCAGCTAATTTTTGTATTTTTAGTAGAGACGGTGTTTCACCATATTGGCCAGACTGGTCTGGAACTCCTGACCTTGTGATCCACCCGCCTCAGCCTCCCAAAATGCTGGGATTACAGGCATGACCCACTGCACCCAGCCAAAAACCTATGACTTCTAATTCAATTTTTTGTTGTTCTTTTTGAGTCAGGGTCTCGCTCTGTTGCCCAGGCTGGAATACAGTGGTGCTGTCTAGGTTCACTGAAGACTTGACAGCCCAGGTTCAAGTGATTCTCCTGCTTCAGCCTCCCAAATAGCTGGGATTATAGGCCTGCAACACCACGTCTGGCTACTTTTAAATTTTTTGCAGAGACAGTATTTCACCATGTTTCTCAGGCTAGTCTCGAACAGGCCTGAGCCACTGTACTGGGCCTGAAATTAAAAAAAAAAAAAAAAAAAAAAAATTGACCAATTTTTTGTTTTGGAGTTTTGATAAAACAGAGAACTTTCCTACATTCTTAATGAATGACTATATTAGAAAATGAGGCTGGGCGTGGTGGCTCACGCCTGTAATCCCAGCACTTTGGGAGGCCGAGGCAGGCAGATCACGAGGTCAGGAGTTCAAGACCAGCCTGACCAACATGGTGAAACCCCGTCTCTACTGAAAATACAAAAATTAGCCTGGCTTGATGGTGCGCACCTGTAATCCCAACTACTTGGGAGGCTGACGCAGGAGAATGGTGTGAACCCGGGAGGCAGAGGTTGCACTGAGCTGAGATCATGCCACTGCACTCCAGCCTGGGCGATAGGGCGAGACTCCATCTCAAAAAGGAAAGAAAAGAAAATGAACATCAACTATATATTTTAGGGAGAAAATCTGAAAGAAAGAAATTAGGCCAGGCATGGAGGCTCATGTCTGTAATCCCCGCACTTTGGGAGAGTAAGGCAGATTGCTTAAATCCAGGAGTTGGAGACCAGCCTGTGCAACATAGTGAGACCTTGTCTCTGCAAGAAAAATATAAGATAAACAAAATTAGCCTGGCATGGTGGCTACTTAGGAGGCAGAGGTGGGAGGATTGCTTCAGCCTGGGAGGTTGCAGTGAACCGAGAGCACGCCACTGCCCTCCAGCCTGGGCAACAGAGTGAGACCCTGTCTCAAAAAAAAAAAAAAAAAAAAAAAGAAAGAAAGAAAGAAAGAGAGAGAGGAAAGGAAAAAAGGAATAAAGAAATTAGTTTTTCCACTCTGAAGTATATCTGACTCACACTACAACCCAGCACAACCCAGGAAGAAACCCAAGGGTTCTGTTGGGCTTTTAACCAGTACAACTAGTGACTATTTATCAATAGAACAAACATTCAGTAAATCTCAGCTCTTACTGCTGTGACATGTACATAGATTTTATTTCCTTATTCCCTTGAAAAGGTGACACTGTCAAGTCTCTTTACTTTTCCTTCACTCAACTGATTAGTTCTCATCAAACATTGATGTTGGTCTGTGAGACCTCCCCTTTCTGTGCTCATCCTCTACCTCAGAGGTCTACACCACATCCCTTCCAATTCTCTCTTCTCCTCCATCTAAGCCTGTTCTTGAATAAGTTCACTTTAGCACAAATACCTAATGGCTAGACCTTTCTTTTGCCTTATTATTATTATTGAGATGGAGTCTCCCTCTGTCACCCAGGCTGGAGTACAGTGGTGTGATCTCAGCTCACTGCAACCTCTGCCTCCCAAGTTCAAGCAATTCTCCTGCCTCAGCCTCCCAAGTAGCTAGGATTACAGGCGCGTGCCACCATGCCCAGCTGATTTTTGTATTTTTAGTAGAGACAGGGTTTCACCATGTTAGTGAGGATGGTCTTGATTTCCTGACCTCGTGATCTGCCTGCCTCGGCCTCCCAAAGGGCTGGGATTACAGGCGTGAGCCACCGTGCCTGACCTAATATTATTTTTAATTGACACATACTAATGGCACATATTTATGGCACACAGTGTGATATTTTGATATATGTTGTTAATAGAAAAACCAAACTCTATAAAATATTTTAAAAAGCTTTATTGTGAGTCAGTCAGTATAAGTAACCATGGCCTAGGGAACAGTCTCAAGGGGGCCTGAGAAAGTGTGCTCCGGGCAGTCAGGTTACAGTTTAGTTTTGAACGTTCTAGGGAGAGGAATTGTAGGTAAAATCATAAATCAATATATGGAAGATGTACATTGGCTCAGCCTAAAGAGGCAAAATATTTTGAAGCAGGGGAGGAAAGGCTTACAAGTCATAGGTGGATTCAAAGATTCTTTTTTTTTTTTTTTCGAGATGGAGTCTTGCTCTATCACCCAGGCTGGAGTGCAACGGCACAATCTCAGCTCACTGCAACCTCCGCCTCTCAGGTTCAAGCGACTCTCCTGCCTCAGCCTCCCAAGTAGCTGGGATTACAGGTGCCCACCACCATGCCCAGCTAATTGTTGTATTTTTAGTAGAGACAGGGTTTCACCATGTTGGCCTGGCTGGTCTTGAACTCCTGACCTCAAGTGATCCACCTGCCTCAGCCTCCCAAAGTGTTGGGATTACAGGCGTGAGTCACCACGCCTGGCCGGTATGTGTATTTTAGCTGGAGGAAAGATGTTAGGATACAAAAATGAATCTCTACTGGTGAAATTTGCAACCCTTTTATGGTAAAGAAGAGAAATCTGAGGCACCAAGAGGCTGAAGAGACACTACTGGCTGCGGGCGTCTTGAGCTGGAGCCCCTTCTTTCCCGTCCCACACCACACTTCTCTCTTGCCACCTTGACATCCTGTCATGCAGCAACACCTACCAAAATGCACTTGGATGTCATGGACCTGGGGATGTGAAAGGAAACTAAATCTCGTGACGCCAGAATCACTAAGCCAAAGGGAAAAGTCAACCTGGGAACTACGTCAGGCAACCTGCCTCCCATTTTATTCCTAAATAAGATAGCTACAAAGATTAAAAAAAAAAAAAAAAAAAGCTACATACCTTCCTTGCGGTTTGCCTACAAAGAAATTCCCTGTGAGCCTCAAGATCTTTACTCTCAAACGGTTCTGTTGGATTTCACCCTGGCAATGTAAATTGAAAGCTCTCTTCACAGGTGTGGGACAAAGGCCAGAAATCAACCATCTCTCTGCTCACCTGAGACAAATGTGTATCTAATCGCTTCTTCTGCCCTACTGTTTTTGGAAAAATGCAGATGCACTGAGCCAGACTAAGGCATAAGTGACTATTCCTGTAACCCGCTCTCATATGTAAATTGTGTATTCAGTGTAAGGCTGATCAGGACGCAAAATAATGAAACCGTTTGCATCTTATCTACCTAAGACCTGGAAGCCCCTGCTTTGAGTGGTTCTACCTTTCCAGACCGAACAAATGTACATCTTAAATGTATTGATTGTTGTCTCATGTCTCCCTAAAATATATAAAACCAAGCTGTACCTTGACCACCTTGGGCATATGTCATCAGGACCTCCTGAGGCTGTGTTACTGGTGGGTCGTTAACCTTCGCAAAATAAACTTTTTTTTTTTTTTTTGAGATAGAGACTCACTTTGTCACCCAGGCTGGAGTGCAGTGGCACAATCCCAGGTTCAAGCAATTCTCCTGCCTCAGTCTCCTAAGAACCTGGGACTACAGGCATGCACCACCATGCCCAGCTAACTTTTGTATTTTTAGTAGAGACAGGGTTTCACTGTGTTGGCCAGTTTGGTCTCAAACCCCTGACCTCGGGTGATCCCCCTGCCTCGGCGTCCCAAAGTGCTGGGATTACAGGGGAGAGTCACCATGTCTGGCCCAATTATGCTTATAACTCAATAGTCAGTTTTCTGGATTCCTGAAGTGCAGCACTTTGTGTTATATGTGGGGCACTCAAGGATTGTTTGACATCCATATCCTGGATCCCACTAGTTCCCTAGGCCTGAGAGACCTGTCTCTCACTTTTTTGCCTTGGACCACCACATCATTTTTCAGCCTGTCCCCCATGTCCCATTCCCCCAAATCGCCATGATTCACAAGGTATGTGAGTGTATCTGATTTCATTAAATGGTTGCGGTAATCTCAAACTATGTATGAAATATGTGAGTAAAGCATATAAAAATTAGGCTATGTAAGAAGTTTCCTCTTGTTAAAGGGAAAATCTGGCTGGGCATGGTGGCTCACACCTATAAACCCAACACTTTGAGAGGCCAGGGTGGGCAGATCACTTGAGGTCAGGAGTTCGAGACCAGCCTGGCCAACATAGTGAAATCCCATCTCTACTAAAAATACAAAAATTAGCTGGGCATGGTGGTGCATGCCTGTAATTCCAGCTACTCAGGAGGCTGAGCCTGGAGAATCTCTTGACCCTGGGAGCGGAGGTTGCAGTGAAACGAGGTTGTACCACTGCACTCCAGCCTGAGTGACAGATGGAGACTATGTCTCAAAAAAAAAAAAAAAAAAGGAAAATCTGAAAAGTTCAATTCTTCACTGGGTTTTCTTGTTGGCACACTTCAGTTTCTAAATCTGCCCCCACCAACTCACTTCCTACTTCCTGTCGAACATCCTCTTTGACTGCCATACATAGCCCATTCAAAACCCCATTCAAAACCCCAGCCTTTGCCCACAGGACTTAGTTTTGGGTCCTTGTCTACGTCCCTCCCTGAGCAGTTCATCATCCTGAAACTGATTTATTATGTCTGGAGCAACGCCTTGGGGCAAGGGGGTCAGGACAGTTCTCGAAGCCTTGGCATTCCAAATCTCACCAAAAAGTCCAGTGTGGACATGGATGCTCTGACTCCAAATCTTCCTACCAGTGTAGTTGCAGATACAACTCTTAATTTCTTTTCTTGAGACAGAGTCTAGCTCTGTTGCCCAGGCTGGAGTGCAGAGGCACAATTTCGGCTCACTGCAACCTCTGCCTCCCCGGTTCAAACAATTCTCCTGCCTCAGCCTCTGGTAGTAGCTGGGATTACAGGCATGTGCCACCAAGCCTGGATAATTTTTTATATTTTTGGTTTTGCCATGTTGGCCAGGCTGGTCTCGAACTCCTGACCTGAGGTGATCCACTTGCTTCAGTCTCCCAAAGTGCTGGGATTACAGGTGTGAGCCATTGTGCCCGGGCACAACTCTTAATTTCTTAGTTGCCCACCAGGGAACACAAGGATCATATACACACAAACACACACACATAGTCTCCTAAAGACAAACATAAATTCTCAGTGCAGTCTAAGCGCAAATGGAGGAAGTAAAATGTTTTCCAAACGCCCCCTATAATTTGCACAGTTTCCGCTCCCCAATGAATATACAATTTCACATTTCTATATAAGGCAGTATTCATTCCTTTTCTTAATTTACTTTCCCCTTTCCCCTTTCCAATTGTGTCTTCTCAAGCCTGTTTGGAATATGAAGGAGGTCTGTAACTGAGCTGCTGTGCCTCTCAACAACTGCTCTCAGCTACACAAAGACGCAGCTAAAGCTCTGAAATGAATATTGTGTGTGTGTGTGTGTGTGTGTGTGTGTGTGTGTAGTTATTACTTTGGGCTATTTGTCCTACATATATTCTATTTCCTGCTTTTTAAAAAAAGTCTTGTGACCCAAAGCTGATTCAAAGCATCCATTATTCTGAGTAAATAGAGAGTCATAGTCATCAAATTCCACATGGGATCCTCTGCACTCTTGTGAATGCAGAGCGAGAGGTTCCCGAAGAACTACAATAGAGATAATAATAGTGCTTACCTCACGGGGTTGTTGGGAGGTTTCAGTGACTCATATATAATGCAAGTGTACACACAGAATCTATAAGTAAAATGCTAAGCATGGTACCTGGTAAGTGCTTTATACATTTTAAAAATTATTATTATGTATATCATAGCTATGTTTTCTACATGGATTTCAATTTTTTTTTTTTTTGAGACAAAATCTCGCTCTGTTGCCAAGTTGGAGTGCAGTGGTGCCATCTTGGCTCACTGCAACCTCCACCTCCCGGGTTCACGTGATTCTCCTGCCTCAACCTCCCGAGTAGCTGGGACTACAGGTTTGCACCACCATGCCCGGCTAATTTTTGTATTTTTGGTAGAGATGGGATTTCACCATGTTGGCCAGGATGGTCTTGATCTCTTGACCTTGTGATCCACCCACCTCGGCCTCCCAAAGTGCTGGGATTACAGGCATGAGCCACTGCGCCCGGCTGGGATTTCAATTTTTAAAAATGGCACTGCTCACCTTGGGAGGCCGAGGCAGGAGGATTGCTTGAGGCTAGGAGTTTGAGGTCAGACTGGGCAACATAGCAAGATGCTGTGTCTACAAAAATTTTAAAAATTAGCCAGGCATGGGCATGGGGGCACGTGCTGGGAGTCCCAACGACTCAGGAGGCAAGGTGGGAGAATTACTTGAGCCCAGGAGTCTGAGGCTGCAGTAAGACATAATTGTACCACTGCACTCCAGCCTGGGTGACAGCAAGACCCGTCTCAAAATAATAATAACAATAGTAATAAATAATAAAATGTAATTGCTTTAAAATTGTTTGAAAATCTCAGCTCTGGATCAAACTTCAAGGTACAGGCTGAAGGAAAGTATCAATTGTCAAAGAGAGACCTTTGTACCTTCAAGGAACCCATGCTTAAAGAAAACACACTGTCTTTCATCATGTAAATCAGCCATGGGTTTTGAAAACCATAAGCATCAGTTACAGGCCAGGTGAAGTGGCTCATGCCTATAATCCCAACGCTTTGGGAGGCTGAGGCCAGAGGTTTGCTTGAGCCCAGGAGTTCAAGACCAGCCTGGGCAAAATAGTGAAACCCCATTTCTACAAAAAAATTAGTCAGACTTAGTGGCGCACACCTATAGTCCTAGCTACTCATTCAGGAGGCTGAGGCAGGGGGATCACTTGAGCATGGGAGGTTGAGGCTGCAGTGAGCTGTGATCTCGCCACTGCACTCCAGCCTGGACAACACTCTGCACTCCATTCTGGACAACAGAGCAAGACCTTGTCTTAAAAAAAAAAAAAAATCGGCCGGGCGTGGTGGCTCAAGCCTGTAATCCCAGCACTTTGGGAGGCCGAGACGGGCGGATCACGAGGTCAGGAGATCGAGACCATCCTGGCTAACACGGTGAAACCCTGTCTCTACTAAAAAATACAAAAAACTAGCTGGGCGAGGTGGCGGGCATCTGTAGTCCCAGCTACTTGGGAGGCTGAGGCAGGAGAATGGCGTGAACCCGGGAGGCGGAGCTTGCAGTGAGCCGAGATAGCGACAGAGCAAGACTCCGTCTCAAAAAAAGAAAAAAAAAAAAATCAGTAACATTTGTGGAGTTCTTTCTATGTGCCGAATGCATGGATGGTTTATTCTCTAAAACATCCCCATAAGGTAGGCTGTAGTATCACTAATGCCATTTTACAGATGGGGAACTCGAAGTCAACTAGCCTAAGAGTAAACATATTGGCTCCCAAATTGGGAAATTCAGAGGAAGCCTGTCTTCCGATGAGGCTGGGCAGGTGTAGTATGAGCCCGTAGGTCAAATCTTTTTTTTTTTTTTTTTTTTGAGACAGAGTCTCGCTCTGTCACCCAGGCTGGAGTGCAGTGGCCGGATCTCAGCTCGCTGCAAGCTCCGCCTCCCGGGTTTATGCCATTCTCCTGCCTCAGCCTCCCGAGTAGCTGGAACTACAGGCGCCCGCCACCTCGCCCGGCTAGTTTTTTTTGTATTTGTTTTTTTTTAGTAGAGACGGGGTCTCACCATATTAGCCAGGATAGTCTTGATCTCCTGACCTCGTGATCCGCCCGTCTCGGCCTCCCAAAGTGCTGGGATTACAGGCTTGAGCCACCGCGCCCGGCCTAAATCTTGTGATTATTTCTCACCTCCTCTTTCCCAGGTCAGCTGTGATCTCAGCAAGCATCTTTCCTCATCATCTCGAGATGTCTGTCAGGAAGTCAAAGGCCCCGTGCATGTTCCTCATTCACATCCAATGACGTAGAAACTTCTCTTCTGGTGGATCTTTTGGAAAATTAGGAAAGCTACTTTTTTGAAAAGCTTCAGCCAACTTCTCATTATCTCACCGGCCTGATTCAAAAATAACGGTGGCCCAGGGAAGGAGGAGAAGGCTGGCTTTTCCTAATGCCTTAAGCCTGAGGCTGAATATGGAATAAATCACTCCAAAATTGCACTGCATAAATAGGGGAGGAACTTCCTTTGGAAAGATCAGAATTGTTGCAGATTTGTATCCCAGGAGCTGATTCTGAGAAGAGCATTCGTGTGCAGGGGTGTCCTTGAGACCTGCACCCGTGGAAGGGAAGGCCAGGTAGTAAGAGGGGGCGCAGGGAGAAGCTGGGCTGTGAGGCAGAGTAAGGGCTGCAGCCAGCCAGGTGACCCTTCAGATATGCCTGCACTGGATCAAGGTGTGCGGGAGTGAGGGTGCCGGGCCTTTCTTGTCTCCGCTCCACAAACCAGGTATTGTCTGTGGGATGCCCAGGAAGGAAGTGGCCTGGAGTGGAGTGGCTCTTTTTAGAAGAGGGCAGTTCCTGGAGAGGCACTCAGCCATCAGCTGACAACACTTTCAGCAGCTGAGAGAAGAAATCCTTCCAGCCCGAGGAGGAATCTGGGCAGCACATCCCAGGAATCTGGAAGCAGTGGTGGAAAAGGAAACAAGTCACTGAGAGGCCAAACCTGGATCGCAACTCAGTCCTTTCAGAGGCCACTTCTCCAGCCTCCACCTCATCGCTTCCTGTTCAATGTGTGCTGATTTCTACACACTGACAGCTGTGGGCATTTCTGGAAAGAATCCCAGATCAGATTTTCTAAGTATCAGCTGCCTATCCACATGTGTTGTGTGAGCAACTAAGAGGGCTGAAGGCAAGGAGGAAACCAGTGGTGATACACCTCATTGGGTGGTTAAAGAGACAAGATGTCTGGCCAGATTCTCACCAGAGAACTGTCCAGTCTGAACAAATGAGGAACGTGAAGAACTTGGAAAGGTTACAAGGAAGTCACCGCGATGATGAATGTTTTTCTGAACCAGCACGGTCAGGAAAGAGCAAGGCTACAAATCAGGGCTGACCTTGGTGATCTCTGTCTTTTACATTGGGATGCAGAATTCATCATGCACCCACGTGCAATTTACAAGCACAGGCTCCTTCTGGGAAATGTGCCAAATTATTTCATTCTTGACAAAATAATCAAAATCCTACAAATATTACGCTCCTGCATTTAGCCATTTTATTTCAGCTGTTTTGTGTGTTCATAGATAGTGAAATTAAAAACACTTGTGGCCTGGCATGGTGGGTGACACCTGTAAACCCAGCACTTTGGGAGGCTGAGGCAGGAGGTCTGCTTGAGCTCAGGAGTTTGAGACCAGCCTAGGCAACATGGTGAGACCTTGTCTCTGCAAATATTATTTTAAGCCAGGGGCAGTGGCTCACACCTATAATCCCAGCACTTTGGGAAGCCAAGGTGGGTGGATCACTTGAGGCCAGGAGTTCAAGACCAGCCGAGCCAACATGGCGAAATCCCATCTCTACTAAAGCTACAAAAAAATTAGCCAGGTGTGGTGGCACACACCTGTAGTCCCAGCTACTCAGGAGGCTGAGGCACAAGAATCATTTGAACCCGGGAGATGGAGGTTGCAGTGAGCAGAGAGGCACCACTGCACTCTAGCCTGGGCAACAAAGCAAGACTCTGTCTCAAAAAAATTATTTAGAAAAAGTATCCAGGGCTGGTGGTGCACACTTGTGGTCCCAGTTACTTGGGAGACTGAGGTGGGAGGATCACCTGAGCCCAGGAGGTGGAGGCCACAGTGAGCTATGATCATGCTACTGCACTCCAGCCTGGGAGACAAAGTGAGACCCTGTCTCAAATATGTGCAAATAAATAGTTTAAAACATGACAACATTACAAAATACAAATAAAAACACATGCTTTGGGGTCAAGCACAGGGACTCATGCCTGTAATCTCAACACTTTGGGAATACAAAGTGGGAGCATCACTTGAGCAGAGGAGTTTGGGGCCAGCCTGGGCAACGTAGTGAGATCCCAACTCTACACAAAATATTTATTAAAAATTAGGGCCGGGCACGGTGGCTTATGCCTGTAATCCCAGCACTTTGGGAGGCCAAGGCTGGCGGATCACAAGGTCAGGAGGTCGAGACCATCCTGGCTAACACAGTGAAACCCCATCTCTACTAAAAATACAAAAAATTAGCCGGGCGTGCGGTGGCGGGTGCCTGAAGTCCCAGCTACTCGGGAGGCTGAGGCAGGAGAATGGCGTGAACCCAGGAGACAGAGCTTGCAGTGAGCTGAGATTATGTCACTGGACTCCAGCCTGGGTGACAGAGCGAGACTCCATCTCAACAAAATAACAAAACAAAACAACAACAACAACAAAAAAATTAGGAGACTGAGGCAGGAGGATGCTTGGACCCAGGAGGTCAAGACCAGCCTAGGCTACATAGAGAAACTCCATCTGTATTGTTAAAAAAAAAAATTAAAAATTCAGAAAAAAACCCCATGTATTGGAAGAAGAAAATACTCTGGCAGCTTCAGAACACCTGACAGGAGGGGGAAACCCGATACAGCTTCAGAACTTCAGCCCATGGAAGCTGCATTCAACAAACTACTGAATCACGTCTGGTTCCCATGGCAACAGCCCTGAAGCGGCTTCACTGAACAAGACTGAATGTGATCAACTGCCAACATGGAAATATCAGCCCTTCCTCTTCTCTGTTTTTCAGCATTTCTCTCACTGACACATTCTGTGTTGCAAAGCAGGCCTTGGAACGCTGCCCGTATCTCCCTCCTAGATTCGCCAAATTTCCACGGTGAAACTCCCTCTCCACTGCATTTTTAGTGTAGAACCTTGGCGGGGTTGGGGGCGGGGGAGGTGGGGGCCGTTGCATACCTTCTAAAGGGCAAGGAAAGTAATTTCGGATAGTTGCTTACCGACCCATGTCCCTCACTAAGAGCCATGGTTTTTCTCTCAGGCAGTAACGCTTCTTTCTGTTGGACTCAAATCAGCATATTTGTGTTCCACAGCAAGACAGATTTCCTAAGTAAGAGAGAAGCTATTCTTAGAGGATCTTGAAAGGGGGGAAGATCTCAGAAATGACCTAAACTTAGATCCAGCCTTTGGTACAGTGTGCCTTACAGGGACATAGACTGCGTGTGCGCAAACATTTCTTGCAGCCTGTTATAAACTTCCTGAGATGCCCTCAAAGCCTGTGCTGGGGTGGGGCCCAGAGCTTCCCCTGGAGCTGCCATAGATCCTTGCCCTTCTTTCCCTTTAAGAACAGCACACTGTCAGTTCTCCAGTTCTTGAAGAGCCCCACAATGAGGTCAGACCGTATCAGTGGTACATCTGGGCTGTCTGTCAATGCGTTTGGGTGAGTTCACTTCGAGGCAAACAATGTCAGCTGTAGGGAGTTTGTGGTTAGAGATTCGCCTGTAGATATGAGTGTGGACTATGAATTTGCACCCCAGGTTTGTGGTCTGGGATGCAGGAAGGGGCCAGACAATACTTTGTGGTTTAAACATTGTGGTGAGGGTCTGGGTGCGGTGGCTCATGCCTGTAATCCCAGCACTTTGGGAGGCCGAGGTGGATGGATCACTTGAGCTCAGGAGTTCGGGACACAGCCTGGCCAACAAGGTGAAACCCTGTCTCTACCAAAAATACAAAAAATTAGCCGGGTGTGGTGGCACATGCCTGTAATCCCAGCTACTCAGGAGGCTGAGGCAGAAGAATTGTTTGAGCCTGGAAAGTGGAGGTTGCAGTGAGCCGAGATCATACCATTGCACTCCAGCCTTGGCAACAGAGCAAGACAAAAAACAAAAACAAACATTGCGGTAAAGGATGGGCTACGTATATATTATATATAATGATTCAGTGGAAACATTTAAATCATTTTGCAAATTGTGGACTTTGGATCTTGACTCAAACAAATAAACTATTAAAAGCTATTTATGATACAATTAGGGGAATTTGAACCCTAATGGAATATTTGATGATTTCCATCACCAAATGAAGCCAGGGGATGGGTGTGTGGGGGGTTATGATACTATTCTCTTTACCATGGTGAATAGTGAGCATAAAAGTACACGTCGCCGGGCGCAATGGCTCACACCTGTAATCCCAGCACTTTGGAAGGCTGAGGCAGGCGGATCACCTGAGGTCAGAAGTTTAAGACCAGCCTGACCAACATGGGGAAACCCCATCTCTACTAAAGATACAAAATTAGCCCGGCATGCTAGCACGTGCCTGTTATCCCAGCTATTCAGGGAGGCTGAGGCAGGAGGATCGCTTCAACCTGGGAGGCAGAGGTTGCAGTGAGCTGAGATGGCGCCCCTGCACTCCAGCACGGGTGGCAGAGTGAGACTTTGTCTCAAAAAAAAAGGACACATAACCAGCCCTGGTTGAAAATTATGTGTTCCTGGAGGAGGCGTTCTTTCCATTGAGACCTCAAGGATGAGAGCAGCTAGCAGGCCCAAACTGAGGGTGGAGGGATAAGGTGCGAGGTGTTGGTTGGATAAGTGTTCCAGGCAGAGAAAACAACGTAGGCACATGCCTGAAGGTGAAAGCAAGCTCCTTGGGACTGGAAGAAGCTCAGTAGGATTGCATTAGAGCCTGGCAATAGATGAGGCAGAGCACTGGAATGGAAGGTCAGGAGGCAGTGGTAAAAAGTCTGGGCATTTCTCTGAAGAACAATGGGAAGCCAATGAGCAAAGGATTTACTTGACTATATTCATGCTTTAGGAAAATCACAGTTAAGCTTTATCGTCCCAAGATAGTCCTAACTTTAGGAAGTCTTCTTTGGGCAAGGAGTGGTGGCTCACGCCTATAATCCCAGCAATTTCAGAGGCTGAGGTGGGCGGATCACTTGAGGTCAGGACTTCAAGACCAGTCTGGCCAACATGGTGAAACCCCATCTCTACTAAAAATACAGAAATTAGCTGACGTGGTGGCGCGTACCTGTAATCCAGCAACTCAGGAGGCTGACACATGAGAGTTGCTTGAGTCTGGAGGCAGAGGTTGCAGTGAGCCGAGATTGTGCCACTGTACTCCAGCCTGGGCAACAGAGCAAGACTTCATGTCAAAAAAAAAAAAAAAAAAAAAAAAAAAAAAACTTCTTTGAAGATTTGAAGATTTCTCAAAGAACTACCATTCGACCCAGCAATCCCACTACTGCATATATACCCAAAGGAAAGACATCATTATATAATAAAGATACTTGCAGTCATATGTTTATTGCAGCACTATTTATTCACGACAGCAAAGATATGGAATCAACCTAACTGTCCATCAATGGATGATTGAATAAAGAAAATGTAGCATATACATGCACACACACACCATGAAATATGACTCAGCCATAAAAAAGAATAAAATCATATCATCTGCAGCAAAATGGATGGAATGGAGATTACTATCCTAAGGGAAATTACTCAGAAACAGAAAGTCAAATACTGCATGTTCTCACTTATAAGTGGGAACTAAACAATGAGTACACATGGACATTCAGAGTGAAATAATAGACATTGGAGACTCTAAAAGACGGGAGAGTGGGAGGGGAATGAGGTTTGAAAAAGTACTTATTGTATGTAGGCTGAGTGCAGTGGCTCACACCTATAATTCCAGCACTTTGAGAGGCCAAGGTGGGAGGATTAACTTGAGCCCAGAAATTTTCAGACTAGCCAGGGCAACACAATGGGACCTCATCTCTACAAAAATAAAAGTAAAAATTAACTGAGCGTGGTGGCACACACCTGTATTCCCAGCTACTTGAGAGGCTAAGGCAGGAGAATTACTTGAGCCCAGGAGCTCCAGGATGCAGTGAGCTATGATTGCACCACTGCACTTCAGCCTGGAAGACAGAGTGAGACTCTGTCTCCCTTCTTTTTTTTTGAGATGGAGTTTTGCTTTGTCACCCAGGCTCGAGTGCAGTGGCGTGATCTCAGCTCACTGCAAGCTCTGCCTCCTGGGTTTACGCTATTCTCCTGCCTCAGCCTTCCAAGTAGCTGGGACTACAGGCGCCTGCCACCACGTCCGGCTAATTTTTTTAGTAGAGATGGGGTTTCACCGTGTTAGTTAGGATGGTCTCGATCTCCTGACCTTGTAATCTGCCTGCCTCAGCCTCCCAAAGTGTTGGGATTACAGGCGAGAGCTATTGCGCCTGGCCCTGTCTCTTAAAAAAAAAAAAAAAAATTACTGGCCAGGCATGGTGGCTCAAGCCTGTAATGAAAAAAAAAAAATTCCTAGTGGGTACAATGTTCACTATTCGGGTGATGGGTACACTAAAAGCTCAGGTTTACCACTACGCAGTATGTGCATGTAAGAAATCTGCACTTGTGCCTCCTAAATCCATACAAATAAAAAAAATGGCCATGTACAGTGGCTCATGCCTGTAATCCCAGCACCTTGGGAGGCTGAGGAGGGTGGATCACAAGGTCAGGAGTTCAAGACCGGCCTGGCCAACATGGTGAAACCCTGTCTCTACTGAAAATACAAAAATTAGCTGGGCATGGTAGCAGGCGCCTGTAATCCCAGATACTCGGGATACTGAAGCAGGAGAATTGCTTGAACCCAGGAGGCAGAGGTTGCAGAGCCAAGGTCACACCACTGCACTCCAGCCTGGGGAACAGAGTGAGACTCTGTCTCAAAAAAAAAAAAAAAAAAAAATTATCCTGGCATGGTCACGTGTGCCTGTGCTCCCAGTCACTCAGGAGGCTAAGGCGGGAGAATGGCTTGAGCCCAGGAGTTTGAGGCTACAGTGAGCTATGATCGTGCCACTGCACTCCAGTCTGGGTGACAGAACGAGATTCTGCCTCTAAAGTAAATAAATAAATAAATAATCAAGCCTCCTTTGAGTATTCCAGCCCTCCTTGCTCTGAGCTGCAGATTCCACACCTCTCTTACCAGTTGCTATTGTTTCATGCTAAGGTTAAATGAGGCCATAAGGGTGGAGGCGTAGGACTGGTGGCCTTATAGGAAGAGGAAGAGAGAGAGAGATCGCTGTCTCTCCGCATGCGTGCACTGAGGAAAGGCCATGTGGGCACACAGCGAGAAAGCAGCCATCTGCAAGCCAGGAAGAGAGCCCTCACCACACCCCGACCTTGCTGTTATCCTGATCTTAGGTTTTAAGCCTCCAGAACTGTGAGAAAATATATTTCTGTTGGTTCAGCCACCCAGTCTGTGATATTTTACTATGACAGCCAAAGCAGACTAAGACACTCTTTTAAGTCCCTCTCTATCCAGATAATCATCGGCTGGGGCAAACTGTAGACACTTCAAAAGCTTGTAATCCATTGACCTTGACTGATCATTAAAAATCTTCAACATTATAGCCCCATTATAGTCAGTCACATTTCATATTTATAGATGCAGGTGATTTTCTCCACTCTCATGAGGCCAAGCTATGGTGTAAGGAGATGGTTCTCCTGCAGCAGTAAATATGTAACCATTCATCTCCCTAGTTCACCCTGAAAAGACACACCTTGTGGTTTTTTCCTATCTGAAAACTTCCAATCATTACATCAACAGCAATTGCTGACTCCCAAGGTTGAATGAGCGGCACATGGTCTTTAGGGCATGTGTTTATAAGAAGATAGTCTATGTTTATATTGCTGCAATACAATGTTATCTTCTACAGGCTGCCTTTCATAGGCAAGGCAACTGTTCAAAACAAATTGCTTGGCAGCCTGTAATCCTAGCTACTCCGGAGGCTAAGGTATGAGAATCACTTGCACCTGGGAGGTGGAGGTTGTAGTGAGCCCAGATTGTGCCACTGCACTCCAGCCTGAGCAACAAGAGTGAAGCTCTGTCTCAAAAAAACAAAAACAACAAATTGCTTGGCAGATGATGGTTTTTGCAATTTTGGACACGATGCTTAAGTTGACTTCCAATTTCCGACATGATGGACTACTGAAGTATGTTTCTTTGCAAAGTCTCTAAGTCCCACTTAGTAGAGCTAAGTGAGGCTTTTAAGAAGCAGCCTAGGTTGGGCACAGTGGCTCACACCTATAATCTCAGCACTTCGGGAGGCCAGGGCAGGAGGATCACTTGAGGCCAGGAGTTTGAGACCAGCCTGGGCAACATAATGAGACCTCATCTCTCTCTCTCTCTCTTTTTTGTAAGTTAATATTTTTAAAATAAAAAATATAATAAAAATAAAGCAGGAGGAGAATTGCTTGAACCCGGGAGGCAGAGGTTGCAGTGAGCCGAGATCACGCCATTGCACTCCAGCCTGGGCAAAAAGAACAAAATTCATCTCAATAATAAAAAATAAAAAAATAAAGCAGGCTGGGTATAGTGGCTTATACCTGTAATCCCAGGATTTTGGGAGGCTGAGGTGGGAGGGTTACTTGAGACCAGGAAGTTGAGGTCACAGTGAGCTATGATTATGCTGTCTAATCATGATTACTCTAGCCTGGCTGACAGAGCAAGACCCTGTTTCAAAAACAAACCCACAAAAACCAAAAACAAAGCAAAGTAAGAAGCATCAGGCTTTCTGGTAAGATCTGAGGAGATATAGGAATCCTGTCGTTGCCAATGATTTCTCTCACTGTTTCAGTACCTAAACTACCTTTACTTGTTCTTTCTTCTGGATATTATATCTTATATATAGTAGCCCTTTATTAATATGATTTTATGCTCATATATATGAATCTGTATGAATTTTTTCTGTGAGAATCAAACTCAAGAACCGTCACTTTTCTCTTTGCTTTTTTTTTTTTTTGGAGACAAAGTCTCGATCTATCACCCAAGCTGGAGTGCAGCGGTGGGATCTCAGCTAACTGCAACCTCTGCCTACCAGGTTCAAGCGATTCTCCTGCCTCAGCCTCCCGATAGCTGGGATTTCAGGCGCCTGCTACCACACCTGGATGAGTTTTAAAATATATTTTTAGTAGAGATGAGTTTCACCATGTTGACCAGGCTGGTCTTGAACTCCTGACCTCGGGTAATTTGCCTGCCTTGGCCTGACAAAGTGCTGATATTACAAGCTTGAGCCACCGTGCCTGGGCCCTTTTCTTTTCTTTTTCTTTTGAGATGGAGTCTTGCTCTGTTACCCAGGCTGGAGTGCAGTGGTATGATGTGACAACACCTCACTACAGCCTCAATTTCCCAGGGCCAACTGATCCTCCCATCTCAGCCTCCTGAGTAGCTGAGACTACAGGTGTGCACCATCACACTGGACTAATTTTTTCATTTTTTTAAGAGACAAGGTCTCACTATGTTGCCTAGGCTGGTCTTGAACTCCTGGGCTCAAGCAATCCTCCTGCCTCTGCCTCTCAAAGAACTGAGATTATAGGTGTGAGCACCATGCCCGCCCCTGTCACTTTTCTGTATATTCCTAAATAAAATTAAATTTGGTTCAACCTCTATTGACTTTAGTGGTAGAGAAATTCAATCCTATTTTTCTGGTGAAGAGAGTCGTCTGCAATCCTTTAGGATTATGCCAGCACCCAGGGCTTACTCAGTCCAGATATCTTACCATCTGATCCACTGGAAGAGGTAGAGTTTTCCTAGCCCAGTTCCAGTGTCTCCTCCCCTCAAGTTTAGGTAGAGCCTCTTTGTCAAGCCCTCTGCATAATGCCTAGGGCCCCAAACTATTTGTATACATGCAGCCATCCCATTCAGAGGCTCTATCTCTACGGAGCTGTAAACCCTTCCTACCAGTGTGCAGGGCAACTAACACCCTCCATCCTCACTCCACCCCTATCCTTGTGCAGTGTAGCTCTGCCCTTCAACAAAGAGTTTGACTGTCACCACCTCCTCTCATAATCCCACGCAGTCCCACCTTCTCTCATAATCCCAAGGAAGATATATTAGAGCCAGGGCATCTATGGATATGGTGTGAGTGATATTCCAGCGGAGAAACTCCTTTCCCTCCTGTGGTCTTTCTTCTGATACAGCAAGAATGAGGGCTGGGCGTAGTGACTCACACCTGTGATCCCAGCACTCTGGGAGGCTGAGGTGGGCGGATCACAAGGTCAAGAGATCAAGACCATCATGGCCAACATGGTGAAACTCCATCTCTACCAAAAATACAAAAATTAGCTGGGCGTGGTGGTGGGTGCCTGTAGTCCCAGCTACTCGGGACGCTGAGGCAGGAAAATCACTTGAACTCAGGAGGCAGAGGTTGCAGTGAGCCGAGATTGCACCACTGCATTCCAGCCTGGCAACAGAGCGAGACTCCATCTCAAAAAAAAAAAAAAAAAAAAAAAAAGCAAGAATGAGAAAGTGGCCTTGTCAATGAAGGATTGCACAATTGCATGGACTGGTATCAAGTGGTTTGGATCTGGGAAGTCAGCTGTAAAATGGAGTTGTCTAGGAATATCAGGAGCCTTACAGCTGGGGCAGCTGGGGACCTTCTAGTCCCTGGGCTATTGCATTTCCCTACTGGCCAAGTATCCCAGGCCAATGGGCACTGGAGCTTGGATGCTGTCCTTTCACTGGAATGGGCCTACTGTGTGTCCAGCAGCTGCCTTGGCTATGGCAGATTGGTCCTTGATTTGATGAGCAGCTGAAGACCATGTGTGACTTTGTCTCGCTATGCTGGTCTTATAGAACTCACCTTTTCACAATAAAGACTTTTTCTCAGCCGATGTTGTATAATGTAAAATATGTCTACCCTCTTGCAGGACAAATGGCAGACCTGAAGAGACCCATCTGGCACCACAGCCAGTTTTCAACATGCTGCTGGGTGTGAGATAATCAGAAAAGCATGGAGCATAGGTAGACATTTGATGGTCTTTTGGGTCCAACCTCTACATTTTACTGATAATTCATTTGGAGGATCCATTGTCCTCTCAAGATTTAATACCCGTTTCTCATTTTGAGGAACATTTAACAGCAAGAAGATTGAATGAGGGTTCTGAGTGAGCCCCAAGAACTTTGGCTCTAAGAGTTTTCAAGGTTTGAGCGACTCCTTTGCATTTTGAGTACATATTCCAAGGGCATTTTCCTTTGGCCCTTTGTGATCAGAGATTATTGTGGTCATGATGTACCTGTACATTACTGCTGCATTAGCAAACCACTCATCTTATTTGCTGGTATAGAATGAGGGCTGGGTGTAGTGACTCACACTACGTGTGAGTCTACGTGTCTCCGTGGGTCAGTCTTTGGGTTGGACTCAGCTGAGCAGTTCTTCTGATGCTCTCACCTGGGGTCATAGTGGTAGGAACAGTAACAATCCTCCTAAAGATGTAAATTCCCTAATCCCTGGTGTTAGACCTGTGCATGCTACATTACACAGTAAAGGGGACTTTGCAAATGCAATTAAATTTATGGATCTTTGGGTAAGGAAATTATCCTGGACTGTCTGGGTAGGTCTAATGTAGTCACATGGGCCCTTAAAAGTGGAAAAGAAACTTTGGGAGGCTAAGATGGGCAGATCGCTTGAGCCTAGGAGTTCAAGACCAGCCTGGGCACCATGGCAAAATCCTGGCTCTAGGGGAGATTCAAAGCATGAAAGAGACTTGCCCACCATTGTTGGCTTTGAATTAGAGGAACGGGGCCATGAGCCAAGGGACAGCCTCTAGAAGCAGGGAACAGCCCTCACTCACAGCCAGCAAGGGGCCCTCAGTTCTACAGCGGAATGGACTGAATTCTGCCAATAGCCTGAATGAGGAAAGAAACAGCTTCTCCTCATAGAGCCTCCAGAAAGGAGCACGACCATGCTGAAACCTTGATTTTAGCCCAGTGACACCTGTGTTGGATGTACAGAACTGTGAGATAATAAATTTGTGTTATTTTATTAAAAAAATTTTTTTTTGAGGAGTATCACTCTTGTCACCCAGGCTAGAGTGCAATGGCATGATCTTGACTCACTGCAACCTCTGCCTCCTGGGTTCAAGTGATTCTCCTGCCTCAGCCTCCCGAGTAGCTGGGGTTACAGGCGTGCGCCACCACGCCCAGCTAATTTTGTATTTTTAGTAGAGACAGGGTTTCTCCATGTTGGTCAGGCTGGTCTCGAACTCCCAACCTCAGGTGATCCACCTGCCTCAGCCTCCCAAAGTGCTGGGATTACAGGTGTAAGCCACCATGCCTGGCTAATTTTTGTTATTTTTTAAATAGAAGCAGGGTCTCACTATACTGGCCAGATTGGTCTTGAACTCTTGGCCTCAAGCAATCCTCCCACTTCGGCCTCCCAAAGCATTAGGATTACGGGTGTGAGCCACCATGCCCGATTATTTTTGAATTATTAGTAAAGACGGGTTTCATCATGTTGGCCATGCTGGTCTCGAACTCCTGACCTCAGGTGATCCACCAGCCTCAGTCTCCCAAAGTGCTGGGATTACAGACGTGAGCCACCGCGCCTGGCCAATTTGTGTTATTTTAAGTTGCAAAGTTTGTAAGAGCAGCAGTAGGAAGCTAATACAGTCACTTGGGTTGCTGCAATCAGGCATGACTGGGGCTGGCTGATCCTCATTACAGTTGGTGTAATCAGTGCCAGCTGTTACCTAGACACTATCCACACACTCTCTCTTACTCAGGGAGGCTAGCCCTGGCTGCGTTACCTGGTGACCTCACGGTACCAAGAAGGTGAGAGCAGCAGCTGCTAGGGTTCTTGAGGCCCTGCTCAGAACTCCCCCAGTGTCACTCTTGTCACATTCTATTGGTCAAAGCAAGTCACAAGTCCTGTCCAGATGCAAAGAGAGGTTACCTCCACTTCTTGGTGGGAGGAGACGCAAAGCCACATTGAGCAGGGGTGTGGAGAGGAGGGATTTGTGACCGGTTTTTACAATATCATACATGACAACTCTTGGGCCATGGATGCTTAGATCAGTGGAAAACACCAAATGCAAGTCTCTCACATTTTTTTGTTTTGTTTAGTTTAGTTTAGTTTTGTTTTGTTTTGTTTGGCAGGGTCTCGCTGTGTCGCCCAGGTTGGAGTGCAGTGGCACAATCTCAGCTCACTGCAACCTCCACCTCCTGGGTTCAAGTGATTCTCCTGCCTTAGCCTCCTGAGTAGCTGGGATTACAGGCACATGCCACCGTGGCCAGCTAATTAAATTCTCTCGGTAATATACTGTACTAGTCTGTTTCCATGCTCCTGCTAAAGACATACCCGAGACTGGGTAATTTATAAAGAAAAAGAAGTTTAATGGACTCAGTTCCATGTGACTGGGGAGACCTCACGATGATGGCAAAAGGCAAAAAGCATGTCTTATATGGTGGCAGGCAAGAAAGAGTGAGAATCAAGTGGAAGGAATTTCGCTTTGTATAACCATCAGATCTTGTGAGACTTAATCACTATCACAAGAACAGTATGGGGGAAACCGCCCCCCAAGATTCAATTATTTCCCATCTGGTTCCTTTCACAACATGTGGGAATTATGGGAGCTACAATTCAAGATGAGATTTGGGTGGGACGCAGTCAAACCATATCATATACACAGAAGTGGAATTGCTGGATCATAGGGTCATTCTACGTTTAATTTTTTGAGGGATCACCATACTGTTTTCCACAGAGATTGTACCATTTTACATTCCCATCAACCATGCACAGGGGCTCCAGGTTTTTTGTTTTTTTTTTTGAGATGGAGTCTTGCTCTCTCACCAGGCTGGAGTGCAGTGCCGCGATCTCGGCACACTGCAACCTCCACTTCCTGGGTTGAAGTGATTCTCCTGCCTCAGCCTCCCGAGTAGCTGGGACTATGGGCGCCCACCACCATGTCCAGCTAATTTTTGTTATTTTAGTAGAGACGGGGTTTCACCATATTGGCCAGGATGGTCTTGATCTCTTGATCCGCCTGCCTCGGCCTCCCAAAGTGCTAGGATTCCAGGTGTGAGCCACTGCGCCCGGCCAGGGGCTTCAGTTTCTTGACATCTTTGCCAATACTTGTTGCTGCTTTTTGTTTTTTTCTTTTTGTTTTCATTTTGTTTTTGTTTCTTTTGGTTTTGTTTGTTTTTTGTTTCTTTTGATTGCTTCGGTTTTCTTTATTTTTTGTTTGTTTCGATAGTAATTATCTTATTGGTATCAGATGGTATCTTACTGTAGTTTCAATTTGCATTTCCTTGGTGATTAGTGATGTTGAGCATCTTTTCATGCACTTGTTGGCCATTTGTATGTCTTCTCTGGATAAATGTCTACTTAAGTCCTTTGCCCATTTTTATTTGGGTTGTCGTTTTGTTGTTGTGGGAATCCTTCATATGGCTTGCATAGTAACCCTTTATTACATATGTAATTTCAAATATTTTCTCCCATTCTGTAGGCTACCTCTTCAGTCTTTTGATAGTGTCTTTGATGCACAGAAGTTTCAAATTTTGGTGTAACCCAATTTATCTATTTTTACTTTTGTTGCGTGTGCTTTTGGCATCATATCTAAGAAATTATTGCCAAATCCAATGTCATAAAGCTTTCTTCCTAAATTTTCTTCCAAGAGTTTTATAGTCGGGAGAGTTTTAAGCAGTGAAGTGCTATATCAACGGAAGGTTCTCAGGACAGGAATGTGGGAGGTTGATAGTGTTAAAAGCCCCAGTCTTCATCCCTCCCCTCATCTACACCCTTTGCTGTCACACTACAGCTCCACCTAACAAGAGGCAACATGCACTTTCCTACCACTTGATTTTATTTCAGCCATGTACTTGGTAAGGACCTTCTACTCTGACTCTGGGCTTGACCGTATGACTTGCTTTGGCCCATATAACGAGGCAGACAGAAGTGATGGCACAGCAGTTCCAAACCTAGACTTCAAGGAGCCTTGCAGGTTTCCACTTGCTGTCTTGTGCCTCTGCCATCATCCCAAGAACCAGCCCAGGCGAGCCCACTGGAGGATGAGAAACACACAGAGCAGAGCTGAATAGCCTCAGTCAACTCAACCAGCTGATCCCCAGACATGGGCGTGAGCCATCAGCTGGTCCCCAGTCAACCCCAGAGGCATTAGTATTGCATGCCACTGAGGTTTTCTGGCTGTTTCTTATGAAATGTACTCCATAATATCCAATAAGGATATTCAGTAAGGATGATATGGCATTAGATAACTGATACAGGGAGCAGACTGGAAGCAGAGAGATGTGTTGGGAGGACATTACAATAATTCAGGTGAGAGATGATAGCTGTGAAGGTGATGACAAGTGGTTGGATTCTGGATGTGTCTTGAAGGTGGTGCTGATGGATTTGCTCTCACATTGAAACTAGGGTATGGGGAAGAGAGACCAGTTGAGGCTCACTCCATGGGTTTTGGCTTGAGCGTCTGGAAGGAAGAAATTGCCACTAGTTGTGGTAGGATGACCGCAGGAGGAGCAGGTTTGGGGAGGCTGTTAGGGACTCCGTTTTGGATATTCACACATTCAGGGATTTGGGGAGAGTTGACACGTATCCCCTGGACTTTGGGAGTGCTCTTAAAGCCAGAGGCTGGCAGTGCTTCTTGAGTAAGAAACTGTGGAAAGGGGAGGCCTGATGAAGCAGGCTGTTGTGGATAAACGTGCCCCATGAGGAGAGGCTGAGGGCTTTCCCTTCGCCTGAGGGCAGGAAGAGTGCCTCAAGGGTGCCACACCTCCTTACAAGGGAGCATAAAATGGAGTGATGGGTGGATACCTAGGGCTGCCCAGGTGGTGTCCAGCAAAGAGAAGCTTCCCCCAGAGAGAGGCTGGAGTACAGAGGCTGGTAGAGGCTGAGGGCAGACCTGACTGCCTTTGCCTGAGGGGTGACCTCAGGAGTAGAAAGGGTCCACATGAACTCATGTGGCATTCCGAAAGAATGGCACTCGCCATCTCAGCGGAGTCCACTGCCTGTACGGGGGCCTCCAGCTGCAGAGCACGGCCTGAGAGAATCCTCCCAGGAGGGCAGTCAAGGAGGAGGTCAGAGCCTCTTCTCCTCATGAATGCCAACAGTGGAGAACTAAGCTGGAAAGGGCACCTGGGCGAGGTGGGGAGCAGGGAAAATCCTGGAACATAGATTTCCAGCTCTCGGAGAGGAAGAGTTTAACTTTTTCTTTTTTTTTTTTTTTTTGAGACAGAGTCTCGCCCTGTCACCCAGGCTGGAGTACAGGGATTGCAGTTAGCCAAGATCATGCCACCACCCTCTAGCCTGGGTGACAGAGTGAGACTCGGTCTCAAAAAACAAAAAACCAACAAGAAGTTGGTGTGAATTTGAGAGCTGTATTGTTAAGGCACCCACAGCATCTACTGTAGATACCACTGAGGGATGGGAAGGGGGATTCAAAGAGCACAGTAGAAAATGTAATTAGAGAAAATAGAATTTTCTTTTTTTCCACACGCACTAGATTGAGTGAAAACAGAGTTTTCAAAACCCCTCTGCCTTGCACTCCCTAATGAACTGACGATATACATGAATTAACTGTGGGTGGCTTAATAGCTGGAGAGATGCCATGTGTATAGGCAGAAATGAACACACACATGCTGCAACAGAAGCGCTCAACACGCAACAGTGAAATTCACTAGCAGAAAATCGAGGTGAGAAGAAATTGATTATTGTTCTTTTAGTATATGTGCTGCCGAAGCGAGCACGATAATTGTTCTTTTAAACCTACCACTTTTGCTGACGGTCATTAAAGATGTGAAAATAGGTGGTAATGGTATCATGAGTGATTATTTTTCCTTCCTTCTTCATGATTATAATGATATTTGAGAGTGAAACAATGCTCCTAAAATTTATTACTTTTTTGTCCACTAAAAAAATGCCCTCTATCTTTAACTTTAGTGGCACAAATCACATATTTTTCTAACAACCTCAGAAACTCAATATGTTGTCCACTTTGAAAATAATGGAAAGTTTGTGCTCAGTTCCTTCAGTGTCTGAAGCAAGACAGCAAATAAGACCCATGAGAATCTGGAGCTCAGGCAAAGTTCCAGATGACATTTAAATGCTGAGGTGGGGCCTGTGAAGGAGGGAAGGAGAGCTGGAGACCAGAATCCTTTTTTAAAAAAAGTGACCTTGGGCCAGGCACAGTGACTCACTCCTGTAATCCCAGCACTTTTGGGAGGCCAAGGTGGGTGGATTACCTGAGGTCAAGAGTTCGAGACCAGCCTGACCAACATGGTGAAACTCTGTCTCTACTAAAAATACAAAATTAGCCGGGCATGGTGGTGTACACCTATAATCCCAGCTACTCAGGAGGCTAGGGCAGAAGAATTGCTTGAACCCAGGAGGTGGAGGTTGCAGTGAGCCAAGATTGTGCCATTGTACCCCAGCCTGGGCAACAAGAGCAAAACTCTGTCTCAAAAAAATAAATAAATAAAATAAAAATTAAAAATAAAAAAGTGATCTTGTATTAGTCTGTTCTCATGCTGCTATGCTGCTATAAAGAACTTCCCTAGACTGGGTAATTTATAAAGGAAAGAGGTTTAACTGACCCACAGTTCTGCATGACTGGGGAGGCCTCAGGAAACTTACAATCATGGCAGAAGGGGAAGCAAGCACGTCTTACATGGTAGCAGATGAGGCCAGGGGTGTAGGGAGAGGGAGAGAGCATGTGCAAGCACAGGAAAAACTACTCTTTATAAAACCATCAGATCTCGTGAGAACTCACTATCATGAAAACAGCATGGGGGAGCTGCCCCCATGATCCAATCACCTCCTACCATGTCTCTCTGTTAACACCCGGGGATTACAACTCAAGATGAGATTTGGGTGGGAACACAAAGCCTAATCATATCAGATCTGTTTTTAAATATATATAATATTGAATTATATCTGTTCTTATGTTTAAAGTACTAGTAGGAAATACCAAAATATTAATAATCTTTGTAACTGAGGAATAGGTTTATACTTGATTTTTGCTTTTACTTTTTATTTATCTGTAGTGCCTATATTGTCTACAATAAACATGTATTATATATTTATATTTTCTGTAAGAAACAAAGGTTTTTCTAAAAGCGGGGAGTGAGACTCAGCCCCAGAACTCCCCCAAAAAAGACCATTGAATTTGTTTTCATGAGAATTAAACATTTCTTGAGTCAAAAGACACCAAAAATGAACTTAACAGTAGGAGATGAACTGAGAAAAAGTATTTACAATGTGCAGAGCAGAAAAATAGTTTTATTTTTCTAAAAAATTTTATTTATTTATTTATTTTGAGACAGGGTCTCACTTTGTCACCCAGGCTGGAGTGCAATGGTATGATCTCGGCTCACTGCAGCCTCGACCTTCTGGGCTCAAGTGGTCCTCTAACCTCAACCCCTCCAAGTAGCAGGGACTACAGGTGCGTGCACCACCATACCCAACTAATTATTTGTATTTTTTGTAGAGACAGATTTTCGCTATGTTGCCCAGGCTCAAACTTCTGGGATCCAGCAATCTGCCCACCTCGACCTCCCAAAGTGCTAGGATTACAGGCATGAGCCACCATGCTTGGCCAGAAAAAGAATTTTAATCATTATATACATATACATATGTGTGTGTGTATATATATAGGTATATATATAACAAGTCAATAAGAAAAAATCAATAGAAAATAGAACAAAAGATAACAGCAATTTACAGAAGTTGAAGAAAAAAGTCCAATAAATATATGAAAAGATTTTAATCTCATTAAAAATGAAGGAAGTAGAGGTCACAACCATTAATAAAATTTTTTTGCCAATCACTTTAGCAAATATCTTAAAAATCAATAGCAATCAGAGTTTGTGGGGATAGTTATTCTAGCTAACAATACCAAGAATCTATGTGTATACCTACTGTTGGTAGAACTGAAAATTGGTGGAGCCCTTTCTGAAAAGAACTTAGTGGTATATGTCAATACTTTAGGTATGCATGCCCTATGACACAGTGGTTCCAATTTCAGGTATCTAGTCCAGATAAATATTTGCCCATGTGCATGAAGAGGTGTGTACAAGAGGCATGAGTCACAAAACACTGGAAACAACACAAATGTCTAGCATGGAAGAATGATTATGTAAACTATGATTCATCTGTTCTGTTGTAAAATCACACAGCACCTAAAACAATTAAAAAGAGCTTGACGTGACAAGATAGAGCACCATAGCTCAGGGGGAACCACTGAGGGCCTGTCTGGATTCAAATCATGTTTCTGAAACTTCCTATCTATCAGACCTTGGAGAAGCCGCCTAAAGCGCTCTAGGTTTCCACTTCCCCGTTTGTAAAATGGGAAAGATAGTATTATATGCCTTCTAGGGCTGTTAATGAGAATTAAATAGGCCAATGCATGCACAGTTGTTGTTGTTGTTGTTGTTGTTGTTGTTTGAGACAGGGACTTGCTCTATCTTCTAGAGTAGAGTGCAGTGACGTTATCATGGCTCATTGCAGCCTCGACCTCCCGGGCTGAAGGGATCCTCCTACGTCAGCCTCCTGGGACTGTAGCTGGGACTACAGGAGTGCACCACTATGCTTGGCTAATTTTTATTTTTTTTTAGAGATGGAATCTTGCTATGTTGCCCAGAGTGGTCTCAAACTCCTGGGCTCAAGCAATCCACCCGCCTCAGCATCCCAAAGTACTGGGATTACAGCTGTGAGCCACTTTGCCTGGCCATACACAACATTTTGAACTGTGTGTGTCTTACAGTAATTTATCAATAAATACAAACTTTTGCATATTAGAGAAAAGCAAGTTGTAGAACACCAAACATGATATCAAAGCGTTAACACTAAAGGTAATATATATATGCATACACCTATATATGTATAGAAAATGACCCAGTAGAAAACATGTCTCATTAATAGCAGAGTTTATTTCTGATGAAGGAAGGGACTTGGATAAGGCTGGGGTAGCAAAGCTGTCATATCAACTCTACACTTCAGTATTATTTACTTTTTTACAGAAATAAATGTAACTTGTTTGCTGCGTGCAGGCACTTGCGTGTGCACGCATGCGCACGCACACACACACGCATACACCAGTTACCTTGGGTAAGGCAATATAGGTTTTGACTCTAGTTCGAAGATTTCAAGAGTACCAAATGTTTTACTCAAGGAATTTGAGCAATTGTGCAATTTTCAACAGTGTTTTGTGTCTATTTTGGCTACACAGAGAACTTCCTCAACAACATGGAAACAGACGAGTTTAGGTTGTAGTTAACAAGAATAATTTGCAGAAATAGAAAGATGCAAATAATCTGTTCTGTTAATAACACTCATCTGTCACCCATGCAATGCCTTTCACAGTTGACTGAGAGCCAATTTTATCTTGCTGTCACATAGAGTGTCCTTTTTATCATTGCAGTTGCACACTTCCCACAATCTTTAGGCAAAGAGGCAGAACTGCCTCATCTACTTGTACAGAATTTATCTTGTTGCCCAGGCTGGAGTGTGCAGTATACTGTCTTGCCTCACTGCAGCCTTGACCTCCTGGGCTTAAGCAATCCTCTTGCCTCGGCCTCCTGATTTGCTAGGACTACATGCATGCCACCATACTGGGCTAATTTTTTAAAAACTTTTGTAGAGATGGGGTCTTGCTATATTGCCCAGGCTGTTCTCAAACTCCTGGTTTCAAGTGATTCTCCCACCTCAGCATTCCAATGTGTTGGGATTACAGGTGTGAGCCACCATGCTCAGCCTCTCTTGTGTCTCTGAAGAAGGTGCTGGTGAAGAGAGGATCTGGGGCATCCCAGGTGAGGGAGAACTTTCCAATGCATGCAATCTGTCTTGGGCCTCAGGTGACGGCCTTGTATCATTCTGAATTAGGAAATGCTTCATTTTTTTTTTTTTTTTTTTTTTTTTGGAGACGGAGTCTCTCTCTGTCGCCCAGGCTGGAGTGCAGTGGCGCGATCTCCAATCACTGCAAGCTCTGCCTTCTGGGTTCACGCCATTCTCCTGCCTCAGCCTCCTGTGTAGCTGGAACTACAGGCGCCCGCCACTGCGCCTGGCTAATTTTTGTATTTTTAGTAGAGATGGGGTTTCACCATGGTAGCCAGGATGGTCTCGATCTCCTGACCTCGTGATCCGCCCGTCTCGGCCTCCCAAAGTGCTGGGATTACAGGTGTGAGCCACCGCACCCGGCCACGCTTCATTTTTTTAAACCTCTTTATGCAAGGAGAATATTTTTTAAAATATTTGAAGGCCAGGCACAGTGGCTTATGCCTGTAATCCTAGCACTTTTGGAGGCCGAGGAAGGTGAATCACCTGAGGTTGGAAGTTTGAGACCAGCCTGGCCAACATGGTGAAACTCTATCTCTACTAAAAACACAAAAAGTACCCTGGGCATGGTGATGCCTGCCTGTAATCTCAGCTACTTGGGAGGCTGTGGCAGGAGAATCGCTTGAATCTGGGAGGCAGAGGTTGGAGTGAGCTGAGATTGAGACACTGCACTCCAGCCTGGGCGACAGAATGAGACTCTCTCAAAAACAAAAAAAAGTTTCAATCAAAACAAAAATAATAATCATTATGATATGATACCCATGTATTAGCCACTCAGATGTAAAGAATTTAAACATTCTTACACAATAGATTCCAATGTGATTTAAAAAAATAAATAATAATTTATTTTTAAAAAAATAAATTAAAAAAATAAAAAAATATGTACTTAAATAAAACTGGCTGGGCGCAGTGGCTCACGCCTGTAATCCCAGCACTTTGGGAGGCTAAGGTGGGTGGATAGCCTGAGATTAGGAATTTGAGACCAGTCTGGCCAACATGGTGAAACCCCAACTCTACTGAAAATACAAAAATTAGCCGGGTGTGGTGGCACATGCCTGTAATCCCAGCTACTCAGGAGGCTGAGGCAGGAGAATTGCTGGAACCCGGGAGGTGGAGGTTGCAGTGAGCTGAGATCTTGACGCTGCACTCCAACCCAGGCAACAGAGCTAGACTCCATGTCAAAGAAATAAATTAATTAAATTAAATTTTAAAAAAGAAAAACTATGCAACTACAGCTAACTCCTTCCACCCTGCCCCAATCCTTTCTTGAACTTCCTTTTGCAGAGGTAACCAGCTTCCTGAACTGAGGGATATCATTAGTGAGCATAGTTTTATTTACTTCATTTTTTCTTTTCCTTTTTATTTAAATAATAGGGACAGGATCTTGCTATGTTGAACAAGCTGGTCTTGAACTCCTGGCCTCAAGCAATCCTCCCATCTCAGCCTCCCAAAGTGCTGGGATTATAGATGTGAGCCACCACGCCCGGTCAACTAGTGAGCATAGTTTTAAATCTCCCCACATAAATATGTGCATCATTCAGGGACTTGACAGGCATGTGCAAACGGGGTCATGGAAGACAATTTCATAAAAGTTCCCTTTGCAAATGTGGAGGCTGCAATAAGGGACCCCAGAAAGGGATGGTGAAGCATCTTGGGGGTAGCAACTGAAGGTCCCCTGCTACAGAACTCAGAAAGACTTGCCACTGTAGCAGAGGGTTACCGACAGTACTTGTGGTCTTCAGTGAACAAATGCAGCCTCTGCAAACCCCTGGCAAAGAGGGAGTAGGCAAGGAGAGGAGCAGAGTTAATTCCCCCTGCCTCTCTCTTATGCTCCCCTCAGACTCTTACTGGTGCTTCCCATTGGATGAACCCAACCAAAGACAAAGAAAAGAGTTCCCTGGTAAAGTCCATAAAACTTCCCAGGGCTAGAGGGAGGTAGAGAAGGCCAGGAGGAAGATGTGACAGCTGGAGAATACATGTCCACAAACAACACAAAGCATTATTTGTGTGTTTTACAAATTCTCTTAAATGGTATCATGCTTTTACATTGTTTTTGTTTGCTTTTCTTGAGACAGAGTCTCACTCTTATTGCCCAGACTGGAGTGCAGTGGCGCCATCTCGGCTCACTGCAACCTCCGCCTCCTGGGTTCAAGTGACTCTCCTGCTTCAGCCTCCCGAGTAGCCAGGATTACAGGCATGCACCACCATACCCAGCTAATTTTTGTATGTTTGGTAGAGACGGGGTTTCACCATGTTGGCCAGGATGGTCTCTAACTCCTGACCTCAAGTGATCCGCCTGTCTTCGCCTCTCAAAGTGCTGGGATTACAGGGGTGAGCGACCGTGCCCAGCCTAATTCATGCATTTATTTGAAGTACTCTGTAGTACTGCATTGTTTTACTATCCCAAGAAATGTTGCAATGAACAGGCTTAGGTACACACGCACTGACCCATAAGCTCAAGAACTTGCTTGGGTATTTATACAGAAGTAAATTTGCCTGGACGTGGTAGCTCATGCCTGTAATCCCAACACTTTCAAAGGTCAAGGTGGGCAGATCACTTGAGGTCAGGAGTTTGAGACCAGCCTGGCCAACATAGAGAAACCCCATCTCTCCTAAAAATACAAAAAATTATCTGGGCGTGGTGGTACACACCTGTAATTCCAGCTACTCAGGAGGCTGATGTATGAGAATCACTTGAACCCAGGAGGCAGAGGTTGCAGTGAGCCGAGATCGCACCACTGCACCCCAGCCTGGGCAACAGAGCAAGACTCTGTCTCAAAAAGAACAACAAAAAAAACCTGCTTAAAAAAAATACGTATATTTGGTGAATTGAAATTTTGTACATATCAACTTTACTAAGCACTGCAAAATTGTTCTCTATTGTAATTATTCCAATTTTTCCCTCCCACAGACTGAGTATAAAAGCCTGTTTCTGGTTCTCCACCCTCACCACAGTTAGTGTTATCAGGATTGAAAAAGTTGCCCATCTAATGGCTCTGAAATTGTGTCTCATTGTTATTTTAATTTGCATTTCCCTGCTCTATACTTTTCTATGCCTCATAATCTCCAACGGTGACATTGAAATAATGACAAAACTTCTATTATCACAAAGCACATATTAATGCTGCTAATGTTCACAGAATCAATGGCCATTACAAGACATGCCTTCAGTTGATTGCTCATACCTCAGACTCCTTGAGTTTTCCATACATACAGCTCATGAATGCCAGATTACGTGCTGAGTGATTTCATGAAGGAATGCTTGCCAATCAGCTTCATGAGAAACGGTTCAAAATGGTGTTGGTTTCCTGTGTTTTCTTGTCACTTTTGAAGAATCCTGTTGAAATGCAAGTCGCTTATGGAATGAGCTCCAAGATCTTTTTTTTCCCACATGAAAAAGACAACATATGAAACAGCAGGTGTTAGAAGGTTTGTGTTTGTTTAAAATTTAAAAACGTATAAAATGCTTATGAGAGTGTGCCTCTGGGGAGGAAACATAATTTCAGACTTACAGTGGGAAAGAGATTTAGTTTTCATATAGAACTTTTGAAAATTTTTCGCTTTTGTTTGTTTTACCACCTCCAAATAGGCTAACAAACCAAAGAACATGATATGATTAAAACACAATTTGTGACTTTCTTAAAATCCCAAATTCTTTTGTTTTAACTTGCCATTAAATGAATGATTAAATACTGTTTTGGTCCACTGTGGCTGTTATAACAGAATATCATAGCCTGGGTGGCTTATAAACAACAGAAATCTATTTCTCACAGTTCTGGTAGCTGTGAATTTCAAGAACAAGGCAATAGCAGATTCAGCCTCTGGTGAGGGCCCACTTCCTGGTTCATAAATGGCTGTCTCTTGCTCTAATCTTGCATAGCAGAAGGGGACAGGGGAACTCTCTGGAGTCTCTCTCTCTTTTTTTTTGAGACGGAATTTTGCTCTTGTTGCCCAGGCTGGAGTGCAATGGTGCGATCTTGGCTCACTGCAACCTCCGCCTCCCAGGTTCAAGTGATTCTCCTGCCTCAGCCTCCAGAGTAGCTGGGATTACAGGCATGCGCCACCATGCCCGGGTAATTTTTGTATTTTTAGTAGAGATGGGGTTTCTCCGTGTTGGTCAGGCTGGTCTTGAACTCCCGACCTCAGGTGATCCACCTGCCTCAGCCTTCCAAAGTGCTGGGATTATAGGCTTGAGCTACTGCGCCTGGCCTGGGGTTTCTTTTATGAGGACACTAATCCCATTCATGAGGACTCCACCCTCATGACCTAATCACCTCCCAAAGGCCCCAGTTCCTAGCCCATTGCACTGGGGATTAGGTTTTAATGTGTGAATTTTGGAGGGACATGAACATTCAGTCCATAGCAAATACAGAGCATGTGAAAAGGAAATTTCTAAAATCAGAGATTTCCTTTTACTATAAACAATACACACTCTTCTTTCTGTTTAAAAGTCATCATAAATGGAGGCCAGTTTAACGCCCTGGAAAAGAAGGACAAACAGTTGTCAAACTACTGCAAAATTGCTTAGAAAACTTTAGGCCAGTCTCATGTTTTTATTTCAAGGAAGTTGTGAAATTTACTTTTCCATCTATAAAACAGATAGCAGTGTGATTGTGCTTTGTTGAAATCTATTTTTTATTTAGAAAAAAATGTTCCATTGTGCATTCCTCCCATATGAGCAACACATTTACCTAGGAAGATAGCAGATGATTTTGTAACCCTAGGATCCGCAGGCATGATCACTTTGTCCTCTGCCGCTCCTGTGATAACTCCCTCCACGGTGCCGTTAGTGCTTTGCCCTGGTCCCTGGGAAGGGACACACGTTTTTTGGATGAGTGAAAACATTTTCCTGGGAGCAAAGCAACTATCCAAATCAACCAAATTCTTTTCCCCATGGACTCAAATACACATTTCCTACCTAACAAGTTTTTTTTTGTTGTTGTTTGTTTGTTTGTTTTGAGACGGAGTCTCACTCTGTCACCCAGGCTGAATGGAGTGAAGTGGCATGATCATGGCTCACTGCAACCTCCACATCCCAGATTCAAGTGATTCTCCTGCCTTAGCCTCCCTAGTAGTGGCTGGTCTCAAACTCCTGACCTCAGGTGATCCATCGGCTTCAGCCTCCCAAAGTGCTAGGATTACAGGCATGAGCCACTGAGCCCGGGCTTCTTCTTCTTCTTCTTTTTTTTTTTTTTCTGAGACAGATTGTCACTCTGTCACTCAGGCTGGAGTGCAATGGCAGGATCTCGATCTCAGTTCACTGCAACTTCTATCTCCCAGGTTCCAGTGATTTTTATACCTCAGCATTCCAAGTAGCTGGGATTACAAGCATGTGAGACCACACCGGGCTAATTTTTGTATTTTTAGCAGAGATAGGGTTTCACCATGTTGGCCAGGCTGGTCTCAAACTCTTGACCTCAAGCGATTTGCCCACCTCAGCCTCCCAAAGTGCTGGGATTATAGGCGTGAGCCACCATGCCTGGCTTCTACCAAGCATTTTTTTAAATATTTTTTTTTTTCATTGATCAACACCTGAAAAAATGTTTCATTTTAAGGTAAGGTGTATCTTGGCTGGTTGTTTTTTGGGAGGTGATGTTAAAGGCACTATTATAATAATAGATATACTAGATATGATCGTTATTTTATGTACCGTTTCAACATACATATAGACAAAATCATGTAATAATTTATATAGTATTTAAAATTTTGAAAGTAGTTTTATAAACTTCCTCCCCTCCTTCCTGCATAACAAGTTCTTTTGAACCTACCAGAACAATTTATTTATTTATTTTTCTTATTTTTTTTGAGACAAGGTCTCACGCTGTCACTCAGGCTGGCATGCAGTGTTGTGATCACGGCTCAGACCCAGGCTTAAGGGTTCCTTCCACCTTAGTCTCTCGAGTACTGGGACCACCGGTGCACGCCACCACACCTGGCTAATTTTTTACAGTTTTGGTAGAGACAGGGTTTCACCATGTTGTCCAGACTGATCTTGAATTCATGAGCTCAAGGAAATCTACCCGTCTTGGCCTCCCAAAGTGCTAAGATTACAGGCATGAGTCACCGTGCCCAGCCATTCAAGGACAATTTAGAAATCAAAATCCATATGGCTAATTCTATTCATGTACTCATTCTTTCTCCCGGATTTTTACTCAACAAGCATATATTGAGTGTACATTGTGAGCTAGAGACGGGTTAGGTGCTGGGGATAGAAAGATGAAAAATCCCAGTAAGATGTCACAGTATAGTAGAAGAGACAGGATATATGGATAGCTAAGTGCAATAAAGCATTACGAGGGCTGTGAGAGTCAGCTAAATCCAACCTAGAGCATGTGTGTCAGTTAGCTATTACCACGTAACAAACAGCCCATAAATTCTTTATAGCATACGGTGCCATTTTGCTCATGCATCTAGGAGTTGTCTGGGTGTCAGCTGATCTAGGCAGGCTCAGCTAGGATGACTTGACTTGCCTCCATGTATCTCTAATCTTCCTACACATGTTCTTTTCATTCATATAGCAGAGGGGCAGGCAGGAACACATGTGGCTTCTTAAGGCCTAGGCACAGAACTGGCACATTGTCACTTCCCATTTTTCACTGGTTAAAGTAAGTTATGTGGCCCAAAACCAAAGAGTCAATAAATATATTCCATCCATCTAGAGGGATGGATCACACATTTACTGAGAAAATGGCAAGAATAAGTGGGGAGTGAGTGAAGTATTTCAATTAATAATATAACCTTTCAGAGATGGATACAGAATGAGAAATAATTGGCTGAGGTTCAAGCAAAAGATGCTGAGGAGAGTGGTGAGCATCTATATTTTTTACTCTTATAAGTCGTTCACTTCCCCTCCCCTCCCCTCCCCTCACCTCCCCTCCCCTCCTCTCCTTCCTTTCTTCTTTTTTTTGGAACAGAGTCTCTCTCTGTAGCCCAGGCTGGAGTACAGTGGTGCAATCATAGTTCACTGCAGCCTCCTGGGGCACAGGCAATCCTCCCACCTCAGTCTCCCAAGAAGCTGGGACTACAGGCATGTGCCACCATGTCTGGCTAATTTTTAAAATTTTTTTGTAGAGTCTGGGCACAGTGACTCATGCCTGTAATCCCAGCATTTTGGGAGGCCCAGGCAGGTGGATCACTTGAGCCCAGGTGTTCGAGACCAACTTGGGCAACATGGTGAGATACAAAAAATTTAAAAATTAGCTGGGCATGGTGGCATACACCTGTAGTCCCAGCTACTTTGGAAGCTGAGGTGGGTAGATCACTGAAGCCTGGAAGGCAGACATTGCCATGAGCTGAGATCACACCACTGCACTACAACCTGGGTGACAGAACGAGACCCTGTCTCAAAAAATAAATATAAATACATACACACATAAATTGATTTTTTTGTAGAGGGAGGAGGTCTCACTCCTGGTTGCCCAGGCTGATCTTAAGCTCCTGGGCTCAAGCAGTCCTTCTGTGTCGGCCTCCCAAAGTGCTGGGATTACAGGTGTGAGCCACCATGCCTGGCCATGGTTCACTATTATTTCATTCATTTTACTTTGTTCTCTTCACATAGATTGTAAATTCCTTGTGAGCAGAACTATAAATTGCATGTGTTTGTGTTCCTCTCCACACTTTGGCTTATACTGGTTTATTAATGGATTGACTATTAATAATGGACTCAAGGAATAGAAACTACAAAGAAGATACCATGCCTGGTTGGGTGCAGTGGCTCACACCTGAAATCCCAGCACATTGGGAGACCAAGGTGGGTGGATCACCTGAGGTCGGGAGTTCGAGACCAGCCTGGCCAACATGATGAAACCCTCATCTCTACTAAAAATACAAAAATTAGCCAGGTGTGGTGGCGAGTCCCTGTGGTCCCAGCTACTCAGGAGGCTGAGGCACGAGAATCACTTAAACCTGGGAAGTGGAGGTTGCAGTGAGCCAAGATCATCCCACTGCACTCGAGCCTGGGCAACAGAGCAAGACTCCATCTCAGAATAATAATAATAATGAAAGACACGACACCATTCCTTTCAGAAATGTCTGTTGCCTTTTGTAATCATAGTGGTCAAAACTACTAGTTGAATTCAATGAACCTACCTGAGATAAAACTTCTGAAACGCCTGGATTTCTACTGTGTTGGAATTTTTATCCCTTATTTCACTATTTCTCATTTAATGGTATCTCTTGGATTGCAAAATGATGTGATTTGCCTTCTTTATCTCTTTAGAAGAAATAACTCAGTGTCTACGTCTGCCTCATCAAAGTATCGGACTCCACCTTAAACTAAACAAATTGTCAAAAGACCGTAGTTATAGGATGAAATTCAATTTTTCTGAAGAGTGATGATATTCTCAGGTGTGTGTGCATCCTACCAAACTGCCTGGCTTTGCTGGCAATAAAAATACATTTCTTAATTTTTAAATTTTTTAAAATAAAGTCAAGGTCTCCCTATGTTGTCCAGGCTGGTCTTGAACTCCTAGGCTTAAGTGATCCTCCCACCTCAGCCTTCCAATGTGCTGGGATTGCAGATGTAAGCCACCTTACCGGCCATACATTTTTTACTTCCAGAAAGAAGAGTAGAAATTGTCAGTTTCAGTTTCTAAGTCTCTGTATTGGTCACATCTGTGAGGTTGTCTCAGAGCAACCATCTTTTGCATGTGTGTATGTATGTATTGGTTAGTGTGGGTTGAGTTATGCTGTGTTTAAAGCCTCAGAATCATTGCTTGAAACATCACGTTCATTCGGGGTTAGCTAGGGCTCTGTGCCTGGTCACCATCAGCCTCCCTCTAGATCACAGACCAATGGAGCACCACCATCTTGAGCATTGCTGGCCATCATTGCAGAAGGAAAAGAGCTCTGGAGGGTCTTACACCAGCAATTAAACCTTCAACCCAGGCTGGGCGCAGTGGCTCACACCTGTAATCCCAGCACTTTGGGAAGGCTGAGGTGGGCAGATTACTTGAGACCAGGAGTTCGAGACCAGTGTGAGCAACATGGAGAAACCTCATCTCTACTAAAAATACAAACCAAAAAAAAAAAATTAGCCAGGTATGGTGGCCCATGTTTGTAGTCCGAGATACTTGGGAGGCTGAGGCAAGAGAATTGCTTGAACCCGGGAGGTGGAAGTTGCAGTGAGCCAAGATTGCACCACTGCACTCCAGCTGGGTGACAGAGCAAGACTCTGTCTCAAAAATAAATAAATAAATAAATAAACTTTCAACCCAGAAGTGGCTCTTTGCCTTAAATTCATTGACTAATAATATTAGTCACATTATTCACTTAACAATGAGCCTGGGAGGCTCATGAGGGGTCAGAAAGTATAATCCTCTCATTTACCTGGAAAGAGGAGAACTGGAAGAAAGAGAAGTACCAGAATATTTGGCTACTACACCCCTATTTACCTTGTTAGTTTCCTGATCCTTAAGGGAACTGGGTATTCTGAATAGACAGTGAGGAAGTGCAGGAAAAAGTGGGAAAGGACAGGTTACTTGGAGCCTTCACCTGAGCCAAGCTTGCTGAAAATGTGTGAAATCTGTGACGCCTCAACTCTGCCTAGTCTGAATGCTCTGCCGAACCTGGTTCCTCTGACTTACTCGTTCTGTGTCCTAAGCCTCAATTTCTTCAACTTTAAAATGAAGATGATAGTAGAACCTACCTTGGAGGGGGTGTGATGATTACATAATGTAATACATGCGAGTGACTTGGAACAGCACTGTAAAACTTTCTGCAATGATGGAAATGTTCTATGCTGTCCAATACAGTAGCCACTGGCTACTGAGTGCTTGGAATGTAGCTAGTGCAACTAAGAAAATGAATTATTAATTCTGTCACCCAGGCTGGAGTGCAGCGACATGATCTTGGCTCACTGCAACTTCTGCCTCCCAGGTTCATGGAATTCTCCTGCCTCAGCCTCCAGAGTAGCTGGGATTACAGGTGCCCGCCACCAGGCCCGGCTACTTTTTGTATTTTTAGTAGAGACAGGATTTTCACCATGTTGTCCAGGCTGGTCTCGAATTCCCGACCGCAAGTGATCCGCCCACCTCGGCCTCCCAAAGTGCTGGGATTACAGGTGTGAGCCACCACGCCCAGGCTGAATTATTAATTTTATCTAATTTTAATTAATTTAAATTTAAATGTACATCACCACATGTGGCTATGGCTATTGCTATTGCATGAGACAGTGCAGACTTAACACTTTGGCCTGGCACCGTGGCTCACACCTGTAATTCCAGCACTTCAACAGGCAAAGGCAGGAGGATCACTTGAGCCTGGGAGTTCAAGATCAGCCTAGGCAACCTAGTGAGATACTGTCTCTACAAGAAATTGAAATAATTGGTTGGGCATGGTGGTGCACATCAGTAGAACCGGCTATTCAGAAGGCCAAGGTGAGAGGATCACTTGAGCCCAGGAGGTCAAGGCTGCAGTGATTCGTGATCTCACCACTGCACTCCAGCCTGGGCGACAGAGTGAGAACCTGTCTCTCAACAAAACAAAATAAACATTGTTTAACACATAGTGAGCATTCAACAAGGGTTAGCTAAGTGTCAAATTGCTACTGCCAGAGTGGGAGAAGGAGACTCAACCCAGAAGTCGAAGAAAATGAGACAATGTCTAGATTTGAAGGAATGACCTCCCACGAGAGCATTGCCCCCCTTCACTTTACCTTCAGGTAACAGCTTCAAAGAGAAGATCTGCAACCATCTAAAGGAAATGTTGGGGATGCTATGTTCCTGTTAGTCACCTTTGCTTGTGCAAGAAGTCACTCCTCACATAGAAAGACTTGGCCATGGGCAGCAGCCCAGGTGGGAGGCACACGGGTGCACACTCACCTCACCTTCCAGTTCAGCACCGGCTTCCTTTACACCCTAGCTGCCCTGTGTCCTCATGCTGAGCCCACTGCAGATCCTTGTCCTGCCCAGGACTTCATCCTCCTTGCCTCTAGATCTCCAGTGTCCAATCAGTAACTGCATCAGTTTCCCAGGGCTGCCACAACAAAGTATCACAACCTGAGTGGCTTCTCTGACATTTCTGGAGACCAGAAGTCAAGGTGTAGGCAGGACCGTGTGCTCTGAATGTTCTAGGGGGAGAATCTATTCCAAGCCTTTTTCTTAGCTTCTGGGCATTCCTGGGTTCTTACTTGCGTTGCTCCAATCTCTATCCCTGTCATCACAACAGGGCACTCTCCTTGAGTATCTGAGTTTCCTTTTGTGCCTGTGTCTTGTGTTTCTTCTCTCTCTCTCTTTTTTTTTTTTTTTTTTTTTTGAGATAGGGTCTTACTCTGTCACCCACCCAGGCTGGAGTACAGTGGCATGAACTTGGCTCACTGCAACCTCTGCCTCCTGGGCTCAAGCGATCCTCCCACCTCAGCCTCCTGAATAGCTGGGACTAAGGGCGCATGCCACCACACCTGGCTAATTTTTGTATTTTTGGTAGAGATGGGGTTTCACCATGTTGCCCAGGCTGTTCTTGAACTCCTGAGCTCAAGTGATCCACCCACCTCAGCCTCCCAAAGTGCTGGAATTACAGGCATGAGCCACCACACCTGGCCTCTTCCCTTCTTACCAAGGCACCAGTCATATTGGATTAGGGCCCATTTAATCCAGTATGACCTCATCTTAACCTGATTGCATCTGCAGGGACCTTATTTCCAAATAAGGTCACATTCACAGGTACCAGGGGTTGGGACCTTAACATATCTGCTGGAGGGACACAGTTTAGCCCACAACAGTCACCATTCCGTCATGGGCCTATTTTCTGCTGGGTGGCAGCTACTTTATCTGTCACAGTTTTGAGGACGACACTTGTCCTTCTGTGTGTCTGGTATCCTTCTCCTGAGAATAACTGAGCTGCTGCCAACATGAAGATGGTTTAGGGCAAAAATTTTAAAAAGGCACTCCCTTTGGGTAGACAAATTGCAAAATTCGTGCTCACTCCATGTGATGAATTACAGACAGTTTGCACCTCCCTTTCCTGCTTATGCAAGGAAGTGTTGCACCCTTTCTCCTTCCCTTTGTGTCTGCTTGAAATTGGGTCTGATCGGAATTGGGTTTCGTCACCTGCAACCAAAGAATCCCGACTGACATCGATGGTACTGGGTGCCATGAATTAATGTGTGGCCTCTCGTAACTAATTTCCCGGAGGTAATCCATTCACTTGAATGAAGACTGGCACACTGTCACCAGCAGTGCAACTTTATGGCTTTGGCTGTTAGGGACCTCCATGCCCCTCTAGGTCCAGTGTAGGCTGCTCCCTGTTACACCTGCAGCGGGTGCTCTTGTTGCCCACCATGTCCCCTCACTCTGACCTCTCCATCAAGCGGGGCCCTTCTCATGGTCGTCTGGAAGCAGGGGCCCCTACTTCCTCACAAGAGGAAGCCAGGTGCTCAAGGGTTTCCTCTTGCTGCCAGAGCCCACCTTACCACCCACGTGGCAGGCCAGAGTGTCCAGGACTTGGCCCCACACTGGAAGCAGCCCTTACCGCCTGGCTGATGGGAGGTGGTATGTTCAACACTCCAGCTGCCTTTCCCGGCAGGGGCAGGGTGCAGAGGTATGTTCCACACTGGCTCCCAGAGGTCCCCTGAGGACAAATGCAGCTCAGCTCCCTTTCTCCCCAGTGCCTTAATTAGCTACTCTCTGTCTCAGTCTCCGCCCTCCCCCTCTCTGCCCCCGCTCCCCTTTCCCCTCCTCCCCACTGGTGTTTCCTGGAGTCACCTCCCCCATAAGCTACTTGCACAAGAGTCCTTGTTTCAGAGTCAGCTTCTAGAGGTTTCCACCTTAAAATAAGACCTATACCCAGGGTCATCACATGAAGACCCCAGTCGGTCGCTGACTAGCCGGACGGCCACGGGTTACCTACTCTGGGCCACGGGTTACCTACTCTGGTCCTCAGTTTCTGTCTGGAAAGAGGTAGCCAGTCACGCCAAAGAGGGAGTTCTTTTTGGATAGGCTGTTAGAGAGGCTGATTCGATCATTGATTTTTTTTTTTTTTAAGAAAGCTTATTTTTTTCCTCTGAGTATAAAAGTAAAACATGACTATTATATAATTTTGAAAAACAGAAAAATAAATTTAGGCCTGGCACGGTGGCTCAGTCCTGTAATCTCAGCACTTTGGGAGGCCGAGGTGGGCAGATCACTTGAGGCCAGGAGTTCAAGACCAGCCTGGCCAACATGGAGAAACCCCCCTCTCTACTAAACATACAAAAACTTAGCCAAGCGTTGTGGGGCACGCCTGTAATCCCAGCTACTCAAGGGGCTGAGGCACAAAAATCACTTGAACCTCAGAGGCAGAGGTTGCAGTGAGCTGAGATTGCACCACTGCACTCCAACCTGGGAGACAGAGAAACTCTGTCTCAAGAAAAAAGAAAAATTAATTAAAAAAGTTAAAATTACCCAAATTCCATCACTCAAGGATATTTTCTTTGAAAGCAGAGGGCACAGGGTAGCCAGCCTTGAACCCTAATGTACTCTGCTTTGGCTCTGGCTATGCTGCAGGACTATAGCCCTAAGATTTCTGCAAATGTCCAGTTGCTGTGTGTAGACACAGCTTGAAATAAACCGCTTGTACAGCCTGAGGAGGAAATGTGACTGTCGGACCCTTATGTAACAGAGTAGGAAACCCTGAGTGTAAACAGGGTTTTCTTTGTCAAGGAACGGAAATTGGTTACCAACCAGGGCTTTCATGAGCATACCAGGAGCTAGGAAAAGAAATAGGAAGTCATAGAATGGAACAGAGGAAATTAGGAAATGAAAATCTATAGCCTCAGCATGAAGTTTATGAGGTAATTGGACTGTTCTTCTCAAACTGTGCTGGACTAATCTGGGAAGAAAGATTGATTTCTGATCCTAGGAAGACCTGCGGTATGGACCACCAGGTCAGGCACAAGTGAGGCCTGGTTATATGTTTAACAATAACAGAAAAAGTTCTGCAAAGGCTGTATCCATACGGGGAGCTAGAGACCAGGTAGAAATACCATATGAAGGCAACAACAGGAAGTAATAGGAATAACAGGGAAAATGGGCCGGGTGCAGTGGCTCATGCCTGTAATCCCAGTACTTTGGGATTGAGCCCAGAAGTTCAAGACCAGCCTGGACAACATGGTGAAACCATGTCTCTACAAAAAGAAAAAAAAAAAATACAAAAATTATCAAGGCATGTGGTACTGGCCTATAGTCCCAGCTACCTGGGAGGCTGAGCTGGGAGGATCACTTGAGCCCAGGATGTAGAGGCTGCACGCCGTGATCGTGCCACCGCACTCCAACTCCAGCCTGGGTGACAGAGCAAGACCCTGTCTCAAAAAAACCCAAAAACTTAAATAGGGAGATTATACTGTATTATCTGGGTGGTTCCAATTTAATCACATGATCCCCTAAAACAGAGAATTTTCTCCAGCTAGAGTCAGACAGATGTGGCAGAAGGAAAAGCCAGGGAAATTTTAAGCGTGAGAAAGACTTGACCTGCGAAGGGGCCACGTGGAAAGCATGAGAAATAATGCAGGAAGCTTCTTGGAGCAAAGACTGGCCCTCAGCTTACAACCAGCAAGGAAGGGGGGACCCCAGCCCTACGACCACAAGGAACTGAATTTAGCCCACACCTGAAGGGGATCCATCCCCAGAGCTTGCAGTAGGGAACACAGCCCTGTCACCACCTTGAGTGAGGCTTTCTGGGACCCCAAGCAGATGGTTCAGTTGAGCCAGAGTTTGTGAGAGTGGGGCTCTGACCTACAAAACTGTGAGACAACAAATGAACTTTGCTTTAAGCCACTAAATTTATGGTAATGTTATAGCAGCAATAGGAAACCTACACCCTGACATGTCAACTAACCACTGCAAACCAGTGTGAATATGACCTTCATGGAGTATGTCCCAGGCCGTGGGCAGAAGAGGGACATAGCCAGCTCTGCTAAGGAAAGTGAAGAAGGCTTCTCAGAGGAGGCATGCTTTGGGTCCTCTAGAGGTGGACCCTGAGATGAGATTCCAGTGCAAGCAATGGTTTTAGGTGATGCTCCCAGGAAACACCAGTAAGGGAGTAAGAGAGTGAGACAGAAAAAGGAAAGAAGTCAATGAAAGTGAGTCAGGGTTGAGCGCGGTGGCTCATACCTGTAATCCCAGCACTTTGGGAGGCTGAGGTGGGCAGGTCACGAGGTCAGGAGTTTGAGACCAGCCTGACCAAGATGGTGAAACCTCGTCTCTACTAAAAATACAAAAATTAGCCGGGCATGGTGGCAGGCGCCTGTAATCCCAGCTACTCCGGAGGCTGAGGCAGGAGAATTGCTTGAACCCGGAAGGCAGAGGTTGCAGTGAGCCAAGACTGTACCATTGCACACCAGCCTGGGTGACAAGAGCAAGACTCCATCTCAAAAAAAAAAAAAAAATGAATCAGGCTGGACATGGTGGCTCACACCTGTCATCCCAGAACTTTGGGAGGCCGAGACAGACTGATAACTTGAGCTCATGAGTTAGAGACCAGCCTGGGCAACATGACGAAACCCCGTCTCTACAAAAAACACAAAAATTAGCTGGGAACAGTGGTGCATGTCTATAGATCCAGCTACTCAGGAGGCTGAAGTAGGAGGATTGCTTGAGCCTGGGAAGTCAAGACTGCGGTGCGCTGGGATCACGCCACCGCACTCCAGCCTGGGTGACAGGGCCATACCTTGTCTCAAACAAACAAACAAAAAAAGACTTACCAAGGCAGCTGGAGCTTTATCCTTCTTGGGGATGCTGGGAAACTGTGGATTGTGTCTGGGAGGGATGGAGGAACGGGGATTTATGCATCCGCTTCCATCAACATTGGTTGGGAGCCTCTTCTGGGGATATTAATTCCCTAGCACTCAGCCCTTCAATGTATGTATGCAGAGCAGGTACCAATGGTTTCAGAAAGCGCTCAGGCAAAAGGTTGCAGGTGCAGGGGCTAGCACTTGGAAGTCTGATTGGCGTGTACTGAACCAGTGAGGCCAAGGGGCCAAGGGAAGGGGGAGTACCTGCAGCATTTGAAGCAAGGAGTGAGGGTTTACCAGGTCTTTGCCTGTGTTTCAGGCAGATGAAAATGGTTATGCACACAGAGGCCCAAAAACATGCAAAAGAGTTTTGTGAAGTGGCCAGAGGATTTGAGTCTGGAGTCGGACAAACAGGTTTGAATCCTGACTCTGCCTCCTCACTGCTTGTTCTCCTTCAGCAAGTCACTCCACTGCTCTGAGCATTAGCTATATGATGGGAATTATGGTAGGACCTGCCTCATTGTGTTGTCACAAGGATTAAATTATTTTATTTTTATTTATTTAATTTTTTGAGATGGAGTCTCGCTCTGTGGCCCAGGCTGGAATGCAGTGGTGTGATCTTGGCTCACTGCAACCTCTGCCTCCTGGCTTCAAGCGATTTTCCTGCCTCAGCCTCCCAGGTAGCTGGGGGATTACAGGCACCTGTCACCACCTTGCCTGGCAAATTTTTGTATTTTTGGTAGAGATGGGGTTTCAACATGTTGGCCAGGCTGCACTTGAACTCCTGACCTCAGGTGATCCACCCACTTCAGCCTCCCAAAGTGCTGGGATTACAGGCATGAGCCACCGTGCCCGGCCACAGGACTAAATTAGGTAATGCTTTAAAAGAGTATGGCACCTGGCCAGCCCTCGATAATGATAAGCAATAGTTTTGTTGTTGTCCCACCAATGGGTGAATGTTGGCTAGTTGGCAATGCCCACATGAAGAGTGCATGGAGACAAGGGATCCAGCGGGGTAGTAGGCCAGAAAGGTGGGTAGCAGCTTCGAGGTACCCTGTGAGGTATTTTCAACTGTAGGCTTACCCGGGCTGAACCAAGCACAGATCACACTTGTAATCTCAGTGCTTTGGGAGGCCGAGGGAAGAACACTTGAGAGGCCAGGGGTTCACGACCAGCTTGGGCAACAGGGAAAGACCCCATTTCTACAAAATAATAATAATAATAATAGGCACAGTGGTGAGTGTCTGTAGGCCTAGCTACTCAAGAGGCTGAGGCAGGAGGATTGCTTGAGCCCAGGAGTTCGAGGCTGTAGGGAGCTATGATTGTACCACTGTACTCCAGCCTGGGTGACAGAGCGAGACCCCATTAAAAAAAAAAAAAGTGAGAGGCCAGGGGCGGTGGCTCACGCCTGTAATTCCAGCACTTTGGGAGGCCAAGGTGGGTGGATTACCTGAGGTCGGGAGTTCGAGACCAGCCTGACCAACATGGAGAAACCCCATCTCTACTAAAAATACAAAATTAGCCGGGCATGGTGACGCATGCCTGTAATCCCAGCTACTCGGGAGGCTGAGACAGGATAATCGCTTGAACCTGGGAGGTGGAGGTTGCAGTGAGCCAAGATCGCACCATTGCGCTCCAGCCTGGGCAACAAGAGCAAAACTCTGTCTCAAAACAAACAAAAAAAATCGAGCTGGGCATGGTGACTCATCCTGTAATCCCAGCACTTTGGGAGGCTGAGGCAGGTGGATCATTTGAAGTCAGGAGTTTGAGACCAGCCTGACCAACATGTGAAACCCTGTCTACTAAAATTACAAAAAATTAGCTGGGCGAGGTGGTGCACGCCTGTAATCTCAGATACTTGAGAGGCTGAGGCACGAGAAATAGCTTGAATCCGGGAGACGGAGGTTGCAGTGAGCCGAGATTGTACCACTGCACTCCAGCCTTTCTTTGCACACATAAAAGGTGGGCAGGAGGGGGAGGATTATTTTTAGGGAATGTGAAATAACCTGAAATGAGCCTGAATCCGTGGATCCCAACGAGTCTGAAAAAAATTTAGGAGGTCCATAAACTTGGCTAGGAAAAGAATCATTCCTATTTTCACTAACTTCCAACTGAACCTGACCTTCCCCTCCCATGAAGAATGTGGGCAACAAACCACAACACTATTAGCAGGATTGTGATTTTGTCACGAGTGAAAAAAAACAAACAAAAAAGTCCCCAGGTATTTCCAGATTGCAGACATCTTAAAGTATCATTTATACCCATTACTACTTCAAAATAATGTTTTTTAGACCTGTTTTTAGATTCAGATTTTTGCTTGTTTGTTTTGAGACAGAGTCTCACTCTGTTACCCAAGCTGGAGTGCAGTGGTGTGATCTCAGCTGACTGCAACCTCCGCCTCCTGGGCTCAAGTGATTTTCCCACCTCAGCCAAGTAGCTGGAACTACAGCCGTGTGCCACCACTCCTGGCTGATTTTTTTTTTTTTTTTTTTTGGTAGAAACGGGGTTTCACCACGTTTGCCGTCCTAGTCTCGAACTCCTGGCCTCTGGTGATCCACCCATCTCAGCCTCCCAAAGTGCTGGGATTATAGGCATGAGCCACTGTGCCCAGTCTGGACCAGGCTCTTTAAAACCTCCCACAGACAGAGATATTCTGTGCTTTTACCCCTTCTTGCTGTGATCTTGTTGTGACCAATGTAATTACAAGGGTGGAAGGACCATAGAGGCCATATCCCATTAGGATTGGAAAGGGCCAGGCCCTGCTTAGGTTGTGCATTTGTTCTTGGATGAATCATGACGGATGCTGATGGATGGCTGGATCATGTTCCCAGCTCTGGGAGTGAGGATATGGCCCCATCAGCCTCATCAAATCATGTGGAGTGTATCAGTTTCTATTGCTGATGTAACAATTTACCACAAATTTAGGGGCTTGAAGTTGCACACGTTGATTATCTCCCAGTTCTAGAGGTCACAAGTCTAAAATGGGAACCACTGGGCTAAAATCAAAGTAATGGCTTGGCTGCCTTCCTTTCTGGAGGCTCTAGGAGAGAATCAGTGTCCTTGCCTTTTCCACCTTCTAGGGGCCACCTATGTCTCCTGGCTTGTGCCCTATTCCTCCATCCTCAACAGCAGCAACCTCCTCATGCTCTTATTTTTTTGGTTCTCATTTTTCTGTCTCCCTGTTCTATTTATAAGGACTTTTGTGTTTATATTGGGTGTACTGGATAATCCAGGATAATCTCCCCACTCCAAGTCAGCTGATTAGCAATCTTAATTCCTTCTGCAACCTTAATTCCCCTTTTTCATGTAATCTAACACAGTTACAAGTTCCAGGGGTTGTGATGTGAATATCTTTGGAGGCTGTTAATCTGCATACTATATAGAATCAACACAATCACATTGAAGTGGAGAAAAAAGTGGTTCCCCAAAGGAAGGGATGTTGCACAGGCAATAAGCGTCTGTCTTCTACCACAAAGATTTAAGGGGGCCTGTGCACCCCTCTTGCTGCACTTCATTTATACTTTTATTAAGCATTTGTAGCAGGCGTTTGTGAGGTCCTGTGTCACATCTCTGCAACTCACCTGATTTCAGTGCACCTTTGATAGACAGTTCTGTGTACTTTGCCAGTATTATTTCTCAAGCATATATGGAAACACCTCTCTGCTTTCTCTAAGACAGTAGAAGCCAAATTCAGGTGCACCCTGAAAGTATCAGGGAATTAATAACCTGGAAGCTACCCTCACCCCATGTGGAAGGGGGTCAGTGCTTAGATACTGCAGCCTCCATCTGCTGGTGGAGTTCTTCCTCCTCTTCCTCCTCTTTCTCCTCTTCCTCCTCCTCCTCCTCTTCTTCTTCTCCTTCTCCTTGTCCTTCTCCTTCTCCTTCTCTCCCTCTGTTGCCCAGGCTGGAGTGCAGTGGCATGATCTCAGCTCACTGCAACCTCCACCTCCCAGGTTCTAGCGGTTCTCCTGCCTCAGCCTCCCGAATAGCTGGGACTACAAGAATATGTCACCATACCAGTTACTTTGTGTATTTTTAGTAGAGATGGGATTTCACCATATTGGCCACACTGGTCTTGAACTCCTGACCTCAAATGATCTGCCCGCCTCGGCCTCCCAAAGTACTGGGATTACAGGTGTGAGCCACTGTGCCCAGCCCAAGTGGAGCACTTCTTGGTGTGCTTTCTTCATGGTTCCTTCGAAGGTCCCAGCAGGATTCACACACCTCATTCAAACACCTCGTTTTGGCTTTTCCCCCTTTTTGGTTTCATTCTCCCTATTCCCTACTCCTGCTTCCTGGCATCACCTCCCAAATAAACTACCTGGACCCACACCCTTCTCTCAGATTTTGCTCTTAGGGGAAACCCTATTAGACAGCACATATTCCTGATGTTTGCTGGAGAGGTAGTGATGTGGCTGTCTGCACGGTGGCGCCCTGCCAGTGCAAACCAGTGCAGTTTGTTTACAGGCACTTGCCCTGATGGGCTAGTGTCCATTCCATTGGCTGATGCTCACGCCATAAAAGTCATCTGGCACTACTGAGGTCCATCAGCACAATAACATGAATCACTGTTACTGACGCACCCTTCTTGGCTGCTTATGAGGTTCTAGTTCAAGACCTATGGATAAGGAGTATAAATATCATAAGATGCAATCCTTGGGGTCATGTGCTAAAAGGTCTGTGTACCTAAAATGGGGAGGAAAGGTTGTCTGAGGTCACTTTAAAACAAATAGTTCAGGCTGAAAGCAGCGTTGTTTATTTGAATTCTGGCAATCACCCTGTGAATTTATTTATATGCCAAGGGAAATGCGAGGACAGTGGACTCTAGAAACCTTGTGCCCCAAGCTGCAAAAGACAGCAGGCTTGGGCCCAGAGAGACACCAAGACCTTGCAGAAGACTCAATGAATACCTGGTGGCCGAGCGCAGTGGCTCACGCCTGTCATCCTGGCACTTCGGGAGGCCGAGGCGAGTAGATCATCTGAGGTTGGAAGTTTGAGACCAGCCTGACCAAGACAGTGAAACCCTGTCTCTACTAAAAATACAAAAATTAGATGGGTATGGTGGTGCACACCTGTAATTCCAGCTACTCAGGAGGCTGAGGCCTGAGAATCACCTGAACCCAGGAGGCAGAGGTTGCAGTGAGCTGAGATCGCACCACTGCACTCTAGCCTGGGCGACAGAATGAGACTTGGCCTCAAAAAATAAACAACAACAACAAAAAACCCCGCAAATGCCTGATGACTTTTGATGGGTGTCAAGTGTTCTCTGTCAGCTGATGGGGACATCATTTAATCTATGTAGTAGATGAGGATCAGGTAGCAGGCACGAAGTCTCAAGAAGACTTTTATCCCCTCTCTAGGTCATACAGCAATCCCCTGCCCCACTGCCTGACCCCGTGCAGCATGGGGCCATTCTCTTCACCTCCCTCAGAATCTCAGTTGGTCACCTTGGAGCAGAGAGACTGTCCATTCTCCGGGGGGAGCACCACCAGCAGATGGCATAGATTTTCCACCACCCACCAAAACTGCCGCCTGACTTTAAAACAGGACAAGAAAAAAGAATGAAAATCCCAAGGCCCTGTTTTTTTTCTTAAAAGTACTTTTAAAGGAGATTTTTGGCCGGGCATGGTGGCTCATGCCTTTCTAATCTCAGCACTTTGGGAGGCTAAGGCAGGTGGATCACCTGAGGTCAGGAGTTCAAGAACAGCCTAGCCAACGTGGTGAAACCCTGTCTCTACTAAAAATACAAAAAATTAGCTGGGCGTGGTGGCATGTGCCTGTAATCCCAGCTACTAGGGAGGCTGAGGCAAGATAATTGCTTGAACCCAGGAGATGCAGGTTGCAGTGAGCCGAGATCGTGCCATTGCGCTCCAGCCTGGGCAACAAGAGCAAAATTCCGTCTCAAAAAAAAAAAAGAAAAAAGGGAGTTGTTGTTTTTTTTTTCATTTTAAATTTACCTTTTATATTTTTGTACATATTGTTAGGCGTCAGTCACACTTAATGATCTTGGAAGAGCAAATCAGCCTTCAGAGCACTCTCTGTCCTACTTCCAACTTTACTTGTGGCATGACCATTTTCATTAAAATCTCAAAGGAAAAAGAATCTTATAAAAAGAAAAGCAGGCCGGACGCGGTGGCTCACGCCTGTAATCCCAGCACTTTGGGAGGCCAAGGCAGGCGGATCACGAGGTCAGGAGATCGAGACCATCCTGGCCAACATGGTGAAACCCTGCCTCTACTAAAAATACAAAAATTAACCGGGTGTAGTGGCGCGTGCCTGTAATCCCAGCTACTCGGGAGGCTGAGGCAGGAGAATCGCTTGAACCTGGGAGGCGGAGGTTGCAGTGAGCTGAAATTGTGTCACTGCGCTCCAGCCTGGGCAACAGAGCAGGACTCCATCTCAAAAAAAAAAAAAAAAAAGAAAAAGAAAAGAGAAGAAAAGCAAGAGGACGACTCTTATTCTGAGCATCTATTAAGTTTTTTTTTGTGTATGTATTAAGCTGTACTATGAGTAGTTGGTTTGTATGAAGTGGTTAAATAGGTCAAATACAAAAGATTTCTCTCTCTCTCTCTCTCTCTGTTTTTGGAGACAGGGCCTCGCTGGAGTGGTGCAGTGGTGCAATCACTGCTCATTGTAACCTTGACCTTCCTGGCTCAAGCAATTCTCCCTTCTTAGCCTCCCCAGTACCTGGGACCACAGGTGCACACCATTATGCCCAACTAATTTTTAAAATTTTTGTAGAGACAGGGGGTCTCACTATGTTGTTCAAGGTGATCTCAAACACCTAAGCTCAAGTGATTCTCCTGCCTTGGCCTCCCTAAGTGGTGGGATTACAGGTGTGAACTGCCATATCTGGCTGGGTTTCTCTTTTTTTTTCCTCTTTTTTTGTCTATAAAGTTGCTGTTTGTTTATAAATGTTTTCACTTGTTTGATGTATGTGTGAAACAATGTTCAACAATTAACCGGAATTTTATTTTGCTGATTTGTTATGCCTGTGTCCCTTATTCTTAGAGTATTTTATTTATTTATAAAAGTATTATTTTTGAGACAGGATCTCATTTCTGTCACCCAGGCTGCAGTGCAGTGGCACAATCACGGCTCACTGCAGCCTCAACCTCCCAGGCTCAAGCGATCCTCCCATCTCAGTCTCTTGAGTAGCTGGGTATACAGGGTGCTTGCAACCATGCCTGGCTAATTTTGTATTTTTCGTAGAGAACAGGTCTCACTATGCTGCTCAGGCTGGTCTTGAACTCCTGGGCTCAAGCGATCCTCCTGCCTCAGCCTCTCAACATGCTGGGATTATAGGCATGAGCCACTGTGCCCTGCCTGTAAGAGTATTTTAGGCTGGCTCACACCTGTAATCTCAGTACTTTGGGAGGCCAAGGTGGGCGGATCACGAAGTCAGGTGTTCGAGACCAGCCTGGCCGACATGGTAAAACCTTGTCTCTACTAAAAATACAAAAATTAGCCAGGTGTGGTGGTGTGTGCCTGTAATCCCAGCTACTCAGGAGGTTGAGGCAGGAGAATTGCTTGAACCCAGGAGACAGAGGTTGCAGTGAGCCGAAATCGTGCCACTGCACTCCAGCCTGGGTGACAAAGCAAGCCTCTGTCTTGAGAAAAGAAAAGAAAGAGTATTTTAGAGAGTATTTTACCTGTACTGAGTGTTATTTTACTGTGGAGGCAGGAATGCCATGAAGTGGACACAAATGCAATGCCGTTTGGTTGTTAGAGTGCAGCTATTTTGTGCAGGTTGTGAGCTGCACAAAGGTGTGAGGATCGTTATGTTTCTTCGGCATCTCTGTTGGAGTGCAAGCATACTGTCAAATTGCATGATAATGACTAGGCATGTGATGGACGAAGTCACCAAAAACAGGGCTGGCTATGCGAGAGTCCTAAAGAAGGCTCAGGTGGGCTGGCGCCAGTTTACAGTTTTACCTTTATATATATATATATATATTTTTTTTTTTTTTGGCAGAATCTCACTCTGTTGCCCAGGCTGGAGTACAATGGCACAATCTCGGCTCACTGCAATCTCTGCCTCCCAGGTTCAAGCAATTCTCGTGCCTCAGCCTCCCAGTACCTGGGACTACAAGCGTGCCTCACCATGCCTGGCTAATTTTTTGTATTTTAGTAGAGACGGGGTTTCACCATGTTGGCCAGGCTGGTCTCGATGCACCCGACTACCTTTATTTATATTCAGCAAGTGATCACTGAGCTTGCTCAGGCTCTGCACTGAACCTGCGGTTATACCTGGAATCATTCAACAGTGAAAAGCTATGAACTTTATTTATTCATGTATTAATAATGTATACAGTCAACTTGTCATGCCGTTCAATAAGCACAAATATCTTCTATGTGTTCAGAATGTTCTGGAATTTGGAAAAACAAAGATAAATAAGGCTGAGGACCTGCCCTGAGGAATTTATAGACTAAAAAGGAAGACATAAACAAACAGGTAGCTGATGCAACAGTTCAGAAACATCAAGAGCCTGAATCTTCTACAAGACCCAAGGAGGATAAAAATCAAATAAACTTTTAATTCCCTCTTTACAGTGTTGATGATCTCTATCTAAAAGTCTTGAGTAAATGCCTTTCTGGTTAATTAGTCACCATTGGCTGAGGGCAGGGGCTTACACCTGCAATCCCATCACTCTGGGAGATCGAGGTAGGAGTTTGAGACCAACCTGGGCAACATAGCAAGACCCTGTCTCTGTTTTAATTTTAATTTTTTTTTTTTTTGAGATGGAGTTTTGCTCTTGTTGCCCAAGCTGGAGTGCAATGGTGCGATCTTGGCTCACCACAACTTCCGCCTCCCAGATTCAAGTGACTCTCCTGCCTCAGCCTCCAGAGTAGCTGGGATTACAGGCATGTGCCATCACACCTGGCTAATTTTGTATTTTCAGTAGAGACAGGATTTCTCCATGTTGATCAGGCTGGTCTCGAACTCTTGACCTCAGGTGATCCACCCACCTGGACCTCCTAAAGTCCTAGGATTACAGCCGTGATTAAAATTATTTTTTTAAAAAAGGCTGGATGCAGTGGCACACACCTGTAATCCCAGTACTTTGGGAGGCCCAGGTGGGAGGATCACTTGAGGTCAGGAGTTTGAGATCAGCCTGGGTAACATAACAAGACTCCTGTCTCTACCAAAAAAAAAAAAAAAAAATCCTAACAACGATTTTAAAAAAAGAAAAGAAGTAACCATCCTTTCCCTTTTAAACAAAGTAATAACCCCATTTGCCTTTCCCCTTTGTATCTAGTGCTATTTAGAAAGAAACGGGAAATGAAGAGGGAGAGAAAGGGGAGAAAGCCTAATATAATTGCACACTGACCTGCAAGGTAATTGAGATGCTTTCTCCACACTCCAAGATTTTCCCCAGCATACAAAAACTTTCATTGTTATATTTGTGGTAAGTTTATATTCACATCAGTGTAATCACTAGCTTAAAGTGTCTGGTGGATTTTCCTGCTGATGCAGTTTTGGTGAGTGAAGAACTTTATGCTCCAATAATGGAAAACCCAAGTCTAGCTTTCCCTGCGAAGCTGAGAATGGGTTCCAGAAATGTCACAGCACTGACGTTTTCATTAGTCTGGAAACTTCATCACTGGAGTTGGTGGAAGTAAGATTTAAGTCTTAGATGTGACTTCTACAGTGAAAATACCAAAGAACCTTCCTATGAATAATTAAATGGCTGTACTGAGCCAGAGCAACAGCAAAAGATAAAAAGTAGCCGTTTGTCATCAGCCGGACTTAAAGGGGCCGAGTCCAGTTTTTATTCAACCTGCTTCAAGTGAAACTGCATCAGCCTTCACTCTTGTATTGGCATGAAGGGAAGCTTTTGGCATCAGATGTTTTTCCACAGGAGAACTGTTTGTTTGCTTAGTGAAACTGCAATAATAAAATTAATTAAAAGCTTTTAGCTATAGACAGAGGAATATAAATGGACATTCAAAATGGCAAGATGAGTTCAAGGCCACGTAGCAAATGTAACTATAGTCGGTGTAAGAATTAAAGCAATTAAGATGCTTTCTTTTTCTTTTACTTTTTTTTTTTTTTTAAGATAGGGTCTTGCTCTGTTGCTCAGGCTGGAGTGTAGTGGTGCAATCACGACTTATTGCAGATTCAAACTCCTGTTATCGAGGGATCCTCCCACCTCAACCTCCCAAGTAGCTGGGATTACAGGTGCACACCACCATGCCCTGCTAATTTTTGTATTTTTTTTTTAATGCAATGGGGTCTCACTATGTTCTCCAGGCTGGTCCCAAACTCCTTGGCTCAAGTGATCTTCCCACCTCAACCTCCCAAAGTGCTGGGATTACACATGTGAGACCATGCCTGACCTAAGAGTCTTAAAGTGCTTAGTGCTGGCTCATAGGAAATACTATTATGTGGCAGCAATTCTTATTCCTGACCACTCTTCTGTATTAGTTTCCTATTGCTGCTGTGACAAATTACCACAAGATTAGTGACTTAACACAAATTTGGCTAGGTGCGGTGGCTAATGCCTGTAATCCCAGCACTTTGGGAGGCCGAGGCAGGCAGATCACAAGGTCAAGAGATCAAGACCATCCTGGCCAACATGGTGAAACCTTGTCTCTACTAAAAATACAAAGATTAACTGGGCATAGTGATGCCTGCCTGTAATTCCAGCTACTTGGGAGGCTGAGGCAGGAGAATTGCTTGAACCCGGGAGGTGGAAGTTGCAGTGAGTCGAGATCGTGCCACTGCACTCCAGGCGGGGCGACAGAGTGAGACTCCATCTCTTTCTCACACACACACACACACACAAACACACACACACACACAGAAAAAAACCCACAAATTTATCTTATGTTCTGGAGGTCAGATGTTTCAAATGAGTCAGCAGGACTACATACTGGAGGATGTAGTGGAAAATCTGTTTCCTTGCCTTTTGCAGTATTTAGAGGCCACCTGTTCTGACTCTGACTTTCCTGCTTGGCTCTTTTTTTTTTTTTTGAGATGGAATATCACTCTGTCACCCAGGCTGGAGTGCAGTGGCATCAATCTTGGCTCACTGCAAGCTCCGCCTCCTGGGTTCACGCCATTCTCCTGCCTCAGCCTCATGAGTAGCTGGGACTACAGGCGCCCGTCACCACGTCCGGCTAATTTTTTGTATTTTTAGTAGAGATGGGGTTTCACCGTGTTAGCCAGGATGGTCTCGATCTCCTGACCTCGTGATCCGCCTGCCTCGGCTTCCCAAAGTGCTGGGATTACAGGCATGAGCCACCACACCCAACTTTTGGCTTTCATAAGGACCTATGTGATGACATTGTACCCACCTGGATAATTCAGAATAATCTTCCCATCTCAAATCTTTAATTTGATCACATCGGAAGTCATTTTTGTCCTGGTAATGTAATGCCCATAGATTCTTTTTTTTTTTTTTTTTTTTTTTTTTTTTTTGAGACGGAGTCTCACGCTGTTGCCCAGGCTGGAGTGCAGTGGCGCGATCTCGGCTCACTGCAAGCTCCGCCTCCCAGGTTCCCGCCATTCTCCTGCCTCAGCCTCCTGAGTAGCTGGGACTACAGGCGCCCGCCACCGCGCCCGGCTAATTTTTTGTATTTTTAGTAGAGACGGGGTTTCACTGTGGTCTCGATCTCCTGACCTTGTGATCCGCCCGCCTCGGCCTCCCAAAGTGCTGGGATTACAGGCTTGAGCCACCGCGCCCGGCCATGCCCACAGATTCTAAGGATTAGGATGTGGTCTTGTTTGGGAATGAGGACATAACTCAGTTTACCACATCTTCTTTCAATTTCCCTGCTCTGGGCTGGGCACAGTGGCTCACGTCTGTAATCCCAACACTTTGGGAGGCTGAGGCGGGCAGATTGCTTGAGTCCAGGAGTTCAAGACTAGCCTGGGCAACATGGCGAGATCTCGTCTCACAAAATATATAAACATTAGCTGGACATGGTGGCGCGCACCTGTGGTCCCAGCTACTCCGGCGGCTGGAGTGGGAGAATCACTTGAGCCCAGGAAGTCGCGGCTGCAGTGAACTGAGATTGTGCCACTGCACTCCAGCCTGGGTGACACAGACCCTGTCTCAAAAACAAAACAAGAAGAAGAAAAAGAAGAAAGGAGGAGGAGGAGGAGGAGGAGGAGGAAGAAGAACATTTCTGCTCTATTTTGGCTGAAATGATAGCAGCTTCCATTGACTGAGGGGGTTTAGAAATGACAGAAAATGCACTGGGTGTAGCAGATGCAGACCGCGCTGTTATCCTTGCCCTTAGTATTTCTGGGCTCCCTGGCCATATTTTCAACTGCCCACATGTAAAACTATTTGCCTGAGGGCCTTCTCTGGCTACCAGAGCTTCACTTGCTCCTGGGAGGCAGATCAGAAGTGCCAAGGAATTAGTCCTCCTCTCTGCCCCAAGCAGCTGTTAATTGATGGCTGATAAGGACCCAACTCCCCCCACTATTTGCTGAGAAAACTCCTAGGTGTGTGTTATACATAGTCTTCTAGAGTTCCCCAGTGGAGGCTGGGAGCAGTGGCTCATGCCTGTAACCCCAACACTTTGGGAGGCTGAAGCGGGAGGATCGCTTAAGCCCAGGAGTTCGGGACCAGCCTGGGCAACATGGTGAGGCTCCCATCTCTATTAAACAAACAAACAAACAAAAACACAAAATAATAGAGTGCTCCAGTGGTCTACGGTGGTGACTCGCTTGGCAATATGCCCTCTCCTCTGTTGTCTTCCTTCCCGTTCTGATCTCATTTTCTCTACTCCCCTAGTAATGTTTTCTGGATCATCGGCTAAATAAACTACTCACAGATGAATCCTTGCCTCAGGATCTGCTTCTAGGGAAATTCAAATTAGCATATTTGAGCAATCAAGTAAGTTGTCCAGTGTCCCATGGCTACTAAGTGATAGAGGAAGGTTTTGAACCCAGGTCTGCTGCAGAGCTCATGTTCTGTAACCACTCCCAGTCACTTCTTGTCTTTTTAAAAAAAAAAAAAATTCCCTTTTCTTTTTCACCTGCTATCAAACCCAGTCACTTCTTTTAGCTGGCTTTGTGGCTCATTGTACCTAAGGGAGACTGTTGACACAGCATGTAATAAAGCTAAAAGGTGCCTATTTTCTTTTTTTTTTTTTTTTTTTTTTTTTTGAGACGGAGTCTCGCTCTGTCACCCAGGCTGGAGTGCAGTGGCCGGATCTCAGCTCACTGCAAGCTCCACCTCCCGGGTTCACGCCATTCTCTTGCCTCAGCCTCCCAAGTAGCTGGGACTACAGGCGCCCGCCACCTCGCCCGGCTAGTTTTTTGTATTTCTTAATAGAGACGGGGTTTCACCGTGTTAGCCAGGATGGTCTCGATCTCCTGACCTTGTGATCCGCCCGTCTCGGCCTCCCAAAGTGCTGGGATTACAGGCTTGAGCCACCGCGCCTGGCCAAAAGGTGCCTATTTTCAAGTCCTGATTTGAAGGAAGAGTGTAGACCCTGATCTGGTGGGGATGGGGATGCGGTGACTCAGGCTGCGGGCGCTTGTGGGAGCGCCCTGGGTATCCTTGGGCAGCACACACAGACTCATGGGTCAGATGGGAGAGGCTGGATTTCCATTATTTTTCTAAGTTCAAATTCAGCGGCAGGATATAGTAACAAAAAACTGGCTTAAAAAGTATGTACATGCACGTCCTTTATCAATACATAATGTGCTTAGGGTAGTACATCAGGACCAGATCCAGGACCCAGGCAATTTTCCTAGAATGTGGCTCTACTAGATGTAGCTTTCCTAGAATATGGCTTTTAGCCCACAAACTGCCTGCGCTACCGAAGAAGGAAAAGAAATAGGTGGTCTGTCTGTGTTCCCATTTTGTTTGTTTCTTTGTTTGTTACTGTTTTTCACACTTCAGGGTTGATATTGTCATAATTTTATTTTGTTTTATTTATTTATTTTTTTGAGACGGAATTTTGCTCTTGTTGCCCAGGCTGGAGTGCAATGGCATGATCTCAGCTCACTGCAACCTCCGCCTCCCAGGTTCAAGTGATTCTCCTGCCTCAGCCTCCCAAGTTGTTAGGATTACAAGTTCCCACCATCACTCCGGGCTAATTTTTTGTATTTTTAGTAGAGATGGGGTTTCTCCATTTGGCCAGGATGATCTCGAACTCCTGACCTCAGGTGATCCGCCAGCCTTGGCCTCCCAAAGTGCTGGAATTACAGGCGTGAGCCACCGCACCTGACCGATATTGTCATAATTTTAAATATGATTTCTGATTTCACTAGGACAAAAACTCACAGGAGAGGCAAGGCTGATTTTGCTAGTCTTTCTACCCCTAAGAGTTTTGTGAAGCATTTTTTTTTTTTTTTTTTTTGAGACAGAGTCTAACTCTTTCCACCAAGCCTGGAGTGCAGTGGTGTGAACATGGTTTGCTGCAGCCTCAACTTCCTCCCAGGCTCAAGTACTCCTCCCATCTCAGCCTCCCTGGGACCACAGGTGTGTGGCACAACACATGGCTAAGCTGGGTTTTTTTGTTTGTTGTTTTGTTTGTTTTTCTGTATTTTTTGGAGAGACCAGGTTTCACCATGTTGGCCAGTCTGGTCTTGAACTCCTGGGTTCAAGTGATTTTCCTGCCTTGGCCTCCCACAGTGCTGGGATTACAGGTGTGAGCCACCACGTTGGTTTGTTTTTTAGGAGACAGTCTCACTCTGTCGCCCAGGCTGGAGTGTAGTGACCTGATCATAGCTCACTTCAGCCTTGAATTCCTGGACCCAGTTATTTTTGTTTTCTTTTTGTAGAGATGGGATTCTCTTTATGTTGCCACCAGACTGGTCTTGAACTCCTAGTGTCAAACAGTCCTCCTGCCTCAGCCTCCAAAAGTGCTGCGATGACAGGCATGAGCCACCATACCCAGTAAAATTCTTTACCTTGTGAGGTTTATGTTCAGACACTTAAGTCTTTGGAGAACAGAACCCTGAGAAACCAAGAGTTACATTAGCATTAGAATATGAGAAAAAGAAGGGTCACATTCAGAATACTGCAAGGCTACCAATTCACAGAAGGCATACCTGGCACATCCCTCTGAGTATTGGATGCCACTTGGTCTGAATCCTTTACTTACGGGATAAAACCGTAGGTGTTCTGCCCAATCTCTATCAGTTACCTTATCAGTGACACAGGTGATGTTACAGTTGTTGGCTGCATCCCTACTGGAAAGCCGGAAGAATGGTCCATGCTAGTACATTATTCATGGGTTAATCTATCTCTGCAGTTGAACCATCCCAAGAAGCCTAAAACATGTGAAGGTTTAAGAAATTGAAACATTATTGACTTTTTACTCCTTGGCATCTTGTCATCCCTCAGTCCTGGCTCTTTTATTGTTGGTTTATAATCCATGGACTCTGAATCTCCCACAATAACTTTATATGATCTATTACATATCGTATTATACAATAGCAAATACTAGATTATATTACCAATATCATGTATGGTTGGTTGCATAGCATTTATTGCAAAATCATGATTTGGGCACATTTTAGTCAAAATACGTTTGAATCAATTAATTTTTTTCAATCTATTTTTAAAGACAGGTTCTCTCTCTGTCACCCAGGCTGGAGTATAGTGGCATGATCATAGCTCACTGCATCCTTGAACTCTTGGGCTCAAATGATTATCCTACCTCAGCCTCCCAAGTAGTTAGGACGACAAGTATGCACCACCACACCTGGCTAATTTATTATCATTATGCTTTGTAAAGATGGGGTCTCACTATGTTGCCCAGGCTGGTCTCCAGCTCCTGGGCTCAAGTGATTCTCCTGCCTCAGCCTCCCAAAGTGCTGGGATTATAGACATGAGCCGCTGTGCCCAGCTGAATCAATTTACCGATTTTGTTTTGTTTTGTTTTTGAGACCGAGTCTCTGTTTCCAGACTGGGGTGCATTGGCGTGATCTCAGCTCACTGCAGCCTCTGTCCCCTAGGTTCTAGCTATTCTCGTGCCTCAGCCTCCTGAGTAGCTGGGACTACAGGTGTAAGTCACCAAGCCCAGCTAATTTTTGTATTTTTAGTAGAGATAGGATTTCACCATGTTGGCCAGGCTGGTCTTGAACTCCTGACCTCAGGTGATCCGCCTGCCTCAGCCTCCCGAAGTGCTGGGATTACAGGCGTGAGCCACTGCGCCCAGCCTTCGAACTATTGTTCTTAAAAAAAAAAAATAATAGATTTTACCTTGACCAAAGAGTTTGGGACTAAATATTTTCCCCACTAGAAAAATTTTGAAGTACTTATGTGGGAAAAGGGAACAATGCAGGAAATGTTGCTGAGCAAATCTCTTTACCCCCTCTTTTCAGACTGCAGTTTCACGGGGATTCCTAAGCCTAGGTGCTAACATGTGTGCCTAGAAAAACAGAGGTGGCATGGATGTTAGAAGGCTGTGTGCAAGTGGATGGCATCCAATCCATAGAGTGCTTAGAGAACAGTGGAGAAAAGATGAAGCGATAAAGAGATTGTGAAGCCAGATATCCTAAGGCTGCTGAGGGAAGCTCAAGGGGGATTGGGAGTTGGAGACTGCGTCCCTCACGTGGCTGAGCTGCAAGAATAGCTCACTCCTTTCTTGATGACAGTTACTCCAAGTCAGATAGTATTTTGCCTGGCCTCCACTCAGTAAATTGAAAATGTGCAGCCATTTGAAACTACACCATGACAGTGGCTCATGCCTATAATCCTACCACTTTGGGAGACTGAGGTGGGCAGAAGGCTTGAGCCCAGGAGTTTGAGACCAGACTGGGTTACATGGTGAAAACCCATCTCCACAAAAAAAAAATACAAAAGTTATCTGGATGTGGTGGCTCATACCTATACTTCCAGCTACTTGGAAGGCTGAGGTGGGAGGATCATCTGAGCCCAGGAGACTGAGGCTACGGTGAGCTGAGATTGCTCCACTGTACTCCAGCCTGGGCTACAATGTGAGAATCTGTCTCAAAAAAACAAAACAAAACAAAACAAAAAAACCAAAACAAAACTACACCATGGGCCAGGCATGGTGTCTCACACCTGTAATCTTAGCACTTTGAGAGGTCAAGGCAGGAGGATTGCTTTACACCAGGAGTTCGAGACCTGCCTGGGCAGCATAGTGAGACCCCCATAGCTAAAAGTAATCATAATAATGATAATAATAAAAAGTTAAACTACTCTAGGTGCAGATTTTGGGGGCACAAGGATTTGCCATGCACAAGCTGGGACATAGCTGCCTGTCCTGAAAACAGAGGTGTCGTGTCCACTTTCCCACCATACGCTGTGGCCATCCTTTTGACAGTCCACTCCATTGATGGAACAGATAAATCAGAAGTCCTGCTGGAAGGAAACCAATTGTTCAACTCTTGAATTCTTTTGCAAAAGAATTCAAGTCATTTAAGGTTAGCCTTAAAATAGAACACCCCAGTAATGTGATCAACATGGAACAAAAGCTCCGGGACAGACAGGAGGTCAGAGAGAAAATGATACCTCTGGCCGGCAACCCCGCAGAGACTTCCAGGAATAAGCAGGTAGCAGCCTCAGAAATGCCACTGATATCTGATGTGTCCGCAGTTTCCAAAGACCCTGGATGTTCCTTGATTCTCTACTACTTTTTTGTGTCACTAAACACTGACTCTTACATAACACAAGTTTCTGAACAGAAATTAATATAATCTCATTAATTAGATAGAGGAGATGAGTTGCAATGCAAACTGGGTGAAGAATTAGTATCTAGACAAAAGAAGGGAGTGTGAGCTCACCAAGGGTACCCACAGTCAAATCACTTTGTCTGTTGGGGTGGGCTGCTTAATTGGTATTTTATTCTTTTGTTTATTATTAGTGGTTGTGAACAGGGTCTCATTATCTTTTCTTCTTCCAAGACTTGTGTTAAATATATACTAGACCTTCTCACATTATCTTCCAGGTCTTCTCTCATTCTGATCTGAATTTCTTTTTTTAGTCTTATGTGTCTTTTATCCCCTATTTTCCTAATAATAGATATTAAAGTTGAAAAAAGTGTATATAGCAAGTCTAGGACAAGCTAAAGACATGTCCCATACTTCTGGAAATATGCTTAATGTAATCAAACATTGAATTTTCTCCTTGATTTTTAGCTATTCTACCCTTACAGCTACAAAAACACTTCTACTCTTAAAAAAGAAAAGAAGAAGAATGCTGGGCATGGTGGCTTACACCTGTAATCCCAGCAATTTGGGAGGCCAAGGCAGGAGGATGGCTTGAGCCCAGGAATTCAAGACCAGCCTGGGCAACATACCTACCAAGACCTTATCTCTAAAAAATGACGTGGTCGGGCGTGGTGGCTCACACCTGTAATCCCAGCACTTTGGGAGGCCGAGGTGGGTGGATCACGAGGTCAGAAGATCGAGACCATCCTGGCCAACATGGTGAAACCCTGCCTCTACTAAAAATACAAAAATTAGCTGGGCGTGGTGGCACACACCTGTAATCCCAGCTACTTGGGAGGCTGAGGCAGGAGAATTGCTTGAACCCGCGAGGCGGAGGTTGCAGTGAGCTAAGATTGTGCCACTGTATTCCAGCCTGGGTGACAGGAGAGAAACTCGGTCTCAAAAAAAAAAAAAAAAAGAAAAGAAAAGAAAGAAAAAAAAAGAAAATTACACAAAAATTAGCTGGGTGTTGTGGCGTGAGTTTGTAGTCCCAGCTACTCCAGAGGCTGAGGTGGGAAGATCATTTGAGCCTGGGAAATCTAGGCTGCAGTGAACCATGATCGAACACGCCATTGCACTCCAGCCTGGGCAGCACAGAGAGAGCCTGTTTCACAAAAGCAAAACAAAACAAAACAAAACAATTACATTTTAAATAACTCAACTTTGGCTGGGCACGGTGGCTCATGCCTGTAATCCCAGCACTTTGGGAGGCTGAGGCAGGCAGATCATTTGAGGTCGGGAGTTGGAGACCAGCCTGGGCAGAAGAGAGAGATCCTGTTTCACAAAAGCGAAACAAAACAAAACAAAAAAACTGCATTTTAAATAACTCCACTTTGGTTGGGCACGGTGACTCATGCCTGTAATCCCAGCACTTTGGGAGGCTGAGGCAGGCATATCACTTGAGGTTGGGAGTTTGAGACCAGCCTGGCCAAAATGGTGAAACCCCATCTCTACCCAAAATTTAAAAATTAGCCTGCTGTGATGGCACGCACCTATAATCCCAGCTACTCAGCAGGCTGAGGCAGGAGAATTGCTTGAACCTGGGAGGCAGAGGTTGCAGTGAGCCAAGATTGTGCCACTGCACTCCAGCCTGGGCAACAGAGTGAGGCTCCATCTCAAATAAATAAGTAACATACATGCATACATACATACATGCATAAAATAACTTTGTTGTTGTAAGTCTGAAATCCTCTAACCTCTAATCTTCATTATGACATTGAAATAATTGTCTCCCTTTATATTTTAATTCTGTATTTTTAAGATTCCATGTGACATTATTATTTTGTTTCTGTTTTTTTGAGATGGAGCTTCACTCTGTTACCCAGGCTGGAATGCAGTAGTGCATTCTGGGCTCATTGCAACCTCCACCGCCTGGGTTCCAGCAATTCTTGTGCCTCAGCTTCCCAGATAGCTGGAATTATAGGCGCACGCCACCATGCCCAGCTAACTTTTGTATTTTTAGTAGAGACGGAGTTTCACCATGTTGGCCAGTCTGGTCTTGAACTCCTGACCTCAAGTAATCCTTCTGCCATGACATCCCAAAGTGCTGGGATTACAGGCATGAGCCACTGCACCCCGCCTATTTTTGTTTTGTATACTGAATACTTATTTAAAATTACTCACATATATAGCAATTACTTGCTCTTTATTCCATCGTGCACCTCTGATTTTCATTTGGAATCATTTTCATTCTCCTGAAATAATGCCTGTTAGATTTTCCTTTAATGCATGTTTGCTGGTGGTTCAAGTCTTCTTGCTCAGTTTGTCTAAAATGTCTTTATGTTGCCTTTTACCCCCAACTCCTAATTGTAATTGCCTTTGTTCCGGAAGGATAGTTTTGTGATAAGTAGGGTTCTACAATGGCGGTTATTTTCCTTCAGCCTACTGAAGATATCATTCCATTCTCTTCTAGCTCCTGTAAATAAGTCTTTTGAAAGGAATCTATTTTTCCTTTGAATGCTTTAAAATTGTTCTCTTTGGTTTCTGAAGTGTCTTCATAACATATCTAGGAATGAATTTTAAAAAATTTATACTGCTTGGGATTTGTTAGGCTTCATGAATCTGTGGGTTGATGTCCTTCATTAGTTCCAATAATTCTTAGGTTTTTTTTTTTTTTTTTTTCCAAATGTTGCCTCTGCCTCATTCTGTCTTTTCTTCTTCTAAGACTCGGGTTAAAATATGCTAGACCCTCTCCCATTATCCTCTAGTTCTCCTCTCAAGTCTTGTGTGCTTTATGTCTTTTTGTCTTTCCACGCTATATCCTGGATAGTTTCTCCTGACCTATCTTCTACTTTCTGAATTATCCTTTCAGTTGTGTCAAATATGTTTATTCCATCTGCTATGGACTGAATTGTGCACCCCCATATTTGTATGTTGAAGCCCTAACCCACAATATGACTGTATTTGGAGATAGTGCCTACATAAGGAGGTAATTAAGATTGAATTAGGTTATAAGGGTGGGTACCTCTTCTGATAGGATTCATGTGCTTTAAACAGAGACACCAGAAAGCTCTCTCTCTCTCTCTGCCATACAGAGAGAAGGTGACTGCAGCCTCATTAGAAGCCCTGCTAGAACCTTGATCTTGAACTTTCCAGCCTCTATCATGGAGGCTGCCTCAGAATTAATGTCTGAGAAAATAATTTATGTTTTTAAACCACACAATCAGCTGGGTGCAGTGGCTCATGCCTGTAATACCAGCACTTTGGGAGGCCAAGGTGGATGGATCACTTGAGTTCAGGAATTTGAGACCAGCCTGGACAATATGGCGAAATCTCATCTCTACAAGAAATAACAACAACAACGACAAAATTAGCTGGGAGTGGTGGCACACACCTGTAATACCAGCCACTTGGGAGGCTGAGGCACAAGAATCATTTGAACCCAGGAGGCAGAGGTTGCAGTAAGCCATGATCAGGCCACTGTACTCCAGCCTGGGTGACAGAGTGCGACTCAAAAGAAAAAGAAAAAAGGTTTTTAAAAATGAAAGAATAGGCATTTAAAATTTTACCAGGGAACTTTCTTCTCTCTCTCTTTCTTTTCTTTCCTTCCTTCCTTCCTTCCTTCCTTCCTTCCTTCCTTCCTTCCCTCCCTCCCTTCTTTCTTTCTTTCTCTGTCTCTCTCTCTCTCTTTCTTTCTTTCTTTCCTTTTATTTATTCATTTATTTTTTTTTTTTGAGACAGAGTCTCGCTCTGTCACCCAGGCTGGAGTGCAGTGGCCGGATCTCAGCTCACTGCAAGCTCCGCCTCCCGGGTTCACGCCATTCTCCTGCCTCAGCCTCCCGAGTAGCTGGGACCTCAGGCGCCCGCCACCTCGCCCGGCTAGGTTTTTTGTATTTTTTAGTAGAGACGGGGTTTCACCATGTTAGCCAGGATGGTCTCGATCTCCTGACCTCGTGATCCGCCCGTCTCGGCCTCCCAAAGTGCTGGGATTACAGGCTTGAGCCACCGCGCCCGGCCCGCTGCTGCAGCCTCAATTTCCCAGCCTCAAGTCATCTTCCTACCTCAGCTGCAGTGTAGCTGGAACTACAGGCACATACCACATGTCCAGCTAACTTTTTAATTTTTTGTATAGACAGGTCTTACTGTATTGCCCAGGCTGGTCTCAAGTTCTTTGGCCTCAAGAGATTCTCCCACCTCAGCCTCCCAAGGTGCTGAGATTATAGGTGTGAGCCACTGTGCCTGGCCAGAACTCTCACTATACAGTCCTGTCCATTTAAACCCTTTCTCTAAATATCCCTAGATCTCTGTTTCCCAAATTTTCCCATAAATTCCCTGCAACCTTCCTTTTGACCTTGAGCACTCTACACAGTCATCCCATTTCTAGTTCATCTATAGGAATAATGGAGTTGACAGCAAATAATGTTTTTCAACTGCTTGAATATTAGAGTCCTTCTCCCTTGTAGAGCAATACATGTCTATGATGAAGCATAGTAAAATAGCTGTAGAACCAATTCGGAGATAAAATTACAGGAACTCTATAAGAGCACATGTGGCTTTTCTCTGTCTCTGATTCTACCTCTTCTGGAAATGAGCAGGAGTAACTTAGGTGAGCTCACAAACATAGCTACCATGCGGTATGTACCCTTACACCACCCCTGCCCCCACTCCCACTGTAGTTTCCTGGGCTTTAATCTGTTTTAAGTTCTTTGATGCTTGTGAAGCTACTTCTGCTGAGTTTGTTGACACCGACATTGTTACCATAGTTACCACTGAAGTCAGACAATGTACTGGAGGGGAGTTGCTTCCTGCCCTAACCAAGACAAAGACACTATAACCTTTGAGGTTGCTGGTGTATCCGTGTCCTCGGTGAAGAATTCATGTATGAGCTGAGGTTGCCAAAGAAGCAGGGAAGCTTTCTTTCCCTCACCTTTGCCTCACACTCTGTTACACTGAGTTAGAAGACACTTACATGTGAAAACCACAATGACACACTGTGTTCTACCTACGAGGCTGGCAAGATCAAAATGACAGATAAACTGTGTCAGAAAGGGTATGGAAAAACAGATATTGTTGGTGGAATGTAAATGGACATAATCTCTTTAGGAGAACAATTTGGGTATCCATACCATTTGATGGAGCAACTTTATCCGTAATTTATACAGCAACGTGTGCAAAACAAGCACATGGACAGAATAGTCAATGCAGCAGCATCTGTAAGTCAAAGATTGGAAACAACGGGACAGAAGACTCAGTGTGACCTTTCCACATGCCATTGGCTCCACTCCCAGTTCACCTGCAGCCAGGAGGAAAGTTTTGTATGTGCTGACAAGGCTTCCCACCTCAAGCCACCTGCAACACCCTCAAGGGAAATCTTCAACCAGTGATAATGAAAGATGATGCATGTCTTAGTTTACTCAGGTTGCCATAACAAAGTACCAAAGACTATGTGGCTTAAATGACAGAATTTTATTTGCTCACAGTTCTTGATTCTAGAAGTCCAAGATCAAGATTCTGGCTGATATGGTTTCTGATGAAGGCTTTCCTTCTGGCTTGTAGGAAAGGCCATGTGAGGTCTTAGTGAGAAGGCCTTAGTGCATGCACATGGGAAGACAGAGCAAGCTGTCCAGTGTCTCTTCTCATAAGGACACTAATCCTATCAGATCAGGGCCCCACCTTTATGATCTCATATAACCTTATGCATGACCCTTGAACAACACAGGGGCTAGGGACATCAACCCCTCACACAGTTGAAAATTCACATATAACTTTTGATTCCTCAAAAACTTAACTATTTCAAGGAATTAGGACATGGAAAAATAAAACTAACTACTAATAGACCATTGTCTGGTGACCAGAAGCCTTACAGATGGCCTTACAGATAACATAAACAGTTGACGTGTGTTATATGTATTATGTACTGTATTCTTACAATAAAGTAAGCTAGATAAAAGAAAATGTGATAAAGAAAACCATAAAGAAGACAAAGTATATTTACTATTCATTAAGTGGAAGTGGATCATCATAAAGGTCTTCATTCTTGTTGTCTGGATGTTGAGTAGGCTGAGGAGGTGGAGGAGGAAAAGGAGGGGTTGGTCTTGCTGTCTCAGGGGTTGTGGAGGTGAAGGAGGTGGAAGGGGAAGCAGGAGAGGCACACATGGTGTTAATTTTTATTCAAAAAAATCCACATATAACTGGACCCAAGTAATTCAAACCAGTGTTGTTCAAGGGCCAACTGTAATTGCAAAAGGTCCAATCTCTAAATATTAATACATTCTCACTGGGGTTTAGGGTCCTAATATATACATTTAGTCAGGGGATACATAGACATTCAGCTTATAACAGCATGTAAATACCACGGCTTTCCAGTCTTTTAGTATGATGTTTCTGAGGCCTGTTCTACACAGCCTCTCAGAGGGGTCCCATTGAGCCAAGGCTGTCCTAAGTAAGGGCTTATGTATTAATCTCCTCTTTTGTGGCTCTCCTCCCTTCTTTCTCTCTGGGCTTCCTGGCATCTCCTTCCAAATAAATGACCTCTAACCCAGTTCTTGTCTTAGGGTCTTTTTTTGGGAGAATGGGACAATGTTTCAAATCACCAGTGATTTGAATCTAAAGTTATTCCTACAAGAGGTGCTATGGTCTGAATGTTTGTGTTGTTCCCTGCTCTCCCAGTTCCCATGTTGAAATTGAATCACCAATGTGACTATTAGGAAGCAGAGCCTTTGGGAGGTGAGTAGATCATGAATGGGATTAGATCTTTTATTTTTATTTTTATTTATTTTTTTCAGACAGGGTCTCACTCTGTCACTCAGCAAGCTGGAGCGCGATCTCAGCTCATTGCAACTTCCACCTCCCGGGCTCAAGCAATCCTCCTGCTTCAGCCTCCTGAGTAGCTGGGACTACAGGTACACACACCACACCCAGCTAATTTTTGTATTTTTTGTTGAGACAGGGTTTCGCCATGTTGCCCAGGCTGTTCTCAAACTCCTGAGCTCAAGCAAATCTGCCCGCCTCAGCTTCCCAAAGTGCTGAGATTACAGGCGTGAGCCACTACACCCAGCCTAGATCTCTTACAAAAGAAATCCCAGAGAGTTAGTGAACCTGTTCCACCATGTGAGGATGCAGCTATAAGGTGCCATCTATGAATCAGGGAGCAGGCCCTCACAAGACAATGAATCTGCCAGCACCTTGATCTTGGACGTTATAGCCTCTGGAGCTTTGAAAAATAAATGTCTGTAGTTTATAAGCTACCCAGATTATAATATGTTGTTATAGCAGCCTAAGCAGACTAAGACAGGTTTTCAGTCCTGCAGGTAGTCCTGTATTCCTAGTACTATGGTTGAAATTGTTATATATTGGTTCCTGGCAAGTGCCAGCTCATGCTGCAGTGTGGGAGAGACTGGAGTTGAAGAGACTCTGGAAATAGGCAAGTACCAAGACCCCAGTCTAGAGGAGAGAAGACCATATCCTCCGGGCACACCAGAGGCAAAAACAGGGCTCCCGTCTCCCATCAAACCTGGAAAGTCCTCATAGATGAGTGGAACATGCATCTACTCTTGAAGAAACAAGGCAGAATTTGAAATTTTGAAACACATTCTAACAAATTGTGATTGAAAAGTTAGATTTAGAGAATTACAACCATATCTGTTCTGATTTTTATCACCATTGCCTGTCCTTAAGTTTTCTATAAATGAAATCACTCAGTATACTTTTTTTTTCTTTTTTTTTGAGACAGAGTCTTGTTCTTTTGTCCAGGCTGGAGTTCAGCGGCATGATCTCTGGTCACTGCAACCTCCGCCTCCCGGGTTCAAATGATTCTCATGCCTCAGCCTCCTGCGTAGCTGAGACTACAGGCATGCACCACCATGTTTGGATAATTTTTTGTATTTTTAGTAGGAATGGGGTTTCACAACGTTGCCCAGACTGGTCTCGAACTTCTGAGCTCAGGCAATCTGCCTGCCTTGGCCTCCCAAAATGCTAGGATTGCAGGCAGGAGCCACCGTGCCCTGCCAGTGTATCATTTTGTGCCTATCTTTTTTCACTCACCATGCTAGTGAGTGTTGTCATCTGTGTTGTCATGTGTATACTGACCATATATTAAGTAGCCTACTTACAGACGATACAAAGTTGGTAATAAAGGTAAACATTGAAAATTGTGTTTTTCATCTTCTCACATATGAAAGAAAAAAGATATAAGTAATCCAAATAGGATATATCTCGCTCTGTCTCCCAGACTGGAGTGCAGTGGCACAATCTCAGCTCACTGCAGCCTCAACCTCCTGGACTCAAGCTATCCTCCCACCTCAGCGCCCCCCTCCCCAGAGAAGCTGTGACTATACGCACACACCACCATGCCCAGCTAATTTTTGTAGAGACAGGGTTTTGCCATGTTGCCAGGCTGGTCTGGAACTCCTGGGCTCAAGTGATCCCCCACGTTGGCCTCCCAAAGTGCTGGGATTACAGGCATGAGCCATCGCACCTGGCCTGTGTTTTTTGTTGTTTTGGAGACAGGGTCTTGTTCTTTTGTCCAGGCTGGGGTGCAGTGATGCAATCATAGCTCACTGTAATCTCAAACTCCTGAGCTTAAGGAATCCTCCTGTCTCAGCCTCCCGAGTAGTTAGGACTACTGCAGGCCAGCACACCAGGTACCTTTCTTTTTTGTAGACACAGGGTCTTCCCAGATTGCCCAGTCTTGTCTCAAACTAGAGGATCTGAGTGATCCTCTGCCTTAGCTCCCTGAATATTTGGGATTATAGGCGTAGCCACTGTGCCTGGCCAAATTTTATTTATTTGTATGTTACCTATGGGTTTCAGTTTCTCAGATTCTTTTAACCCCCTGCGATCATGGGTAACTGTCTATATTTACAGCACAACCTTTGAAAAATTGTCATAGCTTGTATGTATCTGACCCTCTGCCATAACATCCTATAAGAAGCATCTCAAGTTTGGGCATGGTGGCTCATGCCTATAATCCCAGTACTTTGGGAGACTGAGGCTGGCAGATCACGAGGTCAGGAGTTCCAGACCAGCCTGACCAACATGCTGAAACCCCGTCTCTACTAAAAAAAAAAAAAAAAAAAAAAAAAGTAGCCGGGCGCCACACACGCACTTGTAATCTTAGCTACTCAGGAGGCTGAGGCAGGAGAATCACTTGAACCCGGGAGGTGGAGGTTGCAGTGAGCAGAGATCATGCCACTGCACTCCAGCCTGGGTGACAAAGGGAGACTCCGTCTCAAAAAAAAAAAAAAAAAAAGCAGCTCAGTATTTCTTGTTGGTTGAATCTGGTACTGGCTTCCACCCTGTCAATGGGCCTTGCCATTTAGGTATTTCTGTACTTCAGTCATAAAGAAGCTTCAGGTGTTTCCAGATATTAGCCAAAAACCTTGATTCTCCATCATATATGTTTCCCATAGCTTGTAATCCTATATCAGTGCTCGGAGTTAAGAATCATCTCATGAATAATTTTGGGGGACTGACTTGATTATAAAGAGGCAAAGCCAAGTTTCAGCTCAAGCCAGTAAACTACTAGTCACAGGAAAGCTATTAATATATAGTGTTCTAGTTATTCGGGCTATGTAGTAGATTACTCCAAAACTTAATGGTGTAAAACGACCATTTATTTGTATTTTATTTACTTTTTTTTTTTTTTTTTTTGAGACAGAGTCTTGCTCTGTCACCAGGCTGGAGAGCAGTGGCACGATCTTGGCTCACTGCAACCTCCCGGGTTCAAGCGATTCTCCTGCCTTCGCCTCCCAAGTAGCTGGGATTACAGGCCCGCCACCACGCCTGGCTAATTCTTTGTATTTTTAGTAGAGACGGGGTTTCACCGTTTTAGCCAGGATGATCTCGATCTCCTGACCTCATGATCTGCCCTCCTTAGCCTCCCAAAGTGTTGGGATTACAGGCGTGAGCTACTGCACCCGGCATACTTAACTTTTTTTTTTTTTTTTTTTTTTTTTTGAGATGGAGTCTTGCTCTGTCGCCCAGGCTGAAATGCAGTGGAGCGATCTCAGCTCACTGCAAGCTCCACCTCCCGGGCTCACGGCATTCTCCTGCCTCAGTCTCCCGAGCAGCTGGGACTACAGGCGCCCGCCACCACGCCCGGCTAATTTTTTTGTATTTTTAGTAGAGACGGGGTTTCACCGTGTTTGCCAGGATGGTCTCGATCTCCTGACCTCGTGATCTGCCCGCTTCGGCCTCCCAAAGTGCTGGGATTACAGGCGTGAGCCACCGCGCCCAACTTACTTATTTTTTTAAAGCACAGATGAATTGAAACGAAAATATACTCCATAGAGTGGGAGCAGGCTCAAGCAAGCGGCTCAAGAGTCAAAACAACCATTTATTAAGCTCACAGATAATTATGCTTGAGAACCCAGACAGAAATCCTGATGGTGAATCTCTCTCTGTTCCACAGTGTCTGCAGCCTCAGCTGGAAGGGTCAAAGACTGAAGTTGGAATCATCTGAGGGTTCATTCACTCACATCTCTAAAGGTTCAATGTGGCTGTTGGCTGAGGGATCTCAGTTTCTTCCACCTAGGCTTCTCCATGCAGTCCCTCTGGGTGGGCTAATTTGGACTCGCTCACAGCATGGTGGCTGGTTTCCCCAAAATAAGCATCCCAAAGAGGGACAGCCAGGCAGTGGGCTTTTACCACCTCACCTTGGATGTCACATAGGATCACTTTCACTGTATCCTATTGGTCAGAGCAGCCATAGCCCAATCAGGTTTAAAGGAAGGGAAAATGGAATCTACATCGTGTTGAAGGAGGTGGGAGTTCTCGAAGAGCAGGCGGGACTGGCATTATCATTTCAGCTATTTTTGGAAAACACAAACTGCCCCATGAAATATCCTGCATGAAAATCTTTTAATATAATAATTGAAGGGGAGAAAGAGTTACACTTGATTTCAAGATTATATAAATATTTTTGCTTTGTAGAAAAATCCTAATTTAACACATATTTTCATACGTAATCTATATAATTCTGATATATAACGGGGCTTTAGAATTCAATGAACAGCACCAACTCCAGTCTTTGCCACTTTCTCTTTGGGCAAGTTGCTTACCCTCACCTTGCTTCCTCATTTGTAAGTTAGGAGAACCACCACTTACCTCCTAGGGTTGTTGAGATTAAAAGAGACAATCACTTTTCAAGCTCTTTGGGCAGATTGCGTTTTCCAAAGATGGCTGAATGACATCTCCTGTCCCACCTATTTCTCTACAACATGAACTGACCACTGCCCCATCAAGAGGTGGAGTCTAAGTGGGGACATGAGTTTGGGCGGGCTTGTGACAGTTCTAGTCAAAAGCATACAACAGAAGTGATGATGTGTGGCCTCTGAGGTTGGCTCATAAAAGGCCATGCAGCTACTGCCTTGTTCACTGGAACACTCACTCTTGGAGCCCTGGGCTGCCATGTAAGAGGTCTGACAATGCCGAGGCTGCTAGGTTGTCAGTGGCAATCCCAGTTTTGAGCCATCCCAGTCCAGGAGTCAGAGAGGTGAGTGAATGGAACGTTGGACCATTCCAGTTCCAGCTGTTAAGCCACCACTAGCCATTGTCTTCTCAGCAAAGGCTCTAGACATCATGGAGGAGAGACAAATCACCCCTAGTCTACCCTGTCTGAAATCTTAACTCGTGGTATATCTAAGCAGAATAAAATGGTTGTTTTAAGCTGCTACATTTGGGGGTAGTTTTTTGTTGTTGTTGTTGTTGTTATGTTTTGTTTCGTTTTGAGACAAAGTCTCGCTCTTGTCCCCCAGGCTGGAGTGCAATGGCACAATCTCGGCTCACTGCAACATCCAGCTCCAGTGTTCAAGCAATTCTCCTGCCTCAGCTTCCAAGTAACTGGGATTATAGGCGCACACCATCACGGCTGGCTAATTTTTGTATTTTTAGTGGAAACGGGGTTTCACCATGTTGGCCAGGCTGGTCTCAAACTCCTGACCTCAGGTGATCTGCCTGCCTTGGCCTCCCAAAATGCTGTGATTACAGGCGTGAGGCACCATGCCCGGCCATTGGGGGGTAGTTTTTAATGCAGCAATAGTAATTGGAATAGGTCAGGTGCAGTGGCTCATGCCTATAACCCCAACACTTTGGGAGGCCGAGGTGGAAAGAACGCTTGAAACCAGGAGTTTGAGGCTACAGTGAGCTATGATGGCACCACTGCACTCCAACCTGGGTGATAGAGCAAGACTTCATCTCTAAAAAAATAAAGAAATAAAGTAATTAGAACACGTGTTTTTTGTTTGTTTGTTTGTTTTTTGAGACAGGATCTTGCCCTGTCCCCCAACCTGGAGTGCAGTGGTGCGATCATAGTTCACTACAGCCTCAAACTTCTGAGCTCAATGATCTTCTCATCTCAGTCTCCCAAAGCACTGGGATTATAGGCATGAGCCACTGCGCCTTGCCTGGAACACTCTCAAAGCAAGATTTGACACATAGGGCCGGGCACAGTGGCTCACGCCTATACTTTGGGGGGCTGAGGTGGGCGGATCACCTGAGGTCAGGAGTTCAAGACCAGCCTAGCCAACATGGTGAAACCCCATCTCTACTACAAATACAAAAATTAGCTGGGTGTGGTGGCAAGTGCATGTAATCCCAGCTACTCGGGAGGCTGAGGCAAGAGAATCACTTGAACCCGGGAGGTGAAGGCTGTAGTGAGCTGAGATCTTGCCATTGCACTCCAGCCTGGGCAACAAGAGTGAAAGTTGATCTCAAAAAAAAAAAAAAAATTGCCACAAAGATATTGAATTTAGTTCTCGTTTTGTTTTTTCTTTGAATGCTCTGAACATCTTACCAAAAGGCCAGAGAAAGCATCTGTTAATGTCTGGAACCTATGAGCACACGTTTGAAAGTGACTGTAATAACATTACATGAAATATACACTGCAAAGAGAGGCTAAGAGAGCAGGAGCCAGGCACATGGCCACCCTTGGCAAAGCTGCAGTAGATTTTGTGCCAGTGGGCAGGTGCCCAGAGTTCAGAGCTGGGCAGAAGGTCAGGAAAGGATGGGTCATTCAAGTCCAACATGTCACAACTCAGCAGGCAATGGATCCTGGGGCTTACTGCCTAGGTAACATGAAGCACTTGGGAAGCGTGCTTGTTTAATCCCGGGGCTCAGACTGGTGAGATATGGTAGTGGGTGGTATGGGAGGGAAGGGACATGGACTGTATGGTCCACCTCAAAATGGACTAACACCATAGACTATCCATCATCCAAAAGATCATGGGACACTCAGCTTGCTCCAACTTGCTGTTGGTATCTAAGATGAGCAAATACAATGGATGAGACAAGGCAGCAGGTCTTTACAGACTGCAGGTTCTTGGGAGCAAGCCCCCCAAAATCCAGCCATAAACTGGCCCCAGAACTGGCCATAAACAAAATATCTGCAGCACTGTGATATGTCCATAATGGTCCTAACGCCCAAGCTGGAAGGTTGTGGGTTTACCGGCAAGGAACACCTGGCGCTCCCAGGACGTAAAACCGCTTAAAGGCATTCTTAAACCACAAACAATAGCATGAGTGATTTATGCCTTAAGAGCATGTTCCTGCTGCAGTTAACTAGCTCAACCTATTCCTTTAATTTGGCCCATGCCCATCCCCTCGTTTCCCATAAGGGATACTTTTAGTTAATTTAATATCTATAGAAACAATGCTAATGACTGGTTTGCTGTTAATAAATATGTGGGTAAATCTCTGTTGGGGGCTTTCAGCTCTGAAGGCTATGAGACCCCTGATTCCCCACTTCACACCTCTATATTTCTGTGTGTGTGTCTTTAATTCCTCTAGCGCCGCTGGGTTAGGGTCTCCCCAGCCGAGCTGGTCTCGGCAGCAGGTCTTCCTTGAAGTAAAGCAGATGGCAGTCTTGTGATTTGCAGTGTTTTTCCCAGCAGGAAACTATGTCACGTGTAAATAGGGTAATTAGGAGAATTTCACAGACTGTTTATGAAGGTGAGGGCCAGGCAAGGGAAAACAAAATGAAAGGTTCAGTGAAAGGGGGCTACCAGGAGGGGGAAGCCCTTTATATCCCTAGGCCTGAAGGGACAAGGGGCAGTAGTAGTTACAGTTAAAGAGACCAGCAACCTTCTGCTAGAAGGTCAGGCCATCAGCAGGAGGATGAAGTCAACCTACACAGCAATCTACAGGGAGGAATCCAGGAACATCAATTCTCCAGCCTTATTTTTCTCCCATCAGTACCCTCCTTGACTGAATCCAAAGGGAAGGCAGAGGGAAGGAGCTCACTGAAGCCATTCACAAAGGTCAGCCTTCCAGGACGCAGAACAGAATGGAGAAAGGTTGAGATTGGATCTGAAGGGGCAATTGCAAGATACCCAATACACCATATCATCTGCACATCCAATTCAGGACAGCAGGCTGAGGCTGGTGTGGGAGGAGGACATGAGGACCCCTGAGGGAAGCGGCTGGCAAAGATGAAGCATGGGCATCCAGTTCTGACTGCCATCCCACTGTAGAACTAACAGCATCTGCTATAAACCAGAAGCAATGAATAGAAAAAGCAGCAAGGCTAGGACAAGTTATGACTCAGTGGACAACACAGTCAATTTCACATCGGATTCATTCATTCATTTAGTCATTCATTCCAGGCTTCTCAAACTCAGCACTATTGACATTTTGAGCCAGGTAATTCTTTGTTTTGTCTGGCACTTGGTTTGATATCAGCTGGGATGACAGAGTGACTTAGACACATGCCATTCATCATCCAGCAGGCTAGCCTGGGCTTGTTCACATGATGGCAGAAGAGCTTCCAGCCTCAAGAGGCTAAGCCTCAATGCACAAGTGTTTTTCAAGCCTCTGTTTGCATCTCATTTGCTAATGTCCTGTTGGACAAAGCAAGTTACTTAGCCAAGCCTAGATTCAAAGCACCAAAATAATTTTGACTCTATTTCTGGATGGAAGAAGCTGCAATATATTGTGGCCTTCCTCTCAAACTAACACATTGTGTGGTGAGGGTGGTGGTAAAGCAATGGTGGAGATGTTCAAGAGAAGTGCCGCAGACAAGCCACCTAATGTTGACAATACAAATGAACTGAATTTACCCTATAATTATCTTAGACTTCCCACTTGACGTTAGCAATAAATGCATAACCACCAAAGACGATGGTATATGAAGTTATAAATAGAGATATCATGGAGTGGTAGAATGCATTTAAGTGACCAGTGAAGCCCATCCAGTTTGCCAGTTTGCAGTTCATGAGAAGTTTACTCACCCTTTACATATTTCTGGTATGAGTATTATCCCAGGTTTTGTCTCAGAAACTTGGCAGCTTCTGAAAACCGACTGTTTCACTGGAAAATGTTGTACAAACTAGATCCAGCAGGGTCTGCATGCCAACTGTGAACATATCCTTTCCAAGAAGGGGTTCTCCAAAACAATATGTCCTAATGTTCTGTAGGTCAAAATTAAGTACAAAAGGCTATCAATCATTGCTTCTAACTAGCAATTAGTGGGTAGGTGAGCCTAGGACAAGGACCAAATGCACCATCAATTTGTCCTGTTAGAATTTTTGTTTTGAAGTAATATTTTTAAGAAAGAGAAATATAAACTTACAAAAATACTTTTTAGGTTGGGCGTGGTGGCTTACGCCTGTAATCCCAGCACATTGGTAGGCTGAGGCAGACGGATCATGAGGTCAAGAGATGGAGACCATCCTGGCCAACATGGTGAAACCCTGTCTGTACTAAAAATACAAAAATTAGCTGGGCGTGGGGGTACACACCTGTAGTCCCAGCTACTTGGGAGGCTTAGGCAGGAGAATTGCTTGAACCCGGGAGCCAGAGGTTGCAGTGAGCAAAGATCATGCCACTGCACTCTAGCCTGGTGACAGAGCAAGATTCCATCTAAAACAAACAAACAAAAAAAAAACCCAACTTTTTTTGAGACAGGGTCTTGCTCTGTCACCCAGGCTGTAGTACAGTGGCACAATCACTGCTCACTGTAGCCTCAACCTTCTGGACCCAGGTGATCCTCCCACCTCAGCCTCCCAAGTAGCTGGGACTAGAGGTGCTGGCTAATTAAAACAACTTTTTTTTTTTTGTAGAGACAGAGTTGGGGGTTCAACAGTGGGGAGCTCACTATGTTGTCCAGGCTACTTTCAAACTTATAGGGTTGGCCAGACAGGGTGGCTCACGCCTGTAATCCCAGCTCTTTGGGAGGCCAAGGCGGGTGGACCACTTGTGGTCAGGAGTTCGAGACCGGCCTGGCCAACATGGTAAAAACCCATCTCTACTAAAAATATAAAAAATTAGTCAGGTGTGGTAGTGCACGCATGTAATCCCAACTCCCAACTTGGGAGACGGAGGCAGGAGAATCACTTGAACCCAGGAGGAGGAGGTTACAGTGAGCTGAGAATGCGCCACTGCACTCCAGCCTGGGAGACAGAGCGAGACTGTCAAAAACAAAAACAAAAAACAAAAAACAACCCAAAAAACAAAAAGACAAAACAACTCATAGGGTCAAGGGATCCTTTCTCCTTGGCTTTCCCAAGGTGCTGCACATTCCCAAGGTGTGAGCCACTGCGCCAGCTAATTCTCAATAGTGACATGGTGTTAATTGCTAAGAGCATGGACTCTGAAGCCAGAGTTCAAACCCCAATTTTCCCACTCACTGTGACCTTGGACAAGTCACCTAATCTATCTGTGCCTAAGTTTCCTTGTCTTTAAAATCAGGATGTAATAATAGTATCTACTCCCAATGATTGTTACAAGGACTAAATGAATGAATATTTCTAAAGTTCTGACCAGGCGCAGCGACTCATGCCTGTAATCCCAACACTTTGGGAGGTCAAAGCAGGAGGATTGCTTGAGCTCAGGAGTTCAAGACCAGCCTGGGAAACATGACGAAACCCTGTCTTTACCAAATATACAAAAAAATTATCTGGTTATGGTGACGGTGCGCACCTGTAGACCCAGCTGCTCGGGAGGCTGAGGTGGGAGGATGGCTTGAGGCTGAGAGGCAGAGGTTACAGTGAGCTGAGCTGGCACTATTGCACTCTAACCTGGGTGACAGAGTGAGACTCTTTTTCGAAAAACTACGTAAATATTTCTAATGTTCTGATCTCTACTTAGGATAGAATCAATTAGACAAAATTTGAAGCATTCTTTTTTTTTTTTTTTTTTTTGAGACAGAGTCTCGACAGAGTCTCGCTTTGTCACCCAGGCTGGAGTGCCGTGGTGTGATCTCAGCTCACTGCAACCTCTGTCTCCTGGGTTCAAGCAATTCTCCTACCTCAGCCTCCCGAGTAGCTGGGATTACACCCACCCGCCACCACGCCGAGCTAATTTTTCCATTTTTAGTAGAGACAGGGTTTCACCAGTTGGCCAGGCTGGTCTCAAACTTCTGACCTCAGGCAATCGGCCTGCCTCGGTCTCCCAAAATGCTGGGATTACAGGCATGAGCCACCGCACCCGGCCTTGAAGCATTCAGTGGTATCAGTGTGTCAGGAGGATGATTATGTATGCCCCTAGTCTTCAAAGGCCATCACCTTTTCTTGATTAACAGCAGCACCTCAGGGAGAGGCGGTTGCGAAACTGTACTCAGCCTGTTCGCGGCAAACCCCTGCATCCTGTAGAAGGCTGGTGGGGAGGAGGTGGGCAGTGTAATACCGCAGCTTAGAGAATGTCAGAGAATTTCAATTATCCATGCTTTCTCAATCTGCTATTTCCACAGGTTGGTTTTTTAAGTGAAGTCAAGTGTTAACAATATGTGAAAATCACAGTGTATAGCCATCAGCCCACTTGTTAGATAGTCTTGGCTTTCTTGAACTACCTATCAGAAAAAGCAGTAACATTCAAAAGAATAAGTAGCAAGAGAATAAGTAGGATTACAAATAATAAGTACTTGTTAGGAGTGCAAAAGGCTTTATGGAAAAAAATAAAGATAATAGTTTTAAAACTTAAAAAACAGGCCAGGTGAGGTGGTTCATGCCTGTAATCCCAGCACTTTGGGAGGCCGAGGCGGGCGGATCATGGGGTCGGGAGATCGAGACCATCCTGCCTAACACGGTGAAACCGCTTCTCTACTAATAATACAAAAAAATTAGCCGGGCGTGGTGGTGGGCTCCTGTAGTCCCAGCTACTTAGGAGGCTGAGGCAGGAGAATGGCGTGAACCCAGGAGGCGGAGCTTGCAGTGAGCCGAGATCGCGCCACTGCACTCCAGCCTGGGCAACAGAGGAAGACTCCATCTCAAAAAAAAAAAAAAAAAAAAAGTTGGATACCAGCACTATGGGAGGCCGAGGCAGGTGGATCATGAGGTCAGGAGTTCAAGACCAGCCTGGCCAAGATGGTGAAACCCCATTTCTACTAAAAATACAACAATTAGCTGGGCATGGTGGTGGGCGCCCGTAATTCCAGCTACTTGGGAGGGTGAGGCAGAGAATTGCTTGAACCCAGGAGGCAGAGATTGCAGTGAGCTGAGATCACGCCACTGCACTCCAGCCTGGGTGACAGAACGAGACTCCGTCTAAAAAAAAAAAAAATTTTTTTTTAATTAAATTAAATTTTTTAAAAAAATAAGGTACTGAATATAACAAATATTCAAGGGACATTATTAAATAGGTGAATAAAGGCAGATACATTGGCTCATGCCTGTAATCCTAGCACTTTGGGAGGCCAAGGCAGGAGGATTGCTTAAGCCTCAGAGTTTGAGACCAGACTGGCAACATAGTGAGACCTTGCTTCTACTAAAATCAAAATAATTAGCCAGATGTAGGGGTGTGCCCCTGTAGTACCAGCTACTCGGGAGGCTGAGGCAGGAGAATCCCTTGAGCTTGGGAGGTCAAGGCTGCAGTGAGCCATTATCACACCACTGCACTCCAGCCTAGGCAAGAGAGTAAGACTTTGTCTCAAAAAAAAAAAAAAAAAAAAAAAAGCTAATTCTCTATTCTCTATTTTGCATTCTTTAAAAGAATTTCAAAGAACACAGGGTAACATTAAATGCCTAGGCAGAAAAATGAGCAAATTTCTTGCTTTTTTTTTTTTTTTTTTTTTTTTGAGACAGAGTCTTGCTCTGTTGCCCAGGCTGGTGCAATCTCGGCTCACTGCAATCTCTGCCTCCCAGGTTCAAGCAATTCTCCTGCCTCAGCCTAAGTAGCTGGGATTACATGTGTGTGCCACCATGCCCAGCTAATTTTTGTATTTTCAGGAGAGACAAGGTTTCACCATGTTGATCAGGCTGGTCTCAAACTCCTGACCTCGTGATCCACCCGCCTTGGACTCCCAGAGTGCTGGGATTACAGGCGTGAGCCACTGTGCCCGGACAAAAATGAGGAAATTTCTTAGTGTCAGTATCAGGCCACTTAATTAAATCACACAACACTTTGTTTAGATTGATTAAATCAATTGTCTACCCCACCCAAAATTCTCATCTTATCCATCATCTCTTCTTATTGTCCCTCCTGTCCACAGAGCCAATACAAATATTTGTTGAATGAAAGAGTGGTTTCCTCCATGTAACAGATTTCACAAAGCACTCTATCAGGAAACAATTACTTCCTGAAGTCTGAGTGAACAGATAATTTGGAAGACTGGACAGAGAGTTGTAGAAGAATTTAAACTGGCAAAATAGATCAGAAAATTATCTCAGAAAATAATTCCATTCTAACAAATGTATAATCATTAATATTCTAAGGATGGAGAAACCTCAGAAAAGTAAAGGACTATTTTTCTACCAATTGAGCATCATTGGCAACCTCATTATCAAGCTTTGGCATCTGATTCTGTCCCATCCTACTCTTACCTCCTTTCTCCTCCAAAAGGGGTTCCTTCTTGATTTGTTGCCTCACTGACCACATTTTAGAAAAATTTAAGAAAAATACTAAGTTTATTATTTTAAATGCGATTTGTTTCCAGGTTCTATTTGGTTTCATTAAATCTCTAGAGCACTGAACTCTGGCCACATCAATCGCTGGGAAAAGATGAAGTGGGCCGGGTGCAATGGCTCACACCTGTAATCCCAGCACTTCGGGAGGCTGAGGCAGGTAGATCACCTGAGGTCAAGAATGCGAGACCAGCCTGGCCAACATGGTGAAACCCCCTTTCTACTAAAATTACAAAAATTAGCTGGATGTGGTGGTGGACACCTGTAATCTCAGCTACTCCAGAGGCTGGGGCTGGAGAATCACTTGAACCCGGGAGGTGGAGACTGCATGAGCTGAGATCGCACCACTTTACTCTAGCCTGGGTAAAAAAGCAAGATTCTGTCTCAAAAACAAACAAACAAACAAAAAAAGGATGAATTGTCTTGGAGGAAGAAGGAAAAGCCAGCCCTGAATTTCTGAATTAGATTAACAGGGTTGAGACTTTTTTTTTTTTTTTTTTTTTTTTATTTTAACAAACAAGCTTGGGCCAGTTATGGTGGCCTGTAATCCCAGCACTTTAGGAGGCCAAGGCAGGAGATCGCTTAAGTCCAGGAGTTCAAGACCAGCCTAGGCAACATGGTGAAAGCCCATCTCTACAAAAAGTACAAAAATTAGCTGGGCCTGGTGGTGTGCACCTGTAGTCCCAGCTACTCGGAGGCTGAAGTGAGAGGATCACTTGAGCCCAGGAGGTCAAGGCTGCAGTGAGCCGAGATAATGCCACTACATACCACTGTCTGGGTGACAGAGTGAGACTTTGTCTCAATTCAAAAAAAATTTTTTTAATAAAATAAAGATAAGAAACAAGTTGGAAGCTAGGCATGGTGGTATGCACCTACAGTCCTAGCTACTTGGGAGGCTGAGCAGGGAGGATCGTTTAACATTAGGGGTTCTTAGCCTGCCTGGGCAATATGAGATCCTGTCTCTAAAAAACATAAAGATTTTTTCCTTTTTTTTTAAATTTTTAAACAGAGCTTTGCTCTTGTTGCCCAGGCTGAAGTGCAATGGCATGATTTTGGCCTGCTGCAACCTCCACCTCCCAGGTTCAAGTTATTCTCCTGCCTCAGCCTCCCAAGTAGCTGGGATTACAGGTGTGTGCCACCACGCCCGGCTACTTTTTGTATTTTTAGTAGAGACAGGGTTTTGCCATGTTGGCCAGGCTGGACTTGAACTCCTAACCTCAGGTGAGATCCACCCACCTCAGTCTTCCAAAGTGCTGGGATTAGAGGCATAAGCCACCATACCTGGCTGATTTTTTCCTTTTTTAAAAAAGGAAAGAAAAGAAACAAGCTGGGGGAAAAATGTGGTAAGTTGCAGACATCTTGCTACGGTTATTGTGTTTGCAGTAAGAATGCCCACTATCAGCTGGGCACGGTGTCTCACACCTGTAATCTCAGCACTTTGGGAGGCCGAGGTGGGCAGATCACGAGGTCAAGAGATTAAGACCATCCTGGCCAACATGGTGAAACCCCATCTCTACTAAAAATACAAAAATTAGCTGGGCATGGTGGTGCATGTCTGTAGTCCCAGCTACTAGGGAGGCTGAGGCAGGAGAATCGTTTGAACCTGGGAGGCGGAGGTTGCAGTGAGCCGAGATCACGCCACTGCACTCCACACTCCAACCTGGCGACAGAGCAAGATTCCATTTCCGGAAAAAAAAAAAGAGAGAGAGAAATGCCCATTATCTTTCAACATTTGTGTGTACCTGAGTATTCTCATTACTATCCCTGCAGCACAAATGACTCCAAGCTTGATAGTATAAAACAGCAACCATTTTATCATGAGTATGTATCTTATGGGTCAGGTCAGGAATTCAGAAAGAGCAAAGCCAGGATAACTCGTCTTGACTCCACAATGACTGGGACCTCATTGGAAAGACTCAGTCAGCAGGGAGTGACTTTGCAGGTTCTGGCTAAAATCATCTGAAAGTTTGCTCACTCACAGGTCTGGCAGGGCATGGCTGAGAACTCAGCTGAGCTGTTGGCTGGGACACCAACACATGGCCTCCATAGTGCTGTTTGGGCTTCCTCACAGCAAGGCGGCCATGTTCGAACAGTGAGTATCCCATGAGAACCTGGGGGAAACTGTACTCTTATCATCTAGCCATGGAAGTCACATGATATCATTTCCACCACAATCACCAACCCACCCAGATTCAAGGGGAGGGAACATAAGTCACACCTCCGTGGGAGGAGTGTCAGTTGCATTGTAAGAAGGGGGAAAAGGCAGATATTATTGTGGCCATCTCTGGAAAACACAAGGTGCCACATTGGGCATAAAATACTTTTTTTTGAGACAGAGTCTCGCTCTGTTGCCCAGCCTGGAGTGCAGTGGCACAAACTTGGCTCACTGCAAGCTCCACCTGCTGGGTTAACGCCATTCTCCTACCTCAGCTCCTGAGTAACTGGGTCTACAGGTGCCCACCACCACGCCTGGCCATTTTTTTTTTTGTATTTTTAGTAGAGAAGGCGTTTCACTGCATTAGGCAGGATGGTCTCAATCTCCTGACCTCGTGATTCGCCCACCTCAGCCTCCCAAAGTGCTGGGATTACAGACGTGAGCCACCACGCCCGGCCTAAAAAACTTTTTAATGTTTTTCAGGTAGTAGAGAGGATAAAAATGACCCTAGCCTTTGAATCTGTTTGCATAGTTTGAAGAAAAGTAATTACTATCGTTTTCTCTTTAGACAAGTAAAGGGGAAAGATAATCCTTTGTTTGTTAACATAGAGCCAAGATAGAGAAAGTGAGAAGTATTGGTAAACATACATACTTTGATAATAATGGATTCTCCTTGAAATTCAATAATATATTCAATCTAAGCAAAGCAGCTACGGTAGGTGGAAGAGGAAGCTCGATCATATAAAACCACAGCCTAGGGAAGAAGCTTAAGAAAAGCAAATTTGGCAAAGCCAAGTGTCAATGAAGCAGGAAGTCTCCTGCAGAATCAGCCCCAAACGAATAAGAGAATATTGGGTTTAATGTAGCACTAATGCCTAACATCCTTTTTTCTCTCCCAGAACCAAATTTTCTGTTTGGAAGTCTTAGTACAACCACATTTTGTAACTAGCCCAAACAGGTATCTCTGCCCCAGTTTCTCTTCCTCCTCTCTCTTCCCCTGCTTTCTCCAGCACACAACTCTATCCAGACCCAAGTTCAGTCTCAACTCCAAAAGGGTAAGTACCTCTGATGAATGGCTAAAACAGAGTGCTCTTCCACTCCACTGCATTTCCTAGAAATTTCTGCTAGAAGAGGTTCCTACCATCACCTGAAAATGTGTAGTATGATACAGCTCTTCCTTCTCAATTAGTTTTGGGTGTTCATAAATTACGGTATCAAAGGAATGCTCCTCATTACAATGTGATAGGTAGAATTATGGTCTTCCAAAGATATCCGCATCCTAATCCCTGGGACCTGTGGATATGTTACTTTACATGGCAAGAGAGACTTTGCAGAGGTGTTAAGTTAGTGAGAGATGGTGAGATTCTCCTAGATTTGCTGAGTGGGATCAATGTAATCACAAAGGTGAAATTAATTAATTAATTAATTATTTTTTTGAGAAGGAGTTTCGCTCTTGTTGCCCAGGTTGGAGTGCAATGGCGTGATCTTGGCTCACCGCAACCTCTGCCTCCCAGGTTCAAGTGATTCTCCTCCCAGCCTTTTTTTTTTTTTTTTTTTTTTTAAGATAGGGTCTTGGCTGGGCACGGTGGCTCATGCCTGTAATCCTAGCTTTGGGTGGCCGAAGTGGGTGGATCACAGGGTCAGGAGATTGAGACCATCCTGGCTAACATGGTGAAACCCCTTCTCTACTAAAAATACAAAAAAAAAAAAAAATTAGCCGGGTGTGGTGGCAGACACCTGTAGTTCCAGCTACTCAGGAGGCTGAGGCAGGAGAACTGCGTGAACCCGGGAGGCAGAGCTTGCAGTGAGCCAAGACCACGCCACTGCACTCCAGGCTGGGCAACAGAGCAAGACTCCGTCTCAAAAAAAAAAAAAAAAAAAAAAAAAGGCAGAGTCTCACTCTGTCACCCATACTGAAGCTCAATGACGCAATCTCAGCTCACTGCAGCCTCTACCTCCTGGACTCAAGGGATCCTCCTGCCTCAGCCTCTTGAGTAGCTAGGACCTGGTGCAGTCCACCACACACAGCTAATTTTTTTTATTTGTAAGGATGAGGTCTCACTATGCTGCCCAGGCTGGTCTCGAACTCCTGGGCTTAAAAACTCCTCCCACCTCAGCCTCCCAAAGTGCTGGGATTACAGGAGTGAACCACTGCACCCAGCTGCAGGCAGCCTCTTGAAGCTGGAATAGGCAAGGAAACATTCTTCTCTAGAGCCTCCAGAAGGAATTCAGCCCTGTGACCCTTCTGATCTCCAAACTGTGTTGTATTAAGCCACTAAGTTTCTGGTAATTTGTTACAGCAGTAATAGGAAACTAATGCAAATAACTTTTTTTTGGTGGTTGGTTTTAGATATTGCAAGAGGCTTATTGTGAAAGCTGGGAAGAATTAATTTCTACAAGTCTTTATGAACTGAGACTGTATCAATGTGATGGGGGTTTAAATGAAGTCCTGGGCAGTGGCTTCTGGAAGCAATACATGAAGAGATGAAGAACAAAATCCAAAATCACTGGTGTAAAATAAACTTTCCTTCTGCTCAGGGCATAATGACTCACAGGGGGTATAACATAAACATCGCATCTGACACTGGAACTGCTTAAGTTTGTTATTGCAGGCCTGGAACATATTTATATAAATCTGAATATGCTTATAATTTGGCCAGGAATTTGTTAACGCTTTTTTTTTTTTTTTTTTTTTTGAGATGGGGTCTTGCTCTGTTACCCCGGCTGGAGTGCAGTAGCACCATCTCAGTTTGCTGCAGGCTCCGCCTCCTGGGTTCAAGTGATCCTCTCACCACTGCCTCCCAAGTACCTGGAACTACAGGTGTGCACCACCATACCTGGCTAATTTTTTGTATTTTTTTGTAGAGACAGGTTTTCACCATGTTGCCCAGGCTGGTCTTGAACTCCTGGGCTCAAGCAATCCTCCTGCTTCGGCCTCCCAAAGTTCTGGGATTACAGATATCAGCCACCATGCCCAGCACCGCACCTCCTTTTCTTTTTGAGACAGTGTTGGTCTATTGTCCAGGCTGGAGTGCAGTGGTGCCATCTCAGCTCATTCATTTGAGGCAGCTCACTCGATCAGTCTCATCCTCGACCTTCCAGGCTCAAGTGATCCTTCCACCCCAGCCTCCTAAGTAGCTGAGACCGCAGATGTGCACCACCATTCCTAGCTAATTTAAAAACTTTTTTGTAGAGATAGGTTTCACTGAGTTGCCCAGGCTGGCCTTGAATTTCTGGACTCAAGCAATCCTCCCACCTCGGCCTCCCAAAGTGCTGGGATTACAGGCATGAACAGCCACACCAGGCTTGTTGACACTTCTGACCCCAGGCTGTATGAAACAATGATACAAGCCATGCCGACAGACCATTCAAAACTCAAATATGATAACTGTGAAGTGGGAAGTTAGGCATGCCTAAATGCTACTGTTAGCTACAACTAGACAAATGGAATACTTTATTTTTTCACATCTTTGTTAGGGTATTTTTCACATCTTTGTTAGGGTATCTCTCTAGAGAAAGGCCCAACTCATGTTTTCCATGTGCCTGTTTAGACTCACTTGTGCCCTTCTCCATCCTGCTGTGTGCCTGGGCTTCACTGCCTTCTAGCTTAAGAATTTGGCAAATGGAGAACCCTAGTAGGCAATCAAAGGCAATGAAGAGGGTGAGTTTCCTCACAAATAACCTGCTACTCAAATCCTGATTCAAGGTCTTCTGGGATAACCCAGTCTAAGACAGCATGTATCTAGGAGCTGCCCCCTCTCCAGGATGGGTCCTTGCAGCCTTGCTGGTACCACCCGTAGTTGGTTGGACCCAAGCTGGGCACCTGGCCCATGCTGTACCCATCAGATTCTCTCTCTCTCTTTTTTTTTTTTTTTGAGACGGAGTCTCGCTCTGTGGCCCAGGCTGTAGTGCAGTGGCGCGATGTTGGCTCACTGCAAGCTCCGCCCCCCCAGGTTCACACCATTCTCCTGCCTCAGCCTCCCGTGTAGCTGGGACTACAGGCGCCCGCCACCACGCTCGGCTAATTTTTTTTTTTTTTTTTTTTTGTATTTTTAGTAGAGACGGGTTTCACCGTGTTAGCCAGGATGGTTTTTTTTTTTTTTTTTTTTTGAGACAGTCTCATGCTGTCACTCAGGCTGCAGTGCAGTGGTAAGATCTTGGCTCACAGCAACCTCTGCCTCCCAGGTTCAACCTATTCTTGTGCCTCAGCTTCCTGAGTAGCTGAGATTACAAGGATGCCACTATGCCTGGCTAATTTTTGTATTTTTAGTAGAGATAGGGTTTCTACTAAAACAGTCCGCCATGTTGGCCAGGCTGGTCTCAAACTCCTGACCTCAAGTGATCCACCTGCTTTGGCCTCTCAAAGTGCTGGAATTACAGGCATGAGACACCATGCCTGGCCCCACCAGATTCTCTTTCCCTGAGTTTTTGTATGGGAACAGAGAGCACATTGATTAGTGTCTGCAGAAGGCTGGAGCTTTCACATGTGAACTTGGAAACTTTGCAGGGACATAGTTTACCATGTGGGTAGGGAAAGCAAAGAAAGGCTTTCTGCAGAAAGGGAGAAAGAGAAAGAGAGAGAGAGAGAGAGAGAGAGAGAGAGAGACTAGGAGAGAGACAGGAGAACGGGCAAGAGAATAAGAGATGAGAGGCTGCTTTCTGTTCTAGGGTCCCTCCCTTTCTGAAACCCTCCTACATCCAACTCCTGGTGTGTGAATGCTGCCAACATACATGTAATAAATTCCCCATTATCTCACAAGCTAGCTCAAATAACTTCTATTACACATCACCAAAGAGTCCATTAGTCCAGAAAAGCATCATAAAATCACACTCAGATTCTCAGTGAGCCATAAAGTTCTGCACTCACTATGCCCTTTGTAAGAATTTCCTTCTCACAGCCCTGAAATCAGGGCAATGATGGTTAATCTCCCCGCAGGTGAATGAACAAGTCTTCCACTACCCTCCGGCATCCATAAACCCTGACTTGAAGACCTGGCTGGCACATAGAGTAAGGCCTCTGTGGTTCAAGACAATCCAGGGTGGAACAATATATTTCCTAATTGCCTTAGCTAGAACTGCACAAGCTCATGAAGCGGCCCCAAATTTAGAGATATGTGGCAGTAGGAGGGAAGGCAGGATATGCACGGGCAGGAACAGACTGTGATGCCAATTCTGCAAGCTTCCTGACTCCTGCTTGTTGTCTACCAGGGTTGCCAGATCCTCAGCCTCTCTGTCTTTGCAATTGGGCTGCTCGAAGCTGTGGCTATAACAGGCAGCTCCCAATGTCATGCTGACATTGGGGAGCAGCAGTACCTTGACACAAAATCTGTTCTTTCTCCCAGCCTGCCACAGTTCATGAGATCCTCATTATTGCGTTGTTCTTTTGCTTAAAGTATGATTGACAGAATGTCACTTCCAGAAGCACAGTGTATTACAAAAGAACAGAAAGAAGACTGGAAGCATAGTCACTACCTATACGTTCTGCTGCTCTGGGAAATGGAGCTGCTCAATGACCCCAGGTTTGGTTGCCAGGACCCTCACCGCTACTTTATCCTCCACAGACATCAATCCACACAGACCTCTCCCACTGAAGTCCTGCCGCCCCCCAGGAGCTCTTGCAGAGGCAGGGGCTGGATCCATCTCTTCTTCTCCTAGTGGTTAGGGGTGAGTGTGTCCAGGGTGGGGAATCCATCATCGCACCCCTGATCTTATCCAGAAAAAGAAAACTGCTTTCTCTTCCTTCTCTGGGACAATTGATAAAATTCCTCTAGACAGACCAGCTCTCTTAAACAAAGGCCTGAGACTGGGGAATGTGTTCAGCCCCTATGTTCCTGGCCAAAGAAGCCCGGAAGTTTATCCTTTGGTTCCAGAATAGAGTGGCAGCAGGGAGATTTCTTTTCTTGCTTTTTGGTGATGAGAGAAAGGATAGAAGCAGGGGATTAGAGCAGAAACAGTTCAAGGGCCTTAAACTTTGCTGGACTTAGATTCATTCATTTGTTGAACAAATATCTGTTGAGTGCCTATACCAAGTACTGGGAATATAAAAACAGGATCCTGCTCTTGTGAAACTTAGAGACTGAATAAGGAGACGGTTAGAAATCAGATAGTCACTCCAAGACAGCGGTTTTCAACCCAGGGGGCAATTTTGCCTTCCAGGGGACATTTGGGAGTATCTGGAGGCATTTGTGTCACAACTGCAGGGGCTGCTACTGACATCTAATAGGTAGAGGCCAAGGATGCTGCTGAACAGCCTATAATGCACAGAACAACCCCTGTATAATAAAGAATGATCCGGCCCAAAATGTCAATAGTGCCAAGGCTGAGAAACCCTGCACTAAGGCAGTGGTTATCAAAGTGTGCTCCACAGACAGGCAGCATTGGCATCGTCTGGGAACTTGTTGGAAATGCAGATTCTTAGGTCCTACTCTAAACCTACTGAATCAGAAATTCTGGAGGTGGAATCCAGTGATCTGTGTTTTAATGAGCCCTCCAGGGGATTCTGGTGCACACTAATGTTTGAGAACCACTCAATTAAGGAATGGAAGGGATCTATCATTACAAACAGAGACAAGTGTTCTGAAGGAAAACGACTGTACCGATGCTACACAAAGTGGATCAGCAGCATCAGCATCGTCAGAGAGCTCATTAGAAACACAAATTCTTGTGCCCCATCCTAGACCTACTCAATCAGGGGGAGGTGGCTAGGGACCAGATCAAGAAAATCACAGAGGGGGTGTCATTCTAAGGAATTAAGACTTTACAGGCTGGGCGCAGTGGCTCACACCTGTAATCCCAGCATTTTGGGAGGCCGAGGTGGGAGGATCTTCTGAGGTCAGATGTTCGAGACCAACCTGGCCAGCATGGTAAAACCCCGTCTATACTATAAATACAAAAATTAGTCAGGCATGGTGGTGGGCTCCTGTAATCCCAGCTACTCTGAAGGTTGAGGCAGGAGAATTGCTTGAACCCAGGAGGTGGAGGTTGCAGTAGGCTGAGATTGCACCACTGCACTCCAGTCTGGTCGACAGAGCAAGACTGTCTCAAAAAACAAAAAACAAAAAACAAAAACAAAACACTAGAAGATAGGTGTTGTAGGGGAGAATGATAGTGATAAGGTTATAGATGGGAAGATGGGAAGCTGAGGTACCTCATGCCCAAAAGCATCCATTTCTCTGGGTTGGCAGAGGTCAGAGAAGGAGGAAGACAATGGCTTTAGAAGATGGTGAAGGTTTAAAGCAGCCTCCATGGGACTGGAAGAGGGAGCTGACCAGGTACCAGTGCACAATTAACCGAGGTGCCAGGGTCTACTTGAGGGTTAGTGGTCATGTACTTGGCCACTAACCATGCAGCTGTGTAGTACTCAGCAGTCTGGACGTGGGGAATAGAAATATGAAGATTGGCTCAATCTATGAATTTTCTCCAAATTTCATTCCCTGCCACACAGCTCCTCTTTTAATTCTTCTGATTATATGCTGGGGCAAAGACTGTTACTTGAACCCTATTATTCATTCTAACTTATCTGGGCACACGGCTTCCTTGAGTAAAGATTACATTTCCAAGCCTGTCTTCGAAGATTGATGTGGTCACGTGTCTAAGTTCTGACTAAGAGGATATACTGGAAGTTTTGAAAATGATTTGATTGCTAGCCCTTAAAGGGACAGGCATGACCATCATTCTTTCTTCCTGTTTCCCCCCTGGCTGGAATACAGACACAATGGCTTGAATTCAAGCAACTGCTTTGGGTCATGAAGGAGAAACCACGTGTTTAAATGGCAAAGCAACAAGACAGAAAAAGTCTTAGTCTGGTATAATCATGAAGCCTGTATCAGTACTGGACCAGCTGCCCCTGGTCCAGTGCTGATTTTTTTATATGAAGCAAAAATCTTCTACACACATCAGTTTTCTGTTATATGTAACTGAAGCTAATCCGAAATTGTCCATTCTCCCTGCTCTCATGGACAGCCTCACCTGCATTTATCTTCTGTCAATTCCAGATGCCTATGTCTTCCTCGACTCCCTGTTTCAGCTTCCTCTGAGTTTTTTTGAATACCTACCTCACGGTTTGACCTGGCATCAGCTCTGCCTGTTCAAATCTCTGACCAAAGGCATAGCAAATTTGCCTCTGGGGCATCTCTGTTTATATTTTACTTCTGATTAAATTGCAGTGGAAATCCCACAAATTATTTCTCACTTATTTTTGGTACTGCATCATTTTCATAGTGCCATCAGTAACTATGCCATCATGTTTTATGGAAGAAAACGTGTGAATTCCTTTATATCTTGTGGGTGGAAAAAGGTATTTCTAACTCAAAATTCAGATGTAATAAAAGATTAATAAATGCGATTATTTAAAAAGAAGAGGCCAGGCGTGATGGCTCACGCCTGTAATCCCAGCACTTTGGGAGGCCGAGGCAGGTGGATCACGAGGTCAGGAGATAGAGACCGTCCTGGCTAACACGGTGAAACCCCGTCTCTACTTAATACAAAAAAATTAGCCGGACGTGGTGGCAGGCACTTGTAGTTCCAGCTACTCGGAAGACTGAGGCAGGAGAATGGTGTGAACCTGGGAGGCAGAGCTTGCAATGAGCCGAGATCGCACCACTGCACTCCAGCCTGGGCGACAGAGCGAGACTCCGTCTCAAAAAAAAAAAAAAACAAAAACACAAAAGTTAGCTAGGCATGGTGGCGGGCACCTGTAATCCTAGCTACTCAGGAGGCTGAGGCAGGAGAATTGCTTCAACCTGGGAGGCCAAGATTGTAGTCAGCTGAGATCGTGCTACTGTACTCCAGCCTGGGTGACAAAGCAAGACTTCGTCTTAAAAAAAAATAAAAATCACACACACACACACAAACAAAATAAAATGAAGAAACTTTTGCATGACAAAAAGTACAATAAGAAGCAAACTGAAAAATAACCCCACCATAACAAAGTCAAAAGACAGGTAAATGACTTGGAGGAAATATTTGCAACATGTATTACATGTGTTATGGATAAAGGGATTAATCCTTTTATCTGTCTATTGAACAAATGGAGAGGGAGAAATTGGCTGGAGAACAGAAAGGAAGAGAAGGGACGGGAAGGGAAGAAAAGGGAAGAGAAGGAAGGGGAGAGGAGGGGAGGAGAGGAGAGGAGAAGGAAGGGAAGAAAATGAACAGCATGAGTATCCTGTGAACATGCTGGGACAGAGGACAGGGCATAAGAAGACAAAAAGAGACTGTCATCAACTTCAGTGCTAAATGAAGGGAAGGAGGAGCAGGTGGCCCGGATCTGGATGGGTTTGGATGTTTAATTGCATGAGGAAGCAAGTCAGCAGCTGCGAAAGAGTAGAGGGAAATTTAAAATAATCCTGGTGGAGGGGAGGAGCCTGTATTTGGCTAAAAGACCAGATTCTGTTGAGTGAGTGCAGCTGGTGAGGATGAATTTACAAAGGAGTTGTTGTCCCCATGAGTGACTTTTCCCTGGCAGTTCTTGAGAATCTAGTTGACTTTTTATTGTCTTCTTACGCAAAGGAGTCCCTTCTAATTTGACTTTGTCATTATGGGAACTTTTCCCCTACAGATCCATAAGGAGGAAAGAAATGAAGGGATGATCAGCAAAAAGCAGTTTAATTACTATTAAAAATAGCATAGCCCGAGCGCAGTGGCTCACGACTGTAATCTTAGCACTTTGGGAGGCTGAGGTGGGCGGATCACTTGAGGTCAGGAGTTCGTGACCATCCTAGCCAACATGGCGAAACCCTCTCTCTACTAAAAATATAAAAGTTAGGTGGGCTCAGTGGTGTGCACCTGTAATCCCAGCTATTTGAGAGGCTAAGGCAGGAGAATAGCTTGAATCTGGGAGGCAGAGGTTGCAGTGAGCCGAGATCATGCCACTGCACTGCAGCCTGGGCAACAAAGTGAGACTCCATCTTAAAAAAAAAAAAAAAGCATGGACAAGGCACGGTGGTTTACACCTGTAATCCCAGCACTTTGGGAGCCTGAGGTGGGAGGACTGCTTGAGCCCAGGCGTTCAAGACCAGTCTGGACAACACAGTGAAACACAACTAGCTCTAGCTAGGCATGCTGGTACATGCCTTGTAGTCCCAGCTACTTGGTGGGGAGCGGGGAGGAAGAGTAGGGTGGACTGCTAAGGCAGGAAGATCATTTGAGCCTGGGAAGTCAAGGCTGCAGTGAGCCATGATCGTGCCACTGCACTCCAACCTCGGTCACAGAGTGAAATCCTGTCTCAAAATAAATAAATAAAAATTGTAAAAGTATGTTCAATTCATTAAGTTTGTCAAGTAAAACAAGTAAGCAACATCAGACACAGAGAGAGGCAGAAAAACTCAAGTTTCTGAAAGGGACATTAGGGACAAGTGTTAGGGGAAGGCTTAATTCACCTTAATTCACCTTAATTCAGAGGACACTCTCACTACTTTTTGTAATATGGTTGGGTGACTAAGCCCTTGCTCAAAGTCCTAACGCTATTAATCTCTGAGATGATTCTCTGAAGAGGGTGGGACGCAGATTGTCTATGTCTGAAGTAGCGTGGGTGCAGAAGATATCTAAACATTTGCAATTTGTTTGTTCCATCTTTGCCACAACCCCACCCCCACTGCATGCAATCTGCAGATTAAATACACACGAATCGTTTCCTGTTATGAAAATCTCCTGGGCCGAGTGCAGTGGCTCACGCTTGTAATCCCAGCACTTTGGGAGGCTGAGGCAGGCGGATCACGAGGTCAGGAGTTCGAGACCAGCCTGGCCAACATGGTGAAACCCCCGTCTCTACTAAAGATACAAAAAATTAGCCGGGCATGGTGGTGTGTGCTTGTAATCCCAGCTAATCAGCAGGTTGAGGCAGGAGAATCGCTTGAACCCAGGGGGCAAAGGTTGCAGTGACTGAGATCACGCCATTGCACTTCAGCCTGGGTGACAGGGCGAGACTCCATCTCAAAAAAAAAAAAAAAAAGAAAATCTTCTCATGCCCAGGGCTCATGAGAATGGATGGCCTGGGGCCTTAGGGGATGGTAGATTACATGCTAAGAGAATGTGAACATGGCTAAGTTATTTTGTAAAGGGGAGAAGGCATTAGGACCTTGGCATCCTTAATGAGAGCAGAATATTGACTCATGCTTCACGGAAAAGATTAGCAAATCTGTAATGACAATACTATTAAAAAGAAAAAACTTAAAAAAAAAAAAAAAAGCCAGTCCTCTGGGGTTCAGAGGAAGGAAAAGTCTCAGGTGTCCTGCCTGGAAAGCTATGTCTGCATCTAAGTATTGCCTGAGCCCCAGCTCTGTTGTGCACCAGAAGAGCAAACTGCTGCCATTGAGTCACTGGTCTCCTTTGATGGGTAGCTGCTGTCTGCTGGGAAACTGCTGTTTTCAGTGAGGGAAGGAGGTGATGTCAGGGGGAACCCAGCCAGAGTTGAGGTTTCCTTGCTGTTGGAAAGTAGATTGTCAGCCTGGGCTTGTTTCTGTGAGTTATGTTGACCCTTAGATCTGTAGGGCCAGTTCTAGGCAAGATGGTCTGTGTCTCCCTCCTAAGAAGCCTCCGATACCTCCTGACTCTGGGAGGGACTTCTAGGCATCATTCCAATAACCCGGCTTCAAATTTACTGCCCATGCAGAGAGCTGATGTGAAAGTATTTGCATTTGAAGGGGGACTCCACAGGACTCAAAAAAATGCATTTTGTTGGCCGGGCGCGGTGGCTCAAGCCTGTAATCCCAGCACTTTGGGAGGCCGAGACGGGCGGATCACGAGGTCAGGAGATCGAGACCATCCTGGCTGACACGGTGAAACCCCGTCTCCACTTTAAAAATACAAAAAACTAGCCGGGCGAGGTGGCGGCGCCTGTAGTCCCAGCTACTCGGGAGGCTGAGGCAGGAGAATGGCGTGAACCCGGGAGGCGGAGCTTGCAGTGAGCTGAGATCCGGCCACTGCACTCCAGCCTGGGCGGCAGAGCGAGACTCCGTCTCAAAAAAAAAAAAAAATGCATTTTGTTTGTTTTGTTTTGAGATAGTCTTGCTCTGTTATCCAGGCTGGAGTGCAGTGGCACAATCTAGGCTTCCTGGCCACCAGGAAGGCATTTCTAATGGTGGAACCTCAAGTACGTAGAGTGAAAAAGATGCTTTCGACAGGATGTTCTCCCTGTGTTGTTCAAATTACCTGTTAAATAGGAATCAGGTAATTTGTGGGTATTAGTGGGTAGCCACCCACTTCATCCTTTTGAGAGGCTGGCTTTGCCCTTTGGAATTTTAGAAACATCTGGCTCACTGTTTTTCTGAAAAGTATGCTGACTTCAGTCAGTTGCAAGGATAATGAGCATTTACAACTAGACACTATTAGTGCACAACAGGTTAAGTGCTTTTCTCTTTCAGAGAAAAGGTCTTATTACCTCCTTTTTTTTTTTTTGGTTGAGATAGGGTCTCACTCTGTCACCCAGGCTGGAGTGTTGTGGCACGATCTCGGCTTACTGCAACCTCCACCTCTCAGGTTCAAGAGATTTTCCTGCCTCAGCCTCCTGAGTAGTTGGGATTACAGGCACCGCCATCACACCCGGCTGATTTTTGTATTTTTAGTAGAGATGAGGTTTCACCATGCTGGCCAGGCTGGCCTAGAACTCCTGAACTCAGGTGATCTGCCTGCCTCAGCCTCCCAAAGTGCTGGGATTACAGGCGTGAGTCACCATGCCCGGCTACCTCCTCTTTAAAGAAAAGGAACAACAGGAGCACCAGGAGCTGATGCTGCGGCCTGCAGGAGACATGGAGTTAGCACTTGGCCTCTCTCCTGAGTCTATGTGGCCATCCACAACAAAGAAGGAAGCCAATTAAAGATAATAAGCCTAAGGAAAGCGATGTCTTCACATTTTTATTTTCTACTTCAATTGAGTTGGGGCATCTGAGTTTCTTAATTACACATTTTTCTTTCATTTATGCTTTTATTAGTGATTTTCCATGGCTTGGCCTTTAAGCAAGCCACTTTAGCAACGAGGCACTCTGACACTGGGGTTGTTATAACACACATGAGGGATGTTTCTAAAACACACAGAGGATTTGGGTCACAGCTATCTAGTACAGGGTTGTCTGCTGCATCTATTTTAATGATTTAATACTTCATGAGTTCAACATGCTCTGGTTCAAATTTTTTCCTCAATTAATACTAACTTTTAAATTATTTTCTGAGGTTGGGAATAGTAATTGTTATTCCTTTTGAGATAATAGCCTTCTTTGCCGTTTTGTGTGTGTGTGTGTGGTTTTGTTTTTTGAGACAGAGTCTTGCTCTGTCACCCAGGCTGGAGTGCAGTGGCATGATCTTGGCTCACTGCAACCTCCACCTCCCAGGTTCAAGCGATTCTCCTGCCTCAGCCTCCTGAGTAGCTGGGACTATAGGTGCGTGCCACCATGCCAGGCTAATTTTTTGTATTTTTAGTAGAGATGGGGTTTCACCGTGTTAGCCAGGATGGTCTGGATCTCCTGACCTCGTGATCCGCCCACCTCAGCCTCCCAAAGTGCTGGGAATACAGGTGTCAGTCACCGCTCCCAGCTCTTTGCAGTTTTAGTATTTTAATATCTTTTTAGCCAGCTCTGCCACATATGAGCTCTGTCACTGCTTATCTATTAATACATTCTGTGCCTTAGTTTCTTCATCTGTAAAAGGGATATAATAATAGTATCTTTTTTTTTTAAGAGGTGCTAGGAATGAACTCAGGGAATAACAATATCTTAATCACAGCATTGTGTGAAGAGTAAATAAATAAATTCATGTAAATCATTCTCTTATTACAGTTCTGGAACACTCTACCAAGTTTAGCTAAGCTATTATTAACATTATTATAATTGTTTTGAATTACAAAATTAGTATGTGCTTGTTATTAAAAAAAAAAAAGAAAGAAAGAAAGTTCATGCTGACTGTAGTGGCTCATGCCTATAATCCCAGCACTTTTGGATGCTCAGTTGGATCGCTGAACTCAGGAGTTCGAGACCAGCCTGGACAACATGGTGAAACCTGATCTCAACAAAAAATACAAAAATTAGCTGTGCATGGTGGTGTGTGCCTGTAGTCCCAGCTTCTCGGGAGGCTGAGGTGAGAGGATCACTTGAGCCTGGGAGGCAGAGGTTGCAGTGAGCCAAGATCGTGCCACCACACTCCGACCTGGGTGGCTCATGCTTGTAATCCTAGCACTTTGGGAGACTGAGGCAGGAGGATCATTTGATGTTAGGAGTTCGAGACCAGCCTGGCCGATGTGGTGAAACCCTATCTTTACTAAGAAATACAAAAAAATGAGCCAGGCGTGGTGGTGTGCACCTGTAATCCCAGCTACTCGGAGGCTGAGGCATGAAAATAGGTTGAACCCAGGAGGCGGAGGTTGCAATGAGCCAAGATCGAGCCACGGCACTCCAGCCTGGGTGACAGAATGAGACCCTGTCTCAAAAAAAAAAAAAAAAAATCAAAACATAGAAGTTTATAAAGTAAGAAATGATAGCGTCCTCTCTTGACCCAGCCCCACCCAATCTTGCTTTCTGGAGATAACCACGGTATTTGGACCACAGTCTTTCCAGGCATATTCATGCAAATGTCTTGGAACTTTGCCTGTCCCATCTAACAAATTGACCATGACATCTCTTCACATCAGCTCTGCGGGAAGCACCTCTTTACATAATATGGGTATGACCTGACCTTGCCTGATTTGTATGTGGCTCCGGTACATGTTTAGAGCGTCTTTCACATTACTATGTAGTCAAACTCTCCTTCTTTTCCTTGGACCTACCGGGTTTTGTCTAATGCTTTTAAAGACCTTTGCTGTCAGGAGCATTGAGAAATACACTTGCCAGGACTGGAAAATGAAGAGGCCTGGTGTGGTGGCCTGTAATCCCATCATTTTGGGAGGCAGAGGCAGGAGGATCGCTTGAGCCCAGGAGTTTGAGACTAGCCTAGGCAACATAGTGAGACCTCGTGTCCACAAAAAATGAAAAAAAAAAAAAAAATCAGCTGGGCATAGTGATGTGCTCCCGTAATCCTAGCTGCTCAGGAGTGTTAGGTGATAGATCACTTGAGCACAGGAGGTTGAGGCTGCAGTGAGCTCTAATCATGTCACTGCATTCCAGCCTGGGCAACAGACTGAGACCCTATCTGGAAAAAAAAAAAAAAAAAAAATTCCACTCAAAGGTTTTTGTCAAAAAAACAAGTGGATATTCAAAAAGAGAAAAAAAAACTGAGTGATTGGTATATCTTTGACAGTGAGATGTTTCTATTAACATGCTTTTTAAGTTGAAAGATAAAGTTGTATGTATTTACCATGTATAACATGATGTTTTAAAATATATATACATTATGGAATGACTAAATCTAGCTCATTAACTAAGGCATTGCCTCACATAGTTTTCACTTTTGTGGTAAGAATGCTTCACATCTGCCCTCTTAGCATTTTCCAAGAGTACAATGTATTACTGACTATCGCCGCCACATTATATAATGATCTCTTGAAGTTATTCCTCCTATTTAACTGGAATTTTGGCCATCATCTCTCCAGACTGTCCTCCTCACAACCATGGTAACCACCATTTTACTCTCTCTCTTTTTTTTTTTTTTTTTTTTTGTTTGAGACAGAGTGTAGCTTTGTCACTCAGGCTAGAGTGCAGTGGCACAATCTTGGCTTACTGCAACCTCTGCCTCCCAGGTTCAAGTGATTCTCCTGTCTCAGCCTCCCGAGTAGCTGGGATTACAGATGTGTGCCACCATGCCCGCTAATTTTTGTATTTTTAGCAGAGGTAGGGTTTCACCATGTTGGCCAGGCTGGTCTCCAACTCCAGACTTCAGGTGATCCATCTGCTTCAGCCTCCCAAAGTACTGGGATTACAGGCATGAGCCCCCACGTCCAACCCACCATTTTACTCTCTACCTCTACAAGATCAACTTTTTTGGTTTCTACATTTGAGTGAGATCACACAGTATTTGTCTTTCTGTGATTGGCTTATTTCACTTAGCATAATGTCCTCTAGGTTCACTGCATGCTGTTGCAAATGACAGGAGTTTTCTTTTATGGCTGAATAGTATTCCATTGTGTGTATATACCACATTTTCTTTATCAGTTTATCCATTGATGGACACTTAGATTGATTTCTTTCCCTTCCTTCTCCCTTCCTCCCTCCCTCCCTCCCTCCCTTCCTTCTTTCCTTGCTTCCTTGCTTTCTTGCGTTCCTTCTTTTTTTTTTTTGATGGAGTCTCACTCTGTTGCCCAGGCTGGAGTGCAGAGGTGCGATCTTGGCTCACTATAAACTCCATCTCCCGGATTCAAGCAATTCTCAGGCCTCAGTGTAATCACACCCAAGTAGCTGGGATTACAGGCGTGTACCAACACACTTGGCTAATTTTTGTATTTTTAGTATAGACGGGGTTTCACCATGTTGGCCAGGCTGGTCTCGAACTCCTGACCTCAAGTGATCTACCTTCCTCAGCCTCTCAAAGTGCTGGGAGTACAGGCATGAGCCACCGCGCCTGGTATAACCCCATCTCTACATAAAATACAAAAGTTAGCTGAATGTGGTGGCGTGTACCTGTAGTCCTAGCTACTTGGAAGGCTGAAGTAGAAGGATGGCTTAAGCACAGGAGGTGGAGGTTTCAATAAGTCAAGATTGTGCCACTGCACTCCAACATCGGCAACAGAGCCAGACTCTGACTCAAAAAAAAAAAAAAGAAAGCCTTGAGGCTCATTAATTATTATACTTAACCCTTGAACTTTTGTGACATTTCCTTACCACTTTCTTAAAGCCAAGTCCCTAGATGAGAAAGTAATTAGATCAAGGTTCAGAATGGCAAAGAGAGATAAGATAATTGCAAATAACATCATCCTACTTTGAAAGAGCTATTTTGGTCTTTCAACTAAAATGACTTTTTTCTGTTGAAAGAAATTTGGCTGATGTAGCTGGCTCAGCTGATGGCAGAAAATCAACAAAATATGAAGAGTTTCATAAAATTGTGGCATCACTCAATTTATGCAGTCATTATATAATCAATGGCAAAACAGAAGGGACTCTAAAACAATTTATAATTTACTTTGGGAATGCAATAAACTACTTTGTTGTCGCTGGAAAGATTTTGTTGTGATGCTTATTTCAAGTAGCTTTCATTTCTTATGCATGGACTAACTAAAAGTGGCAAGACAGTATGGTCAGAGGCATGCTTATGAAACTGCCTTTGCAAAAATTACAACTGAGAAAATTATGATGGTGAAAGAGATCTGACCTGACTCCATCTTGCTTCTAACCTCCAAGCTGTCCTTGTTCATTCCTAGGTGTAGGCTGAGCTAACTTTGGGAGTTTATGGCTTAACTTTGAAACAAAGAAGATAACAACCCTTCCCCAAAACAAATCCCTTTCCTGGGGACTAGACTGCCTTTGCAGGCCTAGTAAATAAGCCTCAAGGTTAGAAATCATGGTTTAGGGTTCATGCAGCTGGCTGGCAGGGGGTGCGGGGGGAAATGTGAGGTCAGGAGTTCAAGACCAGCCTAGCAAACTTGGTGAAACCCCATCTCTACTAAAAATACAAAAATTAGCCGGATGTAGTGGCATGCACCTGTAGTCCCAGCTACTTGGGAGACTAAGGCAGGAGAATCACTTGAACCCCTGAGGCGGAGGTTGCAGTGAGCCAAGATAGCACCAGTGCACTCCAGCCTGGGTGACAAAGCAAGACTCCATAACAACAACAGCAACAACAATAAACTAAGACCAGTGCTTGAGATATTTTCCAGACCTTGCACTTGATGGATTAGCTGGCATCACCCAGATCAATAAACAGGCTCATCTGGTCTTGTGGCCCCCACCCAGGAATTGACTGAGTGCAAGAGGACAGTTTCGACTCCCTATGATTTCATCTCTGACTTGATCAATCAGCACTCCCCACTTTCCGATCCCCTACCCACCAAATTATCCTTAAAAAACTCCATACCTGAGTTTCAGGGTGACTGATTTGAGTAATAATAAACTCTGGTTTCCTATGCAGCTGGCTCCGCATTTATTAAACTCTTTATCTATTGCAATTCCCATGCCTTGATAAATCGGCTCTGTCTAGGCAGCGGGCAAGAAGAATCCATCGGGTGGTTACACTTATATGGCAAAGAAAGTCACTATCGACTTCAGAAATTTGCAACAGAAGCCCATAGAAAGATAAGTCTCATCATGGAAAAGCCACAACAGAATAAATAAGAGTTAATTTATACCCAGACTTTTTTTCAAGCAAAGGTTGACACTAGCAAAGCCTTTAAGGTTTGTTTCACTGATAACAAGCCATGAAGAAGTCATGTTTCTGAGATTTCTTGGAGGATATAAGGTTGAGTGGGGTGTGAATGAGGAGTGGGGAACAGGGGAGACCTGGGAAGAGATTTATTTATTTGTGCATATAACAATGATTTCTGAGTACTTACATATGAGTCACTGAGCTGGGCTCTGAAATACAAGCAGAAAAAAAGATAAACACGGTCTTTGCCTTTGAGATACTTACATTTTGGTGGGAAAAGTAGGAAGCACAAAGGAATTTAGAGTAATCTGGGTAAACAAAGGAAAGTGAGCATGCCTGCAAGGGACAACTAACTCCTTTCAGATAAGTCAGAGAAGGTTCCTGGAGGAAAAATTGGCTAAAGCTGAAATTGTAAGGATGACAAACATCAAAGAAGAGGGAAGAGTGTTCGTGAGGGAAGAGTGTTCATAAGGGAAGAAATTGCACGGGGGAAAAGCTCAGAATTGAGAGAGTGTAAGCATGGAGTATTTAAGGAGAAGAAAGTCCGGGCATGGTGGTTCACACCTGTAATCCCAGCACTTTGGGAGGGCAAGGCGGGCGGATCACCTGAGGTCTGGAGTTCGAAACCAGCCTGACCAACACGGTGAAAACCCATCTCTACTAAAAATAAAAAAAATTAGCTGGGCATGGTGGCGCATGCCTGTAATCCCAGCTGCTCAGGAGGCTGAGGCAGCCGGGAGGCAGAGGTTGCAGTGAGCTGAGATCGTGCCACTGCACTCTAACCTGGGTAACAGAGTGAGACTCCCTCTAAAAAAAAAAAACACAAAGAAAAGAAAAGAAAACAGTGTATAGGTAAAATAATCATCTTAAGTCCAGGACTCCTAATTTATGGGTTATTATTCCAGTGTAGGCATCGATAAGAGGCTATGAGTATACACTACTCTTTCAAGAAAATGGTGAAAGGGGAAAATAGCCTTCAGTTTTGTTAAATTTTATAGGAGGTCATTGATTTGGTCTGACCTTCTGCAGTAGGCCCCAGCAGGCCAGGCCAAATCAGAACTGAGTTACTTGTGCTAAGTGCCACATAATCAGACTGAACTTTGAAACAAGCCCATCTTCCAGAAAACGGGAGATTCCTGTCAATCTAAGTAAATATAATAAGGAAGTCTCCTCTGTTTTAACTCTACAAAGAAAGTAACTTTGAAATGATCAATTTGCAGGGCCGGGTGCGGTGGCTCATGGCTGTAATCACAGCACTTTGGGAGACCCAGGCAGGAAAATCACTTGAGGTCAGGCGTTCAAGACTAGCCTGGCCAACATGGCAAAACCCTGTCTCTACTAGAAATACAAAAATTAGCCGGGCATGGTGGTGCACGCCTGTGATCCAGGTACTAGGGAGGCTGACACACAAGAATTGCTTTAACTCGGGAGGTGGAAGTTGAGATTGCACCAGGGCACTCCAGCCTGGACAACAGAGTAAGACTGTCTCAGAAAAAAAAAAAAAAAAGGAACCATCAATTTGCTTTTTATTCTTTCTGCATTATTTAGCTCCTTTTCTGCCTACGAAGCCAACATTGTCTGCTCAGCTCATTGGAACATTCAATTTTATAGAACGAGATGTTGCCCGATTCTAGAATTATAAACAAAAGCCAATTAGATCTTTAAGCTAAATCTTAATTTTGTAATTTTGTCTTTATAGTCTCTTTTTTGTGGTCCTGCAGTTGTGGCAGTTATGTAGTTATCTGCATGCATCAGAATATTAAAATATTTTCATCCTCATCTCTAATTTCTACTTTTCATATTTTTAAAATGTAGGCATTTAAGTTTATTTATTTATTTATTAAAACTGTTTGGTAGAGACAAGGTCTCCACTGTGTTGCCTAGGTGGGTCTTGAACTCCTTGCCTCAAGTAATCCTCTCATCTTGGCCTCCCAAAGCAGTGGGATTACAAGGGCATGCAACCCCACCCTCTCCAAGACATTGAATTTTTTTTTTTTTTTTTTTTTTTGAGACGGAGTTTTGCTCTCGTTGCCCAGGCTGGAGTGCAATGGCACGATCTCGGCTCACCACAACCTCCGCCTTCTGGGTTCAAGTGATTCTCCTGCCTCAGTCTCCCGAGTAGCTGCGATTACAGGCTGCACCACCATGCTCAACCTCGGGTGATCCTCCTGCCTTGGCTTCCCAAAGTGCTGGGATTACAGGCGTGAGTCACGGAGCCCAGCCGAATTTTTTTTTTTTTTTTTCAAAGACAGGGTCTAGCTCTGTTGCCCAGGTTAGAGTGCAGTGGCAAGAACATGGCTAACTGCAGCCTTGACCTCTCAGGCTCAAGCAATTCTCCCACCTCAGCCCCCCAACTACCTGGACCTACAGGCATGTGCCACCATGCCTGGCTAATTAAAAAAAAATTTTTTTCTTGTAGAGACAGGGTCTCCCTACGTTGCCCAGGCTGGTCTCGAACTCCTGGCCTCAAGTGATCAGTCTCAGCCTCCCAAAGTGCTGGAACTACAGGCATGAGCCACCGCGCCCGGCCAACATTTAAATTTTTGAATATTTTTTCTGTTCCCTTAGTGTTTACCAAGCACATTTATCGACAAGCCTCTTCAGGAAAACTGCCCAATATAACCACACGTGGCAAGCCTCGTTGTCAGGACAAAAGCCTCAGTCAACATGGCCGCGAAGGGCGTCCATTGCCCTTCGCTGCCCTCAGTAAGGATGGCTCCGGTGACTTCCTTCGAACCTCACATTTCCCATAACAAAGATGGCGCCATTGCTTCCGCGTTCCGGTTGCGGATGGTGAGTGTATTGGGGGGCTTGGCGGCTTTTCTCGTCAGTTTTCTGAAGTGCTTTGGAGAGAGGCAAGCAGGAGGTGGGGGTGGGGGGGTTGGAGTGGTGGGGGTAGGGGTCACAGCAATGCCTCTGATCGTTATCTCTCAATTAGGAAGTTATGGAGGCTTTCCTTGGCATGTCAGGATTTCCTGTTAGCTCTCCGCCCCTTCCGCCCCAACACACGGTCTCTGCAGCCTCTGCTTTGGGGAATCGTGGAAATTTGTGGGTAGTAAGTATGGATAAGCTTCTTTTTTAAAAAACAAAAATTTTTTTTCAGTGACTTGCCACTTCAGGAGGTTCTGCTAAAAAAACAAACAAACAAACAAAAAACCCCCAGCTTTCTTGGGAAATGTATATTCACATACCATGTAAAGTTTGCCCATTTAAAGCGTAAAAAAAAATCAAAGCCGAGCATAGTGGCATTCGCCTGTAGTCCCAACTGCTCAGGAGACTGAGGTGGGAGGATCGCTTGTGCCCCAGAGTTCCAGGCTGCAGTGAGCCGAGATCGCGCCACTGCACTCCAGCCTGGGAGACAGAGCAAGACAACGTACCTAAAAATAAATAATAAAGTGTAACATTAAGAGTTTTTTTGTTGTTGTTGAGAGAATTGTGCATTTATTACTGTGATCTCATTTTAGAATCATCACCCCAAAGAAAAATTCTGCCTCCAGTAGCAGTCATTCTACATTCACCACGTCCACTCCACCCCAAGTCCTAGACAATTGCTAGTATACTTTCTGTGTGTATGGCCTTGCCACTTTGCACGTTTGATATAAATGAAATCATACAGTGTGACTGGCTTCTTTCATTAAGTATAATGTCAACGTTTTAGTGACTAGCTTATTTCATGACTTTTTTTTTTTGAATCAGTCTCATGAGTCTCACTCAGGCTGGACTCACTCCCAGGCTGGAGTGCAGTGTCAGGATCTTGGCTCACTGCATCCTCTGCCGCCCGGGTTCAAGCTAGTCTCCTGCCTCAGTCTCCCGAGTAGCTGGAACTACAGGCGCCTGCCACCACGTTCGGCTAATTTTTGGATTTTTAGTAGAGACGGGGTTTCACCATCTTGGCCAGGCTGGTCTTGAACTTCTCAGCTCTTGATCAACCTGCCTCAGCCTCCGAAAGTGCTGAGATTACAGGTGAGAGCCACTATGCCCGGCCGACTATCTTCTTATCCTATGTATAATATTTTCAAAGCTTGTCTTTGCAGCATCTGTCAGACTGTTAGCGGATAAATAAAACTCTGTAAACTATTTTAAAGCAGTTTATTCTGAGCCAGTATGAGTTACCTTGGCCCAGAGAGAAAACACAAACCCAAAAAGCCTTGAGTAAGTGATCCCGAGGCAGTTGGGTTATAGTTTTTTTTTTTACATTTTAGGGAGACAGGAGTTACAGGCAAAGACATAAATCAATACATGGAAGGTATACATTGGTTAGACCCAAAAAGGCGGATATCTCAATGGGTGGTCTTAGAAGTCATAGGTGGATTTTAGGGATTCTTTAGCTGACAGTTGCTTGAGAGAGTTAAGCTTTGTCTAAAGACTTGAAGTCAGTAGAAAAGAATGCTTGAACTAAGATAAGGGAGTTGTGTTGTTCAAGGTCCTTGTTACGCAGTTGAAGCGTGAGTAGCAGCCTCAGAGAATAGATGGGCCAGGCGCGGTGAATAGATGGGCTGGGCTCCAAGGCTCACGCCTCTAATCTCAACACTTTGTCAGGCTGAGGCAGGCCAATCACTTGAGGTCAGGAGTTCAAGACCAGCCTGGCCAACATGGTGAAACACCATCTCTACTAAAAATACAAAAATTAGCCAGGCACGGTGGCATGCGCCTGTAATCCAGCTACTTGGGAGGCTGAGGCACAAGAATTGCTTGGACAATTCTTGAGGAGACAAAGGTTGCAGTGAGCCAAGATCATGCTACTGCACTCTAGCCTGGATGACAGAGTGAGACTCCATCTCAAAAAAAAAAAAAAAAAGAAAAGAGAATAGACAGTAAATGTCTCTTTTTGGAAAGTTAAGTGTCAGAATTAATCTTTCCTGGATATGGGAAAGGCCTAGAAAGGGAAATCCTGGCTGCATTAATGGAGAGTCTCTGTAGATGCAAATTTCTGTTACAAAAGACAGCTTTGTAGCTTTGTAGGGCCATTTCAAAATATGTCAAAGAAATATATTTTGGGCTTTTTTTCTGAGACAGAGTCTTGCTCTGTCAACCATACTGGAGTTCAGTAGCGCGATCTCAGCTCACTGCACCCTCTACTTCCTGGGTTCAAGCAGTTCTCCATCTCAGCCTCTGGAGCAGCTGGGATTACAGGTGCGCGCCACCACGCCTGACTAATTTTTGTATTTTGTTTGTTTGTTTGTTTTTGAGACGGAGTCTTGCCCTGTCACCTAGGCTGTAGTGCAGTGGCACAATCTCAGCTCACTGCAACCTCCACCTCCTGAGTTCAAGCGATTCTCCTGCCTCAGCCTACCGAGTAGCTGGGATTACAGGCACGCATCGCCATGCCCAGCTAATTTTTTGTATTTTCAATAGAGACGGTGTTTCACCATGTTGGCCAGGCTGGTCTCAAACTCCTGACCTCAAATGATTCACCCACCTCTGCCTCCCAAAGTGCTGGGATTACAGGCTTGAGCCACCACACCCGGCCTACATAAAATATTTTTATTTCCTTCAGGGTTTGATATCTGTCATGTGATGCTATACCAGTGTCAGGTTGGAAGGTAAGCAACATTATACCAGTTTAATTAAAAAAAAAAAAAAACCCGTTTAACAAAATGTTATAGTCTGTAGGGTGTATCCTAACCTATGTCTTGCATGGCCTAGGTCTTGTTTATAATTTGGTATCTTTGTTAGCTATATATATAAATATAAAACATAGAGACAAGGTCTTGCCATGTGGCCCAGGCTGGTGTCGAACTCTTGGTCTCAAATGATCCTCTCACCTCGGCCTCCCAAAGTGATACAGAAGCTAAAAGAAACGAATTAGGCAGTTAGCGAGGGTTAGCAAATCCTTGGTAAAGTTTTCTTTTTAATAAAAAGCAGCCCCCAAATAATTTCTAAAAAAAAGCAGCCTGAAAAATCAAGCTGCAAGCATAGATGAACAAGCTGGAAGCTTGCGTGGGTAAATGCCGGCAGCTGTGCCAATAGAAAAGGGCTGGATGCCAGGTATATTCAACATGGAGGTTTCCTCTTCCCTTTTCTTTGTCGCCACATGTACAAGCAACATGGCACTGGCCAGGTTAAAACTATTTGTATAATAAAAGATTAGGGTGGGATGTCTAGCCTCTTCGCATGCTTTGTAAAAGGCGCACCTGGTCCAACCAACCCTCTGTGCCCCATGTAAATCAGATACTGGCTCCTCAAGCTCATCTCTACAACCAACCTCATCTTGCCCCAAACGGGGGAGATCCGTTCGGAACCCCCCGCCCCGCTGCCTGGGAGAGCTTTTCTCTTTTGCCTATTAAACTTTCCTCTCTTAAACACACTCCTTGTGTGTTCATGTCTTTGATTTCCTTGGCATGAGACAATGAACCTCGGGTATTACCCCAGACAAGCAATGCCACTTCAGAAGTGTTGGGATTACAGGCGTCAGCCACCACACCTAGGCATAGTTTGGTATCTTATTGCCACAGAGAGTCCGTTTGGTCAGTCATATGATTTTTTTTTTTTTTTTTTTTCCTTGAGACAGGGTCTCGCTCTGTCACCCAGGCTGGAATGCAGTGGTATGACCTCAGCTCACTGCAGCCCCAACCTCCTGGGCTCAAGCAATCCTCCCATCTCAGCCTTCTGAGTAGCTGGGACTACAGGCATGCACCACCATGCCTGGCTAGTTTTTGTATTTTTTGTAGAGTCAGGTTTTCACCATGTTGCCCAAGCTGGTCTTGAACTCCTGGGCTTAAGTGATCTTCCTGCCTCAGCCTCCCAAAGTGCTGGGACTAGAGGTGTCAGCCCCTGCACCTGACCATGATCTCTATTTTAACATTCATGTTGGTCAGCTGTTCTGCCTGAACTCCAAAAAGAGGTGGGTATAACGAGGTATGTCTAACCTCCTTTCCCATTGTTGATGAAAGAAGCCAAACTGTAAAAAATTTAAAGAGGTTTATTCTGAGCCAAATATGAATGACCATAGCCCGTAACACAGCATCTGGAGGTCCTGAGAACTTGTGCCCAAGGTAGTTAGATTACAGCTTGGTTTTATACATTTTAGGCCTCAAAATGTATAAATGTTTGGGGAGAGGGTTTCAGGTCATAGGTGAATTCAAACTGATTGGAAATTGGTTGCTTTGCCTGAAGTGTTGAAGTCAGCATAAAGAAATGTTTGAGCTGGGCGGGGCATGGTGGCTCACACCTGTAATCCCAGCACTTTGGGAGGCCAAGGTGGGCGGATCACCTTAGGTCAGAAGTTCAAGACCAGCCTGGCCAACATGGTGAAACCCCATCTCTACTAAAAATACAAAAATTAGCTGGGCGTGGTGATACATGCCTGTAATTCCAGCTACTCAGGAGGCTGAGGCAGGAGAATCGGTTAAACCTGGGAGGCAGAGGTTGCAGTGAGCTGAGATCACACCACTGCACTACAGCCTGGGTAACAGAGCGAGACCCTGTCTAAAAAAAAAAAAAAAAAAGAAAAAGAAAAGAAATGCTTGAGTTAAGATAAGGGGGGTTGTGGAAGCCAAGGTTCCTGTTGTATAGATGAAGCCTCTAAGTAGCAGGCTTTAGAGAGAATAGGTGCTAAATATGTCTTATGAGGCCTTAAAATAGTCTTCTGGATGAGACCTACTAAGACAGGGGTCCTCAATCCCTGAGGATTTTCAAATGTTAAAACAACTTTGAATTTCTGGGATTAGGTCTATGTAGTCATAGAATATGATCCTCTTATATGTTGATAGATTTGATTTCTTGCGCTATCTTTTTCTGGTTTTGATGTCAGGGTAATACAGGATGCACAGAGTGAATTGAGAAGCGTTCCCTCCTCTTCCATATGTTAGAAGCGTTATCCAGGAGAGGGAGATGCACTTCTGCTGGAAGAAAGGACAAGTGCAGTGGTGGGAGGAACCAGGGTATATTGGAGAACCTGAAGGAAATCCATTATGTCAGATGCAGGGTCAGTGAGGGGGTCCGAGGTACAAGCTAAGGCGGAGGGATTTGGGCTAGAGATGTTTCTTGGTGGTAATTAATGTCTCAGAGAAGGAAAGGAAAGGAAAGGAGTGAGCTTTGGGCCAAGTATTTTATTTTAATTTTTATTGTGAGACGGAGTCTTGCTCTGTTGCCGAGATTGGAGTGCAATGGCACGATCTCGGCTCACTGCAACCTCCACCCCCTGGGTTCAAGCCATTCTCCTGCCTCAGCCTCCCAAGTAGCTGGGATTACAGGTGCCCACCACCATGCCTGGCTAATTTTTGTATTTTTAGTAGAGACGGGGTTTCACCCTCTTGGTCAGGCTGGTCTCGAACTGCTGACCTCGTGATCCACCAACCTCGGCCTCCCAAAGTGCTGGGATTACAGGTGCCCACAGCGCCCAGCCTCAGGCCATGTCTTAAGGAAGTCCATTTTGAGATGGAGGATAGAAACAGGCAAAGAGGTGGGAGGACGGTTTGGGGAAGGTCATCCTGAAAAGAAAAGAAGTATCTAGAAGTTATGAGTTGAGGAAATGAGCCAATTGTGGGGTCTTTTGCGATGTTTGTGGAGGGGAGAGGAGACTGGCTGTGAGGAGAGCAGATGTCAAATTTTTTTTTTTCTTTCTTTCTCATCTGTCTTGACACTTTTTTTTTTTTTTTTTTTTTTGAGATGGAGTCTTGCACTGTCCGCCGGGCTGGAGTGCAGTGGCGTGATCTCAGCTCACTGCAACCTCCACCTCCCGGCTTCAAGTGATCCTCCTGCCTCAGCCTCCCAAGTAGCTGGGATTGCAGGTGCCTGCCACCATACCCAGCTAATTTTTGGTATTTTTAGTAGAGTCGGGGTTCCACTATGTTGGCCAGGCTGGTCTCAAACTCTTGACCTCGTGATCTGCCCTCCTCGGCCTCCCAAAGTGCTGGGATTATAGGCATGAGCCACCGCAGCCAGCTGACAACTTTTTTTAATTAATTTTTTTTTTTTTTGAAAGAGTCTTGTTCTATTGCCCAGGCTGGAATGCAATGGTGCAATCTCAGCTCACTGCAACCTCTGCCTCCTGGCTTCAAGCGATTCTCGTGCCTCAGCCTTTTCAGTAGCTGGGATTACGGGCGTGCACCACCATGCCCAGATAATTTTTTGTATTTTTAGTAGAGATGGGATTTCGCCATGTTGGCAAGGCTGGTCTTGAACTTCTGGCCCCAAGTGATCCATCCACCTTGGCCTCCCAAAGTGCTGGGATCATGGTCTAAAAATTTTTTAGATAGGGTGTAGCTCTGCTACTCAGGCCGGAGTACAGTGGCATAATCACAGCTGACTGTAGCCTCGACTTCCTGAGCTCGAGTGATCCTCCCACCTCAGCCTCCTGAATCTGAGTAGCTGGGAGTACAGGTGCATGCCTTTTTTTTTTTTTTTTGTAGAGATGGGGTTTCACCATGTTGCCTAGGCTGGTCTCAAATTCTTGGGCTTAAGCAATCTACTTGCCTTGGTTTCCCAAATTGCTAGGATTGAAGGCATGAGCCACTGTGCCCAGCCAACTTTTTATTTTAATATAATTTTATATCTTAAAAAAAATTCATGACTAGTACAACGAATTCCCAAATAATGTTTTCCAGATTCGCCAGTTATCTACACTTGCACCATTTAACCATTTACTTTATCATTCTCTGTCTCTTTATTTTTATACACACACACACATACATGCACATCTATATTTGACAGTATATTGCAGATATCATGTCTCCTTATCTTTAAATATTTCAGTGGCATTTCCAATGAACGTCCTCTTTTTTGTTGAAAATGGGGGAGATTTGGGTATGTAGAAGGGTTTTAAGTGAAAGGTCTAGTCGAACAGAAAAGAGAGAAAGGATTGTTGTTGCTGAAGGCTTCTGGAAAGGTCCAGAGAGTGGGATGTAAAACCCAGGGGTGTGTGTGTGAGGGGGCCTTTGCTAGGGGAGGGTCAGCTCTGCAGTTGCAAGGAGAGGTGAAGTGGAGTGCAGGTGTGGGAGCCTTTGTTATGTTTGGTAGGGGAGGTTAGGAAGTTCCTCTCTGCTGGCTTTTTTGTGTGTGGATTAAGAACCAAGATGAGGCCGGGCTTGGTGGCTCACACCTGTAATCCCAACACTTTGAGAGGCCGAGACAGGTGGATCACCTAAGGTCAGGAGTTCAAGACCAGCCTGACCAACATGGCAAAACCCCGTCTCTACTAAAAATACAAAAATTAGCCGGGCATAGTGGCGTGCACCTGTAGTCCCAGCTACCTGGGAGACTGAGGCAGGAGAATTGCTTGAGCCTGGGAGGAGGAGGTTGTAGTGAGCTGAGATTGTGCCACTGCACTCCAGGCTGGGTGCAAAAACAAAAACAACCACCAAAGTGATTATGAAAAAGAGGAGGAAGATACGTGAGTGTTGGAGGAGGGTCTGCATTGAAGAAGAGTGGAGAAAACATGAAGTGGTCAAGGAGAAGAGAAGAGACAGTTATGAGATAAGGATTTTAGTATTCATTTAGTGAGACAGCCTGTTTCAGGTTGACACTCATTCATCTAGAGCACAGCCAATCTGCCCTGTTTGGTGACTCACATGGAGAGTGGGGAGGTGGTTGAGTTTGTCTAGGCTGGGGTTTTGCCAAAGGGGTGTGATGAAAAGACAAAATGGGGAAGGGGAGGGAAGTTTAGGACACTAACAAGATTTTGGATCATAGAACATACTAGATAAGGATGAAAGAAGCTGCAGCCATAAAAAAGAATGAGTTCATGTCCTTTGCAGGGACATGGATGAAGCTGGAAGCCATCATTCTCAACAAACTAACACAGAACAGAAAACCAAACACCACATGTTCTCACTCATAAGTGGGAGTTGAACAATGAGAACACATGGACACAGGGAGGGGAACAACACACATGGGGGCCTGTTCGGGGTTGGGGTCAAGGGGAAAGAGAGCATTAAGACAAATATCTAATGCATGCAGGGCTTAAAACCTAGATGACGGGTTGGTAGGTGTAGTAAACCACCATGGCACATGTATACCTACGTAACAAACCTGCACCTTCTGCACATGTATCCCAGGACTTAAAGTAAAATTAAAAATAAAAATAAAAATAAAAAAGGATGAAAGAAGCAAAGTGGCCACGGGATGGGAAACAGAGGAGCAAGTGAACTAGAGGCAGGCTGAGAAGATAGGAGCCTATACTTTGTTTCTTAATGATTACTATTTTACTTATCTGAGCTAGCCATTAGTGAGCCACAGATACTGTACTAAATATTTTTCATGTATTAATTTCTTTTTTTGTTTGTTTTGTTGTGAGATGGAGCCTCGCTTTGTCACCCAGGCTGGAGTGCAGTGGTGTGATATCGGCTCACTGCAACCTCCGCTTCCCAGGTTCAAGTGATTCTCCTGCCTCAGCCACCCGAGTAGCTGGGATTACAGGTGCACGCCACCGCTACCGGCTAATTTTTGTATTTTTAGTAGAGATGGGGTTTCACCATGTTGGCCAGGCTTGTCTTGAACTACGGACCTCAAGTGATCTGCCCACCTTCGCCTACCAAAGTGCTGAAATTATAGGCATGAGCCACTGTGCCTGGCCTCATGTATTAATTTCTTATATTTCTTATGATAACTCTAGAAGGTAAGTATTTTTTTTTTTTCCACTAAAAATTACGGTGGCTCACACCTATAATCCTAGCACTTTGGGAGGCTGAGGTGGGTGGATCACCTGAGGTCAGGAGTTCAAGACCAGACTGACCAACATGGTGAAACCTCATCTCTACTAAAAATACAAAATTTAGCTGGGTGTGGTGGTGGGCACCTGTAATCCCAGCTACTCGGGAGGCTGAGGCAAGAGAATTGCTTGAATCTGGGAGGCAGAGGTTGCAGTGAGCCAAGATCACACCACAGCCTGAGTGACAGAGTGAGACTCTGTCTCAGAAAAAAAAAAAACAACCAACTTTTATTTATTGACACCAGTTTTGGTTTAGAAATACCTTCTCTCTTTAGATTTTTCACAACATGCATTTAAAGGAAGGGAATTAGAAATAAATAAATAGCAAACTGATTCCTAAGTCACTTCTAAACTCACCCTAGCCCAAATTAACCCCACAGGCCCACTGGATCTAGGAGTCCAGCCATACTGTCGGAGTGGGTAATGATGTAGAGGGGTGAACATTTGGCCGATGGCAGAAATAAAGTGAGCAAACCAGCAGGTACATTTAATAACAAAAATGTTTGCTTTCTCGCCTGCAGGGTTTGGGGACCAGTGCCTGCTCAACACTTTTTGGGTACTTGCTGAGTCCCTTGGCTATTGTGGGGGAGGCACTTGTCATTTCCTGCCATATGAAGGCAGCAGGCTGTGAAAGAGAAAGAAAAATAGCACCACAGGCCGGGTGCGGTGGCTCACATCTGTAATCCCAGCACTTTGGGAGGCCGAGGCGGGTGGATCACGAGGTCAGGAGATTGAGACCATCCTGGCTAACATGGTGAAAGCCCGTCTCTACTAAAACACAAAAAATTAGCTGGGCGTGGTAGTGCGCACTTGTAGTCCCAGCTACTCGGGAGGCTGAGGCAAGGGAATCACTTGAACCCGGGAGGCAGAGGTTGCAGTGAGCCAAGATTGTGCCACTGTACTCAAGCCTGGAGACAGAGCGAGACCCCATCTCAAAATAAAAATAAAAATAAAAAAGAATAGCACCTCATGCCACGAAGAAGTGTATCTGTGGCTGGGCACAGTGGCTCACTCCTATAATCCCAGCACTTTGGAAGGCCGAGGTGGGTGGATCACCTGAGGTCGGGAGTTTGAGACCAGCCTGACCAACATGCAGAAACCCCATCTCTACTAAAAACACAAAATTAGCCAGGCGTGGTGGCGTGTGCCTATAATCCCAGCTACTCGGGAGGTTGACGCAGGAGAATCGCTTGAACCCGGGAGGCGGAGGTTGCACCATTGCACTCCAGCCTAGGCAACAAGAGCGACACTCCATCTCAAAAAAAAAAAAAAAAAAAAAAAAAAAAAAAAAGAGAGAGAGAGAGAAAAAGAAGTGTGCCTGTAAGATAAGTATTATCATTGTAAAAGGAAAATAAAAACTCAGGACTCCAGTTCACTCTGCCAGAGGAAAAAATTAAGCTCAAAGCCGAGTCATACAAGAAGCTGTCTTTCCTTTTGTTCCTAAGCAGAATACTACAGTTAAAAGGTTAAATATCTCCACAGGTAGCTACTGTATGTTCATCTTATCTTCTGTAAAGTGTCCATTTACTGAGCATGAGACCAGTGTGTAATTGACGATTCTCCTGCCTGCTACTTTTCTCTTGTGACACATGGATGACCATACCCTCCCTCTTTCCCCTTAGCCCACTTTTCCCCTTTAAATATTGAAGCCCTCAAATTCATCTTTGGAGAAAGGGCACAGACCACAGACAGTTTCTGTGATTCTGTCTTTATTTCTTCTGGGCATGTCCTTAGCCTCAGCAAAATAAACTTCTAAATTGATTGAGACTTGTCTCAGATACTTTTTGGTTTACATCATCAAGCCATTTTATAGACAAGGAAACTGGCGGGGTGCAATGGCTCACACCCACAATCCCAGCACTTTGAGAGGCCAAGGTGGGCGGATCACTTGAGGTCAGGAGTTCGAGATCAGCTTGGCCAACACGGTGAAACCCATCTTTACTAAAAAAAATAGAAAAATTGACTGGGCATGGTGGCATGCACCTGTAATGCCAGCTACTCAGGAGGGTGAGGCAGGATAATTGCTTGAACCCAGGAGGCGGAGGTCGCAGTGAGCCGAGATCGTGCCACTGCACTCCAGCCTGGGTGACAGAACAAGACTCTGTCTCAAAATATATATATGTATATATATTTCCTTGTCTATTTATAGAACAGGTTAAGTGACTTGTCCAAGGTGACACAGCTAAAAAGTGACAGCAGGGGTTCAAACCCATTCTCTTTAACTCCACAAATGAGTATGGTTCTCCAATTCATGCTTCCTTCAGCTAACAGAGTGGGTGTTCAAAAATGCAGATTGTAAAGGCCAGGCAAGGTGGCTCATGCCTGTAATTCCAGCACTTGGGAAGCCAGAGTGGGAAGATGGCTGGCCTGAGTCCAGGAATTCAAGACCAGCCTGGGCAATATAGTGAGACCTTGTCTCAAAAAAAAAAAAAAAAAAAAAAAAGCCAAATGTGGTGTCTCATGCCTGCAGTCCCAACTACTCAGGAAGCTGAGATGGGAGGATCACTTGAGCCCAGGAGGTTGAGGCTGTAGTCAGCTATGATCATGCCACTGCACTCCAGCCTGGGCATCAGAGCTTTAATTAAGATATAAATGGAAATATGTGTTTTAAAAATATGATGAATTGATGAGTAGATAGAAAGTTGGATAGATGGATAGTTGTGTGATGAAGCAAATCATAGTAAGAGTCTGGGGGTAGCTCTATGGATGTCTGAAACTTTTCGTGTAAAATATTTGGAGGTAAGTGGCTGAATGGAAGATAAATAAGTGAAGTTAAATCACTTCTTCTGTGTGCACCTTGATTGACTTGTATTTGTAGGTCTGTGAGAATCTGTAGAGTAATAGAAGAATGGCTGTTTCCTCCTGGTAAACAGGTTTTTATGCACTATACTTAAAGATTTCTTGTGCCTGCAACCCAGGGCATCCTGGACTCTCCAGTATTGAAAAAGAATGTTTATTTATTTATTTATTTATTATTTTAATTTTTTTTATAGACAAGGTCTTGCTATATTGCCCAGGCTGGTCTTGAACTCCTAGCCTCAAGCGATCCTCCCAACTTGGCCTCCCAAAGTGCTGGGACTACAGGTGTGAGCCACTGTGCCCAGAAAAAAAAAAAAGAATATTTAGATTGCATAGTTCAATAACTTTTTTCATATTTGTTTATTTATTTAATTTTTGAGACAGAGTCTCACTCTGTTACTCAAACTGGAGTGCAGTGGCACGATCTCGGCTCACTGCAACCTCCACCTCCCGGGTTCAAGTGATCCTTTCGCCTGAGCCTCCAAAGTAGCTGAGACTACAGATGCGCACCTCACCACGCCTGGCTAATTTTTTTTGTAATTTTAGTAGAGATGGGGTTTCACCATGTTGGCCAGGGTGGTCTCAAACTCCTGACTTTGTGATCCACCCACCTTGGCATCCCAAAGTGCTGGGATTACAGGTGTGAGCCACCGTGCCAGGCCATGTAATTAAATCACCCTTAAGAGACGAAAATAAGCACTTCTAGAGAAGGAAGTTGAACCACATTATCAAAAGGTTTGGGACAAAGGATAATCATTGCATTCTGCTTGCCAGCCCAAGGTTGTTCACACCACAAGAAGGGTTTAATCTGCCTCCACTGCTTGTTTTTCACTTCTGTGCAACTTCACTGAGTCCCAAATAATGTATTTTATATGCACAAATCCTTTTTTTTCCTTCTTTTTTTTTTTTTTTTTTTTTAAGTAGAGACAGAGTTTCACCATGTTGGCCAGGCTGGTCTCAAACTTCTGACCTCAGGTGATCTGCTTGCCTCGGCCTCCCAAAGTGCTGGGATTACAGGTGTCAGCCACCGTGCCTGGTCATTTTTTTTTTTTTGAGATGGAGTCTTGCTCTGTCATACAGGCTGGAGTGCAGTGGCGCAATCTTGGCTCAATGCAACTTCTGCCTCCCAGATTCAAGTGATTCTCCTGCCTCAGCCTCCCAAGTAGCTGGGACTACAGGCGTGCACCACCACACCCAGCTAATTTTTTATTTTTATTTTTATTTTTAGTGGAGACAGGTTCTCAATATGTTGGCCAGGCTGGTCTCAAACTCCTGACCTCACGTGATCCACCCCATGATCCATCTCGGGGTCCCAAAGTGCTGGGAATACAGACGTCAGCTACTGTACCCAGCCGACATGTCTTCTTTTTATGGTCCAGTTCCCAGTTTGTGATGTATTTGGCATTTAAGTGATTTTGAAAACAAAGAAAATATAGGTATCACATCAATGTGCTATTTGTTTTCAAAAAGGATTCCATTCATTTCATATCACTGTTGCCACTCTCAGTTGATGGTTGATTTCAAGGCACCTTTGCAGGCAGGCAGGATATGCCAGCATCATTCACTGACCTGTTTGTTCCCCTTCCAGAAGCCTCCAGAGCAGAGTGTTAGGTAACATGAAGGGAGAAGGGGGAGACAAAGTTGCCTGGTGCGGAGGTGTTTGCTGAAGCTTCAGGCTTGGTTGGCTAATATAGAACCTGTGAAAAGACAGGATGTTCTTGCTTCTTTAGGAACCTTGATCACTCCATTCCTTTCAGGAGCAATCAGCTGATAGCTTGGCTCACTCTCTGCCTGAGTGAATGTGCACAACAGCATGTGACTGGGTGTCCTCAAACAAAAAGATCTTGCCAGGTCTCACTGTTGATTTGTTTTAATATACCTCCTATCTTTGCCTAATCACATGGTAGTTTAGGCTGCAGCACTGGGGCTGTGCAGACACAGGATGCTGGGAGGACTTTTGGCTGCATTCATCCTAGCTTAGCTGCTTTTGAGATGTGTTTCCCTGGGCAAGTGACTTTACTTCTCTCTGTGTCTGGGTCTGACTGTTAATGAGGGTACTGATAGGAGTACCTGCCTCATAGTGACAGATGAAGCTCTTAGCACAATGCCTGGCCTCTAACAAGCATTCAGTAAATGGGAACTACTCTTATGATTACGCTGCTCATGTTATTCTTAAATTACTTCTTTTTTAAATTAATTATATTTTTTCTCTTATAGAGTTGAGGTCTGGCTATGTTGGCCAGGTTGGTCTTGAACTCTTGGCCTCAAACAGTCCTGCCACTTCTGCCTCCCAAAGTACTAGGATTATAGGCTTGAGCCACCACGCCCAGCCTGAAATTACTTCTTTCATTCAAACATAGGTTTTTGAGATCTTTGAAATTCTGACTGTCATTTTAACAGCTGCATCGGATGCCATAATTTGGATATTGCCTCCTCTGAAAACTGTCTTTTCCTGTCACCTCTAACCCAGTTAATAAAAAAGCCGAATCACTGAAACTGTCACTCCTTGTTGACTGTCAGCTCCTCTTTGACACATTTCTCCATTCACTTTGTCTTTTCTTTTCTTTTTTTTTTTTTTTTTTTTTTGAGACAGGGTCTCACTCCATCGCCCAAGCTGGAGTGCAGTGGCACAATCTCGCGTTACTGTATCCCCGACCGCCTGGCTCAAGCGATCTTCCCATCTCAGCCTCCTGAGTAGCTGGGACTACAGGCATGCACCACTCTGCCTGGCTACATACTTTTAAAAAATTTTTAGTAGATACAAGGTCTTGCTATGTTGCCCAGGCTGGTCTCAAACTCTTGAGCAGCAATCCTCCTACCTCCGCCTCCCAAAGTGGTAGCCACCGCACCCGGCCTCTTTGTTCACTTATTAAGTTGTGCTCTCATTTCAGTTTGTAAATCTATTCTTAATCTCTCTTAATCTATTCTTGACCCATGGGGCCCTGACCTCATTCATGTGCTCCTCCTCTCCCACCTGGACCACTGCAGGTGAGTGAATTCTTGTTCATGAGATTGCCTGCCACCAGGATTAAGTGTGACAAGTTCACCTGCTACCCAGCTACCAAATCTGCAAATCTGACCCGATAACTGCTCTGCATATACACGGTGGCCCATGGCACTCATGACACCTGGTGCCAGCTATCATAAGAGTTATCGATGACAGCAGCTTCTGAGTCAGAGAGTAATGGAGGGGTAGGGAACACCTAGTGAAATGTCCAAATGCTGACTCCACTAAGCCACCTTGGAGGCTTCCAGAGCTCAGCTAAAGAGTCTTTGTATCCAAGTTGCTGATAGCAGCCAGGCCTTCCCAGAGCTGGGTACAGGAGGAGAAGGGCTCTGTAGCCATCCAGCTGAGACCACAGAGTTTGTCCTTTCCCATTTACTCACTGAGTGATCAATTCTTTTTTTTTTTTTTTTTTTTTTTTTTTTTTTTTTTTGAGACAGCGTCTCACTCTCTCACCCAGGCTAGAGTGCAGTGGTGTGATCTCGGCTGACTGCAACCTTTGCCTCCTGGGTTCAAGCGATTCTCGGGCCTCCACCTCCCGAGTAGCTGGGATTACAGGTGCATGCCACCATACCCAGCTAATTTTATATTTTTAGTAGAGACGGAGTTTCACCATGTTGGCCAGACTGGTCTCGAACTCCTGACCTCAGGTGATCTGCCTGCCTTGGCCTCCCAAAGTGCTGGGATTACAGCATTTGAGCCACAACCCCCAGCCAATTCTTGACACTCACTTTAAACCCCCTGATACCCTGTGGCACTGTGCTTGTCCGAGCTGGTTCTTCCTGAGTTCACACTTTCCTCTGGCCATGGCTGGCCTGCCCCACGCTTGGGCAAAACCTCTTCCAGAAAACCTCCTGCCCCTCCTGGGCTCTTCTGTCTTGACTCACTGTGTTAACAAGATACGTGTCTGTGTTTGGATCACTCCAAACTAGGAGGGAAGCGTCTGTGACATTCACCTTTGTGTTCCCAGTGCCTGACACCAGGCCCATCATATTAAATAATTGACTGACTGCATGTTTGAGTGACCCAGAGAGGAAAATGCAAATCACCTGTAATCATATTACCCAGATAACTAGTGAAATTAATTCACTGGATATGCCCTTCTAGACATTTTTCCTCCTAGCTTTATCTAATAGTATTTCTTACACACACATCCTACACATGGCATTTTATTTTATATAATCTGGACCAAACCCTCCTTAATGTTTAGAACCTTTTTACATTTAATGTATCGTGTGTATGTATGCATGTGGGCACATTGGCCGGAAATCAAACCCAGGTCAACTGCTTGGAAGGCAGCTATGCTCACCACATTTAATGTATCATGGACAGTTCCCCTTCTCATCTAATCTTCTTCTTCTTCTTTTTTTTTTTTTTTTTTTTTTTTTGGTAAAACACGGGTCTCACTCACTCTTGGGCTGGAGTGCATTGGCACAATCACAGCTCACTGCAGCCTTGACCTCCCAGGCTCAAGTGATTCTCCCAACTCTGCCTCCTGAGTAGCTGGGACTACAGGCACATGCCACCATACTTGGCTAATTTTAAAAATTTTTTGTAAAAATGGGGTCTTGCTATGTTGCCCAGGCTGGTCTTCAACTCCTGGGCTCAAGCGATGCTTCTGCCTTGGACTCCCAAAGTGCTGGAATTACAGGCGTTGAGCCACTGCGCCCAGCCTTATCAAATATTCTTGTAGGCCTTGAATTGTGGTGCTGTGTAATGTTTCACTGAGAGAGTGCTCTCTGATTGAACCCTTCCCTTTTCAGACATGCAATTTATTTTCCAGCTGAAATTATTAATGTTTCTTTTCTGCTGAGAGCATTTCTTTCTCATCATGAAGAAAATGGTAAACAAATACTGAATTAAAGACCATCAATAGCAAGGAAAAGTACAGCAGTCCTGCCTTACCCTTGAGGTGGACTACGGACCCCTCCCAAGGGATGCCTGAAATGGCAGATGGTACTGAACCCAGTATGTACTATGTTTTTTCCTATGCATACATACATACCTATGATAAAGGTTAATTTATAAATTAGGCACAATAGGAGATGAACAGCAAAACTAATAATAAAATAGAACAGCTATTAGAGTGTACTGTAATATAAGTTATGTGAATGTGGTCTCTCTCTCAAAATATCTTATTGTACTATATTCACCCTTCTTTCTGTGGTGATGTGAGATGATGAAATGCCTACGTGGCCGGGCACGGTGGCTCATACCTGTAATCCCAGCACTTTAGGAGGCTGAGACGGGTGGATCATCTGAGGTCAGGAGTTCGAGACCAGCCTGGCCAACATGGCAAAAGTCCATCTCTACTAAAAATACAAAAATTAGCCAGGCCTGGTGGCGCATGCCTGTAATCCCAGCTACTTGAGAGGCTGAGGCAGGAGAATCGCTTGAACCTGGGAGGTGGAGGTTGTAGTGAGCCGAGATCGCGCCATTGCACTCCAGCCTGGGCAACAAGTGAAACTCCGTCTCAAAAAAAAAAAGAAAGAAAGAAAGAAAATACCTATGTGATGAGATGAAGGGAGGTGAATGGCGCAGGCACTGCGATGTAGTGTTCGGCTACTGAGGTTACATCAGAAGGAGGATCCTCTGCTTCGAGCAATCCTGGATCATTGAGCCATGAAGATCTCGATGCTTGGGGATCCTTGATAGTGTTTTTTGCTGAAAACTTTTGGAAGAACATTGTAATCAGAGGTTGTTGCCTTTCTTTGTAACTCCATAAAAGTGTTGCTGCGAAGTTGTAGACTATCTGTGATCATACGGGTGATTTTAATGCTGCGTTCCATCTGAGGATCGTATGCCATAATTTTATGTTTTCATGTCTGTGCAGTTTGAAACATTTCAGCAAATTTTAGTAATGTCCACATGGCTGGTTCTGCTTTAGTTTCTTCTTCTTCATCTTCCTCTTCCTCTATAGAGGACATGACAAGTTCTTCCACACTTCTCAATGGCCTTCAGTATGTCCTTCTACTTCATCAAGCATATCAGCAAATCCTTCTCCATCAACTTGTCTTGTTGCATGGATGATTTTCCCAACTTCTCTATCAATTTCAGGGAAGGCTTTAAAATCATTCACAACTGCCACTCCATCAGTCCTTCCAGCAGGCATTTAGTTTGTGATTTAATTCATCCATTGCAACTTTGATGAGTGCTATTGCATCAGCAATAGTGAATGATTTCCAGCACTACATTATTTCCAGTTTACGATCTGCATCAATTGCTGATTGAATGTGATCAAATACCAGGCAGATGTATGTGGCCTTGGGAAAATGAATGATGTCCTAGTCAAGCGGCTGAAGAAAAAGGTTGTATTTGCAGATAAAAATACAACCTCAGCATTTTCATGTTCATGGCAAACAGATTCAGGATGGCTGGGTACATTATCTATTATTAATAGGTCCTTAAATTCCAACCCTTCCTCTTTCAAATATTTTTTCACTTCTGGGAACCATTGATGCATTGGTGGAACCATTCTATAAACAAGACAGCTGTCACTCATACTTTCTGATTATATGGCCAGAACACAAGCATAAATAAGTTTTGGTTTTGCTTTTGAGGGCACATGGGTTCTTTGCTCTGTACACCATGCTTGGCTTTATCATATGCCCTGCAGCGTTGCCACACAGTACGAGAGTTAATCTGTCTTTCCGTGCTTTATGCCCTGGTGCTTCCTTTGCACTTTTATGAATTTAGGTTCTGTTGGTCATCTTCTTCCAGAAGAGGCCGGTCTTATTGCAATTGAAGACTTGCTGTGTATGGTATCTTTTCTCCTTAATCTACTTCTTCAAGTCTGCCAAAAATGTGGCAGCAGCTTCTTCACTGGCAAATGCAACCTCTTTAGTAGTTTTTATGCTTTTCAGTCCAAACCTATTCTTGAATCTGTATAACGGTCCCTTACTTGCGGTAAATGGCTGGGTGTCACTTGTTTCAGGGGATCCTTGCTGATGTCTTTGTGTAGGCTCCGTGCTTTCTGGTATAACACATTGCTGTCAGAACACCTTTCTGTTCATGTCTTCTACCCACAAATGTAATGCCTTTTCCATCTTAACTAAGCACTTATGTACTGTGGTCATAACTCCATAACTTTTTTTTTTTTTTTTTTGAGACAGAGTCTTGCTCTGTAGCCCAGGCTGGTGTGCAGTGGTGCGATCTCGGCTCACTGCAACCTCCGTGTGGCTGTAACTTTTGCGGTTTGAGGTGTGTCATCAAGACTGACATGAATTTTTTTTTTCCTTCTTCACAATTTCATGGAGAGAAGATTCCTTGTTACAGTAGATCTTAGTAACCTAGGCATATGATTTTTTTCTTTCCTTATTGAGTTGAGAACTTTTACTTTTTTTTTTTTTTTTTTTTTGAGATGGAGTTTGCCCAGGCTGGAGTGCAATGGCACGGTCTCGGCTCACTGCAACCTTCACTTCACGGGTTCAAGGGATTCTCTTGCCTCTGACTCCCAAGTAGCTGGGATTACAGGTGCCCACCACCACGCCTGGCTAATTTTTGTATTTTTAGTAGAGACAGGTTTCACCATGTTGGCTAGGCTAGTCTTGAACTCCTGACCTCAGGTGATCCACCCGCCTCAGCCTCCCAAAGTGCTGGGATTACAGGTGTGAGCCAGTGCGCCCAGTCAACTTTACCTTTTTGCCTAAAGAAAGGACTTTGTAGCCTATCTTTGGCATATCTGACTTGCCGGCATCACTACTCTTGTGTTTTGGGGCCATTAATAAGTAAAATAAGAGTTACTTGAACACAAGCACTGTGATACCACAACCGTCAATCTCATAACTGAGAAGGCTACTGAATGACTAAGGGGCAGGTAGCATGTATAGTTCAGATACACTGGATGGAGGGGTAATTAACGTCCCAGGTGGGACGGAGTAGGACAGCACGCGATTTCATCACAATACTGAGAATGCTGCACAATTGCAAACTTACCAATTGTTTGTTTCTGGAGTTTTCCATGTAATATTTTTGAACCATGGTTGAGTGAGATTAACTGAAACTGCAGAGAGCAAAATCACACACGAGGGGGGACTACTGTAAATCATTCTGATGTCACTGTTGTTTGACCTTTAAAATTTTTTGGGTGGGTATGGTGGCTCACACCCATAATCCCATCACTTTGGGAGGTGAGGTGGGAAGATTGCTTAAGCCCAGGAGTTCAAGACCAACCTGGGCAACTTAGTGAGACCTGATCTCTACAAAAATAAAAATAAAAATAAGAAAAACAAATAAAATTCTTCAAGCTCTGTCTCCAATGAAGGATCCTGCTATGTGGTGCCTTTTGTATTGAATTATTTTTTCCATGGCAGGACTATGGCAGCCAGGGACGCCACTTCAGGCAGCTTGTCAGAGGAGAGCAGTGCTTTGGACCTGCCATCAGTGTGTGACATAAGAGATTATGTCCTGCAGAGACCCAGCCAAGAAGCCAACAGCGAGGCTTTCAGTTCTTTGGAATTCCATTCTCTTCCTTGTTCTTCTGATGTGGATCCAGGTAATAAGCAGAGTTTAAAACAAACTAACTTAAAAACAACCAGCAGCTATACGGGTGTGTGATAGTTTGTTTCGCTCTCTTCCAATAGCAGATTTCTGAGAAGGCTTCATTGTCTTAGGCAGAAAAACATCTTACCTAAGCAAAGCTGTCAGGAGGAACTTCAAAGGACAGCTTCCCTGGCACAGCAATGACAAGGAGCTGTTTCCTGGAGTCTTTTTGTTATTGTTGCTGTTAATCTCAGGTCTCTTTCTAATCTCCCTCAAAATGAGTTCAGAAGCAGGGGAATATTTGGTTCAACAGAGAGTAGAATTGGTTTTTTTTGTTTTGTTCTTTTAAAACTCAGAAAATAAGGTGGCGGGCGCCTGTAGTCCCAGCTACACGGGAAGCTGAGGCAGGAGAATGTCGTGAACCTGGGAGGCGGAGCTTGCAGTGAGCTGAGATCTGGCCACTGCACTCCAGCACAGGCGACAGAGCAAGACTCCGTCTCAAAAAAAAAAAAAAAAAAACTCAGAAAATAGCAATGTGGGCCTGTTATATGTGATGAGTAGTAAAAATAGAGACTTTAGCATTCCTTTAATGAAGTATACTCTGGATTTAAGTAACAACCTTTCTACAAGGTTTCCTGACTGGATTGCCGAAACGCCTATTATTTAAGCTAATGCTAATTCCCTGACGTAGGTAGTGACTGTCTTTAGTAACTGTAAAGCCCTCTCTTTCATATTAATTACCTGATCTGAGTCTGGAGGTCCACAGACCTGGATTTATTTATTTATTCATTTATTTCTCGTTAGTTTTGGTTAATCCCCTGGGTTTATCACACAGACCTGGATTTGAAGTTCAGCTCTGCCACTTACTGGCTGTGTGACTTGGGGCATGCTCCTTAACCCCTCTGAGCTCCAGAGTCAGCTACAAAATGGCGATCAGAATGCTTGCTCCACCTAGTCAGGTTTAACTTAAGGTAAACCTGCAAGGTACTTAGCATGGTTTTTCTGCCATCGATGGGTGCTCAGTCGATGCTGTTGTTGTTAATATTAAGAAATCCATATGGCCAGGCATGGTGTCTCATGCCTGTAATCCTAATACTTTGGAAGGCTAGACGGGTGGATCACCTAAGGTCAGGAGTTCAAGACCACCTTGGCCAACATGGCGAAACCCTGTCTCTACTGAAAATACAAAAATTAGCCAGGTGTGGTGGTGGGCGCCTGTAATCCCAGCTACTCAGGAGGCTGAAGCAAGAGAATCACTTGAACCCGGGAGGCAGAGGTTGCAGTGAGCTGAGATCGCGCCACTTCACTCCAGTCTGGGTGAAAGAGCAAAACCCTGTCTCAAAACAAAAAACAAACAACAACAACAACAAAATCCAAATATATATTTTTAGAAAGAACTCATTGTGGGTACTAAGGAAATGTAGCCTTTAATGATGATGAGTTCAGTGATGACTATAGGTAGGATGTGTAACTGTCATTGCCTTCAAGAATTCTATGGAGAAATATGTTTAAACTCTTTTGGGATTCTCTTCTGATTTTCAGGACATAGAGTAATCAGGATCAGTAAGTCTCCTGTTTAATTTAGTACCTGACTGTGTTAGTTTGTTCTCACACTGCTATAAAGAGATGCCTGAGACTGGGTAATTTATAGAGAAAAGAGGTTTAATTGACTCACAGTTCTGCAGGCTGTACAGGAAGCATAGCAGCACCTACTGGGCATCAATCAGGGTGGAAGGTGAAGGGGAAGCTGGCACTTCACATGGCTGGAGCGGGAGGAAGAAAGTGGGGGAAGGTGCTACACACTTTTAAACAACCAGATCTCATGAGACCCCAGCACCAAGGGGATGGTGCTATAAATCATTTAGGAGGAACTGCCCCATGAACCAATCACCTCCCACCAGGCCCCACCTCCAACACTGGGGATGACAATTCCACATGACATTTGGGCAGGGACACAAATCCAAACCATATCACTGACCAAGAATTAGATAATTCTTTATCCTTTTCCTTTCTAGACTTAACATCTTAGTTCCTTTGACCTTCCCTTTTTTCCCTGCCATCCTGCTGCCTCTACATGATTTTCTGTCCCTAAAATGGATTTTTTCATCATCCCTGGGTAGCAACAGCATTTCTTAGAATGAGTGAATGGAGGCAGTTGAACAGAACTTTGTTTGTGTATTTATTTATTTATTTATTTATTTATTTAGAGACAGGATCTTGCTCTGTGCCTAGGCTGGAGTACCGTGGCACCATCACAGCTCACTGCAGCCTTGAACTCCTGAGCTGAAGCTATCCTCCTGCCTCAGCCTCTCAAGTAGTTGGGATTACAGGCTCACATCACCATACCTGGCTTTTTTTTTTTTTTTTTTTTTTTTTTTAAATATTTTGTAGTGACAGGGTCTCACTTTGTTGCCCACGCAAGTCTCAAACTCTTGGCCTCAAGTGATCCTCCCACCATGGCCTCCCAAAGTGCTGGGATAATGGGAGTGAGCCACCATACCCAGTTTGAACAGAACTTTAGAAGTATTAGCACGTTGAAATACTTTGAGGCAATGGCTCTGTTCCCTTAGGGAATTCAGTGTGGACTCGGTTTTTATTTTTTTATTTCCTGTTAGTTGACTAATCTGTAGAAAAGCAACTGTTATTAATTGGAATTGGTTGACAGCTCTGAAAATAAGGAGCATGTTGAAATATTTATGTAGGGGTGTTTGTTAAAAATATGGATATTCTATGCCAAAATAGTTGTTTGGGGAACCCTCTAAACATGAGAAGGGGTACTCAAACGCTAAGACAGCCATTTTACATGGTATTAGTGGCGGTCGTGCTGGGTTATACAGTCTGGTTGGAATTCTGGTTCTGCTTCTTCCCCTGGTTTGACTTTGGACGAGCCACTTAGCCTCTCTGTACCTATCTCCTTATTTGTAAAATGGAGATGATAACAGCACCTCCTTGTTGGGGAGGTCATAAGGTCATAAGGCTGTACAATTCAGTGCACGAGGCATAGTGTGTGGCACGGAGTGGACGGATGAGATCCAATTCCTTATCAGCTGGGGTGCTCAGCATACTGCAGTACTGTCTGGTCAGCTCAGGCTTTTTTTTTTTTTTTTTTTTTTGAGATGGAGTCTCTCTCTGTCACCCAGGCTAGAGCACATTGGCATGATCTCGGCTCACTGCAACCTCTGCCTCCCAGGTTCAGGCAATTCTCCTGCCTCAGCCTCCCAAGTAGCTGGAATTATAGGTGAGCACAACCACACCTGGCTAATTTTTGTGGTTTTAGTAGAGCTGGGGTTTCACCATGTTGGCCAGGCTGGTCTCGAACTCCTGACCTAAAGTGATCCACCTGCCGTGGCCTTCCAAAGTGCTGGGATTACAGGCATGAGCCACTGCTCTGGGATTACAGGCATGAGCCACTGCGCCCAGCCAACTCAGGCTTTTATCACAAATACCATACACTGGGTGACTTCTCACAGCTCCAGAGGCTGGAAAGTCTAAGGTCAAGGTGCCAGCAGATTTGGTGTCCGGTGCTGCCCCCATTCGTGATTTGTAGACAGCCACCGTCTTCCTGTGTTCCTCACATGGCCTAGAGAGAGATCCTCTTTCTCAGGTGTCTTATAAGGGCACTAATGCCATCATGAAGCTTCCACCCTCAAAACTTAATTACCTCTGGCCGGGCACAGTGGCTCACGCCTGTAATCCCAGCACTTTGGGAGGCCGAGGTGGGTGGATCACCTGAGGTCAGGAGTTCTAGACCAGCCTGGCCAACATGGTAAAACCACGTCTGTAACACAAATACAAAAATTAGCTGGGCGTGGTAGCAGGTGCTTATAATCCCAGCTACTCAGGGGAATGAGGCAGGAGAATTGCTTGAACCCAGGAGGCAGAGGTTGCAGTGAGCCAAGATCGCGCCATTGCACTCCAGCCTGGGGGACAAGAGTGAGACTTTCTCTCAATAAACAAACAAACAAACAAACCCCACAAAAATTAGCTGGGCGTGGTGGCATGTGCCTGTAATCCCAGTTACTAGGGAGGCTGAGACATGAGAATTTCTTGAACCCAGGAAGCGGAGGTTGCAGTGAGCTGAGATTGCACCACTGCACTCAAGCCTGGTGACAGAGTGAGACCCTGTCTCAAAAAACAATAATAATTGGCTGGGTGAAGTGGCTCATGCCTGTAATCCCAGCACTTTGGGAGGCCAAGGCAGATGGATCACCTGAGGTCAGGAGTTCGAGACCAGCCTGGCCAGCATGGTAAAACCCTGCCTCTAATAAAATTACAAAAATTAGCTGGGTGTGGTGGTGGGTGCCTATAATCCCAGCTACTCGGAGGGCTGAGGCAAGAGAATCACTTGAACCCAGGAGGCAGAGGTTGTAGTGAGCCAAGATGGCGCCATTGTACTCCAGCCTGGGCAACAGAGCACAATGCCGTCTCAAAAATAATAACAATAATAATAAATAAATAAACATAAAAAAACACATTGGTTTACTCATCCTACCCCATGGAAGGCTCTGGATGTGATTATTGTTCTCTGTATACTCCACACTGCAGTGTTTTAGGGCACATTAATAGTGATCACTCCCATTTACTGAGCATTTACTACTTGTCAGGTTTTATATTGTCAGGCTCCATGCTAAATACTTCACAAACATTATCATTTTTTTTTTTTTTTTTTTTCATTTCGACACGGAGTCTCACTCTGTCGCCCAGGCTGGAGTGCAGTGGCATGATCTCGGCTCACTACAACCTCCACCTCCTGGTTCAAGCAATTCTCCTGCCTCAGCCTCCCGAGTAGCTGGGATTACAGGCATGCACCACCATGCCCGGCTAATTTTTATATTTTTAGTAGAGATGGAGTTTCACCATGTTGGCCAGGCTGATCTTGAACTCCTGACCTCAAGTGATCCACCTGCCTCAGCCTCCCGAAGTGCTGGGATTACAGCCGTGAGCCACCACACCTTGCCTAAACATCACTTTTAATTCTTATCACAAACCTGAGAAGTGGAAATCATTCCCATTTTATAAGTGAGGAAATAAACTTGGAAAAGTTAGGAAATTTTCCCAGTGTCACTTAGCAAATGACAGAGCTGGCTGAATCCAAAGGAAATGTTTCATCTCATTTTTTTTTGTTGTTTCTTTTTCAAGGTATGATCTTGCTTTGTTGCCCAGGCTGAAGTGCAGTATTGTGGACCCCTGGGCTCAAGCAATCTTGCCTTCTCAGCGTCTGAAGTAGTTAAGACTATAGGTGTGCATGATCCTGCCTAAGTAATTTAAAAACAATTTTTTTGTTTTTTTGTTTAGAGATGGGGTCTGACTATGTTGCCCAGGCTGGTCTTGAACTCCTGGGCCTCAAGTGATCCTCCCGCCTCAACCTCTCAGTGTTGGTATTACAGGCATGAGCCACCATACCTAGCTAAAATCACATTTTATTGGAAAAAAAGAAAGCTTCTTCTAACCTGGGAAGTGACCAAGAGGATGATACCACTGAGAAAAGGAACTGCTGCAAATAAATTTAGGTTAGTTTTGTTAGCTTGCTAGAACAAACATTTTGGAGAGTTGGAGGGAGTTTTACAGAGAAATATTAACTTTTTGATACTATTTTATTGAAACTTAAACATTTTAAAACAATTTTTGTTTTGCTGTGTACTCTGTCATTCTATAGTACTTTTATATGTTATGTCACAATAACCACTAGGTTTGTTTTTAAAAAGGACCAGGGCTGTGAGCGGTGTGACTCACACCTGTTGTCTGGCATGTTATGAGGCTGAGGCAGGAGGATCCCCTTTTTTTTTCTTTTTGAGGCAGAGTCTTGCTCTGTCCCCCAGGCTGGAGTGCAGTGGTACAATCTCAGCTCACTGCAAGCTCCGCCTCCCGGGTTCGTGCCATTCTCCTGCCTCAGCCTCCCAAGTAGCTGGGACTACAGGTGCCCGCCACCATGCCCGGCTAGTTTTTTGTATTTTTAGTAGAGACGGGGTTTCACCATATTAGCCAGGATGGTCTCGATCTCCTGACCTCGTGATCCGCCCACCTCGGCCTCCCAGCCATGCCTCTTGTTCATAGGTAGCTATAGTTACGGGTTCTCTCCCCATGGCCCTTCAGCAGGCTCTTGCCGACATTTTAATCTAATTCTGATAACTCTGGATTTATTGCTTGCTCAGAGACATGCCCACCTTTACACTAATCTCTACTGGGGTACTGCTGGCCACCATTCTCACTCGGATTCTTAACACCTCCAGTTCCCAAGCCAGTCTGATGTTCTTGGTTTGCTTACTTGCTGTTATGTGTCGTAAGGAAGTTGATCTTCCACGGATAGGTAAATATAGCCAAGGTTTCCAGCTGGAGGGTCATTCAGGGTGACTCAGCATTGGTCTCTGCCCATCCTGGTATTTACTCAGTGAGGCACACACTGTTGGCTACCTTCATGTAGCTTGTGCTCGGCTCAAAATAGAGTTGACTATCTCAAGAACTGGCAGAGTATGGCAGGTTGCTTACAGCTGAATGGGGATCTAAGGGTGAACTTGGGACCTGGCTTCCCCAGCTACTGGGTGAAATAGAGCCAAGCTTTGATCATTAGGATTCATTAACTTGGTATAGTTTTTACAATTTATGGTTTTTTTTGTTTGTTTGTTGTTTTTTTTTTTGAGACAGAGTCTTGCTCTGTCACCCAGGCTGGAGTACAGTGGTGCAATCTCAGCTCACTGCAACCTCTGCTTCCCAGGCTCAAGCGATACTCATGCCTCAGCCTCCCTAGTAGCTGGGATTACAGGTGTGCACCACTATGCCCAGCTAATTTTTGTATTTTTAGTGGAGACAAGATTTTGCCATGTTGGCCAGGCTGGTCTCAAACTCCTGGCCTCAAATGATCTGCCCACCTCAGCCTCCCAAAGTGCTGAATTACAGGTGCGAGCCACTGCACCTGGCTTGACCGTAAGAGTTCAGTCATATCATCTGTTGTCAAACTCTTCAGTCAAAATCCAGACACACAGTTGGCAAGGCATTGGGGTTCACAATGGAGGAGTGGTGTAGTCTTCTGGTGGCACAGCCCAGCCCAGCAACAGGCACGCTGGAGAGAATACCCAGAAATCCAGGCAGTTGGCAGGCAGTGTGCAGGTGGCTTCTCGGTGGGTAGCAAGGTCCCAGCTTCCAGGCTGGAGTCAGCGTCACAATTCTAAGCCCTGGAAGAGTAGTAGGCCAAGGAAGGGTGACCTTAGATTTAGGATGCAACAAGGACCACTGCAAAACCCAGTTACAAGAACATGGGCCCAGCTTAAGCTTAACCTGGGTACAGGATTCCCCATTTCACCTTGCAGCTGCCTCTGACTCTGGGCCTATCCCTGCCCCACTTTTCCCAGCCAGGCGTTTCGAAGGGGCTGCCTGCCTTCCTCCTTCTCACTTCTTCATTTCAGGATTGTTCCTCATTCCCAGGCACGTGGCCTCTACCTCCATTCCCCTCTGGTCTAAGCCTGCCCTTACTCAGATGCCAGTGATCGTCCCGAGGAGGAGCCAAACTGGATGGACGCTTCTCTGTCCTTATGCTATGTGCCCAACTGCCGCATCACTGTTCATGCCCTGGAGGAGCGAATTAGTAGCAAGGACATGAGACTTAAGAGCACTTTCCAGAAAACTGTTGGGTTGATAAGAATCTGAGAGTGTTAGAAAAACCTCAAAAGCCTTAGTCATTCCAGTCTGAGTATGCAAAAATGGGTAAAACGAGGCTATATATATCTAATAAAGACAGAGTCCATCTGGCCTGAAGTTCCCACCCAGCCACTCCTCATGAAATGCCTGTAAAATTAACAACTTTTCACTTAAGAGAGGTGTGGGATTATGAAATCCTCCCCTCAGCCCTTCCTAGTGAGCTATGGCAGAAGACCTGCTGCTGCCAAACAGGTCTTCTGGAGGGCAGGTGCAGAGGCTTATGCCTATAATCCCAGCACTTTGGGAGGTAAAGGTGGAAGGATTACTTGAGCCCAGGAGTTCGAGACTACAGTGAGCTATGATCGTACCACTGCACTCTAGCCTGGGGGACAGAGTGAGACCCTCTTTCTAAAGAAAGAAAAATATAGAGTGTTCCTGGAACACCTTTTCCATAACATTCTTCTGTTTAGGCCCCTTTGAGATGTCGTATTATACTACTTCTGTTTTTTTTTTTTTTGAGACGGAGTCTCGCGCTGTCACCCAGGCTGGAGTGCAGTGGCCGGATCTCAGCTCACTGCAAGCTCCGCCTCCCGGGTTCACGCCATTCTCCTGCCTCCGCCTCCCGAGTAGCTGGGACTACAGGCGCCCGCCACCTCACCCGGCTAATTTTTTGTATTTTTTAGTAGAGACGGGGTTTCACCGTGTTAACCAGCATGGTCTTGATCTCCTGACCTTGTGATCCGCCCGTCTCGGCCTCTGAGTCTCGCTCTGTTGTCCAGGCTGGAGTACAGTGGTGCAATCTTGGCTCACTGTAACCTCCGCCTCCTGGGTTCAAGCGATTCTCCTGCCTCAGCCTCCAGAGTAGCTGGGATTACAGGCACCCACCACCACGCCCAGCTATGTTTTGTATTTTTAGTAGAGACAGGGTTTCACCATGTTGGCCAGGCTGGTCTTGAACTCCTGACCTCAAGTCATCCATCCACCTTGGCCTCCCGAAGTGTTGGGACTACAGGCGTGAGCTACCACACCTGGCCAATCTTACACTACTTCTTTCCTGCCAGCTCCAATCAAAAAGCTCCTCTGCCTTGTTTTCGGGACTCTGTGTAATCTGCTGCCTGGGATATTTGTTCAAAATATTTAACAACCATACAGCAGTATTGCAATATTTCAGCAACTGGCACGGCTGTACAGGTGCACACGAGCTGAATAGAGGCCCCTGCTGCTGTCCAACTGCACATTAACACAGGCCTGCCAGTCCTGTCGGGCTTGCTTTTAGGCTGAGCCAACTGTTAATGTCTTAGCTGCATTGTTCCCCTCTCTGGAATGTGCCCCCTCCTCCCTGGTCAACTCCAGTCCACTCCAGAGATGGCTGAATTGAATCCATTAATTAGTCCCAGGTACAGACTTGTTGCTGGACTTGAACACGCCGCCTGTTAGATACTTGTTTTCTTTCTCCTTTGCTGATTGGCTCAAGGGAAGCATAGGGTATGCAGAATGGAAGAGCTGAGTTGAGAAACATGATCTTGGTTAAACCTCTCAAAAGCAAGATCACAAAGGTCACTCGAAGGCCCAGTGTGTACTGCTGGAGCTTGATAAACTCTGGGTAGCTCATGTGGCATATCTCACCTGCGCCCTCTGGAACCTTTGTCCTGGAGAGCATCCAAGGTACTTTCTAAAATAGGACAAGGAGTTTCTCTGAAGTCGTTGTTAGACATTAACAATACAGATGTAGGAAATATCAGCCCTTTCCTCAAACTTGAACTTCTGCCCAAGAGCAGTGTCGGGGAAATTGGTTGCATGTATACAGCAAATTGAATGTTAAACACAATAAGTCTGTGATGATTAAAGGCCATAGCTGGCAGGCAGCTATAAGTTTAAAGTAAATAGTGATTTAATGCACCTTTAGTCTTATTCTGGGAATCTGTCAACATCCCAGTCTTCAAAGCTCATTTTATAACTTGTGTATTTAGGCATTTCATCCAAGGAATTTAATCTTTAAGAGTAAAAAAAAGTTTGTTGTCTTCCTCTCTATAATTCATATTCCTTTGTAATTCTATAAAATTTTATTTCCAAAAGGAATGAATTATAAGCTCTTAGATTAAAAAAACTCAAAATAAAATTTATATACTGGTTGTTGAATTCCTGATGTGTTGTGGTTATAGTTTTAAAATAGGAGTCAGGGTGTATTTTAGATATATATATAATGTGAAAGACATTTTATAGGTGCATTAAGTGATATCCAACCTAGTGGCTAATACCCAGTCACTAGACTGGACCTAAGATTCGGAGAGGAAAGGAAAGAAGGGAACAATGGTTATTGAGCCAATTCCCTGAGAAATAACTGAGGACACAGTGGGGTACATTTTAGCAGATACTAACTGGATGGGCTTTCTTTGGAAGGTTTGGGTGTTCTGTGTGGCAGTGCTTCTCTGCTTTTGTTGCCTCTTCCTAGATGTGGGGTTTTTTTTTTGTTGTTGTTTTTGTTTTTTTTTGAGACAGAGTCTCTCTCCGTCACCCAGGCTGGAGTGCAGTGGTGAGATCTCGGCTCACTGCAACCTCCACCTCTCAGTTTCAAGGGATTCTCCTGCCTCAGCCCCCTGAGTAGCCGGGACTACAGGAGCCTGCCACCACACCCGGCTAATTTTTGTATTTTTAATAGAGGCAAAGTTTTGCCATGTTGGCCAGGCTGGTCTCAAACCCCTGACCCCAGTTGATCCACCTGCCTTGGCCTCCCAAAGTGCTGGGATTATAGGCGAGAGCCACCAAGCCCAGCCTCCTAGATTGAGTTATGTAGATTCAGCTATCTAGACTGAATTTTCAGCTCCAAAATCGGATTTTGAGCTCTTTGCATGCTGCTGTTAGAAGGCAGCAGTGAATTTTAATTGTATGGCCTGGGGTGTGAAGGATAAACCATAAGCATATATGACAAAGGCTCATAGAGTTAGAGAAGGTTACAGTCTCTGAGCTGGTGGTTCCACACAGCTCTTTAGGAACTACAAGTTTGAGATTGAGTGGGGTCATGAGCTTGTGGGGCCCTGGATGCTCTACCTTATGCATCCAGGCAAGCATTCATCCAAAGAAAGGGTGCCAGGACCAGGAGGAGTTCGAAAACCACTGAGTGGCCGGGTGCGGTAGCTCAAACCTGTAATCCCAGCACTTTGGGAGGCTGAGGCATGTGGATCACTTGAGGCCAGGAGTTCGAGACCAGCCTGGTTAACATGGCAAAACCCCATCTGTACTAAAAATACAAAAAAATGGCCAGATGTGGTGTTATGAGCCTGTAATTCCAGCTACTCAGGAGGCTGAGGCAGGAGAATCGCTTGAACCCAGGAGGCGGAGGTTGCAGTGAGCCGAGATGGCGCCAGGGGCACTCCAGCCCGGGCAACAAAGCGAGACTGTCCAAAAAAAAAAAAAAAAAGTAGAAAAAAAAAAGAAAGAAAGAAAACCACTGAGCTCAGCTAATACTCTCATTTTCCACATGGGGAAGTCGAATCCCAGCATAATGAAGAAAATCACCCAAGGTCGTGTAGTAACCTGGCAACTCCTATTTTCTGGGTGACCCTCTGTGCAGACTTTTCTAACTGTAACTTCTCTATCCCTTCTTTAAAACTAAAAAAGTATAGTTCTCTATAACTTTCAATACATACTGCTAAATTATGTATCACATTAGTCATTGGAGAGGATGATAATAGAATTATTTTTAAAAGCTCAAGAATGTTATCTGCCACCTGTGACATCTCTCGTTGTTCCTCACTTTTAAGTTTCAAGGGCACGTGCTATGGGGGACAAGGCTTATTTACTTCTGTGTACTTTGCCTGCAGTCACAGTTTTAAACAGAAATCCCAACTGAGTTGAAAAACTGGCCATGTTACTGTGTCAAGCCACACCTCCAGGGCACTTATCTGCCAAGTCCGGGTGCACAGAGGTGTGACCTCATGTTCTGGCCTGGTAACTCCCCTCAAGGGCTTTTTCATGTAAGCGTTCATCTGACTTTTTACTCAGCTGTGTCTTTTTAAAATACAAGGAAACAACTCGATTACAATAGTCAATCCCAAAGACTGTAGGTCATAAGACCCCCATTTCAAACAGACACCGTCTCTAGTTTCATTCACTGTTGTATATTTATAAGATAAAGACTATACACAAGGGAAGACCAAAAGATGGATGGTTTTTCCATTTGTTGTGGACTTACATTTCAGGCACTGTGCTGTGCATTTTACGTATGTTGTTCTTTTGATTCTCACAGCCACACCCAATAAGTAAATCCTGTTATGATCTCTTTGTTACCCATGAGGAAACAGAGCTTCAGAGAGGCTTGTTTCATATTAATGTTACCCACAGATTGGTGGAAAGCTGAGACTCAAACGTGCGTCAGGTTGATTGCAAAGGCAGAACTTTAAAGAAATGCTAACATCTAGGTATGATTCCATACTATGCATTAAGAATTAAGCTTTAGGCCAGGCGCAGTGTCTCACACCTGTAATCCCAGCACTTTGGGAGGCTGAAGTGGGCGGATCACCTGAGGTCAGGAGTTTGAGACCAGCCTGGCCAACTCTGTGAAACACCATCTCTACTAAAAATACAAAAATTAGCTGGACGTGGTGGTGCATACCAATAGTCTCAGCTACTCGGGAGGCTAAGAGAGGAGAATTGCTTAGACCTGGCAGACAGAGGTTGCAGTGAGCCAAGATCGTGCCACTGCACTCCAGCCTGGGCAACAGAGCGAGACTCCGTCTCAAAAAAAAAAGGAATTAAGCTTTAAATATTTGCAGTTACTTCTTTAAGTCTGCGCTAGCATCTTTCTACTAACTCAGTATCTTCAAGCCAGCCGATGTCAGTACCCTGTCGGGATGACTGTGACTCCTGGTCCCCTGGACCACCGTTGTGTCCACTGTCCACTGAGCTGTCCCTTCCATTTTTCCCATCTTCCTGTTGTGGAAGAAGCTCGAACTACCTGTGCACTAATTGGAGAGAAGGTGTTGGGGCTCAGAAAGCAATATCCCAAAACAAAGGTCTCTGCAGCAGCCTCAGAAGCAAAAGTTTTCCTTTGACCTTTATCTGCCCTCTTGTATCTCAGTCTCATTCTCCCCCCAGGGCCAGACATAGAAGCTAGAATTCCTCTTCCCCAAGGCGGGTCATAGAAACCAGAACCCCCTTTCTCCAAAGCTAGCCATAGAACCTAAAAATATTACTCTAATTTTTCCTCTGCCTTTCTGGGTAAAACTTGGCCATAAAGAAATTGTCTGGCTGGGTGCAGTGGCTCACCCTTGTGATCCCAGCACTTTGGGAAGCCGAGACAGGAGGTTTGCTTGAAGCCAGGAGTTCGAAACCAGCCTCGCCAACATAGCAAGACCCCATCTCTACAAATAAAATAAATTAACTGGGCATGGTAGTAGGCACCTGCAATCCCAGGTACTTAGGAGGCTGAGGTGGGAGGATTGCTTGAGCCCAGGAGGTTGGGGCTACAGTAAGCTATAGTCGTGCCACTGCACTTTAACCTGGGTGACAGAATGAGACCTCATCTCTTTTAAATTAAAAAAAAAAATGAAAGAAAAATTATCTGACCTGCCTTGTTTGACTCTAGGCCATAAGACCCCCATTTCAGAGAAGGTCCTGACCCACACCCGGAAGGAAGGAGTGCTGCTCAGAGAGCAGGCCTTGCTGGGCTCCCCACTGAATCTATTAACATCAGATCTTTCCTTTTGTGTTCAATCATATTTCTACATTTTGATGTAGTGGGGTTGCCTTTGCCAGCGTCCCGCAGCTGCCCCAGTGAATGTGGGCAGGGGAAGGGAATCTCTGGCCCGGGAAGACAAAGAGGCTTCTTAGGCCAGATCATTTGTTGAATTGGCAGGATCCTCTCGTGTGTGCCTGCTGGCCACACTGCTATTTCTGCTGTTATAGAAATATGAAAGTCATATTTCTACATATGTTGCAGAAATATGAAAATCATATTTCTACAACAAAGTCCATCGTTTATTGAACCTAAGCATAAAAATGGACAATTTCCCCTATGTCTTTGAGTTTTCAGTCTGAAGCCTTCGGTGTATACACATTAAATAAATTTGTATGCCTTTCTCCCATCAATCAATCTGCCTCATGTCAGTGATTTTCAACAAACCTCCAGGGGCCAAGGGCCTTGGTCCCTACAAAGGCATTGCCTTCTCAGTTAAATTTCTCACACCAGGTAGGATACAACTTCTTATGTGAAAACCCAGGGAAGAAAACAAGTCAGGAATTTTAACTCTGTTTGCTGGAATAAATGAAGCCCTTGATCACCTTTTCTACCCAGAAGAAGTTTTCTCATCTGGTGCCAGAACTCTTCTTATTCTTGGCTCTTTGCCCTGAAGTTGCTGTTTGTCAGCTGAGTGGCTGCCCTTGGCCAACCTTTTAGCTCCCTGGAGTTTTTGATAGTTGGTTTTTGGTAACGTGCTTGAAGTTACAAACACCCAGCTTATTAGAACATAACTTTTAAGGATAAAGGCTTTTATGTGGATTCCTGGGTCCCCCATGTTTGACTGGCCAGGTTCATGTTTTGCCCTCTGCCTGCAGCAGCTGCCTGCTACACATAGACCCTGGTGTGAGTAGAGAATAAGGATCAGTCAGTGCCTAGCATATGGTAGGTGCTCAGTAAAGGCTGGTGGATGAATACATGAAAAACACATATAAGTGAAACTAGATACGGTTTAAAAATGGAGATCAAGTATTTATCACAGCGCCTTGCTCATCCATTTGTAACATTATCATAAAATTTAAAGCCGTGTGTGATCTGTGTAGGATAATATGATAACATTTCTAAGTTTAAAAGCATGTATTATTATATAAGCGCTGCAGATTTGTGTAACTCTTGATTGGAAAGTCAACTAGTCTCTCTTAAAAGCCCCTGGCTTTTTTTCCTTGAAAAGAAAACAGTAGAGAAAAGAACAACTGTAAGGAGATATAATGGTACTGAGAATAGAATACTATTCCTACGTTTCCCCATCAGGAAGAAAGCATGTTCCTAGTGAAGTTGTTTCTTTTTCTAGCAAATATTTCTGTAATGACCATGCATGGAATTACGGCTTTAAGAATACCCCTAAATTGGTTTCAAAGCTATTTTCTTAAGAAAACTGTATTCTGGGCCGGGCGCGGTGGCTCAAGCCTGTAATCCCAGCACTTTGGGAGGCCGAGACGGGCGGATCACGAGGTCAGGAGATCAAGACCATCCTGGCTAACACGGTGAAACCCCGTCTCTACTAAAAAAATACAAAAAACTAGCCGGGCGAGGTGGCAGGCGCCTGTAGTCCCAGCTACTCGGGAGGCTGAGGCAGGAGAATGGCGTAAACTTGGGCGGCGGAGCTTGCAGTGAGCTGAGATCCGGCCACTGCACTCCAGCTTGGGCGACAGAGCGAGACTCCGTCTCAAAAAAAAAAAAAAAAAAAAAAAAAAAGAAAACTGTATTCTGTATTTTAAGCATGTGAGATTTTTTCCTTCTTAAAAATAATACAATTGAGGGGCAAATTTAAATTAATAATAATAATAATTTACTTAATAAATTATTATTTATAATTATAAAATAATTCATTTAATAAATTAAAAATAATATTTAATAAATTAAATACTTTAAATAAATAAATTATAAAAAACAAGCAAATGGATATACCCCTATTTCTTCGTAATATATTCAGTAGTTGTTTTGTCCAGAATTTTCTTTTACAAAGAACTCTTGGAAAATATTAGGGATTGTTAAGTGCAGTATAAATAAGATGAGGAAATGACCCACGGACCAACACCATTTTAGAAGTAGAGTTTGAGGAAAAATTGGTTAAAATAATATTGCATGTTTTTAGCCAATAACACACAGAGAGCTGCTCTGAGCCTAGGCCTGGAGGTGGTGCCTGGCAATTTCTTGAATCAGGCAGTGTTTGAGTCTACTGCCCTCTGGTGGCTACCTTTTATACTTTCCTGCGCCTTACTGAGAAAAAGAATTTAAACGTACCAGATGTGTGTTAAACCTTTCTCATTTATTCTTTGCAGAGTTCTGTGCCTACTTGAGCTAGAATTAAAAGTTCTCAGAGATTATTTTACTCAACTGAAATCCAAGAAGGTAATTTCTCTTAAGGTCACCACTGTTGGGTGTATTCACTGCACATGCATTATATAATTTGAGATCTTTTTTCATTTATCCAGCTGGGTTGATTTCAGGCTAAAATACACACGTGAATAGTGATGTCTAATTTTTTGGCTAGGCTCAGTGGCTCACGCCTGTAATCCCAGCACTTTGGGAGGCTGAGGCAGGTGGATCACTTGAGATCAGGAGTTTGAGACCAGATTGGCCAACATGGTAAAAACCCTGTCTCTACTAAAAATACAAAAAAAAAAAAAGAGCGGGGCATAGTGGCACGCACCTGTAATCCCAGCTACTTGGGAGGCTGAGGCTTGAGATTCACTTGAACTCGGGAGGCGAATGTTGCAGTGAGCTGAGATTGAGGCACTGCCCTCCAGCCTGGGAGACAGAGTGAGACTGTTTCCAAAAAAAAGAAAAAGAAAAACAAAAGTGATGTCTGATTTTTCTTTATACATTTGCCAATAAACGTTGTGCTTTTTTTTTTTTTGGCAAAGACCAAAGGATTTAAATTTTACTTTTTTTGATGAAATTATAGTACCATTTAAGGATAATTGACCAGGTGCAGTGGCTCATACCTGTTATCTCAAGACTTTGGGAGGCCAAGCTGGGCAGATCACCGAAGGTCAAGAGTTCTAGACCAGCCTGTCCAACATGGTGAAACCCCATCTCTACTAAAAATACAAAAACTATCTGGGCGTGGTGGTGGGCACCTATAATCCCAGCTACTAGGGACGCTGAGGCAGGAGAATCGCTTGAACCCAGGAGGTGGAGGTTGCAGTGAGCTGAGATTGTACCATTGCACTCCAGCCTGGGCAACAAGAGCAAAACTTGATCTCAAAAAAAAAAAAAGAAAAGAAAAAAGAAGAAAAATAAAGGGTAATCACAAAATTGAAAAAAAAACTTGTAATCTAACAAGATGGCATGGAACTATTTCTCCTTGTTCTTCCATGCCAAGCAACTATGAACCCTGGAAATGCGAGAGGCAACCAAAGGAGAACTTGGAGATTTAGTAAGAAGGTGAATTGGTTTGGGGTCCTAGGACTGGAGGAACAATATGGTGTCTGAGTGTCTTCTGTCCTCCTACACAACTGAAGAAGGTGACCCAGACCCGGTGCATCCTAACCTGCAACCTAGCAACAAGAAGGTGGCCCAGTACCTTCTCCCCAGGACTGACAGGTTATCTATCCAACATGACCAGGAAAGCCCAGCCCCCGGGAGGGGGAGATTAATAGGAGACCACTAAGTAGCCAGAGGAAGTGCTCACCTTCAGAGGGCCTGGGACTTCCTTCCCCTGCTGAGTGATAGCTCTGTGGCAAGCACGCACATGTAGGAGGATTCTGCCAGTTCAACAAATGATCTGGCCCGGGAAGCCTCTTGGTGCCCCTGGGCCAGAGCCCCCCTCGCCTGCCTATATTCACTGGGGAGCTGTGGGGGCACTGGCAGAGGGGATCCCACTACATCAGACAGCCCAACCCAGGGACCTTCCTCCTCCCAGGGAGCCTGAAACTTCCTTCTTCCTCAAGAGATTCCCATACCCTGAGGATGAGGCCTGGGGAAACATCTTCCATTCCTTCAGGCAGCACCAGCAGGGGCCTGTGGAAACCTCAGCAGTTCCAGATAAATGAAACAGACCAAAAAAAGCAGCAAAAACACTGAAAATTAAACTTTCATTGAAACCACAATTGAAACAGTAGGCCAGGACCTGCATGCTAAAATAAATGATTTCTTTCTTTTTTTTTTTTTTGAGATGGAGTCTCGCTCTGTCGCCAAGGCTGGAGTGCAATGGCGCGATCTCTCTCGCTGCAAACTCCGCCTCCTGGGTTCAAGCTATTCTCCTGCCTCAGCCTCCCAAGAAGCTGGGATTACAGGCACTGCCACCATGCCTGGCTATTTTTTGTATTTTTAGTAGAGATGAGGTTTCACCCTGTTGGCCAGGCTGGTCTTGAACTCCTGACCTCAGGGGATTCACCCACCTCGGCCTCCCAAAGTGCTGGGATTACAGGCGTGAGCCACCACACCTGGCCAAAATAAAGGATTTCAATAGGACCAAAATTCTCTAAATGTAATAGACAAAATGTTTAGATACAACCAAAGATCACTTGTCATACTAAGAACCAAAATATTACAACTTGAATGAAAAAAAGACAGTCACAGCTGGGTGCAGTGGCTCGCGCCTGTACTCCTAGCACTTTGAGGCCAGGAGTTTGAGACCACGTTAGAAGATATAGTAAGACCCTGTCTCTACAAAAAATAAAAAAAAATTTGCCAGGCAGGGTGGCACGCACTTTTAGTCCTAGCTACTTGGGAGGCTGAGGCAAGAGGATCGCCTGAGCCCAGGAGTTCAAAGTTGCAGTGGGCTATGATTGTGCCACTATACTCCATCTTGGGCAACAGAGAAATACCTTATTTGACAAGAATTTTAAAGCAGCCATTATAAAGATGCCTTAACAATCAATTATAAGTTCTCTTGAAACAATGAAAAAACAGAAAATCTTAGCAAATAAATAAAAGTTATAAAAAGAAGCAAGTCCGCTGGGCGCAGTGGCTCCCACCGGTAATCCTAGCGGTCTGGGAGGCCGAGGCAGGTAGATCACTTGAGCCCAGGAATTCAAGACAAGCCTGGGTAACATGGCAAAACCTTGTCTCTACAAAAAATATAAAAATTAGCTGGATGTGGTGGTGTGCTAATGTAGTCCCAGCTACTTGGGGGACTGAGCTGGGGGAATCACTATTGTCCTGGAGGTCGAGGCTGCAGTGAGCCATAATTGCACCACTGCACTCCAGCCTGGACCACAGAGCAAGACCTTGTCTCAAAAAAAAAAAAAAAAGCAAAAGGAAATATAAATGATAGAATCGAAAAATAGCCAAACATTGATAAATTGGACCTCATAAAAATTAAAAACTTTTGCTTTGCAAAAGCCCATGTGAAGAGAATGAAAAGACAGGCCACAGACTGGGAGAAAATATTTGCAAATCCCATACCTGACAAAGAACTAGTTTCTACAATATGTAAAGAACTCTCAAAACTCGACTCTCAAAAAAAAAGATACAGTTCACTTTTAGAAGTCAATACACAATTCAGTTTCTCCACGTCCTTGCCAACACTTATTTTCTACTTTTTTGATAGTGACCATCCTAATGGGTGTGAGGTGATATCTCACTGTGGTTTTGACTTGCATTTTTCTGATGGTTAGTAACATTGAACATATTTTCCACATGTTCATTGGCCATTTGCATACCATCTTTGAAGAAATGTCTATTGAAATCTTTTGCCTATTTTTAAAATTGGGTTGATTTTTTTTGTTACTGACTTGTAGGAGTTCTTTATGTATTCTAGATATTAACTTCTTATCAGATAGGTGATTTGCAAATATTTTCTCCCTTTTTGTAGATTGCCTTTTCACTCTGTTGATTGTGTCCTTTGATGCGCAAAAGTTTTTGAGTTTGATTATTGTACTATTTGCCCATTTTTGCTTTTGTTTCCTGTACTTTTGGTGTCATATCCAAGAAATCATTGCCAAGTCCAATGTCATGAAGATTTTCCTCTGTGCTTTCTTCTAGGAGTTTTATAGTTTTAGGGCTTATGTTTAGGTCTTTAATCCATTTTTGAATTAATTTTTGTATATTGTGTAAGATAAGGTTTTGACTTTGTTCTTTTTATCTTTTTTTTTTTTTTTAATTAAAGAGTCTCGGTCTGTTGCCCAGGCTAGAGTGCAGTGGCATGATCTCGGTTCACTGTAGCCTCTGGCTCCCAAGTAGCTGGGACTACTAGCGTGCACCAACATACCTGGCTGATTTTTTGTATTTTTAGTAGAGATGGGGTTTCACCATGTTGGCCAGACTGGTCTCGAACTCCCGATGTCAAGTGATCTGCCCGCCTCGGCCTCCCAAAGTGCTGAGATTACAGGCGTGAGCCACCACGCCTGGCCTTGACTTTGTTCTTTTGCATGTGGATATGCAGTTTTCCCCTCACCATTTGTTGGAGAGACCCTCTTTTCCCTACTGAGTAGTCTTGGCGTCCTTGTCAAAGATCATTTGAGCATACACATGAGGGTTTATTTCTGGGTCTTTGTCCTGTTCCACTGGTCCACACGTCTGTCTTTATGACAGTGCCACACTGTTTTGATTACTGTAGCTATGTTTTGAAATCAGGAAGTGTTAGTCCTCCAACTTTTTTTTTCCTCGGAATTGTTTTTGCTGTTTGGAGGTCTGTGTGTATTCTTTTTTGATGTACCCATAAATATATTTTAGTGTGGATAAATATGTGCATGTAAATTTATGTATTTCAGTACATTTGTTTATGCATAGATTTTAACAACAAAAAACCTGTAATAAAAACATGCTGTTCTGCAACTTGCCTTTTAAAATTCCACATTAGGCCAGGCACAGTGGCTTACATTGTAGGTTTTTTTGATGTATAGAGATTTTAGATTCCTATATAGTCAGGTTTATCAATCAATGCTTCTGCTTTAGCATAATATTAGGAAAATCATTCTTGCTTGCCAAGATTATATAAATAGGCACCTCTACCTCTTAGTATTTTTAAAAGTTTAATTTTCAACTTTGAAGTCTTTATTTTAGGGTAAAGTATGAAACAAGATGATCGCTTTATTGTTTTCCAAATGGAAGCCAGTTGTCTCAGTGTTATTTATTTGATCATTGTGTTCCTTTCTCTCCGGTATTTTGTTTTTCTTTTCTCTTTTGCTCTTATTGCCCAGGCTGGAGTTCAATGACACGATCTCGGCTCACTGCAGCCTTCGTCCCAGGTTCAAGTGATTCTCTGCTTCATCTTCCTGAGTAGATGGGATTATAAGTACACACCACCATGCCTGGCTAATTTTTTTGTATTTTTAGTAGAGACAAGGTTTCACCATGTTGGCCAGGCTGGTCTTAAACTCCTGACTTCAGGTGATCTGCCCACACTGGCCTCCCAAAGTGCTGGAATTACAGGGGTGAGCCACCATGCCAGGCCCCTCTCTCTCTGGTTTTAGATGTTCCCTCACTTAAAAAAAAAAAAAAAATTACATTCTGCATTTTCTGTTTGTTCGTTTGTTTGTTTTGGAGTCTGACTGATCTGAGTTTTGATGTTGATTCTATAGCTAGCTAAACCTGCTAGCTTTCTGACCGTGAGCAAGTGACTGCACTGCACTCTTACTTAGTTTCCTCATCTATAAGATGAGCACAATAACACTCTCTGCTTCGTAGGCTGTCATGAGGATTGAGTGAGACACCTGGAGCTGAGTATACTTAGCAAAGGCTAGCTGTCATTATAACCATTGCTGTTACAACTAGTGCTGCTACTGGGGTTGGTTTCTGGATTCACTTTCTTGAGTTCTTTTCAGGAGTCTAAGACTTCCACTTCTTTATGTTGCTCAGTACGAGGCAAAAAAGTGACCTTTCCTGGGACAGGCCTCTTACAGAGAAGTTATTCATATTAACACTGACCAAAAGTATCTATGGAATTACTTCTTAGCATTTGCTATGAAAATATGTGTTTTCTGCTAACTTTGGATATAATTTTAGGCAAATTATTGAAACCTGTTCTTACATAATCTCTTCATTGTGAATGTCATGTATATTTGTCAACAGATGCCTTCTTATTTGCAAAGTGCTTTGATTTGTATTTGAAAGGTGTTCCTATGTTGTCTTTTACAATTAATGTTATGATGAAGGATCCCTGTTAATCTGGGATGTCTTTAAGCAAAGCCATGTTTGTGAGACTGTATTAGATATCATGTTTATTAGACGTCTAATCAGTTAAACGAATGAGACTATTTTTAAAATTGTCTTCTCTGTACCATGCTACAGATTGAGGGTGATATAAATCAGTGAGAACACAGGATTCCTGTGCTCATGGAGTTGATGGTCTATTTGGGAAAATACGATATGTAAACTTAAAATACAAAGTGATGGCCGAGCTTGGTGTCTCACACCTGTAATCCCAGCACCTTGGGAAGCCAAGGCAGGCAGATCACCTGAGGTCAGGAGTTCGAGACCAGTCTGGCCAATATGGTGAAACCCTGTCTCCACTAAAAATACAAAATAATTAGTCAGGCATGGTGGCGGGCGCCTGTAGTCCCAGCTACTCGGGAGGCTGAGGCAGGAGAATGGCATGAACCCAGGAGGCAGAGCTTGCAGTGAGCCGAGATTGCACCACTGTACTCCAGCCTGGGTGACAGAACAAGATTTTGTCACAAAAAAAAAAAAGAAAGAAAGAAAATATCATCTATTCAGGGAAGAGCAGATATCTACTTATTTCTCCATGTCAGAATTCTCTATGTAAAGATTAGCTGTTGAAGCTATTACATTCTGGGTGGTGCTAGAAATCATTACTGAAGGAAGAGAAATTAGAATGTTGTTATATATTTACCAAAGCAAAAGCAATAATCCAAATTTTAATCAGATCTTAGAGGAAACATTTTTATAGCTGTTTATTACAAGACCTCAGAGTTTTCTTACTGTGAGCACTCTCAAAATTAAAGTATTTTTAATTGAACTATTGGTCATAGTTATTAATATTATTAATATATTATTATAAAAAGGCAGAGAGAAATCATAATAAGAAACAGATCATTGCCAAAGTATGATTTGCGTTGCCCCTCTAGAGTTTTTTCTTTTGTGGTATATATGAAGGGCACCCTATGATTTTCCATTGACTTTTCTTTGCTTTAAAACCCATAGCTAATTCCCTAACTTTGAATTTGGAACATTTTCAGGGTGAGCTAGAAAGGGGGAGACGAGGCCAGGCGCAGTGGCTCACACCTGTAATCCCAGCTCTTTGGGAGGCTAAGGCGGGTGGATCACTTGAGTCTGGGAGTTTGAGACCAGCCTGGGAAACATGGAGAAACCCTGTCTCTACAAAAAAAATACGAAAAATTAGCCAGGCAGAGTGGCGTGTGCATGTAGTGCCAGCTACTCTGGAGGGAGGTAGAAGGATTGCTTGAGCCCAAGAGGCAGAGGTTGCAGTGAGCCATAATTGCGCCACTGCACTCCAGCCTGGACAACAGGACAAGACCCTGTCTCAAAAAAAAAAAACAAAAAAAAAAAGGTGGAGAGGGTGAGTTAAAGGATAATTGGCTGCAGTTTTACAGTCTACAGTTTTAGACTGTAAATCAGCATATCACTTTTCAAACATTAACTCAACCTTCAACAGGCACGAGAAGCTGAAGTTGTTTGTAACTAGCCAGGAAAATGAGAAGTATTATTGAATATCTCTCAGCATATTAGGAAGAATTGGAAGAAAAACAGACACAGAGCCCTGGATTCTATTTTTTGCTCCAAAGTAATGATAGGAAGCTTTATTCATCTAACAATGTATGCTGTGATTTAAAAAATTTAAAACTACCCTTCTTCATAAAATAAAGAAAATCAAAAAGGAAAGAAGGGGGAAGGAAAGGAGCTAGGAAAGGAAAGAGGGAGAGGGGAACGAGGGAGTGACTAGTATGCTTACATTTTATACTCTCGTGAGGGTTAAGAATAATGTATGTGGGCCGGGCACAGTGGCTCATGCCTGTAATCCCAGCACTTTGGGAGGCTGAGGTAGGAGGATGGCTTGAGCTCTGGAGTTCAAGATCAGCCTGGGCAACATAGTGAGACCCCGTCTCTGCAAAATATAAACAAAATTAGCTGGGCGTGGTGACACATGCCTGTGGTCCCAGCTACTCAGGAGGCTGAGGTGGGAGGATTGCTTGAGTCCTGGAGGTCAAGGCTGCAAGTAAGCTATCAACACACCACTGTACTCCAGTCTGAGTGACAGAGCTAGACGCCATCTCAAAAAAGAAGAAGAAGAATACATGTGAAGTCCCATACAGTCCCAGTCCCAGCACACTGTCCCTTACCTATTAGACACAGTATTATAATATCTGCCACAGTGATGGGCATGTAAAATTGTATGTTTTAGGGAATCATATTTGACTGGAGACATGTCTAACTTGTTTAACAAGTCACATTATAATGCCTTTGCTACTCATGAACATCCAGTCACTTGGTGTCACTGATATCTGCAGTCCTAGGCTTGCCAGTGTCCCAGGCTTCTTTGTTCACTATTTCCTGGGCTACTGCTTAGGCTGTATGCCTGTTACACATATAGATATGACCCTCTGTTCTCTGTCATCAACAGAGGTTGAATCAGAGGCCTTGTTTTGGTTATCTCTTACTGCCTAACTACAAAATTTAGTGGTGTGGAACAACAACCATTATGTTATCTCTCACAATTTTGTGGGTTGATGTGCTTCAGCTGAGTGGTTCTTATGGTCCATGTGATGTTGACTGGGGCTGCAGTCACTTGGGGGCTTGAATGGTCTGGAATGTTCAAGGCTGCTCCTTCACGTGGCTGATAGTTGATGCTAGTCATCAGCTGGGAGCCCAGCTGGGCTGTCAGCTGAAGTGGCCACCTATGGTCTCTCCATGCCCATGTGGCTCAGGCTTCTGACAACATGGTGGCTGAGTTCTGAGAGGGAAAGTCGCAAGGGTGAGCCTTCCAAGAGAAGAAAAGTAGAAACTCTCAGTTCTCTTAAAGGCTAGCCTCAGCCGGTTGTGGGGGCTCCTGCCTGTAATCCCCACACTTTGGAAGGCCAAGGTGGGTGGATCGCTTGAGCCCAGGAGTTTGAGACCAGCCTGGGCAACATGGGGAAACCCCGTCTCTACAAAAAAATACAAATACAAAAATTAGCCAGGCATGGTGGTGTGCACCTGTAGTCCCAGCTACTCAGAAGGCTGAGGTGGGAGGATCACCTGAGCCTGGGAGGCGGAGGTTGCAGTGAGTCGTGATCACACCACTGCACTCCAGCCTGGATGACTGAGCGAGACTCTGTCTCAGAAAATAAATTAATTAATTAAATAAATAAATAAAAAATCAAAGGCTAGCCTCACGTCTGTTGTATTCTTTTTTTTTTTCTGTCTTTCTTTTTGAGCCAAGGTCTCACTTTGTCCCTCAGGCTGTAGTGCATTGGCACCTCTTGGCTCACTGCAGCCTCAACCTTTCAGGTTCAAGCAATCCTATCTTGGGCCCCCAAGTAGCTGAGACTACAGACATGCACCACCATGCCTGGCTCTTTTTTTTTTTTTTTTTTTTTTTTTTTTTTTTTTTGTAGAGACAAGGTTTTGCCATGTTGCCCAGGCGGGTCTTAAAACTCCTGAGCTCAAGCAATCTGCTCACCTTGACCTCCCAAAGTGCTGGGATTACAGGTGTGAGCCACCGCGCCCAGCCTTCTGTTATAGGCCAGCTCAAATTCAAAGAGGGAAGGAATTAACTCAGGTCTGGATGAGAGATTGACATGTTCATATAGAGAATGGCCTTCTTACTATAGGGTCAGTACCATATTCCTTTCAATTTGCCTTCACGAAGTGTAAGTCTTTTAAAAGGATACTTACAAACTCAAGATTCATGCCCTAGAAGTAATTCTGGAAAAGGTGGTAAGATATCATTGACCTAAACATTAGAACCTGGACTGATTTGTCTTGGACACAGTTGTATGGCATTGGAACAAAACTTGTGTCAGTACATAAACATGAAACAGCTAATCTCTTATGAATGAAAAATGTGACCCAATTCTGTAAGAGAGGGTTTAAGTCCATACGTGATTATTGCTAGAGCAGTAGTTCTCAAATGAAAGGGATTTTGTCCTTCAGGGGGTATTTGGCAATGTCTGGAGACATTTTTGGTTGTTGCAACTGGGTAGGGGGCAGTGTTACTGGCATGTAGTGCATAAAGGCCAGAGATGAAGCTAAGCATGATACAATGCACGGCACAGCCCTCTCCCACAACACAGAATTCCAGCCCAAACATGTCAATCGTTTCAAGGCTGAGAAACCCTGAGCGACTGCGAAGATTCTTCCCATGCTGTCTTGGAAGTTCATACAAAGCACATTGCTTTTTATACTCCAATACATCATTTGTGCCTCTTTTCCTACAAAAACCTTTTCTCTCTGTATATTTCCAAATTCAAATTGTGAGATTTCTCTAAAGGCTCTTTACAACTTCTATTTATTTTTTGTATTTAAATAATTTATAGGGCCGGGCACAGTGGCTCACGCCTGCAATCCCAGCACTTTGGGAGGCCGAGGTGGGTGGATCACTTGAGGTAAGGAGCTCGAGACCAACCTGGCCAACATGGTGAAACCCACCCTCTACTAAAAATACAAAAATTAGCTGGGTATGGTGGCAGACACCTGTAATTCCAACTATTCGGGAGGCTGAGACAGGAGAATCGCTTGAACCTGGGGTGGAGGTTGCAGTGAGCCGAGACTGCGCCACTGCACTCCAGCCTGGGCGACAGACTGAGACTCCATCTTGAAAAAAAAAAAAAAAGAATTTATATACAGAGATTGGATCAAGGTGACTTGTAGGGCACACCAGTTCCATCGTTTTTCTCCTACCTCAAACTCTAAGAAATGACAAGAAAAAAGTTACATCTGTGTATAAATCCATCTTTATCTGTATCTATACCTGTGTGTGTGTGTGTGTGTGTGTGTCTGTGTCTGTGTGTGTGTCTGTGTCTGTGTCTATATCTCCTGAAAAAGAAGAAGAGGTGATCACTATGGATCAGAAATTTTGAGCATCGTTGAAAGACTGTGCGTCAGGGAAGGCTGAATTATGCTATGGTAACAAACAACTCCCAAATTGAAGTTGTTTAAAAAAACTATAGTCTATTTCTCATTCATTATTTGGGCTGTCAGAGGGCTAGTTGTTTAGGGACCTAACAGCCACCGTCTTTTTTTTTTTTTTTTTTTGAGACAGAGTTTCACTCTTGTCACCCAGGCTGGAGTGCAGTGGTGCAATCTTGGCTCACTGCAACCTCCACCTCCCAGGTTCAAGCGATTTTCCTGCCTCAGCCTCCCAAATAGCTGGGATTACAGGTGTGTGCCACCAGGCCAGCTAATTTTGTATTTTTGGTAGAGATGGAGTTTCACCATGTTGGTCAGACTGGTCTCAAACCCCTTACCTCAAGTGCTCCACCCACCTCGGCCTCCCAAAGTGCTGGGATTAGAGGCATGAGCCACCGCGCCTGGCCCAGCCACCAATCTTGAATGTTGCTACTGCCTTATAGAGGCAAAAAGAGAACTTAAGGTTCTTAAGGTTTTCTTTTCTTTTTTCTTTCCTTCTTTCTTTTCTTCTTTCCTTCCTCTCTTCCTTTCTTCCTTTCTATTTTTCTTTTTCTTTTCCTTTTTTTTTTTGGACAGGGTCTCTGTTGCCCAGGCCGGAGTGCAGTGGCATGATCATGGCTCACTGCAGCCTAGACCTCTGGGCTCAGGTGATCCTCCCACCTCAGCCTCCTGGGTAGCTGGGACTACAGGCGTGCACCATCCTGCCTGGCTAATTTTTGTATATTTTGTAGAGACAGGGTTTTGCCACATTGCCCAGTGTCTCAAGAAATTTGTCCACCTCGGTCTCCTAAAGTGCTGAGATTACTGGCATGAGCTACTGTGCCCGGCCTCTTGAGCTTTCTTTTAATGATTATACCAAGAATTCTCTGTCACTCACTGCAGGGCCAGGACCAAGACAAAGTGTTAAATGGATTCCATCTTGCTCTGGCTTCCATCTGGCTTGATTACCAGTCCCGGCCTTACCTTCTCGCTGTCCTGGGCTTATGCTTGCCTTTAATATACAGTCAATAAGCAACTCAAGAGGGGCCGTATTTCAATCCAGCATTCCTGAAGACCAGGGGGCCTTGTGAACACATTTGTTCTTCACCTTATTTGATTGCAGATCTTTTTTCTTTTTCTTTTCTTTTTTTGAGACAAAGTTTTGCTCTGTTACCCAGGTTAGAGTGTAGTGGCGTGATCATAACTCACTGCAGCTTTGAACTCCTGGGCTCTATCTGACCTACCTTAGCCTCCCAAGTAGTCGGGACTTCAGATGAATACCACCATGCCTGGCTAATTTTTTAGAAAATTTCTTTTGTAGAGACAAGGGCTCACTATGTTGCACAGGCTGGTCTTGAACTCCTGGCCTCAAGTGATCCTTCCGTCTCAGCCTCCTGAAGCATTGGGATTATAGGCATGAGCCACCAAGCCCAGTTTGTAGATCCTTTTGAAAATCTGATAGAAAGAATGAAAGCTTTCCCAAATGTGGGAGCCTGTGGCTTCAGGGGAGTCTCCAGAATTCTAGGCATTAGATTTAACATTTAAAAAAAAACAAGGGCCAGTTGTGGTGGCGCACACCTGTAATCCCAGCACTTCGGGAGGCTGAAGGGGCGGATCACAAGGTCAAGAGATCGAGACCATCCTGGCCAACATGGTGAAAACCCGTCTCTACTAAAATTAAAAAAAAAAAAAAATTAGCTGGGCGTGGTGGCACACACCTGTAGTCCCAGCTACTCAGGAGGCTGAGGCAGGAGAATTGCTTGAACCCGGGAGGTGGAGGTTGCAGTGAGCCGAGATCGTGTCACTGCACTCCAGCCCAGCCACAGAGCGAGACTGCTTCAAAAAAATAAAAAAGATAAAAAACAAAAAACAAAAAAAAACAACCAAGAATGAGGAAAGAGCAGGTGGTGTGGGCTTGCTATTTGGAGGTTGAGGGCCTGTCTTCTGCCCCTTTGGTCATTAAGGAAGTTATTCAGTCTTATGGCTAGATCAATATCATTACTGTATGGCTGGACGTGGTGGCTCACACCTGTAATCCTAGCACTTTGAGATGCCGAGGCGGGCAGATCACTTGAGGCCAGGAGTTTGAGACCAGCCTGGCCAACACAACAAAACCTCGTCTCTACTAAAAATACAAAAAAAAATTAGCTGGGCATGGTGGCATATGCCTGTAATCCTAGCTACTTGGGAGGCTGAGGTATGAGAATCATTTGAACCCAGGAGGCAGAGGTTGCAATGAGCTGGACTTTCTCTCTCTATATATAGAGTAACTTACTTATATAGTAAGTTACTATATATACACGATATCTACTATATATACACCATAGTATATATACTGTATATAGTAACTATATACACTATATATGTACACTATATATACTATATAGTATACCATATATACTATATATACTATGCTATATATATGCTATATATACTGTATATCGTATATATACTATATATACTGTATGTAGTGTACATATATAGTGTATACATAGTTACTATATATACACATATACTATACATACTATATATACTATATATACACTATAGTATATACAGTATATAGAACAGAGTAATCTGTTATATAGTATATATACTATATATAGTATAGATACTGTATATATAGTATATATAGTGTATATATAGTATATAGTATATATAGTAAGTTACTATATAAGTTACTATATATAGTTACTATATATGTTACTATATATACATATATACTCTATATACTACATAGTATATATACTCTATATACTCTATATATGATATATAACTATACACTATACTATATATAACTTACTATATATAGTAAGTTACTATATATAGGGTGACTTACTATATAGAGAGAATAACTTACTATATATAGTAACTTACTATAGATCTATATATGTATATATAGTTACTGTAAGACATTTATATATTGCAAAAAAACTATATATATACAGTTACTATAAGACATTAGTATACTGTAAAAAAAATCTAGAAAAAACACAAAAAAGAAAATCTAGCTCCCATGTGTTTTTTACATGACCTTGTGGCACCTGAAGGCTAATTTTATTTGTACAGGGTTTGCCACATCCTGTGATCTTTCATTATCTTTGACTGGATATGTGACCGTACAAGAACATTTCAGCTATGGCCTAACATAATATGTACATAATATGTACTCCAGAAATTCCATTGCAGAAATCGTACTTGATAAAGGTGGCCATCATTCATTTTTGTCACCTAATCATGAATGCCAGTGCCACTTTCCATTTCAGGACTGGCATGGAAAGTTATGCCTGTGCATCAAACAGAAATTTACGTGAAGAAGGAGCCTCTTGTTCAATTTTGCATGAGATGTTTCCTGTTGACTTGGAAAACTTGAAGTGTTTGAAGGCAAGGGAGAAAGCAAATCAACCCAAGAGATTCTACATATTCAAAGACTCCAGCAGTTTGTTTACCGAACACAGAACTGTGTGCTGGTGGCAAAATAAAGCCTTTGCCCTGAACAGGAAATCTTGGAGTCCAGGCAACAGGAGGCCTGGCAGCATTCCACGGTGACCAGCTGACGGAAAAACAAGAATTTACAATACTAACCCCAAATGCCCTTTTTGTCTCCCAGAAGAATAATACTATCTTGGCCTAGGAGGGTTGTACCTTCATGCTCAACTCTTGGTCTAACAGTCATGAAGCTGCGGTAACATGCTGTGTTCCTCTCCTTAATCTTCTTTATCAATCAATGCCTTAATCCTTTGGGTGTTGTTGTTTGTTCATTTGTTTTGTTTTGTTTTGTTTTTTTGAGATGGAGTTTTGCTCTTGTTGTCCAGGCTGGAGGGCAATGGCGTGATCTTGGCTCACCGCAACATCCGCCTTCTGGGTTCAAGCGATTCTCCTGCCTCAGCCTCCTGAGTAGCTGGGATTACAGGCATGTACCACCATGCCCGGCTAATTTTGTATTTTTAGTAGAGATGGGGTTTCTCCATGTTGGTCAGGCTGCTCTTGAACTCCCAATCTCAGGTGATCCGCCCACCTCGGCCTCCCAAAGTGCTGGGATTACAGGTGTGAGCCACTGTGCTCCTAAAAAGGCCCCTAACCCTTTTTGTTTGTTTGTTTAAATTATGAAATTAGGCCATTCTATAAGTGGTACATTTTTCAATTTCTTAAAAAAGAGAAAGGTAAATTATTTGGGGCAGACAACAAAATAGGAATGTAAATGCTTCAACTGTTGACTATATTTGTGTGTTGTTTTGTTTTGTTTTGCTTTGCTTTGCTTTTTGAGCCAGAGTCTCACCCTGTCTCCCAGGCTGGAGTGCAGTGACATGATCTCGGCTCACTGCAACCTCTGCCTCCTGGGTTCAAGTGATTCTCATGCCTCAGCCTCCTAAGTAGCTGGGATTATACGCATGCGCCACCACACCCAGCTAATTTTTGTATTTTTGGTAGAGACAGGGTTTCACCATTTTGGCCAGGCTAGTCTCAAACACCCAGCCTCAGGTGATCTGCTCTCCTTGGCCTCCCAAAGTGCTGGAATCATAGTTATGAGCCACTGTGCCCAGCCTAAATTTGTGTTTAATATGGCAGGAGTGATGGCTGGATCTGGTGACCTCCATTTCTCTATTGAATGGGGAGAAAGCACGGCCTTTGGGGTTTGAAGGGCATTATCACTTTAAAAATTTTGTTTAATTTAAATTTTAAAATATTTTTTAGAAATGGGGCCTTGCTGTGTTACCCAGGCTAGTTTTGAACTCCTAGGCTCAAGTGATTCTCCTGCGTCAGCCTCCCAGAATGTTGGGATAATAGGTGTGAGCCACCACACCTGGCTGCTTTATAATTTTTTACTTGGTGTTTCTTTATCTGTTTTATGGGGACAATAATATCTACCTGACGAGTGGACACATAGTTGGTGACATAAGTGAGAATCTCCACCCCCAAACTTTAAAACTGTTGCTTAAGCATCATGCTAATGGTCCACAGTATATGGATTTGTGGATTGTGTCTTCTTCCTTCCATTTGAAAACTAGAACATTTGCTTGTCTCCTTTCCCTCTGTCACTTACGCCATCCTTTGTGATGGTTTGAAGCACTGATCATTTTCCTATACTACTGTGGGGAAGTGGATTATCTGCAATCAATGCTTTGTGTTCATTTCCTCTCCTACCAGTCAGGCATGCCGTTTTGATAAACTACCTCCCAAGTTCTGAATAAATTAGGCTTAACCTAAAATAAACCAAACAATAGAATTTTGATAGAAGTGGAGCAGAGGCCTACAGTGTTGTCCCAGGACCTGTTGACGGCAGTGGCGCCTGCTTCTGGCCATGGACATAGAGATTCAGCATCACCATGTCATTGCAGAATAAAGGGAGAGTTGGCTTTGTTAATCACCCTGGCTGCCTGTGATGTGCTGATCAGTTAAGATACCAACATTTCTTATTTACATCCTGTGTTGTTGTTTCTGTGCACCCAAGGGATGTGAACAGAGTAATCTGGGGTGGGGGATGGTGCAGAGTGGTGGCAGTGATGGTTGCCAGCCCTCTGTCACCACCCTCTCCATTAGAATGCCATGTATTATGTATTTCCACTGAAGGACTTGATTTTAGCACTGAAGACTGAGTGAGTGGTCTTGTAACCTGTACCTGCAATCTTGGCCTTGAATTCTCATTTTATTCCTCAATGCAATGGCTTAGAAATCAGCTGGCTGGTAGCTGTGAGCCAGGCCCTTGCCCACTGCTTTCAGCTGGAGCCTTGCAGGGCTGTGCCCTCCTGGGTGACCTTTGCCTGGTACGCCTCTCTTGTGCTGGGCTGAGGGCAGCTCTTGGCCATGTATGATTATGCTCGAATTGTGATTCAAAATTGTCACAATTATATCCTAATTTTTTAAAAACCTGAAAATGTAGTATAAATTCCTAACTTCTGAAAATTTCTCATAGTACCCATCCCAGTTTTCAAAGCAGTTTCGTAAGTTACCAACCATATTTATTTTTCCCTTCTTTTCTTCTCATTCCTTCCTTCTTCCTTCCTTCCTTTCCTTCCTTCTTTCCTTCTTTTCTTTCTTTCTTTCTTTTTCTCTTTTTTCCCTTTTTTTTTTTGAATTGGGGATGTTGCTCTCTTTTGGTAATGTGATCATAGCTCACTGCAGCCTTGAACTCCTGGGCTCAGGCCATCCTCCTGCCTCAGCCTCCTGCGTAGCTGGGACTGTAGGTGTGTTCCACCATGCTTGGCTAAGTTTTTTAATGTTTTTGTAGAGATGAGGTCTTGCCGTGTTTCCCAGGCTGGTTGCAAACTTCCAGGCTAAAGTGATCTCCCACCTCAGCCTCCTGAGTCACTGGGACATATTTCCGTGGAATCTCCCAATTTGGCAAGACATTAACGCTAGAATGCCTTTAACACTGTTGGAAAAGTGGTACCCTTCTTCCTTTTGGAGAATATAGCCTCAGAATGTATGCTCCCTAGAAACAAGAAGTGATTTCAAGCAATGAGCTAGAAAGAGGAAATCTCTCTTCTTTTTGTAGACTTACTGCTACTAGTCTTTGGATGAAGGTCCCCAGTTGGGTATATGTATCATAGTTGTGACACTTCTGATAAGGTTAGTCTATTTTTAATGATAAAGCACTAGTCATTCTTTTCTTTTAAAATTATAAAAATAAATAGTACAAATGAGTATAAAATGAAATGTAAGGCCAGGCTCGGTGGCTCATACCTGTAATCCCAGAACTTTGGAGGCCAGGGTGGGTGGATCGCGAGGCTAGGAGTTCGAGACCAGCCTGGCCAACATGGTGAAACCCTGTCTCTACTAAAAATACTGTTGGGGTGATCAGACCTAACACCAGGTTGTGGGGGTGACAAAGTCCGATGGAGTCAAAGGATTGAGAAAAAGACAGTTTGAGAGAGAAAAGCTGGGACCAGGAGGCCATCACTAGTATATGGAGGCTGTGAAGGCCCTGAGCTCTGGGAGCCCACGCTATTTATTGGTAATCCAACAAAGAAACAGGTGGTAAGAATGTGGAGGTCGAAAGGGCAGGTGCATGGTCTACAGCTGTGATGGTTTAGCATTTATAAGGAACATGTTCTACTACTTGAGATAATGCAGAGCAGGTTCTTCTAACTCAAGATACAGTCGATCCTGGGAGAGCAAGGAGCCAGCAAGTCTAGACACATTCCAGAGCCACGAGCCCTGAATTCTATCCAAGCCACGAGGGATTTTATGCCCTGGGCTTAGATCATGGTGTATCAGGGTAGCCTTCCACCTCTTAGCACCATGTTCCAAAGGCCACAAGGGGTTTTTAGACCCTGGACCCCAGGCATGTTCCAAGACTTACATTATATCAGACAAGCAAGCCGTGCCTCAGCTTCTCCCAGCACTCAGGTTTTCCCAACAAATACAAAAATTAGATGGATGTGGTGATGCACACCTGTAATCCCAGCTACTCGGGAGGCTGAGGTAGGAGAATCCTTTGAACCTGGGACGCGGAGGTTGCAGTGAGTCAACACGCCACTGCACTCCAGCCTGGGTGACAGAACAAGACTCTATCTCAAAAAGAAAAAAGTAAAAGTCCTAGGTCTTCATGCTTCTCCCCAGAGGTAATTATTGTAGATATGCTTTGCATATCCTTCCATATACATACCTATATACATAAATATACATAGACACACATATGCATATACATGTGTGTATTGTACACACACAAACAGCACGTATATCTTTTTTTCTAAATATCAATGGAATTTTACCATAATATCATCTTGTATCTTGCCGTTTTTTCACTCACTGCTATAATAAGGCAGTTTGCCGTGTTGGTACATGTAGCGCTCTCATATTTTTAATGTCTGCATAATATCCCATTGTACGGTTGGATCATAATTTATTTAATGAGATGTCTGTTTATGGATGTTTAGATTGACCCATGTTTTTACTCATAAACAATCTTGCGGGGAATCTCCTCTTACATAGCTTACCTAATGCCTTTGGTGAATGAATATTCTCATTCATGCAGTCAAACTTGGTAACTATATTGTATTTTGAATATTAGTGATTTAGTAGATTTTAGCAGAAAATATTTTTAATGAAATTGAATGGCTAAGTAACAAAAGATCACCTTTATTTGTACAAGAGACATATTTATGGATGGTGAAAGTGTTATAGAAGCCAGTTTAGTTGGGTTAGTATTATCAGTTAAGAGTTAATTCACAGTAAAATGTTTGTTTTAGAACATCAAATTAATATGCCATGAAGGAATTTAAGGGGGTGGCATTTTTTATGAGTTGCCATAGTGGCAGATACAGAGTTGTGGCACATACATCATGAGAATGTACTTCCAGAGGTAGAACTAAAAAAGAATAATTTCTCATAAGAGGAGGTGAGAAATGTTGGGGGTGGATTTTCTTTCTAAAACCATGCTCATTAAGTGATGAAAAGGACAGCTTTTAAAAATCACCAAAGAACTAAATGTATGACTAAATAGTGGAAAGGATCTTAACGCACATGTTTGCACAAAAATAAGAAACTCATTTTAATTCCATGAAACAAATACTAACTGTGGTTTAGAGTGAATTTTGATAGCATTCATAGATATGGCTCTCCCTAAATAGACTCTTAGAATTAGATGTATTTGCTCTGAGCTTACAGTTAAATCCTCATTTCCCCTTGTGTCACACCTCTACTGCCAAGTGTCTGATTAGCAGCATCCTGAAAGGAAATGCCGGCTGTCTCCCATGAAGTGGGCCCCCAGTTCCGCAGTCCAGCTTGCTCTGGAGGTTACTGTCACTCTGCCACCAAAAACAACCCAATACAGTCAAAGCTCAGCAGCTCCAGCTCCAGCTGGATGAATTTTCTTCTAACCACTGTTACCCCACATTGTACAACTGCATCCATCCTTCCTCAGTTGTATAGACAACTTAAATATTTCCTCTACACCATTGGTTCTCTCTTTTTTTTTTTTTTTTTTTTTTTGAGACGGAGTCTCGCTCTGTCGCCCAGGCTGGAGTACAGTGGCTGAATCTCAGCTCACTGCAAGCTCCGCCTCCCGGGTTTACGCCATGCTCCTGCCTCAGCCTCCCGAGTAGCTGGGACTATAGGCGCCCGCCACCTCGCCCGGCTAGTTTTTTGTATTTTTAAAGTAGAGACGGGGTTTCACCATGTTAGCCAGAATGGTCTCAATCTCCTGACCTCATGATCCACCCGTCTCGGCCTCCCAAAGTGCTGGGATTACAGGCTTGAGCCACCGCGCCCGGCCACACCATTGGTTCTCAACCAGCGGCAACTGCCCCGTGCGGCCACCACCAGGGGACATTTGGCGGAGTTTGGAGACATTTTTGGTTGTTACAGCCATAGGATGCTACTGGCATCTAGTTGGGAGAGGCCAGGGATGCTTCTGAATATCCTGCAATGCACAGAATAGTTCCCCCACCCAACAAAGAATTATCTAGTGCTGAGGGTATGAAACCCTAATGTACACAGTGATGTCACATACTGAGGTCTCATTGTTATTTCAGTTTTCTGGCATATCTAGTTTATCACATACTGCACCTTTGTCAAAAATTGGATTGTTCGGCCAGAAGCGGTGGCTCACGCCTGTAATCCCAGCACTTTGGGAGGCCGAGGTGGGCAGATCATGAATTCAGGAGTTCGAGACCAGCCTGGCCAACATGGTGAGACCCCATCTCTACTAAAAATACAAAAATTAGCCAGGCATGGTGGTGCGCGCCTGTAATCCCAGCTACTCAGGGGGCTGAGGGAGGAGAATTGCTTGAACCTGGGTGGTGGAGGTTGCAGTGAGCCAAGATTGTGCCACTGCACTTCAGCCTGGGTGACAAAGCAAGACTCTGTCTCAGGGAGAAAAAAAAAAAAATTATATTGTTCAAGAATAGACCACCTTAGACATCGAGTAACTAAGGGGACTGATACTGTGGTAGAGTGATGTTAGCATTAGGCTAGGTGGCAATTAGGAGATAGGTGTTCTAATCTCATTATTGCCTCTAATCAGCTATGGGACCTTCCGAGCCATTTAATTATCTTTTGGTGAAATGAGAGTATTTGCCTAAGTTATCGAGAGTCTCTCTAAGTCTTAAAATATCCCGTTACTCTGCCATTGCACATATATTTTTTAAGTGGGATAAGGATGAACAGCAGGTACATACAGGTGTTCCATTGATTCTTTCTGTTTCCCATACCAATAGATGTATTTCTGCAGGCCAGGCACGGTGGCTCACACCTACAATCCCAGCACTTTGGGAAGCTGAGGTCGTCAGATCACTTGAGATTAAGAGTTTGAGACCAGACTGGCCAACGTGGTGAAACCATGTCTCCATAAAAAATGCCAAGATTAGCCAGGCATGGTGGTGCATGCCTGTAATCCCACCTACTTGGGCAGCTGAGGCAGGAGAATGGCTTGAACCCAGGAGGTGGAGGTTGCGATGAGCAGGTATCATGCCACTGCACTCCAGAGCGAGACTCTGTCTCAAAAAAAAAAAGACATAATTCTGTTATATAATCCTTGGTTAACTCTGCAGATGTCCTGGCTTTAAGATCATCCTGTATGATCATCCAATGCTGAGAAGTGCTGATGACCTAATAATAACATATCACATGTGACACTTCCTTTTCCAGCAGCAGTAATATACAGCATTAGTTCATTCATACATCTACTTTTGATTAGACATTTAGTGAGGGCTGATCGCTGCCAAGTATTTGATCCATATAGTAATCCTGAAGCCAGGCAGGAAAAGGCTTATTCTCTCCAAATTACATACCAGAAACCACAGCTCAGAGAGGTGTCCCTGGTCATATGACTCCATAAGTGACAGTCCCAGCGCAGATGTTTCCAGGACTCCCTTAATTCTTGGAGAGAGCACCTTCCTTCTGTGATCTTGCCAAGTCAGGATAGGGGAGCCACAGCCAGCAACTGAGAGTGGAAACTTTACTTATCAGATTAGAAAACACATGCCCCCAGAAAGGTGAAATCTCACAAAATAGACACAAACCTCAGGAGTTTTAACTAAAAAGGGCAGCTTTTTAATTCCCTTCTCTTCCAGTTCTCTAAATAATGTATCTCTGGCATTAAGTGCATTAGGACCAGACTGGTCTCTTCTGGCAATAGAATGGTAGACAAAAGAACATGTGTTTTGAAGCTGGAGACCTGAGGCTGGGCGTGGTGGCTCACGCCTGTAAAACCCGCAGTTTGGGAGACTGAGGAGGGAGGATGGCTTGAGCCCAGGAGTTCAAGACCAGCCTGGGGAACATAGTGAGACTGTGTCTCTACAAAAAAATTTTAAAAATTAGACAAGTGCAATGGTGCACACCTTTGGTCCTAGCTATTTGGGAGACTAAGGTGGGAGGAGCACTTGAGCCCAGGAGGTCAAGGCTGCGGTGAGCCATGATTGTGCCACCGTGTGGCAAAAGGTGAAACCGTGTCTCAAAAAAAAAAAAAAAAAGTGAAGTTGAAGACCTGCACTAAATTTCATCTCCACTACTGCCTGCTGTATGACCTAAGGTGAGTTACTTTCTCTTAAGCCTTAATTTTCTCATCCGTAAAATGGGGATTACTAATACTTAGTTCGTGGGATTGCTATGAAGGGTAAGTGGGATAATATGTATCTGTGAGTCCTAGTCCAGGAACTTCTTTTTCTTCTTCTTCTTTTTTTTTTTTTTTTTTTTTTTTTTTTGAGGACCCAGTCTTTTATTTTGCCAGGAAAAAATCTTAAAAACAACCTCTACCACTATCTCCACAAATTATTATCATTTCATAAACGAAAGGATATTTTAACATCCAAAATGAAAGAAGGACCTAATCCCAAAATAAAGATCAGTTGTCTGTAGTCCCTAGTGTTTTTTTCTCACATATCCATGAACTAGTAAGAGTTTCATCACGGCCTAGCATGAATCCATAGGCCACTGCTTGGAAAACTTTTATGTGTCTAGTATACAATGCACTGATTATTGTGCTCAGTGCTTAACAGGCAACCAGAAAATGGTAAGAACTATTATTAATAACAGACACTTAGAGGTTTTGATATATGAAACTTTAGAGTCCTTCTTTCCATTTCTAAAAATTCCAACCATTTTTGAACAAGTGAACGAGTGGCCTCTTGTAAGATGACAGAGCCACAAGTCCTCAGGACCTCAGTAGAATTATGTCTTTGCTTTATAAAATAAATCATCATGAATGAGAAGTAGCTTTGCCATGTGTATTACTTTCATCGGGTATTATGCCTCACCAAATGCAGAGTTCTTTTCTGTTTCCTCCGTATTATGTTGGATTGTTTACCTGAACCCCTGATGACTAGCTTCTTTGCAAGGTTGTGAATGTTGTCCATTCAGTCATTAGCGAAATGCTTATTGTGTGTGTACTATGCTGCAGGCCCTGTTCCTAGGGTTGGGGATACACAGTGAACAAAATAGACATAGGCTCTACCTTTCTTTAAGGGGCTTTTTGTTTTTATTTTTTTGTTGAGACAGGGTCTCACTCTGTCACCCAGGCTGAAGTGCAGTGATACAATCATGGCTTACTGCAGCCTCAACTTCCCAGGCTCAGGTGACACTCCTACCTCAGCCTCCTGAGTAGCTGGGACCACAGATGTGTGCCACCATGCCTGGCTATTTTTTTCTATTTTTAGTAGAGATGGGGTTTCACCATGTTGCCCTGGCTGGTCTCAAACTTCTGGGCTCAAGTAATCCACTCGCCTCGGCCTTCCAAAGTGCTGGGATTACAGGCGTGAGTCACCATGCCTGGTCTTTAAAGAGCTTTTTAAATTCTAGTTCTTCGGCTGGGTGCTGTGGCTCACGTCTATAATCTCAGCATTTTGGGAGGCCGAGGGAGGTGAATCACCTGAGCTAAGGAGTTCAAAACCAGCCTGACCAACATGGTGAAACCCTGTCTCTACTAAAAATACAAAATAATTAGCCAGGCATGGTGGCAGGCACCCGTAGTCCCAGCTACTCAGGAGGCTGAGGCAGGAGAATTGTTTGAACCTGGGAGGTGGAGGTTGCGGTGAGCCGAGACTGTGCCACTGCACTCCAGCTTGGGTGACAGAGTGAGATTATGTCTCTAAATAAATAAATAATTCTAGTTCTTAGGATCATGGTTGGAAGGGGCAGAAGGGGTAGATAGGCACTAAAAGAAATCTGTATCAGCTGGTGCTGTGAAGAAGGGAAAGCAGTGTTAGAGATGAAGGGTGTAATTAAAATATGGTGGCCTGAATAGGCCTCTCTGATAAGGCGATGTGTGTGTAGAGTCTGGAAGAATTTTGGTATTAAAGGAGTAAATTAATACATTTTTCTTTTGCTTGTAAAGTTAATTATCTGATGAAGTGCCTCTTCTATTACCTTTCTGTGGAAGAGGAGAAAATGCAAATATTGGAAAAGAGCAAGAGAAATAGTAACATACTTATGGCACTATTTCCTCCATTTACAGAGCAAAAATGAAACAAACAAAAAACTGAATTAAGTGCTTGTTTGGGCTTTTAAACCAACACATGAGCCTGCTTTTCTCAAACACCTTTTTCTTTTTCTTTTTTTTCCTATTATTTTATTTTATTATTTTTTTTTTTTTGAGACGGAGTCTGGCTCTGTCGCCCAGGCTGGAGTGCAGTGGCTGGATCTCAGCTCACTGCAAGCTCCACCTCCCGGGTTTACACCATTCTCCTGCCTCGGCCTCCCGAGTAGCTGGGACTACAGGCGCCCGCCACGTCGCCTGGCTAGTTTTTTGTATTTTTTTTAGTAGAGACGGGATTTCAACGTGTTAGCCAGGATGGTCTCGATCTCCTGACCTCGTGATCCGCCCATCTCGGCCTCCCAAAGTGCTGGGATTACAGGTTTGAGCCACCGCGCCTGGCCTTTTTTTTTTTTTTTTTTTTTTTTTTTTTTGAGACAGGGTCTCACTGTCTCCCAGGCTGGAGTGTAGTGGCACAATCTCAGTTTACTGCAACCTCCGCCTCCCTGATTCAAGCGATTCTCCTACCTCAGCCTCTAGAGTAGCTGGGACTACTGGTGTGTGCCACCATGCCCGGCTAATTTTGTACTTTTTTGTAGAGACGGGTTTCTCCATGTTGCCAGGGCTGGTCTTGAACTCCTGAGCTCAAGCGATCCACCCACCTTGGCCTCCCAAAGTGCTGAGATTACAGCTTTAGTTCCAGAATTACTTTTTTTCTTTTTCTTCTTCTTCTTCTTCTTTTTTTTTTTTTTTTTTTTTTGAGATAGGGTCTCACTCTGTCACCCAGGCTGCAGTGCAGTGGTGCAATTTCCTCGGCTCACTGCAACCTCTGCCTCCCAGGCTCAAGTGATCCTCTCATCTCAGCCTCCTGAGTAGCTGGGACCACAGGCGCATGCCACCACGCCCACTAATCTTTTGTAATTTTTGTAGAGACGGGTTTCATCATGTTGCCCAGGCTGGTCTTAAACTCCTGGGCTCAAGAGATCTGCCCACCTTAGCCTCCCAAATTGCTGGGATCACAGTCATGAACCACTCCGCCCGGCCCCAGAATTACTTTTTCTAATGACACACACCACCAGAGGATTGGAAGGAAACATCCAGAATTTGATCCAGTGTTCTTTTTCATCACTTATGTTCCTTGGGGGTTGCTGTGGTTCCAGGAGACATTCATGCCTGAGAGAGAGCGGCCCTGGTGGGGAATTGGGCTGCTTTCTCTCCTTAGCAGATGAGCTTGTTGGACTGCATTAAATGAGCCCCTTGAACCACTGTGCTCAACCTTGGCTGCACATCAGCATCACCTGCGAGCTTTAATGATCTTGATGCCCAGGACTCATCTTCAGAAGCTCTGATTTAATTGGTATAGAGGGCAGCCTGGGAATTAGGATTTTGTAAAAGCTCAAGTGCTTCTAATATGCAGCCATGCTGAAAAACCACTGCCTTAGAGCAGTGCTTCTCAAAATGTAATGTGACTATTAACCACCCAGGGATCCTATTCAAATACAGATTCTAATTCAGTGAAGTGTGAAGTGGAGGCCAATGATGTGTAAGTAAGACCATAGAGCAGGAGTCAGCAGCCTCTGGCTTGTGGACCAATTCTGACCCTGTGCCGGTTTTTGTACAGCCTGCAAGTTAATAATGGCTTTCACATTTTAAAATGATTATTTTTAAAAAGAAGAAGATGTAACTGGACATTGAAGGTCCACAAAGTCTAAAGTATTTACTATGTGGCCCTGTACAGAAAAAGTTTGCTAACCCATGATCTATCTTCATAAGGTACCCCACAACCACTGAAAGTCTCTTCTCAGTATTATCCCACTTTATTGGATCCTATAGCCCCTTGTCTTAGGAATTCTCGTACTTAGGAATTTGTTTTTATATAAAAGAAATGAGGTTTGGGTGTAGTGGCTCATGCCTATAATCCCAGCACTTTGGGAAGCCATGATGAGCCGATTGCTTGAGGCCAGGAGTTTGAAAGCAGCCTGGCCAACGTGGCCAAATCCTGTCTCTACAGAAAATACAAACAGTTTCCAGGTGTGGTGGTGTGTGCCTGTAATTCCAGCTACTCTGGAGGCTGAGGCATGAGAATCACTTGAACGTGGGAGGCCGAGGTTGCAGTGAGCTGAGATCGTACCACTGCACTCCAATCTGGGTGATAGAATGAGACTCTGCCTCAAAAAATGAAAAAAAAAAAGAAAGAAAGAAAGAAAAAGAAATGGCATAAACTGGTAGAATACACAGCCCATGAGTTGTTGGTCATAAAATTAACTGCAAATATAAATATTTTAGAATTTCAACTCTATTTTTTTTTAATTATTTTGTGGTTTTATTATAAATGTAGTTCCAAAAAGACCCATTTTCCTTGAATGACAGTTTTTTTTTAATTTTTATTTTAAGTAAAGATTGCCAGGACAGAGAGAATCAAGAGTCACTGAAGACTGCCCTTCAGAAATAGTAAAGTTCTACTGTGCATATTCAGGGTTTGCCAACAATAATTTGAAAAATAAAAGGTTGCTTTCTACCGAAAGGCTGAATGAATAAATTCTGGTGCATGAGAGATTCACTGTTTGTGGGTAAACAAGGGGCAGTGTGAGTCTTAAAAGAGGAAAATTGTTGAGGTCAATATCTACATTTCACAGATGAGGAAACTGAACTTTGGAAAATGCAAGTGAAAATCTGAGGACCATAGCAAAATAGTGGCAGAACGAGAACTGGAAGTTGTTCTCCTGATTTGGTTCTGGTTCATATTTTTTCTGTGATACTGCATTCTACTCAAGAACTAATATTATTATTAAAATGCCTGACAGTATAAAAGGACCAGTTTAAAAACTATCACAGATATTCCTATTTGTCATACATTATATTTATGTTTTCCTTTAAAACCCTGAGGACAGGCTGGGTGCAGTGGCTCACACCTGTAATCTCAGCACTTTCAGAGGCCAAGGTGGGTGGTTCACTTGAGCTCAGGAGTTTGAGGCCAGCCTGGGCAACATGGCAACCCTGTCTCTACAAAAAATACCAATAAATAGCTGGGCATGGTGGTGCATGCCTATAGCCCCAGCTATTTTGGGGGCTAAGGCAAGAGGATCACTGGAGCCCAGGCGATCAAGGCTACAGTGAGCCAAGATTGTGCCACTGCACTCCAGCCTGGGTGACAAAGTGAGACCCTATGTCAAAAAATAATTAAAATAAAAATAAAACCTTGAGGATATTTATAACATTAGCTGCTTTCATGTCCTTGTTCGTTAATTCCATCATCTTTATCATTTCAAGATCTGTTTCTGTTGACTATTTTTCTCCTGATTATAGACAACATTTTCCTGCTTCTTCCCATGTCTACTAATTATGAGATGCTGGACTTAGGGATATTACATTGTAGAGTATTTGTTTTTGTATCTGTATTTTGTATCAGTATCTGTATTTTGCTGCCTTTTTATAAAAAGCATCAAAGTTTGTTGTGGCAGGCAGTTAAATTACTCGCTGATCAACTTGATCCTTTCAAGACTTGTTTTAAGCTCACTGGGGATATTTTCCTCTCTCTCTCTCTCTCTCTCTCTCTAATTTTTTTTTTTAAATGTTAGAGACGAGGTCTCACTATGTTGCCCAGGCTGGTCTCAAACTTCTGGGCTCAAGTGATCCTCCCACCTTGGCCTCCCAAATTGTTGGGATTACAGGCATGAGCCACTGCATCCAGCCTAAACTCACTAGGGAGATTTTTTGAATAGCCTGTACTCTATAGCTAGTTTAGCTTGCTACCAAGGTTTAACTTTTCTGGGTCTGTACTGAATATCCCAGGCATTCAACAGTCATCTCACTCTGGCTGTCAGAACATGCATGTCTCCCAGCCCTGTGTGAGTTCTGGAAGTTGTTCAGCTCACAGCTCCCCTGGCTGTGCCTGGCATTATGACTTAGTGTTCACTGTGAAAGACTCAAAAGAATCCCTATGCTGATTTCTGGAGCTCCTTCTCTGTTTAGCTCCCTCATCTCCAGGACCCTGCTTCACAAATTCCAGGCACCTGAAACTCTGATCTCTGTCTCTTTGCTGAGGAAACTGCTGTGAGGCAGTGAGATTGCTGTGCTCTGTTTGGATTCCCCTTCCCTGCACTGTGGTCTAGAAAGTGCCTCCAGCAGAACACTGGGGGCAATTGTAGGCACATCTTGAGTCCCTTCTCTCAGTGATCAAAGTCCTATACTAACTGTGACCAGGATCTGAAAGCAGTTGTTTTTTATCCAGTTTTCTTTTCTTTTTTTTTTTTTTTTTTTTTTTTTTGAGACACAACCTTGCTCTGTTGGAGTGCAGTAGAGCTATCTCAGTTCACTGCAACCTCTGCCTCCCAGGTTCAAGCGATTCTCCTGCCTCAGCCTCCCAAGTAGCTGGGATTACAGGCACCCGCCACCATGCCTGGCTCATTTTTGTATTTTTAGTAGAGATGGGGTTTCACCATGTTGGCCAGGCTGCTCTAGAACACCTGACCTCAAGTGGTCCGCCCATCACAGCCTCCCAAAGTGCTGGGATTACAGGCATGAGCCACTGCACCTGGCCATTTTGTCCAGTTTTCTAGCCATTTATAGCAGAAGGGCAAATTTGGTATAGTTAACTTTGCCATTGCCAGAGTCTGTTTACTTAGATTTGTCTTCTAACATTTTTCTGTAGTAAGTAAAGGCAGGGATCCTGTCCCCATTTTATAGGTTAGATAATGCAGAGTTGCCAAGAAATAAGAGGCTTGGAATCACATGCTGGGTTGGTTGGTAGGTAGGTCGTATGATCCAGGAACTCTTGGTCCTTGCAAGGAGATAGGAGGAAATGCTCAAATTTGTCTCCCCAAATGGGGGCCTGGGTTGGGGTTTATAAGCATAGGGTAATGAGGTGTGAATGAAGTGACTGGATTGATCTTGGAATGAGGTGATTGATTGGATCTTGTAATAAGGTGATGATGTTGGGGGTCATGATCTGACTGGATTCCGCCATGGGGTGACTCCAGGGCTCAATCTGACTGGATCCTGGATCCTGCCATGCAGTGTCCACTTCTTTTTTGTTTTGTTTTGTTTTGTTTTTTTGAGATGGAGTCTTCCTCCATCGTCTAGGCTGGAGTGCAGTGTTGTGATCTCAGCTCACTGCAATGTCTGCCTCCTGGGTTCAAGCGATTCTCGGGTCTCAGCCTCCCAAGTAGCTGGGGCTACAGGTGTGTGCCATTACACCCAGCTAACTTTTGTGTTTTTAGTAGAAACAGGTTTCTCCATGTTGGCCAGGCTGGTCTTGAACCCCTGACCTCAAGTGATCTGCCCCCTCGGCCTCCCAAAGTGCTAGGATTACAGGTGTGAGCCACCACACCTGGCCAATGTCCACTTCTTAATTCAGTCCCACTCCTCAGTCTGAGCACTTAGGTTCCCCCTAGTGGAACTAAGCATGGTTGCACGCTTGGTTCTTCTGGGCTTGCTCAGGTTATGAGACCTGTGAGTCCGTGGCAACTGAAAAACAACTCACAACTTTGTGACATGAAAGTTGAACCAGATTGATCTGCTGTGGCCACACTCTTACCCTTATCTGTTATTTCTGATTCCAAACTTTGCTTATTAACTGTAATGTTTGCCTTTGTAATTGCTTCACTTTCATCACATATAGGAAGTACTCAGTGAATGCTTACTGGTTTCATGCACTGCAGGAACAATATCTACTATTGTCATGTTGGCTATTGTCATATTAAAATGTCAAGTAGGCCAGTCATGGTGGTTCACATCTGTAATCCCAACACTTTGGGAGGCTGAGGCAGGAGGATCCTTTGAGGCCAGGAGTTCAAGACCAGCCTGGACAACACAGCAAGACCCTGTTTCTACAAAAAATTTAAAAAAAAATAATCAGGCATGGTGGAGTACACCTTTAGTCCTAGCTACTCAGGAGGTTGAGGCAGGAGGAGCGCTTGAGCCCAGGAAGCCAAGGCTGCAGTGTGGGTCATGATGGTGCAACTGCACTCTAGCCCGAGTGACAGAGTGAGACCCCGTCTCTTAAAAACAACAACAATGAAATCATCATATAACTTGCTAAGGCAGCCACACCTTTGTGTTGATGCCTAAAAAGTTACTGAGTTCTGGTGGATACATAATGAGGACTTGACAGTCTTTTTTTCTTTTCTTTCTTTATTTTTTTGAGAAGGAGTATTGCTCTGTCGCCCAGGAAGGCTGGCGTGCAGTGGTGCGATCTCAGCTCACTGCAACCTCCACCTCCCGGGTTCAAGTGATTCTCCCACCTCAGCCTCCCCAGGAGCTGGGATTACAGCCACCATGCCTGGCTGATTTTTCTGTTCTTAGTAGAGACAAGGTTTCACCATGTTGGTCGTCCAGGCTTGTCTCCTGACCTCAGGTGATCTGCCCACCTCGGCCTCCCAAAGTGCTGGGATTACAGGTGTGAGCCACCACGCCCAGCCAGTCTTTTTAAGTGCTTCAAATATATGTCACATTCAGCTTCATGTTCCTGATGGCGCCTAGCACCATGCTACACTAATCAACACTCAACAGATACTCTTTGATTGACTGACTGGTAGACCTTCAGAGACGGAAAGCAAATGCAGTGCATTTATTTAGCAAAAATTCAATGAGCAGCTGCTATGTGCTAGGCACTGTGCTAGCCCCTGGGGATGAAGTGTGAATTAAAGGCAGTGTCTGCCCTCTTGAAGTTCACCACCCAGTGATAGAACACCCAAGAAACCAGCCTCCAAGAGGTTCAGGTTAAAAGAAATTCTTCCACAGTGACATTTTCACCAGGCAAACTCAGAGTTACTTGACATGAGAAGGTTTAAAAAAGGATAGTTGTGAAAGACCAGGCAAAGTTCACAAAGTAAAGAAGGGAAAATGTTATTTCAGACTGATATTAAATGATGGCTTAGCCCGCTGCCATACTGTCTCGCAGGGAAAAGTTTTATTTATGTCTCCTTTGATCTTTTCTCCTTTTCGTCTCTAGGTTTGATGTACAAGCTTTAGCTTGGGCCTTTGATTTACAGTGTTCTGAAGAAAGAGACCAGGAATGACAAAGCCAATCAGGCTGTTACCTAAAAACCTGACATATTGTCCTAGATCTGGACTGTCTTAGAGCTACACAAAGAATTTCCAGCAGACTGCTCAGGAAGAGCCTGCTGGGAAGGCAGTTCCCCTAAAGTCCCATAAAATAAAGAGCTTCCCCGTCCTTCTTTGATATCCACGGTTTACTTAAGTATTGCATGTTAGGGCGGCACCTTCTAGTCCCATGGAAAATCTTTTAATATCTGTACTTAATCAACTGAGAAAATAAAACTTTACAGATCCATCCGTGATAAATATATTAAACACAGACTTGAAAAATTGCCTGGAAGTCTGTGACCAACATTTTTTTAGCCTATAAAATATAGTTTGTTAAAACTTATTAAGGCTGGGTGTGGTGGCTCATGCCTATAATCCCAGCACTTTGGGAGGCTGAGGTGGGCAGATCACCTGAGGTCAGGAGTTCGAGACCAGCCTGGCCAACATGGTGAAACCCTGTCTCTACTAAAAACAAAAATCAGCCGGGCGGGGTGGTGTGCGCCTATAATCCCAACTACTCGTGAGGTTGAGGCAGGAGAATCACTTGAACCAGGAGGCGGAGGTTGCAGTGAGCCGAGATCGCACCACTGTACTCCAGCCTGGGTGACAGAGCATGACTCTGTCTCAAAACAAAACAAAAAACTTCATTATAGTATACTGAATATTGAGGGATAGGGAGTTTAGTTATCAGCTGGGAGTAATAACAAATTTCTGGAAAACTCAATGGCTTGAAACAACAAACATCGATCGTCTCAGAGTTTCTGAGGGTCAGAAATCCAGGAGGGGCTTAATAGGGTAGTTCTGGCTCAGGGTCTGTTACGAGGTGGCCACCAAGCCTTCTTCTTCGGAGAAGACTGCCGCCGGACGCTTGGCTGGAGTCTTCAGTTGTTCTCCACATGGGGGTCTCCCAGGGCTGCTGAGTGTCCTTGAACTGTGGCAGTCAACTTCCCCACAGTGAGTCGTGGGAGAGGGAGACAGCCAAACAGAAGCCCTGGGGTGTTTCATGATCTGATCTCAGACATGATGGGCCATCACCTCTGCTGCACTCGACAGTCACACCGACCAACCCTGGGACCACATGCAAGGGGCCACCCAAGGGTGTGAGTGCCAGGAGGTGGGCAGCCATCCTGGATGCTGGCTACCTCATGGGCAATTGGTCAGGCAAAGTTCGTTAACTAAAAGTTCTTTGTGTTGACTCAGGTGAACTAACATTTACTGGTTCAGTTGTCATTTTCTTGAGAGATTTAAAGTAAGTGCTTAGGGCCAGGCACGGTGGCTCATGCCTGTAATCTCAGCACTTGGGGAGCCCAAGGCTGGCAGATCACCTGAGGTCAGGAGTTTGACACCAGCCCAGCCAACATGGTGAAACCCCATCTCTACTAAAAATACAAAAAATTAGCCGGGCGCGGTGGCGGGTGCCTGTAGTGCCAGCTACTCGGGAGGCTGAGGCAGGAGAATCACTTGAACCTGGGAGGCAAGGTTGCAGTGAACCAAGATCGCACCATTACACTCCAGCCTGGGTGAGAGAGTGAGACTCCATCTCAAAAGAAAAAAAATAATAATTAATTAAAAATAAATAAACGAATAAAGTGAGTGCTCAGAGCTATCTTGCTTTGTGTGTGCATGTGTGTGAGTGTGTGTGTGTGTGTGTGTGTCCCTAAGTCCCAGCAGTGAGACAATTGTGTGGTTCCTTATCGTACCTGAGAAGCAGGGAGCAGCCACCAAGAGGACTGTTAGAATGGGTGAATTGTTTATGCCCTGCTTAAGGCCAGCCTCTCCACTTAATCTTCATCTCCTCTCTCCTAGTCATGGACATCACACCCACCATTAACCCCTCACTCCTGCATTATTGATCTTTCTCTCTTGACTGGCTCATTCTTGGCCACATACAAAGATGATGTAATATTTCCCATCTTAAAAAAAAATCCATGACCCCAGATTCCTCTTTAGATCCTGCCCTGTTTCTCTGTTCCTTTTTATAGCAGAAGGCGGTGAAAGATGTGTCTTATTTGTCTATACTCACTCTCTCCACCTCTTCCCTTCCCGATTTATCTCCAACCCACTCCAGTCACGCTTTTGCTTTTCCTCCCCCACCCCCCCACCCCCATATATACTCCACCACTGCTATTGTTATGGAACTGTGGTGTCTTTTGTCTTTCCAAATCCAGTGGTCACTTCCCAGTCCTTTGTATTTGACCAAGCAGCAGCGTTTTATACCGTTGATCCCTCCCTTCCCAGACACCTGTTCTTCCCTTGGCTCCTGGGACCCCTCCCTCAGCTTCTCCTCCTGCCCTCGCTGGCTGCTCTTTCTCATCCTCCTGTGCTGGCTCTTCAAGGCACTTCTTACTGACCTCAGGCCTCAGGCCTCTTCCCTCCACCCCTCTGCCTTCAGTCCCTTTTGTATTTTTTTGTAGAGACAGGATTTTGGTGTATTGCCATGGTGGTCTCAAACTCCTGACCTCAAGTGATCCACCTGACTTGGCTTCCCAAAGGCATGAGTCATAGTGCCTGGTCTGTGCACAGACTTTTTTTTTGTTGTTTTTTGAGATGGAGTTTTGCTGTTGTCACCCAGGCTGGAATACAATGGCGCGACCTCGGCTCACTGTAACCTCTGCCTCCCAGGTTTAAGCGATTCTCCTGCCTTAGCCTTCCTAGTAGCTGGGATTACAGGCGCCCGCCACCACACCTGGCTAATTTTTGTATTTTTGGTAGAGACAGGGTTTCACCATGTTGACCAGGCTGGTCTCAAACTCCTGACCTTAGGTGATCCACCCGCCTCAGCCTCCCAAAGTGCTGGGATTACAGGAATGAGCCACCGTACCCAGCCTAACATAGACTCTTGACAGTTAATTATAGAGTCAAAGTATTTGAGTCTTATGGTTCTGGGAAGATGACACCGGCTTAGCCTCCACTCAGCGGGCTGGGCGGGGGCTCATCTCCCCACACCCTGAGTAACATGCACTCATTCCACAGATATGGAAGTCCACTGTGTGCCCTCATTGAGGATACAGTATGAATAAAGTGTCATCTCATTTTATTATTTTTAAAATTTTCTTTTATACTTTTTTTAGACTAATCAAGTGCAGTAGTGAGAAAGGAGGAAAGCGTCGAACAAGGAGTTCGATCTGTAGCTATGAACAATCAGTTGAGATAAGTCATTATCTTTGAACCAGCCTCATTGTTTTAATTTGCATTTCTTTGCCAATGAAATGCAATATTTAAAAAATTTGTGGTAAAATATACATTGCATAAAATTGACTATATTAACCATTTTACCTATACAGTTCAGTGGTGTTAAGTACGTTCATGTTGCTGTGTAGCCATCACCATAATCCATCTCCAGAACTTTTGCACCTTCTCAGATTAAAACTCTGTTTGTACCCATTAAATACTAATTCTCCATTCCCCATCCCCCAGCCCCTGGCAACAGCCATTCTACCTTGTGTCTCTCTGGATGAAATGCTGCACTTTTTTTTTTTTTTTTGAGACAGAGTCTCACTGTGTTGCCCAGGCTGGAGTGCAGTGGCATGATCTTGGCTCACTGCAACCTCTGTCTCTCAGGCTCAAGTGATTCTCAGCCATCCAAGTAGCTGGGACTACAGGCACGCACAACCACATCTGGCTAGTTTTTGTATTTTTTGTAGAGACGAGGCCTCGCTATGTTGCCCGGGCTGGGCTCAAACTTCTAGGCTCAAGTGATCCTCCCGCCTCAACCTCCCAAAGTGCTGGGATTACACGTATGAGCCACCATGCCCAGCTGCAGTACTTTTTTTTAAATATGTATTGGCTATTCACATTTCTTTACCTGTGAGTTCTCTGTAAATATGCTTAGCCTATTTTTCCTTTTGGGACATTAGTATTTTTTTCATTGAGTAGGAAGCATTTACTCGGTAAATTGAGAGCAAAGGGATTAGGATTTTTAGTTTTTTAAGTGTTGTGAAAAGGTAAGTAGATTTTTCTGCCTGGTCCTGATTCTTGGGAGATTGCCTTGTTTTGCGTCCTTCTGGTGCTAGGTTTCTCCCAACTAGAGTTTCTCCCAACTCTCTGTAAAAACGGGCGTGGCAGGCCTCACGCTGGGAGCTGGGCTGCCGGTGGACTCCAGCGCCCCCACTCGTCCAGTCTGGGTTCATTGTTGTCTGGGTCTAGAAGGAGCCAGTTGTTTCTGTCTTTTCTAAACTCATAGAGCCTGAGCCTATGAGCTCATAACCCGGCTTTCTGCTTCTTATTTTACTGTGGAAATCGAAACAACTTTCTCATCGCTCTACCACAGAGGTGTCCAGTCCTTTTGGCTTCCATGGCCCACATTGGAAGAAGAATTGTCTTGGGCCACACATAGAATACACTAACACTGATGACAGCTGGTAAGCTAAAAAAAAAAAAAAAAAAAAAAAAATCACAAAAAAATCTCAATGATTTTTTTTTTTTTTTTTTTTTTTGAGACAGAGTCTCACTCTGCCACTCAGGCTGGAGTGCAGTGGCCAGATCTTGACTCACTGCAACCTCTGCTTCCCGGGTTCAAGCGATTCTCCTGCCTCATCCTCCCTAGTAGCTGGGATTACAGGCGCCCACCACCACACCCAGTTAATTTTTGTATTTTTAGTAGAGACAGGGTTTCACCATGTTGGCCAGGCTGGTCTCGAACTCCTCTCCTCAAGTGATCTGCCCAACTCAGCCTCCCAAACTGTTGGGATTACGGGCAAGAGCCACCGCGCCCAGCCAAAAATCTCATAATGTTCTAAGAAAGTTTACACATTTGTGTTGGGCTGCATTCAAAGCCATCCTGGGCTGCATGGGCAAGCTTGCTCCACCGCCTGCATCTGTCCCCATAGGCCACCTCCAGAATGTGTTCCAAATAGAGTAATGTCTCACCACCTCCTCCACTCCACCCAAACCCCAGCCACCGTCTTCCGCAACTCCTGCAGTAGCCTTGTACCTGGGCTCCAGTCCCATGCTTGCCCTCCTTGGTCTCCTTTCCAGCAGCAGCACTAGAATGTCACTTCCACCTGCTTAAAATCTTTCAGTGCACTTAGGACATAATCAAAGCTGCTCCATCAGCTCTCTGGGTCCCACGGGATCTGGCTCCTCCCTGCCTAGCTATGACCGCTCCTCCCACCTCTTCCCAGCCACACTGGCCTTCCTTCTGGCCCTCACATACAAGCTTACTCCCACCTCCGGGATTTTGCACTTGCTGGTCCCTTAGTCTGGAATGTTCTTCCACTACAGCATGACCTGTTCCCTCACTTCTTTCAGATCTCTGCTCAGATGTGACTTCCAAGAAAGCTTCTTGCCCTCCCCATCCAACCTGGGTCTCCATTCATCTCACTCTCTATCCCCTTCCTCTATTTTATCTTTCATTATGGCATTTATCACTGCCTGTGGTTAAATTCCTTATTTATTTGTTTATTGTCTGTTTCACCACTGGAATATAAGCTCCACAGAGCAAGTAACTTATCTCTCTTGTTCACTCCTGTATCTCCAGCATCTAGAATAAACCTGGCACACAGTAGCTGCTCAGGAAATTTGTGCAAAATGATGAATAATTAACTATTATTTCTCTTCTATGATCATTGAAGAGCTATGTTTTTTGTGGTTGTTGTTTGTTTGTTTGTTTGTTTTTTGAGACAAAGCTGGTTCCCAACCTCAACTTTAGGTGATGAAGGTTACATTTTTAAGGAAAAAAAATGTACCCAAGGAACAATTTTATGATAAAATAACCAATTTTCTACAACGTGGGTTGAAGTTTGTGTCTTCCCAGTTTTATTCAAAGATCCTAAAATTCATACTGCTTTTTCCAAATCCTAACATTTAGATTGTTTTTCAGATCTAAAGTTGTGGATGAATTCTTGTGACTTCTGTACGTACTTTGACTGCTATGGTCACTAGAAGCTTCCTTTTCAAAACCACAGGATAGCTTAGCTAAACCATGTCCTTTCCAAACTACTTTACTGAATCCCTCCTGTTATACCCCAAAGAGAAGGTGTACTCCTTTATTAGCAGTTGGAACCTGAAAGAATCAATAATTCAAAATAGGGTCAGCCTTTGTTGGCTCCCATGACTTTGAAGGTATGGAACATCATTGATTAACAAGTGTCGTCAGCCGACTGCCTCTTGCACGTAAAAAATGAGCATACATATAATCGCGGCAACCTGCCTTTGCCGTGGAGTGAACAGCTGCAGAAATGGACCATTCTGTCTCATCCTGTCTTTACATATGTGGGACCCAGCATGAGGTTATTTAGAAACAGCAGAATCAGGTCGAGGCCAGTCAATACAGTAGGTAGCTGTTATTGAACGCCCACTGGGTAGCTGCAGGCTCCTAGCTGACCACGTTTCTAAGAGCTGGTTAATGGAGTCCTCATTACAGTCTTGGTTAAGCTAGCACATTTAACAGCCCGCAGTGCAAATGAAAAATACGTAGGTCTGACTAGGGAGCATTTTCCCTTCCTGTCTTTTTCCATAAAGAGAGGAAAGCGATTGCTGTGGAAGTTTCTGACATTAATAGGCATGCTGGCATGTGGCTGTAAGACAACCTGAGTTAAGATGGTGATATCCTACTTAAAATAACAAGGCCGGCACGGTGGCTCATGCCTGTAAACCCAATGCTTTGGGAGGCCAAGGCGGGAGGCTGGGCTTAAGCCCAGGAGATCAAGACTGTAGTGAGCTATGACTGTGCCATTGTGCTCCTGCCTGGGTGACAGAACAGGACCCTGTCTCTAAAAGAAAAGAGTAACAGAGTGTGCTGTGCTATGGTTACATGTATAAACCACTCCTTATTTTCCAGAGCATGGTTGTTTTTATGATCTTATCTGCTGCAAGAGACCTTAAACGATATGGATCAATGTTTTCCTGACAGTGTAAGTTTTCATTCTCAGAACTGAGTATTATGCAACTGACTACATGAGGAGTGGGGCTTGGATTTTCTGGACCACTCAGGGTGGGGATGTGAGTGCCATCAGAGAGTCCCTGGGCACACGGGAAGGAAGGGCTGCGCATGGGTGCAGGGCCACACTGAGGTACTGTATGAGTGGTGGGAGGCCAGCTGGCGTCAAGCACTGTTCTCTACCATCAGTGGGTGTGAATGTGACTGCAGGTTGTTTTTCTGTGCTGTTCAGGTTTTGCTTTTAGTTCTCTTTTGTTGGTCTGATCAAGCCGTTTATTATTTGCCGATGGTAACAAATATAATTAAGTTGTTTGTTGTTCAAGCTCCTGTAGGAAAAAATTATCTAGTTTTATCAACTCTGTAGCCACAGCCCTCCTTTTCCCATATTGAAATAGCTATTTATATGATTTGTTAAATAAATGTGAGGTTCTTAGGAACATAGTTATTATAGCAGAGCTAATTGTAATGTATTTGAATACAAGGATCCAAATTGTTGAGGATTACTGCCATTCTGATACCTGTACAAAATTATGCACTGTCAAAAAAAAGAAAAAGATTATGCCTTGTCATTGGGGCAGTTTGTATAGGATAGCAAGATCTTCTCCAGGTGGCTTTCTTTTGACGGTCCACACAGATGGCTCTCCTGGGAGTTGCCATCACAGTCCCTTGCCTCCCCCAACATCCCCAGCTCTGAAGTCCTCCTCCTCCTTGACCTCAAGCAGAGTAGTCAGTTCAGTGCAGTAGTTGAGAATATGACTCTGGTACCGGACTCGCCTCGGTTTCAATCTGAGCTTCATCACTTACTAGTTTGGGATGTTGACCAAGTCACTTGGCCTCTCTGTGTCTCAGTTTTCTCATCTGTTAAACAGGATGTCTCATACAGAATCTGTATGGGTTAAATGAGTTCTGTGAAAGCCTGGGGAAGAGTGCCTGACACACATAGGTTTCACATAAGTGCTGTGGTCTGTGTCTAGTCCGTCATCGCCCCTCCCTCATATCCTCAGCTTCACCACATCACCACCTACCATCCCCCAATCCCCTCCTTCTCCCACACCCTCCCTCTCTGCATTTGCCCCTAATGCCTTCAGTAGTCCCCCTCCCACCCCATTTCCTTGCTGCCTGACTGTATCAGCTCAAGTCCTGGTAGAGAAGAGATAAAACAGTCCAACCAGGTAAAGCGAAGAGAGCTTAATGAAGAGCTTCTGTACGAAGGTGTGAGCGGGTGTGGGCACCCACAGGGAAAGCACAGAGCCTGGAGCCCGCCACCATGAGAGTGTGTGCTGGCAGCAGCTGTGTGGAGGGGCTGCCTGACGGGAACTGTGGGCCTGCTGGAGGGATGCCGCCAGCCCAGGAAGGGAGCCAGGGACGTAAATAGTCCAACCTTGCCTTCCTCCCTCCTTCCACCTCCTGCCAGGCTTCCTCTTGGCTCCCAACCTGAAGCCAGAGGGAAAGGGCAGCCATCAGCGTAGTCCACGTAGTCCACCTCCCAAGGGCAGAGCAGGGTGGAAACCGGGAGAGCGGATGTAGACCGGAGGTCAAGTGGAAGAGCGCTGCACAGTTCCCTATGGCACCCCTGGTCTGCAGCCGCCTGGAGTCATGGCCGCCTGGAGTCTGGCCCACCTGCCTTCACCCGCAGGCCCCCCATCTCTGTCCCCACACCCTCCTCCCCTGCCATTCTGCCAGTCTGCAGCCTGCTCACCAAATACACAATGACCTTTGCACTTCTTTTCGACTTTTCACGCCTCTTCCCTTTCCCAGGAGTGCCCTTCCCTCCTAGGCCTGGAGAAATGCTACAGAGTCCTAGGATCCAGCCCAATCCCCTTGCTCTCTGCAGATTTTCCTTGCCTCCAGTTAGCTTCCCTTACGGCTGATTCGACACATACTTCATTACAGTGCATACTTCACTAGGGTGCACTTCATGCCGTGGTCTTGCCAGTTATTTGTGGACTGCTTCCTCTATAGACCAGAGCATTCACTCTTTGTGGGCAGAAACTACACCATGGTCATCTCTGCATTCCTTTGTGGTACCTCCAAGTAGCTGAAATAAAAACAAGTGCTGAAAAAATTAGTTGCATTGAAATGACTGATGCAAGGATACGATGAATATAATTTACTTGGTTAAAGGTGGTGTAACCAAGTCACTCCCTGACATGCCTCGCCCAACATACATCTGGATTTAGTCACTGTTGTCTCCTCTGGGGACACCCTTTGTGTCACTTACTAGAATTTATCTCTATAATTATTTATCCTGGGTTCTACCTCCTCTTCTAGATCTTTAACTCCATAAGGGCAGGGGCCATATCTGTGTTAGTCATCACAGAGTCTCCAGAACTTAGAACAGTGTATAGTACGTAATAGGTCTTTCATAGCTGTTTGTTGAATGAATAAATATGTCGGTCATAATATGTTACAACATATTGTAACCTTAGAGGCCTGTAGAGTGGGGACTCTAGGTGCCATGGAAGGGCCTATGACGTTCCTTTCCATGCCTCTCAAACCATTTCCTACTGCTGGGAGGAGTCATTTCTTGAGGACCCCATTCCCCCATCATTAGAGCAGCCAGCCTTTCCACTTGTGTGGAAGTAGGTCTTGCACCAAGAAGAACAAATTTCCTTTTCCTTCTGTCACCATAGGGAATATAGTAATATTGGAGGAATTATTCTTTTTCTGCAATTATTTTGCTTCCCATTTCACTGTCCTTATTGTGCTGATCTGCAGTTTCTTAAATTGATGGTGCCAAGTAAAATATATTTGATTGTAGTTTGTACCATTTCAAATCGATTTAGTAATTTTGAAAATGTGTAATAGGCATTATCAGGTCTTAAAATTGAAAATTGGCATGATTTTATGTCATTTTATATCATTTCACTAATGTGATAGTCTAGCCAGATTCTATTATTATTATTATTATTATTTTGAGACAGGGTCTCGCTTTGTTACCCTGACTGGAGTGCAGCGGTGCAATGTTGGCTCACTGCAGCCTCAACATCCCCAGGCTCAGGTGATTCTCCCACCTCAGCCTCCCGAGTTGCCGGGACTACAGGCATGCACCACCATGCCTGGCTCATTTTTTGAATTATTTTTGTAGAGACAGGGACTCACTATGTTGCCCAGGCTGGTCTCAACTCCTGGGCTCAATCTGTCTGCCCGCCTTGGCCTCCCAAAGTGCTGGGATTACAGGTGTGAGCCATCATGCCCGGCCAGATTTTATTATTAATTAATGAGTTCAGGGAGTTATTTTTAAAGGTCACAAATGATGTTTAATAGCATGAAAAAGATTATCTTTTGGAAACAGAAAGTAGCAACATAGCCTACAAGCCTTAGTTTATTTAAGCCCTACCTACTGCTCACTAATCTTTTTATTTGAGGTTTAATATTCTGACAAATATGTTCTGGAAAGGAAATTAAACTCAGAATTTGAGATAACAGAGCTCTTATGAAGCTTATATACTGGAGATATTGGAAAAAGATACTAATCTCCCTCTCCCCTCAAAAAGCAAAAAAGCAATTAGTTTGGAGGGACTGTCTAAATAGGATTATCTAAAGGAAAACCTGCAAAAAATTGGGCAGATGGTCTTTATAAACTTGGAAAAGATATACTCTGTAGCCATGTCGTAATAGGTTTTTGCAGATGCATTTGTTGCAAATTAATTGCCTCTTTTCGGCCTTAATAACCTAAATTTAAGTTTGGAGGTTTGTATAAAAGCAATTAAAAGCTCAGTACTCTCATGTTTTTCATTAATTTACCAGTGAGTGCTTGGGTTTGTATGAATAATTTGATTTATTTTGAAGTTAAATGTAATTATAAGTTGTGTTTTGCTAGGGAGCTTGTCCTTTATAATAGAATTTGCCTTGAACTACAGTATAATTTATTCTACCCTTCCTGGTTAACAGCCTCTTCTTTAGGAAAAAAAAAAATCGACAATATCTGTGAAGATAATATTTTTAAGGTAGATGCAATAGAATGGTTTGGGGGTCTTTCCATCTGGGTGATAGAAGATCAGATTTGGTGCAGATATGGTATAGAACCCCATCATTAGGACAAAAAGCAGGCAAAAGCAGAACTGGGCCCTCAGTTCTCGGATAAGCTGTTATACCTATTTGCAGTATCTTCAAAGGCGAACATATATATACCCTGCAACCCAGCAGTTCTACTCCCAGGTAAGTACCTCAGATGCATCCGTATGTTCATGGAGAGACATGCACTGAAATAGTCACAGCAACACTCATTATAACGGCCCTAACTAGAAACTATATACATACCCAACATCAGATAAATAAATGGTGGTGTGTTCACATCATGGAATATTATTCATCACTGAAAATGAACAGACTGCCACTGTATGCATATAAGGTTGAGTGAAAGAAACCAGATAGCAAAGAGTACATACTGCATGATTCCATCTATATAAAATATAGAAGACAAAGCAATGTGGCCAGGCGCGGTGGCTCACGCCTGTAATCCCAGCACTTTGGGAGGCCAAGGCGGGCAGATCACCTAAGGTTGGGAGTTCTAGACCAGCCTGACCAACATGGACCAATATGACCAACCCCGTCTCTAGTAAAAATACAAAAAAATTAGCTGGGCATGGTGGCGCATGCCTGTAATCCCAGCTACTCGGGAGACTGAGGCAGGAGAATCGCTTGAACCCGGGAGGCGGAGGTTGCAGTGAGCTGAGATCGTGCCTCTGCACTCCAGCCTGGGTAACAAGAGCAAAACTCCGTCTCAAAAAAAAAAAAAGGGCAAAGCAATGTAGGTGTTAGAATGGTGGTAACTCTTAGAAGGTAATAGTTGAAAGGTGGCACAAGGAGGTCTTCTAGGGTTCTGTGCTATTCTGTTTCTTGATCTCAGTGCTGATTATACTGGGTATACTCAGTTTGTGAAAATTGATAGAGCTTATGATTTAGTATACCATGAATAGTATATACCGTGATTTGTAACTCAGCTCCTCTTATTACTGCTTAAATTTTATTTATTGAATTTTTTAGAGACTACCTTATGTATTAGGCACTTTGATGTATGCATGTTATAATTTAATAAAAAGTAAAAAAAAAATCAGTTTGAAAATAAGGCATTGCGATAATTTAAGGAAGAGTTGGTCACCATCCTTCTGTGCTTCACCCCTAGGTGGGTGTTTTGTGCTGACTTATGAGAAAAAGAACACCATAGCAGTGCACACCATTTAAAATGACAGTGATCCAAGGTTAAAGGTCACACCACTATTTAATTGTCTTTAAGCAGAACTTTACTACCTACCAAAAGAAACTATTGAGATACTTCAGCCTAGCCATGGTCTTTTTGTGAAGAACCGTAAGCATTTATCCAACTCCCCACCTCCTTTGGGGGTCACCTGGTTTCCTGGCTCAGTGAAGTCTTCATAGCACCTCTAGCTTCTGTTCTCTGTAAGCTCTGATTTACAGCCATCATCAAAAGTACATAGTTTAGCAGTTAATAGCCCTCCAGGTATTGTATTTCTTTTGAATATTCCTTGACCGCAAGTTTGTTGAAGCCAACAGCCCACCTTTCACGTCTCCATTCAGGGTCCAGCATTCGGAAAACATTTAATAAATACTGGACAAGTGATGGACTGTGGCCTTGAAGAAATAGGAAAATGAACAGAGGCCCTACCTGAGGCAGCAGCAAAGATTTGCTTTTAAGTGACAGTAGTTGTGTTGTTTCCCTGGAGTTGTCTCCATTCAACTTTTCAAATCCCTTTGATCTCTCTCTCTCAATTTTCTTGTTTACAAGTTCATTGTAGAAGATTAGGAAATGTGAAAAAAGCACAAAGAAGAAAAAGATAAACACTCATAATCCTTCTACAGAGGGAAGGTCTTACTATTTTGTTGTATTATTTTTTCTTCTTCTTCTTTGGCTTTTCCTATAATACATGTGCTTTCATGCTCTCTGCCCCCTGTTCCCCACCCTTTCTTTTCATTTCTTTCTTGGAGACGGAGCCTTGCTCTTTTGCCCAGGCTGGAATGCAGTGGAGCTATCTTGGCAACCTCCGCCTACCTGGTTCAAGTGATCCTCCCACCTCAGCCTCCCAAGTAGTTGGGATTACAAGCGTGTACCACCACGCCCAGCAAATTTTTGTATTTTCAATAGAGACAGGGTTTCACCATATTGGCCAGGCTGGTCTCAAACTCCTGGCCTCAAGTGATCTGCCCGCCTTGGCTTCCCAAAGTGCTGGGATTACAGGCACGAGCCTCCGCGCCAGGCCTCTCTTCATTTCTTGAGAACAATGGAAGTGAATCCAGGAGACAAACTTCTCCACATTGTTAAAAGCTCTTCGTGCAGAGTGGAACTGCACGTGTTGCCCCCTTGGTTTTCTTTACTCCAAATACAAAGGTGTAACTTGGATTAAGATCGGGGCTTTCATGTCTTGCTGAAAACTAGTATGCCATAATTTGTAACTCAGCTCCTCTTATTCACCACTTAAATTTTATTTATTTAATTTTCTTTTTTAGAGACAGGATCTTGCTCTGTCGCCCAGGTTGGTCTCAAACTCCTGGGCTCAAGTGATCCACCTGCCTCAGTCTCCTGAATAGCTGGGACTGTAGACATGTGTCATCACACCCAGCTACTGCTTAAATTTTTAAGATTAGTTTGGCTGGTATATACATTATGCTCCAAATCACGAAAAGTAGTATTCTTCTGGGGTAAAACCATGCAGTTTACTCACATAATCATCCTCAGTCTCATCATGAAAGCAGGGATCGTACAAACCTGCTCACCCTGCATGTGTACCCCTGAACTTAGAAGTTGGAAATCAAAATAATAAATAAACAATGGGGGGAAAAGCAGGTATCCAACATATTTTAGACCTAAAAATCCCATTAATCCTAGTCCTCTCCTGAGATTATAACAGATTTGCTTTTCCAGGTAGAGGGTATCTGAGCAGTTGTGCAAGGCTCTGCTGTTGCTTACGTTTCTGGAACCATGTGGTGCCTGGCCAGTGTTGCATGGCTGACATGTCCTCTGCTCCTGGTGCAGACACCATACAGTGCTAGTACTCTTGTTCTTTCCTCCTAAAAATAGACTCCTGAAACAGTCCTAAAATAGACTCCTCGGCTTCTCTCCTTTTTGACTTTTTTTTTCCTCTAGCCTCCTCTGAGCTTGTCCCCAGTTTTGCTTTAGACTCCTGAAATATTTATTCGTTTTTTAATATCTTAACTTGTATTTTAGGTTGAGGGGTACACGTGCAGGTTTGTTACATAGGTAAACTCATGACTCAGGGGTTTGGTGTACAGATTATTTCGGACTTCCGAAATATTGAAGTAATACTCATTTAGATGAGGTTGTTCATTGGTAAGAAGAAAAATCACTCCTGCAACCCCGACAGACTGTTTCTCCTGACCTTTAAAAGACCTTAATGGGTACATTGTTTTGTTTGTTCTGCTCTGCTCTGGTTGAGGGCAATGTGACATTTGCATTATCTCTCTAGGCCTCTGCTTAATTATGTTGCTATAAATTACTGTCTGTCCTGAACAGAGTCCATCTAACTTAGTGTCCTGCTGCCTGTAGGAAGAGGGAGATAGAGAGAGACAGAGACAGGGAGAATCAGAGAGAGGGAGAGACAGAGAGACAGAGACAGGAAGAAGTAGAGAGAGACAGAGAGAATAGTTGTCTAGAAAAGAGAAAAGAAACATAATTTGGATTCACGTCTAGACAGAGATAGGGAGAAAAAGAGAGAGAAAGAGGGAGGGGGCAGGCGAGGGGTGAAATAGTTGTCCAGAAAAGAGAAAAGAAACATAATTTACATTCACATCTTTGTCATTTCCGTTTGGTCTAACGCTTGGCCTACATTCAGTTACCTAAAGTGGTCCTATAACCCTCTCTCCTGGAACCCCATTCATCTCAGATAATACTTCTGTCATTGGCACTGAGGAGACGAAACTTCAAGTGGTATTTACATTTAATTCCCTTCAGCTTTGTGACCCTTAGGATCCAGATACCTGCCTAGTTTGTAAATGTGATATTTATGTTCTGCTGATTGTCAGTGAACAGTGCTTAATTTTGGGGAAAGCAGACTAGGAGCTACCTTTCCTGTCTGAGCCTTCTCCTGGAGGCCGGGAGGGTGTCAGGACGCAGCCGGAAACAGAGCTCCCTGCCTCCAGGAGAAAGGTTTGTGGGAGAGGCTTCCTGCCTCCGGGAGTGGGTTCTCCTATCCTGTGAGTCCTTCTCTTCCAGTATAACTTTTCCAAGTTAATTTTTTCAATAGAGAAATTAGCATGTGTGACTTTTATGCTGAGGAACTTAGGAAAGAGATTATTCGTGTAATAATATAGGCAAAAAATGTTACAAACTCATCCAGCTGGGTTGCATTCTAATTTGACGAATGAGCTGAGTCAAGTAACATTCTTTTTTTGTTTTTTTTTTAATTAAAAGTACTCTGTCCTCAATGTGAAAAAACAGTCTTCAAAAGTATAGATGTTGGAGAAGAGTAATGGTAATGAAAACAGTAGTTAGTATTACTCAAGCTTAGTAGCACTTTGCCTGCATTGCTTCATCCCATCCTCTTACAGTTCTGTGGGCTAGATACTGTTGTGCAAAGGTCTTTGATAAAGATCTGTTCCATGTTTTTCACCCTGTGTCTTAGTCTATTTGGGCTTCCATAACAAAATACTGTAGACGACGTGGCTTATAAGCAATAGAATATTATTTCTTACAGTTCTAGAGGCTGGAAAACCCAAGATCAAGGTGCTAACAGATTCAGCATCTGGTGAAGACCACTTCCTGGTTCACAGAGGGCACCTTCTAGTTGTGCCTTTACATGGTGGAAGGGGCAGGGTGGCTTTCTGGGGTCTCCTTTATGAGTTCCATTCATGAGGGCTCCTCCGTCGTGACCTAATCATCTCCCAGTGGCCCTACCTCTTAATACCATCACCTTGGCGGTTAGGATTTCAACATATGAATGGGGGAACACATTCAGATGATAGCAGGCCACTCTTCTCAAGCTTATTAGAAAATGGAATCCCTTTTTTTCATGGAACCCCCACAACCGTCTCTGAGGACATAGGTGGTATTCTGCAGACACAGTTTGGGAAATAAGAGAAGTCTAGCTCTACACTGCTGGCTAGGGGTTGAGGCGGGAACAGACACATTTGCCTCCCCTTTGTACTATCTAGCTTTCCAGATTCTTCCCACTAGTTGTGTTGATGGTGATTTGGGCTTGTTCTTTCCCATTCAAAGCTAGGGCTATACACTAATTCATTCATTCTCAATCACTAAAAAATACCTACCATCACACTGTGCCAGGAGACCATAGCTAGAACAGGGTCCCTGCCTCTGGGAAGTCCCAGCCATAGGAAACCAGACAAACACAGATATTCAATGGGAGGTAAGACCTGCCAAGTACCATCTACTGAGCACTACAGGAGCTGGGGTGGGGGCTGGCCAGCTCTACCTGGGGAACTGGGGAAGGCTTCCTAGGGGAGGGGATGGGCACAGTGTCCCCAGGGAGCAGTGGAGTCTTCCAGGTGAAGAAAACAGGGAAACGGAGAGTTGAGAATGTGTTTGGCAGCATGTGAGTGCCAGGGCTTTCAGCAGGGGGGCTGGTGGAGGAGCACAGATGGCCTTTAAAGTCAACTCTGAGTCACTCTCTGAAATTACAGAAATTCAAAGAGAAGGATCTGGAAATCCTCCAACAAGTTATTTGACCTTCTGGTCTCTCAATAACCATTTGGTATCTAGCTGATAAATGGAAATTCTCTGCAAAATTGTGTCATACAGGAAAAGTTGCAGAAAAATTGTTAGAGAAAGAAAATCATTCTCCTGTCTTCACCTGTAAACCATAGAGCTCACATTTTCCTAAGTGGCTTCACGCTACCAAGTGGCCCCTGGATTCTCCATTCATGCCTCATCTACTAAAATGATCAGAGGTTAAATAAAACTTCCAAAGCAGAGCCAGGAGTTATTCAGCTTCTCTATGTTACAGTAGTTGAGATAGAAACTATTTTCTGTCTTTTTTTTCTCATTGCCTTGACAACTTTTTTTTTTTTTTTTTAAGCTTTTGATTTTTCTCAACAACATGAGCTGCTTCCTTTGGTTGAACCGAGACGTGTGTATGGATTTACGTCTTATTCAGAGAGTCTCTAGTATAAATGTTTATGAGATACCGATTTTTTATTTTTCAGCATCTTCAGTGTTGAGCAGAGTAGATAATTGCACAAAACTGTTAGCCTGCCTGATTAACCAAACCAAGGCAAATCAGCAGTGATTTTCCATGTCTGATGTCAAATACTGTAAAAAATGATTCCAATTCATTTTTACAAAATATCATGGAATATTTTAATATTTTGCTTTTTAATGTCCCTGACAAGGTCTGTGTGAAAGTTGTTTCCATATACCAGAAGTGCACGTCCTCCCTCCTGCACTTCCCCTTGCTCCCATGGTTCTAGCCACAGTGGTCTCTCATCCTTGCAAAGCTGTTCCCATCTCATGGCCTTTGCCATTTCCTCTGCCTGGAACCTGCCTGCCCCAGATATTCGTATTGCCTGCTCCCTCCTTGCATTTATGTCTCTGATTCAATGTACTTTCTCCTCCTGGACCTTCCTGTCTAAAACACCATCCTTACTTGTCACTGGCCAGTCAGGATGTGAGAGGATCCCTCTCTGGAAAAACACTTCAGTTATCCTATATGAAACTCCCCAGACCATAAGCCCTACCCATAGCAAGAGCTTCCAATGAGCATTTTAATGCCTCACCGTTAGATCTGAACTCACAGCCAAAAATCACCAGCTATTTGAGGAAATCCTCTATTAAAAAATATAAAGACCAAGACTAATAAGTAAAGCACTTGAAAGAAACAGAGACAAGGATGGAGCAGGAGAAATCTGCAAAAATAAAAAAATAAAAAATAAAAAAAACAAAAAAATGGAAAATGGGGCAATGGGGCAGAGGAAGGCATCCTAGAAATCATACAAGAAATGTAGGAGTGGAACCGAGTGGGGCCCAAGTCAGCAGCTATGGAGCAGGCCTGGAGGGCAGCCAGGCCAACTGAAGCAATAGGACAAGATTCTCAGGGGGACATTACCAGGAGGGCTGGGGTCCTGAGGAACTACCCCAACAGGCTGACATGCAGAAATTTGTATTGAGAGGCTATTGAAGGATATGGGTAAAATTAGGATACAGTTGACTCTTGAACAACACAGGGGTTAGGAGTATTGGCCTCCCCTCCACCCACCACCTGCAATAATTTTTGACTCCTCAAAACCTTTTTTTGTCTTTAACTTTTATTGTAAGCTCAGGGTTACATGTGCAGGATGTACAAGTTTGTTACATAGGTAAACGTATGTCATGGTGATTTGCTGCACAGGTCATCCCATCACCCAGGAATTAAGCCCAGCATCCATTAGCTATTCTTCCTGATGTTCTCCCTCCCCCAACCCACCCGCTACCTCCGACAGGCCCCGCTGTGTGTTGCTCCCCTCCATGTGCCCATGTGTTCTCATCATTCAGCTCCCACTTGTAAGTGAGAACATGCGGTGTTTGGTTTTCTGTTCCTGCGTTAGTTCGCTGAGGATAATGGCTTCCAGTTCTATCCATGTCCCTGCAAAGGACATGACCTCGTTCCTTTTTATGGCTGTATAGACTCCCCGAAACCTTAACTACTAATAGCCTACTGTTTACCAGAGGCCTTACAGCTAATATGACAGTGGATTAACAACATAAAGAGTAGTATCTACATATATTTTACACATTCATGACATACCTAATTTTTCTTAATTTTTTTGATATTTTTAGGCAGTTTGTCTGCAAGTTTTTTCAAATTGTTGCAAATCTCCAAACATTTTTCAATATATTTATTGAAAAGAATTCTCATATAAGTGGACCTGCACAGTTCAAACCCACGTTGTTCAAGGATCAGCTGTAGTTACAAAACAAAGCAGGCAAAGGCTGAACAGAAATACCTATTTACCACAGAAACAATAACGTCGTACAATAAATGAAACATAGTACATTTAGTAGTGATCAATCTTTGTATCGTTATAATAGTATAAACACTGAATATTGCTCTGATGAAAATTGGATATGAGCATATTTAGAGAATGGGACAAGGGAAGCACCTGTGTATCTGTGTGTATATGAGTTTGTGTGCATGTGTGTGCCTGAGACTTAAATTCTTACCTGTTGTAATAGGATGTCAACACATAATGTCTAAAGCTGATACATTATCATATATGAGCATATTAATTAGACATATAAAGATTTTAAAAGCCAAAAGGAATAGTACGTTGGAGTGGTAGATTCTGGGGAATGGAAAGGAGAATGGGAGGAATAGAAAACTATTCTTTTTTCACTGTAAGACTTTTAGTCTCATCTGACTTTTAAAAGCTGTGAGTATATATTACGTAGATAAAAGTAAAAATTAGTTATGAATTAAAAGATAAATTTTGGCAGGGTGCAGTGGCTCATGCCTATAATCCCAACACTTTGGGAGGCCGAGGCAGGCGGATCACCTGAGGTCAGGAGTTCAAGACCAGCCTGGCCAACATGGCAAAACCCCATCTCTACTAAAAATACAAAAATTAGCTGGGCGTGGTGGCAGAGGCCTATAATCCCAGCTACTTGGGAGGCTGAGGCAGGAGAATTGCTTGAACCTGTGAGGTGGAGGTTGCAGTGAGACAGAGCTTACAGTGAGCCGAGATGGTGCCACCGCACTCCAGCCTGGGCAACAGAGTGAGACTCCATCTAAATAAATAAATAAGATAAATTTTAAGCAGCCCTGCTTCTGTGTACATGTCACTGATAGTTTGATGTACATTTGATTAATATTAAATTTTGTCCAGCGTGTGGCTGACGTCCTTGTCAGGCTCATTTGTTTAACTAAATCCCTTTTAACTTGCTCCTGGAGTAATTAACTCAGACTCACCTTGTTGGAAGTCATGCTGAAGATATTTATCATTTCCTCCTACACCATGGAGATAGATTGGACTGTGGCTCCTGCTTGTTGAGGTTGTATGCTTATTAAAAATGGAGTAGATGCATGTGATATTAAATTGAGCTTTTTAATTTCTTTAGATTTAATGACGTACCTTTGTCATGTACTTAATCTTCAGCAAATATTTACCCTTCCAAAACTGGCAGATTTGCATTTTATAACTTGTCATGTCAGATGAAACATCTTCTCTTTTCTTCGCCCCTAGAAGGATCTCTGCTGAAAATTATTATCTTTTAAAAAATAGCTGTCACATTCTCCTTTGTGAGGAACATTCAACATTTCTATCCTGTGATTGAAACTGACCCTTCTCACTCCTCACCAGCTTTAGCCTATACATATTGATATATTTATTTTGGATACAGTTTAGTGTTTTTATTCTGATATCTGGGTCATAGAGAGATGAATGGGTAAATGGAGAAATGGATGAATGGATAAATTAGATAGATGAGAGAGAGAGAGAGAAAGAGAGATAGAAAAGCAGACCAAAGTATACCACAGATGTGTGGAAGTACAGGTTCAGATAACACAGAATACACTACAGGCTTTAGTCTCAAGCCCCCTAGACTATAAAAGCTTATAGAATGGTCAGCTTTCGAAAGCAGAGGCTACATAACTGTCATTCTATTGCATCCAACATAGCTTCCCAAACTTTGTTGATGTAGGATTAGTAAGATGTTCCATTAAGATGTTCCAGTAAGATGTCCTAAAATAACTTCAGGATACTTTTAAGTATTCTTTTCATTTGTGCCATGGAACTAATGTGAGGAGCTGGGAGCTGGAGGTGGTTATCGAAGCCTGGGAATGGATGTCTCCAGTCACTGTTTGGTGGAAGAACCTTTTTCAGGTTGCCCCTGTACCCCCACAATACTTGAGAACACTTTCTAGACCAGAATAAAATGCTCAAGTAAATTAATGACATCTGTTTGCATTTTGAAATGAGAAACTGTGAGACTTTTAATTCCTAGAGGTGATAGCAGGATAATTGAGTACATTAAATTAGAAGTTGCTATTTATGAGCAAAAGTATGCATGACTAGAGACTTCATCCCCATGAGCTTGCCCGTTCACCATATTGTTATTTTCTTACATGCTTTATTAGTCTTTGGAGCCATACTTCTTGAGTTTGAATCCTGGTTCTGCCACTTAACTAGCTAGCTGCATGTCTTTGAACAAGTTTCTTAATCTGTGTGCCTCAGTTTCATAATTTGTGAATCTATCGATTAGTCCACTCAATACCTATTCCAATTCCCTTTTAGCATGACTTTTTTTTTTTTTTTTTTTTTTTTTAATCTTACAGAGAGTAGAAATTTTCCATTTCCAGAATCCGTTGAAGCTAGTGTTCAGGGTTTGTTAACCAAATGCATTTCCATAAACCTTTGAATTCAGACCAGATTGCGTGGAATGAGAGATGGGACATAGGACCTTCATTTTTTGCTGGTATGGATAGTGGCAGAGGCAGCATGGTTCTGGAACTAGTCACTGTAGTGATAGTGTCCTGATTTAACAGTCAGCTTTTTTATTGGGAAGCTTCCAGATTGTTAGTTTGGAGCAATATCTGAACCAGCAGCTTCCTAATTCTTTAGGTTATTAATAGTGATCAAGGCAACAGCGCCTTTGGCCATTCAGTTCTGCTGAGTGGTTTGAGGAGTAATTCCTCTTTTTTTTTTTTTTTTTTTTCCCTGAGTCGGAGTGTCACTCTGTTGCCCAGGCTACAATCTCAGCTCACAGCAACCTCCGCCCCCCAGGTTCAAGTAATTCTCCTGCCTCAGCCTCTTAAGTAGCTGGGACTACAGATGCACGCCACCATGCCTGGCTAATTTTTGTATTTTTAGTGGAGATGGCGGTTTCACCATATTGGTCAGGGTGGTCTGAAACTCCTAACCTCAGGCAATCCGCCCGCCTAGGCCTCCCAAAGTGCTGAGATTACAGATGTGAGCCACCGCGTCCAGCCTGAGGAGTAATTCCTAAAAGCTAGGCCTAAAGTCCGCTTCTTAGCCTCCTAACAATGATGTCAACTGTATGTTTCCTAGTATGTCTTTTTGCTTGAAGCAGCCAAAGTGATTTATGTTGTTTGTAACTAAAAACCCAGAAGAATCAACTTACCTAATAGGGTTTTTGTGAGATGTATTAAGGTAAGGCATTTAAAGTGCTTAGAACATTATCGGGATTGCTATTCTTTTTTTTTTTTTTTTTTAATATTCTTAGGGATTGTTCTGGCTTTAGTCAATGGAAGACGTACAACCATAAATAAAAAATATTTATTAGTTTGTTCATTCATTCATTCATTCATTTATCCATTAACTGAAACAAATATTTACTGAATGTCTATTCAAGGCGTGCTTCAGTGGCCTTAGGATAGTGGATACCAACCTAGCTGGACTTGAGAACCATCTAGAAATCTTTTTGAAAAAACTTAATTTCTATGCCACATCCATAACTTATTGAAAACAGGGAATGTGTGTGTGTGTGTGCACGTGCATGTGCATACACATATTTTTAATTGGAATACAATTTACGTAAAGTACATAAATCTTATGTGTTACAGTTTGGTGAATTTTCACATATGTGAGTGTATACCCACATAACCGCTACCTAGATCAAGATATAGAAAAACAGAAATTTGCGTGAAAGATTTATTGTGTGCATGGGTGTTTTGGGGGCCCCATTAGGAGCTAAAGTTTCAAATACATTTGAGGTTTTGCCACTTAGACGTCAAAAAAATTTAGTCATCCAGAAAGACCAGTGTAATTAGGTTATTTTTCTGTTTCTTTTTCTTCTTCATAGCATCCTTCAAATTTGTATTCCTCTTTAGGTTTATGCATTTATATGTGAAATGAAATTTAAGGAGAACCTTAGATAACAGAAAATTCTAAAATGTTAATAAGGCAGTAAATGTTATCAGTAATAACTCCATGACTCATAATTTCTGCCTCTGTTTATCTTATGATTGGCATAATTTATTGACTAAAAGAACATTTAACTGCTTTAAGCTTAAACAGCTTCTTCCTCATGATCTCTTCAAAGAGTGAATATCATGAAAGAGTAGAAATAATTATTTTCCCTTTTTTCCAAAAGAGATAGACATCTTCATTTGTGGGCCAGTGGCAGAACACTCAGTATTGCAGTGCAGAGGCTATTAGAGCAGCACGCATGAGCTGAGTTAGGAAGATAAAGTTACTTAAAAAGCAAATGGAAATAAATAGTTGACTGGAGAAAGAGAACATTGTCTACAAAACATTAATAGCCTTTACAATTTTTATAAAACCAACCTAGAACAACTTTGAAGTTGAATGACTTTGCATAATTAGCTTATTATGGAATGAAACTTTCAGAAACAAAATGTAGAATGGAAATGAACTGTACTTTTTTTGTTTTTTGAGATGGAGTCTCGCTCTGTAGCCCAGGCTGGAGTGCAGTGGCACCATCTCGGCTCACTGCAAGCTCCACCTCCTGGGTTCATGCCATTCTCCTGCCTCAGCCTCCTGAGTGCTGAGACCACAGGTGCCTGCCACTACGCCCAGCTTATATTTTGTATTTTTAGTAGAGACGGGGTTTCACCGTGTTAGCCAGGATGGTCTCGATTTCCTGACCTCGTGATCCGCCCGCCTCGGCCTCCCAAAGTTCTGGAATTACAGGCGTGAGCCACCACGCCCGACCGAGGTGAACTGTACTATTAAGATGATCACATGTGATTTGAGATCAAAGTCTAGCATTGGAATACTATTTCAAGGACAGCTGGACTACCTTGGTGAATTAAACAGACGTGTCACCAAAGGAATAGAAAACCTTGAAATTTTATGTAGCTCCTTCCTCTACCTTCAGATAAAATTACTGTACATCAGCCTAAGTGCTATGAATATTGTCTATTTAAAGCACTTTTAGAAAATGAGCTTTAGATATAAGGGCAATCTGGCTATGACATTTATTATTTTGGTTGATCTGGCCAGACTGATGTCTTAACTCCCTCACCATTGCCTGCACTGCATGTCCCCAAGTTGGTAATTATTTTCTTGGAAATTTGAAGGTCTTGTTTCATTGCCTTCTTGCTTACAGAACATTGTGATTAATAAATTTGAGGGTTTGTGCTTTATCAGTTCGGAGAAATTCCACCCATTAACTCATTGTCTCATTGTGCATTGTCTTTCCTTCGTTCTCTCTGTTAGCTCTTTCTGAAATTCCAATTGCATGCATGTTGGACCATCTCACTTTGACTTCCATATCTCTTATTTTTTTTCTCCATCTCTCTCTCTATGCTAAATTATAAGTAATATCTTCAACTCTGATTTCATTTTCTAATTATCTTTCCACTGGACTCTAGTCTTGTTTTACCTGTTTGCTGAGGTATAAATGCCTATTACTATAATTTTTCTTTTCCTGTAATTTAACATTTTTCCATTGTGCTTTTTGTTTGTTTTTCTCATTTACCTGTTCATTTCTTGTAGTCTCTTGTTCCTTACTCAAACTTTCAACTTCCTATTTTATTTCCTTAACATATTAAGCATATTTGCCTTATATCCTGATTGCGTTAACGCCGATATCTGAAGCCTCTATGGGTCTTGTTTGCTTACTCCCATTCAGTAACGGTAGGTTTTTTTTTTCTCCTATGCATTTTGAGCTCATGTTCAATGGAACCCTGTGTGGAGGGTTTCTTTTGTTGTTTGGTTGAAAGTACATCCCTCTAAGGTTTACACTTGCTTTTACTAGACATATGAGGGCGTGTCAGTCTGGAACCATATTAAAATAAATAACCTGGCTTGGAGGTTTTTAGACCACAAAAATAGTTCCAATTTGAGCACAAACACATGTGAGTTCTGGCTCATGATAAATTGTCTTTTTCTTTTTTTCCTTTTATTTTCTTTTATCAGGTTAAATCTTGGGGCAGATATTTCTTTTTTTCTCTCTCTCTACCCAGAGCCAAGGCCAAGACAAGTTTTTTTTGTTTTGTTTTACTATAACCTTTTACAAAGTGTTTTTTTTTTTTTTTTTTTCTAGTTCACTTTTTCTCTGGGGGCGTAACTTCAGGGCTCTCGGCTTTATGGGGTGTTTTCTTGTTAAGCACCCCCACCATGCCATGGCCCTAGGCTCTGTGTCCTGAACCTATGTGGACATTGAAGCTGACATGCTGGGTCTAGACACCAGCTCAGGGTTTGCTGACCTCTCAGAACTTCTATTCTCATTTTGCTTTTGGTCTCTATGGGCTTTCCTTGCTTTGTTACCAGCTCAGTCATTCATTTTAAAAGATTTTTCAAAAATATTTTATCCAGCATTTTTACATGTTTGGTAACAGGAAAGATTTTCAGAATATCTTGTCCACCATATTATTTTGTCAAAAATAAGTAACTATTTCCGTGACCACACTAGAGGTATCCTCGCGAAGGTGGAAATTCAATTCCTGTGTGCCTCACTTCTAGCCCTTAATAACTCATGTTGGAAAATCTCCCAACACAAATGCATCCCAAACCCGCCTTTCTCTGTCACTTAGCCTCAGTTTTCACTCTCTTCTGTCTATATTCCTTTTCTGCATAAGTTGTATTATGAAAATTTTAAATTTTGTGGCTTTTTTCCAGTTTCTGTGAGTTTTCTGTGTTCTCCAATGTTATGTGCTTCAGGAGAGAAGGCTCAAAGCTTTGCTCTCCTTAAACTCAAGTGTAAATGGGAGGTATGGGTGTTGAGAATGATCTCCTATAACTGATTTCATTGTGTTTCCTTCTCGTCTTGCCTGTTTGATTCAGCACTGCGATTCTGACTCAACTAGCAGTCATTCTGTGAACCCTAGATCTTCTCCACCTATTTTCACAGTCTTGTTTTATATTTAATGCTGCCTGTTTCTCCTTCTTCGGTGTATTTACTAACTCAAACTTTTCCTGAAGCTCTTTGCTTGATTTATAGCTGTAATCAACTTACAAAAACCACCACCACCATCAGGCTCTCTGGAGGTTGAGTCATTTCAGTCCCACCCACATCCTGGTGCTGGTCCCCCTTGGAGGGATGTGTTTGGGGATGGCTGGAGGGCTCCACCAGCCTGGGCTTCTGTGTTTGACACTCCCACACACTGAGGCACCTGCTGTTTCGGCCCACACTAGGATCATATTTACTTTGCAGAGGGTGCACCAGGGACCTCTGTATAGTCATAGTCCTCCTGCTTTGAGATGGGTAATGTTCACTATGATTCATCCCTTCAGCTCTAATGCCAGGATGGGGCAGTAGCTGTTGGTAAGGCTGATGTTCCTTCCAGTTACAAATAAACGCTTGTTTGTCTGGAGTTTCCTTTTAATACAATGTCTATCACTGTGTAGTAGACATACATATATATATATATATATATTTGAGATGGAGTCTTACTCTGTCACCTAAGCTGAAGTGTAGTGGTGCGATCTCAGCTCACTGCAACCTCCGCCTCCTGGGTTCAAACAATTCTCATGCCTCAGCCTCCCAAGTAGCTGGGACTACAGATGCACGCCACCATGCCTGGCTAATTTTTTTTGTATTTTTAGTAGAGATGGGGTTTCACCATGTTGGCCAGGCTGATCTCGAACTCCTGACCTCAGGAGATCTGCCTGCCTCGGCCTCCCAAAGTGGTGAGCTTCAGGTGTGAGCTGCCGCGCCCGGCCAGACATATTAATAGAAGCATTCACTATTCACTTTGAAAAATCCCAGATGTTAAAGAACAAGTACTTGAATACTGTAACAACTCTGCTGTGGGTACTATTCTTGTTACTAAGGTAATAATTATAAAGTATCTTTTATTTATGGAGCACTTACTATGTGCTGGGCTTTATGCTAATAAATCATTTAATCCTTACAAGAGTCCTATGAGGTAGGAGCTGTTATTATCCCCATCTTATAGATGAGGACATGGAGATTCAGAGATGTAAAGTAACTTGCCCAGGATCACATAGCCAGTAAAGGGCTTGCTAGGACTCAAACTCAAGGCTTCTTCCCAAGTCCATGCTCACAGATATCTCTTCTCTTAGGATAAAACCAGATTTCTGATCTATGGCAATGAATTTTTGCAAAGGCCAGAACTTAAACCTACCTTACAAGGTAACATATTTGAAAGTAAAACTATGTTGCCTGCATTGCACAGAACTGATGTTAGAATACCTTTGCCAGAACTGCTTTGAGAACCAGCATGTGTAATATAAGGAAATCAATTTTATTTTGTAGACAAACCTTGCTTTTCACCCCAGGCTGTGTTATCCAGCTTGATCACCTACCTTATTTACAGATTTCACTCCTCATGCCTCTTGACAGTTTCTAAAAAGAAAATTCTGTCCCCTGAGGATGGAGATTTGTCAGCAATGAGGACATTCAGAAGGAGCTTCCAGAGGGAGTGAAGATGATTCCTGAGGGGCTCCAACAGGTTCTGAGCGAAGTCATTTTACAAATAAGAGCTCAGCCCTTGAAGTGATCACTTTAAAGGGGAAGCGCTCGGCTGTATCAGTATATTCTAGTGTATTTGTTTACACAAATACACTCCATTCTCTGACTTCATAGGTATACTTAACGTCGACTTGAAACGTCGACTTGATATGGAGTGAAATCTGTTTACAAAAATCCACATCTAACAAAAATTCTATGGCATATAGAAAAGCGCCAGACTTTCCTCATCTGTTACAGATGTTGCCTTCTCTGGGAAAGGCTTATTGCAAATGTCAACACTAAAACTGGCTCTGTTTTGATAGGAATCTTGTTCTGTTTCTCTTTAAATCGTAAAACTACCAAATACTGACTTGTTGATTTGGACAGATTGTGGGAGGCCCCACAGCCTCCTCTTGAAGGAAAAAGGATCAGGTTTCTGCTTCCCCAGGAAACGGGAAATTATCTCTCTGCTGAATATGCATCAAGCAACACTCTGGTGTCATTTTTAAAGTGCTTATATTTTTCTTACAGGTAAGGTTGACGTTTGAAGCATCATCTTAATTAGCTGCTCACATTTAATGTAACTGGGCCACAGTAAACAGTCATAATCAAAATAGCGATGTTGCCGTAGCAACCAAGATCCAACTCAATTTCTTTTCCTCTCTGCTCACAAGTGCTGCTTACCATCTAGGCAAGGATATGAAACAAATCTGCTGAAACCTCCTGTGTGAAATGAAAGTTAAAAACCGCTGGGGAAAAACATTCTTGAATGATTGTTTTAAGTGTTTCAGTGACGCTCCTGGCTCCAAATGACTCCTGAAGGAAATTGTCTCCCCGGTTCTCTTGTCTGACAGCTTTGCCTCCTGAGAGCTGTTCCCCACACGTGGACGGGATCAGGGGAATCATAGTTTTATTCCTAATCAAGCTGCAAGGTCCAGGAAGTGGGAAAGTTGACCCAGATAATCCTCCCTGGCTTATTCTAGCTATAAAGTGATCCTTTAACTTGGTTTTTCCTAAGCAAAATACAAAACCACACTGTTTTAAAACAAGCCTCAGGGCAAGCCTCAATTTCATGGAAAAGAAGACAGAGGATTATTAATCATTTTTATGCTGTAAGCCAGTAGTTCCTAAATTTGTACTATCTGAATCCTTTAGGGAAGCCCTCGAGCTCCCCTGCTTGGCCCATCATCACTAGCACTGGTTCTAGTGATGTCAAATGATAGCCGTATGAAGATCATATTAGAGGGTTTTTTTCTTTTTTGTTAATTATTGCATATTTTGGTATGAAGATCATATTAATGAAGAAAATTAATGAGCAGATAAACCTTTTCTGTGTTCTAATTGCCAACCCCCTCACCCAGTGATTCTGGAGACTTAGTCTTGGTCTCAATTTTCTTATCTGGAAAATAAGACACAGTAGAGCCGGATATTTTCCGTGCTCTTGGATCCAGCTTGGTACGTGAATTCTTTATTAAATAGAATAGAAAAACAGTATCACCTTTTGGTAACGGTAAGCCGACGCTGTGAGGGTTGTTTTGCTTGAGAAAACAAAACAAACCCTGTGGCTTCTCAGGAGGTCCTTGTTCCACTCTCACCTTCTTTTTATCGTTTTCCATGTAAGAGATGGGAATAATCCAATTGTGACATTAATCAAAGAGAAATCAGACAGAAATGTTTTCTTTGTAATTCATTTTGTATGTCATTAAAAAGACGGGAATAATCTCATTGTGAGATTAATCAAAGAGAAATCAGACAAAAATGTTTTCTTTGTAATTCGTTTTGTATGCCATTAAAAAAGAAATAAGATAAAAAGAGATAGTGAGAAAACAAAGTAGAAAAGTGGTGAAGAATATGAATAAGCAGTTCACAGAAAAGGAAACGCAAGTGGCCCGTAACTGTATGAAAAGCATCCCCGCCGTACGAGGTGCCAGGGAAATGCAAACCCAAATTGGAGATACAACTTTAATGTCTGACAATATCAGAATTTGGCAAAGATGTGGAGAAACAGGAAAACCCGAACACTGCTGGTGGGGGTGTAATTGTTATTGTACAACCACTTTGGAGAGCAATTTGGCAGGATCTAGTCATGTTGAAAATGCCCATTCCCTTCGATTCCATAATTCTACTTTTGGATGTATTTCCGGAGAAAGTCTCCTCCTGGTACATATGCACAAGGCGGTATGTATCAGGAGGCTCACTGAGGCCTTATTTGTGATAGTGAAAAATTACATACAGCCTACCTATCTATCAGGAAGAGAATGGATGAAAAATAATGTAGCATGTTCCTATATTAGAATACTATAGTTTGACATAATCAACAAGGGCTAAAAGTAAAAAAATCATAAAGTAGCATGCAAAACTTTGTATTTTGAAAACAAAATGCAAAACTTTGCATATTGAAAGTTAAAATGACTACCACACACAAAGCAACACTCTTGCATATGGATACATATATATGTGCGTGTATGTGTGTATATATTTATATGACGAAAAATGGGCTGGGGGCTGGGCACGGTGGTTCAAGCCTATAACCCCAGCACTTTGGGAGGCTGAGGCAGGCAGATCACTTGAGGCCAGGAGCTTGAGAACAGCCTGGCCAACATGGCAAAACCCCCTCTCTACTAAGAATACAAAAATTAGCTGGGTGCCAGCTACTCAGGTGGCTGAAGCACAAGAATCACTTGAACTTGGGAGGCGGAGATTGCAATGAGCTGAGATTAATTTTTTAAAAGCGGGGGAGGGGCTAGAAGCAATCAAATTATTAGGTTGATGCAAAAGTAATTGTAGTTTTGGGTCAATGTCAAAACCACAATTACTTTTGCACTAACCTATAATATCTGTGAAAAAGCAGTCAACTTTAATTTAAATGTTTAATAAAAAGAAAGTTTTGAAGCAAATAGGACAATGTGTTAGTTGCCAATTTGAGGTGGTGTGAGCTTGGATGTTATAGTTCTCTGTATTTAGAACATTTGAATTTTTCAAGAAAAATTTAAAATGCCAAAGTAGAAGATTGCTTACAAATCAGAACATTGGTTTTATTAAATTGCCCTGGCACCTACTTTTAGAACTATTTACTAATCATACCTGTCTTTGTTTTTTTTTCCGGCATTCATTTTATTCCTCCGTGGTGGCCTCTTAGAGGACCCCGTCCTCTGCTCATGGCATCTGTTTGTCATTAGGATGAAGGGTGATAGCGTATGCCACTTGCCCTCTGGGTGATTCATCCAGTTTGAACTTTCAGATATAAACAAGCACAGAAACTGTGGTTTCAAAAGCACCTGACCAAACCATCCATCCCTTTGAAATGTTAATTTGGATTAAATATCGTGATATCCACACACTCTCACTTTGTGAGGATGTGGTTTTGTCCTTTGGAGGAACAGTTACAAATACTAAAATATATGAACCGTGGATGGCAGGATTGCTATCAGGAAAAAGGAAGCTTAAGCTTATTGTTTTTCTGTCACTAATTTTATGGGATTAATAAGGTAGGATGTAAGGTGCCCTAGAACTCCAACTCTGGTGTTATTACGCAGTAGGGAAAAGCCAGACTAGACCAGAAAGAGAACTCAAGCGAGGTGCCGATGGGTCGGAGTGAATCAGGGCCAGCTCACTTGCTGAACAGTAACCAAAAGGTTTGTACAGCTAGGAAGTGGGAGAAATGCCAGTAGTGAAAACAGGGAAAAGGAAAGGAGGATTGGCTTGGAGCGTCATAGGACAAATCCATGGAAGTTTAGCCAAAAACAAAAGTCTGTAGACACCTTATTGTTTATAACATGGACTGGGATGATTTCCAGCATCAAATCTCAGCCCTCCAGGACATAACTGTGTGGTAGGAACTTTCCACTGTTAACCCAGGTATATCAGCCCCACTCCTCCAGCACCAGGTTGCATAATGTGTCATCATGCATGTATACATGTAATGAATTGTGTGATCAAGGGCCCTCTAGAAAGTGAAAAGTGGTGCTATTAATAATTCATTGAGGGTGGGGTGATGGCTCATGCCTGTAATCCCAGCACTTTAGGAGGCCGGAGCAGAAGGATCACTTGAGCCCAGGAATTCAAGACCCGCCTGGGCAACGTAGTGAGACCCCGCCTCTATAATCATAGTAATAATAATAATAATTAACTGAGACAACAGGCCTAAACCAGGACTGTCCTGGGCAAACTTTCCAGTCACTCTAGTGAGTACCAGTCCCTCTAGTAAGAGCACACTTTTATAGAAAGGAATGCCTGAAGTTAAAAGGTTAGCAGAATTGTTTACCTGGCTTCTTAGCCTAGCCCCCAAGCCCTCCAGAGCCTACCCCATTTCTTCCTCTCTTGTAAGGATTCTCTGCACCTTCCAGACCACCTCTCACTAGGCTCTTGGGCATTCTCATGTCTGCATCTAGCACTGGGCTTCCCCTCCCTGAAGTAGCTTTCTTCCTCGGCCTGGTCTGTCTAAGGATGACTTGCCTTCCCACTCCCAGCTTTTTTTAATTTTAATTTTTTTTTTTTTTTTTTTTGAGTTGGAGTCTTGCTCTGTTGCCCAAGTTGGAATGCAGTGGCGAGATCTCGGCTCACTGCAACCTCCACCTCCTGGGTTCAAGCAATTCTCCTGCCTCAGCCTCCCAAGTAGCTGGGATTACAGGCGTGCACCACCACACCCAGCTAATTTTTGTATTTTTAGTAGAGACGGGTTTCACCATGTTGGTCAGACTGGTCTCAAACTGCTGACCTCATGATCTGCTTGCCTGGGCCTCCCAAAGTGCTGGGATTACAGGCATGAGCCACTGCGCCCGGAGCCCAGTCCCAGCTTTACCTCTCATTCGGCTTTACTCTGCATTGCCTCCCGGAACTTGGCATCCTTCACTGAGCTGAACCTGTGCCTTGGCTGGTGGATGCTCCGTAATTATTGAGTATGAAAGGGAGGGACAACTGGGCCACTTTGGAAGACTGGTCCTTGCTTCTTCGCAGGCATGGTCTCCAGGGGCAGCTGGCCAAGGAGGACAATACAGCACACAGACCAACCAGTATGGACATCTCGTGCTTCTCTAACAGTGAGGGACATCGTAGCACAGCATAAATCAACATGGCTGCCATCCAAATGCCACCTGATTTCTGAGAGCTTCAACATAAACCTTCAGGAAAGATTATTGAAACCAAAGCTTTCTTAAACCACGACTATAAAGAATGTCTAGCCAGGCATGGTGGCTCACACTTGTAATCTCAGCTGCTTGGGAGCCTGAGGCCAGAGGATCACTTAAGCCCAGGAATTTGAGGGCAGCCTGACCAACACAGTGAGACCCCATCTCTACACAAAAAATTTAAATATTAGCCGGGCACCATGGTGGTGCATGCCTATAGTTCTAGCTACTCAGGAGGCTCAGGTGGGAGGATCCCTTGAACCTAGGACTTCGAGGCTACAGTGAGCTATGATCATGCCACTGCACTGTAGCTTAGGTAATAGAGTGAGACCCCTGTCTTCTTAAAAAAAAAAAAGAAAGAAAAGAGAAGTCTATACCAGCCATTGTCCAATAAAAATATTATGTGAGTTACACAGGTCATTTTAAATGTTCTAGAAGCTACAGTTTAAAACATAAAACAAAGAAGAAAAAATAAAAACCTAAACTATTAATTTTAATAATATGTTTTATCTAACTCAATATATCCAACATATTTTCATTTTAGCATGTAATTGATATTTTTAAATTATTGAGATAAATATTTGATATCATTTGGATGTCTGTCCCCCCTAAATCTCATGTTGAAATGTAATCCCCAGTGTTGGAAGGTGGGGCCTGGTGGGGGGGGGGGGGCGTTTTAAATTTAATTAAAATTAAATTAATTAATTTGGGACCGCATCCAGCCTCAAATCACTTTCATTTGACTGTGTAGACTTTGTTACTTTTATTGCTATTGTAAAGTTTTTTTAAAAATCCTTAAACTATGTCAGTCTTTAGGAAATATCCCTGAGTAGTATTGTGCTTGGGCCATGAGGGTGGATGCCTCATGGTTTGGTGCTGTCCTCGAAATAGGGAGTGAGTTCTCACGAGATCTGGCTGTTTAAGTGTGTAGAACTCTCTCTCCTGCTCCTACTTTGGCTGTGTGACATGCCTGCTCCAGCTTCACCTTCCACCATTCATAAAAGCTCCCTGAGGCCTTCTTAGAAGCCTAGCAGATGCCAGCGCCATACTTGTACAGCCTGCAAAACTATGAGCCAATTAAACCTCTTTTCTGTATAAATTACTCAATCTCGGGTATTTATTTATAGCAACACAAGAACAGACTAATACAATATTATTTTTTCATCCTAAGTTTTTGAAATCTGGTGTGATTTTCTGCTTATGGATCCATTCAGACTGGCTACATTCCAAGTGCCCAATGCTACACATGGCTAGTGGCTGACTGCTGTAGTGGAGAGTACAGATCTAGATGCACTAGATGCATTATGTTGCTCAAATCACTCTTTCTTTCTTTCTTTTCTTTCTTTCTTTCTTTCTTTTTCTTTCTTTCTTTTTTCTTTCTTCTTTCTCTTTCTCTCTCTCTCTCTCCTTCCTCCCTCCCTCCCTCCCTCCCTCCCTCCCTTCCTTCCTTCCTTCCTTCCTTCCTTCCTTCCTTCCTTCCTTCCTTCCTTCTTTCTTTCTTTCTTTTGTTTTTGAGACAGAGTATTGCCCTGTCACCCAGGCTGGAGTGCAGTGGTGTGATCTGCAAGCTCCACCTCCTGGGTTCAAGAGAGTATCCTGCCTCAGCCTCCTGAGTAGCTGGGATTACAGGTATATGCCACCACTCCCAGCTAACTTTTGTATTTTTAGTAGAGATGGGGTTTTTCCACGTTGGCCAGGCTTGTCTCTAACTCCTGACCTCAAGTGATCTGTGTGCCTCAGCCTCCCAAAGTGCTGGGATTATAGGCGTGAACCATTGCATCTGGCCTCAAATCACTTTCGTTAGACTGTGTAGACTTCCTTACTTTTATTGCTATTATAAAGTTCTTTTTTTTAATCCTTGAACTATGTCAGTCTTTAGGAAATATCCCCGAGTAGTATGTGTGTTGGGACTAGAGAGGAGTTTGGCTACTCATACTTTTAACTTTTGTTGCTTATGTTTCTCATTTGGAAGTGGTTAACCTTTGTTTCATTCATTCATTTGTTTATTCATTCCGCAAATGTACCAAGTTCCTGGGCTCCGGAATTATTAAACATACAGGAAAGAGGTCTATTGTGTATTAAAGGTTTATTATGCCTGTGAAAATAAAACTCATCAAATAAAAACATCCAAATTTTTAAATATGCTGGGTATCTGTGTTAGGCCAAATATACCAGACACTATGTTAGGCCCTGGGGAAACAGCAGGTAACAAGAGAGACAAAAATCCTTGAGTAGGAGAAGTTAGAAAATAAACAAATTGGCCGGGCACAGTGGCTCATGCCTGTAATCCCAGCACTTTGGGAGGCCGAGGCAGGTGGATCACTTGAGGTCAGGAGTTCGAGACCAGCCTGGCCAACATGACGAAACCCTGTCTTTACTAAAAATACAAAAAATTAGCCAGGTGTGGTGCTGGGCGCCTGTAATCCCAGCTACTCAGGAGGCTGAGGCAGGAGAATGGCGTGAACCTGGGAGGCGGAGCTTGCAGCAAGCTGAGATCAAGCCACTGCACTCCAGCCTAAGCAACAGAGCAAGACTCCATCTCAAAACTAAATAAATAAATAATAAACAAATCGTGTGTGTGTGTGTGTATTTAGGTGGTATTAGGTTTGTTGTTTTTCATTCAAGACCTTTTATTAGAATAGTCACAAGGCCACGGTTATCTGTTTTTTCCTTAATCTAAAGCTTTGACTGATTGGGTTGTTTAGGTGGCAGAGTGATCCAAACTTTTATTACTCATGTAAAGTATACCCTCAGTAGTGTGGCCAGGGTTGGGCTGCTGTCATCTACTAACCTGCCCCTTAGCGTCAGAAAGTTTGCCTGGGGATTCCCTGGACTATGTCCCCTGCCTCTGTTGCTCAGGGTGATCTTTGATAAACACCCTAGCTGGCACGGCACTGCAACCACCTTTTATTTCCTTTTATTTGCCTGTTCATAGTAGCAAAGTCTTCACTTCTACTTCCTTTTTTTTTTTTTTTTTTTTTTTTTTTTTTGAGATAAGGTCTGGCTCTGTCGCCCAGTCTGTATTGCAATGGCGTGATCTCAGCTCACTGCAACCTCTGCCTCCCGGGTTCAAGCGATTCTCCTGCCTCAGCCTCCCAAGAAACTGAGATTACAGGCATATTCCAACACACCCGGCTAATTTTTGTATTTTTAGTAGAGACGGGGTTTCACCATGTTGGTCAGGCTTGTGTCAAACTGCTGACTTCCAGTGATCTGCCCACCTCGGCCTCCCAAAGTGTGGGGATTACAGGCACAAGTCACCGTGCCCGGCCTTATATTTTTTGGTATTTTTTTGATAGAGACAGGGTTTTACCATGTTGCCCAAGCTGGTCTCAAACTCCTGAGCTCAAGTGATTGTCCACCTTGGCCTCCCAAAGTTCTGGGATTACGGGTGTGAGCCACAGTGCCCAGCCTCCACTTCTGCTATGATAAAATTGCGTTCCTTGGTAGAAGCATTCCTCCTTAAGTTACTAAGGCCTTAAACTAGCATAATACAGAAACCCAAGAAAGGCAATCAAGCTATGAGTGGGACTCTAGATATTAGCTTTGTGAGAAATATAGGGCAGGGAAGGGAGAGAGCGATAGCCAAGACTCAGGGGAGTGGGAGAAAGGTAATTTTTAAAAATTGTGATGAAATGCACATAACGTGAAGTCTTAATCATTTTGAAGCACATAGTTCTGTAGTACTAAGTTCATTTGTATTGTTGTCAGCCAGTCTCCAGAACTCATCATGTAAAACTGAAACTCTATACCCATTAAACACTAAATCTGCATTTTCACCTTTTCCCCTCTCCCCAGCTTCTGGTAACCACCATTTTACTTTCTGTCTCTATGACTTTTTTTTTTTCTTTTTAAGAGACAGGTCTTGTGCAGCCACCCAGGCTGGAGTCCAGTGGCAGTGGCGTGATCACAGTCCATTGCTGCCTTGATTTCCTGGACTCAAGTGATCCTCCCAGCTCAGCCTCCCAAGTAGCTAGGACTACAGGCATTCACCACCATGGCAGCTAAATTTTTTATTTTTTTTATAGAGGCAGGATCTTGCTATGTTGCCCAGGTTGGTCTCAAACTCCTGGCTTCAAGTGATCCTCCTGCCTTGGCCTCCTAAAGTGCTGGGATTACAGGTGTGAGCCATAGCACCCAACCCTGTCTCTATGAATCTGACCACTTTAGGTATCTCATCTAAGTGGAATCATACAGTATTTTCCTATTGTGACTGACTTATTTCACTTAGCATAATGTCCTCAGGGTTCATTCATGTTGTAGCATGTGTCAGAGTATCCTTTCTTTTTAAGGCTGAATAATACTTCATTGTGTGCACATACCTACACATTTTATTTTATTTTTGAGACAGAGTCTCGCTCTGTCACCTAGGCTGGAGTACAGGGGGATGATCTTGGCTCACAGCAACCTCCACCTCCCACATTCAAGAGATTCTTGTGCCTCAGCCACCTGAGTAACTGGGACTACAGGTGCATGTCACCACACCTGGCTAATTTTTATATTTTTAGTAGATACAGGGTTTCACCATGTTGCCCAGGCTGGTCTTGAACTCCTGGGCTCAAGAGATCCACTTTCCTTGGCCCCTCAAAGTGCTGAGATTATAGACATGAGCCGCCGCACCTGGCCTGCCAACCGCATTTTATTTATCCATTTATCTGTTGATAGCTGGGTTGCTTCTAACTCTTGGCTAGTGTGAATATGAGAAATGCAATTTGAAACAGTGTGCCCAGGAAAGGTGTGGTAGACTGAATTATTGTTCCCCAATATTCTCTGCCTCTCCCTACAGGATAATCTTTCATCCTCATCCTTTTGAAATCAGGCTTGGCCATATGACTTCACGTTAGCCAGTGAAATATGAACAGAAGTAATAGAGCTTTCCCAGTCACTGCTGGCTTCCCCATACTCTTTCCTCTGCTACAGTCACTAGGCAATGTTGAGATAGTAGCTGCTCTGTTGGTCTGGGTTCTGGAGTGAGGGTGAGGATGAACAGATCTACTTATATATGTGTATACTTGTAGTATGACACAGATCTCTGGGTATTGAGAAGTAACCCTTTGCTGTTTAATGCCCTTGAGATTTGGGGCTTACTTGTTAGGCAGCATAACCTGGCCCATTCTGACTGAGAAGCCCTCACTGAGAAAGTAACATCTGAGCAGAGACCTAGAGGAGGTGATATGTGGAGCAAGCATGTTCGATGGCAGAGCAACAGCAAGTGCAAAGATTCTAAAGAGAAGTTTGTTTCAAGGCTCAGGAAAGAAGCCAGATTTATGAAGGAGGCAGTGAAACAGACAAGAGTGGTAGGTGCTAGTCAGACTTTCATGCAGCCCTTAGGGCTGGGCTGGAGGTGGGACTGAATTTTGTTCACCCAATGATTCTGTTCCCTCCTCCTTTCCTCCATGGAGAGTGAAATGGGTGGCTGTAGTGAGGGGGTAGAAGAAGGAATGAAGGAGAAAAAAGTGAGGTGTGGAGCAGGAAGATGCAGCCTAGCCCAGATCCATGGCCCGTGGCCCCTCGTATACTTAAAATGGTAGTGTCCCCCATGAAGCCACCTTATCCAGGGCATGGTGAGGCTTCTGAAGTCTGACTTCTGTCATAAGATGAATAGTGCATCAAGAGTTGCTGATAAGTGATCATTGATGACCAGGACATCCCCTGCTACTTCCTGTTCACCTTGTTCTTTTCAAATGCCTGGGACTTTAAAGAAAATTTTTCTTTTAATTTTATTTTTTAATTGGAAAAAGCATTTTATATTTACAGTCAACTGATAATGCCAGTAGAGTGTATTACAGGATTTGTGGTTGCAAAAAGTTACGTAATTTAAGTTTACTGGTATTGCTACTCACCTAAGTGTAAACCAAATCTTATGTTCCCATTTGCAATTTAATTTGTAAATTAAAGTTTTGTTTGTTTTTGCTTTTTTTGTTTTTGTTTTTGTTTGTTTTGTTTTGTTTTGTTTTTTTGTTTTTGTTTTGTTTCTTTTGAGACATCTGTCACCCAGGCTGGAGTGCAGTGGTGCAATCTTGGCTCACTGCAACCTCTGCCTCCTGGGTTCAAGTGATTCTCCTGCCTACCAAGTAGCTGGGACTACAGGCGCCCACCACCACACCCAGCTGATTTTTGTATTTTTAGTAGAGACAGGGTTTCGCCATGTTGGCCAGGCTGGTCTCTTAACTCCTGACCTCAGGTGATCCACCTGCTTTGGCCTCCCAAAGTGCTGAGCCACCACACCCGGCCAAATTAAAATGTTTTAAACATATAAGTCAATTATGAACATTAGTTTAAAGGGGACTCATGACTATTTTTAGAGCCACACAAGCCCAGGGAGCCTCCAACAGACCCACCAAGGAAGCGGGGCCTGGGAATTTAGGATTGTGTCATGCAGGGCCCTGAAAAAGGGACAGCTTCCCATCCAAGCAGCATAGAAGGAAACCGAATAAGCCACATACTCCTTCTTTCCTTAAATCCTGATACTTTTTCATTTTTAAAAACTTAAGTCTCGGCCAGGTGCTGTGTCTCACACCTATAATCCCAGCACTTCAGGAGGCTGAGGCCGGCAGATTACTTGAGCTAAGGAGTTTGAGACCAGACCAGCCTGGGCAACGTGGCGAAACCCTCTCCACAAAAAATACAAAAAAGTTAGCCGGATGTGGTGGCGTGCGCCTGTAGACCCAGCTACTCTAGACTGAGGTGGGAGGACCGCCTGAGCCCAGGAAGCGGGCTCAGGCGATGAGTTCTGGTTGCGCCATGGCACTCCAACCTGGGGGCAACGAGCAAAACCCTATCTAAAAAAAAATAAAAAATAAAAAAAAAATCCAGGTGCCCTGGCTCACGCCTGTAATTCTAACATTTTGGGAGGCCAAGGCAGGTGGATCACAAGGTCATGAGATCAAGACCATCCTGGCTAACACAGTGAAACCCTGTCTCTACTGAAAATACAAAAAATTAGCCAGGCTTGGTGGCAGGCGCCTGTAGTCCCAGCTAGCCAGGAGGCTGAGGCAGGAGAATCGCTTGAACCCCGGAGGCAGAGGTTGCAGTGAGCCAAGATCGCACCATTGCACTCCAGCCTAGGCGACAGAGTGAGATTCCGTCTCAAAACAAAACAAAACAAAACAAAGTCTTGGATTTCTTTCAGCTCTGTAATATCCTTAAAACCATACATATGGCCTCTTAATGAGCAGTTGCTAGTAAAAGAAACTCTGGACAAATCAAGCAGCGTGGGTGGGTGGCTATTGATTCAGATGCATGCAGAAGGCAGAATTCTAAGTATCAAATCTATTTAGTAGAAACCTGTTACAGTTGAAAGCAAAAATGTTTCACAGAGATGAAACCCTGCTGTGCATTTATGAACCACAGAAATAGCCATGGAAAGTTCTCTGGAAGAATCCCTCATTAGATATCTGGGTTTCCAAAGGCTAATGGCATCTCTCGCAGAACACAATCATTAATCTCAAGTGCTCCATGCCAGTTGACTGTCTTCTGAATTCAAATAAGCACCTACAACTCTTAAAGATGTAAAAATATTTTTAGGTGTATAACAATCTCAAGTATCAGGCTGAGCATGGTGGCTCATGCCTATAATCCTAGCACTTTGGGAGGCCAAGGTGGGCAAATCACTGGAGGCCAGGAGTTCGAGACCAGCCTGACCAACATGGCAAAACCCCATCTCTACCAAAAATACAAAAAATTAGCCAGGCATAGTGGCATGCACCTGTGGTCCCAGCTACTCAGGAGGCTGAGGTGACAGGATCATTTGAGCCCAGGAGGTGGAGGCTGCAGTGAGTTGAGATCATGCCACTGCACTCCATCTTGGGTAACAGAATAAGACTTCACCTCAAAAGGAATCTGAAGTGTGTATATGTTATCTATTTTCTTGTTGGCAAAGAGAAAATTTAACAATTGGATGCATGCAAAAGCATTGTAATATCAAGCCCTGCCCTCCTCTTTTTCTTCTTCTAATTTCTAAAGAAATCCTACTCATGATGGAAAATATATTGAAATAAAAAGGGAAGTTCCATTCAATTTAAATAATACCGGAATCATTAGGACCAGGGCCAGTGGTTTTTCCCCTCAACCATTGTGGGGTAAAAAAGCCATCTCAAGGTTTGAGAAGGGTAAATGCGTAACTCGAATAGGTACCAGCAAGAAGGGTGCTGTGCAGGGAATGGGAACAGCAAAATCTCTTAGGGAGCTCAAGGCAAATCAAATATTATAGTGCAGCAGGATTCAACATTGAGTTCCCACTCCTTTCAAGATCCATCCTTTGAGCCAGGGGAGGGAAGAGGGGTGGGGGGACATTATTGGTATTTGGGAGAAGGACCATTCTTTGTCCTGTGCACTGTGGAATGTTTACATCCTTGACCCCACTCACTAAATGCAAGTAGCACTTTGCAATCCCTGACACAAAAGCATCCCTAGACTCTCCCTGAAGACATTGCTATCCCCCTTTGACAGCTCTGCAAGGTTGGAATGCACCAACAGAGAGAAGAAGGTGGGGTTTGAATGTAGCTGTGAGGATGCATCACTGAGCAGGAACTGACTAGTACCCATCTTTCCACACATGGGCACATCAGGAAAGGAAGAGCAATTAGCTCTATTTGCTGGCAAAGAAAAGGTGACATCCAAAAAGCTACAACAGCCTTATGATTAGAGAGGAGGCTTTATAGTTGGTAGTAAAGCAAATTTTAAAAGGAAATCAAAGACTGAAATGGACTTCAGTCAGTGTTCAAAAGAGCTGACATAGTAAATGACTCAACCTGTATGTCATTGGTCTTCTGAAGGGGAAGGGTTGTTTCTCTGGCAGACTGCCTGACATATGCATGAAAAATATAGGAGACAGGTAGCTTTTAGGCTCTTTTGTGGACACTGGATTTCAAAATTTTAAAATTAAATGAAACACAGATGAAAATTTAAAATCCTGCATATCAAAGTACACTGACCATTTACTTAATGGTCATTTAAGTAATGGCTTACTTAGTAAGTCATTAAGTAAGTAATGGACTTACTTAAGACCATTTACTTAACAAGTACGTGCCATGTTGCTTGGCGTTTTCTGTATACGTGGACAGTTTCGGGGGTTCAACTTTCCCAGCGTTGCTTCTGGGGATCCCCTGCTCTCTCCCACCCACCCCATTGGCCCTTCCCAGTTTCTATCTTCCAGCCACTACCCCCCAACCCCTACCCAGGACAAGGTCATCTGCGGGGAAGAAGGGAGGAAGGGACCCGTCATCCTGCCATCACGGGACCCCATTCCCTCTCCTTCTCCCTTCAGCTTTCTAACAGCAACATGATTTGTTAGGCAACTACCCGAGCTAAGGCTTCCTATTTGGTTGCTTGATATTAAAGTAGGCCACCAAAGGAAGTTTTAACATCTGTCCCCGCAGAGGTTTGTTTTAATTTTTTTACAACAATTTTTTAAAACAAAGAGCCCCTTTTCATGAATTCTTTGAGATTTGCTCACCTGAAGGCCACCACTCCTGATTTTTCTACAAACAAGGACATTCTCTTCTAAAATACAATAAAATCATCAAAACCAAGAAATTAACAGTGATGCGTTACTACTGTCTAATCCTTGGACCCCATTCACAGCTCTCCAGTTGCCCCAGTAATGTGCTTTACAATGAAAAGACGCAGTTTAAAAAAAATTTTTTTGTGTTTGGCTGTCATGGCTGTTTTTAGCCTACTTCAGTCTGGGACAGTAGCTCAGTCCTTCCTTGGTTTTCACAAACTTGGCAGTTCTAAAGAGAACAGGCCAAGAACTCCTCTCCTGCTGCTTCTATGCCATCAGGACCAGAAAGAGACCAGCATCTGCCTCCCTCCCCTTCCACCCATCCTGGAGGCTTCAGTCTAGTGATAGGGTTGTTGGGAAGAACTTGGGCAGAAGCTCTGGGCATAGCAAGGTCAAGAAAAGTTTCTTTACTATTCCTTTAAAAAAAAAAAAAAAAAAAGGAGGGGCCTGGGACATAGCCTTAAGCTTTCTGGAAACTAGTGTAGTGGAAATACTGCCCCTGCTATCGAATTCTTTACAAAGTGTGGTCTCTGTTTTGGGTCCCCCCTGGCCACTCTGAGTTCTCTCTCTCCTTGAGCCTCTAGGCTGGGTCTCAGGCTACTGAAGAAAGGCCAGCTGGCAGAGGAGGAGAACCGGAACCAGCCATGGAGAAATTTAGTTTCTATTTCTTCTTGCCACTTGGCCTTTGTTCATCAACCCTGCTTCTCTATGGCCATGGTCCTTTCAGAATAAGATTGCAGGACACCTCCTCCGAACAGGGAGCATGCACTCATTCTGGTACCCTTGCACTGCACGTCTCCACTGAGTCCACAGTGTCCCAGTTAATGTCACTACATCATTTCATATCTATGTACATGCTGTGACTATATTTCAGTTGTGTAATGTCTGTAACAATGTCTCTTCTTCCTACTTAGGTTCCAAGTACCTTAGATGAGGGACATGGTCTTCGGCATCCATCTGTATATCTTCAACAACTTGTAATGAGTTGCGTTAATATCAGCTTTCTGTAAATATGTGTTGAATGGCTGAGTGCTTGTCCATGTGTAGGCCTGCATGTGACTCAAAGAATACATGTCCATATTCTTTTTTTTTTTTTTTTTTTTTTTGAGACGGAGTCTCGCTCTGTCGCCCAGCCCAGGCTGGAGTGCAGTGGCGCGATCTCGGCTCACTGCAAGCTCCGCCTCCCGGGTTCACGCCATTCTCCTGCCTCAGCCTCCCGAGTAGCTGGGGCTACAGGCGCCCACAACCGCGCCCGGCTAATTTTTTGTAATTTTTAGTAGAGACGGGGTTTCACCGTGGTCTCGATCTCCTGACCTTGTGATCCGCCCGCCTCGGCCTCCCAAAGTGCTGGGATTACAGGCGTGAGCCACCGCGCCCGGCTGTCCATATTCTTTTAGAATGTGCTGATACTTTCGGATAATCCATTTCTCTGATCTTTATATTACCATAGACATTCTAGAAGAAAGATTGTTTAGTGAAATCCTCATTTTAAAGTTCAGAAAGTTGGAGCCCAGAAAGGTTGTATGACTTGTCCAAGGTGTCATTTCCAGCTAGTAGCAAAATTAGCACCCAAACCAAAATCCTACCTACTTTCCTAAAGCTCCACCCACTGCACCATGCACCTTCCTTCAGCATTGGCAAGTACAGATATGTGTATTATAGCTACTGATTGAGTTCGTAGGGGCAGGGAAATGTCAAAGCTAGTGATGCATAAAAGCTTATATCAGGGTCTGTCATGGAGGTCCAAGAGCAGGAGGTCCAAAAGCTTATATCAGGGTCTGTCATGGTCAGCTTCTGGTGAGGGCTCCTTTCCTGGCTTGCAGACAGCCACCTGTGTGCTCACATGGCTCTTCCTTAGTGCTTGCAAATAGAAATAAAAAAGAAATCTCCTTCTCTCTTTCTCCTTTTATAAGGTTACCAATCCTATCAGATTAGGATCCTACCTATAGACCTCATTTAACCTTAATTACCTCCTAAAAAGCCCTCTCTCCAAATATAGTCATGGTAGGGGTTACAGCTTCAACATGTGAATTTTGTGGGGACACAATTCAGTCCATAGCATAGTGATAGTGTAAATATTTTTAAACGCCTTCGACATACTATATAATATGAAAATAGTTTTTGTAGTGTGACGGGTCCCCCACCAGGTTACTTAAGGGTCTATGTCTGCTGCTTGAACCCTGAAGACTGGGCAGTGAGCCAAGGCCATGGTGCCCAGCTGAGGAGTAGGTGTCCTTGAAAACTCATATCCCGGAGAGAATCTGAGAACCTACCAAGGAAAACAGTCCCATCGTGCACACGCACGGATCTCTGGAGCTATCCTGCTGCCATCCAGGAGTGCCCTGTTTATAAGTCCTAATAAACTCATCTACTCATCAAGCTGGACTTGTCCATGTTATTCTTTGGTCTTTCAACACCTTCCCAGTTTGGGGGTGGGCACTACAGTCCCAAGTTTTTCCTGTAACAGCTGAGATCTATTGGTGACAAAGTTACAGGTACTACTATTAATACTGTTATTTGCGGCCTACATTCATCGTGGGAGGAAATGCTTCATTTCAGGTTGTGGTTAGTGAAAGTAACTACATACATGTGTATATTTTTTCCATCCAAGTTCACAGGCACCCTGAATTTCTATACAGGGACATCGGGCTAAGAATCCTTGGTCCACACAAGTAATATGTTCTTGTTACGAGCAAGCAAATGGCATAACCTCCGGATGGTGAGAACAGGTTTTGAAATCAGCTGATTCTTCCCATTGCCAGTTACTCAGGAGCAGTAAGCATGTGGAACTGAAAATAGACATCATCTGCTCCTGGCTTGCTTTCTGATATTTTTGATTGTGTGTTTGAATATTGGAATATGTTTTGTCTTGCAGATACCAGTAACCTAAATACAGAACACAGTAACTCCTGGGCTTCTGAGAACTTCTGGCTTGACCCGGCTGTGAAAGGCCAGTCAGAGAAGGAAGAGGATGATGAGCTTCGGAAATCCCTGGATAGATTCTATGAAATGTTTGGCCATCCACAGCCAGGCTCTGCGAACCCACTCTCTGCATCTGTCTGCAAGTGCCTGTCTGAGAAAATCACTCAACTAAGAGGCCAGGAGAGCCAAAAGTATGCTCTCCGCAGTTTTCAAATGGCCCGGGTCATCTTCAACCGGGATGGCTGCTCAGTCTTACAGAGGCATTCCAAGGACACCCACTTCTATCCACTGGAGGAAGGAAGTACATCTTTGAATGATGAAAAGCCAAACCCAGGACTGTCAAAAGATATTATTCGTTTCCTCTTGCAGCAGAATGTAATGAAAGACCTGTAACTGGTGCCGGGCGGTGTGCAGGCTAGTAATGGAGGTGCTGCGCCATGGCCAGCACTGTTGGTGGCCACCCAGATCCCCTTAGGGTCTCTGGCCAGCTCTGTGTGCCCAATCCCAATTAAGTGCTTTGTGGTTAAAGGCTGGCACCTGTGACCTGGTATTGGAGCCAGTCAGCCCATATGGAGAGCCAGCAAGGTCTGAGAGTTCTCTGTCCCCATGGTCACCCCACCCACCACTCCCCTTGGCCAAGGCCACTGACTGACTGGGCTATGAGTCAAAAACCCAGCTCCCTTGCCTCAAGGAGAAGGACATTCTCTGAGGCGTAATTTATGCTCTAGAGCTCCCTTTCCTTGAGATCAGCCTGAGGCTGGGACGTTACATGAAATCACGCCCTTGCTGGGCTTAATCCCTTTCCCTATCCTCCTCCCATTTATTTACTGGTGTCTCTGGGAGCCTTTCCTGAATAAACCTCTTATATCTGAATCCTTGACTCAGAGTCTACTTCTGGGAGAATTCAACCTGAGAGAACATACTTCTGTGAGATGAGGTTTTAGAAGGATACAAAGCTCTACACTGAATCAGGTATAAGGAATTATATCAAGTTGTAAAACTGAGACCATGTAAGTGAGAATACATGTCCTAAAATAATATAAAGATTGAAATACAGTTTAGAAAAGCATATCACATCTTGATCACACCCTTGCCTCCTCTCCAAAACTAGAAATCCGTATTTTATCATACTAACTGAGTGTGGAGGGAACATTTGGACAATCTAAAATAACAGCTAAAATTCACAATTTAAAAAAAAATCTCATTGTCTTTAGATTGCAAATGTGAAAGGTGAGAAGATAACAAACGTGCACCACCCACCACAGTATATGTAAGCACTATTATGATACGCTAGGCTGATGCCATGTGGCCTTGTCAAGTTGTAGTTGAAGAGAATAAATAATCCTTTGCCCAGGTGGGGCCCTACTTCCTCTTGTATTCTGCCTGCCTGCACCCTCTGTCACCTTGTGAACGATTGGCCCCTCACCCTTGCCCTGTCCTTGCCTCCAATACCCTGAGCTCCATTTGCAAAGGCTTGTCCAGAGCAGGACTTCTTGGCCACCTTGTCCCTGTCCTCCAGGCCTGAGCCCTTCCTCACCAGGGAGCTCTTTAAATAGCCAGTGCAGGTTTGCACTGGCAGATGCTCCACTCTGCGGGTCATGTCCTGAACCCCCATTTGAGACTCAGTTGGTAGAATTACATCACCTGGCACCGGGATCTCTGAAGCTGCAATTGGAAGCCTCATGCTAATCCCTACCTCAGCAGTGCTTTCAGCAAATTGCATTGGTAGAAAGGGTTATATTGCTTTTGGGTGGGGGGAAACAACAAAAGAAGCTGGCAGCCCTGAGCAATTAGATTTTGAGACACTTGAGGTGCAATTTAATTGGCCTAAGATTCCAAAAGCTTTCCAGAAAGCAGATTATGCGAATGGGTTGGCCTAAAATTGAGAGTGAGTGTGCCATCTCAGGAAGGTCTCCCGGGGACTCCTGAATGGAGAGAGAAGCCTTTTAAAGGTTAGGAATGACACACTCACACTCAGACTTCCAGTGCTGGGGAGATTCAGTGTAAGAAACAGTGCTCCAGATTGAAGTGTAGGGGCATCCCCCGGAAGGAGACCCAAATGGTAGAAACAGGAAATGAATAGGTCTTTGAGAAACACTGGAGGAAACAAGACTTCAGGTTTTCCTCTGACAAGCAATCATCTGCTTCTTTCTCCGTGGGCATTTCCTATTGAACTGGCCCTCAAATAATCATGAAGCCAAGGGGACTTATACTTGAAAACCTGACAATTAAATTTTAAGGTAGTTAGCTTTATTGTTTTTTAATGAGAAGCATATTAATAGATGTCCTTGATGAATGCTATCACTTTTAGTATGACTCAGTCACTGCAATGTTTGCACTTAGTCTCCATGGCTACCTGCAGGAGGAAACTGGATTATTTTATGTTGTTTTTAAAAGGACAAAAAATACAAGCCGTTTGAATCTTCATGTTGGGAAGCAGCAACTTCTATTTGGCAATGAGATTTTAGTGTCAAACATTTCGTAACCTTTATTAATATGTGTGCCAAGGGTGCCCAGTGAGAGGTTAACCCCAAAAGTAGAGAATTTAGAAGTCTCAAAGCCAGAATCACCTTAGGTTTAAAAAGAGTGTGGTATGTGTTTACTTGCATCTGAATAAGTGTTTGTGACAGGTCAATACAAGATATTTGATTCCCTGCAAACTCACTGCTTAATTTGATCTCTGTGAGGTTAGGATGGCATTTTCCATTTGTTTCTGTGAACCTTTAATAAAGACTAACAGATAAGGATATTGAGGCTTTGGCCTTTGGCATTATTGTCTAATTCCGCCCTACAGATAAATTCACCAACATTATAACATCTCATGAATGTCATGACTGGCCTGTGATATCATCTGTGGTCTGTTTCAGACCTGGGGCCCTTTTCAGGTCTTTGTGAGACATCAGAACTAAGAGTGCAGAAACATCAGAACCCTAAAGAAGAGAACTGCTACCAATGTCTTAAATTAGTGTGCTATTTCTCATTTCATTAGCCTATTTCTTTGCATAACCTATGTAAGAGCCCATGTAACAAATCTTATTACCAGTAATTAGCACAAAACAATAGAGCTATACTTTTTTTATTTTTAAATAATTTATTTTAAAAAATAGAGATGGGATCTTGCTATGGTGGCCAGGTTGATCTTGAGTTCTTGACCTCAAGCAGTCCTCCCACATCGGCCTCCCGAAGTGCTAGGATTACAGGTGTAAGCCACTGTGCCTGGCCAGTTTTTTTAACTTTTTAAAGCTTTTAAAACTTTTTATTGGATAATAATAATTACACAGAAACATGCATATATCATACAAGTGAACACCTTGATGATTTTCACAAACAACCGACCTGTGTAGCCAGCATCCTGATCAAGCAACAGACATTACCAACCAGCCCAGAACCCCTTTTAAGTAGAGAACTGATGAGAACAGTTTGCTCTGACCAGTGTTTCTCAAACTGCTGGTAGCACAAATAGTTTTAGATACTACAAGGAAAAACAATGTTTATTTTAATTGGTGATCTATTCAGTTTAAAATGTTGGAAAAATAGAACTACTACATCTGGTCCATGCTTTCAGATGTATTGCATAGAACAAATCTAATACAAGTATTTGAAATTTAAAACTGGACTGAATTAATTTAAAAATTAATAATAGTGCAGGTAACATATATGTCCAAATGTATAAAAGTGGTATACCTGAAAATGACTGAGGTTTGGAATTAAGTGGTGTATTAATCTGTTCTCATGTTGCTTATAAAGACATACCCGAGACTGGGCAATTTATAAAGGAAAGATGTTTAATTGACTCACAGTTCCACATGACTGGGAGGCCTCATAATCATGACTGAAAACAAATGAGAAGCAAAGTCACGTCTTACATGGTGGCAGGCAAGAGAGCTTGTGTAGGAACTCACCTTTACAAAACCATCAGATCTTGCGAGACTTATTCACTATCATGAGAACAGCATGAGAAAGACCCATCCCTGTGATTCAATTACCTCCCACATGGATCCTCCCATGACACATGGGAATTATGAGAGCCACAATTCAAGATGAGATGTGAGTGGATACACAGCCAAACCACATCAAGTGGGATAGGTGATCCATCATACCCCATTAGTCTCCACCATTGCTCTCCTGGAATACTGCAAGAAACTTCCTTCTGGTCAATCCATATCTACTTTTGCCTCCCTTTACCCTGGAACCATAAAGCAAATTCTTTTAAAAAACTAAACATGCATGAATAGCCAAAAAATTTAAAAGAAGGAAGTAGCCTTCTCAAATGTGAAAACATTTTTATTTCTATAGTAATTAAAGCAGGAAAAAAGGCATAGACAAATCAAAAGAAAAGCGTATAGTCCATAAATAGATATAAATGCCTATGGAAATTGAGTATATGGTGAAGGTGACATTGCAAACCCATAAGGAAAAGGTAGAGGTTTTAGCAATTGCTGTTAGACACTGGCTCCCCACATTGGGGGAGGGAGAGTGAAAAAGGCTGGATTCCCCACCTTATTTTTCATATCAAAATGAATATTAGATGGATTAAAGACTCAAAATAAGATAAAAATCACAAAAATGCTAGAATAAAACACAGGTGATATGGATATATAAATGGAGATATTTATGTATAGATATATTGGAACAGGGAAGATTTTTCTAAGACTCACACAAAACCTAAAAATCATAAAGGACAAATTTGATGAAAATGACTGCCTAGCCATATGCAAGATCAAAACTAGGAAAAATACTTAGAATACATCTAACAGAGAGAACTTTTTCAAGAAACAAGTTGTACAAATTATTAGAAAAACAACTAATGGAAACATTGACAAAGGACATGAACAGGTGGTTAAGAATATATATGTAAAAGTAAAAAACACCATAAAAGTTACAGATGACAATATACCTAAGTGTTTTTATAGCCCTGCATGAGAAAGGCCTTCCTAAAACAGATGGCAATTCAAAATAATAAAAGATTGACAGTTTTTTGTTTTTTGAGAAGGAGTTTCGCTCTTGCTGCCCCGGCTGGAGTGCAGTGGTGAGATCTCAGCTCACTGCAACCTCTGCCTCCCCAGGTTCAATTGATTCTCCTGTCTCAGCCTCCTGAGTAGTCGGGATTACAGGCGCATACCATCACATCTGGCTAATTTTTGCTTTTTTTTTTTTTTTTTTTTTTTAGTAGAGACAGGGTTTCCTCATATTGGTCAGGCTGGTCTTGAACTCCTGACCTCAGGTGATTCACCCGCCTCGACCTCCCAACATGCTGGGGTTGCACAAGCGTGAGCCACTATGCCCGGCCAACAGTTTTAACTACATAAAAATTTTAGACTTATTTTTTTAAATAGATCAGGGTTTCACTGTGTTGCTCAGGCTGGTCTTGAACTCCTGGGCTCAAGTGATTCTCCTGCCTCAGCCTCCCAAGTGTTGGGATTATAGGTCTGAGCCACTGCACCTGGCCAAATTTGAAATTTAGAGTGAAAGATATCATAAATATGTGATAATAGCATTGTGGTTTTGTGAGAAGATATCCTTATTTCTTAGAAATGTATACTGAAATATTTAGAGCAAAATATCTTAACATCTGTAAATTACTTTAAATATATTTCAACAGAAACAAGACAAAGCAGACAGGACAAAATGTTAACAAGTTATCACATCCAGATGGCGAGTATATGAAGGGTCACTATTCTTTCCACTTTTCTACGTATGAAATTTTCAAACTATTTATTTAGAGACAAGGTCTCACTCTGTTGCCCAGACTGGAATGCAGTGGCATGATCACAGCTCACTATAGCCTTGATCTCAGGTCCAAGCAATCCTCCTGCCTCAGCCTCCCAAGTAGCTGGGACCACAACTGCATGCGACCATACCCTGCTAATTTTTTAATTTTTTTTTTTTTTTTTTAAATAGAGACAGGGTCTAGCTTTGTTGCCTTGGCTCATCTTGAACCCCTGGCCTCAAGTGATCATCCTGCTTTGGTCTCCCACAGTGCTGGGATTATAGGCATGTGCCTTTTGTCTCAAAATACTTGTTTATTCCTTTTCCCCTCTCCATTTCCATTCTCTCAGGTCAATTCACAGTGCATGGCTCTCTCTCACTTTGCTTTCTTTCTCTAGTGGAAAATCGCCCTCCCTGTGTATCTGAGAACTCAGTCCTCATGAGCTAGGTCACAGTCAGAGAAAGAACATATTAAGGCCATCTGAATGATGGCCCCTTTGGGATAGATGACTCTATCTGCAAATGTGCTTGTGGACCAGACCAGGCCCGTTTGCTTGTTTAACACCCAAAGGCCTTATTCTCTCATTGCCTTTTTCTTAAATCCCTGAAAGCTGTGCATCAGAGATAGCAGTTTTACCAGCAACTGAACCAAGAGTTCTCCAAATCCTCCCAAGTGAATCCTTTCCATCTGCTGTCTCAGTAGGCAGTGCATTGACGAAGGCACACGGTTTAGCATTCCTGCCCTCTGTTATTTTCTCCTCTTCTTCCTTCAGCATTTGCAGCTGAATGTCAGATGCCTTAAGCACACATTATTATTTCATGAGAAGGTAATTCATGTGTATTCAAACTGTGGGACTTTTCTGGTTGCCCTTACAAGCTCCTCCTGGGATCCTGATTAATTATTGTCACATTGTTTCTCCAGAAGGTGTGAGGACCATTAGGATGTCAGGTGTGCAACTGTCAGTTGCTCTGGTTAGAATCCCTGGATGGAAAAATGCCTAACCCTGTCCTGATTTTCACATTATTTTCCCACTGTCTTATATCCTCAAACCCTCTCCTTTTTCCTCTCTCTTTTTCACCATATATCTAAAGGTCTTCATTATTTTATTTTATTTTATTTTATTTATTTATTTTTTTGAGACGGAGTCTCGCTCTGTCACCCAGGCTGGAGTGCAGTGGCCGGATCTCAGCTCACTGCAAGCTCCACCTCCCGGGTTCACACCATTCTCCTGCCTCAGCCTCCCGAGTAGCTGTGACTACAGGCGCCCGCCACCTCGCCCGGCTAGTTTTTTGTACTTTTTAGTAGAGACGGGGTTTCACCGTGTTAGCCAGGATGGTCTCGATCTCCTGACCTCGTGATCCGCCCGTCTCGGCCTCCCAAAGTGCTGGGATTACAGGCTTGAGCCACCGCGCCCGGCCTATTATTAAAAAAAAAAAAAAAAAATTGTACACACACACACACACACACACATCCATGCACTTACAAAAACTTGATTTAATCATGGTTTACTTCTGTTCAGCTTCTCCTGTCCCCTTTGGTCCCATCTTCTAGGCCCACAGCTAAGACACAAGAAGCTGCTGGAATTTGGAGACAGGGAAGACCTAGGTTGGGAATCTCTGGCTTAAACCAACAAGCATTTGGTAAAAATGTGAGGCAACTTCCAGTTTCAGGAGAAGATGATATAGACTCATTTTTGCTGGCTTCTTCCCTTTAAACACAACCAAGTACTATGGAAAGAATTCAGCAATCATAAAACGACTCTGAACAGCACAAAGAAGATGGACGGACTAGGGACTCAGGACTCGAAGAATAACACAACAGTTGGTTTTCTGGATTTTCTTTATCTTCCACATATCCTGGGCACCAGCCAGCTTGAAACCACAGACAGGTACAGGAGAGAGAAAGAGAGGAGAGGAGAGGAGGGGAGGGGAGGGGAGGGGAGAGGAGAGGAAGAAGGGGGAAAGAAAGAAGGAAGGAAGGGAGGAAGGCAGGCAGGCAAGAGAGAGAGACAGACACGCACGCGTGCGCACACACACACAGAGGGAGAGAGAGAGGGGGAGAGAGAGACACGCACGCGTGCGCACACACACACAGAGGGAGAGAGAGAGGGGGGAGAGAGAGACAGACACGCACGCGTGCGCACACACACACGGAGAGAGAGAGGGGAGAGAGAGAGAGAGAGAGAGATCTCCTCTCTTTGGCTAAGGGACCAGGAAGGGAGAACTCAGTGGGGAGATCCACACCCAGTGGCATGGTGGACCCAATCTGCTCACAGCACTAGCACCAGCAGAAATGAGTTTCCAACCACTCCCCTACTCCACAGCCACAGACAGCAGCAGGCCAGTATGCCTGCAGCAGTGGCAACAGAAGAATCCAAACGGGCCAACCCACTTCACATCCCATCCCCACCAGCAGCAGTGAGCTCAATCTGCGCGTATCAGTGGTAACAGTGAAACGCATGCAGGCCAGGTGATCTACTGCTCCACACCAGGTGACAGCAGTAGGCTCCTTCACTTGCACAAGCGGTGCCAGCAGGTCTGGTATCTTTCAGCCGTTCATGCAGAGGCAGAAGGTGACCTAGGGCATCCCCCACACCCACATGATGACACCAGTCGTGCCTCCTGTCTCTGTAGGCACCATATGTAGCAACCCAGTAGGAGCTTAAGCAGAGCCACAAGAACAAGGCAGACCAGAATAGCATTGCGAAGGCTCAGAAAACGCAACTGACATTAAAACTATAGCCCACAAAACGAGGCAAAACTGACACAATAAACCTAAACAGGGCGGCTACCTGCTAAAATAGAAGCTTTATATAGAATCAAGAGTCTTGTAACATAACGTGCAAAATGTCCAGGATACAACTGAAAATGACTTGTCATACCAAGAACCAGGAAAATCACAACTGGAGTGAGAAAAGGCAATCAGCTGACATTGACAGTGAGATGAATCAGATGGTGGAACTATTTGGCAAAGATTTTAAAACAACTACCATAACATAGTTTCAGTAAGTAATTATAAAATCCTTTGAAACATATGAAAAAATAGAAAACCTCAGCAAAGAAATAGAAGTTACAAAAAAAAACCAAATGGGAATCACAGAATTGAAACGTGCAGCAACAAAATTTAAAAACTCACTGGGCGGGCTCAATGGTAGCGTGGAGATGATAAAAGATAAAGTCACTGACCTTGAGGACAATTTCATTGAATTTTATTCAATTTGATCAACAGGGAGAAGAGAGATGAGGGGGAGGGGGAGAAGAAAGGAACTACGGAGACAATAACAGAAGACCTAACATTCAGAGCCCCAGAAAGACTCCAGAAAGATTTGAGGGCTAAACAGGTATTCAAAATATAAGGCCTGAAAACTTCCCAAATTTGGTGAAAGACAGAAACCTACAGATTCACAAAGCTGAGTGAACCCAAAATAGGACCGATCAAAAGAAATCCTCACCAAAACACATTATAATTAAACTTCTGAAGCTGAAAGAAAAAAATCTTAAGAGCAACCAAGGAGGAATACATTATCTATAGGCAAACACCAATTTGAATGAGAACAGATTTTTCATCTGAAACCAGGGAGGCCAGAATGAAGTGGTTCAACATTTTTCAAGTGCTGGAAGAGAAGAACTGTCAACCATGAATTCTACATACAGTGAAACCGTATTTTAAGAATGAAGGAGAAATAAGAGAATGTGTGGCCAGCAGTCCTACGCTTAAAGAATGCCTAAAGGAAGCTCTCCAAACAGAAAAGAAATGCTAAAAGAAGGTTGGAAGTTCAGAAAAGAAAGAACAACACAAGGCACAAAAGAATATATAATAAACTATTCTTTTCCTTATGAGTTTCTTAACTCATATTTAACAGTTGAGGCAAAAATTATAACATCAATTGTGGTGCTTAATAGATGCAGAGGAAATACTCGAGGCAATTATACTTAAAATGAGAGGCAGGTTATGATATGGAGATGTAATAAAAAATACGTATTTTGTCTCTGGCTCTAGTTTCTTGCACGGAGCTGCTAAAACCATTGTAAAGTCCTGAGCAAAAGGGATGCTAAGTGCGTCTTTTGTTCTAATATTTGGTCTTTAAACCCAGGTCCTGACACAGATCTCCTAATACCTTGGAGTTTCCTGGGGGATGGGAGGGTCCTTTGTTCTATTGAGGCAACTCTTGGTGGATTCCTAGATGGAGGCTGGTGACCAGCAAGACAAAGCTATAAGCAGAAGCTTGAAACTTTCAGTCCCACCTCCCATTCTCAGGGAAGGAGAGGGGAACTGGAGATTGGGTTAATAATAGATCATGTAGACATGATGCAGCTTCCATAAAAATCCCTGAACTACAGGGTTCAGAGAGTTTCTGGGCTGCTGAACACATGGTGGTGCAAGGAAAACGATGTACCCAGAGCGGGCAGGGAAGCTCTACACCCCTTTTCACAGACTTCGCCCTATTATTCTCTTATCTGGCTGCTGATCTATATTCTTTATCATATACTTTATTTTCATTTACTTTAATATTATTTTGTTTTATTTTTTGAGATGGAGTATCGCTCTGTTGCTCAGGCTGGAGTGCAGTGGCATGATCCCAGCTCACTGCAGCCTCTGCCTCCTGGATTCAAGCGATTTTGTCCTGCCTCAGCCTCTCAAGTCACTGGGATTACAGGCACGCACCACCACGCCTGGCCAATTTTTGTATTTTTAGTAAAGACAGCGTTTCACCATGTTGGCCAGGCTGGTCTCAAACTCCTGACCTCAAGTGATCCACCCACCTCGGCCTCCCAAAGTGCTGGGACTTACAGGCATGAGCCACTGCACCTGGTCTATCATATACTTTATAATAAACCAGTAGATAAAAGTGTTTCCTTGAGTTCTGTGAGCCATGCTGCCAAATTATCAAACCTAGAGAGGGGGTTTTGGAAATCCCAATTCATAGCCAGAAGTATAGGTGACAACATGGGGCATGAGATCGGTGTCTGAAGTGGGGGTCAGTGTTGCGTGACTGGGCACTTAACCTATGGGATCTGATGCTATCTCTAGGTAAATAGTGTCAGAATTGAGTTAAATTGTAGCATACTCGGTGTCTGCTGGAGAATTGCTTGGTATGAGGAAAAACATTCTCGTATCTGATCACAGAAGTGTGTAGTGTGTTGAGTATGAGAGTAGAGTAAGAGAAAGCAGTCAGTTTATTTTTTCCTCCCAAACACACAGGTAAAGGGACCTAAATGGAAGTAGTGTTTCAGTATGTCACTGAGTGATAAAATGTCAAATAGTAGGCTGCAGTAAGATATGTGTGTATATTTTAACACCTAGAGCAACAACTTAAAAAAAAAAACTATACAAAATGATTTATTCAAACACGTATAAATAAAACACCAAGGTGACACCCTTAAAAATGTTCAAGTGACTCCTAGAAAGGCAAATAAAGAAAACAGATTGAAGAAATACTAAAATGGCAGACTTAAGCCCTGACATATCAATAATCACATTAAATGTATACAGTCCAAATACGTAAATTACGGTATAGATATTGTCAGAATACTCCCCTCCCGCAAAAAACAAAAAACCACCACCCTACTATATACTGTCTCAAAGAAACTAACTTCAAATATAACAACAGGATGGTTTAAATTAAGGGAATGGAAAAATATATATTATACTAACATTAATTAATTGTAAAAAAAAAATGGGAGTAATGGTTCACTGTAAAAAAGTGGGAGTGGTGCCTGTAACCCCAGTGCTTTGGGGGGCCAAGATGAGAGAATCGCTTGAAGCCAAGAGTTTGACACTAGCCTGGGCAACAAAGCCAGACTCTGTCTCTTAAAAAATATTTTTTTTTAATCAGCTGGGCATAGTGGCATATGCCTGTTAGTCCTAGCTACTAGGGAGGCTGAGGTGAAAGGTTGTTTGGGCCCAGGAGTTCAAGGCTACAGTGAGCTATGATTGCACCACCGCAATCCAGCCTGAGTGGCAGAGTGAGACCCTATTTCTAAATAAATAAATAATTAATTAAAAAGCAGGAGTGGCTATATTGATATCATATACATTGAACTTCAAAGCAAAGAAAACATATTATACAATTAAGAAACAATCAATCTGACAAAGCAATCTTAAATGTATATGTGCCAAACAACAGCACTCCACAATTATAGTTTGGGAACTTTAGCACCCCACTCTCAGCAATTAATATAACTCCTTGACATAAAATTAGCAAATATATAGAAGAAATGAACAACACCATCAATCAACAAGATTTAACTGATATTTATAGAATATTCTATCCAGCAGTAGCAGAATATACATTCTGTACAAGTCTCCAAAAAGCATTCAGCAAGACAGACAATAACCTGAATGATAAAACAAAGCTCAATAAATTTAAAATAGTTGAAATCATACAGAGATTTTCTCCAACCATAATGGAATCAAAATAGAAATCAATGACAGAATATAACAGGAATGTCTTCAAACACTTGGAAATTAAATAACACACTTCTAAACAAATGCACAAACTTCTAAACCCAAGAGTCAAAGGTGAAGTCTGAAAGGGTTGTAGGGGAGACACACAGAAATGAATTAAAATGAAAAAATGCATCATGTTAAAGAAGGGCGCAGCTAAAGTAGTGCTGAGTGGGAAATTCATAACACTAAATGCTTGTATTAGAAATTAGGAAAACAAATTCAAATTTAAGTTCTTAGTTCAAGAAATTAGAAAAAGCAGAGCAAAATAGATCCAAAGTAAGCAGAAAGTAGGAAATAATAAAAATAAGAGCAGAAATCAACAAATGTGAGGAAAAGAAAACAATACAGGAAATCAGGCAGGGCAAAATGGCTCACACCTGTAATCTCCGCACTGTAAGAGGCGGAGGAGGGAGGATTGCTTGAACTCAGGAGGTCAAGGCTACAGTGAGCCACATGTGCACCACTATACTCCAGCCTGGCTGACAGTGTGAGACTCTGTCTCAAAAAGAAGAAGAGGAAGAGGAAGAGGAAGAGGAAGAAGAAGAAGGAGGAGGAGGAGGAGGAGGAGGAAGAGGAAGAGGAAGAAGAAGAAAGTCAATGAAACCAAAAGGTGGTTCTTCAAAAACAGAGAAACTAAAAATCACCAATATCACTATTCTGTATGATAGTGAATGAATGTGACAAAATTGCATAGAACTAAATATGCACAAATGAGTACAAGTCAAAATGGAGAAACTGGCATAAGATCTATCAGTATCAACGGCAATATCATGGTTGTAGACATTATACTACAGTTTGGCATAATGATATCATTGAAGGAAACTGAGTAAAGGATAAAGAGGATCTCTGCCAGTTTTTACAACTGCACATTTATCAACATTTGTCTCAAAATAAAAAGTTTAATTTTAAAATGTTGAGGGTCAACAAGTTGGGCCAGTTTCATCTGAGCAGTTGGGGTCACTCATGTAGCTTCAGTCATCTGGTATATCACCTTGTGCTGAATGCTCCAAGATGGCCTTGTTTGCATTTCTGGTAGTTAGGGCTGGTGTTGACTAGGGCATTACATGGAGGTAGAGTTCCTAGAGGGCACATCCCACCACACAAGCACTCTTCAAGACTCTACTTACATCACATGCCCCATTGGCCAAAGCAAGTCACATGGCCATACTCAGAGTCATTATGGGAAATCACTACACACAGGCACGTAACACAAGAGACATGATTCATCGGCAGCCATTTCTAACATGATCTCCCACAAAGGGTGAGAATGTTTTTCTTTCTTTCTTTTTTCTTTTCTTTTTTTTTTTTTTTTTTTTAACAGAGTTTTGGTCTTGTTGCCCAGGCTGGAGCACAATGGCTCAATCTCGGCTCACTGCAACCTCCACCTCCCGGTTCAAGCGATTCTCCTGCCTCAGCCTCCCGAGTAGCTGGGATTACAGCCATGCACCAGCACTCCCAGCTAATTTTGTATGTTTAGTAGAGACGGGGTTTCTCCATGTTGGTCAGGCTGGTCTTGAACTTCTGACCTCAGGTGATCTGCCCACCTCGGCCTCCCTTCTGACCTCAGGTGATCTGCCCATCTCGGCGTCCCAAAGTGCTGGGATTACAGACATGAGCCACCATGCCTGGCCAAGAATATTTTTCAATCATATTTCTTCATGGATATCTATCACTTGGATCTGTCACATATTTTTCTTTTTTCTTTTTCTTTTCTTTTTTTTTTTTTTGAGACGAAGTCTTGTTCTGTCACCCAGGCTGGAGTGCAGTGGCGCAATCTCGGCTCACTGCAACCTCCACCTCCCAGGTTCAAGCAATTCTCCCTACCTTAGCCTCCTGAATAGCTGGGATTGCAGGTGCCCACCACCACGCCCAGCTAATTTTTGTATTTTTTAGTAGAGACAGGGTTTCGCCACGTTGGCCAGACTGGTCTTGAACTCCCGACCACAGGTGATCTGCCGGCCTCGGCCTCCCAAAGTGCTGGGATTACAGGCCATTGCGCCCAGCCTGCTCATATATTTTTAAACACCTTTCCACATTTAGATATTGCCCAACCTTGGGAATACACCTTTCCCAGCTTCCCTTGTCAAAGTGCTGCACACACAGGACTTGGCTCTGCCAACCAGACACAAGGGTGAGGCTCAGAGATGACCTGTGAAGAAACAGGCAGGGCATCTGGGCATCCATTTTGTTGAAGCTGAAGCATTGGAAATAGCATATTTCTGGACGGGTGGCAACAACAGCTTCTTGACTGTGGCAGAGGCAGTGTGATTCAGGGCTCAGTGAGGGCGAGGGTGGTTTCCTGACCAGGGTGAAGGAAGCCTCGTACAGAAGTCAAAAGCAGCCATATCTCCCTTGCCATTCTAGTTCTGTGGTGTGAGCTGGAAAGTTGTTGCTATAATCCCAGCCTACAGCTTTTTCTTCTAGCCCTTTCAACATTTTGGTGCATTTCTAGCAAATCCCTCTTCCTTAAATTATCTGGAGTGGTGTGGGAAACCAAAATATGCCATCCCAAAATATACTTCTTTGGCATACTTCAGGTTGGTTTTTCTGAAAAGCTGCAGATGGGAATAGCTCTGAAAAAGCTATTCTCTTATAAAAGAAATTTACATCTATCTACATTAGTAAAGCAAACAGGAGATGCAGGCACAGGCTTTCTTTGAGGTTCTCTTATCCATATGTAGGAAAGAGTAACTCACAGGAAAATGAGACTGATGGTCTGACACTTTTATTTTTGTTTATTTATTTATTTAATTAGGGTCTCACTTTCTCATCCAGGCTAGGGTGCGGTGGCATGATCATGGCTCCCTGCAACCTTGAACTCCTAGGCTCAAGTGATCCTTCCACCTCAGCCTCCTGAGAAGCTTGGATCATAGGCACACAGCACCAAACCCAGCTAATTTTCTTTTAAATATTTTAGAGATGGAGTCTTGCTATGTTGCCCAGGCTGGTCTTGAACATCTGGCCCCAAGCAATCCTCCCACCTCAGTCTCTCAAAGCACTGGGATTACAGGTGTGAGCCCCCATGCCCAGCCTGATACTTTTAAAGGTCTGACAGAGAAACCTTTACCACAGGCTGCCATCTATTTTGTTCTCAGGACTGCTACCTGAGAGATTTCATCTGCATAGTAAGACAGGCTTTGCTTGACTTGCCTTTCTTCCCCTCACCCTCCTATAGCCTGTTACCACCTACCCCCAGGAGCCCCAAACTCCTATTTCTTTCCATATGGTATAAGAACTTCAGTCATCTGGCTCTTCTTTGAGTATCATACTTTGTATGGCTTCTGTGCATTGGCATGTAAATAAATTTATATGCTTTTTCTCCTATTAATCTGTCTATTGTCCATTTGTTTTATAGACCCAAATTATTGAACCTTCAGAAGCAGGGGGAAGAAAAATTCCCTTCACCCTTACAGTGGATTCTGTTGTCTGCAGGTGGTAATGCTGGTGGATAAAAATCTCTTTTTGAATTATCAGTTATATGTCAGTCTTGCCTATTCAAAATAAACAAAAATGTAATTTAAAAACGAATAATGTAAAAGGGTGTGATCTGAATCTTTCCCAATCCCTGTTTAATGTCTGTCTCTCAAGCAGTCCCTCTCTCTCCTGACCTCAACCTCTCATTTTTCCCTGAAGCGCAATCTTGAGCCCTGCTTGATCCATATGAAACCACTATTTTTGTTGGTCAAAATAGCCAAAAACTAGCAATTCCATAGTCTTCAACTTCACACTTGCCATTTGTATTAGTCTGTTCTCAATCTGCTAATGAAGACATACCTGAGACTGGGTAATTTATAAAGAAAAGAGGCTTAATTGACTCACAGTTCCACATGGTTGGTGAGACCTCACAATCATGGCAGAAGGCAAATGAGGAGCAAAGTCACATCTTACATGGTGATAGGCAAGAGAGCTTGTGCATGGGAACTCCCATTTGTAAAACCATCAGATCTCAAGAGATTTATTCACTACCATGAGAACAGTAAGGGGGAAACTGCCCCTATTAATAAATTATCTCGACCTGGTCCCTCTCACTACACATGGGAATTGTGGGAGCTACAATTCAAGACGAGATTTGGGTGGGGACACAGCCAAACCATATCATCATTCTTTTGAATTCATCTTTTCTCAAAACTTCAACTTTATCCATCTGCCAATTTTCAAGTCTTTACCAAGTCTCTATCCTATATAATTTCCCATGGAACATTCTACTCATATGTGTCCTTGTCACTTTAAAGAAAATGTATAGAAAATCAAATGTATCCTCTTTCCCACAAGTTAACATTCTCATTTGATGTCTCTAATCTATCCACGGCACTAACATTTTCTAAGTCACTCAGGCTTGACGAAGTGTGGATTCATTATGACTTTTACTTCGAAATGTCTCACTGTATGCAGCAAGAAGTGGTGGTTAAGAGCTGAGACACAGGAGGCAGCCTGCCTGGGTGTGAATTTTGACTTGGACATTTATTAGAGATGTTCTTGGGCCTGTTATTTAACCTTACTGTGTCTCAGTTTCCTCAACTGTAAAACAGGAGTGTCAATAATGCTTAGTTCAGGAGGCATAAATGAGTTCAGATTTCTACAGACAGTTCCTGACGTATGGCTCAACTTAAGGTTTTTTATCTTAACAATGGCATAAAATCATTCAGTATACTCCTTAACGTTGATGGGATTACAACTTCATAAACCTATCATAAATTGAAAATATTCTAAATCAAATGACTTAAGACATTTTCAATTTATGATGGGTTTATCAGGATATAACCTCATGTTAAATCAAGGAACATCTACATAGTATTCAGAACAGCACCTAGCATATAGTGTTTTTTTTTAAATTGGTTTGTTTGTTTTGAGATGAAGTTTTGCTCTTATTGCCCAGGCTGGAGTGCAATGGCACAATCTCGGCTCACTGCAACCTCCGCCTCCCGGGTTCAAGCGATTCTCCTGTCTCAGCCTCCCGAGTAGCTGGGATTACAGGCATGCGCCAGCATGCCCATCTAATTTTGTATTTTAAGTAGTAACGGGGTTTCTCCATGTTGGTCAGGCTGGTCTTGAACTCCTGACCTCAGGTGATCTGCCCACCTCAGCCTCCCAAAGTTCTGGGATTACAGGTGTGAGCCACCCCACCCAGCCGGTTTGAATCCTACTACAAAAATTAGCTGGGCATGGAGGTGAGTGCCTATAGTTCAAGCTATTTGGGAGGCTGAGGTAGGAGAATCACCTGAACCTGGGAGATAGAGGGTGCAGTGAGTCATGATTCACAACCTCTTACACCTGGCTTTTCTTTTTCTTCCCAACACCATCACCTGTATCATTTTCATCTCCTTAAGGACCTCCTCAAGGTTCTCCCTGCTGCCGGTTCTCCCCTTTTCAGCCTCTTCCACACATTGTTGCTACCACGTTGATTTCCCCAAATCACTGCGGGGATCCTATCTCATCCCCCACAGAAAGCTCCTTAATGCCAACAAAAGGAAGCCCCACCACAGGTCCACACTGATCAAACCCAGATGTTCTGCCCTCTCCACATTTCTGAGACTGGACCCGCCAAACCATTCCATTCCTTCTCTAGCTCCCACAGCTTTACCCAACTGCTCATTTGCACTTTAACTGCTGCACAGCAGGACTGCCCTTTAACTGTTAACATGTATACATCTGTCTTCCTTGAATAGACAGAAAGTTCTTGAAGGCTGGAGAGCTTATACCACCCATACCAGGCACAGACTAGTGCTGGGTAAATACTAACCAAGACGTAATGTTTTCCTGTATTCACACTTCCTTTTCAGCTTCCCGGTGGAGCCAGCTTGACAACATCTTTCTCTTTCCTACAACTGAAACTATAATTGTAAAACCAAGAGCAAGGGGCCAGTGTGGGAGATGAGATTGTACCTTCTGAAAGACATCATGGTGGAAGGAAGAGTCCAGTTGCAGGTGTGAGAGGCTAAAGCACCTCCATTAACAAGCAGGATGTACAGTGAGGCTCATCTACCTCCTCTGAATCTCATTTCCGTGTCTGCAAATGAGGACATTAACAAAGCTCCCAGTCCTCCTCAGGCTTAAACATTCTGTGACAAATCTCTAAGAGGGTGGATTTGGGAAACTAATTTTCAAATTAATTGAGCAGTGTGGAGTTATTGCATGGAGAATTAAACTGCTGTCCACAACAGTTCATTTCCTGAGTTTGTTTATCAACCAATGTTTAATAGGCACTATTTATTCTGCAGTATCACGGGTGGAGTGCTATGGAGACACAGAAGTTGTATCTCACCGGATCCATAGCTTCAAAAAGTTTATTATGTAATTAGAGTTTATTATATAATAAAAGCTCACCAAGCTCATGATCCAGCAAATGGCATTGTTTGTTTACCTAAGGCTTCTTTTGTAAAATAAGAAAGTTTTACTTGAATCATACGTATAATCCCCCGGGAGCTGTGTGTTCTATGTGTCGTTTCAATGTTATTTTATTTGAAATACACACACACGGTATGTTTCAATGTAAATATATGCATTTCAAATGTATATATTTTAAATATCTCCATCAACAGGCTGATTTTTAAAACTTTTCAATATATCAAATAATGTAAATTTTCAAATATACACAAAAAGAGAGAATTGTATTATGAACTCCATGTACTGATCACATACCTTCAACAGCCACCAGCTTTCTGCCATTCTTTTTCAGCAGATCCCAGCATCACCTCCCTGTGTGTGTGTGCGTGTGTGTATGTGTGTGTGTGTGTGTATGTGTGTGTGTGTGTGTATGTGTGTGTGTGTGTATGTGTGTGCCAAGACACTGCTCCTCAAGCTAAGGACTTTTTGTTAGATCTCCATTCTACCATGGACCAATACCAGCACACAGCTCACACCCAAGCCACACATAACACACCAAGCAGGTTCGACAACACCCAAACTAAGTTCTATTCTCATTAGAGTCCACTGATCACTACTTGGATGCCCTGGCAATGTCAATGTACTATAGCCATTTCTAAATACTTGTTGTCAATTTCTGCATTTATTAGACCAGGAGCACACAATTTGCAAACTAGCCCCGATCCTCAGACTTTGAGTAGTACTGCACTAGAGTATTTTAAAATCAAATCTAAGGCATTATTTTATTGCATCTGTAAATTCAGCATGTATCTCTAATGGATAAGTACGTTTTTGTTGTTGTTGCTGTGTCACCCAGGCTGGAGTGCAGTGGTGCGATCTTGGCTCACTGTAACCTCTGCCTCCCGGGCTCAAGTGATCCTCCCACCTCAGCCTCCCGAGTAGCTGAGACTATAGGTTATGCAACACCATGCCCAGCTAATTTTTTGTATTTTTGGTGGAGAAAGCATTTCACCTTGTTACCCAAGCTGGTCTTGAACTCATGAGCTCAAGTGATCTGCCTGCCTCGGCCTCCCAAAGTGCTGGGATTATAGGCATGAGCCACGGTGCCCGGCCTTGCACTTTTTAAAAACAACCAGAATATAATACTCCCAAGAAAACAATCAATAATTCCTGAACATCACCTAATATTTAGTCCATGTTCAATTTTCCCCAATTATCTCAAAAATGCCTTCTTACAGTTGGTTTGTTGGAATCAGGATTCAAACAAGGACTTTGCATTTGGTTGACATACCTTTTAAGCCAAACTATAGTAGTCTCTCTCTCCTTTAAAAGCTGTTTTTAAGCCATTCTCCAAATAGATTGGTTTACCATTAACTATAAAAATTTCCTGACCCATCATGCTTCCGGTGGTTTTCCATGCATTTGCTGTGGCTTAAAAACAAATTACTTCCTCCCCCTAAAGATACCCATTATCTATGCCTATTAGAGGCACATTCACATTCCCCAGACTTTTCGCCAGGGCACCAGAATGATTTAGATTACCATATATTAAAAAAGTGCCAGTCACTCTCGCTGTCTTATCATCTCTGGTTCTCTTTGTCTCCAATGGGTCCATTCATACAGCAGATACTGTGAATGTTATTAAATGAACCATGGGTATTCTTGCCCTTGATGTGCCAAAGCAGTGTTTACCAGGTACATTCATTTCTTTGGGGACCTATGCAGACATATAGTGGGCCTAGTGGGAAAGTGAGGAGCTTAATATGACTTGAGATACTCAAGTGATTTGATTTGGACCAGATCCATCTGTGGCTGTCACACAATGACATCTTTTTCCATACCCCTCACCACTAAGGCTACAGAAGCTCAGGTAGCTTTGGGTCTTCATTGGCCAACACTTCAGGAAGAATCATAGAAAAATCATAGAACAGAAAAATAATCTGAGCAACTATGCAGTCAAGCCCCCTGAAGGGATGGAGACAAAGGCCCCCACAGCTATCTAGATGCCTCCTGGACAAGAGCCCTGGTCTCTGGCTTCCAGAGGAGGCTCTGTGTATATGGGATATCAATTTCTATGCCACTCAGGGTTCTCAGTTGCACATAACAGAAAACGATTCTGGCTGACTTTAATAGGAGGATAGTAGGTGGCTAGCAGAATTGACAGGATGGGTAACCAGGTTTTGAAATTGGGCAGGCTCTGAGGGAGGCTGGGCAGCAAGGACACAGCCTAGGCCATGTTTCAGGGGCAGTCTGGGTAGGGTGTCCCTAACTGTGGCTCTGCTGCCACTCTGGCTGCTGGACATCAACACAGCTGAACACCAGAGTCAGATGCCACTGCTGCTTGAAATTCTAAACTGTCCCTGAGTCTAAATTAAAACTCCTGGTGTACGGAAAAGAAAGAGAGATCAGACTGTTACTGTGTCTATGTAGAAAGGGAAGACATAAGAAACTGCATTCTGACCTGTACCCTGAATAATTGTTTTGCCCTGAGATGCTGTTAATCTGTAACTTTGCCCCAACCTTGAGCTCACAGGAACATGTGTTGTATGGAATCAAGGTTTAAGGGATCTAGGGCTGTGCAGGATGTGCCTTGTTAACAACATGTTTACAGGCAGTATGCTTGGTAAAAGTCATTGCCATTCTCCAGTCTCAGTAAACCAGGGGTACAATGCACTGCGGAAAGCCGCAGGGACCTCTGCCCTGGAAAGCCAGATATTGTCCAAGGTTTCCCCCCATGTGATAGTCTGAAATATGGCCTCGTGGGATGGGAAAGACCTGACTGTCCCCCAGCCTGACACCCGTGAAGGGTCTGTGCTGAGAAGGATTAGTGAAAGAGGAAAGCCTCTTGCAGTTGAGATAGAGGAAGGCCACAGTCTCCTGCCTGCCCCTGGAAACTGAATGTCTCGGTATAAAACCCGATTGTACATTTGTTCTGTTCTGAGATAGGAGAAAAGCCGCCCTGTGGCGGGAGGCGAGACATGTTGGCAGCAATGCTGCTGTTATTCTTTACTCCACTGAGATGTTTGCGGGGAGAAAAGCATAAATCTGGCTTACATGCACATCCAGGCATAGGACCTCCCCTTGAACTTATTTGTGACAGATTCCTTTGCTCACATGTTTTCTTGCTGACCTTCTCCCTATTATCACCCTGCTCTCCTATCACATTCCTCTTGCTGAGATAGTGGAAAGAGTAATCAATAAAACCTGAGGGAACTCAGAGACCAGTGCCGGTGCAGGTCCTCCATATGCTGAGCACCAGTCCCCTGGGCCCACTGTCCTTTCTGTATACTTTGGCTCTGTGTCTTATTTCTTTTCTCCGTCTCTTGTCCCACCTGACGAGATACACCCACAGGTGAGGAGGGGCAGGCCGGCCACCCCTTCATCCTGGGTGGGAGCATTTGATTGGCCAAGGCTAGATAATATGACTGTCCTCTAGTGACCAGGGACCAGGGAAAGGGCATCTGGCTTGGCTCCTTTCTATAGTAAGAAGTAGATCCTGCCGGCCTTCATGATCACATCACAGAGGGAAGGGCATTAGGATGCTAAGTAACCCCCACAACCGCAAATGACTATTTCACCTCCCCATTTGGACTTCTGTGAGCATATAGACATCACCAACAGTTTTGTCTTTGCTTTGTTTTTCTTGAGACAGGGTCTCACTCTGTCACCCAGGCTGGAGTGCAGTGGCATTATCATGGCTCACTGCAGCCTCTGGCCTCCTGGGAACAAGCAATCCTCCAGCCTCAGCCTCCTGAGTACCTGGGACTACAGGCATGAGCCATTATGCTTGGCTAGTTTTTTATTTTTTTAATTTCCCGTAGAGACGAGCTCTTGTGATGTTGCCCAGCCTGGTCTTGGACTCCTGGGCTCAAGCAATTCTCCTACCTCGGCCTCCCAAAATTCTAGGATTAGAGGCATGAGCCACTGTGCAGGGCAGTTACTTTATTTCTACAAAATATGGAGGCATTTCCTGTCACTCCTCAAATGAGTTACACCCCCCACAAAAAGCACTGTTCTAAGTGCTGAGTTTGCAAAGGCTTTCACCTCACTGAAGGGGAAAGAATTTCTTTTTTTTTTTTTTTTTTTTTTTTTGAGACGGAGTCTCGCTCTGTCGCCCAGGCTGGAGTGCAGTGGCGCGATCTCGGCTCACTGCAAGCTCCGCCTCCCGGGTTCACGCCATTCTCCTGCCTCAGCCTCCCGAGTAGCTGGGACTACAGGCGCCCACAACCGCGCCCGGCTAATTTTTTGTATTTTTAGTAGAGACGGGGTTTCACCGTGGTCTCGATCTCCTGACCTTGTGATCCGCCCGCCTCGGCCTCCCAAAGTGCTGGGATTACAGGCGTGAGCCACCGCGCCCGACCAGGGGAAAGAATTTCTTCTGTCTCACTAGTTCACTGATTGCCTCCTTCTGGCCCAATATCTGGGGGAAAACTAAAGATCCATCTGTCCACTTGACTTTTGCTCAGATGCTTAGTGTGCAGCACATTAGCTTCCAGGGGCATTGAAACTTCTTCTCCAAGGGTTCCATTAGTGATTAGACGCGCACTTTAAAGTATGTCATGCTGCCACGTATCAGACTGGGACAGAGATGAACTGGAACATGAGAGATGTGTTGAGGTGACAGCCAGGATTCTGCCATTGTTCTTTCAGTGTACTTCTGATGCCTCTCAAATTCCACAAGAGGAGGTGTTGATGTGTGTGGTTAAGTAACATGAAGCCAGAGCTGACACTGTGGCAGCTGCTCCCAAAGGCACAGAGTTTTCTTTGTTGCCAGGAAAAGATGCCCTTGAATTTTCTGGGCTGAGGTAAGAAAGTTTGGCAGATCCTGCCTTCTCTGCTTTCTGATTGCCTTAATGGATTACAAGATAGAAAATAAGGAGCCAGAAGGACCTTCAGAGAATCTATCCACGGCCTGTGTGTCTTAGGTTCTCCCCAGAAATAGACTCTCAGGCACAAATTCAAGTGCAAGGAGTTTATTTGAGTGGGAAAGCAAGGAACTGAGACAGGAGAGGGGAAAAAAAAGCAGTAAAAGGTACGTTATCAAGCAACTTACCACTGTGGGCACCTGGAACTTAATCCTACTGGAGCCAGCGCAGACTGGAAGCCTCAAGGTTATCCTGTACAAGGAGTAAGGCAGCTGGGGTATTTAAACACCGGTCCCCATCCGTCTTTGGTTGAAGGCTGAGACTGGGAGGGCACTAATTTCCCAGCGCTTCCAGCTTGCTGTGTGAATGGGCAAAGCAAGCTCTGGTCACCAGACAAAGCCCTCGGGCAAAGAGGCAGATGCCGGCTGTTATAAGTCAGGTGCTGTGCCACAAAATGCTAAGGCCCGAGGGGGC